>NC_072011.1:35625531-38029906 GCF_027791375.1 Indicator indicator
GAGAAGACTCTGAAAGAATATGCTGTTGCCTGACAAAAATGAAGCCACACTGGTGGCAAAAAGAGTACTTTTGTCTATCCTATGTATGTTTCACTTGCTGCGGTTGCTCTGAGAGCTCTACACAAAACGCAACACAAAAGGTGGCATGCAACACCAGAACAGGGCTGTGGATTTGTCAGAGAAGTTCAAGAGGACAGGGCAGCAGGGTGGGGACAAGTGAATAATGAAAAACTATTTTAAAATTAAGCATCATGAAATAACTGATTAGATGAAATTACGGGGAAAAAAAAAGAAAACCCAAAGGCCTTGGTTTGGGTTGATAAATCCAACCTTGAGAAGTAAAAAGGGAAACAGCTGTGTCATAAAAATTGGATATAAAGAAACAGTTACTTAAAGCCAAACAGAATGTTTGGAAGAGTCCCAACACAGACAAACTATGGGAACAAAGTGCACAAATTGAAGAGAAAACAAAACATCTTTTAAAAATTGAAATTTAAAGTCATCTAAGGCTTCAGCTGTCACATGGTTGCAGAAACAAATAGATTTAGGTTGATGTGCATTAAGACCATACAGCACACAACCAGAGAATACAAGCTGGCACATTCCAGCTTCCAGCAGCATGAGTTTGATGCAACTAAGTCATGACAACAAAGCTCAGAGACTAATACTGTATAAAATGGGATAAAATAAACCAGAAAAGGTTAGCTCCTATCTGATTGTCACATGTTCAAGAGAAAAGTCTGCAGGGACAGCAGCTCACACAAAGGAAAATTGCTTTGTTCAAAAGGTAACATTTCCCAAAACACTTAAGTGACTTTGTTTCATGCTAGATGCAAAGGAACTGTTGTTGCTATTCAAACAACAAATCAGGCTCACTGTAAGTGCCTGAAAAATCATTTGGTATACTGATATTTTTTGATGCTCACAGCATCTCAAATAAGCACCCATCAGTCTTCAGAATCACAGATATAGCATGTCACAGTCTACAAACAAATCACTCCAAAAAGAGTTTCTAATTACAAACAATTTCAAGATTATTTGGCTTTAATTTATCTGTGTTTTTTTTATTTGCTTGTCTTAAGCCATTCATTTTCAACTTGTGATTCCTTAGAACCATCCCATCAACTGCACCAACCAAAGTAGCTATGTAATCTTTATGTAACTGGACTTACTCAAAAGATTCCTTTTCTCAGGGATGTAAAGATCACAGATTCAACAGATGCAGTACTGAACATACTTCAAATGTACTTCACCCATACTGTTTTAAGCAGCACATACAGAGAACTGTATGCAATGACTCTAATTTTTTTTTTTGGGGGGGGGTTGTTTTTTTCTTTTAATGGCAAAAGTTAATTCTTCGTGAAACATACTGGTTTTCTATGAAAAGATACATGAAGAAATTCCATGGTTTAGCATGCACTTCAAACTGTGACGGAAGTCAGGTTTGAATTATGTGAAGCACAGCCTCACTATCCTACCAGAACTAAGTATTGTAAGTTCTGCTGAATATGAAGAAACTACTTTTCCATAAGGCATCAAAGACCACAAAGGTCAGTATCAGTGAATCACAGACTGTCCGGTTGGAAGGGACTCCAAGGATCATTTGGTCCAACTTTTCTAGGTCATTCTGTGGTTTAAAGCTGAGTCTTAAAATGGTCCACTGTAGGGGAATCCACTACTTCTCTTGGGAGATTATTCCAATATCTAACTATTCTCATTGTGAAAATTTTTTTTCTGGAGTCCAATTAGAATCTCCCCAGGAGCAACTTGTGCCCATTACCCCTAGTCTTTTCCATGTGACTCCTTGTAAAAAGGGAGTATCTGTTATCCTGGTAGCCACTCTTTATGTGCTGGTATATGGTAAGAAGGTCTCCCCTAAACCCGGTTCTCTCAGCCTTTCCTCACATGGCAGGTCTTCCAGCCCTCTGATCATTCTCGTGGCCCTTCTCAGCATGCTTTTTAGCCTGTCTGCATCTCTTTTGTATGGCAGACCAAAACTGCACACAGTAATCCAGGTGTGGCCTGACAAGCACTGAGTAGAATGGGACAAAGACTTCTTCATCTCTGCTGGTAATGCCCTTGCTGATGCAAGCCAGCATCCTGTTGGCATTCTTTGGTGCTGCAGCACACTGTTCACTCATGCTGAGATTGCCTATCTTTGGCATTAGAATGTATAGAACTAAACAGACTGCTGCAGGCCATCATACAATTCTTAATAAGCAGGAAAAAGTTACTGCCCATACTGATTTAGAGGAAAAAGGAAAAAGTGCAATTGCTACCTCAGCCAACCCATTGATTTGAAACCTTTGAACCACTTTATTCCAGAAGGTAATAGCGAATGGACAGCACAGGGTTACAAATGCACATCCACTTATGCTTATAAAGACAGGAAAGCACCCATTCATTGTGCTGCATAGGCTCTTAGTGCAGTTCAGGTCCTAGAGCAAACTGACAGCATCTTAGCCCAAACTTATTCCACTCCACTCATCATCCCAACCTAATGTATGCTGTCTGTTTTATCACTGCCCATGAAAACGCTATAGGCCAACTTCTGCCAGCAGCCACCAGAAAGACACAGGAAAGATGCTGTTTCAGAATTTCTTTATATTCATAGAATCATAGAATCAAGAAGGTTGGAAGAGACCTCAAAGTCCAACCTGTCACCCTACACCTCATGACTATCTAAACCATGTCACCAAGTGCCACGTCCAATCCCGTCTTGAACACCTCCAGGGATGGTGACTCCACCACTTCCCTGGGCAGCACATTCCAATGGCCAACCACTCTCTCTGTGAAGAACTTTCTCCTCACCTCCAGCCTAAACCTCCCCTGGCGCAGCTTGAGACTGTGTCCTCTTGTTCTGGTGCTGGTTACCTGGGAGAAGAGACCAACCCCCTCCTGGCTACAACCTCCCTTCAGGTAGCTGTAGACAGCAATGAGGTCACCCCTGAGCCTCCCCTTCTCCAGGCTAAACAGTCCCAGCTCCCTCAGCCTCTCCTCATAGGGCTTGTGCTCGAGACCTCTCACCAGCCTCGTTGCCCTTCTCTGGACATGCTCCAGTAATTCAACATCTTTCCTAAACTGAGGGGCCCAGAACTGGACACTGTGCTGAAGGTTTTTTCTTAGTGTTTTAGCAACAAAAGCCTTTCTAGTTGCTTGTGGTTTCTCCCCAATAAACAAATACGTGGAAATACTGTAACTTGACAAGTACCTTAACCTTGATTGTTGTCACCAGTCACATCTATACACATTCTTGTATTTGCTCACCTACTTAATGTTCCATAAAAGGTAACAGGTTGGGGTTTTTTTCCAATTATTGTCATTAAAACACATGCACATTTCTACTTAAATGAGCACAAACCAGTCTGTTGTCACTAAATGGAGATCATATTCTGTTTCAGCTTTGATTTGATTTTCAGCATGACAGGCATTTTCTTCACCTACACTTTGCAATGAGAAACAGAAGTATTGCAATCAGAAGCAGAGAAATAACTTCACTTGTAGCTTTGCTTTACTGAGTTTTCTTTAGGTGTCCATTCATTAATCTTCACAGATAACTGAAGTTTCGAATATAACTGTCAGATTTCCTTCTGTGTTCACCATTCTGAAACACCTTAAGGGTGGGCAATGGGATCTATATAATTTTTTCTATGCTCACATACACCTTGCAGTTTCTTATTACCCATTTGTTACACTGCAATGTCTTCTGTCCTTCCCATAGCCTCTTACAGATTTTCCCGTTCTGAAAATAGTTGTGAAATACTGTATCAAGCAACTAGCCTGATGATACAGAGACTTAAAGCTCAAGAAAAGGTAAGCACTTCAAGACAGATTTTCCCTCCAACTGCCTAACACCATATATTGGACTTGCTTCTTTGCCCCAAACCCATGACATTTGAGCATGGAGCTCACATACAACTTAAATCCATAGAAGTGAAGTCACTAGAGACTTTGCCATTGCTTTGGAACAAGAGCAAACAAACATGCACAAACTGCATTGATGAAGTAGCATTCAAATCACTGTCACCTTTAACACCATTCCCCTGAGTTCAGCTGAGGTAACTCCTGAAGTTTAGTCAGCAAACACAAATTCCGTTATTAAAAAGCTCCTGCCTAGAAAGGATCAATCAGGGAATTTAATGGGCAACAACACAACTTCTGTGACACAAAAAGCACTAGTGAGACTTGCCACATTACATTAGTTTTACCCATTTATGTGTTTCAAAACAAGAACACATCTGCTTATGATAGGCTTTGTATAGCATATACTAGAATAGCTTTTAAAGAATTAAGTTAGAAAATCAAGAACCAAGTAAATATCCCTTTATTACAGAAACAACAGTAACATGAAATGTAAAATGGTCATGATCACTGTCTCAGCACTGATCCACATTTGGTCCTGCTCTAAACAGTTCAAGATGCCTTGGGGAAATCCAAGACTGACAGAATGACAAGAATTACTTGAATCACTATTTGTTTTGTAGCAGCAATTCTCAAACACACTAGCTTTTTTTTTAAATTCTATTAAACATCTCGTTGCAGCTGTAAATAGAGAAATACAAATAGGAACAAAAATTAGAATATAATTACTAGTATTTATGAGCTGCAGCAACTATATGAATTATAAAATAATCTGCTGATTCTGTTGGCACCACATAGTTAGAAATCAAACTTACTGAGCTTTTAAAAATTCCTTGTTTTAATAAGAAAAAGCAATAAAATGCACAAATGTATCCACCTACAAATACTGCACATAGAGAAGGAGGTATATAGCTGTGCAAAAGTGGAAAAAATGGTAAATTTGTCTCTGTCTTCAGAGACCAAGCCAATGAAGTATTACTAAAAATACCACTCTAATATTTCTCTGTTCAGGGGTAGATATTATCCATACAGTCAGATTGCATAAGGCATTGATCGAAACAAAAGAAGCCAAATACATATAAAAAAAATACTCAAATCCTATGCTATATGTGGAAAGCCGTTATAAAAGTGAAATAATTTTGAAGAACAAACCTTAAAAACAATTAGTTTTTTTAAAATCAGACTAAGTTTTGATGGATAAGCATACCAAAAAAGAAAAAAAAAAAAGAATAATTTTGTGACCCAATACAAATTATTTTCCAATTAAATTAATAAACCTCATTAGCACTAACAAGTCATTTGCTCCTCTTCTCCTCTTGAACTTCTGAGGGTCTCCTAACTCCCCACACATATTTCTTCACTTAGCCACATGGCCCTTCTGTCCACTAAGGCACAGTAGATAAATACTGAGCTTCTTGTGGTCATCTAAGTCACTTTGGGGGAACTGCAGGCTATCTGGATTCCTTTATAAGGCTAAAGACAGGTGAATCTGGGGATGCCTCAGTTCTCTAGAACTGGCTCAGCTGCATCCCCACCAGATACAATAACACCTAGGTACACTTCATTGTTTCTCTGTTCTAGAAACGTGGGCATAGAGGTCACAAGCAACCAGCAGCACAGGTCCCCAGTTTGGCTGATTAGGGGATACGTACGGCTGATATGTACCTATTCCCTAATCTAAATACATCCTCAGATAATCTAGTCTAGTTCCCAAGAACTGTGGACAGATTGCAAGCAACTTAATTGTCCACTCAGGCTACAAAGTGTTACAGACATAGAAGGACTGTCACAGCACTTGAAAAAATAAGGTTATACTTTCTCATTTTAACAATGTCAACTAGTAATACAAAAAACCTTTTATTTTTAAAGCATGTAAACCATCTTTTAAGAAACCTCCCCAACAGTTTTAGACTTGAAGCAGCTTCTTAAAACACAGAATTTAAAATGTTTTAACATAATTAATTTAATTTTAAATTTCTTAGAAAAAGGCTATTACTACACCTTAGAGAAAGAATACCTGAATTTGTTATAAAATAGAATATACGTTTGAAGATATCTATTGTATCTTACAGAAAACACTATCCTGCTTTTTAAAAACATTTTGGTTATTTAAAATTAAGTTCTCTACATTTCTTTACTGAAATACTACAAAAGAAGTTAGACAGTACTTGTCATTACCGAGGGATACACGACGTGATGGAGAACTGTTGTAAATGAAACCAGACATAGGGTAACTCCCACCAACTAAAGACTATCAGGTTAGCTACTCTTTCTTTCTATCCCTGTCTCCTCCTTCCTTTCCTTTTAATCAATTCACATTCCGTTTAAAAAAAAAGGCAATACAAAGACAAACCCCACAACACTATGCAAAGGAGACTTTAACAATACTTATACAATGGTTTTCACTCCAACACTTCCAGTATCACCCGAAGAACTTCCCAAAAAGGCATGAGGAACTAGGTGAAGCAGACACATAGAATCTGAACAATCTCAATTATAAGAATTTCACAGGTTTGCAGCATCACTGTGGTCATATTTGCAATGTGAGAATTCCTCACACTTCTATTAATTTCCTCCATTAAAAGTATGGCTCTTTGACACATCAGCTACAGCACACATATACAGTGAGGCCTCATTTCAACAAAAACTCCTCAATGGCCTATCTTTACACATGCTACAGCAGATCCAGTTGTCTTAAATACAGCATCTGATTTCACAAAAGAGCATGGTTGAGTTATGTTCAGATCTTGCATGGTACAATTGTGTAACAGCCACTTGGAAAAAGATAATTCACATAAACAAGTTTACCCATGAGGAGACACACTGTATTAGGATCCATTTGAAGAACAATCAATTAGCAAGACACTGGCAATACATTCCAGGTTTTTAGTTCCTCTATGGTCAGCCAATAATTAAATATTGAACAGTTCTAAAGAAACTGTATCATATTTGTGCATCTGAACTTGTTCTGTGCTTCTAGAAGAGACATGGCAACAGCTGACTATTTGAACCACCTTACTACACTGTACAAATTGAGATGTTCCAAAAAAAACCCCAACCAAACAAACTAAAAAAAAAAACAAAAAACCCACAATTTTGTTACAGTTTTGAAATCTAGAAACAACCTGCTTGTGTATTTGAGATTTTTTTTAATATATAAACAAAAAAATTGATAAAAACTGGTTTCAGAAGACCTTTTCTAGTTCCTAAAAGTATATATGGATTAATAAGAAGTGTCACACATTAATAAATCATGCTACTCACTTTAACAAAAGACAGCATTATGTATCTTCTGTGGTCTACAAGATCTTACTGGAAGTAGCACACAAAATATACTGGCTCAATTTTATCCCTATTACAACTACACTGAAATCAATTTAAGAAATCATTTCAATGAAGCAAAAACTAATGGCCTCCATGAAGTCTAGACAGTACATCTCAAAAGTTCAACATCTGTTCATGCATATTTTGACTTACTATATACCCTTCTTCTGCCTATATCTGTCACTATGTAACATCAAATTTATGGTAACATACTTTCAAAATCAGTGCCTCCATGAATGCTCACTCCTTCTATTTTTTCTTTATAGGTATTAAGTAGCATTATTATCTCAGAAGGAGCTGCAATAAAATGTTATTCTTGTTCTCCATTTACCTCACGAGGTATGTATATCTTAATTATCCAATACTGGCCATAAGCTATCATATGTCAATGACTATACCATTCAAAATGATACATCTCTAATTGGTCTATCTTTTGAGTGGAAGAGTGGAGTGCAAGACATAAGTTCTGTGGCAAGAAAAGATTCAAAACCCTCAAAGATTTATCTGAAAATAAAAAATACAACCTTGGTTCAAAACCATATGAGCAAAATACAATCTAAAAATTAGTACATATTTTATTCACATTCATTTGGGGGAGCTACATAATAGCCTGTTACAACACCCACAAGTAATGCAGTTACCTTTAAGTAACAAAGTGTTTTCACGTATATATCATTGGCATATTTAATGTATTGCAGGGTATTCACAATAAATGTCAATGAAACAAATACTTCATGACAAGAAAGAAATATCAATGTTGCAATTTTTTTCTTTACATTGTTCAAATAGGATCTGGGAATAAAAATAGCTGTATCAGGTGAGAGGGTAACCCCCAGAAGAACATGCATTCATACCAGACTGATTATGGAAAAAGCTCTTCACACCAATGCAGCAAGGTTGTTGGAGATTACTATTGTGACAAAACACTGACTTCATCCAAAAAAAAAAAAAAACAAAACCAAACCAAAACAGCCAACCAACCAAAACAAACAAAAAAACATCCTGACTAAACCACACAAAATACTCTGCATTTGTAATCTTCAGACAAATTATTGCCTATTTTTCTTGTCCATGCTAATACTGTGGTACAATTTAAAAATACAGATATTTGAACATGCTAATATTCAGATACCAAAACAGTAGCTAGCTATCAAACTGTTGACAAATTATTCTCCTTCCACAATTAATAATCATTCATTTGATTACATATATATATATATAAGTACAGGTAGCAAAAACCTTTTTACAAAAATACAGAGCTCAGACTTCTATGCTTTCTACATTTTACAGTATTGAGACAAGTCACTCACCTTTCTTCTTGATTCACAATGGGAGAATACTCTGCTTACAAGCTTACTACTGTGAAGCCTTGTTAGTGTGAAGAACCACAAAAATGTGTAAGAATGCAGATAACTCAGTACCTTTCTCAAGATTTGAAACGTGATATTTCCAACAGTTAATCAGTTCTCATCATTTCCTCAGACATGTAAACAGTTCAAGTTTAAGATTTCACTAACAAAGATAAAATACTCTGTTGGTTACTGGGAAGGCAGGGTAATACTCCATAAACTAGTTGACAGAGAAGCTTTTTTCAGCTTTTTTCAGCTTTAAAATAATCTACTATGCCATCTAGGATTTTCATGTAATGAAATGCTTGTAATAAGACCATTCCTACGCAAAGAGACTTCAGGTGGCTCTATCACAAAAAAATGTTTTTCTATGCATCTTGAAATCAATGCGACTGTGATCACAAATTACTCACTACTGTAAAGAATGGCAGACTGTTGCATTATGCAAACCCATCCACATTCTTCTGCATCCCTGTAAATGCAGCTACTTTCCTGTTTTCATTGTACTGTACAGTGTAACAATGGGTTTCATCTAGTAAGCTATTCAGAAAACTCTTACACAGTATGCAGGTCATCTCAACCCATTTCCTTTATGTTAGAAGTAACACAAAAAATGCTTTCAAACATCATCCAAGACTAAAACACTTAGAAGCACCTTAAATTCTCATAAAATATTCACTAGAGCTATCAACAGTATCAATTCTGTTGTGGTCCCAAACACACTTTGTTAAGTCATGTATTACTGCTGCAGGAATATATGTCTTAAAGGAAATCTCCTCTACCTTACAGATGGAATATTTTCAAAGTCCCATGCATGAAGAAGAATGAGCTGAGGGGGATGAAAGGAAATCAGAGCTAGAATTTAAAAAGAGTTATTTTCTTTTAGGAATTACAGACCTACACTATAATCACTGTGAGATAAATGCTCTAACGTCCATCTGCACCATTCTAGTCTTTCTCCTCCCACATCAGTGCTGAATTTGCAGGAATCAAAGAACAAATAAACCAAGAACATTAAAAATATTTCCAGTTAGGAAGAGACTTGCATGTGGTTTGGTTACAGTATTGACATCCTATTTATCTCAGATTTGACCAGCCTGGGACCTTTTGGTAGCTCCTTTCTCTACCATTTGGGAAAGCCATGTCCAATTACTAGAGCACCACCTTCCTTCTGGAGTCCAAGCTGGTAGAGAGGTTGCCTAACAGATTACCCAGACAGGTCTACGAAGAAAAAAAGGACGTGAAATAGAAACTGGCTTACGTGCTCCAGTTTGTCTTTCCTTCTCAGCCAGACACTGGCACTGTAGTCCTGCTGCTTGACAGTGCTGTAGAAGTTCGCACCTACTCTGGTGAGGCTTGGGGAAGGCTCCCTGGGTCTGCTCTTCAGCCTCATCTGCTCGAAGCCCTCATGGGGGGATGAGGAGAGCCAGTCATGCCTGACTTCCATTTTGACATGACAAGGCAAAGTCCAAGGGGAAAAAATCAGAAGAAATGAAGAAATGAAGAAATTAACAGGCACTAGATGAAGAGGGTCCAAAAATGAACAGGATGGGGGAAGAAGAAAGAGGACAGGGAAAACACACACAAAAAAAGACCACCCCAGAAAATGGTAAGAGGAGGGAGGGAAAGGAGAAATGACAAGGTGGGTGGAGTGGTGGGAGAAGGAGAGGCTGCAGGTAAGAGACAGAAACGGGCAGAGCGAGATGAAAGGGCACTCGCGAAAAAAGGCGCTCCAAGATGCCGCTGCTTGTTGCCCTCGCTGCCAGCCAGCTGCAGTCCAGGACCGACGCAGCGGGAAGCGGCTGCTTGCGGCTCTGCCCGGGACGGCGGTGAGGGCAGGCGCGGCCCCGCGCAGACGGAGGCCGGGCGGGGCCGCTGGATCCAGCCCGCCTGCAGGTTGGCGCAGTGGAGGGGCCGCCGCCCGCCCGAGGATGAAGCCGGCTCCTCCCCCGCCTCCCCCTTCTCGGCAGCCACCTTCAGGGAAGCGGAAAGCAGCACGGCAGAGCCCCGCTCTTGCCTCGCTTGCCACCGGCCCGGGGTTCGGCGGCCGGTTGCCACTCCCTCTTGGGGAAGCCTTTGTCCGGCATCCTCTCCCCGGAGCTCCGGCGTCATGCCCTGCCCAGGGTGGGATGCGCATCCCGGGCCCCACCGCGGTGAACAGGAGAAGCGGGGCCACGGCTACTGGGACCACAGCGCTGGTGTCTCTCCTCAGCTCATCTGCGTCCCCGTGTCGCCTTCCTTCCCGCTGTGCAGGGGCTCTCGGTGCTGCGAAGCGTAACCTGAGCGAGCAGCCGCTCCTTTCCTCAGGGCAGCCAGGAGCACACCTACCCTGGCCATCGGCCCGGCGCACCGAAGCCGGGCACAGGACAGGCAGGAGCCCCGGGTCGAGCTCCGGGTCCAATTCTGCCTGGAAGCCTATCACCCGCTCCCCCCCACAAACACACCTTCGCAGCCGCTCAGCCAGCGCCAGACGTCAGAAATCCAATCGCTTCCGTGGTCCTAGTTGGACATAAAGTGGAGTGCCCACAAGTGTAGATACCTGAGCTTCCAGAATCTCTCACGTAAGAGAGATTGTGGAGTGGTTTCCATAGTCCACTGCCATCTCCTTTAGCAGAAGTTGGTATATGTTGCTATTTAGCTCAAACTTGTTTCAGCAGAAAAAGGACTTTCCTTTTTAACACACTGTAAAGCCACCTCACTAGCTGCCCACACACCCTGCAAAGCTATATCGGGCACAGACAAGAAAACTTTCTCACATAGCACCACGAAACAATTATTTGAGCTCAGAAATGCATTTCAGTTTCTGGTGAATACTTGCTGGCAGACAAGTTGTATTTTACCAGAGAACTGATGTAGCTATTCAGATAGATACTGAATTAAAAGTCTACCCTGGAATCCTGTTAACTGAAAATAGCTTTTGAATGGTAACACAGTTTGTTCAGAGTAGTTGGGGGGAGGACATTGTAGAAGAAGTCTCTGGTATTCACTTGGCCTGGAATCTGATCAAAAAGCAGTTTTAAAATATCCTTATGATTTGGCTCAGGGTGTATTACTATAAAGTATTATTCAGAAACCAGACAGATAATGAAGTTTTTCCTTTCAAAATTCTAAGGACAAAGGCAAAAACACATCACACCTCATAACTCTGGATTATTACTAATAGGTAATACTAATATCTTCATGAAATGCTGGAAAAATAAACTGAACACAATTACAGGGGTATGGTAGGAACACAAAGTACAGTATTTTCCTCTAAAAGGCGGTTTAATAATACTTGCCTTAGTATCACCCCCCCAAAAACAGTGTAACAAAATAGCAACAACCAGAATCATCAATGTTACATGCAAATAATTTTTACTCACCACTAAAATGGAATTGCAGCTTGCTTTCTAGTAACTACCTCTCCAGTTTATTCAGCTATTAGAGCAAATCTGGGCATTTCCAAGACTGTCAACCCACTGTCATAGCACCTGGAACAAAAATTAGGAGCATGTGACTATACTGTATGCAGGACACACGTGAAGGCATGAACGTATGGCATATCACAGCTGCAGCAGTTTTGAGCTCACACAGAATAACTTGATTAAACACCTGCTGAAATGAACTTTACTGCAGATGCCCGTTTATGAATTGTGTCCTTAGTTTCAAACAGTCAAATTAAAAGAAGAGAGAGAGAGAGAGAAAGCTTCTGAGTTTCTTCAAATATGCCATGAGGCTTATGTTGGTAGAAGAAGTTTACATGTGTTGTAAATAAGAACAGCCTGCTTTTGCTGGTTTTGCATAAGAGGTTTCACATTGTTTCTACAGCAGTATATTCCTCTGGGCTTTCTTGTTGCTGCTTGCAAATATTTTAAAAAATAAAGGTTTTAGTAGCACTTTGCAGCTGACACCTGCGTTCCTTCTCATTCTGTAATGCTCTGACAGACCAGAATCAATATGCTACTGTACTTCAGTACAATACATTATCCCACTCCTCTTGTATGCTGTGTTTGGATTATTTTTCTAGTAAGGTTGTTTTATCTTGCCTTAATTTCCCTAGCTACACTATCAGCTGCCTTCTCAACTGCCTAGCCAGAACAGTCACAAAATGGAGTGTTGGAGCTGCTTTTAACCCCTAGGCTATAAAGCTGGTTTGCTCATCTTTCCAAAAACCTTTTTACTTGTTACCTAGGTGTGCTGTGTGTGCCTTTCTACTACTACTGCTGCCAACATTAATATTACCCTGAATAGTATTATTGTTATTAGGAATGAGAGAGAAAAGGGGGAAAAGGAAGCCTGGAACAAGTCTTTTAAAATCATATGAGTAAACTATGCTTACAAAGCCCTTGTGGCTTCCTAACTCCATGCAGGAAGTTTTGAGTGAGAAAACATAGTTTAATGACTATAAATTTTTGAATTTTCATAAAGATTTTACTCAAATAAATTAACAAGGTAAAAATACAATTTCAGTCCCTAATGAATATGTGGCCATTAATCTATTTTGAAAAGAGTTAAAGAGCCCTTTCCAAGGTTTTCTTTTCCAATTTATTTCCAGTTTGGACCTATACAAAAAATTAAGTTTGTTCAAACCACAATTATAAGCATATCAATCAGCTTAATTCAGAGATAATTCAGCTCATTAAAATTCAATCAGTTCTGTAGTAGATCAGCAATTCAAATTGACCGTATTGAGCTGGATTAAACTGCTGTCTTTCTCTTCCATGCAATTTTCAGAATTACCCAAGCACCTGCTCCTGTCATAGGCCCTTTGCTTCCATAGCAGGGTGACAACAGCAGCAAGAATGACTGAACCACAAACATCATACTTACATCATTAGCAACTGATGCAAGTCATGCACATCGTAACATGATTTTACTTTTTCTGTGACCCACACTACAATTTTCTGTAATTCACTGCCCATTTTAATACCAAGATTCAGAGAAACTCTTTCTAGGCTATCTTCAGAACTTTCTGTATTCTATACCAACAGATGAATGCTGTAAGGGGGAACTGCTAATTCAGGCCAGTGCAAAGAAAATTACCAGAATGCAAGTGGAAACATAATATTGTTTTTTAATAAACAAACAAACAAAACAAAAGAGACAGCTTCATTTTCTTCCAAAAATCTTGTCCAGACAAGTTTTAAAGGAACTGTCTTTGTGCTCCAGGTTTCTGAACAGTTTTTTTCACTAGGTACTTCTAGCAATACAGAATATATACAAGAGCATTAGACCTTTTATCAACAAATGGCATATTACCTGAAAAAATTAACACTCCTATAGCAAAACTTTATATTTGTCGTGGTCGGGCCGATAGCTAGTGTATATGAATGTATGTATAACAGATTAAAAAGCACTCATTTATGCTGCAGAGCTGGAACACACACAAGCCCTAGCCCACTTAGAATTTACTACACCTGACCAAAACAGCAGACAGCAATTGCCTGCAGGTTTCAGTTGGTGTCCAGTCAGAGGGCTGTGACTGACACCAGCTTCAACAGCACTGCACCTGTCAGCCAGGAGGGAAGGTAGCTGTTACCTTCTCACCCAGCTCAGCTGAATTTGCTTTCTCTTCTAGGAATTGCAAACAAGACTCAGCTGGGGAGATCTTTGTAACTTCCCAATAACACTAGCACATCCCAGATTAAAAGACTAATCTTTCTAACCATTTTCAAATAACCAAATCAGCAGCCTCTGCTTAGCCACCCAAATTCTAGCAGCCTACAAAGACGAAACCCATTGCAGCAGTCTGTTTCATCTATGCCAGCAGGCTCGCAAGGCATAGGCTCCCAGCCTATCTCCTGCTTTCTGCAAGTAACCACCTATCACTTACCACTGAAAAATGAGTTTGCCATAAGAAAGTGAGAGAGGAAAAAATAAAAGGGAAAAAAAAAAGAAAAGAGCTTTTTCCCTGTAGTGTGATATCCTACAGTACCATGCACAGGGGCAGAATAGTAAAACTCATTACATGTAGAGTAGAAAAACAGTAAGAAAAAATGTAATGCTGCATGAAGAGCTGTAAACAATTTCTGCATCACTGTTTTCCCAAATTTTAAGCAGCTAAACATGCAACCTTTGTACAGAATGTCTGTAACTTCAATTTATAGGTAGGAACTGAAGTCACAAGAATGTAATGTCAAGGTCAAAGGAAAGGTTACCATGAATGCTTGGAGTCGGAGGTGCTTCAGATTTCAGGTTATGAACAAATCAGACACCTACCTCAGAATAACATGGAAACATTGTCTAACACTGATAATGCTCCTACCTTTAGCCTCCACATGTCTGTTTGGATTCAGCTATTACCCAAACACTTCTGTGTTTCTTGCCTCAAATTTTAACCCTGAGCTCTTTCATCTTTCCATAACTGCTGATTTAAAAAAAAAAAAAAGACAGAAACCAACCACATTAGGAATATCATTACTCTTGAGACATCTCCCTTCCATCAGATTTGTTTGAAATCAGCCATGTGTTTCAGAACATATCAATCTGTGACTGACAGACAAATAGTATGATTATATAAGCTTTGTTTCCTTTAGAAACCAGATAAGAAATATCTGATATATTAACTAGTCCATCTCCCATTTGAAATAAAATATTATCCTGTAAAGTTCATCAAAATTTACAATTAACCTAGAACTCCAGGGCTAGAATTTTTATCCCATGGCATCCTTTCCACCTCCAAATAATCTAAGAGGGTGCTAAACTGGCCCCTTAAGTCCATTGTGTGCTGAATGTATACCAGTGTGGACTGAGGTGCTCTCACTTTCAACAGGGTTTGTGACAGAATCCATGATATCTTTCATATAAAATCAAACTCTGCCTCCTTTCTTTCCTCTCCCTTTCATCCCTCTGTCCACACTCATCCACACATTTCCCAAGAAGATTTTCAGCTCTGAGCCTCAATAACCTTGTCCAGACAAAAGTTCCTCCTGCCCCTTAAAATAACATTCATTAGTGGCACATACTAATGGGGCCAAATCCTGTCCTGCATTACATCTCTATGTCCCCACTGGAGTCATGAGACAAAAATAATTGTATAATGAAGGTCTAACCAGGGGGCAAAATTTGGCCTACATTTCTTTAAAACAAATCTGCAGCAAGTGGTGCCCTGAGAATGAGACCCTTTACATTTGTGTGAGGGGTTTTGTTTTTGTGGTTGTTTAGTGGATAGGCTTACATCTACCTCAGCCTCGGTTCTTTATGCTGAATTTATCTGGTTGGTGCAGCTAAGTGCAATAGGCAGACTGCTGACAAAATCTAAGCTCTTGAGTGCTCTTGCAATGAAGTGAGTAGCTAAAATTATTCCAGAAGAGTGGTATTCAGCAAAAGGAAAATACTGTAAGGGGCAATGTTTTTTTCCAATGAACTGGAACTGAAAGCACAGCAGGTGAGGGATCTGTACCAGCAGAAGAAGGGATCTCCAGGGATAGAGGAATGCTTTTTCATTTTATTTTCAACACATACATAAATTATGGTTGTTAACAAGGGATATATTCTCTACATCTGCACAATCTGCATTGTAGGAATGGAGGAGAGAAAAAAAAAAAGGAACAACCTTTCATTAATAAGTAGCAAAGAATGTAAAGAAAAGGAAGTCCAAGTAGAGGGGGAGGGAAGTAAAACAAGGAGAAGAAAACACGTGTGAATGCTTTTATGATGCTAGATTAGTAGGGCCATATAGGGAATGAACTGGTTCTAGGTTTAGCACTCTGAAACTTCCCACAAGTTTATTCTCATAATGCATTAATACAGGACAAAGGAATAAATATACTTCAAAAAATAGAAAATGGGATAGAGTGCATAATTGTACTTACTCAGGAAAACTGTCAGTAAAAAAAGTTTTAGATCAGGAAGTGTCCAAAGACACTATCTTGTTTCTACCATAAAAAAGAGTATACTTTGAAGTAATCCAAAATATTTTAACACAGAAATTTGCATGTTCATCATTCTATTTAATTTCAAGCTACTTCTTTTAAAAATGGTTGTTATGAATTTAGTGTGACAGCAAAAAAACTCCCCTACTCCTCACCTTCCCCCTCCCGCCTCCTCCCTCCTCTTTAACTAAAAGATAAGAAAGGGAGAAAAAAAAGGCAGAGAGAGTTTTCTTAGTTGATTTACACAGAATATTTCACTCCTCCACTACGAAAGTATCAGATTACATCAGCATATATATGAAACAGAAAGAAAAGGAAAGGAAAAATACTGTCCAGATCCCAAAAACAAGCAAAAATGCACCCCCACACTCAAGACCCGGAAAGCGAGAGAGAATCTCCTGTCCAGGATGGTAATGTCCTAGAGTTGTAAAATGTCATACATACATGATTCTGATACTGGGGGATAATTAGTGTGTTTCAAACCACTACATTCTCCATCCTTTATTCCACACTATTCTGTATCATGCTAACAGCAGTTAACATCATTAGATAGAGAGACACAATTTACTGTGCAGGCTCACCCAGAGTGAGATTATTCTGGGGCACTCAATAAACTTTTCCATCTTCTTGCATTACCCACCAGGTGCATCCTTGTCCTTGGGCAAAAGCAATCCTGTTTTCATTATAAGAGTGGAAGGATGCTCTTTAACCCTTCTCAAAGGAGTTAAAGAAGAAAAAAAATAACGCTCCACACTGGATTGGAAAGAATTGGAAGTTTAAATGGAAATACTATTCATAACTACATACAACCGTACCAAAAAAGTATATCAAATATGCTAATCCATAGGCCACCTCAGCCACGCTACCCAAAAACCTCCCCCAAATCAGGCCTCAAAATCCCAACCCTATATGACTTCCCCCTGCTGCTTCCCTACCCAGACCCAAAAGACACAGTAAAAATTAGCTTGTCCAAGGCTGGAGCCAGGCTGCAAACCTCCTCTGCACAACCAGAGATAAGGCCCTGTGTGTACAGAAGAGCAGAGAGGGAGGAAAAGGGCATAACAAACAGAAATGTCCATTTTTACAGAGATGCAGGACTTACGAGAATGAAATACCAAAAGATTACACTTCTAGTGCACCTTTGGACTCTCTAGTCCCTTCTGGAGGTCCTCAACTCTGATGTTCTTAAAGGCATCCAGCCTTAAAACAACAACAAATCCCACGAATGGGTTTGCTTTTACCTGGGGCAGGACTAACCCAAAACCTCTTCCTTAGGATATTCATTATGGGTACCACAGGAACTTTATCACCTTCTACAGCACATGGCAGCTTGGATTTGGCAGGGCCAGCCCAGTTAGTGGATCTTCTGGTGATGACCAGCCAAGAGACTTGTGCTAACTGTATCTCCCAGTTTTTGAAGGTCCATCCTTCCATTGCTTTCACAATGTTTTTTAGCAGGCAGTTGTTAACGCTTGACTTTGCCAGCAGCTGGAGCATGGTAAGGGATGTGACACATCCACTTGATGCCATGCTCCTTCGCCCAAGTGTCTATGAGGCTGTTTTGAAAAGGAGTTCCATGACCCAACTCAATCCTTTCTGGGGTGCCATGTCACCACAGCACTTGTTTTTCGAGGCCTAGGATGGTATTTTGAGTGATGGCATGGGGCATTGAATATGTTTGCAGCCATCCAGTGGTTGCTTCTACCATCGTAAGCACATAGTGTTTGCCTTGGCAGGTTTGTGGCAGTGTGATGTAATCAGTTTGCCAGGCTTTCCTGTATTTATATTTTCAGCCATCACCCCCCATACCACAGAGGCTTTATCTGCTTGACCTGTTCGATTGCGGCACACATTTCACACTCATGGATAACCTGTGCTATAGTGTCCATGGTTAGGTCCACCTCTCTATCTTGAGCCCATCTGTATGTTGTATCTCTTCCTTGATGGCCTGAGGTATCGTGGGCCCACCAAGCTAGAAATAATTCACCTTTATGTTACCAGTCCAGATCTACTTGAGCCAGTTTAACCGTAGCAGCTTGGTCTACATGCTGGTTGTTGCAGTGTTCTTCAGTGGCTTGGCTCTGGGACACATGGGCATCCACATGATGTACTTTGACCACCAAGTTCTCTGCCTGAGCAGCAATAATTTGCCACAGTTCAGCAGCCCAGATGGGTTTACCTCTGCACTGTCGGTTGTTTCTCTTCCACTGCCACAGCCATTCCCACAAAGCATTTGCCACCATCCAAAAGTCTGTATAGAGATAGAGCATTGGCCGTTTTTCTTGCTCAGCAATATCCAAAGCCAGTTAGGTGGCTTTCACCTCTGCAAACTGACTTGATTCACCCTCTCCCTCAACAGCCTCTGCAACACACTGGGTAGGACTCCACACAGCAGCCTCCCACTTTCGGTGCTTTCCCACAGTGTGGCACGACCCATCAATGAACAGGGCATATTGCTTTTCATTATCTGGCAATTTATTGTATGGTGGAGCCTCTTCTGCACATGTCACCTCCATCTCTTTTGGTGACTTCCCAAAATCTCTGCCTTCTGGCCAGTTTGTGATGACTTCTCAAACTCCTGGGTGATTTGGGCTCCCACTGGAGCCTGTTGCATTATCAATGCAATCCACTTGCTCCACGTGGCATCAGTTGGGTGATGGATAGAAGAGACTCTTACTTTGAACCTCCAGCCCAGCACTGGAAGATGGGGGGCTAGGAGAAGCCGTGTTTTTGTTACCAATCACCTCTGAGGCAGCTCAAACTCCCTCATATGCTACCAGTATTTCTGTTTCACTTGGAGTGTAGTTGGCCTCATCTCCCAAAACCCCAGAGGTCAGCCTCATGTCTCCCCCAATGTTTTCTGCCAAAGACTCCATGTGGGACCGTTCTTCCCAGCTGCAGTATAGAGCACATTCGTAGCCTCTTGTCCTGTCTGAACTGGTCCAAGGGCTACTGCATGCACAATTTCCTGTTTGATCTGTTCAGAAGCTTGTTGCTGCTCAGAGCCCCATTGGAAATCATTCTTCTTCCAAGTCACTCAGTAGAGAGGGCTTACAATCGAACTGTAGTTTGGGATATGCATTCTCCAGAAACCCACTACACCCAAGAAAGCCTGGGTTTCCTCCTTATTGGTGGGTGGAGACATAGCTGTGGTCTTGTTGATGACGTTCATCAGGATCTGGCTATATCAGTCCTTCCATTTTATCCCTACCAAATTAATCTCTCTTGCAGATCCATTGACCTTACTTTGCTTTATGGCAAACCCTTTTCCAGTCCCGTTTGATCAGTCCATGACAAATAGTAGGGCTGTGTTTCCACCCCTGGAGCACTGGATTCCAGGTATATTGGACACCTCTCCAGGTGAAGGCAAACTGTGGCCTGCATTCTGGAGCTATGGGAACGGAGAAGAATGCATTAGCAATGTCAGTTGTGGCATACCATTTGGCTGCTTTAGACTCTAGCTGGTACTGGGGCTCCAGCATGTCTGGCACATCAGCACTCATCACTGGTGTGACCTCACTCAGAGCACGGTAGTTCACTGTCAGTCTCCATTCACCATTAGACTTCCTTACCTGACATATAGGGCTGTTGAAGGGTGAGTGAGTCTTAGTGATGACCTCAAGCCATTTTGTCAGGGTGACAAACACAAACATCATAAAAGAAACCACAGTTATCAAAGGGCATGCAAAAACAAAAAATGCATGAGAGCCTATATGAGAGCTCATAAAACACCACCAAAAGAGGTATCAGAGCCAAGAAAATGACTGCACTAAGATGAAGGGAAACATTCTTTATGTGCTTCAACTTGGCACTCTCCTGTCTTAATTAAACACAGATGCTTTTCGCTGCCCCACGTTGGGTGCCAATAAGGAATATTATGATTTTAGTGTCAGAGCAAAAAAACTCCCCCACTTCCCCCCTTCCTGACTCCTCCCTACCCTCTTACCAAGAGATAAAAAAGCAAAGAAAAAAAGGCAGAGAGAGTTTTCTTAGTTGATTTACACAGAATATTTTACTCCTCCACTATGAAATTACCAGGTTACACCAGTATATATATGAAAAGGAAAGAAGGAGAAAGGAAAAATACCATCTGGATCCTGAAAACAAGCAAAGACACACACACACGCTCCAGACCTGGAAAGTGAGAGAGCAACTGAGAATCTCCTCTCCAGGAGGGTAATGCCCTACAGTTGTCATAAATCCATGATTCTCATAGTGAGGAATAATTAGTGTGTTTCAAACCACTGCAATGGCCTAAATTATAACTGCTCTTTGGAAATTAGCTCAAAACCTCCTGCTCGATAATGTCAAGTTGCAAGCTACACTTTCAGAAGCTTTAACACAAACTGCTTCCTAACTGAGATAAAACTTAAAAGTAGAAATGGCTGATCTGTATTCATTCCATTCTGTGTACTATACACACAGCTGATATAAAACATTTTCAACTTAAGTGCTTATAAGCATTTGGATGTTGTTTTCCAGTGAAATACAGGTGGAAGAGTCATTATTTACTGAAATATTCCCCACTGAAAGCAAGCAGAAACTTATGTCACAAAAGTCCTAATTTTTTTTCCCCAAAGAGATATCACAGAATCACAGAAGCTTTCAGGTTGGAAAAGACTCTCAGGATTACCAAGTCCAACCAATAATCCTACTCTGCAAATTTCACCCCTAAACCATATCCCCAAGCACCACATCCAAACGACCTGTAAATAAAAAATGTCATCTACCTCTTCATCCAGGTTGGGTGGCCTATAACTGATTCCCACCATGACATCACTCTTGCTGGTCTTACTCCAGATTCTTATCCATAAGGACTCAACCTTATCATCACCTTCATTAATTTGATTGGTTTCATCTATGTCCCTAATATAGAAGGCCACTCCACCACCTCTTCTTCCTTGCTTATGCCTTCTGAAAAGTTGGTACCTGTCTTCTCAAAGGAGTTAAAGAAAAATTCTCCACACTGGATTGGAAAGAATTGGAAATTTAAATGGAAGAATTATTCATAACTACATGTCACAGTACAAAAGCATATAAAATACATAAATCCACAGTCCACTTCGGCCACAGTACCCCCCAAAAAAAATAATTAGGCCAAAGCTTTCCACAACCTCCCTCCAAACCAAGCCAAAACCCCAGGCCTCAAATGCTCCTCCCCCACCCCCATGCCTCTCTGCCATCCCCACACCAAACCCAAATGACACAGCTAAAAATTCAGCTTGCCAGCTCCAGGCTGAAAACCTCACCTTCACCATAAACATGGCACACCGAGAAGAGAGCAGAGAGAGGAAAGGGCAGAACAGATTAGAAATGCCAGTTTATAAGTGGTTGCAGGGCTTGTGGGAATGAAATAACATAGATTACACTTTCCAGTCCATCCTTTCTGGTCCTCCTGGAGGTCTTCAACTCTGTGGTTCTTAAAGGCATCCATCCTCAAACCATAACAGTACCCACCGATTGCAGCACACCAATTGTGGGACTAGTCCCACCACGTTCTCATGATGGTTGCTATATCAGTTTCCGTGTAGCACAATGGCCTCCAGCTCCTCCTATTTATTGTCCATGCTGCGTCCATTGGTGTATAAACATTTTAGGGAGGGAGTTGAGTACATAGTTTTCAACCTTAGGAGGGGGTAGACCTTCTGGTTATCTAAGATGCCAACACACTGCTCCACAAGTGTAGGGTGCTACAATCAGGGTTCTTGGTTGCAAGGCCAGCTACACCACTGTCCCCCTTTAAAACTAGTTTAAAGCCTTGTCAGTGAGCCCAGCCAACTCATGTGCAAGGATTCTTTTACCCTTATGGGAGAGGAAATCCATCTGTCACCAGTAGACCCAATGCCAAGAAAACTTACCCATGGTCAAAAAACCCAAAGTTCTGCTGGTGGCACCAACCTCTAAGCCATGTGTTAATCACATGGATTTTTCTCTTTCCTTTGATATCTCTTCCTGTCACTAGAGGGATTGAGAACACCACTTGTTTTCCTTAACACTCAAGTAATTTCCCCAAAGCCCTGAAGTAATTTTTAATTGCTTTTGTACTCCTGTGCATTGCCTCATCACTCCCAATCTGAATAGCCAGTAGCAGGTAATAGTCTGATGGGTGGAGCAGGTTGAGGAGTCTCTTAAAAATGTCCCTAACCCATGCTCCAGGCAGCAGACCTTCCTGTGGGATGGATCAGGCCTGCAGATCAGGCCCTGTTTCCCTGAGAAGTTTCCCTACTATTACCATTTCTTTTTTTCTTGTTTGCACTAGTCCTAAGTCAAGTGACTGGCTGACAAGTCATGAACATCCTCGTTCGTCCAGCCCTCTGTTTCAACAGCCCCATACCTGTAGTGTGTGGGCAACTAAGAAGGCTGGAGAGATAGGAAGGGGGCTTGCCTGCTTCTCCTGCCTCACTGGAGAGGGACCTGCCTCCATTCCCCCTCATCTCTTCGGCTTCTTTCTTTTTCCAGGTGAAAAGAAGACATGGGATGCCCTGATTCTTGTGCTGCCCACACTTGCTGCCCCTCCCTCAGGGATGGCAGAGCCCAGCTCCACAAGTTTATCTCCTCTTCAGATTCCCTTATAGTCCTTTGCCTTGCAAATTCTTCCTTCAGCTCAGCCACCAGGCTGAGCAGATCATTCATCTGTTCACATCTAATACAGGTGTCGTCTCTGCCACCCTCCACTGCAAGTGCCATGCTTTGGCACTCTCCACAGGCAGGGGCCTGGACACCTACATGTCTGTGCAGAACCTCTGTCTGGGTACCCACAGTTCTACTGACAACAGCCCTCAGCGTGGCTGTAGCCATGGCTGGATCTCTACAACCAGCTGACTTTATAGGCTGCTGGGACATGCCCCAGTGACTCACCTTTCTTGTTGATTGACCTTGCTCCTGGGATGTTTAAATAGCCTGTGGAGGCTGCAGCTCTGCCCATGCCTCTCCCCTCCTCCCTTATGGGAGAAACTGAAACTGGCTGGGGACCATGCTTCCCTGAGATTCTCAGCTATGAAAAACACACTGAAAAAACTGCTGATCTCCCAGCCTGCCATTGGGACAAGGCTGGTGTGGTGATTTCTCGTCTGTTCTTGAGCAAGGTCATGTTACATTAGACATGAAATGTACCTCTGTAACCAGAAAGATATTTATTGACCTGACAGCACCTAAAAATTTAAGACCTATGAGACAATATGACATGAGTTCTTTAACTTCATGCTTATCTTGATCCAACCGATCGAGCAACATTTAGGGGGATTGTCTTTCAATGAAAACAGCTCAATCTAGAAGAGCAGAATGGGAGGACAATGCTCACACATGATGCAGGAAAGGACAGACGACAGCAGTCTGGATGTAGAGTGGTTTGACTTAATGGGCAACTATGTCCTTATGTGTACCTTATGTAAAGCTTGACTGACATATAAAGAATCACATACCTGATTAACGTTTCAGGATAAGAGTTCTGAAGGCTAATATTAATCTGTGACTAGCATACATTATAACACAGGTACAATATAAATAAATTAAAGACACATGTCACATTCAGTTTTAATGTCACAGGCTTCTTGCAACTCTATACAACGTTTTGCACAGATGTATTCTGAACAATGCAGTCTTTTTATGAACTTCTGGAATGAGGTTAACATAATGAAACACAATATATTTTTCTTTTATAACAACAGATTTAAAGAAACAGTTTTAGTTTATCCTTGCTTAGCTGTATCCTCATTTGGTAGACAAAATCCAAATGAGGAAGCGTTGATATATATTGCTGCAAGCTATTCTTCCTCCATGAAACTGGGAAACTTCGTTTCTTAAATTAAAGCACCAGAACTGCTGTAAACAGGTGAGGAAGTGACTGCAGTCACTTTGCATGCTTTACTTTAGAAAGGGAAAATTTCAACTATATTTGGGGGACTGATTTTTTTTTTTTAAAGTTGAAAGTTTTTTTAAAAGTAGAAAACTGATTATCTGCAAGGCCCAGAAGTAAACACTATGAGTGTTTAAGGCATATTGCATTACCCTTTCCTAAGAATTGGTGGTGCATATGATCCCTTTTTATACTGCACAAGAAGGATTAGATTAATCCCTGAGATATATAGCAAGTAGTTTACTGAAGCATTACCTTGTTTTAAAGATGACCATATATGATAAGTGTATAGGAGACAGATACATTTTTCTCCTGCTTGGAAGCAAAATTTTTTCATGCAGAAAAAATTTGTAATTATGATAGTTTTGGGGGAAAGGTAGGCAAAACCAACACATTAAAAGGTATCTTAGTATTTAGTAGGTTCACTGGGTTATTTTTTCTTGTTTGTTTTCCAGTGAATTTGCATCATTCTACTTCCCTTCTATAAAATATTTCATTATCCTCAAGTAATGAAAACGTGTAATGAAACAACTATGGTTGGTATATATAAATTTAGAAGCTGATAAACCTCCAACCTCCTCAATCAAGTTTATCTAGGAGTTCTGGTTACAAATTCAGATACAAATTCTTAAAAACCCCCAACACAAGGCCAAACTGTGTACTCACAAAACTGTACAATAGCAGTGAAATTATACCAGCTTTACATTTGGGCCATGAAAGTTTTATTTGCTTTAGAGGTGTAGTGGAAAGAGCAAACAAGTAGTGCCCATACTGCAACCAGCCATTCACTTTAGAATACTTCTCCCATTTACCAAGAGACTGACCCTGTCTCCCACATCAAGTACAAGTCTTGCATCTTCCACAGATACAAGTGGTGGTATCTTGGTGGTGACAATCTACACTTCATTATTCCTGGCAGTAAAGGAAATACTGAATAGAATCACAGAACCACAGATTTGCTCTATTTGGAAAAGACCCTATGATCATTGAGTCCAAACGCTATCAAACTCTACCAAGTCTGGTGCTAAACTATGCCCCTGGGGAGTCTGTTCGAGTGCTTGATAATCGTTTCAGTGAAGATGTTTCTTTTAATAGCTATTCTAAACCTCCCCTTGAGGCCATTTCCTTTCACTTGTTACTGGGGAGAAAAGACCAACACCCACCTTGCTACAACCTCCTTTCAGGCAGTTGTAGAGAATGATAAAGTCTCTCTTCAGCCTCATTTTCTCCAGGCAAACAACCCAATTTTCCCTCATCCATCCCTCATGAAACCTGTTCTACAGACTCTTCACCAGCTTTGTTGCGCTTCTCTGAACATGCTCCAGCACCTCAATGTCTTTCTTGTGGTGAGGGCCCAAAACTGAACACACTATTCAAGGAGTGGCCTCACAAATGCTGAGTACAGAGGGGCAATCACTTCCTTGATCCTGCTGGTCATGCTATTCCTGATACAGGACAGGATACTTTTGGCCTTCCTGGCCACCTGAGTACACTGCTAGCTCTTACTTTTCTGGCTGTCGATCAACAGCCCCAGGGCTTTCTCTGCTTGGCAACTTTCCAGCTACTCTTCCCCAAGCCTGTAGCATTGCTTGGGATTGTTGTAACCCAAGTGCAGGACCTGGCAATTGGCCTTGCTGAATCTCATTCAGGGGACCTCAGTCTATCAATCTAGTCTGTCCAGGTACCTCTATAACAGGGCTGGACGTTAAGACAGACTGCTGTAAGACACCTAACATCCCCACCTAATCTGTCACTAAAACATTGGTATCTGTTCATTCAGTATATTTTTTCAATCAGTTGGGCCCCTGTTCTATTTCTTCCACCCCTCAGTATTTTTTCAGATGTTCAAATGTTGTGTGAGAACCTAAGACAAACAAGTACCCTGTTATCAGGTGTGCATTTGCCATATAATGGCAAATCTGATCCTTCCCTGAAGGCAAAAAAAAAAAAAAAGGGATCAAAATGGAAAAAGATTGAAAATACTGACACACTTCTTCAAGTGGGGTGGAATCAAATTATCACTAAAGTCCTGATATACCATATCAGTTGATTTTTCCTTATCCCATCAGTGAATTACCAAATAAGGCAAAAGTACATGTTTCTACTAAGGGTGCCAGACACCATTATTCTTGTTAGAAAATTTTCTCTAATTAGTCATTTGGCCTAAATTTTTCTATTCTCATACCTGCACACTCTTATTTTTTATGTATTGAAAAACTCAGCACCTCAGCTAAGATATTTTTTTAGAGCAAGATTAGGAAAACAGATTGTGCAGTGCACAATAGGAATAGTTTTTGAAAGGCTTTATAGTATGTTCCTTGCTTTGGAAGAGGAGTAGAATTTACAAGGGGTTGATTTTGTACCAGGAACCTGCATTCTCATTTCTTGTAAAAATCCATCCACAACTGACCATATTGCACTTTTAAATCATACAGTTTGCTCATTAAATACTTCTTAGAGCTCACATTAAATTCCAAGAAACTGTATAGGTAAAGAATGTTCCAATGTCACATACTAAGCAGAGTTTTCCCAGTTTTCTTCTGCCTGTATTTCTAGTGTAAAGCTGGGAACCAAAACTAGGTATGACTCTCTTCTGTGAACCTCTATCTCATAGCAAGCCATGAAAGTTAAAAGATACATGATTCCATTAAAAAAGGAAAGGAAGGTTAGAAATTGTCTCTGAGAATACAAAGTGCAAAGTGGGAGTGAATTAGAACTGATTTTCCTGAAGTCAAGGCAGTCACAGACTTTTCACCAGAAGAGATAAGAGTTTGCTTTTTAGGGAAGACTGAGGCTTATCTTTCTGCAATTTCTCTTTTGGGGCTCCTGAAACTATTCTAGAAATGTTATATCCCTGCAAACAAACTGTTGATCAAACATAAGTTTCTTCCGTTGATTCCATGGATAATTCTTTGTTGTGGGTTGGATTACCCCAAGAAGCAAATTTACCACACTCAGAGTTTTGGAAGTCAAAAAAGTAACTGTAATTGTAAAAAGTAGGCTAAATATGAAAGTATAAAAGGCAATAAATATATATAAAATAAATTTAGGTGAAATTACAGTTTAACAACAACACAATACCCCACCCCCCCGCCTCGCTTGTACAAAATTCAGCTTTCTCACCCCTCTCTGGATACAAAAGGACCCAGAGGGTTGTGTATTACATCTAGCCTCAGTTATCTCTCTATCCACAATACCTTATAGCCTAAACAGAAGATTAGTTAGGCCTCATGCAAGGTCAGATGCAGAGACAAAGGAGCTAGCAGCAAGCAAAAACAGCTCAGAAAGAGAAAGAAACAAGCTTGTGCTCAAAATATAATATATATTTATCAGGCCAGTGGAATGACTTATCTTGCATTATTCCATGTCCAGCCCTTAAGGTGTCCAGCCCTAGCATTCAAATCCTCTGGAAAATTGTATTTACAATTAACACGTTAGTCTTAACACTGTTACATTCGTCTAGAGCTTTCCCTCTAAGTCTAACTTTTAGGTAACTGTGGTACCGCCTGGTTAGCACCACCATAAAAACAATGAACTAATTTCTGTATTATATGTAATCATAGAATATTTCATATAAGGATCATTGAATCCAACTCCCTGCTCCTCACAGGGATACCTAAAACTTAACGACATGACTAAGAACATCATCTATCCTTCCATTTCCTTGTGTCTTATCACTGGTCACCAAAGAGAGGAGATCAGCACCTCCCTCTCCGCTGCCCCCTCTTGAGGGTATGTCTTATCTAAAGCGAGAATGGAGTCTTTATCAAGTCATACACTATTATTGACTATGAGATCACAGAGAATGGCAAACAAAAGAGGATGGACTATCCTAATGACAATTGACTAACATTACGGCACCCAGTAATTGGACGTGGGGCAAAAGTGTCTTAGAGTGAACAAAGAGGCAGGAGGGAATCATGCAGCATCTAGCTATTTGTCTGCTCTGTAAAGATCTTCTTAAGTGGAGTTTCTTGATTCAAAGTAGAACCAATCTTTTTCAGTCTGCTGTGAGGGATCCACTGCTCAACATGAGAATGTCATTACTTATAACTGATTTTAGAGTAGAGATGCATATTTCAACACCGTTTTAAGGTACTTTAGTTTCACCATCACAAAGGTGAAAAAATTCTCTAAGATTTTTTAATTTAGTTTTCTGTACCAGTAATGTAGTGAATCAAACTTTAATATTCATTAATATGTTAAGAGAATCCACTTTGATTAATTCTTCACAGAATAATTTCTTCAAAGACTAAGTTATTAATAATGAATGTCTTGCAAATCTAGTAAAGCAGTCAACCAATATAATTTCTTCTTATAACACAAGCTGTAAAGTAGTTCAAAATAGACTCAAGAAATGTATTCTAAACATTTTAAAATTATGATTATACTACTTATTTGTAACATTTAATCATAGTATTTTTATATTAATCTGCTGTATGATTTGGATAGACAACTCAGCACATTTTCCAAATCTGACACAATTACTTAAAACTATTCTCCCTGTTATTCTTTCATCTTATCATTTTTTACCTGGACATTTCCTGATGTTCTTCCTGTCTTTTCCCTTGTTCATAGATATGTGCAGATCATTCCAGCAGGGTAAAATGTTCACTGTGTCTTTCTAGCATAGTTCATGTTTTCAGAAAAATTTTAGCTGTAATGAGTAACTTCCCCACAAAGAAAACCTATAACTTAGATGTCTAAGCACTTTTTTAGCCAAAACTTAGTTGTTTATTTAGATGATAGGATGGATGAACACTTAATTCTAATGGCCTACATGATGCTTATGAGCAAAGAAGCAGAATCGCTGAGAGCTGATATTCCTCCAGTGTTCTTCCCAAACTTGTCCATCTCAGACCTAAAATAACTGGCTAGAAAAGTCCTCTGATGCACCTTATCTGAAAGAGCAGTGGGATATGCCTCCAAATGCTTTCACAAGCAAAAGGATATGGGTAGAGCTTTGCAGAGAAGCAGCTCACATTCCCGATAAACTTATCCAAGTACCAGTTACTTGAACTGATTGGGAAATAGAGATTAGCCTTTTAACATAAAACAATTTTTAATCAGGCTTTCATGCTTTAGTACTGCTTGTATTTTCTCTTGTTCTGGAAAATAGAAGTTAAAATATTATTGTTATAAAATGAATAATGTAGTAGCAGGAAATTATCTACAAACAATGAAATAAATAGTGCCAAGAAAGAACAGGTTAAGGTTTTATTTCCTAAATTTTAGTTGTGAAAGACTCATGGGGTAGGATACTAGAATAATAGGCTTGTAATAAAAACACACACAAAACCAGTGAAGTTCTTGATACTGTCCTAGATCTTGAAGCCTCAGGACCTGAAATGTTATGATACAAACTTTTCAGAGAAGCTGACAGCTAAAGGGAGAGTATTTGCATCAGCTCAAATAACAGGTGACACATGAGTATAGTAGAGTACTACCTTTCTTCTCATATGCATTCTTTGCTGAACAGGGAGCTAGGTGAGAAAAAGAATGTGGTAGGGAGGGCTACCAGGCACCCTGGGAGGAGCATGAAAAAAAGAGAGAGAGGAGGAGGGAGGGAAAATAGAATTGAACAGAGAAATAGCTTGTTCAAGCAATGCACAAAGCACTTGGGAGAAATGGTATCCTGAGGATTGTAAAAAGGAAAAAGATGTCCAGAGTTGAGGGAAGAGACTTCTAAAACCATACAGAAAATACAGTGAATGCAGAAAATTTCCCTATATGTCAAAGGAATCCTTGCAGGAAGCAAATTTTGGAATCATTACTATGTAAGACTGTCCACTACATACAAACAAATTTCCAGACTGTTTTATCAGGAAAAAAAATAGATAGCTAAGATAGAAATTAATAATTAAGTTGAAGTCTTTTATTTCACTACCCCAGAAATCAAACTCTGGTGTTCTGCCACAGGCTTCTGGCAAAATGCCTGTGCATTAAAATGTCTAAAGTGCCCCTTCACTGATAGGTCCTAACAACAAGATCTGTAGACTGTAAACAGAGAAAAGCCTGAAGAAATAAAGATGCATTTGTTTTCCTTTCTAAATGAGAAGAACTGAGAAAATGGATCCTAAAGAAACTCACTATACAAGTGCATCCAATTCTATTCTACCAATACCTGCTGCTGGCCAGAATGTTGCTTGCTATACTCATTCACAGAGTCCAACTAACTCCTCATATGAGAAAAGTGAGCAAGATCTGGAGAATTTTCCATTGCCTTTGGGCCAAATTATACAGAAATGTCAAGACCTAATGCATAACTACTGAATCTGAACTGCAGGATGGCAGATTGTTTCCTTACCTTGTGAGAGCAGCTTTACTATTCGGTTCAGAAAATCACATATAAAACTTCAAAATTAGTTAAAAAAAATCTGCAGTGGCTTGTCCTTAATCTGTAGAACACACTATAGGGAACATTAGATCTCATACAAACATATGCCATAGCAATGCTCTGTCATGTCTTTATTACTCTATTACTCTGAATAGATCTTCCAAACTGTTATGGGGTCAACAAGCATCTAATGGCATTCAAAATATTCACTAAAGAAAAAGAAGAAAAGAATCCAATCTAAAATTGTTTCTGCAAACAGGTGAGAATTTTCTATGTTACATATTTGAGGGAGAGGAGTTACCTAGGTTTGTAGAAGACACCCTGAAAATATGACCTGGTTGCACCTCATAGTTTTTGAAAACAGAAAGCAGATACAAAAGGTGAATTTTATTGAGAATTTTGACATTTTGAGGTCTATTATGATTAATTCTCTTAAAATGATTGGATTTGTCAATAACATTACACAACATTGTTTTGCCTTTTTCCTGTATAGAATATAGAGTCCTTAGGCCACTTGCTTTTGTCTTACTATTTAGGGTACTGATAACAGTTCTATGAGTGATTTGTGGTTTCCCAGAGCATCTGGTTTAGGAGTGAGAAACAATACTGTTACTTGTGTCATTCATGAAATGGCTTGTCATTAGGGTTTGGAAATCAGCTTTGCACAGCGCAATAAAAACATCTAGTATCTTGTTACAGTGCCAGACCTATAAGCTCAAATATTTGCCAATCTTCTGCTTGGCATTAACTGGACATTTGGTATTAGAGAGGAAAAACAACACACAGAAAAACAAACAGAAAGAGGCTGAAAATGGAGGAGAAACTATACAAGAAATCTTGTAAATAAAAATATTGATAGCGAACTGCTGTTTGAGACAGCAATAACTTTATTAATATATCTCACATGCTTCTATATTCTACAATTTATTCTGTGCAATACAGAAAGGTGAGGGGAGAGGAGAGGAGTGAAGCGGGGAATGGAGCAGAGGGGAGAAAGCATGGATTTATTTGACTCTTCTGTGTTCCTAGGCAAGTACAAAGAGCAGAGAGAATTCCTTAAAACCACATAGGATAGGAACAGTAACTGAATTATATGTTTATCTCTTCTACATAGAGAATAATAGCACTCTGTATTATAATTCTTCTACCTTCCATATTCCCAGTGAGAAAGCTGACAAAAATGTGGAAACAATGAAGGAGACACAAGGAGCTTAAGTGATTTATTTATGTGTTATTGAAGGTTTGGAAGAGTGTGTTTGACTTTCACATATAGTTCAGCTGAAGGTCAAAAAAGTGTAATACTTCGTTGTACACAACTACCCAGTGATGCTGGTCCTTCTTTAAATGCACATGGATCATGCAAAATAATTGTGGTGCATGGGTTTCTGTTAAATTGCAAAAGGATTTGCAGTCTTACTATGCTAAACATTTCCCCAGATAACTACACCATGGTGTTCAGCAATTCTGAGGTATCTTCCTCCAGGTTTTAGGTTTTATTGTTATCACAGGAGGCAAATCATAAACTATTATACACTCTGCTGCTTACTGAGAGTCAGGCTATGTTTTAGTATTGTTGTTGGGTTGGGTTTTCTAACAGCAGCAGTAGTTAAAAAAAAAAAAGGCATCTGCAGGAAATCCGAGTAGTAATATGGGTATGCTCACAACTATGCATGGACTAAACATTCTTCTTCAACTTCTAGTGTGTCTTCTGTACTTTGGAACAACATTCTGGCTATTGTTCACTGGGCCTCCCACACAGGAGAAGTATCAAGAAAGAAAAAAGAAAGAAGGATATGAAGAAAAGCAGTACATACACATTTTTTTTATGCTCCTGAGCTTTTCTTCCTGCAATAGAAAAGCAAATGGCCTTTTATTCCCATTGCTGCCCATAGCACCTTCCTCTCTGTGGATACCATTAATTTTAACACACTGATCTTACTATGTACATTCAAGCCCCTGTTTCATTTTTGGAGCCTTTGGTGCCCTGACGACTCACAAGAGGAAAGAGGACATAGCTTCACAGCAGGAAAGAGGGCAAAAGCTCAAAGTGAGTGAGAATTTTCTGCAGAAATGGTAGATTGCTGACAGTCTTACAAAGGAGGACATTTTCCCTTCCTCTTGTCATTCATCTTCATCCAATTTATGGTCAGAGAGGGGAAAGATTTTCTGCAGAAGCTGAATTTATGTCCATTTTCAAAAGAGTCAGAACTTGTAATGATCTAAGTCATCATTTCTGGATTGAAATAAATCAAATTTCTATTCAAGCAAATTAAAATGTAAATCACGATCATAATGAAAATAAAAAAAGATGCAGATGCTTCTTTGCAGTTTTCTTCAGCAACTTTCTGTGTATTAGAAATGTTATTTGATTCATGCTTGATAAATTCCACAAAAATTGGAATTCAATAAGCATGCTATTAGATGATATAGATGATCAGTGACTAATAATCACACTACACTGTAGTTCAAGAAATGCCTAGATAGTTCTATAATACAAAAGCACAATTATGTGCTAGTTGGAATGACCTAGTTCTAAGCAATATATTTATGGGTGAAAACTCTCTTTTCTACCCCTGGTTCCTGATATACAAATCAAAATTACATTTTCAACAGCAATAACTCAGAGAAGTTGAGATTTTAACCTCATTTTTTCTTAACTGTCTTTCACTGACATTCCACAGGACAATATAAATTATACTAGGTGGGGAAGAATGAGAGAAAATGATGCAACCTTAATTTGCATCAAACTCCAGATTTGGGGTTTTTTTCATATTTGATTAACGGTATTCTCTCCAAGTTCACAAGAGAAAGACCTCCTGTACAGAACACAGCGCGATTCTATTTTTATGGAGAGCAGTACAAACAGGCAGTTACTGGCTTTTTGTATTGTCCTGAGTCTTGGAAGATTTTGAATGTCAAATGCTTTTTATATTGGCAGAAAGTTACATATGCAGTAAAAAGTTGACAGAAATATTATTTAAACTACAGGCAGCTTAAAGTGAACAAACTATTTTGCATTCTGCTCTCAATTTTCTGAAAGAATATGCCTGGATTTTTCTTTGAACTTCTGGGCAGCATCATGATTTAATCTATACAATTCAGTAAAACAACAACAAAAACATCTGCCTCCCTCAAGATTAATCAATTTGGAGCATACAGATGTAACTCTCCTTTCTTCTTCTTGCCATTTTCCAACAACCATAGTTGATTTACCTCTTGAGGAAGTAAGGACATCTCAGCTTTAGGTAAAGAATCATACATTTGAGAGAATCATGAAAACTGCAATTGCTCCACCACCTCTTATGATGGACAAATTATAACTCTAACTCACAGTGTTATTTATGAATCCACAAAAAAAATTAAACCTGTCTCATGTGTTTACAGAAAACGTGCTGAAGAACTGATGGAAGCAGAAATTGCTGATACGTCTGCTACGTCAGCATTACTATTGTCCCATATAACATGGGCAATAGAATGAGAGGAAATGGGTTTAACTTGTGCCAGGGGAGGTTTAGATTGGACATTAGGAAAAAATTCCTTACTGAGAGAGTGGTGAGGCATTGGAGCAGGCTGCCTAGGGATGTGGTAGAATTGCCATCCCTGGAGGTGTTCAAAAAGTGTGTAGACGTGGTGCTTCAGGACATAGTTTAATGGTCATGGTAGCTAGGTTATGGTTAGACTCGATGATCTTAAAGGTCTTTTCCAGCCTTAGTGATTCTGTGATTGTATGTTTCTGGTCACATGGCATCACAGTACAGGCTGGGGGAGGAGGTGATAGAAAGCAGCCCTAAGGAAAAGGACTTGGAGTGCTGGTGGACAAGAAGCTGAACACGAGCAGATAGTGTGTGCTTGCAGCCCAGAAGGCAAATCACATCCTGGGGTGCATCAAAGGAAGCATGGCCAGCAGATCAAGGGAGGTGATTCTGCCACTTTGCTCTGGTGAGACCCTCAATATAGGAAAGCCATGGACCTGATGGAGTGGGTCCAAAGGAGGGCCACAAAAATAATTGGGAGTAGAAGCACCTCTCCTATGAATACAGGCTGAGAGAGCCAGGGTTGTTCAGCCTGGAGAAGAGAAGGCTCTGGGGAGACCTAATAACAGCCTCCCAGTACCTGAAGGGGGCCTGCAAGAAGGCTGAAGAGAGGTTGTCTATGAAGGCCTGCAGTGACAGGATGAGGGACAATGGTTTTAAATTAGAAAAGAGCAGATTTAGATTAGATGTTAGGAAAAAGTTATGTACAATGAAGGTGGTTGAACACCAGAACAGGTTGCCTAGAGAGGTGGTTGAGGATCCCTGGAGATATTCAGAGTGAGGCTCAATAGGACTCTGGGCAACCTGATCGAGTTGAAGATGCCCCTGCTTGCTGCAGGGGGGCTGGACAAGATGACCTTTAGATGTCCCTTCCAACCTGGGTGATTCTATCATCACCATCACAGCATATATCTCGTATATGTACCTATAGGCAACTGTTTTAGTTTTCTGGTCAAAAAAAACTCCACAACTGAAGTCATTATGGACAAATAATTTGCAAAGGTATTTTTTTTCCTGTTTTATGTGAGACTGGGTAAAGCTCAATGTCTACTCTAACTAGCAAAAGCAATATTGCTAAGCTATATTCAAGTCAGTCATTCAGTAATACTAGCTTCATAAACACGGTCAAATGTAGCATTAGTATTTCTTTCCTGACAGAATGTTTCATCTCAGTAAGTTTTTATACATTTCTCCTGCCACATGAAAAATGAATGGTAGGAAAACATTCACCAGATAATTTAGGATGCTGAGAGCACTAAAGTTCTTTATCAATTTTTTTACTGGATTGCACTTCACCACTAATTTGTAACAAAATTAATTTCATTGATGACTTGTGAGGCTTATGAAGAATTAACAACAGAAAATAGAAGAAAATGGAATTCATATGATGTAATTGCCTATATATGTTGTTAAAGCTAAGTCTAGTTAATTAAACTGCTACCTTAGAAATTCTTGTATAGTAGAAATTATGCGCAGCTACCGAGAATTTTCCATGTACCTTAGGAGTTAAATACCAAATTTTTTTTCTTTACATTCATGATTATTATGCAGCTTACATAAAACACACTCAAAAAGCAGGTTGGTTTCTCCTAGTCCGTAGAAATGCTGAGGATTCTTCCATATCAGGTGATGAAACCACAGCAAATATCTACATTAAAAAGGTCATGAGTCATTCTCTGGAGTTTTCCCTTACTTTTCCTTTTCTGGTGATGATTATCCAGTTTTATGACAGACCTTCGCATGCCTGAGAACATAACAGCTACATAACAAGCTCAAGAACAAACAGTGTAGATGCTTCAAAGAGCAGATCCTCAGTCTTGGGGGTTTCCATAATAGTCAGAAATGCTACTAACACTGCACATGGGGTTTTTTGATCCACAGAAAAATGGGAATTCTTAAAGCTATAGCACATTTTTGTTGGATGGATTTTATGGAGCCCAGTTCTGGGCTCCTCAATTCAAGAGAGATGCTGAGGTACTGGAACGTGTCCAGAGAAGGGCAAAAAAGCTGGTGAGGGGCCTGGGACACAAACCCTATGAGGAGAGGCTGAGAGAGCTGGGGGTGTTTAGCCTGGAGAAGAGGAAGCTCAGGGGTGACCTCATTGCTGTCTACAACTACCTGAGGAGAGGCTGTAGCCAGGTGGGGGTTGGTCTCTTCTCCCAGGCAACCAGCACCAGAACAAGAGGACACAGTCTCAAGTCGTGCCGGGGGAGGTATAGGCTGGATGTTGGGAGGAAGTTCTTCACAGAGAGGGTGATTGCCCATTGGAATGTGCTGCCCAGGGAGGTGGTGGAGTCACCATCACTGGAGATGTTCAAGAGAAGACTGGATGAGGCACTTAGTGCCATGGTCTAGTTGATTGCTTAGGGCTGGGTGATGGGTTGGACTGGATGATCTTGGAGGTCTCTTCCAACCTGGTTGATTCTATGATTCTATGCATAAGGCTGGACTAAGCTATTGAAATACATGTTTAGTGGCAGCCTTGTTTCTTAAAGTCCTTTGCCTCATATTCAGTCAGACATAATTTTCACATAAACATCCGTATTGGGTTTGGCTGAGCTGGAGTTAATTCTCCTCAGAGCATCTTTTTAGTGGTCTGTTTTGCAGTCCTTTAGTTGGGTGTTGATTACACACTAGTGTTTTTGCTACTGCTGAACTGTGCTTTTCCAACATTTCCCCACCCCAAGAGTATGCTGAGGGCTGGGCAAGACCTTGGGAGGGGACGCAGCTGAGCCAGCTGACCCAGGCTGTCATATTCCATGACGTATGACATCAGCTCAGATATAAGAATGAAGTGAAAGAAGGAAGTGGGGGGATTCGTCCCTGGTGTCTGTCCTTCAGAGAAACTGTTATGTGTAGAGCCCTGCTTCCTGAGACTGACCACTGTCTGCTGATGGGAAGTAGAGAATAACCTCTCTCTTTGGTTTTGCTTCCATACACAGCCTTTTGCTTATGCTTATTATTATTAAATTGCTCCTACCTTATTACTGGCTTTTATTATATTTTCTTTTCTCCCTTGTCTATCTAAGAAGGGAAGTGATAGAGCAGCTTTGGTGGGCATTTGTCCCCCAGCCAGAGCCAAACCACCACAGTCCTTTTGGTGTCAGGAGTGGTAAAAGTGATCCCTTGTTTCACATGACCAAGAAAAAAGAGCATGTTTCAAATTATGCTGGAACAGATTTTTCTGAAAATGAAACCAACAATAGTGAGGTAAAGAGAATTTCTATCAGTGAGACACTTTTTTCTCTCATATATTCTTGTGATTACATATGCAGATGCTTATACATGAATGCATATTTGTTTGCAACTGAATACATGTTACAGGGCTTTGATGTTTTTTCTGATACTGCTGTTCTTTTTCTGGAGCAATAAAAATAAATGTGAAACAAGTAAACAAACAAACCAGCCCCCAGAACATCAATGCAACATGCCAGTTTCCTCACTGCTTCTATCCTCTATGGTCAGCTACAGCAGTGCTCTTGTTCTGAGGCTCCATCCTTATTTATAACATATTTCAGTACCTATTCCAATGTTACTCTAATTTTTCCAAAGCCTTATGATATCATTATCATAAGTCAAGCTTGGAGCATTACTACAAGCTAGAAATGGGGCAGTAAGAACTGTAGTTGGACAAAGAGTGTTTCAGGAATACCTTAAAAAGGCACTTCTAGATCAGTGTGGTTCTAGTGTTTAAGTTTTTGGGATTCTGTCTGCAAACCAAGCAACACAATTGCTATGATTATGGTCATTAATATTTAATAGGCATAATGACCAATACAAATATTAATAACTTTATTAATAAAATATTAAATCCCATGGAAAATATTAATAAAACCTACTTACTGGCTCAAAATATTTGGTTGTGGAGCAGATACTTCACCAGCAGGAACGTGTAACAATTTAAACAATATTAGCAAAAAAACAGAAACAACAAACAGTAATTTAAACTGTAAAGAAAAAACAAGAACATCAGCAACATGCTGGCTTCGCCCACAAGGCAGGGGAGCTCTAGAATTCTCTAGGGCAAGAGACCTTTTCACATATGCTTTTTGGGCTTGCAGGGTAAGGCTCATGGCCTCTCTCCCAGATCTTGGACAAGGCAAGGCAAGGCACAGCATTCACTCTTTGGGCTAGCATTTATAGATTTCCCTCAACAATGATGGCCAGTGACAACAAAGATTAAGAGAGAGAAACCTGATACTTTAACCTATAGAATCAGGTTTTCTCCAAACGTGGCCAAAGGCACACACATCTGGTCCACTTGGACCCCAGGGCATGTTCAGACAAGTCTGGGCAACGTAGGCACTCTCCTGAAAAACCAGACCTCCTGGCTCCTGCTCCATTGTCTGGTTCAGGGCATATCTGAGGTTTTGTCCCTTCAGGACAACGATGAAACACACAGGCCACTTCAAACAAAAAAAAAAAAATGTCCTTTTGGCAGGAAAGACATGCAAGCTGTAGAATACAAAAGCACCAGCAACAGACTGGCACCTATGTTTGAGCAGTAGAGTGAAATGAAATTTTAAGTGTTTTTTTCCAGAGAAGGTACCAGCATACAATGATCTGATACTGCTAGGTTTTCTCCTTAGTAATAATTAGTGCCTGCAACATTGGCAGTCTTAGCCATCACTTTGGTTAGGAGGGAAGGCTTTCTCTCAGCACCTCAAGCCTATATTTAAACAAGAGAAATTAATGAGCACCGTCACTCTGGTTCTTGAATTTATCACAGATTTTAGCATTCATGACCAAAGTCTCAGTTGTAATTATAGCAATCGGTGAAAAAGAATCACTTTGATGGCTCAGAGACAGTGTTTATGTGCATTAAGTAAACAAATATTAGCAATACTTGGAGATAAAAAACACTATGCATATCTTAATTTTAATGTCATGTAAATCCAGAAGACTTGCAGACACATATCAAAATAAAATCCCCACAGGTTTGAGTACTATTTCCCCTCTGTTTAGTAACCTAGTAACCTTTCCATACTCCACAGGGGACATGAATTCTTTATTAGGTTTAAGTCATACTGGAGTAAATTCAGAAAAAAAAAAATCCAAGCTACTCTTTGTAATAAACCCAGAAACCTCATCAATTTAGTAAAGTCATAGAGAGTGAAAAGACACATAATGGAATAATTTTGGGGATTAAATGGAAAGTCTCTTGCAGCTTCTATGGACATTGGTAGTTTATTAAATTCCGTAATGGGCTAGATTTTGCATTCATGGAAGACTGTCTCTACATCTCTCTACACAAGGGAAATAAGCAGCATAGTAACTCTCAAGTCTGTTAATTACTTATTTTGGACTCCAGGTTCCCTCAATGTACAGGTGCAGAAGCTTCTGCACTTCGAGATTCATTTTTGACTTCCTGCAATCTGTTTCATCAAAGAAAATCAGGAAAACTGACAGACTTCACATTTAAGAGAGGCATTTGGGAAGATGTGCAAGCTTCCTGGGTAGTTCTTTGTCCTCATGTAGCTAAACAATTTTTTACCACATTTGTCATAACACAGGTTCTGGAACTGCCACTATCATCAGGAAAAAATAGTAACTTTTTTTAAAAAATAACTCAGGAAACACATAAAATAAGACAAATCCATGTTAAAAAAAAAAAAAAAAGAGAGAAGTTGTTATTGCTCCACCAAACTATTCCATGAGTCAGGAGAAGCAATTTGAAACAATTCAATACATATGATGTCAATTCCTATAGACTGATGCTACTTAATGTACTAACAGCACTCTCAGAAATAAAGACCAAAACGTATTTCATTAGGTTTTATCCATAATATAATGTCATTTACTTCGATATGGTCACAACAAATATGTACTATTATTTAAGCTGCAAATACTAAGTTGCCATCCTAAATGAATCTCTTACAGAATATTTTAACATATCTTTCCTTGCCTAGAAATATTTTCTTAACAAATCTGGTCTTCTCCCCGATGAAGGACAAAATTTATCAATATAGTTTACTTTCTTTTATATGGAGAACAACCTGAATTTGCTTTGTATACCCATCTGAAGTGATCACTAGAAGTACTGTACAGGTGAAACAAGGCTTACGAAAATTTATAATCCTCTGTTGACTCTCATTGCATTCATTTCCTTTATCAGTAGCAAGCCCATTTATAGCAGTAACTTCGGACCATGTGCTAATGCAGGATACAATACCAAAATGGCATTTTGACTAGAGGAAAAACAAATATTACAATTTCAAAGACCAAAGCTGTCAGAGAATGACGAGACATTTTAATCTGAGAAGTCACCTCAGCTGTAGCATATTATTTTCTGAGATCTATCCAATATAGCAGCTGTAAATTTGAGCATGGCCAGAAGGTCAGGAAGAAGCACATTTCTGCAGCTCTTTCCAAAACAAGTAATAAAAAGGGTGCCTTCATTCTCTTCCTCTCATTGCTTTTGAAGCGTACAAGGCATTGAAGTATAAAAGAGAGCTGCGGAGTGCAGTAGCAAAAGTAAATTTCAGGGCAGTTTTTAGAAACAGATGCTTAGCAGGGAGAAAGCAGAGAATTAAGGTTCTCTCATTACTACATTAGAACATGCTCAAACAATATTATGTATATCACCTTATTGGTCTTTTGATTATCTTCAGGTAGAGCATTAGAATAACAGCTGATATACTACCTCCTGATACCTTTCCCCCCACTGGTCTTGAGGCTGTTTCTTCGGTTGTCATCTACAATATTTTTTTCTTTCTCTGTGGCATCACTGTTGCATTTCAGTCTTATCAAAGTTACTGAGAGAAGATGAGAAGTTATCAAAATATAACATATGTGAACTTGTTCATGTTATACACTGGATAGGTGTTCTGAAGATCACGTATCAGTATACCATTTTTACTGTTTATTTTCTCTTTGAATGTAGAGACTTGAAGGAAGCTTTCTGTGTGTATGTAAATGGTACATAAGATTTTCTAAAGGAGGAAGAATTTTAAACACTATAGTCACATAGTGTTGCGGTTCAAGCTTTTCCTGGAGTCCAAAAGCTGAAATGGAACAGATTTAGATTGCCTCCCCTCTCCCTTTTTTCCTGGTAGGGAAAAGCAAAATTAGGCAGGAGGAGAAGAGAGATAAATCTACGAAAGAACAGTCTTGAATTGATTTGGAAGTACAGAGGTAAGTTTAACAAAATATAAAAGGCATTTAAGGAAAAGGAAGGCTACAAAGGTGTAAGGAAAAAGGGTAAATAAAAATATATACAAAACCAGACACAGCTGGCAAAGGATTCTTTGGATGTAAGACGAATTGTCTTTAGATGCAGTTTCCTAGGAGTCTGCAGCAGCACAGAACAGGCCCAGCCACATGGCTAACATCTAACAGCAGCAGAATGACAACAGAACAAGGGCAGGAGAAGAAAGCAAAGCAGGAAATGGCTTCCTCTTAAATAGGGTTGTGGCCAGGAAGTGGGATTGGAGTAGACTTTGATCCTGGGCACTCCCCCTGCCCTGGGAGGGGGCTAAGCCTCTCTGTCCATCTGGGTCAGGTTTCTTTGTCCACCTGGGGCTAGGTTCTTTTCAGCCCACCCTCTTCTGGGCTGGGTTTAACCTTACACATATAGCAATGGTATAATTTAAGATCCATTTTGATTCTCTGAAAATCCCAGAAATTAAATATGAATGTTAATATACAAACACCTAATTTCCCCTCATGCCCTTTTTAATCACTGTTACTGAAGATGGAACATCTTCCTGTATTTAGTTTTTTCTTGAGGTAAACTCCACACAGATACACTCAGTTTTCTTTTGGAACAGTTATAATTTAACTGAAGGTAAATAAATTACCTACTCTCAGCTTCTCTGTAAGCACCATAGAACTAAGTAAGTTACAGAAGACACTCTCTCTGTAGAGATTCATCATTATTCTAAAAGAATTTAGTAATTAGATAAACGCTCATCAAGAAACTATCAGCTCTTTGTGTTAATACAGTAACAGAAAGTTGCTCCTATCATATGGCCTTTATCAAATCACAGAATGTTCATGTGGTGTAACTGACAGCTTTTTGACTAGTAGAACATGATTCCCATCCTTCTGCTTTTTTGGGTTGGTTTGGGTTTGTTTTTTTGGTTTGGGTTGGGTTTTGGGGGTGTGTGTGTGGTTTTGGTTTGGTTTGCTTTTTTCTTTCAACAGATGGACTTCAAATACTTTAAAATGCTGAAATATAATTTCATGTCCCATATATTTGGCATATGAGCATAAACGGTCAACTATTTGTGATTATTTTCAAATGGAGTTTAGATGTAGAAAAATAATAGTATTTTGGCTTTTTTCTTTTTAGGATCTGATTTTGAACAGTTTTACATCCATAGGAGAAGTTGTCACTATTTTTGCTATTTTTAATTCAATTAAATAATGTTTTTGTGGCAGAGAATAAATTTCTCTCTATATTGTATCTATCCCTATGATAAAGAGAATTAAACGGCAAAGGGATAAATGACTTTCTGTGGCCTCGAAAGTGCACAAATTACTGGAGGAAAAAAAGTTGGTTTTGCCAAGACAGTTACAAACACTTTTGTTGCTGTTTCTAGAGGGGAAGGAAGAGGCTCCATTTCGGCCTGAGACAAAATATCCAAAGAGAGATGTTTAAGAAGGCTTTTCATCAAATCACCTATTAGGCAATTTGACACTATTAGGTTTCAACGACCTTTTGTTTCCTTAACTGCTCTCTCACCTAAAATTATTAAGCTCATGAAGTCAAGAAGAGGTTTAAGGGATTTTACAGATAATCAGTGAGATAGTGAAGTTGATCACTGTGGAATATGAAAAATTCTTCATCATCTGCAGTTAGGATTGATGTCCTTCTAAAAGATGCATTCAGATCACTGCAATCCATTTCAGAAATTCTATATTAATACTCTCTAAGAGGTCAGTCAAGCATTTAAAATAGTTACCTGACTCTTATTTCTATTAATATTATTAATATATGTAGCAGAAAAATCTAATACACATAATAGGATAATTATGCCTAAGAGATTAAATCAAATTTTACTCTAAAGAAACTGATTTTTTTTTCTTCCTGTCCTTAAAAGGAAAATTAATTATTGTAATTGATTGTAATTAATATAGTAAAATAGGTACATGCTAAAAATCATGAATCATAATTGCAATAAACATGCATTTGAGGGTAAAATGAAAGTGTCTATAAAGCTTGTTGAACCACCTATTTCAGACAATATGCAGAGAACAGCAGAAGTAATTTGAAATTAATTTATCAAATTAAATCAGTTCAAGCTATCTTCTTACTGAAAAATGCTGAAGAACAGGAGAATTGTTCAATTGATACCAGTCACAGAAACCATCCATTCTGAGTTGGAAGACTCCTTAAAACCCCCTTTGGATCAACTTTCAGAAAAAGGCAGCACATCTGTGATATTCTCCATCTGGAGAGTGTGATCAAAATGAGTTCATCAAAAAGTAGCTGCAGCCAGCTTATAAGTGCTTTCACGGTGGTCACAGCAGGAAGCTGAGCTGTGGATTTGTAGGTCAAGCTTAAACTTATTGCTGATAATGTTGGAAGCTATGTGAAACACTGACAGATTCTCTTCAAGCGCTGGCCTAGATTTAGCCTGATTCTGCTCAAAGGCTTTTTTTTTTTTTTGCAGGCAGAAAACCCCTGTCCTTCCGTATATTCTGTCTAAGTTATACAAGTCATTTAGTCTGGAAGACTCTACAGCCAGTAGCATAAGGTGGCAGTCCAAAGCATCAAGGGAATACACTAAATATGAGCGTTCTCCTGTTTCTTCACCTTTGTATGACTGACTGCAACAAAGATTATTCTATAGCACTGTAAAGCCATGATTCCTGTGAGCTATTCCCAAAGGGAAAGTCATTGTAACTTGCTTATAATAAGCTTTTATCTCGACAAATTCAACTTCAGAATGTGACCTTTCCAGAGCACCTCCAAATGCACATAAGTTGGGGTCTTCATCATGGGTTCTTATTTCTGTATATCCAGCAAAGCAGTTTACAGAAATGTTCTGGTTTATTGATTTTAAGATTAGATTTCACTTTTCCATGGTAAATTAAAATTCTTTTTGCACCTAGAATCTCAAGGAGAAGTAAGGCATTTACCAATTCTCTCATGTGAACAATTTTCTACTAAAAATCTACCAATCCTTAAAATATTAACATTACATTTGAAGGAGTACTTTTCTACTTAAATCCTTACTTTAAAAAAAATTCCTTTTTTTTTTTTTCTTACTAAAAAAGCTCTGCACAACTTTAGCTGGCCTCAAAGATAAGACAGATGTTCCCAGCTACTCAGGGAGTGTGTGGCATTCTGCACTTTAGTGTATTTTCGACCTTGTCCCTCCTATTCTATTTTCTCCTTAACTGAAATCTCATTTACTACTGTTTTGGGAGGAGGAGGCGGGGATGGGGGAATTTTTTATATGTACTTTGTAAAGGGTTGCATTTATTTTTTTTATTGGTAACATTACTTAACCTGGTTGTTGTTAGTTTGGATTTTTTTTTCCTTTTTAAACAAAAACATGATAAGTATCCAAAGATTTCTCTGACCAAAAGCACATATGAAGAGTTGAGCTGGTTACTTGAGGCTTCTCTTCAAGGTCAGTGGGAGAAATAGGAAGAAAATCTTTTCTTTCTAAACTACTTATCTATAATAGTCTAATGAATCACTTTCTATTTCTCTTTTAGACCTTAAAGAGAAGCTTCAAGTGACGTGCTTAACTGTATATGCCTACAGCATAAGTTTTAAGTGTCTGAAGTCGGGTGGGATGAATTCCACTCTAATCTCCTAATTTAGATTATTAAATTTAGCCATAAACTTCATGCGTAGCTCCAGGACATCCAGTAATTAATTTTTTTTGTTGTTGTTCAAGTGCTGAAAAGTGTACTATTTTGTTACCTCTCAGTCTTCATGGTACAGTTCAGCTTTAGTTTTCAGACAGCAAAAGAATTTAGCAGATACATTCCACTCCAAAGCACAACCCAATTGCTCCTTCCAAGCCTGTAGTTTCCACTTCATATACACATCAGACAGTCATCCATGTTCATATAAATAAATGTCTTTAAATATCACAAAGTCTGCAGTTTCTGTTTAATGCTGGCACAAGATTCATGGCTTACCTAACAACATAGGTGCATAGCTCTTGTTCTAAGGTTACAGACAGTCATCTTAATATCACTATATCAACAAAAATCATTTGAATTCCCTTGAGCCTTGAGTTTGAATAGCTCAACCAGATAGTTTGGAAGTGAAGGCTTTCAAGCCAACAACATATCCTTCTGTTATAAGAACTATCCTGGGACCGAGAAGGAGATAATGAACAGGGCTCAATGATGAAGTTACAGGAAGACAGAAACAAAGCTAAGGGTGAACCAGGTAGGAAAACAAGGACTAAGCAAATATATAAGCTCATTTAGGCCAGGTTTATGGAACAAGAAAGAGCAGGTGTATAGAGAAGCTATAGCCCAAAGCACGAAAAGGCCAATGATGTAGCAACTTTTGACATATGCTCCAGATTCCTGAGATGTACCAAGGTCTGATAGTTGATTAGTTCACTTGTGATGTCATGTGGGCAGAACTAGCACCTCTTGTGAGGTACCTATGATCACAACCCTCAGCAGGACCACTAGCTTCTTACTAAGGATACTGGACAAATTTTCAGATGCAACAAGTAATTGCTAGCATACAAAAGGTGAATATTCATTGCTTGCTTGGAAACAAGGAAGATCCATGAAAACACTCAGCTGAGACAGTTACCAGAGAGAACTGTTCAGAACAGTTTATGAAATTGAACAATCACCCAGACCCTAGTGGTGGCAGACAAAATAGGAACAGAAGAGAGGATTCTGACCTGAACATTAGGAGAGAATGTGCCATCCTTTAGCTCAGAATCTGTAAATTTTGACTTGAATCTCCTTCCAGTGCACAGCTGGGATAGCAGCACACTGAACAAAATTAAATCACAGTTTGAGCAAATGCATATTATGTTTTTGTTACACTCTTACAAGATTTCTAATATTTTCAAATAATTTTGACACATAAGAGATCACTATTTATCAGTTGCAACTTACTGTGTCTCCTACTTGGCGATATCAGCAATCTCTTAATGTTTTTTTCTTCTTTCAATTATTCATAATACTGTACATACTGGGAGAATACTTTTTTGTTTATAGAATTACCTATTAAAACCAAGACAAGACTCAGAATATATACACATAACTCTTAGATGGTCAATGCCTCTAACACTAATGCAAGATTTTTGCCAGGTCAGAATTTTGCATAAGGAAATGGCATACAATTAAAGTAATTTCAAGCAAACTTATAATCTGATTGAAGGAACATTTCCCTCAGCAGCTGGTAGCATTTTTGGAAGCAAGACAGACTCACCTAATGTGGGAAAACGAAAACGTGAATTCTACTACTGCTACTTAACTGCCATTATAGCAGAGCTGTTCAAGGAGTGGAAGTGCAATACAAGTGTGTGTACCAAAGTACCCTTTGGAGTTGTAAATTCTACTGGTATTGGCAATAAAGTCCCCATGGAGCAGTGGCAGTAAAACATTTCCACAGAGAAGCAGGAACAGTTGCAGAATTGCAGCTATTCTATAGACAAAGCTCCCACCTAGTATTAACCCACATCTCCTTGATGTGGGTAAGCAAAACTGTTTGCTCAGAGGTTTTAAAAATGTTTATTACTGCAGTGACAGCTGCAGCTGTTGCTCTGGACTATCTCCTTTAAGGAGCCAGAAGGGTTGCTTCTGCAATAATACAAGCAGCTCAGACACTACCCTGCTGTTTAAAGATGTAGGAAGAAGGTGAGAGTGACGTCCATGCCACAGGGCTGTTCAGATGTCTTAAGTAACTGAAGAACTTGAGATGCAGGTTTCAGGTTGGGGAATGAGGGCAGAGATGTACAGGAGTAAAGAGAAATATGAATGGCTATGGACTGGAAACATCAAAGGAAAATGGTTAAGGCACTAGAAGATAGTAGGCTGGCATGGCGGGATAGAGGATATATGTACACGTGTGTATTTAACTTTTTTTTCTCATTTTTGATGTAGAATATTATTTTCTTTCACTAGATTTGTCTATAGTTGCTATATCCCTACTCACATTCAGGCTTATTTATTATACAGATTAAACAACCTGCTACCACTCTCCTTTTAATTACCATCCCTATTGAAAGCTGCTGGCCTGATTTGCAGAACAGTAAAGCAAATGCGAGATTGCACAGACTTCATTATGGCCTATAAGCACCTGGGAAAATGAGGCCAACTTTATACCTGGGTATCGCACAGCACAGAGCTAATGAATCAGCCACATTGGTGAACATCTTCTGTATAAAACATTCATGACAAAAACTATACATTGTAGTGAGAAGGCTGATGTTTTGAGAGTTTGGTTTTTTCCTCACCTACTCTTCCTTGAGCTTTGCAATGCCAATAAACACAGAAAGATGGGAAAAGGAAATGGATTTGATTTTTGGCAGCTGTAAATGTGAGACCATTTTAGTTTAATGTTTATTGTATCAGTTTATTTCAATACCAAAATATTGGCACACTTGCTAAAACACGTATCATGAAGACAGAAATATTTCTAAATGCAGACATAATAAACTAAAATATAAACTGAAATATGTTTGACAAGAAAGCTAGGTTCTTTCTGGTTTAAGGTTTTTACTTTAATTTGTGATGGTGAAAAATATATTTATGGATTTTTTCCAAGTTCTATAACTGCAGATATCATGGAACCATAGTTTGGGTTGGAAGGAACCATAAGGGCCATCTAGTTCCAAGCCCCTGCCATGAGCCTCCTACTAGACCCCAGAGTCTAGTCCCATCCAGCCTGGCTTTGCACACTTCCAGAGTTGAAGCCTCTATAGCTTATCCAGGCAGTTCATGTCATAATGAAGTCTATTCTGTTTACTTCTGAAGTCTGGATATGCCAACTTGCCATTTCATCCTACTTAAATTCCTGTAGAGTTTGCACAGCTTCAGCACAACTTTTTTAAACTCCAGCTGTGAAAATATTTTTAAAACTAACGTCTTAGAATTAGGGAAAATACCACTTTCCACAACATTCAGGTCTAGTATAAAATGTTTGAATTATTCTCAAATTGGTGAAGTTCAGACTATACTCTGGTTAAATTTTGCTTATTGTTTTTGTAGAAAGAAGGGTGATTTGGGTAGCAAATCCGTTAGAAGTTATCCAGAGCTTATAGTTCTGCTTTAGTGTTTGGAAGACTTATTGTTCATGCCATGCTTCTTGTTTGACATTGAGGAAGTAAAATTTAGAGTCAACATTGCCAAATATTCTATATTATAGTACTTGTAGAACAAGAATATTTTCTTCTGAAATCTAACCCAGTGCTGCTTGCAGAATCCTTGAGTAGTGCAACAGGGAATTTATAAATGCAGCTGCAGTTCAACCATGCCCAGCAAACTTAGTGCCGAGCAATGATTAGAGACTATTCCATTCCTGTAACCTAATGACCTCCTTGGCACTGGCCATGAATGTATCAATAGTGGAAATGTTAATTATGTGTAATGGACTGCACCTCCTCTCTGCTAAATTCAAACCACTACAAAGCACTTACATATTAAAAGTGTTAGGAAGAAATTAATCCATAAGTGCATGGTAGAAAGTAACTAATAGTAACTGTGAAGGAAAGGTTAACCTTAACAGAATATTAATGCTTTTCTTTTAAAATGTGACACAGCAATTTAATTCACTGAGCTACATTTCTTTGCTGGCATCAGTGTGAATTTAGAGTAGATTTGTGTTAACAAGGGACCCTTTTTCTTGTTTAATATTCCCAATTAAAACATGAGAAGTACATTTAAGAAAAAGGTATAAAACTGCAGAGCTCCAGAATTTAAATAGACTCCTTTTCCTTTGTTTGTATCAGCATCCTTACGTGCTGCAGTATTTTATTCAAATCAGGCTGTGTTTGCATCCTCAAAGCCACCAAAAATTAGACCAAGCTTTGAGCCTAATTGATTGCAATAAAGGTACTCATTATGTAAACACTTAGGCATAATTCACAGAAGCATGAGAAGGGGCACCTTATCTGCATCTAGATGCCAGAACATAGAAATATGGTGTAATATAAATTGTGTTTCCTTTGTAGCATCCATAGAAAAATATGCCCAGAAACTTTCTGTTTTAAAAAAAATTATCAAGATCTGTGTTTCTCTTTTGAGGAAAACCTCATTCTCTGCTTAACCTGAAAGTACTGGCATAATCCAGTGTTTTTCCTTCATCAAAACTGACCCTATTACATTAGGTATTTTTAAACTGAATATTATCCTTACAGAAAAGATCAGAGTGAAATGTTTTAATTGCATCAATTATCTTAAGTAATTCATTAAAATGTCACAGCACTGACAGATGATGCTCTGCAGAGCTTGTGTGTATGTGATCTTGTTTACTTTAATGTTTATTCTGTATCACCCATAATCATTTTACTCATCAAAGATACCTGTGTGTATGCAAGAACAATGGAAAATTCGTTATTTCAATGTATGTGAAACTGAAGAACATGTGTTCAGACCTGAAAGCACATTTTTTTCTCTTTTCATTTTTTATGATTTTTTTTTTTCTGAGCAAATCTTTGAGAAGCTATGAAGTATGTAATAGAACAATCTCTCATTTTTCTGTATATTTAACCAATTTTTATAGAGAATGTGTTTTAACTGGTTGTTCAGTGTTCCACTAATTATTCCAGATCACAGCTAAAGCTTGTTGGAGCTTTAGAAAACACAAGGGGAAAAAGTGGCATTCTGATTTCCTGGTCTCATAAAAAATATAAGACATTAATTCAGATTTCCTATTGCTTCTAAACAATGTAAAAAAATATTCCTGGGTGATCACTGCATCAAAGCCATTACTATTAAGTAGGGTAGAAGAAAAAACTTTATATAAATTAAACAGACATCTTGTTTATTGACAAGGTTATAAGGTTAGTAGATAGAGCTGTAGGCAAGTCTTGTTGAAGATTTGCACTTTGGCTAAAGGCAAATTTAATAAACTAAATCAATATAATGTTAACACTGCATATGTTAAGTAGATTGAAACATAGTGATAGGGAGTGCTAACTTAGATACAAAGATCATCAGACACAATTCCTTTAGGCCCTATGAGAAACCAATCTATTTGGTTTTAACTCCTTCCCACAGCAATTAAATCTTGGTCCATTTCTACTATTGACCTGTTTTCCAGTGACAAGGTGAAGAAAGTGGTAAAAGAAGAAGAGCAATCTGCTGACACAATGTCAGTTTGTGGGAAAAAAACAAAACAAAACAAAACAAAACAACCCACACCTAAGAGGGTAAAAATACACAGATTACAACGGTGCAGCTGAGGTTAGAGTTTCACAGAAACATATAATCCTAGAATGCCCACAGAAGAAGTGGTAGATAGCCCACCTGTAGAAATATTCCAGGGCAGGTTGGATGGGGTTCTGAGCTGCCTGACGTGGTTAAAAATATCACTGCTTAGTGCAGAGAGGTTGGACTAGATGACCTCTAGAGGTCCCTTTCCATTCCACAGTGCATTATATGACCCCATGATGACATACACATGGGCCCACTTCTCAAGCTTGTCCAGGTCCCTTTGGATGGCATCCTGGCTCTCTGCCATGTCAGCACCACTGAGCTTGGTGTCATCTGCAAATATTGCTGAGGGCACACTCAATCCCACCATTTATGTCGTTGATGATGATATTGAACAGTACCAGCCCCAGTATGGACTCCTGAGAGTCACCATTCATCACTGATGTCTATCTCCCTGGTTTTCACCTCTTGTGTCCACATATGAAGAGCTTTAGGGTATGGAAATATGAAGGCACCAGTGTCTCAGAGTCTTCAGAATTAAATGTCATGGATGCCTCTTAAAAACTCCTTAAGTTCTGTTTTATAGCCAGTTGGGTTTGCTGTTGTTACTATTGTAACTGTTAGGTTATTCTAAAATGCCACTACTCTGATCCTGACGATAAGAAGCCCTCCTATGGGAAAAGGAAGAGACACTGAGGGGTTATGAGGATTTGATATTTTCCATTTAATCAAAAGATTACAAGATTACACAATGCATAAGTATTTTTCTTAGAAATGTTTTTGAAAACAAGATCATTAGCCTAGTAGAGAAGGCATAAGAATATTCAAAGGCTGAAAGATGAAGCTGGACAACATCAAGTACGAAATTACTTATTTTCAATAATCAAAACAAGCAATACATGGAGCACTTTTGCAAGTATTTACTTTTTCCCTCAGAAATCATGCGTCTGGGTTCACATTTAAGATATACTATTTAGAAAGTAATCTGTAGAAAGTGGGTCCATTGAATCACAGAAGAGAAGCAAATACCAAGGCATGGAAAGACTCTGAGGCTGAATCAGAAGGAGAGAGAGACTTCTGGACAATCTTTACTTTGTGAGTTTTTCATAGCACTTAGAAAATATGGGGAAGAAGGAAAATTCTTCTTAAGGAAATTCTTTACTTTTTGCAGAGCAGAACAAAATTCTGTGTATGGGAGATAAAAGAAAGGACCAAGGAAAAGCTAAGGAAGAACTTGGAAAAATGCTAAGCTCACAGCTGTGGCATTTCCATGCAAACCAGTTATCAATTCCTAATAATAAATGCAACTTGAAGAGATATAGGCGCAATGGAGACTTTCAACTTTCTGGACTTGCACTCTTTGCACTCAGGAAAAATGGTTTAATTATTTAATGGACATACTTTTAGAAGAACTGACATCAATTTCAGACACTGTACCAAGGATGTAACTAGTGAGCAAATAGCCTTTGGTTTTCCCTGCTTTCACAACCCCCAGCTGAACAATTTTATTGCTCAGACTTTATTATATCCTATCTATAATTATTAAGCTGTATTTCCACAGCTATGTATATAAATACTGAATTGTGAGCACATACAGAACAATCTTATATTTTTTGAATGATACAATTGAAAACATTACTTTTTTTTTCAGGGGGCTTTGTTACTCTAAGTGTATATATCCCAAAATTGTTTTCATTTTAAAAGTCTTGACATAAGATGAAACTGTGATAATCTATTTCACACCAGCATTTCTAAATGACTGTTGAAATCAGTGTCATTCAATACATGATAAAATGAGTATCACATATAGTTTTTTTTTGGAGGTTAGGGTAAGGGTTAGGGGTTAGGGGTTAGGGGAGTAGTTTAAATTAAACACTTCAAAGACATGGACATACATAACACAAATCAATGTATTTGCAACATCTACTTAAAATGTATGTGAAATAAGTAGCAAGGTCAGGGGTTTAAATTGGTTTTAATAATACATCTACAATGAAATCCTAAAAATTTTACATCATCAGAGAATTACAAGGAGAGCAGTATTGTAATACCATCTTAGATAATACTGTATCAAAAAATCTGTGTTGCAAAAACCATATCTGCTGAAAAAAACCCTTCTAGTAGAACATAATAGTGTCAGATGAGATTATGCATATGTTTCATCTCTGAAAGCAGAAGAGACTCTTGCTTTACAATAACAGAACCAGAAGAAATCATAGCAGCTAACCAGAAATAGGTGTACTTTTTTGCTATACACAGTCTTTAATTCAGATAGTACATATTTCAATATTACAATTACTGTGTAATCAAAATTGTTCACTCTAGGCAATGGTAAGCAAGCCTATGCCTCTCAGCAAACCTGAGTCTGTTATCTCTTATAAGGGCTGTTTTGATTACACTGGACAAGATTTGAAAAGTTGTTTTATTTAAGAATTCAAGCACATCCCAGGGTTCAGAAATCAATAAACATTGGTTCATAACCATCTTAAGTCATCTTAACCTGTCCAAATTGTTAACATAAAGAGAAAAACAAATCAGTTTGAGTTTATGCTTCAATTTAAGCATCTGAATTCATTCAGTTATGCAGGATCAGGAATAAACTAATTTTGTTTTTATTATAATTCTGCTTCTACAGTTAATGTTCCAGATGTACATGAAGAAAGGCTGAGAGATTTGTGGTAGGTCATCCCGGGCAAGAGAAGGCTCCAGGAAGACCTTATTTCAGCCTTTCAGTACTTAAAGAGGGCCCATAAGAAAGATGAAGACAATCTTTTTAGCAGGGCTTATTGTGACAGGCCAAGTGGTGATGGCTTTAAAATAAAAGAAGGTAGATTTAGACTAGATCTAAGGAATACATTTTTTTGTGATGAGGGTGATGAAACACTGGCACAGGTTGCCCAGAAAAGTGGTAGATGCCTCATCCATGTAATCATTCCAGGTCAGGCTGGACAAGCAGCCTGATGTAGTTAAAGATTTCTCTGCTCACTGCAGGGGACTTGGACTTGGTGACCTTTAAATGTCCCTTCCAACACAAAGCAGTCTATGATACTATATTTAGCCAGTAAGAACTCTGACCTTAGATTAATGCAAAAATCCCAAGAATGAACAAATAAAATAGGCACTTGGAAGGAACAGGTTTTTCTCTCTTATATTCTGCTTCACATAAAAGCTGGTTTTGAAGTTTCCAGGTGGATCAGTAACATAGATCTTATTCTTTAAAGCAAACATAAATTAAAATTGCAAAATTATATTATAATTCCTTAAAAGAGGTTTCACAACAGCTCTGGAAAGTTGTCTTTTAATCTTCTCAATATATATTGCTCAGGCACACACTAAATTTTGCTTTGGTATTTGAAAAGACAATTATTTCAGTTATGTCATTTGTATTAAAAAGCTTACTAAAGTGTAGTAACAAAACTTTCTTCTGGTCACAAAATTTACATAGAAATACATACACATTTTCACAATGATTTGTTTGGATGGGTGTATGAGAACTCACAAAAAATGGATTTTAAATTTAGCTGGTATTATCAGCTCTATGCAGAACTCTAAGTATTCAGGATTTTGGCACATCCAAAATGAAATAGCAAAGCGAATTAAATAAATTCTTATGCAACAGAAAAGTTAAAGAAAGCAGTGAATAGGTTTGGTTTCAGTCATAGAATTGTAACTAATATTTTAGTTCATTTATGTAATTAATTCTGGTCTATATAGCAGCTTCTTTCATAGAATCATAGAATGGTCTGGGTTGGAAGTGACCTCTAAAGATCATCTAGTCCAACCCTTGCATTCTATCCCCTTACTCTAAATATGTTCACTGGAGGAATATATTTTTTGCAGACAATTTGTGCTTTATGAAATCTGAAATGCTGGTTTGAAAAGCCAGAAACAGATTCAAATTATTTTAAAATGAAAGTTTAATTGTGTATGGTATTTGATTATATTGTACATAGATTAAGATGTCCATTCAGAATATCTCCTAACTAAAAGAACCACTCCTGTGAGGTAGATGTGTTGACAAGAAGACATGTTTGGATATGCTCTCTCATATATCAAAGAAATGCAGGAAAAACAGCATCATAGCCAAAGATACCCAGTCCTACAAAGGTGAGTTGAAAAGTGACTATAGATCATTAATTCTTTGGCATCTTTCCATATATAACTTTTCTTCTAGCACAGTATGAATTATTTTATTCTAGGCTGTGGCTCAATGTGTGTTATAGATTGAGAGATACTCCTTTCTGATTACAATATATATACTATATATATATACAGTATATATTACACTATATATGCACAAGAGAAAAACAACAGTAGGATATGTACAGATACCTGCTGCCACTGGCAAAGTTTTCTGTCACATATCAGACAGTTGCTCTTGTAGAGGTTTTGTGCCTCCTCTCAACTATGCTTGCTCTCTTTTCCCTATATTAAACTGCCTATATCCTGTTTTCACATTTCTCCTTGCATCAAGCAAATTCACTGGCATTTGTCAAGTCACTTAGCTTACGCTGGCAATATTTGTATTAGCATTTGAGTTTGGCTCAAGAGCATGCTTTTCAAGTAAATCTCCTGTTCATGTTCTATGTATCATGCTTCTCTTCACATCACGGAGCAGCTGCACTGTACACGAGAAACCTGGAAAAAATGAAAAGATGCACTGCAAGAATGCACCTCCTGCACCAACTGCTTCTCCCTACACACACACTCTAACTGGATTTTATGTCTTGCTGATATCCACATCTGTGTGCAAGCAGCAATTGGCCAAATGTGTCTCTTACTTACCTGAATAATCCATTTTTTTTTCAAGTTTGAAAATCATTTGGACACATAGCTGAATCATTTTGTAATAAAAATGTGATAAAAGATGCAGCCTCTTGACACAGCACTCAGACAGGAGCAAGTTTGAGAGCATGGTGTGAGACAGTGTTGTGGAGGCACCCACAAAATAGCAATGGCCACCCAAAAATGTGGGCTTATTGTAATTACTTGGCACTCCTTTTGACACAATAAAATTATAGGTTCACGTGTCAGACAGGAATATACTGCTACACAACCAGTTAAGCTTTCTAGAGAGAGACAAACCAAAATGTGCTCTCACTCACAAAGGGAAAATCTCCCACTCAGGGTACTCAAAATATGTACCCTTACCAAAGAGGAGATGAGGACTCCTAAGACAATGTTCCAGTCTAAGGGGAGAGGATCTGACTGCCAGGCTGCTTGCTCCTGATATCTCAAAATGTCCCCATAGAAGGACTCCATTTGTACCCTAAGTCAAGAGTGCACTCTGGTCCATTTCTAATTAGTTGAAGGGCCAAGCCCTCCAAACAACACAAAAGCAGGGTGAGAACCTCTGAGCCCAGAGCAGCCAGTTAATGTCTGTGAGGAGTCAAGCTGGTCTTTATCAGCTCCTGGCAAGCCTAGGCTGTTTTGTCAGGTATTTGTGTTTGTCAGGGCAGCTGTACCTGCCACAGGTAGCAACATACATTTAATCCAACTTAGGGTAACAAAAGCTGTGTGTTTACATTGAACCATCCATCCATTCTGATGCTCTCTCCTTTCTTGGAGATTCTTTTCAGTTGAAGTTTTGTTTTCATTTGCTTGAGAAGTCAGATGTGGTTTCAAACTAACTTCAAGGATGTTAGCAAAGGCTGCAGGAGCAATTGGAGTGTTTAGAGGTTGATTCTGAGAAACAGCAGAGCTATCCAAATGGTGGTGATCTCCAGGCTGAATTTGAGAACTCCAGTTTGAGCTCATCTACACCTGAATATTTGTTGCTTATGGTTAAAGAAAACGTGTACTCTTGCCCTTTCAACAGCTTCCTCAGGTTTCAGACACATCATACTGAGAATAGGCCCTTGGATTGGGATGCTGTCAGCATCAACATAAAGCTGTGCCTAAACTCACATGGTAAGTATAGCTTGAATTCAGTTGACAAAGTAAATACAATAAGAGAGTAAGAAAGCCATCAGTATATGTATCAGGTACATCAGAGGTTTCATTAGTACTGTGACCAAATGAGGCCAATAGCAAATAACAACTAACCAGCAACACTTTCATTTAGCCCACTTCAAGCCCAAGACATCCATTTCATTATTATTTTAAAAATCACATAAGAGCTCCTCCAATCTTGCTGCTCCTAACCATGCCACCTTCCCTCTGTCAGCATGCTTCTGTGGACTAAATTCTCATATTCTTCCAGTTGTCTACAACTCTCTGCAGAGACTGACTCACTTTCTCACCATCCCATGAGCATTCCTTGCTGTGACCTTTTATAACTAGCTTCCACTTTGCTTAAAGCTTCATGAATTTTGTCTAGTTTTCCTTGTCCTGTGCTCTTATTAGCGCATACTTCTCTTTTATATTATTTGGCTTTTCCCCTCTATTTACCTTTGTTTCTTTCTCCAGCTCTCTGCATCCTGCCTTCTATTTACACCCTTTCAAAAGGAATTGGGCTCTACCTCCTGTGCTCCAAATATTTTCTTTTCTTCCAATACAGCTCTTTGGCAGTCCTCTTTTTCAAAGCCTTACTATAATAGATTATTCCAACAATGTTCCTGACCTTTTGTGTTCCGAAGAGTCAGTCTGTAAAATTGCTTAGAAGAAAAAAGTCAAGGATATCTGCAATGGTAAAATGAAAAGAATCAAATCCAAGTGCCTGACCACTGACTGTGTATAATGCTTAGTTGTTCTTTCTCCACAAGGCTTTCAAACCAGTTTTCTCCAGGGCATCCCCACTTGATAAAGACTGCATTAGTCTGGGTTCTCTCCACACTATACAATTCTCTACTAGCTCATCTTCAGCAGCTGGAACACCACAGGGCTTGTCATAAACAACACCTGTACTAGGTGATAAAAACAACATATTGGTGGACTGTAGATCATCCCCCACATTATTTCAAACGCTTTGAGCAAATAAATAATTGAGTTTTATGGCTACAGAATACCATGTAAACCAAGTGCTAAATAGTTGCTCCACTCTAAAAGGAAACATCCTGAAGCACTGAAGACATACGCCCATCCATATAATTTGGCACTAGGTACAAGGAACTTTTCCTGTCTCTTTTAATTTCACTATATAAATTTGTGAGGTTTTTTCATTTGGTTGGTTGGTTGGTTGATTGGTTTTCCCTACGGAATGAACTAAACATATGTATTTCACAGAGCTTTACAAACATCATCTAATCCACCATGGTGGTATCTTCTCCATCATCACAGTTGTGGCACCACAAAGCAACAACTAGTACTCAAAACAGATATTTCCTTCTTTTGTTCAACAGTTTTGCTATTAAGGTAGGCTGTGTTATGCATAGCATGTGAATGAAAGAAGGAAGGTGCTGATTTTTCCAGCTAAATTCCCTTCTTCCTCTATAAAAAGTAATGGCTGAATGCTTCTCCTTCATCTCTGTGCCCACAAGATTCCTCTTTCCTGTTGTAGTTATTAGGTCATGGTCTAACTGTGAGATGCAGAGAACATTTCAGGACTGTCTAATTTATTACAAATTGGATGTCAGATTGTGTTCTAATAGTTTATTCACTGGCCAGGTGGCAAATAAATCTTTGGAGGTTATATACAAGTACTGCTAGAAGAAGGGAGAACAGATGGAATTGTCTTTCTAGTCGCCTATTAAATAGTTCTGGATTAAATGGTCCTATCTAGATTAAGGCAAAATAAAATTATTATTCATATTACCAAAATCATTGGAGGGGTCTCTCCATTGGGAGAGAATATATGATGGTCATAGTTTGAATGGAGAAGAACTGTATTTTTTAGTGCAACTGATACAGATGGACAAAACAGACAAGCATTTTTGCACTGTTTTCTTCATTTCAGGATGGAAAATAAACAATAAAATTTGAATACTTGTGAAAATTTGCTCTGAGGTTAGTTTAGTTACATTCATCAGCCTGGAAAAAAAAAAAGGTAGGATTTGTTAGTGGCAAGACAGGGTGATATGTTAGCAAAAGGAGGGGGAGAGAAGTTCAATAGCTCCTGTGAAAATAAAGAAAAAGTCATTATCACCTGTGGAGCAATAAAATATGAGTGGTGTCTGACACAAAGGAAATTCTAAAACTTTGATCTAAGTATATGATTTTTTGTGCCTAAAAATGATGAACTTCAATTTCAGGCCTGCCTTTTAATGATATTTTGAAAGTTTTCCTTGAGTTCAAAGACATAACAGTTGTTACGAGAATGCTTTGCCACTGGTAGCAGAGCTCCTCTAACAGTTGCATTAATATGCGTTGCATGGAGTCTATTTGAAGCTTCCAGTTAAGTGGAAGTTACTAATCTAAGAAGCTATAGTACATTGAATATTCTGCTGGATAGATAAAGTTTTTTGCACATTCAAAGGGTAATAAGCAAGATAAAATGTAAAGAAATAAAGAACTATTAAGAAAGGTGAAGAGGGGAACAGTTTGTTCTTAGAGAATACTGGCAAAGGCAAGAGAATCCTCCCTCCTCCTCTCTCCTACCAGAGAGGGAAAAAGCAAACAAACAAAAAACCAACCAAACAACTAAAAAAGAAAGTTATACCAAGGGAAAAGATGACTTAGACAAACTCTTGATTTATAAATGATCCTTGACTGATGTTAAAGATATTGTAATGTTAAACCTGGGACTTCACAAAGCAAAGAGCTATACTTTAGGAAAAAAACATCTCATTGGCACTCATTAATTGCTAACTTCCAACAAGCAGCAGAGAAATGTGAAGCATCATTGCTTTGAAAATGCACCCCGTTGTCACATAAGAACAAAAAACCCCAAAGAGCTATTTCATTATTTTATTGAGACAGGACAGTTTGTCAAAATTTCCTGAAAAGTTGTCCTTTTGAAAGTGTATGTGTGTAGCCCGTGCAGACTAGAGGAAATGTATTGCAAACCAGAATGTTTCCTTCCTTGGTGGTCTATAAGATTACATTGAAAGCCTGCATTAAGGACTTTATATTGCTTGCTTATGTTTTGTAGATCATCACTTGAGTACTTGCTTTGTTAATCCTCCATCCTAAGGCAGGTCACTGAGTGAGTACCTTATCATATCAGTAGTACAGGAATGCAATAACTTGATGGGGATTGAATATCAGAGGGAAAAGAAGTTTAAGCTGAGGACACAGTGCCCCTTTTACAAAGGTTAAGCAGGTCCTTCATCTTGTTTTCTCTCCACATCAGAACTAAGGACTGATAGACCTTCTGTGGTTTGCCCTTCAAATATTGTTTATAAGGAAACTTTGTGCTTTTGAGACAAACCATATAAACAAATATTGGCTACTTAGAATATTCCAGAGGGCTGTGAAAGTCCACTTGATCTGAATGCAATGTTGGATGTACATGAAGGAAGAAGTGTGTGTGTGTGTTAATGCTTCAAACAAAAGTATGCTGGATATCACAGACTATGGAGAAACACAGTTGCTGTGCTGGTTTGATGAGTGCAGACTTGATCCCTGCTGTTCTTATTCCCCATGAAATTGTCAACAAGCAATTTTCACTCCTTCATGGGGTATGATACTGAATTCAGAGTAAAAAAATGGAGTGGGGGGGAGGCATCATTACACTAATGAGAATAATGTCCTTATTATGATGATCTTAATAAGCCAGCAACTCACCTTAATTAATTAGCATTTTAATCAGATTCTAAAAAAAGCATCCTGATTTTAAGTGGGACCTCATATTAGCTAATTAGTTAATGTTTGCAAAGTGTGATGAATATGTGGAAAGAGAGGGCGTTTGTTCTGTAGTGCAGGATTTGTGCTTAGTCTGGGGGGAGTATGGTCTCAGCTGAGGTTCTGTTTGGAGTCTAGGTTTGCGTATAATCCATTGCAAGTTGTGGCATCTGGGCATGGACCCTGATCGGTGTCCAGAAGGCGGGGGAGAGAGACAGACTGGACACCAAGGATAGCTCAGTTAAGCAGGATTCCCTTTATTGCAGGCATACAGGGAGTTTATACCTTCAAATGGCTATAGGAATACAGGCAAAATAGACTACTTTGGTAGGGCAGTAAGGTTCAGGTGGTTGTTGCATGTGATGCTCTTGAAAGACCATGAAGTAATATTAAGTGTGAACTTAATCTCACAGTCTGTTGCAATGAAATGCAGTCCTAAGGACTGTGCTGGTAAGGGGAGAGAGAGCAACAAGGGTTTTCTATGGCTTTTCCACTGCCATGGGCATGAATTAATAGTTATGGTCTTGTTTTGTTCATATATTAAGTTGTTTTGATTTGTAGATATGCAACTGAAGTGAAATTGGCCATGGTACACAGGGAAAGGCAGAACAGAAAAGAACAACAGCAGAAAAACAGATGCTGCTGTATAGACCAAAGGCATAAAAAAGTACACATGTTCATATGCCACTATTTTGTCTCTTTCTCACATACAGATGAAAAGAATATGACACTCACTGTATTTTTTACCAAGGTTTGTGTGTCCTCATCACTAGAGGCTTTCCTATGTCTGTGTCTGTACTTAGTATATGCAGTGTTGTGGCTGAGCAACAGGCCCTGAACCAAAGCTGACCACTAGATGAACATCTCAATGAAGTGTTAGATATTATTAGCATTCGCTCATTGGTGGAATATGTGTCTATTCCTAGTATATACCCAAAATATACAAGCTCATTATTGAAAGATGTATCTTAGGCAAAATATATTCACTAGTGAAGATGAAATGTCATGAGAATGTATTTAACTTTCCTTGTTTAGTAGAGTACCAAAGCCATGCAAGCAGAAGTCCAGCCTTATTTAGTAAATCATCAAGACCTTGTAAGTGAACAGCCTTGCTTGGTAGACTACCAAGACTGAATCAAGATCAGGTGTTTGACCCTGTTGGGAAGGACGTGCTCAAAACCAAACAGACAAGCACATTCCCTTAGTTCCTCCTTAGGCCCTGGCCATCCTATGGGAGGACTCTAACAGGAGAACAAAGGCAAATATTCCTGCATTTGAAGTCATGTAAACTCATTTGTTCAACAATAGAAAAGCTGGACCCTCTTACAGTGATTTTGAAAGCCTCACCTACAAGTGGACACACTGCACTGGACTTCCCAATTATGAGGAAAGGCTCTCCAAATCCTCACTGTAGCCAGGGCTCCCCAGCGATAAGGGATCTGTATGACGATAAAGTATTGGGGCAATTTGTGATGTATCTTTCTTAATCACTATCGCTAAACTTATGTAGTAACGATCAGGTGCATTATCTTGATGTATTTTAGCTTTGCTGTATTATCATTATTATTTTGCTTGTTTTACTGCTCTTTACATAAGTAAAAAATAACTTTACATCTTTGACTTGGTGTCTGTGTCCTTTGTGATAACCCCATCAATTGGCAATAACATAAACTGGTGTCACAGACAGGCTTCAAAAGATAAATGTATTGTGTTAGAACTGGGATTCGTGTTTAAGCAAAGATAAAACACCTTGACCTTTTGCAGAGGAACCTCTTGATGTTTAGCACAGGTAGAACTCTGAAAATTCCAATTGAGGGTTTTTTCTTTGTTTCTACTTGGAATCCCACCACTCAGCAATAAAGTATATCATCATTTAGAACTCAACAATGCCTACAAACATCATCTAATGAGCTATGAATTTGTCAGCAGTGAATTTAATCTTTCATCATATCAACTACTTATCTACCTTTTCTTCTTAGCTGATCTTTAGACCTGATTAATTTAATTACTCTTTGGACACTTCAAAGCTGATAGCAACTTGACTTATCCGAGGAAACCAGAACCACTGAAATGGTAATGTAAAATGAGGGTGCATAACAGGGAAAACAAATTCAAGTGACTTCATTATCCTTTCCTGAAATTCTACCTTGTATTTTTTGATTTCTATTTTATCTATGTTCTGACATATATTAAAAGGAAGACTATGCCATTTCAAAGAAAGTAGTAATTTAGAATTCATAAACATGATGATTCACACTAAAAACATCATCCAACTAGACTTATAAGAAAATGCAGCAGCATCAGGGATCCTTACTCTCACATGATCTAAAACCAAAACACATGAAAATTGTAGTAGTTTCACATGACAGTGACTCTCTTCTTGTTTGCATAGAGACAAAGCAGAGTATTTCAGCTGCCAGCCTGATCACCTAATTGTTGTAAAGGTAAATCTGCAGTGGATACCCCACAGAATGAAGGGCTCAGATTGTATTGAAGGCCACACATTCCTAGATCCCAAGTTCAATATGGCCATCAGAGAAGTTCAAATACTCTCACAAGGAAAAACCTCCAGTCTCACAGTTCCCAGCTCCAAAGGAAAGGGCCAAACTTTATGGCCTCATTCTTATTACTCCTTTTTCTCTTCTCATCTTCACCTTTTCCCCCAAGAACAAGTTCCTCAATCACTACCCATTCACTGCCAGTATCTCCATTTATTTCTTTACCTCAGCATTTGTACCCCGGCCTATACTCTCTTTTTTTCCCCTCAGTTCACCATGAAAATACGTGCAGGCATCCTCTACTTTTCTGAAGAAGGCATACTTCTCTATCATTCCTTGAAAGAGTATCACTCCTATGTTACTGTGTGGTCCCCAGTAACAAACTTCGCAAACACGAAGTCAGGCATACTGCCTGTAAAAGACAGATACTTTCCTTTGGTAATCTCCTTTTCAACAATATTAGGCATTGTTTGGAACTCAGTGCAATTCTACAAATAGAGAAAATAAGTTGATGTCTTAATTGGCAATTTCCCTTTAAGTGATCCCAGCTTGTCTTTATAAGATAGTAAAAAGTCTGATAAAAGCTGCTAGTGTGAGGTATGCTGTCAGGGGACATGACAGTGATAAGTTTTGAAGAGAAAGCTCTGATAAAGAGGTTTGATGAAGTAGAGCACATTTTCTTTGTTTCTGCTTAATTTGATTCAGCAGGGGATATAAATAGGACTCTCAGAATCTACCTTCAAAGAAAAAGATTCTCTTCTCCCACAAAATAAAACTGGGCTGAGCAGGTACTTCCAAACAGATTTGTAAGTTTTGTTAACTGCCTACTTTTTATCTGAAGTATGCTTGTCAACTCTGCATTTAGATCAATTTCAACCCATTTAATATGATAAAGAAAACCTTTTATTTTTTTTCAAGGTGAAATAGAAGTCAGGTTCAAGGCAGCTACTGCTTTTATCACAACTTGGCAACTTGTAGCTAATCTCTTGGATATTTTGTCCACAATATAACACACATAATTTTTTAAGTGCCTCATCATTACAGACCCAAGGCAAGAGACCAGTAAGTCAATACACACATTGAATGCTGTCATACACATAATAAAGATGACTTGTACTGGCTGGCGGTTGCAGAACTGTTTTTTCCACTGGCACAGAATTGCAAAGTTATCTCTTGTCACCCACAGTAAGAGTTTGGTTTAGAGAACACAGAATTCATTCTTTCCAGATATCGTGTTGAGGGACGATTCTCAACAATTCTCAGGACAATGTCTGGCCATGAGTTATAATGATTTGTGTTTCACTGCTGAAGATGTAATTTGAAATGTAGATTATAAGAGTTTTAGGGGATTAAAAAAATAAAAGCCACAGTCAATTAATTTAGCCATTATTATTACTAGCATTACAAATTAACCATTGGTTAAAAAAATAATAATCTATGTAGCCATTAAAACAATATGCATAGCAGACTTCTTGGTTATTACAAACAAGAAAAAAGGAATAGTGACTATTTAAACAACATCATCTATAATGTGGAAAGAAATCACATATGGTACTTGTTTATGGAGATATCAATGAGTTAGAAACTGAAATATACAAAAAAGGCTAAACTGATCTTTAATTATATGTGATCTGCAGGCTGTGACTATCTTTATGTTTTTCAGTATTTACTTAGTTTTGTTCTCTTTCTTCACTGTAAAGATTTTAGAGACTTCCTGACCTAATGCCACAACTGACTTTTCCAAAAGGCTCTTTTCACTTCTCATCAGGAAGCTAAGAGCTGACTGTTGAAATCCTGCTTCTTTAATCATGTTATTTTCAGGGAATCACTTCTTCCAAAAACTACCAGGTTTGAGCTGAAACCGATTTTTATCCTGGGAAGAGAGGAAACACAGCAGCCACATAAATTTCTCTGGTAAGTCCTGCACTTGAGGGCTCAGTGCAGGAGTGAAATGACACTTTAAGCTCATTATTTAGTCCTTTGCTGAGGCTGACAACAAGTTTAGTAATTAATGCTAGAGGTGAGAGAACTACCTATCCTCTAGAAACAATAAAAAGGCAGGCAAGCATCAGTTATTCACTGGATATCCAGCTTTCTGAAATGGAAGAATGAAGCCCCATAATCCAGAAGAGATGGTTAGTGATCTGCTGCACCACTTAGACATACAGAAGTCTGTTGGGGCTGGATGGCATACACCCAAGAGAACTGAGAGTGACAAAAGTGCTCACCAAGCCACTTTCCATCATTTATCAGCAGTCCTGCCTAGATGGGGAGCTCCCAGCTGACTGGCAACAGGCAACTGTGACACTTATCTACAAGAAGGGTCAGAAGGAGGTTCTAGGGAACCTGTCAGTCTGACATCAGTGCTGGGGAAAGTCATGATGCAGATCATCTTGAATGCCATTACACAGCACATGCAGGACAATCAGGTAATCACACCCAGTCAGCGCAAGTTCACGAAGGACAGGTCCTTCTTCACAAAGCTGATTTCCTCCTATGAGAAGGTGACCTGCTTAGTTCTGAATGTTGTTTACCTGGACTTTCATAAAGCATTTGACACTGTTTCCCACAGCATGTTCCTGGAGAAACTTGTTGCTCATGGTTTGGATGGGTGGACACCTCGATGGGTTAAAAAATGGATAGGTGGCTGGGCCCAAATAGTAGTAGGGAATGGAGTTAAGTCTAGTTGGTGGCCGGTCATAAGTGGCCATCCCAAGGGCTCAGTACTGAGGTCAGTTCTCTTTAATATTTTCATCAATGATCTGGACAAGGAGATTGAGTGTTCTCTCAGTAAGTTTACAGAAGACACCAAGATGGGAGGGAGTGCTCATCTGTTTGAGGGTAAAAAGGCTCTACAGAGGGACCTCGACAGGGTGGATCACTGGGCTGAGGACAATTGTATGAAGAACGGTGTGACAAGCAGGACCAGGAAAGTGATTTTTCTCCCTGTTCACAGCACTGGTGAGGCCATGTCTTGAGTAATGTGTTCAGTTCTGCGGCCCTTGTTACCTGAAAGACATTGAGGTGCTCAGGTGGGTCCAGAGAAAGGCAGCAAAGCTGGTGAAGAGCCTGGAAAGTAGATCTTACTAGGAGTGGCTAAAGGAACTGGGTTTGTTTAATCTGGAGAAAAGGGGGCTAAGAGGAGACCTTGGCACTGTGTGCAATTACCTGAAAGGAGGTTGTAGCAAGATGGGTGGTGGTCTCTTCTCCATAGTAACAAATGCTTAGGACAAGAGGAAATTACCTGAAGATTTTAAGATTAGATATTAGAACAAACTTCTTCACTGAAAGGGTTATCAAAAACTGGCATAGGTTCTCCAGAGAAGTAGTTGAATGACCATCCCTGGAGGTGTTTAAAAGAGGCAGAGATGGGGACATGGTTTAGCACCAGACTTGGTAGAGTTAGGTAATTGTTGAACTTGATGATCTTAAGGATCTTTTCCAACTGAAGTGATTCGATAATTCTATTTTTTCATACAGTCTAATATCACCCTAGCAAACTATGCAACTATGCTGACTGAATATCCCCAACTTCACCTCTAGGGAAATAAATTCTCTTCTCCTGGAAGAACGTCCTTGCAATAGCACAAATCAAGTGTAAAAAATCCCCTGTACCACTTCTTTCATGTATAGAAACAATTTACGGATGAAATAGAAATTGAGACTGACTTGAAACTTTCTTCAGATTCTCTCAGCCTATTACTTAATCCTAGTTGAAAAGCCCTGAAGCTCCGCTTTACCTAATGGAATCCGTTCCAATAAGAATTTGTCTTCTGGTGTTGCCTGCAGCCTTATAGTGGAACATCAACAATAAGACCTAAATTTGTGATTTTTTTTTTTTTTTGAGAAATCTCTTCAGATATGTGGACTGTAGGAACTCAGATTGGCTAGGGAAAGTATTGACAATAATGTAGAGGGTCTCTGCAAAAAACCACACTGGCTTCATTCACAGGTTTGGAGAGAAAAGCTGTCAAAGACTGGACTGTCAATTTCTCATGCTACCTATAGGTCCTCAGACTCCCTTTGGCTCTACAGAAACATTCAGAAATTTAAAAGCAAATACACAGAAGAAGGATTATCACCTTCTTTATATTAGTTGTCTCATGCTTAATTTTTTTCTACCAGAAATTCATGTTATTCTGTTGTGTTTGGAAAGAAAACATGAATGAAAATAGCTGCACAAATCAGAATATATTAGCAGCTTTTGCAATAGGCATAAAACTTTGAATTGGTTGTATTTTTGGGGGGGGGGTGACTTCATGATACTTTTTCACACTAAATTTAAATAATAAGTGTATGTTTCCTGAGGCAATATGTATTTCATATTTTTTGTTTTCTTAATGCTATTTTAAATACTATGATTTTTGTTTAATCTGTTCCTTTTAATCCTTGTTATTTAGGCCTAACCAAATTTATTATTCCCTCCTCTACATGTTTTCCTCTCAAGTATTCTGCCATTTTGGTACTCTTTTACGTCCAAATAAGTTCAGATCTTTAAATAGAAACCTTTTCTTAGCATCTTGGTCTTCATCTTTACAAATCTAAATAGTAGTGTCCATATTTTGTTCTATGTCTTCTTCCTTATCCTTGGCAAGTTTTCCAAAATTGAACAATACCTCAGAAGGAATATGGGGGGGGGGGGGTTATCACAACCTAAAATTATATGGATTATAGAACTGTTGTGTTATTTTTTAAGAATATTGTATATTTCTCTATCTAGCACAAAGTCATGGAGAATCAGATTCATAAACATCTCTGGCTTTGGTAAAATTCAGACTCAACAGTGTTTCTTGTGCTTCTATATTTCTCGTCTCCTACAAGATAAGTCAAAGCCCTACAAAATATATATTTAGACTGAACATTAGGAAGCATTTCTTTACCAAGAGGATGGTCAAACCCTGGAACACACTTCCCAGAGAGGTAGCCGATGTCCCAAGCCTGTCAGGGTTTAAGAGGCATTTGGACAATGCCTTTAATAACACGATTTAACTTGGTCAGCCCTGAACTGGTCAGGCATTTGGGCTAAATGATCATATCAGGTCCCTTCCAACTGTGACATTATTCTATTCTATTCCATTCCATTCCACTCTATATATGTTAAAACAATAGTCTATTTCCCCTCCATTCTCAAACGTAAAAAGATGATGGCATAAGCTCTCAAGTGAAAAAACTCATGCTGATTCAAATGGAATAATGAAAAAGAGGTGGAGCAAGTTGAAAAGCTTAGGACTCTGAAAGGAATATTCAATTTTGCCAGTATCTTTAGTTCTATGTTAAGAAGATAACAGATACTATGCTTACCCCAGCATTTGAAGAAAACCAGGAGGATGTACATTGCCTATTAAAGAGTCAATGTGTGGTTTGTTAATACCTTACACTTGGAAATAAACCAGTGGTAGACACTGTAGATCTTAACAGCATAGAGTTTGGATCCACCCTGCTTTAAAAGTAGCTGTTTCTGATGTGTCCAGGCTAGTTTAAGCATTTCAAGTTTTTTCAAAGTGAATGTAGAGAGGGAGAAACAGCTTCATAAGTCATGTATCTCGTTCTAAAATAACGGAATTGGACTTGATGAATCATTTTCTGGGGGAATTTTCTTCCTTCATTGCTTTCAGAAGTCTGCTTGGGAAATTTAAATTGCTTTAGACGGTAACAATAAGGCAAAATGAATCTTGACCATCAGGCCTATGCTTTCGGAAAATGTATTACTCAGTAAGTGGGTATTACACCCTTTTGAATGCACTCTGTCTACTTTGGGCTTTTCAACAACTGAGAAAACTACTGACAAACTAGAAAGAATCCAGTGAATTGGTACCATGGTAGCTAAGGGGCTTGTTGGAAGAAGTAAAAGGAGTTGCATCTATTCTCTCTGAAGAAGAAGAGGTCAAGGGTGCACCTAATAGTAGTCTTTCATTACTAAGTGGATGGCAATGGAGAAAAAGTATGGGAAAAGTCAGTATGCTTTTGAAAGTGAACAGTGAAAGGAGTAAAGGCAACACTCACAAGTTACAAAAAGGAAAATTGCAAATAGAAAGGAAAAAAACTCCCCACAAAGATTGTGCTTAAACACAGAACCTGGCTGCCCAGAGAGTTTCTGGAATCACTTTCACTGGACTCAAAATTTCTGTGCACAAGGAGCAGAGCTGCTCTGACTGAGCAGTTAGCTGTGTTGTGAGCAGGAGGCTTATGATGCCCTCCAAAATAGTATTTAGAATAACTTAAGAGTAGCTAAATGTTATGATAAGTATAGGTGAAATGGCTGCATTGATGAGAAGTAAGGTAGAAAGATACTACAAACACACAAAGCTAGGCGATCACAAATTCTCTGTCATTTCAACATGAAAAATTAATTTAATTTACTTTGAAAACTGGGTCAGAGACAAACTGTTTCATGAATAAGGCCTAGTTTATTCTTTACCACATCAAAATCAGAACCTTAGTTTATCTAAAAATGGGGGGGAGGGAGGGAGCTAGGGGGTGTGTGGAAATATTGTGCAAACACCACAATGAATAAAGTTTGATGTTCTAGAAAACAAAGATATTCTCTGACATGTACACACATATATACGAACATTTACTGAACTGATAAAATACTGATTCAGTCTACGACTTTGACAGTGCTCAGCTTCAAATGCTCTGTTTCAAAGGTATGTAGTTTATTAAGCAAGTTTAAAAACACTGAAGGATGAAGATTTGATCAGCCATTAAGAAGAGAAAGCAAATAGGCAAACAACTTGAAGCTCAGAATTTTGTATTTGCTGCAGTCCAATCCCTGTTTAGAGGAGACCAAATATCAGCCTTCCAGTACCTGAAGGGGGTCTACAGGAAGCATGGGGAGAGACTGTTTAGAAAGGCCTGCAGCGACAGGACGAGGGGCAATGGCTTCAAACTAGAGAAGGAAAAATTTAGATTGGATGTTAGGAACAAGTTCTTTACTATGAGAGTGGTGGAACACTGGAACAGGTTGCCCAGGGAAGTGGTTGAGTCCACTTCCCTGGAGATATTCAAGGTGAGGCTCAATGGGGCTCTGGAAAGCCTGGTCTAGTTGAGGATGTCCCTTCTGACTGTAGGGGAGATTGGACTAGATGAACTAGGTGGAGGTGCCTTCCAGCCCAGACCATTCTATGATTCTGTGATATACTAGAACCATGAAAAATATTCCCTACAGTCTTGTTCATTGTTATTACACTGACATATATTTACATTCACCATAAATTTAAAAGGAAAACATAATTCATGTAATATTCAGTTAGTGCACCAGTGCCATTCTACAGAGGAAATCAGAAATGTAGTGTTACTCTGAAAATAAACACATTCAAACCCCTCCTTTTCACAGGACAATACTCTAATTTAAAAGTTATTTAAATCAGATCATATTAATTTAAGAATGTTTTAGAACTGTTTATGCTGAGAGACTGCAGTTAAAATAATAATAATAATGATGAAAAATTATCACGTAATGAACATGCAACGTTTGTCCAGCCAAGACTGAGATAAAAATATGCTTGAGCAATCATATCAATAGACTTAAATTCAATTCAATTTTTACTTGTTAAACCATAACATTTGCTACAGAATTGCCTCTCTGAAGAAACACTACAATCATTATATATACATATACACACATATATATATAATTATATATTGATATATTTTTTAATATATATATACACATACATACATGTATGGCCTAAAGATGCTCAAGGTTGTTCTAGTGCAGTATTGTTTAACGTAACACAAGCATAATCACATAAACAACTTCTGTCACACAGGATATTTTTTAATATCCTATTCTGCATCTATACAAAATTCTGTTAGTCTGTTACACTGTGGTTGCCACTGAGTATTGTGACAATAAATTCTGGTCCTATTTCTGAAAACTGAGCTGTATGATGTTATCTCTGGATCACCTGTGCCATTCGCTCTAGGAACTCTAGAAATAGAAACACAGCATTGCACAGTGTTGCTGTCATGTTATTTGCCTGTGTCTCTTAAGATCATTTCACTTAGAAGCTTATATTTTCCTGCTAAGTTCTTTTGTATCTACTGTGCCACAACACCTATTCTTGAAAAATGTTTTCTACAACATTCATTATCATTCAAAAGCATCTTTCTACATATTTTTCTTTTTCTCTTTGTAATCACCATGTTTCCTGCAGAGAACACATTAATTATTTATCCCTTGATTTAATGCAGTGCTGAATAAAGAATAGCCAAATGGCTACATCTTACATTTTGCTGTACAGAAGCACAGAAAGAGGATTCATTTCAATCACTGAATTCTCCATGGTAGCTGCATTAAACATTTTATCTAACCCTTCTTTTCCATGTAATTTTTCCACAGATTACTTTGTATGAGATCAAGAAAAAATGAGACATGGTTTCATGAGGATGAAAAATCTGTTACTTTTACCCAAGATTTATTTTGTCTTTAGGTTAAGGTCCTCTCTTACTAACCCAGCAATAAATTGCAACAGCAGAAAACAACCCCTCAAAGATAGCAACAGAAATACTCAGAGAAGCTTTCATTGTTTGTATTGTTAATGGAAAACTTACAGAAACACTATATCAGCCTCAGAAACAGCTGAATTTGAAGGAGAAAGATTTACTTAAAGTATTGACAAGTAGGTAGGAACGACTTGGTAAGCAGTTTTTACGTTGTATTACAAGAACACATGACAATTGCAACAATGTAAAACTAGAAGTCATATTTAAAATTATTCAATGACACAGAGCTAGCTTTCAATCTCAAAGTATTCAAAAATTTTAGTATCTAAAATATGTTTTAAACTCAAAAATAACACCATTTTGGTCAGGAGGTATAAGGCAGCCATCCCTGGAAAACACAAAATTGCTCAAACAAAACCTATAGACAGCATAGACGGGGAAGCTGGGGAAAGCAGAAACAAGTGAACCATCCAAAAAGATTTCTGAAAAATAGAAAAAAATATATTTTAATGAGATTGTCATTAATCCACTGAATTAAAAAACTGAACAGCCTTTTAATGACTCTTAGCATTTTGAGAATAAGAATCAGAACCAGAGTCAATATAATGTAAACCTAACATTTGTTTTAAACAAATAAACATAGCGTGATGATTGTTTTTCCCACTCCAGTGTGCTCTCCAAAGGGTGGGATATATTTCATTCAAGTAGGTATTTACAGAAGAAATATCATGTACTTAGAGAAAAGGCTGGGGAAGGAGAGAGCATTTCAGTCAATTGGTTTCCTGTAAGAAGCTTACTATGCTTGTCCCACTGTGAAAAATGTCAAAACTCACAGTAGACTTCAGCTACTATTTCTCACACTTGCAACCATTTACAAAGTGAAAAAGGTAACACAGTAACTATTTGTTTAAATGTTTCTGAAAATATTTAGACAGATGGTATGGTGACAAGATGTTGGTAAGTACAGGTTTGAAAGAAAGCATACTTTCAGAATCATCTTAGTCAGTCCACCCATTTAGAGAAACCAGTTAGTACAAACAGTATTGCACATATATATATAAAAACTGCACCAAAAAAAAAAGTTTTCATAAATTTCCCTTGCATGGCTTAAAGCAAACATTATTAAGAACTTAAGTTAGCCAATACAAGAATTAATGGGTAGTTAAATAAGCCAAAGAATGTCCATGGGATACACATAGTCTTGTAAAAATAGATAAACATTGAAATAGTGTATACCCTTTACATCCCAAAATTTAATATTTATGTAGTATTTCATAATATTGAATTTCATTTCAACTTTTATTCCATTCATAGCTATTAAATGAGGGCAGTCTAATTCCAATCAAAATGTGTGATAACATTTCCTAAGTTTTAAATAGAAGACAGGATTTCAATAATGTGCATTTGAAAAGGGTCACTGCTGGACGTGTTTGCCATGGAGCCAAAAATACTGAAAAACTGGTTTTCCTCAGACACCCAAGTAAACCAAAACCACTTTCTAAACTGTGCATATATAATTGCAGGCATAGTGGCTCATTCACCCAATGTAGATGCTATTATGAACAATTTCATATAGGGCTCATGAGCACAAATAAACATGTCAAAGAGAGGGCAATCACGGGAAAAGATGAATTGAAAACATGTTTCAGATTATTTGAAGACTTTGAAAGACCATACATTTAAAAAATTAAAAGAAAGAGAAATAACCTACCACCATCAGTGTGAATCTTAACGAAGATGTAGTTTTGATTTTAGAACCTCTGACAACTCTTTTTCATTTTGCACTTGTTTTTCTATCCCCAGGAAATTTATTCCACTTCTGTGTTCCTTAAAATCTTCTCAATAGGCCTACAGCATCATCTTCACCTAGCATGCTTCAATTACATGGAGCTCATCACTTTGTTGTAAATAGATATGCATACTAAGTAGGGGAAGAAAAAGACTTCTCAACTCACTGTCTGATCAGTTGGAAAACATTCCCTCATTCTAAACTTTACACCATGGAAGATCTGCCAGATACATCAGAAGAGCCAGTTCAGTCTCACAAAGTTATTTGGTACAGAGTGCTGATTTAATAGCATCCAAAAGTGGAAATTACAGTGCCAGCAGGGATGGGAAAGTAAACAGGTGTTGTCACTGCATGAATGATATGCAATGTTATCAGTATTCTTACTGCCTCCATGTCAGGCCACATAAGCTGATTTATGAAATCCCATGTTAAAGAAGAAAATCAGCAAGTCAGGAAGCAGAAAGATCCACTACTCCTCCTCCTTAAGTCTGAATATAAGGTATATCCACTTTATCACTATTAACAGGCAGACAAGTATCAAGGTCAGACTGGTGAAAGTGCCATGATATGAACTGCTGGAATGGAGTTGGAAGTCAAAGTCTCTGTGCACAAGACTGGGAAATCTGTATTCTAACATTCCAGACTCATGAAAGCTTGATGTTGCATCTATTTTTGGATGGTTTGTATTTATAATATTATCTATGTTATTTTGCTGAACACTAAGTGATTCCTTCTCAAATTCTAAATGAATTGCATTTAGTTATTACCAAGTTGGGAATATCAAGTTGCACAACAACAGAAGATAAAATAATTGCCTCAGCTGATTACATTCTATCATGATATTAAGTGAGTTTATTTCAAAGATGTGCCTATTTTTCTTGAGTTAAGTAGCTCAATAGATTCCCTATGATATTTTCCAGCTAAATTCTTTCTTCCCAACATACATCATAAATTCACTTAAGAAATGCCTGTTGTTCCAAAACTGTTGTGGCTTAACAATTATCAGCACTGGCAGTGATATAAGATACAATATTTATTTAAATATGTACCTAGTTTCACATTCATCCGTACATGGATTAATGAATATTTATCTGATATAGAATCACACAAACAGAAACCAGCATAGATTATTCTGATTCAAACACTTTCCTGAGCTAGACTGTGATTTGCTTTCTTTTAAAGACAACTCCTTTTCTGTATCAGCCAGTAGCTAATTGATTCATTTAGAAATTTTGCCTAGGGAAAGCAATTAAAAACTTAATAACTTTTCTATCCATTTAGAGTCTTATTTATTAAATTTCTGATTGAGGCCCTGTCATGGTAGAGCCATGAGATGGCCCCGTACAAACCCAGTCAGGCCTTAAGATGTCTAGACAAGGTCCCTTTCTCTCCTCTCCTTCCTGCAGAAAGACAGGGCAACGTGGGGAAAAGAACAAAGGGGACAGGACTCCTGCCTGTCTGGTAAACAAGATGTTTATCTGGGGTAAGAGCATGTAAGCTGACCACTGCTCCCCCAGATACAAGGTCCTTGCTTCTGCCTTTTATGGTTATAGCCTGGCAAAACGCCTTTCCATTGGGCAGCTACACGTTAGCTTCAGTGCCCCATTGGACCAACTGATCACTGGCCATATGTATATAGAGGTTGACCTGGTAGCTGCCTTTACCTTGCTTCAAACCTTGCTGCAAGCCTTGCTTTCAAGCCTACTTGGACCCATCTTGTATGAGGCTGCCTTGAGTTGCCCTGCCCTACCTCGAGTGTCTGGTCCGGAGCCTGGGATAAAGCCACGAGCCATACACAGCAAGACAGAGAAGCCATGAGCCTAGAAGCCAGATCTGCCTAGCCTGCTACCCCTTGCTACTAGAGTCGTGCTGTGCCTCAGTTTACCCAGAAACCAAGCAAGTGCCCATTGCAAGATGTGTCGTTAACTGCCTGCCATCTGCTGAAGCCAGATCAGCCCGGGACCACGCGGCAAACTCTCCTTGCCGGCAATCTGCCGTGCCAGCACCGACGAAAGCGCCCCAAAGCTCCATAGCAACAGCCCAGCATCCCCCACGTGGGTAAAACAAGCTGTGAGTAATCAATTCACTTCCCTTTGCACTATCTGCTTTCAGGGGCCTTCTCTTAACAAGTTATTGCCTCCTAATTTGCATATAATTGTTTGTATTTTGCCCTAAGACTGTATATTCCCATTGTAAATATATATTACAACCGTACGACGATCCTATTTAATGAGTTTTGGCAATTTTTATCAATAAAGGGTTACTAATATTTTTATTGATACCCATTTGCCATATCATTTATTATTATTGTAAGGGTAATTAATATTCCCCTTCACGACAACAGGCCCTTAGGTAGAATTCCAACAATAAGTTTTATTAAGGTCGAAATGACAACACTAGAAAGTTCTTTAAGTGCCCAGCATTAGAAGAGGGGATAAAGAAGAATAAGAAGAAAAAGTGAGAAGCCAATACTCAGAAGAAAACCGAAGAAGCAAATGCCCTGACCTTGAGCAAAGTAATTGTGCAATACATTATCAATGCAGATATGAAAATACATAGTACAATTGGGGTAATACAGTCCACTAATTTCCTCCTTCACTGTTTAGTTGAATGTTATTCCAGATGTTTTGAAGAAGAAAAACCACATAAACAGCATTCCTTGAAAAAAGGACATGAAACATAATATGGTTCAGAAACCAAACACATGTCAAAAGCAATATGATGCCATGAAAAAAGTGATTCACAAATCACTTATTTCATTCCACTCAACACTGGTAAAACCCCATCTGAATTGTGAGGCAGACTGTGGAGCATCATAATGTACAGAAGATGCACAGCAACTGAGAAGACTGCAGAGAAGAAATCATCTGGGCTCTCAAAATTATCTACAAGCTTTAGTGGAAAGAATTTAGTCTGTTTGAAATACAGAAAGAAATAAAAGAGCAAATATAAATATATTTATCAAGTATCTGGTATTTTAGAAAAGACGTGAACAAACCTTCTGAAATTTTACTCTGAAAAGGATTTGCAGAAATAACAGGTTCAAATTATAACAAGAAATACTCAGAATATGTGTTAGAAAACCTGATGGGATAACCAGTGTATAAACAATTGCGGACTTGAGAAAACCCTATTATTTTTTTAATTGGTTGTATAATCATTCAGAAATTATGTGAAGTGAGGAAGATCATTAAGATAGCATCTTGAGATGCTTCCAGCCTTATTTATCCAGTGAATAAACATGTGCATGTATGTACAACTATATATCATTTACATTTCCATGAAAAGCCTTTTCATGAAGAACTAACCAGCGAAAACATGAATACATTGATAAACCCTTGAGTCTCGATTCTTGACTTTCTTAACTTTATCTTGACTTTATCTTAAAACTTTCAAGTTTTCAAAACATGAGATAGCCATTTCACAATAGATTTTAAAAATATAGGTATAAAATTCCAGTTTTATGTTTCATTGTTAACATTCACAAAACAGTACATATAACAACCTCAATATTAGCATAAAACTAATCATGCTCATGTATGATGTGCTAGTCTTTTTGCTTGTTTCACCAAGTGATATTATGTCATAAACATTTAAGTATGTTCCCTACTGATTTCAATCAGAAATTCTGCTTGAAGTCAGATGACAAAATATGGTCTACTGATACTAAATGGCATGTGCATACCACCCATCTCTGTTTCCAAAATATAACACTGGCCAGCAGTTGCTGGTTAATGGCATTTGTCAAGAAAACAATAAAACAAACTGGATCCTCTGTTTGCCTTTGGGAATCAAACATGGGTGCACTGTGATCATCTGTATCTGTCTCCTGTTTGGAGTCCCATGTGGCCTGTGTCCCTGTGGATATCAGGAGCAGAGAAGCAGCTCATGGGCGCTGGGATTGTACCCCACTTCCTGCTTAGATGTACTTAGACTACAATAATATCCAAGACATAGATGGAGCTACCAAACCATGGATAAAATTTCAAAGGAAATTTCAAGTGAAAAACGGTGAAATGTCAGTTTTTCACTATATCTAGACAGGTCTCCTTTTCACAGGGCTTGACTTCTATTGTTTTGTATCTTCAATTTTTTATTTGCACTACTGTGGAAGTCTGCTTCAGACCTACAACTGTAAAGTCTATTAAACTTCTATAAAATTATTAGTAAGAGGTGATACAACCAAATTCTGTAAGAATCTACACAGGGAATAAAACTTCTAAAACTAGAATACTCTGAAAATGGGATGGACAAAGGCAAAACAACAGACAAAATCTGCAAGCAAATAGTTTAGAGATTCCAACTACCAGTAAGATGCAAGTTTTTAATGAGGACACACTACTAAGCTATGGACTCCAAAATTTCAGAAGTGCTTATAAAAATTAACCACTCTATTTCAGTAGCATTCAGCATTCGGATTGGGGTTTTGTGGAGGATAAGTTATCCCACACAAGCAGTCACATCCTTTATGGAACAGGGCCCACATTCTCCTAGAATAACTAAAGAAACATTTTCCCTAGCAAAATGGATGATAATCATAATCATCATAATAAAAATGTATGCACCTTTACACAGGGAAATTAAATCGACTGAGAAAGTCGACCAGGAACCACACCTTTACCTCTTCTAACAAGGCCTTGAACAACTGGAGGCCTTGAGCAACCTGGTCTAGCAGAAGGTGTGTCCCTGCCCATGGCAGGGGGGTGGAACTAGATGGTCTTTAAGGTCTTTAAGGTCCCTTCTATCCTAAACCAGCCTATGAACAAATTCTTAACTTTGATCAATTATTGTTTCAAAGAAGGTAGATATCTCCTGAAAATTGAATCACAGTGCATATATTTATTGTCAAACACTGCCTTTCTAGATAATTATTACCATGATTCTTCAGCTCCCTGGCTGCTTGAGTTTCTGTTAACCAAGCATTACTCAGCACAGACAAGCAATGTTTTCAAGAGCTGATTTATCCCTGCAAGTCTAGAGGCTTTGGTACTAGGAATCTTCAAGGACAGCTAAGCCTAATTGAGCACAGGTGGAGCTACAAAATGAGTAATGTACCAACAGGAATGGTAGCCCTGAAAAGTGGAACACGACAGGTGATTAAATACAAGTGCATGTCAGATTTTTGCTGAGGGTTGTGAGGTAACAAGCACAGCTCTTGTTGGATCTGACTCATTCCTTGTATCATTCTGCTTTGCAGTACTGAAAGAGCAAGCACCCTGAAGTCACCTAAATGAGAAATTAGGTATCTTATATTGTTTAGCATGCATTTTCCAAAGCATGCAAACATCTTGTCTTTTAGAGGTGTGCATCTCTACAGAATTGTCTCTGACGAGACCTCATAGGAGTATCTACTAAGAGAAATATATTTACCTAATATGATTGCACATGATCGGATAGAAATCCACCCTACTTCATAATTTATTCTCAATAAACCTCTATAGACAGCATAAGCCAAAAAATATGCATCTATAAAAAAAGACTATATATTCATGTGGTTTTAAAATTTATATAGGCATTAAATAATATGAGTGTTATCAAAGACACATTGAAGATAAAATAGACATCTATTTTTCTGTTTCTTTTACACTAATCAGCAGAGCTATTAATTTCCCAAAGTGTCTAAATGGGTAAGGCAGAACTGAATTAAGCAAATTGCCAAGATAAACTGTGAAGATACTTTTCAAGCTGTATTTTGGCTGACCTTCATGGTTTAATTTGCAGCACTGTAGAACATCCAGTCAGATAAAAAAATGGTTAAATAGTTCACTACAAATTTTGGACAAAATTTTCAAATGTTTGTGTTTAAGATGGGAATCAAATGCATTCATATTTTTTTATATATTGGACACCTCTGACATTTAGATTTATTTCAGCTCCCAGACATGGATATTTATGTGTTTAGGCATCAAGATATAAAATGTAGTGCTGATATTTTCTTTCCAGATTTTTGTATTTTTAATCTAGAATGTGTTTTCTTTTATGCAATCAGATCTGTATCTAACAAACTAGTTGCAAAAATTTAACTTACCAAACTGCTATCAGGGATGTGAGTATTAATGTGTTTTCTAACAAATGCTGTTACTTCTCATTATACTGTCTTTATCATTTTAGAAAAGCTCATCTGTCTTTTCTGGGAAAAGATTATTTTTGTAATTTAATTTAATCCAAAGGTGCATATCTGTTTTGTGATTTGAAATAAGAAGGGAGTGCAAATGTAAAAAAAACTTCCAGACATAAAGTCATACAAAAAATGAGGTTGGTGAGAATTATGCATATCTAAATTTTATTTTGTCCTTTTATTTTCAGTAACAGCCATCATAAATGCCATAGAAAAATGTCAAGTAAAAAGTGCTATACTATCTATATCTTTTCCAATAACAAATAAATAACCTACATTTATGAAGTGCTTCTAACTGATCCTAAGAACAATCTCTTTGCTGTAATTTTTTTCTAAGTAGAAAAATAGAAATCTCTGTTAAAGTTCCTGTATCACCCTGAAGTTGTTGTGAGGCCACAGATCTCGAAAGTGAAAATTTCTTCATAACTTGAAGAACAGCTACCTGGAAAAAAGCACTGTTCTGAAAATGACCTTCTGTCAAGGACATACTCAGAAAGATTTCTCTACTTGCCTGTAAGTTAACAGGTGAGTATTTACTTCATGATGATCTATTCCTTCAGAGAGTGAGACAACTTCAAATCAGAATTTCCCTTCTGTGGTTCAAAAGAGATGAATTCTAAGACTTCCTTTTCTGTTCCTCACCTCACCCTTAATAGTTTCTTTGTCACAGTAAACTTTGTCTGGTGTTTTTATTTTCTCTCTTCCTTGATTTCCTATTAAAAAGCATAACAAAAACCAAACTCTATTTGGTTTGGCTGAGCTGGAGTTAATTCTCACAGCATCTTTCTAGTGCTGTGTTTTGCAGCAGTAGTTAATAACACAGCAGTGTTTAGCTACTGTTGAATACGTATCCAGGCTGTGTCTTTTCAACATTTCCCTGGCCCAAGAGTATGCTGTGGGGTGGGCAAGATCTTGGGAGGGGACACGGCAAAGCCAGCTGACCCAGACTGGCCAAAGGGGTGTTCCATGCCATATGACCTCAGCTCAGATAGAAGAATGAAATGAATGACGAAAGTGGGGGGATTTGTCCATGGCATCTATCCTCCTAAGGAACCACCAAGCTTAGAGAGCCCTGCTTCCCGAGACCGACCATTGTCCTGCTGATGGGAATTAGAGACTAACATCTCTCTCTCTGCTTTCACTTCTACACAGTCTATTACTTTTCCTTATTATTGTTATTAAAATTGCTTCTATCTTATTACTGGCTTTTGTTATATTTTGCCCCTCTCCCTGTCCATTTAAGGATGTGAGCGATCTTCTGAAAAAGGCAGGAAACTCTTGAAAATTATGTTTGGTAATGTAAAAAAATAAATAAGATTTTGCAATTCTCTCACAAAAAGCAGCATTCAAAATAATGATGCTTTAAGGCAATTAGGCAAATGGACCATATTACTTGTGAAAGGTGACTGATAAAACTGAATTTGTTGACTCCAGAAAAGATGAAGGGGACGCTTTAATTGCTGTTGTGTTCTTCTTAAAGGTAGAGAAGACAGAAACAGTTACTTCTCACTGATAAACACTAAAATATATATCTTCCCCTTTCTTAACATTTAAAGGATACTGCAAGAGCTGTTAGATTTTCTCTCTGATGTTTTAGTAAACTGCAATCAGAAGGTCCAGGCAAAAATTATCTCATAAAGAACATCAGAAGAAAAGAATATATTTGTAAGGCCTAATTAATACCTGTCCCTTTTACTAGATTTCTATAACATGGGGTAGTATTTTGATAAGAAATACCACACAGAGCAAAGTAAACTAATTTACACCTTTTATGTTTTATTTGATCTGTGCTGTACACAGATTATAGCAGTTCTGAACCATATCAACTCATGCATTAAAATGAATTTGCAAATAATTTTCAAAAAACTTACAACACACTTATTACTAATATTATTACAATCTACCTCCATCAATATTGTCCTGTTTTTTTCTGGAACGGAATACTAGGCCAGCTACTGACTGCAGGCGATTAGCAGTTCTGAGTCAGCCAGGACAGCTAACTTGAGTTGGTTCACAGGTATGTCTCGTATTATGAGCATCACACTCAGTATAAAGGCAATTTTGATAAGGACAAGGGGACTTCTTGTTTGTTATCAACAGCCTGCTGTTCTTCCTTGTGCTCTTCAGAAGTCATAAATGGAAATCAACTTAAATCAAAGTTCCTATATTTAGTATTTAATTTACAAAGTTCTGCAAAACTTTTCAACAGGATCAACGTACACAATTTGACCAAGTAGTTGGTACCATAAATGAATACTACAAAGATTTGAAGAATGTATGAAACTCCTCACTAATGTTTTTGATAATCCTTGCTATGCTAGGAAATAGCTAGATGCACCCCTTCTGCACCTAATTTCCACCAGTAGACAGCAGCTGTTCAGGACGTCATCCTGTTGTGGTCGAGGGGAGGAATATTTGTTAATTACCCTCTCAACAATAATTAATAAACGATATGGCAAATGGGTATTAATAAAAATAATCTTTTATTAATGAAATATACCAAAACTCATTAAAAGGATCTTTGTAAGGTTGGAAGTTATATTTACAATGGAATTATGCAGTCTTAGGGCAAATATAAACTATTCTATGCAAATTAGGAGGCAACAACTTGGAAAGAGAAAATCCCCAAGAGCAGATAGCGCTCGATTACAATGGGGGGAGGCTTGATAAGAACCTTTAAACCCAAAGGGCAATGAATTAGTTACTCACATCTAGTTTCACCCACACAGGGCTGCTGCTGCTGCTGCTGCTGCTGCTGCTGCTGCTGCTGCTGCTGTGTTAGCTTTGGGGTGCTCTTGTGAGGTGCGGCACGTCGGATTGCTGGCAGGAAAGGTTTCCCGCGTGGTCCCAGGCTGGTCTGGCTTCAGCAGACGGCGGGCAGTTAACGACGCTCTTTGCCACAGGCGCTTGCTTGGTTCCTGGGTAAACTGAGGCACAGCACGATTCTGGTGGCAAGGGGAAGCAGGCTAAGGAGACTCTGGCTTCTAGGCTTGTGGCTTCTCTGGCTTTTATCCCAGGCTCTGGACCAGACACTCAAGGCAGGGCAGGGCAACTCAAGGCAGCAAGGCTTGAGCAAGGCTTGAGCAAGGCAAGGCAAGGCAAGGCAAGGCAAGGCAAGGCAAGGCAAGACAAGGCAAGACAAGGCAAGACAAGGCTACCTAACCACTTGTATATATACAAATTGCCAGAGGTCAATTGGTCCAATGGGGCACTGAAGCTAACGTGTAGCTGCCCAATGGAAAGGTGTTCTGCCAGGCCATGACCATAAAAGGCAGAAGCAAAGCCTTGTATCTGGGGGAGCAGTGATCAGCTTACGTGCTCTCACCCCAGATAAACATCTTGTTTACCAGACAGGCAGGAGTCCTGTCCCCTTTGTTCTTTTTATCAGGTTGCCCTGTCTTTCTGCAGGAAGGAGGGGAGAGAAAGGGACCCTGTCTAGACATCTTAAGGCCTGACTGGGTTTATACTGGGCCATGTCATGGCCCTACCATAACACATCCTTATGATAGAATTGGATTCTCATACAATTTTTATGTTAGGCTTCTACATCAGTACTTCGTGCCTATACTCTGCACGGTCAACATCAGGATGACCTGAGATGCTGTCACATTTCCAGTACAATCTAATTCTGTCTTGTGACTCTAGAACTATAACACCTAAGTCCTGTCAGGCTAGTCTAACTTAAGCTCAGATCATGTGTGGGGTGTTTTTTGCAAGAACTAGAAACTTGTCTTGATTGGATCTTTTACTGTCTGCCTCCTTAAATCCACCTTGTAGTCATTTCTGTTGCAGCAGTTACTCCTTTGATTTCCTGCAGATATTTAATGGCTGTCCAAAATAGCTGCTATATTTCACATACCTCTGTTGCCTTTAGTATTGGTAATGCCAGTCTCTTTTCATGCCTTATGTGTAAATAGCTATACTGCAGTAAATATCTGTCTAGTAAATATCTGTCTACATTTAGCCTGCACTTCAGGCTAAACTATAGCAGTTGAGCCAAACTACGGCAGTTGGTCTATACTACCTGGTGATCCCTTCCCAGCACAAAATGGGGATCAGGAAAATGAGGGAAGACCCACAGACAGAAATGAAAAAGGATTTAATGAAACAGCCAAACTGATACCAATGTCAGTACAAAGTATATAAAATTATACTCAGCCAAGCAAAGGTACAGCAGTCACACTAAATGAGAAGGCATTCTTCAAAAGCAGAAGGAACAGAAGCAGACTGAGAAGTCCAAGTAGGACACTCAAGCAGGAAGCTCCTCTCTCCTCTGCAAACTTCCTGCTTTATACTGAGTCTGATGCTCATATTCTAGGATATACCTATATCCAGCTCAGGTCAGCTGTCCTAGCTGACTCAGAAATGCTGACAGCCTGAAGCCCATGGCTGGCCCAGGATTCTGTTCCAGCAAAACCAGGACAGTATCTCAATATAATACACTTCCAGATCCTTCTGCATGAACTGATACAAATAAATACAGATTTGTACCAAGCAGATCAAATTCAAGATGCATGGTAATTGGGCCAATCTACCAGTACACAGCACAAATCATATCTCATAATGACATAGCAGCTCAAAGGGAGACTTACAGGCTGTGAAACATTTGTAGTTCTCAGCACTTCAGATAACTTGATACACATATTATGTATTTCAGTTTTTCAGCTGAGGGGAAAAATACTCCAACGTATAAAGAATAAAAGAGAACTAGATCCTGAAAAAAAATAAGACTGTGAAAAAGGTTTTAATCTGTTTTATTGCAGAACATATTTTCATCTGGTTATAATAGTAAACAAAGACCAACAATTAGAGGAACACAACCCAGGCTTTATCAACATTACCCAGTGCCTCTGCACTGAATTTAGATTATTTAGAGAATTCAGGATGCCTGACTGTAATGAAATCAACTGGAACGATAAAAAGACTTGCAAAATACGTTGCTTCTTCAAGAATCTACTTTAGAAAGAAATGTAAACCCAATAAGTAATCTTTCTTGTAAAACCATCGCTTATTCAAACAGGAGGTGATGTTTACAGCAGGATTATGCAGAAATATGTGTTTTATTATTGTTTGGTTTTTTCCACATAAAACCAAGACATGGAAACCTTGATTTCCAAACAGACCACAGTTCAGGTTTAAGTACAGAGCTAAAACTCTTGATCCATGGTATACTGTCATGGTTGAGTTGAATCATCTGCTGATATTCAATACCAGGCTGCCATCATGCCAGCTTAAAAATGGAAGTGCTGGCTAGAGCGAAGTATTATGGGGCTTGAGTTCAGATTGTAACATGAGAGGCTTCCACTTCCAGTTGCTGCTTCCATTTTCCAGATCTGGGGTGTTGATTTTTGCTGCTGGGCTGGCTGCAAGTCAGTGAGTATGAAGAATAGGATGCTGGTTTCTGCTGCTGCTTCTGCATTTTGCTGCACTTGTCTGCAAACAGGCTAAGGGAATTGTGCATTCTATTATCTCATTCCCAGTAAAGCTCTTTATCTCAATCCAGAATTTGGGTATTAGGTGTTACTTTCCCTCATTTCTGTGTTGGGCAAGAGGGCATGTGAGAGCAGGCTGTGTTAATCCAGGACACATATGTACACAGACATTCATTCAAAGGGAAGATTTTGGTCTCTTTGAAAATCTTAGTGCTGAAGTTGGGTGTATCTAGACATGACTTTTAAAATAATTTTTCCACATATTCTTTATTTCTCATTTCCAAAATCCCATGTTTTTTGGCTAAATGATTATAAAGAGGACACATAGTCCCGCAAAATTAATTGTGAATGAAGCAACACCACGAGTAGCCAACAGCAGGTACTAAGCTCAGATCAGCCACTTTGAAAAGGCTCACTAGAACACCTTTCAGCTAGACTTGAACAGGAGAACACCACTGAGGAAGTCAAAAGAAACACAGTACCCAACACATAATTTGGTTTAGAAATATTGGAGAACTTTAAATCCACACAGAGTGGCGACATTTTGTTGAATAGTGTGACACTCCTTGTTGTCAAGTTTGTTGATACGCTCTGCATTTATTTTTTTAAATATTTTTATTGCTTTATATCAGCTAGTTAGCAAGTGTATCCAAAGGAAAAAAATAAGACTCATCAAATTCATACTACTTAGAGTCTACTTAAAAGCAACTCCATATTCATTCTGTGGGTTGATTAGCTCCTTGGTTAAGAGTTTTGCTAAAAATAGGAGTGGGAATTGGAAAAGTGATTCAGGAAAAGAAAAAACCAACACCACCCAACCACCCCCTTTCACCCCTAAGCTTTAAAATATCTGTTTCAGCTCAGATAAAAGGCTGAAAAAAACACACCAGTGGCCTACAATTAAGTAAATCCAGGTCTGCCTAGTTCTGGTCCCCTTCTCTGTCATCTACCAATCCTTTCTGAGTCTAACAAAACCTCCCAATTTTTGTTAAACTTTCCTTGATTATGCTTCTGCTCTCTGCTTACCACTGGTGCTGCCTCTTCTTTCACATGCCCTTGAGCATTATAGCTTCACTGTGCAATACTGCTATTAAAACGGAATTAGAAAAAATTCTGTGGGCTATCTTGAACGGCTACAATATTTTCCATTTATGAGAAAAAATATTGAACTTTTAATATTGCATTATTTGTGTTTTCTCCCTGTCTGCTGTTTGTTAGTTTCATTAAAAAATGAGTGTTTGAACATTGCAGGTTACCTGGAGGTTGTAAAGAATGCAGGTCACCCATGTGTTAGACTAAGAAACGTCATCTGGAGGACTGGACTCTGAATAAGAGCTCCTCACTTGAAGCACTCTTTAGAAGCTCTGACGGCAGCTGCTTCTCACAGCTCTCCTCACACACTGTTTTTGCTGTTTCTGTGGCTATCCATTCTCCAGGCTCTCTCCTTGCAAGACCAATGCAAGAATAAGAAAGCAACTCTGCTGGAGCCCTCTGAATTTCTTTGAGGTAACCATGGTGAGTCCTGATAAACTCAGACTAATTTCATCTGAAAGCAATTTCTCCAATGCAAATACGGATAAATCTTGGTTTTCTCAGGTGAATGTTCTGGCACACACATATGCACAGAAATAATCTGTAATATGCATTGTAGATCAATCTTTTTATAGACGACTCCTCAAAATTATCAACTCTCCACAATTCTCATGGCACTGCTTAATTTAAAGGAAATTTCAGTCAATACTTTAGGCAATGCAGGAAGAAGAGGATTTCCAAAAGCTGAGGTGTGGCATACCTGATTAACATCTTTATTAAGCAACTGAGATGTACACTTTCTGAACTACCTGTAAATATTTCAGTACTCAATTCTGTTTTCTCATAAGTAAGGAAAGTCACTGAGGAAATTAAGCAAAGGACTGAATTAGGGAAGCCTAATCTAAGGAAAAGTCTGGCATGCCAACATCTGATGCACACTTTTCAATGTTCTTATAAAGTCAATAAAAATTACTGTCATCATTTTCTATCTGGAGAAACTGAAAGGGGCAAGTTAGCCTGTACACAATCTATCTGTCATACTCCTAGATCTCTCAGTTAAGAGGTTTTCATCCTTTTGGTAACCATGTCTCAGTTGAAAAAATTTCCAGATGATTCCATGCCTACCTAGCCCCCCAAGCCCTACCAATACTTTTTGACTCTACCCTAGCCTCAGGATTTCTGTATAATTTCCTTGATTTTCCTTCCCCAACATGGATGCTACCTCTTACTTCTCCTCCTCTTTGCTCTCAGTTGTAGCCACACTGGTGCTGAAACCAGAATAATGAGCCTGTTGAGATGCATCTGATTGTGTCCAGGGTCATTTCGTTACCTCTGCACTGGAGGATGGGAACAGTGCAGGGCTCTGATACCAGCCCTAAACAGAGCCAGCACTAATGCATGTAGCTTATTGCTTGGAGTAACTCAGGGGGAACATCTACTGAGCAGAAATCATCTTCCTAGATCACATAATTTTCTTTTGTAGGCTTTCATGTTTGCACAGAGACAATAAATGTGCCAGAAACTGTGCAAAGTAGGCAGTAGGTCTTCAAATAAAATATCTGCTACTTATCAAAAGCATGATTTCTCTCCGGTTCATTCACTGAGGAAACAAAATTCATTAGTCATATCTAAAGACACTAGAATTTGATGACTCTATACCACATCACAACAGCATTGTGAGAGTATGAGCTTTTCGAAGAGACTTCTCATAGAGTTCAACTTACAATACAATTATTTGCCTTTAAGAAGGATGTAGCTTTTCATACCAAGACTTTAAGAATCTAACAATAAAAACCTACAGAGAAAGATATGTTTCCTTTTGCTGCTTGTGTATTACAAAATTTTAAAAAGAAGTATCTGACTTTGCCATGCAAATCAAAAATGTCATCCGAGCAGCTGGAGAAGTGTATGGAAATTTTAACAACTAAATTGTGTAATTCAGACAAAATCAATAGTTTCCAGAATAAATGTTTCCAAGCTATTCATTTATAGGTAATTAAAACTCCAAACTGCTATCAACTACTCCCACAGAGTACCACATATAAGATTATACACTGAGTTTATACAACAAATCTTCTGTTTTATCTACTTGTGAGCATCAAATAGAAAACACCATACATTGCACATAACTCTGTATGATTTATATCAACAAATCCACCACTATGATGCTCCAAAAGATGAAAAGGCAGTAGCAACTATGGTGTCCTTTCCACCCACCAGCCTGTTTTAGATGAGTGTTATATATCTTTTCAAGGTATCATGGAACTAAATGAAAGGGAGCGTGGAATAGATGTCTGAAGGATGACTTATCTTTTAACTTTGTAGGGGGAAAACAAGCTAGTTTATGCTTAGCTCCAGGTCTCAAAGGGAAACAAAGATCCATTGAGTAGTATAATGATCCTTCCTGCAGGAAAGGATGGCAGTACTGTTAAGAGTTTTTGGACTCCATCAGCAGAGAAGTACAGTAAAATGGATGATTTTGTGGCAGCAGCAAGAGACCAGACTGTTTTACTCAGAAGGCAAAACTGGGCTGACTGATCCATTCACACTGAGAAAGGAGCACAGATGGCTTATTGACACATTTATCAGGCACTCCAGTGACAGGGTAGCAACTTTTAGGCAACAATGAGATTTATATTTCTGGAAAGCATTTTAGTAAGGATCTATTTAATTTTTACCAAATCCATCCACATATGTGTATATACAAGTGTCACTTCCTTCAGTCCTTACTTCAGTATAACAGAAGGCAGAAGAGGACCTGTGAGCCATTCTCTACTAAATATTAAAATATTAACTTAAAACTCTTATTGCTTCCCACCACTGTAAATCTCACTGGCATTAAGGGGAATTTTGTGAATAAAGAAGAAGACTATTTGATAGGCAGAAATTCTTTCATTATTTTGACTCTGCAACACACAAAGAACAGAATGGAGTCACCCCAAGACACCCCAGATAAATGTCATCCCAGTTTGGATAAACTGCTAAAGAAATACTACAGTTGTCACAAGCCAGGCAAGAGTACTGGATAAATTAAAAGGCTTGCTAGACCTTTGTATGATATAACAGAAAGTATAGTCGTTTTAAATAGTCATTATCATCACTTGTACTTATATAGCACCTTCACATTATCAATGCTGAGGATTTTTTACTATGAAACTTCAGCATATATTGAGATAATGAAAAAAATAAAGTCATCTTTCTAGAAGAGTTCACCTCTGGGGTAAGTTGTAGTTTATGTGAAAATAGTGATTATGTAAAGTGGTTTCTTTCTTATTCTCAGTCAAACTGCCAAACGTTTTTGCACTGCAGTGTTGAAAAGAGTTGAAAAGAGCAGCACAGACAAAGACTGGAACAAGAGGAGAATAGCAAGGAGCTCTGCTGTACTGCAGCACCTCACAGTTCATACTTGATCTTTGTTCTACAGAAAATTCCACTCCATCCTTTTGTTAATCCTGGTGATTCGCAGTGGTTTACAAAATAAAATAGCCCTTGGAGAGGAGATACATTTCTTTTTCTTTGTGAGTTGAAAGACTGCTTTGCAAAATACTGATTCTCTTACTTACAGATTCTTCAGAACTGATCACATCACTTCTACGTTTACTCTGTATTTGTACGCTCTTTCCATAGGGAACCAGTTAAAAATTTTCAAAACCTGTAATATATCGCATAAATATTATATGTCAGCAGTTTCTTGCTTCTCGAATGAATGTTTGAAGCAGCTAAAACATCCTCTTTTTTCAAACTGAAATATTCTCCAAATATTCCTCCATATAGCACTAACATTCATTTCTGTGCATGTTTCTGCCAACAAAATCCTATTCTTCAAATGCCAATATAAACCAAATACAAATAAAGTGCAAGCTCAGCTTAAATGAACTTGCTGTAAACACTCTAATGAAATCTACAGAGTATGTAATTTAAAAAAAAATTCAACTGTGTCTATTTTATATGGCTTCTGATACCAGCAGCGAGATGTAAACATACTTGCCGATAGAAGAATGTACTTCAGGATATGTATTACATTGAAATGAGGCACTTAGTGCCATGGTCTATTTGATTGCTTAGGGCTGGATGATGGGTTGGACTGGATGATCTTGGAGGTCTCTTCCAACTTGGTTGATTCTATGATTCTGTGACTCTATTCTATGATATCTTTTCAGCAAGAATAAGAGAGGAGATGTCAAATAAAACGAATGTCTTCACCATTGCTGACTATGTATCATAAAACTGAATTTATGTCAAATAAATACATGATGCAAGGGAAGTAGATTTCTCATTTTTAGATTTTATTCTATCTAGGATAACAAATGTGTTTTGTTAAGCTGAAATAAAAGACCTACATCCTTCTCAGGGAAAGTACTAGTAATGCTCTATAGACTGCAAATCCACAGGAATGCCACTTAAAATCTGTTCCCTAGATCAGACGGAACAACTAAGATCAGTTTTTCTGATCAGAAGTCTCCTTACACTCAGTCCTGTATTTTGACCATCTTAATTGCTGCCCAAGGAGGTGGTGGGGTCAGCGTCCCTAGAGGTGTTTAAGAAAAGACTGGATGAGGCACTTAGTGCTATGGTCTAGTTGATTAGATAGGGTTGGGTCATCGGTTGGACTTGATGATCTTGGAGGTCTCTTCCAAACTGGCTGATTCTGTGATTCACTGAAAATGTCTTCCTCTTACACACACACACACACACGCACAAATAAATTAAATTTTTAATCTGAATCCTAAAATAAAAAAATATTATGTCTTTCAGACAGCATCTTCATAAACTTTGTTCTTTCAGGATTACAGAGTCAGTACCCTACCAGAATGGCCTATAGGATTCTTCAAGACAAAAAGCGTTGACAATATTCTGTCTCTTTTAAGAAACCTGTGGCAGTTTAGGCTGGGTACCCCCTGCCACTGCCGCATGAGATACACCTCTGGTGTCCTGGGTGCCCACCCACAGAGGTGGACACAGGAAACGACGTATTTCTACCCATAAATCCTGCACCCTATAAGGCCATCTGCAGAGTCATTCTCTTCCTCTTTCTTCCCTCTCTGCTCCCCTGGGAGATGTCCTCTCTTATCGGGTAATGCCGGGGGAGTATCCTCAAGGCCTCTTAGGCCTGTCTAGGCCTAATGCCAGGAGGAGAATGGAGGGAGGGGCAGTCTCAGACCTGGCCAGCCTGAGACTTGCCTAGCAGCGGGAGGGGGAAGAAAGAGCCCTGGGGGGTTTGGGTTTACCCTCAGGTGGGAAGAAGGGAAGGATTGGGAAGCCTTTGGGAATTCTGTGAGGGGTTCTGTACGCTTTGGGATACTCTTTGTCACTATGCTTTGTAGTTTGTAGTTTTTTTTGTAGCTTCACCAATTGCTTTTCCATTTAAACTTTCCATCACTCTCCAATCCGTTTGTGTGAGTCTCATTCTTTTGTCCCTTTCAGGGCAAGAGAGGGTCTGTGTCTGGCCCCAAACCAGCACAAAACCATTGTGCTTTTATGAGTGGATCTACAGCAGCTAAAAGCATGTGTGATAAACTTTCAGTCTACTACCATTCCTTGGAAGAGAGTAACCAATTCTAATTGGTTTTCAAGGGACATTTTCCAGGAGAGCAGTTAAATACAAGGATTAGCAATGGACGTAGATCCCTTCTATGACACTACATCAAACAGACCTCAAGTTGGCAGCTTTTTTAAAAATTATGGTTGGGCAGCCTTAGACTGAGTTCTCACCAGCAGATATAGTAAAATACTTCCTGTCCAAGAAAGAAAAAGGTGACTTTGAAACTAGAGAGAACTGCCAAGCTCATAGAGCATGCTTTCACATGCAATAACATCATGCAAAGTTTTTCATGGCACGACGAGATACCACTTTAAAGTAAGGGATTTCCACCAGTAATTATTATTGGGAAGCTGTTTCCAACTCTTGCCACTCTGACTGCTACACTGGTGAAGTGTACTCAAGGCTACTTTATGTTATTTTTTCTAGTACTAAAAGTGACTTGTAATTTCAATATCTTATTTTCTTCCCTGGAACCACGCTTTGAAGAAATCTTCCCTATTTTCTCTAATATTATGGCAGACATTTTAAAGTAAACATTTATATTTTCTTAAGAAAAAGGCTAGTGTTAGTTTATCACAACAATGAATTTTCTGTGAACATAAAGCTCTGGATATTAGTCTAACCTCCCACTTAAATTAGGATTTAATCCATTCACATTAGCCACACTACCACTCTTCTTTGCAGGGTACCTCTCTCCCCAGACAAATTATATGAGCAAGGTGGATATTGTTCCACAAGGTAGAATCATCATTTTTTTGTTCTTGGGAATTTTAGTTAGCAAAACGCACCAATCTGTAGGCTTTTTAAGACAAAAGATTCCATATAATAGGGTAACATTCAAGCAGCCTTACAATGCACACTACTTGACTGAAAATAAAACTTTTCTCAGTTAATGGGGCAGTAGTACATTCATCATGGAAAGTACAGTTTAAAAGAGAAGCAGTGTATGGAATTTGCCCATGCATTATAGTCCAATGATATAGTCTATGTACTGTTCAGTTATAAATAGAGTTTATAATTCTCTGTTTAAATAATATCCAAGAAGCAATGAAACAGATTGGAGGCATTTTTGTTAAAGTTCTATAGCTGATGGTTTTAGTATTTTAAAATATTTTTGTTTATATTTCCCAAGCAAATTCTGCTGTATTCTATAGTAATTCCAGGACAAAGATCTTATTTAAAAATCAATTTTATGCACACCAGTGGTATGCATACCACTGAAGTTGCAATATAGAAAAAACATTCTTTTTGTTATACCTAAGAACTCTCTGAAAGTTCAGCTCAAATTAACAGCAGCTGTCTTTAAGAGAAAAAGAGATTACACAAAATTGCAATTGTATAAAGGACACGGGAGCAAGAGAAAAGTGAGGGAAGGCAAACATACATAAATGAGGTCCAAATGTTCTCGACATTTAGTCTGACACTTTACAAACCCTAATGAAGAAGAGTTATGAACACAGAGAAAAGCTTTACAATATATGCACTTTCTTAACTTTTGTATTCGACTGAAAAGTCACTGTGCACCCTTTACCATATCAGGTACACCATTTCCAATCCACTTGCTGTGAAACGAGTGAGATTGGAACAGTACCAGTGAAGCTGCAGAGGAACTGTGGGGGAAGGGCCATCACATGGCCCAGTACAAACCCAGTCAGGCCTTAAGATATCTAGACAGAGTCCCTTTCTCTCCCCTCCTTCCTGCAAGAAAACAGGGCAACACGGGAAAAAGAACAAAGGGAACAGGACTCCTGCCTGTCTGGTAAACAAGATGTTTATCTGGGGTGAGAGCACGTAAGCTGATCACTGCTCCCCCAGATACAAGGTTCTTGCTTCTGCCTTTTATGGTCATGGCCTGGCAGAACGCTTTTCCATTGGGCAGCTACACGTTAGCTTCAATGCCCCATTGGACCAATTGACCTCTGGCATTTTGTATATATACAAGTGGCTTGGTAGCCTTTCCTTGCCTTGCTCAAGCCTTGGTCAAGTCTGCTGAAGCCTTGCTTCAAGCCTCACCGCCTCAAGTAGCCCTGCCCTGCCTCAAGTATCTGGTCCAGAGCCTGCGATAAAGCCACAAGCCATACACATGCAAGCTGGAGAAGTCATGAGCCTAGAAAGCCAGAGTCTCCTTAGCCTGCTTCCCCTTGCCACCAGAATCGTGCTGTGCCTCAGTTTACCCAGGAACCAAGCAAGTGCCCATTGCCAAGAGCGTCGTTAACTGCCCGCCATCCGCTGGAAGCCAGACCAGCCTGGGACCACACGGTAAACCTTTCCTGCCAGCAATCTGCCGTGCTGCACCTTACAAGAGTGCCCCAAAGCTAATGCAGCAGCAGCAGCATCCCTTATATGGGTGAAATCAGCTGTGAGTAACTAATTCACTGTCCTTTGGGTTTAAAGGTTCTAATCGAGCCTCTTCCCTGCTGTAACTGAGCACTATCTGCTCTCGGGGACCTTCTCTTTCCAAGTTGTTGCCTCCTAATTTGCACAGAATAGTTTGTATTTGCCCTGAGACTGCATAATACTTTGTAAATATATCTTCCAACCGTACAAACGATCCTTTTAATGAGTTTTGGTATGTTTAATATTAATAAAGGTTTACTGTTTTTATTAATACCTGTTTGCCATATCATTTATTAATTATTGTTGTGAGGGTAATTAATAAATAAGCCTCCCCTCGACTGCAACAGGAACATCCATGTACCCCCTGGCACTTGTACCCAAAGTCTCTGCAGCATAGATCCTCTGTGTTTAAAAATAGAAGACGTGTGTTTGGCAGCACTTTACTTGTACAAATCATGTCCTGATATTTGGCCAAGAAAGCATCCATTTTGCTGGTGTTCATAACAGCCAGAACTCAGAACATCCAGAGCACTTCACCTCCCAGACTCCTCCACAACATTCCTGTGCATGTACAGAAGAAAACACTGAGTTGATGCTGTCATTCACAGAATCACAGAATGGTCATTAGCAGTGATATTTTAAGGTCTTTTTGAGTATTTGTAACTTGTTTTTGTACATGCAAATAAAGAGATTCATAGATTCATAGAATGGTTTATTTTGGAAGGGACCTTAAAGATTATCTAGTTCCAAACCCCCTGCCATAGACAGGGACATCTACCACTAGACCAGGTTCTTCAAGGCCTAATCCAACCTGGCTTTGAACAACTCCAGGGAGGGAACATCTGTGACCTTCCTGGGCAACCTGTTCCAGTGTCTCACCACCCTTACTTAAAGAATTTCTTTCTATAAATCTACCCTCCTCAAGCTTCAAGCCATTCCTTTTCATCATACCAAAACAAGCCCTTCTAAAAAGTCCCTTCCCAGCTTTCTTGTAGATCCCCTTCAGGTCACTTCAGGCCACTATAAGGTCTCCCAAGAACCTTCTTTTCCCCAGGCTGAACAGTCCCAATTCTTGCAGCCTGTTCCCATAAGGGAAGTGTTCCAGCACTCTGATTTATCTCTGTGGCTCACCTCTGGACCCTCTCCAGCAGCTTGATGCCCTTCTCATGCTGAGGGCACCAGAATTGGATGCTGTACTCCAGGTGGGGTCTCATGAGAGCAGAGTAGAAGGGGAGAATCACATCCCTCACCCTGCTGGTCACGGTTCTTCAGAAGCAGCTCAGGATATGGCTGGCCTTTTGGTCTGCAAATGCACATTGCTGACCCATGTTGATTTTTTTCACCGACATCCGCAAGTCTTTCTCCTCGAGACTGCTCTTGAGCCATTCCTCACCCAGTCTATATTTGTGCTTGGAAAATTTCAACATTCACTGCACACAATAGCAGAGGTTATCTGTTTCCATAAAAAATTTAATATCAACAAAGAGCAAGCCTGCCTGCAGGACACAGTATTGGTCCTGAGCTGTAGAATCAAAGAATGAGGTTGCTTTTTTCAGTTATACAGTTGTCAATCAGAGGTAGACCTAACAAAAACAGTGGTTTCACATTTTAGCAAATTTCTATGAGAACAGGAATCTAACAATCACAAAATGTCATGCTTCCTTACATCAACTCAGCTGCTAGATCATCAAATACAATATGACTTTCTTTAGCCATTAAGAGTAAGCATCAATAATGTGTTACATTCAGATATTCAGTGAAATCTTCTATACTCTGTAGGTACATTTACAGAGTTATTTCTAGATTGACAGAACATGACAGGTATAAAGACAATATCCACTCTTACTGCAGCTGCTTGCTCATGCAGCTGTACTCTCAGTACTTATACACAGTACCCCTGCAGAGACTTGCAGTCTTTGATCATGAGGACATGTCTTTGTGTCTCAGGATACCAGTCTCCCTAGAACACCTAGTCAGTACTAAACCAGATGATGTGCTGCTTCCCAGCAAATTATATAAAACAATATGGATCACAGGGAGAAACAGATTCTGATACTTTGACAAAGATGAAGAATCACACTATAGCAAGAATGGAAAAGCATAGCAGCTGAGTTCAGAGGAAGAGGTAATATGAATCAATGTCAGATGCTCCATTGGAGGGCCAGTTCTGACAGGAATGGCTGACTATAACCAGCCTGATCTAGGTTGAATCAGACAGTTAGGGGGCAGCTTAGAGAGAAAGAATTATTTATCAACATTCTTCTACTTGGTAGGAGCTACACAAGATGCTATTTGTCCAAAGTTTCTTCTTAAGGGAAGCCCCAGCAACTGTATGAGACAGAATTCTGATAATTTGTTTCCTATTTCTATGATAGACTTTTTTAAAGAAAAGAAATCTCGTGGTTTTGCTTATCTTTATTCTGTTGCTCTTATGAATATCACACTAAAGTCAGTGAAACCACTTTCTCTCTCAGAGGAGTTTAATGATTTTGAGAGGATCTTTGGGAAATGGGAGATATCTATCAAACTCCTTAACAGTGTGTATACAGCAGGTTTTTTCATCATCATATTCACTCAGTGTTGTGGGTTTGATTGCACCCCAACAAACTGGAAATTTACCCTCTTTGCCCCACTGGAGTAAATTTACCAGTAAATTTGGAAGTAAAATGAAATTACATTTACAAACTCCAACTAAATATAAAAGTATAAAATGTAATAAACATATACAAAATATATATACATATATTTACAGCTCAACAACAGTACAAGACCACGAAGGACCCAGAAAGAGCTGCATCAAAGTCAGCCCACTGTCTTTCTTTCCCTCCCACTTCAACCCCCTTGTGCCCCACCAGCGAAAACAAGAGAAGAGCCAGTCAGCATGCAAGGTTGGAAGGGAGATAGAGAGCAGCCAGAAGTGAAGCAGAAAGCAGCCCCAGAGAAGAAGGGAAAAAAGTTTGTTCTGCAAATATGAGAAATTCTGTAGACCAATTCAATGAGATAAATTTATCTTTCATTATTCTGCCCAGCCTCCAAAGGTTGTCCATCTCTCAACTGTGAAACCTCTGGAAATAAAAAATGAACAAACAAACCAACCAAACCATCAGGCATAGCCTTAAAATTGTAACACCCAGCTATGTACTCAACCAGATCTTCATATGGTTCCCTGCTTATTTACATTCATGAACATGAAAAAGATATCATCCACAATTAGCATATAAATAAATACCTTATGGCATTTGCTCTAATCATATTATTTTTTTTCTTTAAAGAAAATGTCTCACTGGGTTTATTGAGTTAAAGGAGTAGGCTGCTTCTGCCTGTGAAGCAGCTTTTAAACTGATCAAACTCCTGTAGCTTTCTGGTTCTAGTTTAGAGCAGTTTAGCGCTGGATTCTCAAGCATATTTAATAGGATGCCTCAAACTCTACCAAAGGCCTATGTTATCTAAACACAAGCGTTCTACTTGTCAAACACAAGACTAAACCACAATTAGTGTGATATATGTGGGCTTTGACACCTCAGCTGCAAGCCACTTGAGCATGTTTATGATCCTCCTTGACAATCTTCCATTATTTTCCCATACAATTAAATTTTTTCCTACTTACAGAAGCACCAAAATATATTTTTCTAAATGGAATGTGGATTCTTTGTATCCAAAACTGAAAGTTTGTTACCTTTCATATAAATACTTTCCGTTTTAGTGTCATTAGTTTTGTTCAGACACCGAAAGAAACTAGCAACCAGCAGAAATTTCTGGGCAATCCTGATAACCACTGTAGTGAAAAAAACATACCTTCTCATATTGAAATGGAAAGAGAGAAAAATACAAGTAAGACATTTAATTGTTTGCTTCGATGATACCAGGAGGCTTCTAGTAAGAAATACAGCTCCCTAGGAGTGTATCTTCTGTGGATTCCTCTGTGGTCACCTAATAAGAGCTAATGGATCCTCCAACTGACAGAGACAGGAAGGAACCATTGGTTGCTTTTCTCTATTATTTCACTCATGTATTATAATGTTCATTCTCTCATTTGTTTTAACTAAAAGTCTAAAGCAAAGGCTTTCTCAAGAGGTGGAACAGGGCAATCTACTAAGTAAGCATAAACTATTATTTTTAAGGGCTTTTCTATCTTCAGAACAAATTGCCATAATAGATTAACTTCATTACTTTCAATCGGAGCTTTTAGCATTCTAATGAAATTACAGCTACAGGCAAATAAATATGTCCTAAGTGATCTAAAGAGCTTTTTCCCTGGTGCATGCTGTGTCAGTTTAGTCCGTGACACAGAGTGAGAGCACATTTAACGTGAAAGCAATTATTTCTTCCCCTGAGCATAGCTTCTATTTCATAGTTTGCTTGTTCCCAGTTGCCTTCCTTATTCCTTATATTGCTTGTGTGTGTCTATCCCCTTGCTACAAATTTGCAACACTATCGAAAACCTGAAAGTTAGGATCCAAACATCTGCAAGCAGTAACAAGATATTCAACCCCACTGTTACAGAACATCCAGTTTAAGACTCTTACAGACTGAAAGCTCACACATTTTGACTGGTGTTACAGATTTCAATGTCTCTGAAGAATTAGAGAAAAGGCATCTTGGGCAAATATACAGAAATTTAGACATCTCAGATCTGTGACCCAAAAGAAAGTGATTAAATAGAATAAGATTTTTAGAGGGCATCTATATTATTATTGGATGAAACAAGTTTATAAACATGAAACATATTTATACTAGGTGCCATTGTAGTGAATTCAGTGTCCTTATATCAGCTCTAAATTTGACAAGTAACCTCACATGCCACTTAGAAAATAAAAATGTTTGTCCTGAAGCTTTTGCAACATGTGGTGACTGTGAACTGTTCACTGAAGACATGAACTATGCGTAGCAAGACTTCTCTCTAAACCACACAGGTGTGTTAAAACATAGCATATCACATACCAAAACATAATATAGAATCTTTTTAATGGAAAAGAAATGCTAGAGAAAAGATTTAGTAGTCTAAAGAATAGTTGAATTATTTACTCTACTTGTGTAGCAAGAAAATGGAATATCTGTATAGACTTAAGTGCTTTGCAGGCAGACATACTTCAAGCAGGAATTAGGCAGAGGATGATAAACAGTTTCCAATTTTTTAAAAAATAATAATTAATTGTCTAAAAGTTATTGCATGGCTATAGTAAGATAAAGTTGTGAGTATCAGACATAGATTTTTTCACAAGTGTATAGGTTCATACAAGGTTACCTCATTTACCTAAGTTTTTCCCGACTTAATGAATGTTAACAATAAGGTGTAGTTAGGATCCTACTATTCTTCCTGATACTGATTTTATGCAGGTATTTGGATTAAAAGTGACACAATGAAAGAATCAGCTTTGTTGTGTGTGGTATTCCCATTGCATAAGCTTCATTATAATTAAACAGACACTGTAGCAATTAAAGTAGAGTTCATTTTTTACTTGGAAGAATATGTCATCCTTTTGATGTGAAGAATGTATTGTATCCTTTTCCAAAGGATACTACAAATCTATGAATAGAAATGCTATTTCTTAGGGGTTCTTCAAGTAAGTCTGCTACAGTTTCTTAGGCAGAATTTTTGTAACAACTGGCTTCTCAAAACATATCCTGAGGATAATTCTGTAAAGATGTTAACATTTTTTTCCACATTATTCTTTATATTGTGTTAACTTAATGATTTCTTAAAATTAATGCTATTTTCAACTACATAGATTATGGTAACATTGCCCCACGGGACTTATCTCCTCTTGTCCTCTATAAACACAACAGTAAAATTTCAGTCTTGAAACTAATGGAATTTTTCCTTATTTAAGGAAAGAAAAGGCTGACTGATAATTTCCCACTTGTGGTAATATAAAGACAGCTTGCTCTCTTCTCAAAAATAGTTTGTCAGCATTTAAAAATTTCTTACCTGTCATACTTCTGGGCCACTGATAAAATATTAAATATATATCCTCTGCTTGGTTTATCATCACAGATTACACTAATTTCTCACATATAGGAAGAAAGGTCTCAATGTTACTGTTTCTTTCACCTCAATATCAAAATTATAGAAATCTCCAGGAACTGAAAAACAAAACAAAACAACAAAACAGGTAAATGTGAATTCCTGTCCAATTCCAAAGTTCTCCCCTATGCTGCTAGGAAGTCATTCCCATTAAGGAAGCAGCCATGGCTTGGACACTTGTGCTGGATGAATTACTTGGTCATTTTGTTGACCAACATCTGCAGGTTTTTTTTTTTATGTGGGTGCAAACCTGTTAGATTTCATTCAACTGTAGAACACAGGGAAACAAAAAAATCCCACAATTTCAAATTCCAGTTCCTGTTGCATAGGAACTACAGATGACTTGGCAAATTTTTCCTTCAGTGATAACTGGGGCAGATTAATTATGCAGAATGTACCACCATTTCAGACTAAAATATATTAGGTGAAACATCTTTTTCCTTCCATTCCTGGTTTGATGCATCCTCCTATAACTTAGCATGTATTTTCCATATAAATTAGTAGACTATTTTAGCTGTGCATTTTTAATATGCAACATTAGAAAACATTTCCTGTCACAAAGCAACTGTTGTCCTCAAGTAGGAGAGTCCTTTTAAAATTGTTTGTGTGCAGGTTTTGTGACTGGAGTCTAGATAATTTCAGTTTACGATCTTTGGTTTCAGAGTTTGTTGCCTTGGGGGTTCGATCTATGAAGCAAAGTTCACATTTTCACCCAAAACTTTGTCTCAAGTTACAAAATCACAGAATGGTTTAGGTCAGAAAAGATCTTTAAATCGTTGAGTCTAAACATTAACCCAGTGCTCAGTGGCCAAGGCTCTTGCCCACTGTTCCTCTCACTTTCAAATGGTAAAAATTGGGAGCTTCGCTGTGCAGGGCCATTTATGCACTGCTGCTGTTCTCACCCAAAACTACTGCCGGGTACTGAAAGTGCAGCTTTCTGACTGCTTGCCAGCACTCAAACAGGTCAATGTCTTTGCTTATGCCTTTTTTAGCTGCTGACTTCTGTTGGTGAGCAGGAGCAGGGAGCAGGGAAGCTTTCATCCCTCACTTCCTCTTATCAGAGCTAAATCCAGAGGGGAAAGGGTCAGGAATTACTCAGGGTGTCAGTCCTCAGAAATACTTGAAATTTTGGGGGAGGGTTGCTTATTGAGACCACACTTTTGGTGTGTATTTCATGGTTTTTTTTATTTCCAAAGTGTTTTGATAACATTCAGGGAAGATTTCTACTCCAAAAGGGTTGTCAAGGCCTGGCTCAGGCGGCCCAGGGCAGTGGTGGAGTCCCCATCACTGGAGGGGTTCCAAAACTGGGAAGATATGGGGCTGAGGGACATGGTTTAGTGGTGACCTGGCAGTGGTGGGTTAAGGGTTGGACTCACTGATCTTTAAGGTCTCTTCCTACCATAACAGTTATGTTCTGTGATTCTAGCACTGAGAAGCCCAGCACTAAACCACGTCCCTGAGCACCATATCTACATTTCTTTTAAATACCTCCAGGGACAGTGACTCAACCACTTCCCTGGGCAGACAGTTCCAATGCTTGACATTCTTTTCAGTAAAGAAATATTCGCTAATGTACTATGCCAACATTCTTCTTACAGATTTATAAAAGCTATTTCCTTTAAATCTGTCTAATAGTAGAAGTCCTGAATGCAAAGTCAGTCGGGTCATAATGGTAGGTCCTTTAGACGGTAGCTGCCCAAGGAGCTCTGACTTTTAGGTTTTCACTCTGCCATTTTCTGTTTAAAGAGACATAGTACTTTACAAGAAGATTCCTCCTTACAAAGTATTGAAAAGAAGCTAAATCATTTTACTCCAAGACTGGAAGAATAATAGAGTATTGATTACTGTCCAGTCAAGTCTTGGACCTACAGACCTCAACAGATGCCTTCAGAAAGCAGTTGCAACATTTTACTATGTCTCAAAATATTATCATACCTTTGGAGACTTCAGGCGACAGGATTCATTGGTAACAGTACACAGCTGGTATTCTAAGCTATGCAAAGATTACCATATCTGCAGTAAATACATCAGAGATTTAAAGATACTAATTGGATCTGCTGCAATTTGAATATTCCTATATGATTGAGAAGATGCAATAAATCTTGTGCAGCCATCTCTGCTTTTAGCAGTCAGCAAGAATATTTATGGCAGCAGCTAGAAGTAAAACCATGAAGGACATGCCATGATCCTCTCTCTGGATGATACACACACATATATATATATATATATATATATACTGGGAAATGTAATACAGTAGTGCATTTATCATCTTCTGTGGCTTTGCATAAGCTTTGTCACTTATAAAGGTAATAAAAATTGATGTGCATATTTAAACTAGACCTCCTGCAAGTTTTCAGTCACACAAAAAACTGTGCAATTAGGCAACCAGATTTACATAATGCTCAGTATACATGCTGAGGTGATTTTACACAAAACTTCCAATGTATTTTTTTAAGAGTTTGTTTTCCATGTTTTATTAAGCTGAAGATTCAGTACATTTTTATGTATGTGTTGTAATGGAAAACTTGCCTACCAAACATCAGGTGCTGTCTTGACCACAGCTTATAATGTAAAGATTAAAATACTGCTGCCAGTGTTTCCAGCTTGCATCGATTAGTTTTACTCTCTTCCACTAATTCCAGAGAAATGTAGAATGTTATTCATCTTCTAAACTGGCCTACAGTTTTCCACAGGCTTTCTTTCTTCCTATACTTGGAAGCTTTGCTGTTACAACACAAATGGTTTTAGAATCAAGCATATAAGAACAGTGAAGGATTTCTCTCGTGATGACTGTTCACTTTAAGCCAGGTTCTTGAACTGGCAGGGGGAAAAAAGGTTTGTTTGGTCTGGGGTTTTTCTGGTGTTTTTTTTGTTTTGTTTTAGCAATGAATTCTCTTCATGATTTTAGGCAATATAAAGAAAGGTGAGTCAGAGAATGATGAAAAAACAGTGTACTTGGAATGTAATAACAAGTACTATCTTAATTATTCTCTTGACACGTCTCTCTGTTTCCCTGCTGAATAAACAGTGGAGGAGAGTTCAAGCTCATTACACTTTTAAGTCTGGTGCCTGTATTGCACACCTAAAGATGGGACTGGATACATTCCATCTAAAATATATTTGCTATGCTAGGAAGATGATTACTGGACAGCAAGCCTGGGAGTGGCATGAGGAGTCCAAAACGTAAAAATTGTATTGTTCTATATTGGAGTCAGAACGAAAAATTTGGGCTCATAAATTAAGAAAGAAACAATCTTAAAAAAAAAGAAAAGTGGAAGTGCAACTGAAGTACAATAATTACATGAAAATAAGATTTCTGATTTTAGAATCATGCCATAGCATATGTCCTACACCACTTTCTGGTCTACATGAAAGACAGTAACCAGCTAATGCTCTTAATACTTCATCAAGACCTGTTTAATTTCTCAGCCCTCATGATGGTAGCTGTTGAAACGTTCAGTTTTGCATGTTTGTTTGCTTAGCCTGGAAATTACATGTCTGAAAGCTGACATTAAAACAAGATTAAGATTGAAACATGCAGTTCTCTGGGAGACTAATGTCAGAATTCACAGGAGTTTCCTGGTGAGCAATACATCTGGAATGGTAGTCCCGCTGGGCACATGCAGGAACAAAGCTACAGGTTCCTGGTGAAGATTCAAGTGCCTGTTGTCTAAATATTAGGATATTCCCTAAATGTTAGATAGAGTTTTGTGAAGCACATTGCTAGCATCATAAGTCTAATTTAGGTGTTCCAGTGTCCATCTGTGTCTCTAATTTTTCAAACAAGTGGCTTTAGAGGGTGGTAACATGGACAGAAGTAATTTCTATGCTCTCTTTTCTGAAAGTACAGTATATGCTGTCTTCCAGCAGTGGGCTATACTCACACTTCAATAGCAGGTTGTCAGTTGCTTGGAAAAAAAAAGATGAGGATAAGGACATATGCATTTTCAGGTTATCTACTAAGGGCAGATGTGCTAATAAGCAACCTCAATATATCCATACTAGAATTGTTTCTCTGTTTTCCCTTCCTATGGGACACACATGGAAGCACAAATAAAATTAGGAGTTACAGGTTTACTATCTAAACTGCAAGCAAGAAATGCATGCATTTATGAACTGGCAAGGATAATGACAGAACCCTTGCACACATGGATTAGTCCCTCTCATGTTTATTTTAAGTAGGCCCAGATTATATTGGGCTCCCTGCCACAAACTGTAGAATCCACCAATTGCTCCAGCAGAACTGCAGAAAAACCTTCTAAGAAAAGAGGATCCTGACAGTAAGCACCAAGTAACCTGTGCTGTTTCCCCTACAGTATCTCATGTATAAATATCAGATACTACAGTCTCTCTCGGGTATGAATTCGAGAATACCACATGTTACAGTGTGAGAGCTGAAATCCCCCTCCCACACTGACAATAACCAGGCTAGCTCAGTATAGAAGCAAATGAGGTTGTATTTACAGGTGAAACTACAATCTGTGATGAAATGCAATGAATATGTACAAATATACTCTATTCATGACATTTGTAAATACGTGCAATCAACAGAAAAACACAACCAAGCCCCTTGGGCTCCCCAAAAGAGAAGGGCTGTGCTTCTTTTTCCTCACCGCCATCCCCCCCCTCCCCCATCAGGCAAAAGGGAAGAAAGCCAAGAAGCAGACAGAGGTTTGTTAAACTTAGCTTATCAAGGTCAGTATGCAGGTGTGTGTTATCTTCAGCCAGAAAAGAAGAAGCAGGCAGACTGAGAGAAGATGGACTGCGAGACTGCCTGACTGCCCGACCTTGTTTTGAGTTGTGATTCTTAAACATTTCTATCTCTCCAATGGAAGTGTTTAGAATAATCATTATTTTGCTTTCTTACAACCAATAGTGATTTATTTACATTCTTTCACTTTTCTGCTCAAAATTTATGAGAAGAAAAATTAAGGACAATCTTAAAACCATCACACCACACTAGCTACTGCTGTCAGTTGAGTACCTTTAGACTCCGTATCTTGCTACTTGTTAATTTTGTGACTGATTAATGGAAAATCCTAAGGAGCTGTAGTTCATTTTCTGTCAAAATAAAATGGAAAAATCACATTCATTTTTCACAAGAGATACATTCTGCAAATTCTGCAGAATAATTCCATTGTATTAGATTGTTTCTGTAGTTGCTAATTTAAATAAGATCTATACACATAGATGATATTTTAACATTATGTTGTAAAGAAATACCATAGTCAGATTAGAAATCACGGAATTACAGAATGATAGGGGTTGGAACGGATGTCTGGAGATCATCTAGTCCAACCCTCCTGCTAAAGCAGGGTCACCTAAAGCAGATTGCACAGGAACACATCCAGGCAGGTTTTGAAAACCTCCAGAGAAATGGACTCCACAACCTCTCCGAGACTGTTCCAGTGCTCTGTCACCCTCAAAGTAAAGATGTCCATCAGGACTCTCAGGTCCTTCTCAGCAGAGCTGCTTTCTAGCAGTTTTACCCCTCCCTAACCTGTATTGGTACATGGGATTATTCGTCCTCATGTGCAGGACCCTACACTTGCCCACACTTCCTAAGCTTGCCTATTAGGATGTTATGGGAGACAGTTTCAAAAACCTTGCTGAAGTCAAGTTAGACAACATCCCTCATCTACTCAGCCAGTCACACCATCATAGAAGACAATTAGATTGGTCAAGCATGATTTTCCCTTGGTGAATCCATGCTGACTGCTCCTGGTAGTCTTCTTTTCCTCCATGTGATGAGAGATGACATCCAGAAATGGAGATGAAACTGACTGGTTTGTAGTTTCCTGGGTCTTTCTTCCTGCCTTTTTTGAAGACTGAAGTGAGACTCACTTTCCTGTCCCCAGACACCTCTCCTGTTCTCCAAACTCTTTCAGAGCTGATGGGGAGTGGCTTAACAATAACATCTGCCAGCTCCTTCAGCACTTGGGGATACATCCTGTCAAGGCCCATGTGGGTGGTCACCTTGCCTAGATAATCCTCCTTGACCAAGGGAGATCATCCTTCCTCCAGACTTACTTTCACCTTCAGGGACCTGGATTCCTGAGGGGCAGCCTTAGGTAGCAAAGGTTGTTGTTAAGCCACTCTGTCATTTCTGAAAGGTCATGGTAAACAGGGATGGTGCCTGAAGATTGGAGCAAAGCTCCCTTCTAGAGCATTAACCCATGGGATTCCTCACATAGCTCTCTGAAGAAGCCAAAGTAAGCTCTCCTGAAGTCCAGGGTTCTAATTCTGCTTATTGCCCTCTTACTTCCTCACATGATCCTGAACTCCATCATCTCATGATCACTGCCCCCAATCTTAACATCACCATCCAGACCTTTGTTGTTCTTTAGTACAAGGTCTAGAAATGCATATCTACCAGCTGGCTCCTTGACCATGTGTCAAAAAGTTATCATCTATGTTCTTCAGGAACCTCTTGGACTCTGTGTGCCCAGCTGTATTGTCTTCTCAACAAATCATAGAATCACAGAATGTTAGGGGCTGGAAGGGGCCTCAAAAGATCATCCAGTCCAACTGCCCTGACAAAACAGGATCACCTATACCAGATCACACAGGAACTCATTCAGGCGGGTCTTGAATATCTCCAGAGAGGGAGACTCCACAACCCACCTGGGCAGCCTGTTCCAGTGTTCTGTCATCCTCACAGTGAAACAATTTTCCTCCTGTTTCCATGGAACTTCCTATGCCTCAACTTCCACCCATTGCCCCTTGTCCTGTCATTGGGCATCACCAAGAAGAGCCTGGCTCCATCTTCCTGACATTTACGAGTTGTCTGGCAATAACCTCTGCCAGCTCCCTCAGCTCCCATGGGTGCATCCCATCAGGATCCATGGATTTATGGATGTCCAGATGACCTAACTGTTCTCTAACCCAGTCCTCATCAACCAAGGAAAATTTCTCCTTTGTCCTGCCTTTCTCTGGTGTCTTGTGGGCCTCAGGCTCTTGAGGACATTCTCCAGCAGTACAGATGGAGACAAAGGCGGCATTTAGCAACTCTGCCTTATCTGTGTCCTCTGTCGCCAAGGCACCCACCTCATTCAGCAGTGGGATTACATTGCCTCTGGTCTTAGTTTTTCTTGCAGTGTATTTGAAGAAGCCCTCCCTGTTGTTGTTGACCTCCCTCATAAGGCTCAGTTCCAAGTAGGCCTTAGCCTTCCTAGTAGCCTTCCTACATCCTCTGACAACTGTTTTATATTCGTCCCAAGTGGCCAGCCCCTCCTTCCATGGTCTGTGGACGCTCTTCTTGCACCTGAGTTTGCTTAACAATTCCCTACTTAACCATGCAGGTCTCCTGGCTCCCTTTCTCGATTTCCTACTCTTTGGGATGCTCTGATCTTGAGCTTGGAAGAAGAGGTCCTTGGATGTTAACCAACTGTCTTGGGCCCCTTTGCCTTCTAGTACCCTCTCCCATGAGATTTCCCTTAGCAATTACCTGAAAAGGCCAAAGTTAGCCCTGCTGAAATCCAGCGTTCTAGTCCTGCTTGATACTTTCTTCCTACCACACAAGATCCTGAACTCCACCATCTCGTAGTCATTGCAGCCAAGGCTCCTCTCAACCTTCACTGCTTCTACCAGTCCCTCCTTGTTGGTGAGTATCAGGTCCAGTAATGCTCCTCTCCTAGTTGGTTCCTCCACCATTTGCATCAAGAAATTATAATCTATGCACTGGAGGAACCTAATATCAGGGTGGTTAAAGTCCCCGATGAGAATCGGGGCCGGTGATTGTGAGGTCCATTTCAGCTGTCTGTATAAGAACTCATTGACTTCCTCTTCCTGATCAGGTGTCCTGTAGTAAACACCCACAACAGTGTCACCCGTCTTCATCCCCACCGAGACAGGGCTTGCTATACTCTTGTTGCTCGCTCACATAAAGAGCAACTCCACCATCTCTACTTGCTGGCCTGTCTTTCCTTAAAAGGACAGAGCTGTCTATGACAGCATTCCAGTAATGCAAGCTATGCCACCGTGTCTCTGTAACTGCAGTGAGATCATGGCCCTGTGACAGCACACAGTTCTCTAGTTCTTCCTGTTTATTCTCCATGGTGTACAGGCATTTCAGAGTGGTAGTTGACCATGCATGTTTCACTGGAGGGTAGTGAGAGGACCCACCATAACCATACACAACCTTGCAGTGTTGGTCTTCTGGCTGTTGTCTTGAAAGGCAGCTAAGGAACATTTGTCACTGCTCTGACTGACCTGACTCATTCTCCAATTGGATGTGATGACATGAGCACTGCTGTTTTGAACACTACCCCCCGAGTCCAGTTTAAAGTCCACCTCATCAAGTTGGTCAGCCTGATACTGCGATGGTTTGAAACTGTCTTTTTAATTTTTCCTTGCAAAGTTCAGAACAGAGAAAGTGAAAGAATGTAAATAAGTCACTATTGGGTGTAAGAAAGCAAAATAACGATTGTTCTAAACACTTCCATTGGATAGATAGAAATGTTTAAGAACTATTACCCAAAACAAAGTAGGCATTCGGCACATTCTGCGTTCGGCAGTGGGGGCAGTTGCTGGGCTGTCTGGCTGCTGTTTCTTCTTCTCTTCTGGCTGAAGATAACACTACTGACCTTGGCAGCTAAGTTAACAACTTTCTGCTTAACTAACTCTGCTTCTCTGTCCAGGGGGGTCTGGGGGGGAAGCTCCTGGGAGAGGGAGGCCCCTTTGGGAGGGTCCCCTTGGGGGGAAGCAAAGGGAGATCGGTTGTGCTTTTTCTGTTGATTGTGTATATTTGTGAATGTTGTGAATTTTGTATATTTGTACATATTCATTGCATTTCATTGTAGATTTTAGACTCTGCTTGTAAATACAGCTTTTCATTTGCTTCCAGACTGAGCTAGCCTGGTTATTGTTGGTGGGGGGGGAATTTCAGCTCACACCGACACAGATACCAAAGATTCCTTTGCTTCTTCTGGAGAGATGGATTCCATTCCTCACTAAAGAGTTATGATCATCAAACAATGTCCCACATTGTATAAGCCCAAACCCTCACTAGGGCTACATAACCAGAAGCTGCTATGTTTTATCCATCTATTTCTGGCTTCCCTGGTAAAACGGAGGAAAAGATAACTTGGGCACCAATACTTTGCATTTGTGCTCCCAGGTCTTCTTTGATTCTGTGATGGTTTTAAGACTGTGTCTTTAATTTTTCTTCACAAAGTTTGAGCAGAAAAGTGAAAGAATGTAAATAGATCACTATTGGGTGTAAGAAAGCAAAATAATGATTATTCTAAACACTTCCATTGGAGGGATAGAAATGTTTGAGTCAGTACTCAAAACAAGGTACAGGCAGTCTGTCTCAGTCTGTCTGCTCTGCATTTCTCTTCTGGCTGTGGATAACACTGGTATACTGACCTTAGCAAACTAAGTTTAACAAACCTCTTGGCTTCTTGGCTTTCTTCCCTTTTGCCTGCTCTGGGAAGCGGGGTGGAGGGGGGGAGTGTGGGGGGAAAGAAGCACAGCCCCTCGAGGGTGGCCAGAGGGCTTTGTTGTGTTCTTCTGTAGATTGTACATATTTATAAATGTTGTGAGTGGTGTATATTTGTACATATTCATTGCATTTCATCATAGATTGTAGTTTTGCCTGTAAATACAGCTTCATTTGCTTCTGGACTGAGGTAGCCTGGTTATTGTCAGCGTACGAGGGGGATTCCAGCTCTCCACTGTAAGAGATTCTGCTCAAGTTTTGCCTTGGAGCACCATTCATGCCCACACGAAAGAGTAACAGTGGGTAGTAGTTGGTGGTCTTGACAAGTTATGGTATCCTTAAGGCAATGTCTCAGATTCTTGTCCCTGGAAGGCAGCAGACCTCTCATGACTCCCTGTCCAGTCAGCAGAGGGGTGCTTCAGTGCCCTTTAATAAGCACTTACCAAAAGCACTCAATTCTTTTTATAGTACCCAGTATGTTTTGCTGATGCAGTTTCTCCAGGGAGATGTTGTTCACGCCTGGCTGTAGGTGTTGAAGCTTCATATCTGGATTTGTTGGTGATGCTGTAGGGTGAAACTGAAGCAGAGTCCTGCTTTAATGAGTCACCAGGAACCAAGGTGCCTCATTCTCAGTGGTGTCCACTACAGGAATATAGTTCAACTTTTAAAAGATTTTAAATCCTTCGCCTACATAATATCACAAATACTTGATACTGCTCCTCCAGCTATAGATGAATGTATATGTAAGAAAGAGAGAGAGTAGCTAAAAGAACTTTTTAAGTAAAACTCAGAGCTTGTGTTTTGTGTTATTTGCCCATGTTTCCTTAGTAAAGCCCACTGATTAAGGGCAACGGCTGTAGACAAGTTCCCAAACTGAGCTGACGATATTTTTCAAGTGGATAGATGAGGAGCAGAGGGATGCTTAAAATTGCTATTCAAATTCTATTAATTAAGCTTAGTGGAAGAAACTCAAACTAAGGTATGAGCTGCCAGTCACCATGCATACAAAACTTCAGTTACATTCCCACTCGGTCTTGTGCTAGGATTTCTTAAGAAATGAGTATGCGGAAAACATAGAAATGAATAAGCGTAAGACACAGCTGAAATAATAGGCTTGATCTGAGTGTTTTTATGTAACAGCAACTTTTAATATGCTGTACGTTTCATTTTAAAATAAAAAAAAAAAGAAAAATCCGTCAGGTGCAGAAAGGGTGAGAAAAGAGAGACAAGCCAAAAGACTGACATGTCAAATTTCTGAAGCTGGGGAGCCATTTCTTGTTTCCTCCTTTGCTTTATTCTCTATCTTGGAATTGCCAATAGTTTTCCTAAGCTCACAATGAATGAGGCACACACCCTTAGCACTATAACTTAGAGTCGCAGGTGCTGAAGACACACATGCCAGATAAGTCCATAAGGTCTAAACTATGCTTTCTTTGCCAAGCCATTGTCTCCATGAGGTACTTCCACAAACACCTTTGCATTTTTACAACTTTAAAGTATAGAAGTGAGGGATAGAGAGCTGTTATTGAAGACACAGCTTCAGAGAAGTATCTTTCTCTACAGGTGACTATTCAAAATAAAAAATCATCCTAAGAACAGTTGTGATAGAAAACAAGATACTTAAGTAAAAAGATAGCAGTGGGAATTTCATCCCCTAATATGTTTTGCTATGGTTCAACAAGAAACTACATCCTCATCCGTGGTATCAGTAATCATTATATGAGCTTTCCTTTTAATATCAGGTAAAAATAAAGAGAAAAAATGAAAATAATTATTTGTTATCAAAATTAATTCTCTGAAAACCTTATTTTTAAAACCACAGTGGATTATTAGTAGCTGTTTACTTCTAGTTAGTTTCTGATAATATTAAGGCCATGATTCTGTTTGCCTCACATATATTGAGAAATACCTTGCTCTGTATACTGTCCTAGCAATATGAAATGGTCATTTTACAGATTAATGTACTAATTCAGAGTGAAATTCTTGACTAACTTCCTAAATAAATCAAATGACACATTACATAAACAACAGGATCCAAGACAGACTTTTCCTTTTCCTAAACAGTTTGTTCAAACCAGAAAGTTTATTGATCCTATTAGAATTCACTTACTGATAGGAACCCACAAACTCCTACTGAGTTACAAACAGATCATTTTCTCCCCCTTACAGTGACACATGTCATTACTCCAATAATACTTTGAAATTTTTCAGTTTTTCAGTCTTTCTCTTGATTTTTTTTCCTCCCTTTATGACAGTCTCACTTGCACACATTAGTAATTTCTCATCTTGAATACTTCCTCTTGGAAGTAGGGCAAGTGCTGCTTTTCTTGTTCGACTTCCTGTGTCTAAAGTTTGGGGCATGAAAGGAGAGATCTTTCTGAAGATGAGCACCTATTCCTGCCATTGAAAACTCTTTTTTGTTTCCTATTACCACTCTGTTGATGACTGTGGAGAGAGACTTTTCAGATATTCTGAAGACTGGTATCCATCCTCCATCAGTTCCAACAGGAGTTGTATTAATATTTTAATTTTGTTGTTGCAAAAGAGGTATTCAAAGAAAATTTGACAAAAATACACATTACCATGCACCAAATGTTCATTCATGTAAATGGCATAATACTGTTTACAATCCTCATTTTTAAGAACCAACTTCATTAGTAAGGTAGAGCTGAGAGATTTTGGTCCAAGCACTACAGAAAAACAATTGGTTATCCCTGCTGAGGTTTTCCCAGAAAAATAAATTCTAAGTGATGGATTTATCATTTTTTTTCTCCAGTTGGTTATCACTTAAATATGAAACTAATTTGTATATTTTGACATGATACAAAACCAAAGGAAAGTTCTTTTTTTTCCTGAGCTTGCATATGTGTAATTCTGCTGGTCAATACAGTGCATCAGGTTTTTTTAAATGTTACATGCTTTGGGACAATGAACTAAGACTGCATACTTGCATTTTTTTACTCATAGAATCATTAAGGTTGGAAAAGATCATTGAGTCTAACTGTAACCCATGTACTATGACCACTAAGCAATATCCTGAAGCTCCACCTTTACACTCTTCCTCAACACCTCCAGGAATGGTGTCTATACCACCCTCCTGGCAAGCCTGTTCCGGGGCTTCACCACTCTTTCAATAATGAAATTTTGCCTAATATCCAATCTAAAACTTTTCTGGGACAACTTAAGGCCATTTCCTCTCATCCTATTGCTAGTTACTTGGGAGAAGAGATCAGCACTGGCCTCATAACAACTTTCATTCAGGTATTTGCAGAGAACAGGAAGTTCTCCCCTTAGCCTTCTATTCTCCAGACTAAACAACTCCAGTTCCCTCAGCTGCTCCTTGTATGACAGCCTTGTTGCTTTTCTCTGGACACCCTCCAGGACCTCGATGTCTTTCTTATACTGTGGTGACCAAAACTGAACTTCAAGCTATGGCCTCACTGGGGCTGAGTACAGAGGCATAGCACTCTTGCCATAATTATATATCTAGCTGTCATAAAGTTGTACTTGCAGAAATGCTCTTAATCCTGTGGAGAGAGAGTCTGGAAGACCTAATAGGTCATTTTTCATTTCTAAATTCTGAGGCTCAATGAACTGCTGTGTATATGTAATTTCTTGTTCTAGCAATAAAATAATTGCCCACAAGACACAAACATTACTGAGATTGTGATATAATGCCTCAGATGTCCAGACTTAAGATTGATATATCAAACAGTATAATTTCTGTGTACCATGGGCCATATTTAACACTGGCATTGCTCAACAAATCAATTCAGTTTTCCCCACAAATTAAAAAAAAAAAAGAAAGAAAAAAGAAATACTAAGGTTATAAGTCTTACAAAATGAATCCTATGAACTCAGACTCTTTGGGATTTATTTTCCTTCAGAAAGGATTTTATAGATAAGCATCTGCAACAATCTCTTCTATACAGAAGAAAATAATTTGATCCTAGCATGTATACAGTGTTAAGGACGGGATATATATTCACAGCTCCACAGAATGGAGCTAAAATTTTATCTCCTGTTGCTCCAGAGTTGCAGTCTGAGTTTGGATAGTTTCCTAGAGAACGTAAATGTTCTCCCCAAGGCTGATAAATTGGAGCAGAAACAAAGAATAAGAATTACTCATTTTGAGAACAGCAGAGAGCCCAATTAGAAGGCTACATTGATCATATATATCTTTATGAGGATATTGGGGGTTTATTTGAACATATTTTAGTTAAACAGCCCCTCAGATAAATCAGAAGTGTAATATGTAGAGTGCTTTTCTACAATAGAGAATAAAAAGGACAACAATCCCTGTAGTTCATACTGTTTATCAGCTAAATTAAGCCTCTGAATTATGCTGGACACAAGACAAGTGAACTATTATCTCTATTTTTAAAGATATAGCAAAAATAAGAAGTTTCATGTTTTCTACCATTATCATAATCCTGAAGGCCTTTGCAGTAATTTCTGGATAAAGTCCAAGGAAAACTTATGTCTTCTACCACACTGTACTAGAATAAAATGCATAGTAAGCATCCTATCAGCTGTGTAATCAAAAGGCAGTACTGTACCAGAAACCCTTTATAACTTTAGGTGCAAGAAGAAAATTGAATTTGCTTCCTGTGGTGGTTTGGTCTTGCACCACGGTAAAATTTGGAATTTACCCCAAAAGGTAAATTACCACACTACTCAGAATTCAGAAATTAAATGACATTATTATTTAGAAATGTAGGCTAAATATAAAAGGTAATAAACATATACAAATACATATATACATATACAACTAGACAACAGCCCAGCTACCCCCTTGTACAGACTGCCTTTTCACACAAAGAGCCCAGAGGGCTGTTGCTAGCTAACTCCTTATCCTGCTGCTGTTCTTTACTAATAACCAGAAGAAGAAGAACAATCGGGCCAAGCAAACAAGGTCAGAAGTGGAGACAGAGGGAAAGAAGCAAGCAAGAGAGAGAAAACAAGCTGTGCTGAAAACTAGAAAATACGCAGACCAATGAAATATATTTTGTTCAGCCTCTTAGGACTGTCCATCTCCTAGACTTGAATTCTCTGGAAAACTCTTATTTACAACTAGGACACTAGAGCACTAGCCCTAAACCTGTAACACTTCCAGCTCTCCAAAGGGCCATGATCCACAGGAAAAACACCTTCTTCATTTTTTTATGAAATATACAATAGCAAAAGGTCCAAGCCATAGAATGTGATGTACTAATATTGCCAGTAAAATGTCAAGATTTCTTCATGCCATAGCTAAGAGCTAAGAGCCAGAGCTAAGAGCTACTTCTGGAGTTGAACAAGCAAATCAATTTAGATTTGTGCATCAAAGTTTCCTCACTTCCAGAATGGAATAATATGATGGCCTCACTTCTAGCTTGCATGATTTATTTAGACACTAAGAAATCCTGTGCAGGGAAATTTTATGTATATATGTCCCATGTCAGTTTAATGGAGACTCAAATCCATTTCTGAGTACTACTGTTATTAAAAAAAAAAGGAAAAAAAATGGATTTAGTCTACCTTAAGATTCACCTAGGCTTGGGCTTTGTTACTCATAAAGCATGTAAATCTAGCACAATCTTGTTTTCTAAGTTGTGTAGCCTACCTATGCCAAAACTCAACACACTCATCATATAGTCTAAAAGTTTAATCAATAAATTAGTTGATTAGAAGCTCTTTTGCTCTGTGGATATAACTGCTTACCTCCCATTTGCTATACTATCATAATCCTAATTTATCTACTAATAAAATTGAAAGGGCTAAAAAAGTATATATATATATATAAAAAGTAACATTCATTATATTCATATTCTATATATGAATAGAAATACCAAATTTATGAGTGGAGGATGGCAAAAATGCAGTTACATCTTCTACTTTTATTTATATTTATTTTAAATTTCATTGCCTGGTTATTTCAGTCTTACTGAGAAAATGAATAAGGCTTATGGCCGCATTCAAAATAAGTACACTGCTAATGATTTACACTGATGGCTTTAGTGAATCAAGCCAGACAACTCCATTCTTAAGCATGTCCTTGTCTTCAAGCCAAGGGATTTTCCTTCAGATTTTGTAGGCGTCTATGAACTGAAGTTAATCTTATAGCATCTATTTCAGTATGTTATTCTGAGCTGCAAAAGTGCCAATGTTCATCAAGCTGAATGAAGTTTGACAGAAAATCAGGAGACATGCATGACAATACAAACTCACATGGAAAGAATTATAGTCAGAAAGTGGAGGAAAGGATAGTTTTCACAACAAAAGAAACTTGAGCAAGCTTATGAAAACATCTGCAACCAACAGGTAAATCAAACAGAAAACATAAAAGCAATTTTTGCAATTGACTGTCAAATGTAACCACTGAAATGCTCTTATTTTTCTTTTTAAACTTTATCTGGCCATTTATTTGACCAAATTGACAGTAATGCCTGAGATCACTGGCAATATAACTGTGCAAATATTAACAGCAAACAGGTTTAATCAAAATCTGCATTTTACAGCTAGATGTATAACTGGCACTGCACTTTTGAGAAAACAAACAAACAAATAAATAACCTGACTCTTTCTGGAGGGACTCATTTTCAAAGATGCAGACTGTAAAATCCTTTTACAGTCCATGGAATCCACGATTCATAGTGGTGGTAGCTCCTACCCCTTCCAGCCAAGCACACTAAGTCAACATGGTAACTTTGCAAAAATAACTATTTGCTCCTACATGTGACCGAAAGTTTCACATCCAAGTTCAAAACATAAAACCACAAGCAAAATAACCTATAGCAAACTCCCCTGAAGGCAAAACATTTACCATTTCAGTCTTGTACATTGGCTTGTACCCAGATTTCTCACCCAAGTTTATGAGAGTTCAGCCCAGGATTGAGCAGAAACACAATCAATATACTAAAAGAAGAAAAGAAATTTTCTGTGTGAAAAATCTCTACTGATTGCAGATAAGGACTTTTCAATATCACATCCACAGTACACCTCTGTTGGTAAAAAAACAAAAACAAACAAACAAACAAACAAAAACTCCAGATCATAAAGCTCTTGCCCAGATTAATGCTTGAATTCAGGTTGGACAAATCTTTCTGCCACAAATCTTCCCAGGCTTAAAAGTTGTATTACAAGGATCATTATCTCATAAAAGAAGTACCTTTCCCAGTATCCCAAAATTATTACTGTTCCATGCAATCACAAATAACTCTTTTTTAATGTTTATCAACATTTGCTTGCCCACAACGACATTAAGAAAGCAGAATATATTGTCACACTTGTTGTTATTTCAAATTCAGAAATAGGACAGAATTAGAATTCTGAATTAGAACAAAGCCAGAAAGCATTACTTGTTTTTCTATTTCTATTTGCATAGACATCTCCCTGTCTGGGATTTAAGCTAGTGTCTATTCCTTACATTTTCCTGAAACAAAGAATAGTATAAAATAAGCATCTGTCATGAAAGCAGCTTAAGACAAGCCATATTTTATGAGATGAGCAGATAGTACTTACCATAAATTAAACTAGATAAGGAAAACTGTTTTGTTTTCTCATGCTCTACTCAGAGACACAGAGCTAGAGGATTTGTGCTGATTTTTTTATTTTATTTGTTTAATAGATTGTCTCTCATTTTTAAAAGGTTATCTCTAGGACCTAACATCCACTAGGGCAAAAACTCAAATAAATCCATGTTCTAAGGAACTGGTTTGCAGATAATTTTTTTACCTACTGGAATTAGCATGACACTTTGATAGAAAAGCTGAGTCCTCCTGCTGAGATAAAATGAAATTGTCAGCTGCCTTAAGGGAGGAGATTTTTCTTTGATATCAAATTAACAATCATGGTAGCTATCTGTTATTCCAAACATAATAAAATTATTCTGCAAGTACTTCACTGACAATTTCAGTCAGCCACTCATGGTCCTTGAACACCTAACAAAAATTATCCAAAGAAAATAAAGTTTCTCACTGCATAGGTAAAGCTGTCAATCATCTGTAATCTATTTAGAAAATCATGAAACAGAGGAATGGCAGGTGTGTGACTTGAGCTGCTGTTAGATATTAAATCTGTGAGGTGCCTGGTGGTGTCTCCAAGATCCAGAACCAATTTAGCAAGCCAGCTCTCAGTCCCTTTCAAAGCAGAGTTCAAATAGTGCCAAAAATTAAACTATTACATTCAAACATTTATTTAAATAAATGGACCTTGTTTTCACAAGCTCCATTAGAAAAACAATGAAAACTTGACAAAAATCAAAAAGGCAAGAAAAAAGGAAAACATTTTATTATGATTCATCAATCATCTTCATAGTCAGACACAGACATGTTTGTAATATTTTTTTCAAATTGCTCCTTTTCAGGCATTCAAACATGATGTGAGTTGTGTATCTTTGTAACCATAAGGTTTTTCCTAAGAGAAATAGACAGATGAGAAACTATCTTATAGACTGAAAACTGATCCAGCTACGAACAAGATGCTCAATGCATGTAGTACAGTTGACCTTACAACTCTCCAGTGTTAAATTCATCCAAGATTAATTCCAAAGGCTAACGATTTCTTGTTTGTTAGGTGCGTATTTAATTCTGAAATGATTGCTGGTGAATAAGGAATTAAAACTGTTGTAAAAATAGTATAGTTATAAGAGAAGATTGTTACATCTTTTTTGTCATTTTTAAGATTAATTCACTTTAAGAACTGGGTCATTTTACTAAATGGCCTTATTAATCACAGATTTTTTTTATCCCTTATCAGTTGTCTCTTAAATGTTCTGTATTTAAAAACATCACCCAGGCTTTAATCACTTTAGGTTTCTCTGAAATAGAATTACTGCCCTACCATGAGAGCAAATGGTCTATATTTAAAAAAAAAATATCTAGTTCCAAGAACCTTTTCTTTTTCTGTTTTATTTTGTCCATATAAAAAAAAGGAAAAATCAAAACTGAAGTAAAATATTGATGTCAGGAGAGACCTGAAAAATGAAATCAGTATCTCTGAGTTTATTAACTCACTCAAAAGCATTTATAGCAACTGTCATATCAATTGTCAATAATGGAAATGCTGGAAGTTAAAATGTCACAATTTTCCACTCTAGGTAGATTCTCTGGTGTTCAGGATGAAAATGAAGTTGCTTTACAGCCAGAAATGCTTATATGCATTATTTTGTTCTATTTTTTAAACTGTGAAATGGAAAAAAAAAAAAAAGGACTATTTCAAACAGAGTGGCACTGTCTTACCAGCCTCATATCTACACCCACAATGCTGGAAACATGATTAAGACAAGTGCAATAAAAATGAACTTCACATGGAGATATTTCATAGAACACTTAAGGCAGCAAACCTAGATGATAGAGGTGCTATTACTAGAACCAAATCTTGTCTATCAGTAACTTCAGTGACTTATTCAGTGTCACTGAATCACAAGAGCGATCATAGAAATGCAATGAAATGCAACGACAAGTTGTTGTCATGTTTCTGGCTTTTGTCATTTTTTAAGCTACCATCAGTATCTTCCCATTTGATGTTCAAATTAAGAAAAATTGCTAATTACTTTTCACTGACATTAGTAATATTAAATATCATGTAAACTAAGAATGAGATAATTTATCCCAAAGGTTATCTGTTGGTTTTAAAAAAATGAGCTGGTCAAATGAAAGCTATTATTTTTATCAATACACACATGCAATCCTTTCCTACTTATATTCAAATAAATAGTTACAACAATATCAGTAAAATAAATATTTATAGCACTAATACAAATATTTGCTACTGAATTTTGTAATTGCTGTATTGGTAAGATGTATTTACCACTTATGTTGGAGGACTCAATGTAAATAAAGTTTGGGTACCTCTTTTACGAACTTCCAGAATTCAGAGCTCTTCCACGATGCCCAAAGAAAATACATTTTGCAAATAATAAGAGCTGAGATGCAACCTGCCTTTATTAGTGAAGAGAAGGAGGAATTGCATTGATTGGAATTATCTACAGAACACTGAATTACTTTTTATTCAGTGTATGAGGATCGTGTGGTCATGGGTGGAGAAAGAAGGTAGGAAAAAGGATAGGGCAGTTAAGGGCATTTCTGGGGAGCAAGCTGAGTACTGGGATAGGATCATGGCTCAAAAATGAAGTGGGAAAAGTTTAACATTGTTTCTTTGAATATGCAATTCTCCTCAAGAAACAGAAACTCCAACTTGAGTGAGACCTAACTGAGCCAGTAAGCTGTAGCAAGCAGCTGGGTTCACAGAGAGTGGATACTGAAGCCTGCCCTGCCGATGAGAGAGGTTTACAATACCACACCAGAAATGCATGAATCAGGGTGAATTTCATGCCAAATGTAAAAAATGTAAGATGCACATTTTTACAAGTCCATATTGACATATCTATTCTTATAGCTCATTTAGAAGTAAATTACAAGCAATTTGAAAACAGGCACTTAGGATGGAATAAGAGAATGTTTGCAATTAAAGAATACATTCTCCATTTTCACACAGTCTTTAAAAAGTGTGTTTCCACAGCACAAAAACATTAATCTCCCGAAGAAGTGAAATTTCACATCTAAGAGATCTTAAAGTATGATAACTGAAAGAACCAAATGAAAGGCCAGACATATGCATGGTGTCACCCTTCCAGAATTAATGAAACTGCTTTGACCTGAAATGCTTCTTGCCATAACTAAGATTGTGCCACACAGGTTTATCAACAAAAGAGGCATTTTGCATATTCCACAAAATCAGTGGACAAAAAGTGTGTTAACTAGTATGTAAGTCTCTTAGATTGTGATTGAACTGTCTGGTGTAATGAATGAAGCACAGAATAATCTGCATTCTGTTTGCATTTGATTGCTCAGCCTGTCAAGCATGGTTTCGGCTCACTTAAAGAACTGTTTACAGACAGATTTCTCTATTAATGTCCATATAGTTCCTTTCAAGTTTAAATTTCCAATGCTTAGGACTCCTCCAGGCACAAGACTCATTACAGTGCTAGACTAATAACTGGAGTGTTTTTCTTCCTGCCATTGTTCTATCTAAATAAATAGCTGGAATAAATTTAGAATGCCGTGTGTTAGATTAATCATAGTCTTACATGCATGACTGTTTTCTCCTATTAGAAGCTTAGTGTCTTCACTAAGTTTAAGCATGAAACATTGGCCATCTGCTACTAAAGTTTCCTTTGAACAACAATTTTGTGAAGTTCTTCAATAGTGGAAAAAAGAGGAAAAACTAGGGTGCTTTCTCTTCAAAATATTCACTCAAAATGTTATTCCCTATAATAAATGTTATCCCACTGTGTGATTTATTTCACATAAACCCACAGAAAATTTGACCAAATGTAAACATTTGTAAAGAAATATTTTGCAAATAGAAATATGCAGAAACAGGAATTTCTGGAGTCCCAATTTGTCCTATGTTCTATGGGTTTTCAATCATTTTCCTGAACTTTAATTTAGTTTAATTCTGGAGATTCATTTGGATCTTATAGGGATAGAAGCCTATCATAAATTGATTCTAGCTTATGCTTCAAATCAATGATTGAGATTTCTAAGCAGAAGGCCTAGATTCCTGGTCTCCATTATTTCTAATTGTCCTGAAGGAACAAGCCCCAAAATATGCCCTAGCCCAGCCAATGGGCTAAGCACCTGTAAATGTGCAAACCTGGACATTTCCTGGGGTCCAGATGGTCCAGCACATGTTATTAACCTTGTAACACACCTGTGAACTCTGTGTGCCCTGGCCATGTTTGGATATGCCCCATTCTATAGGTTCAGCTATCAGGTTTCTCTGTTACCAATGGGCATTAAATTGTCTTCAGACAGTATTTAATCCATCTGAAATGGTAGGCAATTTGCTTACTCACCCAGGAAGAAACAAAAGCCAAATGCTACCAGTTGCAGCTGAAGAGCTTGTCCTAACAGGCAAACCACACCTGGGCCTTGTACCTGGACCAAGGCTACCAACACTCCGAGAGCCGTCCACCAGAGGCAGAAAGGGGGAAAGCCCCGACAGAACTGAATCCCAGAAGAGCCAAGGAAAGGCTACAGCCTGGCAACAGAGCACATGAGAGAGGGCCCTTAGCCCTCTCTGAGCCAAGGAAAAACTGCAGACTGTAAACTGGGCACAAGAGGAGAGAGGCCCCTTGGACCTCTCTGAGTCAAGAGCTGCTTGAATTATAGTTACAGCATCTGGGAAGCTACCAGACAAAGGAGCAAGCCATGAGTACCTGGCTAATCTGCTACAGAATCCCCCTTGTGGGAAACCACAGACCGTGGCACCATTATTTCCACTTTGAATTGCTCTATTGGAAATTCTCAGATTTGTGCTTAAATCATTTAATTGTCTTCATATGTGGAATGTAATACCTACAACCGAATAACAGAACCTGTAAATATGCTTTGTAAATTAGTTATGTCAGTGTCTGAAGACACCACCACCAGAAATACTAAATATAAAATATATAGTGTATATATTTTATTACACTAATGAAATAAGGCATATGATTTGGTCATATTCCTATTTCTACAGAAACAACCACAAGTTTCTTCCTGGTAGCATGGATTATAAAATCAATTAATGAAATTCCTCCTTTGAATTTCTGAATAAATTTGCCTTCAGTGACCTCCTATATCACCAGTCCCATTAGTTAGGACATATCCAGGAATGCTTGGAGTTTATGAAGTTGTATGTGAGATTGGTGTTACTCCTGGTCTTCAGCAAATACATGATGAAGGGAGGGCAGTTTCTAACAATGTTTTGCCTTTCATCCCTCTCTAAGCAGAGCTACAGAATTTCAGACTTTGCTCTCTGTTCATGACGAACTGTAAAAGAAAGAAGTTCAGCCTAACTCAAATGTGTCAGTAGATCAAAATTACACGAGAAAGATCTTCCAAAGTGAACAGACTAGTTCATATGTGGCCAAGTAAATCTGTAGTTCATATAGTTGCTACAGGAGGAGCACTCATCTTAACATGGAGGAGCTTGAGTTCCAGCACCACAGACAATCTCAATGTATGTATCTCCCAGGAAAGGTCAGGCTGCACTCTAAAAATCGTTCAGTAAAGAAGTATGAAACAACATTCCTTTTATCCTGGGACAGAAGAGGGCAGAATATATGGCTATCTTAGACCATGTACTGAATTTCATCATTTATAGAAAGAGTGTCTGTGGTTCATGATGATTGAGCAGCACAAATCAGAATGCACAAGCTCCAGAGAAAACACAGAAGGAAAATAAGAAACAAAAGAAAAACTGTCCCCTAAAATAAGTGTCAATAAATGTAAAACTTCCTTAAATAAGAAAGGACAAAAGCTGTAGACATTGCCTGTGAAAGGCACAGAGGAAATATTTGAAATTATCCAGAAAAATGGAAGGAGCTGGAGGCTTTTGAACTGCACGCTGACATTTTATACCATGCATATGCTTCACAAAAAGAAAGTAAAACATAAATATGTGCCTGTAGGCATCACAAAAGGCTAGAAATTGACGTGACTGCTTTTATCCATGTGTTACTAACAAGATAAATGTAAACACAGAGAATCACTTTAAAAAATATTTCATAGCTGATAAGGATGCTGAGAAAAGAACTAAACTGGAAAATGATCATCTACTTCTAAAACATCTGTGACTGACGAGTCGTGCTGAAACATGGATGAAAAACTCCAAGAATAAGTTATGCTGATGATTTGTTATGTGACACTGTTACCCTGACTACATGGAAGCAGCAAGATTAACAACTCATCATGGTGCTAAACATATACTACTAGAGATGCCACCTCTGTGTAGTACAATGAACTGATTCCTGATTTTGCAAGAATGGAAATATTTTCCAATGCAACTAGCAAAAGGAAAATGTCTGCACTGAGAGTAGTACTGCTTAATATCTTCATCAGTGGCACAGACAGTGGGATCAAGTGTGCCCTAAGGAAGTCTGTAAATGGTTATCATGCTGAGTGGTGTGGTTGACATACCCAAGGAATAGGATGTCATCCAGAGGTACCTGGACGAGCTTGAAAAATGGGCCCGTGTAAACCTCATGAGGTTCAACAAGGCCAGGCTGAAAGTCCTGCCCCTGAAATGGGGCAAGCTCCCGTATCAGTATAGGCTGGAGGATGAAGGGATTGAGAAAACCCCTTGCAGAGAAAGACTTTTGAGTACATGTGTGTGGGATTTGGACCAGCAGGATCTAAGTCCCCTTTAGGTAAATAACAAAGAAGTGTTGTGCTTGTAAGCTCAAAGCCATGGAATGATGTCTAAGAAAGTTAGCTATCTGAGACTGTCCTGACCTGGTAGATAAGAAAGTAGAAAAAATTTTGAGTAGTGAAAAGTACATGTGTTTGTTAAACTAGTACAGCTGCAGGTTTTGTATCTTTGCCCATATGTTACATCAGCTATTTTGGGGCCATATAAGGCCTTCAGATGCATTAATAAACTTGTCTCCAATGTCTTCAATCCATGGAGTCCATGGACCAACCTGCTGTGACACATGAGGATGAAAAGCTAGACATGAGCTGTCAATGACGACCGGATTGAGGGCCCATGGGTAAAAATCTGACGGAAGGCCAACAAGCCTGACATTCTGTTTGGAGTCTGTTACAGACCACCCAACCAGGATGAAGAGAGAGATGTATTCTTTAATAAGCAGCTGGAAGATGTCTCAAGATCATCGTCCCTTGTTCTTGTAGGCAACTCTAACCTGCCAGATATCTGCTGGGAACTTAGCAGAGAGGAAGGAATTCCAGAAGGTTCTTTCAGTGTATAGAGGATAGCTTCTTGTCACAGCTGGTGTGTGAGCCTACCAGAGATGAGGCTCTGCTCAACCTGCTGTTTACAAATAGAGAAAGGCTGGTGGCAGATGCAGTGGTTGGAGGCTGTCTGAGGTGCAGTGACCATGAAATAATGGAGGTTTCAATATGCAGTGAATCAAGGAGGGGCATCAACAAAGCTTCCACACTGGACTTCCAGAGGGTGGATTTCATCTTATTCATGGGACTAACACAGAGAGTACCTTGGGAAACAGCCCTTAAAGAAGTCCAGGAAGGCTGGACCTACTTCAAGAAAGAAATCTTGAGGGTGCAGGAACAGGCTGTCCTGATGTGCCAAAAGATGAGCCGAGGGGGAAGACGACCAGCCTGGATTGGCAATGAGCTTCTGAATGAATTAAGGGGAAAAAAGAGGATGTATCACCTTTGGAAAGAGGGGAAGTAACTAGGGAAATGTTTAAGGATATTGCTAGGTTGTGTAGGAAAAGAAAATTGGAGAGGCAAAAACACAGTTAGAACTTAGACTGGCCACTTCTGTGAAGGATGATAAAAAATATTTTAATAAATATATTAATGACAAAAGGAGGGGCAAGGACAACCTCCACTCTTTATTGGAATTGGAGGGGAATATAGTAACTAAAGATGAAGAAAAGGCAGAGGTACTTAACACCTGTAGGATAGGTTGTCTTCAGGACTACTGGCCTCCTGAGCTGACAGATGGGGTCAGGGAGCAGTATAGCTTCCCTGTAATCCAGGAGGAAGCAAGTAGAGACCTGTTGAACCACTTGGATGCTCACAAGTCTATGTAAACAGATGTGATCCATTCTAGGGTGATGAGAGAGATGGCAGATGAACCTACCAAGCTGCTCTCCATCATTTATCAACAGTCCTGGCTCACTGGAGAGGTCCTAGATGTCTGGAACCTGGCCAATGTGATACCCATCCACAAGAAGGGCCGGAAGGAGGAACCAGGACATCACAGGCTTGTTAGCCTGACCTCAGTGCCAGGCAAGATTATGGAACAGATAATCTTGAGTGCAATCAAATGGCACCTACAAAATGGCCAAGGGATCAGACCCAGTCAGCATGGATTTAGGAGGGGCAGGTCCTGCCTGACCAATCTGATCTCCTTTTCTGACTAGGTGACCTGCCTGGTGGATGTGGGGAAGGCTGTGGATGTAGTCTACCTAGACACCATCTCCCACAGCAAACTCAAAAACTCCTGGAAAAGCTGACAGCCCACATCTTGGATAGGTCCAGTTGGTGGCCAGTCTCTAGTGGTGTCCCCCAGAGATCAGTGTTGGGCCCAATCCTGTTTAATATCTTTACTGATGATCAGGACTAGGGAGTTGAGTCCACTATTAGTAAGTTTGCAGATGACACCAAGTTGGGAGCAGATGTCGATCTGTTAGAGGGTAGGAGGGCTCTGCAGAGGGACCTTGACAGGGTGGGTAGATCGGCAGAGTCCAACAGGATGACGTTTAACAAGTCCAAGTGCCAGGTTCTACACTTTGGCCACAAAAATCCCATGCAGAGCTACAGACTGGGGAGAGAGTGGCTGGAGATCAGCCAGGCAGAAAGGGACCTGGGGGTACTGGTTGACAGCTGGCAGAACCTGAGCCAGCAGTGTGCCCAGGTGGCCAAGGCGGCCAATGGCATCCTGGCCTGTATCGGGAACAGTGTGGCCAGCAGGAGCAGGGAAGTCATTCTGCCCCTGTACTCAGCACTGGTTAGACCACACCTTGAGTACTGTGTCCAGTTCTGGGCCCCTCAGTTTAAGATGTTGAGTTGCTTGAACGTGTCCAGAGAAGGGCAACAAAGCTGGTGAAGGGTCTGGAGCACAAACCTTATGAGAAGAAGCTGAGAGAGCTGGGGTTGTTTAGCCTGGAGAAGAGGAGGCTCAGGGGTGACCTTATTGCTCTCTACAGCTACCTGAAAGGAAGTTGTAGACAGGTGGGGGTTGGTCTCTTCTCCCAGGCAACCAGTGACAGAATGAGAGGACACAGTCTCAAGCTGCACCAGGGGAAGTTTAGGCTGGATATCAGGAAGAAAATCTGCCCAGGGAGGTGGTGGAGTCACTGTCCCTGGAAGTGTTTAAAAAAGACTGGATGTGGCATTTAGTGCCATGCTTTAATTGATTAGATGGTGTTGCATGATAAGTTGGACTTGATGATCTTGAAGGTCTTGTCCAGCCTAGTTTATTCTGTGATTCTTTATTGTGTGTTCACAGCCAACTTATTCTGGGCTGCATCAACAGATATATGACCAACTGACCATAAATGTCAAGGGAGGGGATTACTCCATTCTGCTGAGACCCTCAACTAGAATAATGTTTCCATTTATGGAGTCCTCAGCATGAGAAAGATAAGGACATGTCTTTGACTAAGTCTAGGGGGGGCCCACAAAAATTATGAGGTGGCTGGAATGCCTCTTCTATGAAGAAAGGCTGAGAGAATTGGGATTGTTCAGCCTGAGAAGAGAAGGGTCTGGGAAGACCTTGTTGTGGCATTTCAGTACCTAACAGGGACCTATAAGCAGTGGGGCCTGTTGTGACAGGACAAGGGGTAATGGTATGAAACTAAAAGGGATTAGATTTAGACTAGATATACAGATGACATTCTTTGCAGTGAGCGTAGTGAAACATGGGAACAAGTTGCCCAGAGAGTGGAAGATGCACCATCCCTGGAAACATTCAAGGTCAGGTTGGACAGGACTCTGAGCAACCTGATCTAGTTAAAGATGTCCCTGCTCATTGCAGGGGGTTTGGACTAGATGACCTTTAAAGGTCCCTTCCAACACAAAGCATCCTATGATTCAGTGAATCATAAGGAAGGGAAAATTGCCACAACTCAGAGCCTGCTGATCCCTGCATGCTTTGTACTGTCAATCACCAATATTAATTTTCCATCATGCCCCACTTTTTTTTTTTACACAATTACATTCAGAAATAAGCATGATGTCATTTATTTTTCTTTGTTTGTTGTATTTTGTGCATTAAATAACAAAGTATCACTTCAGAGGACTAAAATCAAACATACTGTTTTCTAACAAAAGTGATACTGAAAGTACCGTAATCATAAGAAATTCCTTTTATTTCACCAGTATATTATGTGAAATGCAAAACCCTGTTGTTCAGAACAGGATTTAGAAATTATCAATTTTAGCAGGAACAATTGGAGCTTAAAGAAAATAAGTACACACTGCCAGTTATGCCATTGGCAAAGAGTATCCCTTTGCTTATTTATATTCTTCCCTTATAATTCTTATATTGACTTCTAGTGGTGTGTTTAGAGATGCTGTGGAATATTTAGGACAAAATAAATAACCAGAGGAACAGTAGTGACAAGACATTGTGCTGTCATGAAAATCACTGGTAAAAGGTGTTTCTTCACACTTGTCATTGCACGAATCTGTTGGAATTAACAAGAGTGGCTTTTTCCTGAAAATATTTAGCATGGAGTGAGAGGCAACAGGCATGTACTATATATTCTTGCACAATTTATCAAAAGACATTTATTACAAAGAATAAGGTGAAAAGAGAATAAGTGAAAAGGACTGTGAATCCCATCCCAACCATGAATATAGGCATGAGCAGGAGGGAGTTTCTGTGACAGAAATGAACAGAAGAAGGACTGGGTTTGTACATCACACTATCCACCTTTTATTTTTCTGAGTGTTAGGAAATCACCACATATTCCATCAAAAACAACAAGGTGTTATCTAGAATTAGCAACAGAAATGGAAATAAAGCATAACTTGGGAGAAGAAATACTGTTGTAATATCATGACTCTTCTTACTCTGACATTCCCACAGAAGGAAGCTGACAGAGTAGTTTAATAAGATGCTTTCAGAGGAGCAGGTAGGTTCTATGTCAAATAAATATAGAAGCTGTATATTTTGGACACATTCTTCCCTGTTTCTCTTTCTTTTGGGGAGAGTACTGGTTCTTTTGACTCCATTCTCAAAATATTCACATCAGAGGTACCTGACCTTTTCTTAAGGTGAAGCAACCTAGTTTTCCCTTTTGTTCCTGTCCGAGGGGGATAAATGTGGTCAGCATCTCACTGGAAATGGGATTCAGAATTTGCAGAATATTTCCTCTGTTTAGCAGACATTGTAGAAAACTATTAAACAGGAATAATAGATTAGACATGACTCTTTTTGCTTCTGCTTTCTCTTCTTGCTCTCTCATACAAAGAATTATTTCTACAAATAAATTCCTGAGTTGCAATTTGCTGTTCTGACCCTACAGATATTTTAGATGCCTGAAATGAATTTTCACCTGATGTCATCTGACAATGTTAGTAAGACTCTCCATGAGGATAAGAAGCTGCCTTTAACAATTCACCTGTAAGTCATGGTTCTGTATTTGACAACACTTGAAACCAAACAGAAGAAAATGTAGTACTAAATGTCTACTCAATTAACTGACTGTCGCTCATCAACAGCATGGTAAATTATGCTAAATACCTTCAAATTCTGTTGATACAGAATTACAAATGAAAATTTATGAATGACTGGTTAAAAATTAGGGATGGTGTTGGAAGTGAATAATCTATAGGCAAGAAACTGCAAAATCTCATTTTCAATAAACACCCTCTACATTATTGAAAATCACAACAAACTGATCAGCAAAGGTTTTGTAATTAAATTTGCACAATAGGCATTTGCACATCAATTTTTTTGTCTCATTCAGACTGAAGGCTGACTAGCTGAGCAGTAGAGATGGACAATTACTGCTTGCACACCTTCCTTACCAGTTTTAATTTTCCTTTATTCCCTGATTAGGAAAAAGTAATTATACTGAAGTATTCAGCCACTTACATTGATTGTGCTCTTTGATTGCAAGACATGTTGTTGAAGAGAAATTCTGATCGTACATGCCAAGGCCACCCAAAAATCAAGTCAAGAAATGCATAGGTAGGTCTTGGGAGCTATAAATTTTCACAAGAAAAATGCATCTTCAACTCTGTCTTCTTCAGTGTTCCAGTTCATAATAGAATGTATCTTCGAGCATTGTTACTTCAAAGCACAGTGCTTCTGCTGAACCTTTTTATCCTTTCAGAGGATGAGGTATTTTCTTAATCATAAATGAAATATTTCTGACAGATGTGTGTGCTAACTGAAACAGATTTCTTTAAACCAGAAAGCCACCATCAACAACAGAGGCTTCACCTGACTGAGCAAGCAATCTGCAAATGTGCAGAATGAATCACAACAACCAGAAAAGAAATGATGGTAGGCAGTAGATGCTGGAATATTGGCCTCATCAGCATGGCTACTTAGATGACATTAAGGCTCTTATAAAAAAAAAAAAAACAGACAAAGTTTATTAGAGGTATCTGCTTATGAAACCTGGAACAGATCCATCCTTCAGTCTTACAACAAATTCAGGGCCTATTCACAGAGAAAAGAGATAAAGTACAAGAGCACAAGTAAGAGTACAGTAAGAGGTCAGTCTTAGAGAAGGAAGTTTGTTGTTCAGATGCTGTTAAAATGACAATAAAATAAAACTTCATAATATATCACCTGGCAAAATAAGGTGACAGGAATATATATATTCCAAAGACAGCAAGACTAACAGATACAGTCAGCAAAGAAGAATAAAGGGAAAGGTCAGAACAAAACAAGAGTCTAAGTATGGCTATCTACAAGCTAGTATCCAGCTGCCAGCATTGTGTTGCTCTCTTGCTGCAGAAGGCCACAGGGCAAAGCAGTGACCTGCCAAAGCCTCTGTGCAGCTGGCTGAAGTCCCAGTCTGATGGATCGCCACAAAATCACTAAGTTCACAGACTGCATGGTATGATCCACAAATATGAAACCTAGCATTTGTTTCATTAACACAGTACCTTGCTGTTCTCAGAAAAGGAAAATTCCATGCACAGCCTCTCCATTATTTCTGGCAGAGGAGGGCAACTTTTATCTTAAGTCCTCCCAGTATCCAGTTACCAGATTCAAACTGATCAGAGTAGAAAAATGCCAGCTTCATCTCATTACACAGAAATATTCACATGCCTTTCCACACAGTGGTCCTTACAGCTCTTATGGCTGGAAAACGTTTAGTGCAACTCACCCTTGAGTTCCACCAGAGAGATCACAACCAAGACAGATTCTCTTAGAGGTTATAATAGAGATCATTGCATCATGCTACACATATATTTTCATGTCCAGCAGATTGCTAACTGTACTACCAACAGCAGTTGTTAGATTTGTTAGTACCATAGCACTAGCTGCTGGCAGTCAGAAAGTGGGTTGAAATTTCCACCTACTCTGTTGGTTGACTGAGAAGGAAAGTAAGCTATTGTGCAGGGACTGCCACAAACATGTTCTCTAAGAATAAAACTTCAAGAAGAAATATGAAAGTACAGCACAGAGAAAGCTGATTAAAAGAAAGCACAGAGAAAGCTGATTAAAATGTGGGAAAGGAAAAATTAGGTAGGGAGCAAAGGCAGGGAAGAGAAGAAATAAAAGTTAACAAAACGAGTACCAAATTCTAAAAGGTAATAAGTCTGGAAAACAGAAATTAATGTGGCAAAGTCTATCCATCATCCACAATGCTCCTCAGTTGTCCCTGCTCTTCCAGACCTAGTATTTACAGTTGAAAATGCTAAATAACAAATATAAATGCTATTCACACATTTGCAGTGAAAATTAATATTGCTCAAGGTTATGACATAAGAAGGGACTAGCATGCCCATGAATATAAATTTGAGCAAATAAGGTTTCAGTGTGCCCCATGCTTCAAACTCTGGACTATACATCATGCAGTAGTGATTAAACATATATATATAACCCCACAAATGTATTTTCTAGATTCTGTAGAATAAATATATTTTTTCTGGATTTGCTCACAAAACATAGAGGAACAGCACTGTTCTCAGCACTGGGCTGGTTTTGCAACAAGTTTGCCCACAGGGCTTGAATAACAAATACATTAAAGCCGAACAGTTCTACAGCTAGAAGAAGAGGCCTATTTGTCTTCCTGCTCTCTTCTGGGTACATGGTTATTTGTAGGCACATTTATTTAGTGAATGAAGAAAATACTGCTGAAGGAAACCTGTCTGATTCAGAGAACCATGAGATGAAGGAATATGCCTGAAATAATAGAGGTGAAACTTTAATATGAGTTTATCTCCCTCTGACAAACACATATGCAAACAACTAAAATCCATACTAAATATTTCACATAAACTCCCCAACCTTGTTTTGAACAGAGATTCTTAAACATTTCTACCTCTTCAATGGAAGTGCTTAGAATAATAATTATTTTGCTTTCTTACACCCAATAGTGATTTATTTACATTCTTTCACTTTCTCTGCTTGAACTTTGTGAGGAAAAATTAAAAAGACAGTCTCAAAACCATCACAGATGCCCAGTTTGAGAAGCAACTGGCAGCTTCACATCCTCTATCTCATGTTGTCCCACAATTGTAGATTCATCTGAAAGTTCAGGTCTAATAGACAGTTTCAATTTTCCTCTTTCAATTTCTACAGTTGCTATTCCAAAAGCCAATTTGTAACCCTTAGGGTCTTTGAGACGCCCTTCTCTCAGAAAATCAATTCCCAAAATACAAAGTGCATTAGGTCCTGTTACAATAGTATGTTTCTTCCACTCTTTCCCAGTTAAACTTATGACAACTTGCAACTTAGTCAGCTCTTGAGATCCACCAGTGATTCCCAGAATAGTTAAAGACTCTGCCCCTTGATAATTTGATGGTATTATGGTGCGCTGAGCTCCTGTGTCAACCAAGGCCCTGTACTTCTGAAATTTTGAAGTGCCAGGCCACTCAATGAATACATCTCAATAGATTCTGTTATCTCCAGATAAACTTTTCTCCCCCTGGCAGGAGGCAGGGCACCCCTAATTATGGGGATTACACCCACATGTACAGTTGACACAGTGCATAGTGTTAGCGTAAGAATCACTGTTGGAGCAATGAGAGTTGTTCTGGGAAACTGAGGAAGTGGCAGCTACCCTTCTGGCATTGCTACCTGGGGCTCTGCCACTCTGTAGCTCCCATAATCTCCTGAAAAGAGAGGAAGGGAGCTGACCATCCCACCTATTCATGTTCTCACCAAACTGATCATGCAGGGTTATCCAAAGACTCCCATGTGATTGCTGCTGTTGTCTATTTTGGATTGGCCTAGTTTGAAATGGCCTTCTTGGAGGACATCTGTTTCTGACAGCTGAAACTTGTAACCCTTTGAAAGAAGAGGAAGACATGTGTTCATCCCCCTTCCCCAATTTGGATATGGAGGCTTTAAATTCCTCCTTCTGCTCTTTCATGCAACTCTTAATCTTTCCAGATAGAGTTTCAATGGCTGAGACCAAAGAAACACGTGTGAGACTATCCTCCAATTGCCTCATTTGGTCAATAAAAGAGCCAACAGTAGGAGGTGCTCCACCATAGTTTCTTGCCACTATTCTGCTTGCCAAAATAGTAGTATAATTAGGAAGAGCAAGTTTAATGAGCTTCTTGGCAAGACTTGTTTGCACAGGAACTTCATCAAGATTCAGTGTACCATAATTTCCATAAATTATTTCTCTCGCAGCAAACTATCTCAAATGCTTGATTCCCTTATCTATTGTATTCCATTTCTGAGGGTTCCATAGTAAATCATCTCTGGATGGCTACCTTGTCAGCACAGCCAATAGAAGGCATGACCACAGAGAAACTTTACCAGGTAACTCCCTATACTTATCTATCCCAGAGTCCTTTGCAAAAGTTCCTAGATTAACTGCCAACTTGTCACCTACTATTAAAGCAAGAGCACCTGTGTCATAGCATCTTCCCAACCAACTCATTTTTGTCTCAGTGTATCCTCTAATATAATCTTTTCTTACATGCCTGATTTCCTGCCTGGGTGCATTAGCTGATTGTATATCATCCTTATCTTTATCATCATTCTGATTGTCATCATCCTAATCTTCCTCATGCTGCTCTCCCCCAGGACTCCCTGTTGAAAGGCTCTGTAGGATCACCTTAAGTTCAGAAGCACCTCCCTTGCTCCTGATCTCCTAAGATCCTTACCCTGTTTTGCATCTCCGTCATCCATTGGTGGCTTCACTAAATCAGCTAGGTCTTTAAGACAAACTTTCTTTTCTTCCTCATCACTTTCATCACTGTCACCCTGATTAGCTTCCCTGGCTTGACTTCTGGTCTGCCTTTGAAGAGGAATACCCTGAGACGCACCCTCATGGAGGATAACCCAGAGTGATTTGCTTGTCGTTGCCTTTGTTTTACTTGGAGAATTTGGACCTGGATCAAAGGATCCTTGTCCAGAGCAGCAACCAACTTTACTGGAGCCGCTTGGATATCCACAGTGGGACCGACAGAAGCAGAAGGGGCTTGCAGAGAAACACACCACCGGGCACTCCCTGGGCCCCTGCTGCCACCCCTGCTGGACTCGCTTCTATTTCAGCCACTGCAGGCGGAAGTGTCCCTGCCTCAGTAATGGCTACTGCATGTGGAACCGCCGCCGCTTGGGCAGGGGCTACGGGAGAAACCCGCGGTGCCTCCACCTTTATGGGCACAGCCAGTCTTGCTGCCGCCACTGGCACAGCCAATCCTGCTTGCACAGGGCCTCCAGGCACAGCCACTGCTTGAGTAGGGCTGGTTGGCACTGCTGGCACAGGGGCTAGCAGCCGCTCCCCTACTGGCTTGATGCCAGCTCTGCCGAAGCGTTCTCTGTGGTCAAAGCAGCTTTCCCATAAACTCCTGTCTGCCCACTGCTGCTTGTTGCTGCAGCTTCTCCTGCCTGTGTGTCTTACTCTCTACTAGAACTGCCTATATTAGACCCAGATCTCTTATGTCTCCTTCTCTGCTTAGAGACAGAGCAGTTAGCTGCACATCTCTCTCAGTACAATGCTATTAACATACCTATTATTACCACCACAAGTAATAAAATCAGGCGTAGTAAACAGACCACCTTAGGATTCAAATCATCATTCAAAAAACGCTGGAGGAACAGTCACAGTTGATTGCTATATCCACCCAAACCAACAAATCCAAGACAGTAATCACCAAACCTTCTTAACTTGTATTTAAACCAAACGAAGAGCTTCTATACAATGTACCTGCCAACCTGGTCAATCAATGCAAAAAAAAAAAAATTATAAAGCATCACACTGAAGACAGAGTAAACCAAATGCCACAAAACTCAAATCAGATTCATTTTGGCTTCCTTAATCTGAGAAGTCATTAATTAATCGAGCAATGCCCCACGTTGGATAGGTGCCAATTAATTGTAGGAAAAATCTTCATCTCACTCCAAATGTTAATGTTTTTGGTTTCCATTTTCCCGTGAAACCTTGACTTCTGTGAAAGTCACATGCTATATGATGACCAATTCTTGTTAAAACTGTGCATCTCAGTCATTACTTATGAGTGCAGCATAAATGATGGCCAAACTCATTCTGAGTATTTAAATTTATTTCTTGTTGTCTTGGAAATCAGGAACCTGCTTCCCTTTTTACAGTACTTTATCCAATCTAAACCAAAAAAGAATGAAAGTATATATATATATATATATATATAAAAAAAAAAGTATGGTTATATTTAAGGTTAAGCAGTTACCTGAGCACCTGAACCTAGAAATGCAGTGTTCTGATACACTTCTCTTTCACAGTTGAATTCTCTGCTGCTTAGAAAGGTGTGATGTCCAGTTGAGTTTTCTTGTAGTAGGGAATTGGACAAATATCTGTTTCCATGCAGAGTCCTTGTAATAAAGCCTTGTAAGAAATGTCAAATACTCACACTGTAGTTCTTCCTACCTTGAATGCACTTACTGGCTTCCACTGTCCAGCCACCTATTCTAACAAAATGCTAACATACTTGTTGCATGGTTTTCATATAAAGCAATATTAGGGGATTAGCTTAGTTCACAGTTAGAAATAATGTCAATAGGTTTGTATTTCCACATCTGTTTTAGTAAGTTCTACTACATCAGCAATAGAAACTTTTGAGTAATATAAAATGCTGAGATCGGATGAGAAATTGAAATTGCAATCTAAAAAGCTCCTTCTTTATCTTCTAATGCCATTAGCTTATTTTTGTAATAATGAAGCCTTGTTAATAGGATTCAAATTTGTTTGTTAAATTCTCACTGAAATAAAGCTGATCTGAGCATTTCAGATTCACTGGGATGACCAATGCTGAGTGACATATCTGGGCATATAGGAAGTTTAGAGGTTGTGAATACCGTGACACACAGGTGGGCCAAAGTACTAGTAAGTGTCTTCTGGCAGCAGGATAATGTGCTCTGTGGGGTCTTTGTGCAAGTCACTTAATTTTGCTAGTAAGTAATACCTTCAAGAAGTCAACTTCCCTCTTTTTCATTTCGTTTTGCTTTTGTTGTTTGTATTTTTATGCATTCAAGAAAAGTGTATTTTTTAGAAATTTCCTACATGTGCTGTACAGTACTGGATGCTGTATATAGGTTTATTTTTCGTAGGCATTTCCTGTGACCCCTCAATTTTCAGACCTCTAAAAATCCATTTAAAAGCTCCTTATCTGAAACATTGTGAATATTTTCAGATAATGTATGTGACAAAAGGGTTGACTCCTGAGTCTAGACTGACAGGTAACAAATCTGAGAGGAGACATTAGCAGGGTGCCTTAAGGAAAAGAGAAATAATCACCTACTCGTGTTTGGCAAGTGAAGGGGAACATATGGACTTCAGAAGGTCATGTGTTAACAACAGGGCTGCACAATTGGCCAACACAAGATGTCTAAGAATATTTCAAGGAAACTAAGTGTGATTGGAGAGGACTTAAATGTGTCTTTGTACTACTGGATAATTATGCTTAATATTTTATCTCAAGCTGTATATGAACTTCCAGAAAATCCCCATGGATACTTTTCATCCCTTACAGTGGTGTCAAGGGGCATCTCATGATCATGAAATAAACCTATTGTAATTCTACCCAGGTCTCTTTCCTCCATAAATATAAAAAATTGCTTTTGCAACAATAGATCAAGCAATGTTGTAAAAGTTCATATTCTGTAACTTCCCTTCAGACTGTGGTGGCTATCATAGATCCAAGTGTAAGCAGTAATCCCCATTTGCAAGTAGATGGCACATTATCACAGCATATTTATAAACAAAATATACTTCAAATATATGTCTCAGTCAAACTACTGTCTGAGATAATTCTTTAATGCAAATTAACTACAACTCAATTTTATATGTTTCAAAGATAAGATGCATTTAAACATTGATAGCAGTTCCTGGTAGAGCAGTTTGTTGTTTTTTTCTCTATCCCCCAGTTCGGGGAACATTGAATGACGAATGAAAGCTTGAGCACCATTGCCTTGAGCAATGAGATTTCAGAAATGCAGAGAGCAGAGAATCTCAGAAGTCCTCCCAGAAGTCCTTTATTACTGTGTTGTAGAATTACAGCCCTGTCTAAAGTTAATGGAAAGGAGTCTAGCGTCTTCCATAAAAGACCCCAAGAGGATTTCTTTGCTAAATGAAGTAGCCAAAAGACAATGAAGATTAGAAGAAACAGACATTGACACTAGCTTCAGGATAAATACTCCTCATTTTACTATTCTTACTCTGCCATTGGACTTTGAAGATCTTATAGTTGGCTTATGAAAAAAACCAGCCAAGTTGGTTAAGCATAAATAAAAATATACATACATATAAATTGAATAATACAAACCGCATAAAAGTTGTCAAGTGTGATTTCATGCTACTTAGTTTATTGTATCTGTCTGGTTGTTATATACATCATAAGCTCAAAAAGGACACTTTCAATATTATTATTTTACAGTATTAATATAGTTCTCCGTATCTGAAGTGTACATTTAATCTCTTTAACTTCTAGCTATTTGCCCTGACATGGCTTTGTGCCACCTGCTTCACAGCCACTTTTGTACCTCTGCACAAGTTCTGACCCAGTGTAACTTACATAACTTTCAATCTTTCTTTCAATAAATAAATCAAACCAAGCTCCAAACCAAATATTGTGAAACATGTCAGATTTATTTCTGTATTCACTACATTTTTAAAATCCATATTAAAATTTGTAAACAAGAACAAGATTAATTTTCTATCAGCAATGCCATATACAGAAATAAGATTACTTCGCTCCTTTTATCTTTTCTACCTCTGTGTTCAATTAAGGCTTTTTGTAACTAGAGCATATGGATTGCTCAGAAAGTTGTTCCTATTGAATTCGTAGATCTTTTCAGAGTCACAATTTCCCTGTGCTTTATGCTGAAACAGATACTATAGAATTTCATATTATAAAACTAAGTCTCTTTGAGTGGGGATCTGGTTGAAAAGCTCCAGACTGGAGTTTTTAAGAGGACATAGACTGTAATAAAAGAGGGCATATAGACTCTTCTCTCTGACATCACCCAAAAAATATTTCTGTTTTCTTGTGCTTTCTCTGCTCCTAGTAAAGACAGTTCTATTGCAAGGGAGTGGATATATCCAGGATATTGACAAATTAGGGATGCAGAGCTTTTCCCTTGCGTTGTGTGATGAGGAGCATATGAAGTTTCCAATCGCACTAAGAGTAAAGATCATTGGGCTATGGCTTTCTAAATACCAATGTCCAATCCAATAAATACCTATCTCCTTTAACAGTTGGTATGCAGTAAATAATTTCCTTCTTGTAAACATAAGCATCCAGGGAAACTCAAGAAAGAGAGAGATTCAGTGAGTTATCTCCAATCAAGCACATGGTGCTTGGTCAAAGGTTAAACACAATACTGCTGAATACCCCCGTGATCAGTTTGTCACATTATGTAATCCTGACACTTTGCACATAAAGAGTATTTGTGTGTCACTGTAAGACAGAACAAACACCACATAAATAAGACATCATAATCGTCACCTAGCAATTTGTATAGAATTACTGAGAAAGTAAAAACCATACCTTTATAGTGTGCCAGAACACCAGAACAGAATTCTTTTAACATAACTCACTTTTAATGCCTGTATATGTATTCTAGAATGGGGTAGTTCTGCTTTTGTTTTATTGCCTAACTGTTCCTAACAGTTTAAGGTACAAGTGAGTATCCCAATGCAGATATTATGCACATGATAGAAGATAGAATTGAAAGGCAGAAATTTGCTGTTTCCACCATAACTTCCTGTAAAATGCTTCCTGTAAATCAATTGTATTACAAAGGAAAATGACACACTACTGGTTTATTGCCAATGGCATTAATGACTAAAAATGTTTCTCTGCCTGATTCTATCTTATTCCGCAGAAAAGAGAACTATAACTACTTTACACATTAGTTAAGTCTGTCTTTAAAAGAATGACACTGATGCTTACCATCTTTGTTCTTTCAGAGCTGTGAAAACACATTCATAAGAACCTAGAGCACTGCTACAGCCTAATGGGATTTTGGCTGTCACACAATGAAACTCCATCCATCATTTCAGATATCATGTCCTGGCTTGGACAAAAACATTCCTGAGTTCAAAAGTGGCACTAAAAACCCAGCCAAAACTGAGAACAAGATTTACTGAGTTTATATCCAGGATTTGCTGTAGAATCTAGTTATTTTAGACAATGTTTTGATAACATGCTTAAGTGACTAATGAATCAAGACCAATGGTAACATATATTCCCAAGGATAATGAATAAAGATAAAGAGAATTTTTGTCCTTTTGTGGTGGTGGTTGTTTGGGTTGGGTTGGTTTGGGTGGTGGTTTTTTTGTATTCACATACATCCTTACTACTCCTTACTGCTTGGTTGAAGTATGTGTTTGCTTACCCTCTGTCATCTTTTCTAATGGTTCAGGTTCTATTTCCATTTCTGAGCAAAATTCCCTGGCTTCTTTTGAAACGATAGACAAGTCAACAGCAGCCCTTTCATTTAGAAGACAATGAGTGTTTAGGGCAGGAGACTTGTTCAACTTTAGTTCTAACAGACTTGTCAATAAAGGAACTTTTTAGGATAAAGTGTTCAAGATAAAAACCAGGTGTGTATTAGTTAACACTTAAACCAGAAATCACAGGATCACAGGATGTCAGGGGTTGGAAGGATTCCAAAGAGATCATAGAGTCCAACCCCCCCGCCAGAGCAGGACGATACGATCTAGCTCAGGTCACACAGGAATGCATCCAGGTGGGCCTTGAAAGTCTCCAGAGAAGAAGACTCCACAACCTCTCTGGGGAGCCTGTTCCAGTGGTCTGTCACCCTTACAGTAAAGAACTTACCCCTTGTGTTGAGGTGGAATCTCTTGTGCTGCAGCTTACATCCTTTGCTCCTTGTCCTATCACAGGGAGCAAGTGAGAAGAGCCTGTCCCCTCCCTCCTGACACCCAGCCCTCAGATATTAATAAACATTTATTAAATACCCTCTAAGTCTTCTCTTCTCCAGAGTACAAAGCCCCAGGTCCCTCAGCCTCTCCTCATAAGGCACATGCTCCAGTCCCCTAATCATCCTCGTAGCCCTCCTCTGAACCCTCTCCAGCAGGTCCCTGTCCCTCCTAAACTGGAGAGCCCAAAACTGAATGCAGTACTCAAGATGAGGTCTCACAAGGGCAGAGTAGAGGGGGACGAGAACCTCCCTCAATACACTGGACACACTCTTCTTAATGCACCCCAGGATCCCATTGGCCTTCTTGGCCACAAGGGCACATTGCTGTCCCACGGATAGCTTGTTATCCACCAGGACTCCCAGGTCCCTCGCCACGGGGCTGCTCTCCAGCAGATCACCTCCCAGCCTGTACTGGTGCAGTTTATTATTCCTTCCCAGATGCAGGACTCTGCACTTCTCCTTGTTGAACCTCATTTTATTCCTCTGTGCCCAGCTCTCCAGTTTGTCCAAGTCTTGCTGGATGGCCACACAGCCTTCAGCTGTATCAACCAAGCCTCCCAGCTTGGTGTTATCAGCAAACTTGCTGAGCAGACACTCCATCACCTCATCAATGTCATTGATGAAGATGTTGAACATGACTGGACCCAGCACTGATCCCTGGGGGACTCCATTAGTCACAGCTCTTCAACTGGACTTGCCACCATTGACCACAACTCTTTGCACTCTATTTTGTAATCAATTCCTAATCCATCTCACTATCTGTTCTTCTATCCCACGCTTCCTGAGCTTGCCAACAAGGCTGTCATGGGAGTCATTGTCAAAAGCCTTACTAAGGTCAAGGTAGACTACATCCACTGGTCTCCCTGCATCTACCCATTCTGTTACAATATCACAGAATGCTATCAGATTAGTCAAGCATGATTTCCCCTTGGTAAATCCGTGCTGACTATTCCTGATCATCTTCTCTTCCAAGTGCTCAGAGATGCCCTCCAGGATGAGCCTCTCCATTGTTTTTCCAGAGATGGAGGTGAGACTGACTGGTCTGTAGTTTCCTGGAATCTTTTTCTTGCCCTTTTTGAAGACTGGAGTGACATCTACTTTCCTCCAGTCTCCAGGCACCTCTCCTGTTTGCCATGATTTTGCAAAAATGCTGGGGAGTGGTAGAGCAACAACATGAGCCATCTCTCTCAATACTCTTGGGTGCATCTCATCAGGATGCATGGACTTGTGTATATTCAACTTTAAGTTTCTTTCTTCCATGAGATTTCCTCCAGAAGCTCCTTGCTCATCCATGCAGGTCTTCTAGCACGTCTACCCAATTTTTACTCAAGGGAATGCACCTATCTTGGGCTTGGAGGAAGCAGCATTTAAAAACTGACCATCTTTCTTGGGCTCCTTTAGCCTCCAGTCTTAGCCCATGGGATTCCAGCAAGTAGATCTTTGAAGAGTATAAAGTAGATCTTTGAAGAGTAACCCTGCAAAAGTCCAGGGTTATCCTACTTACTGCCCTGCTTCTACCTTGTGTAATACTAAACTCCACCACGTCAGGATCACTGTCATGAAGGCTGTTCCTGACCTTAATGTCCCCATCCAGTCCTTTTTTATTAATTAACACAAGGCCCAGCAGTGCACCTCTTCTTATTGATTCCTCCACTACCTGTGTCAAGAAGTTATCATCATTAAGGTGTTAACCATCAGGGAGGAGAGGTCTAGCATAGCACACATCTGTCCTCCAGGATCCTCGATGGGAACAGGAAAGGGATAGGGAATGGGAAGACATAACTGACCAGTCTGAAAATGGAAACCAGTAATTTTATGAACCAGATTACATAATGAGGTAATCTACTTTAGAAGGATGTATTGATCACCTGAGATTCTTTTCAGTCTTACATGCTAAGAATGGATGGTCTTGTGACTAATACACTAGTCATAAAGTTACGTTTTGTCCCAACCTTTCTATAAAACACTGTTTAATAAAGAACACAAAGGACTTTCTGAACACTTACAACTATAGAAAGAGGAGAACGTGCTCTGAACTTTCTCAAGTTGCAAAAGCATGGGCAAAAATTGGCAGTTTTCTTTTTCTGCTAAATAATTCTCTGTACTGCAAGCATAATAACTCGGAGAGGTTTCAGAGAGGTGCTGTAAAGCACTAGTATTTGTTTGATACTTAGCTATCGCTGTGAATAATTCAAATTGAGAAATGCTGTTCTTCAGCAGTGATAAACCTATATTTAACCAAAAGAAATTTTTAAATCAACTATTACTCAGCAGGAAAGAAAATCCAAAGAAAAACCCAGACAGATGAGAACCTCGGTGTCTTGACATGATTTTATAAGCAGTGGGATTGCAAGACCCTCCCAGACAACATAAGAACAAGCTGTATAGATTAACCGGTAACTTAAACACTCAAAGCAGCAGGCCCAAGCATAAACTTAAGAGAATTTCTTCCTCTAAACTAGGTTTTTTCCTTTGAGCCTCTGTGCCAAAGCCAACAAACAACTAAGATTGCTACCTTAATTTCCCCATTGGGAGTTAAATTAGCAAATATTTGCTAGAAGATTCAGAGAGAAATGTACCACAAAGTGAGTTCTCATTTACTTGGCTTCCATCTTATGTGAACAGTCAGGGCTCGTTTGAGAGGCTGCACACCATAGCCCTTTACACAGGGAATGCAGATATGTTCCTTAGCTTCTCCTAAGGCTTAGAGAAACAGCAAGTTTTGTTCTCAGTAGTTAAGTCTGATTATCCTTGAGATGATTGCAGCAACCAGGGTTGTTTTCTGACTTGTAAGAGCGTAAATTATGGAAAACAGAAAAAAAATATATAATCAAAAAACAAGGATCCATGTTGGAATGTTTCTCAGTTACAAAGTGAGTGCGACTTTCTACACTGGACTGTTCTGCCTGTCACAAGTGAGGGGATGTTAGAGTAGTTTGCTTGTAACTTTACAATGCTCCTATTCTGAAACAGCATCCAAATGGTTAGAGTAGGAATTTGATAATTGCTCTGGAGGAAGAAAAAATAAACTCATTTTCTGCTTTTGCTGCCTCCTATTATCACCTGTACTTCCTCTTCAGCTTTAGAATTCTAATCTGTTTTACTTAGACATGCATTTAGATATGTATTTAAATATCTACATAGGATTAATCAAAGAACATGCAGTTCCCTATTATTTTGAAGCTGGATGCAAGATTCCATACTTCTAAAACTGCATGATCACAAAAGCATCCTGACGTATGGACTCTTCCAGTGCCTAACATGAGGGTGCCCAGCACTTTCCTTGACTGAGATGGAACTAAGTATGCCCTCTCTATGGTTTGAGGCTGACAAAACAGCAGTAAGACTCAAGACCTTTCTAGAAGCTTTGTAATCTGAGAATTGAAATCAGTCTCATACTATGTTTCCTGCAAAAGTGCCAGTTTTCGCTTTTACATCATCATTTCAAAAAGCTGAAGAGCTAGAAAAGAATTTTTAGTTTAAAAATTTCCACAGAAAAATGGAAATACTCTGCCACATGTCTTTTTTATTTGGTAAACAAATAACCTATATTTTTCCAGATTTCAGCTAGGATAGGATTAATTTTCGCAAGAAAATATGAGTGGACACAACTAGGACAGCAAATCAATCAGCCAATGGGATGCATGATACTATGCCACATCTGCTACACAGTGGGTGTTGGGGCAAGGGTTTTGAGTGCAGTGGCCCCAGGTGGTCAGGTGGTGAGTATTACGTTGTATATCACTTGCTTTATATATTATTTCATTAGTATTATTGTTGTTTCTTCTCTCTTTGTGTTGTTCTATTAAACTGTCTTTATCTCAGCCCATGAGATTTTGCCTTTTTCTCCCAGTTCTCCTTCCCATCCTGCAAGCAGGGGAGCGGGTAAGCAAGCAGCAGTGTTGTGATCAGATTCTGGCTGAACCTAAATCATGATGATTTATAGTAGTGGCATATTAGCTAATAAAGAATGTAATACACATTTCTGTAAAATAGTCTAAACCATGGAGATATGTGCAAGACAAAATATGTACTCCATTTAGTAGTGTGCACAGTCTTACTACGGATGTGAAGTAACTAATAAAATAAACCTGTAGAAATTAAAAAAAAAAAAGTGTTTGGCTAAAGGAATCATTTTACCCATGCTAACAAAAGCAACTAAACTAGAAAAGTGACCAGAAAAGTTAGAAAGATTAGAAATGTTTCATTAGTTCAAATCAGGTCTTAAGTAACATGAAACATTTCACAGCTTTAATGAAAAATTTTATGTCAAACAGCATTGTCTTCCTCTGGCAAAACGCATATAAGCAGCCATGAATGAAGTGGTGAATAACCCAGTGTGTGCCCTGGTCCTGCAGCCATCTGTCCACAGGTGCGCCACAGCTCTCCTGCTCACCGTGAGTCTGCACTTCCAGCTCCCACCACTAGTTTCAGATCAGTTGCAAAATAAAGGTCACAGCTGTTTATACTGTGCACACATATGAAAAAGTAAATTCATACTCAAACAGGATTTTTAAAAGGCTATTTGTTGACTTTATATGGAACCTACATTTGAGTCTCTTACAGGCTAGATATTATGAATAGTATTAACACTGTTTCCATATCCGCGGCTCAAAGTAATATTCTGACACATTTTGCTATTTCAAGAAATTAGGGACTGGACAGTCTTTTAAAATAGTGATAAACAGCGATAAGGGAAGTAATTTTGCTTTAGCTAAAAGCTTATGGATATAGAATCAGAGTATAGGCAAACAGGGAGTATGTGAGATTCCATCTCTTGACCACAGCCAGGGACATTTTGTGGTTGGGAAAGGGCCGATTGCATGGCAACAGGTGTAGTGCGCATGTGTGGGACGACTGAGTTCGAAAGTCCAACCACGAGGAAGACAAATAACTTCATCCAGCAGCCACCAAAGGCTTCAACCAGACATGCACAAGAAGGAGCTGAGAATATGTATCAGCCAACGCAGAGTGGGGTTTTGTTTCTCAGCTGTAACCAGCAAGTGCTATAAAAACCTGCCAGTTGGGGGTGTAAGGTGTGCATGAGGACTTATTAGGCATGCATCCAGCGCTGTAAATAAATTCTTTGCTCCACCAACTTTATCCCTCAACAAAATCCTTTAGAAGAATGGGATCATTTCTGACAATAATCTACTTGAAAACTATGCATTTGCAACCTTTTTTCACTCTTTTAATCCTATGAAAGAGAAGACCTGGTTCTTTTCCCCATTTCTTGCCTCTCAGATTTTCTATCAGAACTCTTGATTCTTCTACCACTTTGTTTTCCTTTTTATATCCTACCTCTGTAACTTGCACAGAGGGCTTCATCTAAGACTCCAGAAGAAAGGTGATCTATACTCTCATCTATAGAGGAAAATTGAATGCAGGTGTCAGATCACCCAGTAGGCTAGTGGTAGAGCCAGAAATAGAATACACTTTTCCTGAGCCAAAGATTATTACTTCATATGGGTTCTTGAAATATGATACAGTGGGGAAATGCTCAAAAGCACAACTACAAGGAAAATAATTTTAGACCCTAGTACTCAAAAGGAAGGAAAAAAGCATGCAGCAAGAGTTAAACAAAAACAGCAAGAGCCTTCAGACAAAGCTGGTAACAAATTAGACATAAGCAGGAAGGAATATATGAGACATAGACTGACACTGATTTCATACTGGAAACCAATCTCAATAAGAAGCTACATGGATTTCTTGCACATGTTGATAGAACAATGAGAAATTTGAGAATACATCATGGCATTTGTTTTAACAGAAGGAATTCAGCAACACACAGCTGAAGTAATTTGAAGTCTAGATATGAGGAAATACTAAAATAACTACAAATGTTTACATTAAATATAAGCAAACAATGACTACAAAATTATAAACATGCTATGAAAAAGGAAAATTATTGGTATGGCACCAAAAAAAAGGGAATAAATAAGATAAAAAATATTTAAGTATTCGTGTCAGGAACAGCTTTGTAATGTTCAGATCTCTTAGGCAGCGTAAGTCTCCCAAAGGAAGGAACAGAGCTTCACTTCATGACTCTTTTAGATGGAATATTAAATTATTTTTTAATGGTCTTTCAAAATAATCTAGTATATACACTCTACTTTTGCTACCCCATTAGGGTAATGAATGCTACAGTAACATTTATATCTTTTTGCAGAAAATATCCTGCAAATACAGCAATGATGTTGTCACTGAGTAAGGATATTAAATTACTTACATATCTAAAAAGCACAATCTTTTACAGTGAAAGACACCAGAAAAAATTGTGAATGGGAAAGGCAGAAAAAAATGGTTAATGGGAAATAAAATCAAACCTGTCATACCAAGATGTTCTACCTTAGGCACAGCCCCTTGGTATGACTATTTCTAGATGCTAAGGTGCCATGGGGATACAGTAGGACTTCATTGTGGTAACACCACTGGCTTTCAGAAGAGAGTTGCAAATATAACAGGTCTTACTCAGGGGCTACCCTATGGCTTCTGTCTTCACTAAGACTCAGACTGCTGCCAGGTGGGCCTTTAGCACAGAAGCAGTAAGCACACACTAGTTGAATCCTTCACTATTTCTGATTCTAATCTGTAAATCAGTGGTATAGCTTCTCAAAAAGTAAATGAGAAATGCAGAACAGATGTTATTACCTTGAGTGTGTATTTCAAGTGCTCAAATATTTTAAATAATTTCTTAATCCATTTTCTTAGTGATTATTTAACAAACATGTTCATTTGTGGGTTTCTAGCTCACCAGTCTGTCACTGGACCAGCTACATGGCTTGCATGTTATCACAAAGGATAACGAAATAACCCTGCTTGAAACAGTGGCTTACAGCAGCTTTAAGCACTGAAGATGTACTATTCAGGCTCACATGAAACACTATGGAGAAATACCGACTGAATACTGTGCAGAATGAAAGCTCCTGTAATGGAATCAGTGGACCACAATGAGGAAGCTACATAGCCTCTTCCCAGGTAGCACACTGGAACTGTGTAACATTCCAAATTTAACTGCAACCATACATTATTATTTCCTGATATTTCATTACCATTCTATGATAAATTATTTATCTTTGTGAAAACAAATTCCACCACAGTTTTAAGAAGGAATTTGTGGATTTTGACATGACATCAGATTTTATAGTGTGAAACTTCATCTTGGATTAATGGATCAGCATGATGCTTTAATTATTTCTCTACTCAGTGAGGCTAAAGGTTCATAAAATGACTCCACAACATAGGAAGAATTCTTATTCCATTGCATCATCAAGAGTCACTGTGGGCTCCTTTTCTAGTCTTACCCAAGTCCACTTGAGAGAATAGTACTACTTCAATTAAATGGAGATATTTTGGGTTCCATTTACTTTATTCCTCTGAAAACTAGGTAGACTTTCACTGCTATGGTAGTGTGGTGGGTTGGAAAGTTCCTCCCACCATCATATTTGCCAGACCACCTCAGTTGGAAGCAAATGAAAGCTGTATTTACAAGCAAAACTACAATCTACAATGAAATGCAATGAATATGTAGAAAATATACAGTATTTACAATATTTACAGGTATTTACAATTAATAAACAGCACAAGGACCCCCCTGACCAAAGACGAGGGGAAGGTAATAGCTTCTCCCCCCCTGCCTCCTGTACACAAAAGGGACAAGAGAAAGGAGCAGAGAGATATTTCATTAGATTTAGCCAAAACAATGCAGCCAGGGTAAAGCAGAAGCCAGTTAGTATCTCCCAGCCTGAGGAAGCGAGGAGAGAGAAAAATTGTTTTGGTACAACTAGTTTAAGTCCTTTATCTCTCCAATGGGATTGTTTAGAACTATCATTATTTTCCTTTTTACATCCAATAGTGATTTATTTACATTCTACTACTTTCTGTTCAAGATCTGTGAAGAATTTTTAAAGGCATAGCCTAAAACTACCACAGGTAGCTGCACTTGTGTGTCCCCTGTGTGGTGTATAAAATATCCCCTGTATGGCATATAAAATATCCCATGTCATTCACCTTTAGCTACAGAGATGAAAGCAGGCCCAAACCTCAAACACCTTTGAAAAACTTTGCAGTGAATTCTATTCTCATCATCTAATGCTCATGTAGTGAAATATTAATAACAACCTCAGATTAATTTTAATATAATGATCTATGCAAAACTTTCCTTTAATTGCTACATATTTAATACATTAGTTGAAAGAAACAATCATTAGAATAATTATTTTAAGTATTCTATTACTCATAAATGTTATTCTTCAAGAGTCATAAGATAGCTGATTCACTTACTGAAGGTTCATTAATTAAAATGATCCATTTACAAAACTATTTCCAACTCATGGGCAGCTACCCAGAATGAAAATATTTATTGTAAGATTTCACTTAATTATATAATACGGGAGAGGCAGATATGGGTGGCAGCTTGCCATGGAAGACTACTATTCCATTATTCATTTTGGCTAACACACTCGAAGAAAATTATCAGAGCAACGCAAGGAACATGCATAGTTTCTCTTTACTACCTGATTGTGAATCCTAGATACCTATGCCATCTTAAGCATTTCTAGATATGGCATTCTGTTATCTCTGTTGTCTTTTGCATTAAGCCCATCATAAGCACCATTTAATTTCACTTGCAGGTATTTATAGAAAAATCTAATCAACCCTTTTTTCATAGCAGTTTTTCTTACCTGTAGCAAGAACATCTATGCCTCTCTAGATATTACTACAGAATCACAGAATATGTCTGGTTGGAAGAGACCTCAAGGTCCAACCTTCAACCTAGCACTGAAGGGTCAACACCAAACCATATCCCCAAGAGTCAGGTCTTCAAGCTGATTGAACACGCCCACCTATTCTTACTTCCACCTGTTTTTTCTTCAGGCTCCTAACAGGAGATAGGCAGAACACCTAATGGGATTAGTCATGAGATATGAAACTTTTTACCAAGAGGTCACTGGGTTCTGCCTGTTCAATGACCTACAGAAAATAAGTTTTTCTCATTTCATACTCCAGTGGACAAGAATTCTCACTGGAAAAACAAACAAACAAACAAACAAATAAATATAACAACCGAACCCAAAAACCCACAGCCAAACTAAATAAACAAAAAAAAACAAACAAAAATCAACAAATAACCAACACCAAAAACCAACGCTACCATTTTTCTTATTTGCTTCCTTACCTATAGGTTTCAGAGAACATGAGTTTTAGAAGCACAAAGTCACAAAGTTACCTTCCGAAGTCCCTGAAGATCCAATGTGTGAAAAATTGTTAGCACAACTTTCAAGAAAGCTTGCAGTTCACTTGCCTTCGCTGTTCTTTTCCTTTACAGTATCCATGAGTACTGATTTTGTTATTCACAGAATCACAGAATCAACCAGGTTGGAAGAGACCTCCAAGATCATCAAGTTCAACCGGTCACCCAACCCTATCTAATAAACTAAACCATGGCACTAAGTGCCTCATCCAATCTTTTCTTAAACACCTCCAGGGACATTGACCCCACCACCTCGCTGGGCAGCCCATTCCAATGGCCAATCACTCTTTCTGTGAAGAATTTTTTTCTAAGATTAAGCCTAAACTTCCCCTTGCACAGCTTGAGACCTGCTCCCAACTTGGTGTAATCTGCAAATTTACTGACGATGGACTTAATCCCCTCATCCAGATCATCAATAAAGATATTGAACTGGATTAGGCCCAACACTGATCCCTGTGGGACACCACTAGAGACTGGCTGCCAGCTGGAAGTGTTAATTTTTTAAGAACGCAGAATGTGGTTTTCCAAAAGATAAGCATTGGCATTAACTCTGTACAAGAAGTAACTACAAACTTGATTGATAATTCATACAGATCAAAATGTATATTTACATATGTAACACTGATTAGGTGATAAGCAGACAGCCTCTTCCCAGACTTTCATTCAAAACAAATATTTAATATTTTGGTTTGTTTCTTTCTTTTCCATTTTGTCACTCAAGTTAAGTTATTCATAAGCTACTACAATTCTTTCAGTAGATGAGCAGTCCGCTCAGTGATACACATATCTGAATCTTGGAACAGAGAAGAAAACAGGTTCTTTACTGTGTCTCAGGAGTAATGGGGTAAATAGCATCTTAGTGACAAATCAGAAAGGGGACAATATTTGTCAAAGTAATTGTTTATATAGTGCTGTGAACAAATTCAGAGACAAACGCTGTTTATTAAAAGCTGAAAGTGTGCAATGCATCCCTGCTGCACTAATGCTTGCCAAAGTTTCTAGGGGTTAGTACACTATTTTTGATTAGAATATATTTATCTTCCATTTTAATGAGCTCTTCTATCAAATTTTTAGTAGCAGAAATAGAAAAGAAATAATTTTAAGGAACATTTCTAGAATATGGCAGAGTATTCATAGCCTATTTAAGGTAAGAATTTTGTACTTCTGGATACCTTTGCATCCTCCAGACTAACTTACATCAAATGGAATCAAGTGAGGTGGAAAAACACCAAGAACAAGGCAACTAGGTACATGCTTTGATCCTGAATCACTGCTAAAAAACATGGAATGGTGTCTGGAAGAAATAATGTTTCCCATGTATTTTTAAGTAATTTTTCATTTTAAACAAGCAATAGCAGAAATCCCATGGTTTTCTGAAATTAAGTAGCTGTCTTTTGTCATTTTTGTTTGTCAGCTGAAGCCAAGCATACTGAAAAAGCTCTAAGAGACAGAATTGTGTGACCTGCACACCAGATGGATGAATGGGTGGTGAAATAAGGCTTGTCCATATGACCTCACAGGATGCTAGCTGCAGTATCTCATGTCACTACCCAAAGAGATTAAACAATGTACTTGCATTCCTTCAAAATGCGTCTGCAAAGTGGTGCAGTTCTAATTGATTAATGGGGGTTTTCATCATCTAAATTGGATAAACACTGCTTTGTGATGGCTGGTCTTCAATCTCATCACTAACTTGTATGTTTAACATACCAAAGATCTGTCAAATTCTTTCCAATTCATAAAGCAGGACTGGACCCAATGCTGGATCACAGTACAGAATAGCAGGATTCTTCCATCCCTCTGGAAACTTGTCTCACTGCTACAATATTCCTTAATAACTGCATTTGTTATTCCTTAATAAAAGTGTTATTTCTATTCTGACATATTAATACACAACAGATTTTACATTTTGATTACTTTGCCCTTAACATTTTTTCTCAGTATTGTAGGCTCCACTATCTTAGCCAATACTTTGGTTTCAGCTGTTTCAAGTAAGTCCCAGACTCTTGACTAAGTTCTACAGGGACCCTCCCAATAGGCTTCCCACGTAGAAATTTGCTGTTGAACAAGAGGAAGTTTACAAGGACTGAGAGCAGTGCAGCACTGAAGGAGGAATTCCCAGGAAAAAAAAAATATTGCATATAACCATTTTGCTAAAAAATAGTTGAGGATAATAAGACATGGAAAGAGTACTCACTGCAGAACTAAATCTGCCCCTCTTCCTGCATCTCAAAACATAGCAGATAAATCTATGTCTTCAGCCATGACTGAACAAGTGTTCTAGGTCTATTTTGGATACAAAATCGCCAGAGAAGACTGTGTTTCTGTTCACTGGCTGGAGACATTGTGCTTGAAGCAACCAAATAACCTGCAATTTACAGACAGAAGCGAAATCAGCTGATAAAATTCCACATAGACACATTCGTTATGCAGGTACAGGCTCCGTTGGTTCAGCATTTATGTTCCGCATTCTGTGCTCTCTCAATACAAACAAAGAGTGATGATCTCTGTGCTGCAGTTTATACCTGCAGTGTAAACTGTCAGCTTTTACTTTGTATTTCTGGGTCTAACATCTTCAGTGTTGTTGATCCTTTCTATGAAGCTGTAAGGGTACAAATTTAAATACTCAACTCTATTGTCGCTGTCATTAAGTTCTAGACAATTATAACACTACCTAACACACACAGGGCCACTCCACCACCTCTCCTTCCTTGTCTATATCTTCTGAAGAGTTTGTAGCTGTTGATTGAAGCACTACAGTCATGTGAGACATCCCACTATTTCTCTGATGGCCACAATTACTTGAATTTAATTGTCTTGAATCACTGTATCTTCCAGAGGATACTGCAATATTTTAAACCCCACACAGTGGCATGCAATAGCATTAGGAAAAAATTAAAACTAGAATAGGGTAGAATGACAGAACAGGATGTCTGATTCTAAAGACAAGACCCACAATACAGCAGCATCTGTCCACTGACCGAAAACTTGTAGGTGCTTCTTCCATTTCTGTTTCTGAATTAAACTCTCTCAAAGCCACATTATTTAAGTGATACTGATAGTTCACTTCACAGGTTTGTAAGGATAAAAATCAGTGTGTGGTAGCTGGGAGGAACCTATGTCTAGAACCAGCACCTAATTTCAGACATCTCTTATAGAGGTGTCCAGCACATTTTATAAGAAATGTAATCAGTTTGCCACAAGACAAAATCTACTCTTTCATCCACTACAAGACTGAACTGCAAGTGGTGGAGTTTGTCAGAATTTAGAAAGTATAAAATGGTAACTCATTTAGAATAAGAATGGTAAAAAATATCTAATAGAGAAAATAAGCCTTTTCAGTTCCAGCTGTGCAACATCATATACTAACTTGAGATGTGTGGGATATTGATAAATAGATCCAATGAGCTGGAAGAATGCCAGGAAAGAATCCTGGAACTGAATCATAAACTGATAAACTGAAGAAATAGGAAAGTATCACAGATTTATCTCCATCATTCACTGACATTTTGGCATTGAATTAAAAGATTTTTTGAATAAAACGGTATATATATGAGACCATATGCAGTTCTGTAACCTTAACTTCAAAAGAAATAGGAATTTCTAGAAAAGGTGAAATTTTCTTTTAGTATTTAGGCAAAAATTTCAGGGTTGATCTGAGAACTGCCTATAGCTATGGGATGATACTGGTTATAGCTCATGATACACATCTTTTTTACTGACTCCTCTGTTCTAAAGAACCTGAATGGCTGCTGCCACTTAATATCCATTCATCCCCTTTAAAATCATTTACACTCCCTGAGCTAACTCAGTGTCTGGAGAACTGATTTGTAGTAGTAAGGAGTAAAGAGCCAAATCCATTCCAGGGAAAAATCTAAGGATTTTTTTATGTCAGGCTTCTTAGCAGTAACATTTGATATAATTTTTTGTGAAAATCTGTTGGTCCTAATTACAATGTGACCTCTGAAGCATCTAATTCTGCTCAGATAACCTTATTCTTCTGATATAGAAAACCTCTCTGGGGCTTTCTGACAGGAAACTGCTTTGAAAAATATGCACATATTTATTAAACCACTTAATGATCTAAAGAGTGCAATGAAATATTAGCAAAGGGAGCAAGTTATTATGGATGGGTTGGATGCTGCAGTCGGGTAGAACAAAAAAATCACTGATGAAATGTGGTGGTAGGTGTCACATTTAAGGGTGGTGCCTATTTAGAGCGGGTTGTTTAACTTTTAAATAACTAGACATATACCTTCGGTTATAGGAGGAAGAAGATCTTTTTTATCATATAACATGCTGGGTTTGATAACAACAGAGACTGAAAATTCACAATTAGTAATCCACTCATGTTCTGCCCTCCAAACATAGATGACCTATTGTATATAAAATATTCTTAAATTATCATTACAGACTATTTTCTAAAACCTAATCAGTTTATACTAAAACTATTTAATAATACTTTACTATAATCTATTAAAAGGCTCTACACATTAAGCATATGATAGTACCATCAATTAATAGCTTTTTTCACATGCCAGTAAACAAGTTCTTCAAATTTAACCTTTAAAAGGTCCTTCAATAGGGTTTGTTTTAGACACTGTCTGAAAAAGAAACTCTTCACAGCAACTTGTGAATATTCTCTGGCTTAGACTTAAACACTCTAAGTACAATTGCAACTCTCTTTACTTGCACATCCCACAGGTGCTATTCTGTTAATTGTTGCGCTGTAGTAAATGCATCTATATATCCATGCATGATCAAAACAGCCCATTTTTAAAATTTAAATTCAGAAATGAGATCAGCTAGGGACTGTTATGGTTATTAATATTTAATAGGCTGAACAATTAATAAAAATATTATTAGCTTTATTAATTTTTTAAAAATCTTATGGAAAATATTAATAAAACCTACTTACTGGTTCAAAATATTCAGTTGTGGAACAGATACCTCATCAGCAGGAACACGTGACAACTTATACAATATTAGAACAAGAAAAAAACCATACAACAAACAGTAATTTAAACTGTAAAGAAAAAGACCATCAGCAACATGCTGGCTTTGCCCACAGGGCGGGGGAACTCTAGATTCTCTGGGGCAATGGACCTTTTAACATATGCTTATAAAAATCAGATTTGCTAGATTATACTCACTGCAAATTGCTCTTTAGTGCAGTATATTCAGTCACTACATTTATAATCCACAGAGTATGGTACCATGCGGCACGCGCGGGGATTTAATCAAAACCAAAATGGTGTTAAACATGTGAAAACTTTCACTTTCTGTTGGCTCTTGCAGCTTGTTGCTGTAGCACAGACATGGGGAAAGCTTTTATCTCCGAGAGCTTTGTAGCTGAAAGCTTTGTAGAAAAGGGATTGCTGCTGAGGCTTGCAGGGCTCAGTGGCTTTGTATCTTTGCCTGTTGTGGAGAAGTTCTTCAGCTGCAATCTTCGCAGAGGTTCTTGTTGCTTCTTCCAATAGAACAAAATTGTCCCGGGGTGTTGGCTCCTCCAGGGTTCATCCCTCGGCCCAGCAAGACAGGTCTGTCTGCTCCTGGGATTTCATTTTCCACATGTTACTGTGAGGGGCACTTGTGTCTTTCTAAACTGAGGCACGTCACGGATTCCAACTTGTAAGGCAAGCGAGGCTTGTCTCTTCAGGCTTGCAGGCTCGTGGCTTCTCTCCCAGATCTTGGTCAAGGCAAGGCAAGGCAAGGCACTCACTCTTTGGGCTAGCATTTATAGATTTCTCTCAACAATGATGGCCAGTGACAACAAAGATTAAGAGAGAGAAACCTGATACTTTAACCTATAGAATCAGGTTTTCTCCAAACGTGGCCAAAGGCACACACATCTGGCCCACTTGGACCCCAGGGCATGTTCAGGCAAGCCTGGGCAATGTGGGCAATCTCCTGAAAAAACAGACCTCCTGGCTCCTGCTCCATTGTCTGGTTCAGGGCATATTTGAGGTTTTGTCCCTTTGGAACAGAGACTAAAATTACCAACAGTCAAAACTGGACTGTAAAACTGGAAGTCTACTATAACATCTGTTACAGAAAATTAAACACAGAAAAGTGGAAAGACATAAAATAAATGAATGCTACTGCCAAAAAAAAAAAAAAACCAAACAACTTTCCTTGGAATTTTACCTGGTCTTAGTAAGAAGCTTATCTAGCGCTTTCTAGAGCAAATTGCTATGCTCTATTACATTATTTTCTCACTTAACTATAGATTTAGACAAATTCAGATTAAAGAAGAAGCTATTTAGTTAAAAGGAATATCAGCAATATCTAAAAAACTTTGCCAGCTATGAGATCCATGTTTGAAGGTGGTGTTCTTGTACACAGGTCTTTTCAGATCCATTTTTTATGCACAGATGAAGGAAACAATCTAGTTGCAAGATTTCAGAGCTGGGCTGAACAGGCCAAAACTGCCACAAAAGTCTAAGATGTTTTAAAAAGGAAGAAAGAGTGATAGTAACGGAAATCAAGAACGCACATTTCAATGTGATTACTTTGTTTTTCACCAGACAACAGAAAAACCGTTACCTTTAGTAACATCAGTAACACAGATGTGTTTGGCTAATAAAATGTGATTGGCTTGCAGCTGCTTTGGTCAGGTGACACTGGTTTTGCTCACTCGTGCTTTACTTGTTACATGTAGTAGTTGTGTGTAGTACTGCCAGCCCAATTATTACACAGAAGATAACATAGTTGTGTGAAAATCTGCAGATGAGCAGATTTTTCAAAGTTATTTTAAGGTCATTCCTTTTTTGCTAAAATGTACTGCAATTTGAGTATATTTAACTAATTTCAGTCTGGACTGGTGTTAAGTGTTCTCTCCATAGCAAAAAGGACTATCATACAGTAGGTTCCCATGTTCTTGTTTCTTCATGGTTACTACCACTGTTTTGATTCTTCATTATTTAACATATTTGATTTCACTGTATTCAGTTCTGTTCCATAAAAAATAACTCCTTTTGAATTTGTTTTCTGAAGCAGTTTGGCTCCTGCAGCAATACAGACATGCATTTACCAACAATATACTTCAGCAAAGCATTTTTTTGTCCATTAAATGGTTTTTCACTTTGCCTCAAAGAAAATTTTACTTTGTGATATTTTGCTTTGCAATATTCAGACAGTATTCATGGAAATACTAATAAAGCATTTAGTGAAGAGCTATTTGAGGCTTTGATTGAAAAGAGTCATGACATGTGAATTTAATTTCATAAGAAGAATTGAACTGCATAGCCTTCTATTATTTCTGAAGTCTTCTCTGTTCTTGGAGTTGTCTCTTCTTACTCACATTGCTATTTAATCTATGCCATCGCTCCATGATGTAGAAAACAATGAATTTCAATTGCAGATTCAAAACCAGCCTGAGTGGGAGGAGATGTAAAATGTTTTAAGAAACATCTGGACTCACTGTAGGAAAAGTCTGTTTCAAGGACATACAGAAGCAATGCTGGATAATTAAGCTAACCCTACCAGTCACCTTGAAAATAGTGCACCAAGCATATCAAAGTCCCACAGCAAACTAGTATTTTAACATGAATCTGCAGATACTTTTAGGAAAGTTCTGGTAATAGCTCACTCTAGAGATATACTCAGAAATACAGCAACGTAATTGTCTGGGAAGAGACATTAATGAACCAGCTAAACCTGTTTGGCCACTGCCCTTTCTCCTCCCTCCCCATCACAGGGTCCAGGTTTGAGGTCGAGAGCCAATAAGCAGGTGCCATTGAGGCTGCCTGGGGGAGAGGTGGAAGCTGGACCCCGTGCCTCACGTTTCACACAGAAAACTGCAGGTGTCAGAGGCTAGTCGAGAAGGCGTGTGCAGTTTGCCTGCATGCAGCACTTTGAACTGATTTGCAATATTTGAAAAGGTAATCTGCCATTAGGCCGTTCAGTTTTCAACAAGGGAATTTATAGGGGATGATTCGAGAGCCTACATCCTGTTTGTTAGCGGAATTCGTGGCGGTGACAAGCACCCACTTTGTGCCTGGCTTCAGGGCGATTACCTGCTATTGTCCTAGCAGCAGCGTGTTGGGTCCAGAGCCACACCACAGCAGCAGTGCTCTCTTTCTCTCCCTCACTTCTTCCAGTTTTGGGATTTGTCTTTGGATTACCCCTGCCCTTGGATTACAAATTGCAGCTCCATGTATCTCTTCATTCGGCAAAGGTTTTGGTGACTAGAAGCTCAGTGGTTCATGAGTAACTAAAGCTAATTTACTTGGTTATTTCTAAAGTTCACAGACTGTTTCTCTATAGCTTAACTCCACAGCGAGGCTGAGGGGCTCTGTCCTGCCTTCCAAGGCGGTATTGCTGTTTGTTTTTGCGTTATAAGAGTTTCCAGTTTGTTCCTCTGTATTCCAAGTTTCTGATTTTTCTAGACTGTTATTCCATTGTTGCTTAGAGTCCTATCGTGTGTAATCAACCTCATCGACCAGGCAAACGATCCTGGATCAAATTAGCTCGGAAAAATAATTTTTAATATCAAATAAATCATATTCATATTTTATCATATTTCCAGCTTATAAATTTGATCATAAACTATATCAGCAATTTGACAGTTAATGGTGATAAAATACAAACTGCATCAAAAGATTTCAAATACCAGAGTGGGCCAACAGAGATGGGTAAAAGGATGAGGCACAGAAATCAATACACATTTCTGCCTTTGTATTCATAAAATATATGCCTAAGGCATATTCAAGAGAACTTCACTACTGCAGCCTAAATTTTAGATAAAATGCATTGGAAAGAATTAAGTATCTTGAGTGATTCGGTTACTGCATTGGAATCTTATATTTAATATTAATTCACAGAACTGTTCACAGAAGAATCTCCTTATGTACTGAGGTGGTTTGGAGAACACAGGTCAATCACTTGACAGAGTTGCCATCTGCCTTGCCTTTGAGCAGAACTCCATTCTGATATTGAGATGGTCTGTCTGCAGAAATGCCCCAGACAGCACAGCTGAGAGAAAGGCAGGAGAGTGAGAAGTAAAATCAGATTTTAGCTGCCTGCTTCGGAATTTATCTCTATCAATCAGGGCTGCAAAGGATCTGTCAGGTAGAAATGGAGAGTAAATCCATAAAGGAAAATGCCAGGAAAAATCAGATTTTGATTAAAATCTCTTCCCCTAAAGCAACACCAAAGACCCAGAGCAGAACACAGAAAATAAAATATTAATTTTCTAGCTCAATCTCTCTTTTGTTCTTTATCCATATCCTCTTTTTATACATTCTACATGAAATGGTTACATACCTGCAATGTCTGTTGCACTGACAGTTTTGGAATAATTTTTCAATGATGAGCCACAAGTTAAATGTTAGTTGTTTTTATGAGGTTTAAATTTCAGATTTTATGAGCCGCAGAAATCCTATAGCTTTTACAACTTTACTCAGTTTTAAACAGGGATAAGAAAACTATGTTTCTGAAAAACCACAATGTGTAGAACAATAGCTCTCATTCAGTTTCAGTGTAATGTTTAACATATACTCACTATTCTTTCAAGATCAACAAACTTCTTATTGTAATAATTTTTTTAAACAATTATTCTGTGATATTTGTAGACTGAAAATGTCATCAGATATTTATCAGTAAAAATGTTTTACATCACTATTTATGAATAGGTCAGATAGCATTAATTAAAATTATTTGAAATGCACTCCTTTGTTTTCAATTATGTCATCCTGATTTTGTCTCCCTGAAGCCTTCTCTTCTCCAAGTTGCAGACCCCCAACTCTCTCAGCCTTTCTTCATAAAAGGAGTGTTCCAGCTCTCTCATCATTTTTGTGTCTTTCTTCTGGACTTGTTCAAACAGGGTTATGTCCTTGTGCTGAGGATTCCAGAGCTGGACACTGTGCACATGCACTAGAGCAGAGTGGAGGGGCAGAATACCCTTCCTTGACCTATTTGTCACACTTCACGTAGGCCAGGATACAGTTTGCCTTCTGGGCTGCAAGCACATATTACTCATTCATGTCTAGGTTTTCATCCACTCATACCTGTAAGTCCTTTTCTACAAGGGCTGCTTTCATTCCCTTTGTCCACAAGTCTGTATTGATATCAGGGGGTGCCATGATGCAGGTGCAGGATGTTGCACTTGGCCTTGTTGAATCTTATGAGGTTCACACAGGCCCACCTCACAGGCTTGTCTAGGTCCTTCTGGATGGCATCCCGTTTCTCAAGCATGTCAACCACACCACTTATGAAACATGATTATCTTCATGTATCTACATCTCTACTCATGGGACTACCTATATTAGAAGAATATTCTGGACCCTGACATGAATTGTGATTCACTTCTGTACACAGAACCTACAGCAAGTAAAAGGAAAACATTTGCAATTATATGTTCTAATAGTAGGAAACATCAGAATAAGATGGTAAAAACCTATTTCAAATACCTAATTACATGTTTATAAAATAATTCTAGTGTGTCTGACCATAATTCATTTATACAAATTATAGAACGTATAGTTGTCAAATTAAATGCAGATCTTTCCTGATCTTTCTCGTCCCATTGAGACTAAGGTTTAAAAAAAACCCTCTGAAGTGGAAGATTCATTTCACAGGACCAGAGCAGAATTAGCCTGAATAAACCCCTGAATAACACTGTAAATATCAAGTCTGCAGTATCAACCATTTTGGTCTACAGATCTACTCCTATTTCACAACAGTACTTGCTTATGAAGACGTAGCTGGGAATTCAACTCATATGTATGTCGCCTATAAAAGAAAGGACAAAAACTTTCTAAGTTGACTGATTCCTGAAGGTAAAACAAGAGTGCTGGTACAGCAGAGCATCAAACACCCTAAATTCACCACAATATGGATGTGTTAACATTTTCTATCGACAGGGGAAAAAATATTCTTCAAGAGCAATAACTGCTTTTATATTAAGGCCAGAAGTTTTGTTAGGAGAGATATTGAACTCTTCCAGCATCCAGGTAATAACGAATTTTCTCTAATTTATCTGCTAAATATCTGTTTCTTTATTTTATCTGTTTCCTTTGAAAAGGAATGCTGGTCACCAGAATCATATATATCTGGGTTTATACATTATGAAAACAGTAATAATTATTGACATAGAATGGGAGTAGGTCCTGCAACAGCAGTCACAAGCTGGATGGAGAAGTCATGTGGCTGCCCCTTTCTCACACCTACATGCAACATTCTGGGGTGCCAGTAAGAGGAAATAGCAGATTTTAGTTCTTTTATTCTCATCTATCCTAAGCAATTAATGTGCTTCTGGAGGAGATTTCTGGGCATATTGGCTCATGGTATCATTTTGGGAAAACATAAATCAGATCTGCTGTTTTGGAAATTGGCAGAAGTACTTACACTATTACATAGCACCTTACAGCACCGTTGGCATACATTATTTGCTATTTTGAAAGTATTAAGTGATTTCCATTTGGCATATACTCTCTAAAAACTTGATCATATCTTCAGTAGCTTCACAACAACTGAGTAAAAAAGTAAATGAGTGGTGATCTACACGAAAGAGAAGAGAAAAATCTCTATTAGTACTACAACTCTCTTTGGTGTTTAGAATAGCTTTCATCTACTGCATCTTGTAGCTGCAAATTCACTTGAATTACTAAGCAGCTGACCTTTCTTTCTTTTGCAGTCTCACTAAATTGATTTTACATACACTATCTTTTTTTAATGAATTAGCCAACCGTGATTAACAAAGCAGTGAAGCTCTAGCTATCATATAATTCCTTCTCTGCCAAAGTCCTTTCAAAAAAATGGAATCAAAGAGAAGACAATATGTTCCATATCACATTTTCCCATTTCCAGATATCCCTAAGGCAATGATTCTGTATGTAACTATGACAGTGATTACATACCTCACAATAGATCACACACAAATTTAGATAGGGCATTACAGCATATGCTAGAGGGAATTAAAGTCAGTGTCATGGCTTGAGTTTAATTTGATGATGATATTCAATACAGTGCTGCCGTTACGCCAGCTTCAAAACGAAAGTGCTGGCTGGAGTAACGTGTAATGGGGCTTGGAGTTCATACTGTTACATGAGAGGCTTCCTCTCATGTGCGATTTGCTGCTTCCAGTCTCCAGATTTGAGTTGTTGGGCTTTCCCCCTGGGCTGGCTGTGGGCTTGGGTGGCGGGAACCATTTTATCACTGACTTCTGCTGCTGCTTCTGCATTTCACTGCACTTTCCTGCAAATAGGCTAAGGTAATTGTGCATTGGATCATTTCCAGTAATATCTTCACCTCAACTCCAGCTCAGTCCGGGGGGGGGGGGGTGTGTGTTTGTTATTTTCCCTCCCATTTGTGTGGGGAAAGAGGGCAGCTTGTGAGAGCAGACTGTGTCTACCCAGCACAGTCAGTTAAGGTACAGATTCTTAAACAATTATTCTAACTAGTGATCCTGAGTACTCTTTTTGGTTGTAGATTAAATTGTATGTTCAGATATGCCAAGCATGATTGCAAAGCCATTGCTACATGGACATAGATATAGATTGAAAATAAATAGCAAAACAGGATTAAATCTTTAGGAAAGAAACTAGTTTCCAAAACTATCATCCTTACATCAGATAGTCTATTACAAAAATCAAGGAACTTTCTTTCTGCCTCTTTTACAAAACTTTATTCAGTGTTCTGAATTTTGCTTTCTCAAATGGCAGCTGCTGTAACAATTCTCAGGCTTCCTGTTTAGGGGATGATCAATTTAACCCTGCAGCTGGTATCTAGTAGTGTACCAACACAGCAGCAAGGCAAAAGACTACTATGTGAGTTTTGACTCAAAACATTCTGATTAGCTCACTGGGTCTAATTTAGACAAGGTCAAAGCAGTCTTTTGAGGAACGTTACAAATTGTAACTTAACATTGGTGCAAGCAAGCGTTACAGTGTCACCCAAAATGGAGCGAGGAAATTAAAACAATGAAAGAGAACCAGGATTTCTACACACCTTTGAACAGTTACAGCAAAGAAGTACTACCATTCTGGGCACAAGGAAAATCACACAAGTTCTAAATGCAATTAAATATTCCCCTACATCTCAAGTTTATCTGTGGCATACAGCAGACTTCTTGGTATTGTTTAGCGTCTGCACCAACTCAGGCATAAAGATCTGCAGCTGACAACAGCAGAATGCTAATCCTTCAGCAGTCATCATAGGAGAACATCACTCCTTAAAGAATAAACTTTTTACTCTGAAAACATGACCAATGACACCATGTTACACACAGCCATATTTCAACAGGGTATGTCCTACATCATTTAGGGTAAGCTGCAGCACATTTACTTCCATTGGGTCTCTTAAAAAATCTCCCTATTAAGCTGCACTGCTCTTGCACAGCTGTTCAGCTGCTGTCTCATGCTGAGAAACATTCTCCAAACATCCTAGTGCTGCATTGGCACATTACACAAAATAGGCTCCTCCTATCGATAGATACAACAGTGTCATGACTGCCTCATTTCACATAAATTACATCATTTGCCATCTGCAGTATCTGCTGTTTTGCATTGAATGTAGTTCACAAATTAATTCATCAGCAGGGACAGGTGCTTGTTTCACTCTTCTAAGCTCTGTTCAGTCAGCATACCACACACTTCTATATTATGGGGCCTGTTCAAAACTACTTTATGCTTCAGAGAGACTTTGGCTTAATTTCTTAAATGTGAAATAAACAGTATTTTATCCTTCAAGTTCATAGTAGCCATACAATTCACATTCTCTATAATGTGACATGCAACATACATGTGTGCTCTGACATCACAGCTTCTGCAGTGCCACTCCTAGACCTTAGCAATTCATTCTTCTCAGACAAAGCTCTTTGTTTCACATACCCTGCTCTCTCATGTGGTTTTGCTTGATCTTATATGCAATTTCTTGTGTTTGTGCCAAAAATGTTGTCTTTTCTTCACTTTGGGCAATAAAACTTTGCGATTTCTTTTGCAATATCAGATGGGAAATATTATTTTTTTCTATGTAAAAAACAACCATACTAGGATTATAGCTTTCTCTAGTACCATAAAAAGAAAAATAAGAAATGTAAATTCAAAGAAAATGGTCCTGAAAAGATTGCGTGCATGCATGTTTATAATTTGTCCTTTTTTTGTGCAGTACAAATAGAAATAACAAGAACTTAAAAGAGTGTTATATGGAATAAAGCTGATGCCATGCATTTATTGTATTTAAAACAGACATAACACTAAGCTCCGTATCTATTACAGAGAAAATGTAAGTCTGTTAAATGTTTGGGGTTTTTCTATGTTAGATGGCCCATAAGATGAATTCATATCAAAACCTTGTAAGTACAGGCATTTATAACTGTTTCTTGGTGTTACAAAAACTTCTATCTGTCATCATCTCTCTCCATTCCATATGCATAAAGGTAGTAATCAATAATTGGTTTAATTAAGAGCATGGAAAGATATATTTAAGTGTGCTTCTTTTAAGAAAGGAGTTTGCAGAATTTAAATTGCATTCATATAGAATAATTTCTCAGAGATAACTATAAGTCAGATCTTGTCAGTCTCTGGGGGCTTGTGTAGCATTGTGTAAAGAATGGCTCTGGATTTCAAAAAATCCTTCTTTTAATATGGTAATAATTATACTACTATTTATTATCATTACAGGTACTTGCTCAGTATGAAGGTTTCACAGGTATACATTGTATATATCACTTAGCATGCCACAGATATTTTAATACCAGTACATTTTATAATTAAGTTTTACTAATATGGAGAGAAGACTTCATGTCCTGTTCAAAGACTGCAGAGATTAACTTCACTGAACTCTAGCTCAGTGTTCAGTCTTATGTTATAAAACTCAAATAGCTTTATGAAGCACCACAGGGAACACTTCAGCTCAGTTCAGACATAATGCATTCCAGTAAGACTTGTAGCAATTTTTCCTTAAAAAAAGGTTTCGAAAAAGCCAACCATCTGAATGCTTTTCTTTGAAAGAAAATGTTGTCCTCAGTGGCCATAAAGAATTTTGCTTCTTCATCAATTGCACCACTCTTTTTCAATACAAATCCAGAAAAAGGATTACAAAAAATATTAGCTCACTCCACTAAGGACAAGGTTAACAATCTCAAGGAGAGATCAAAGTCAAGGAAAACCATGTTAATATTGATATTTGTGTATATATATATATATATATATTTTTTTTTTAAGTTAGATGAAGTAAAGCACTCCTTGTTAGGAGTTTTCCATTCCAAAGTCCTTTCTGTTACAGTCAAGAAAACAAATTCCACAAGAATTGGTATATTCATGTCATCTTCCACTCTCAACAAATTAAAAAAGTACCCAAAAACACACCTACTGGGCAAAAATAATAAATGCCAAATAAACCATTTCACACAAAGATTTTGCTCAAGGATTTTCACAATTCTGCATAAATCTCCAGTGCTGACATGCCTATGTAATAACTTTACCAAAGACTATAATCAGAGAATCATAGAACCATTCAGGTTGGAAAAGACATCTGAGATCATCAGGTCTAGCCATTAACCCTACTCCACCAAGTTCACCACCAAACCCTCTTACTAAGCACCACATCTAAATGGCCTCTAAACACATCCAGGGACAGTGATCCAACCACCTCCCTGGGTGACAGGTAGATTTTTATCAGTTCTGTTAAAGATATTTGTAGAAAGAACTTAATAAAACCAAGTCTGTACATTTTGATATTAGTTTGACTGTTCCTGTAACTACTCTTCTTAATAAAGATATAGAAGCATAGACCTTAGTAAAGATGCAAGTCTCCTATGTAAAGATGCTTATACTAGTTCAGATCAGTTCTTTTCTATGAGGGAAAAAGCACTTGCAGGATAAGCAGTCAGTTCTGCCAACACTGTAATCACAGTGGGGAGGAACACATAGGGAAAGGAAATGCATTTACTTGTGCTGCATTAAGCATGCAGTATCAATTTTAATGGAAGAATCTGTGTTTGAAGGCATCTTTTCTAATTTAGCTATCATGTCTTTCCAGCCGTATTTTCTTCCCACCTTTTATCTCGTTGAACTATAAAACGATTCAGAAACTTAAGGACAGGAGATACAGTATAACTAAGGCTTATTCTTCTAACTGTTTGCCCTCTGGCAAACTAGTCCAATGGCCTCTTTTTATATCAAACATGAATTATCGAGTCTTGTGATAGCTGATAAGACCACCTTGAATTCAATAGTTTTGCACTGAAACTACTTACTACAAAGCTAAAGTCCTCAGAGGAGACAGGCAGGCTGAGAACTCAGAAGACATCATCTCAACCTTCCTGTACCAAATATTCAGCCACTATACTTAACGTGTGCTCTCTCCAGGGAATCAATATTTAGGATACCGATGGGCTAAGTAGTGAAAACACCTGCTTACTCTGAGGCACAAACACTTGTTACAGCACTTTTGTGAATTTTACTTACAGAGGTCCTCTACAGAAAAAAAAATAAAATAAAACCCTTCACTCACTGAGCTAGGGAACGAAGGCCCAAGCTAGGCTACAAAATGGCATGATCCTGAGAATCAAGCAGAAACAAATGGCTCTTTAAGTTTTGATCTCATTCAATATTCCTACTTTACAGAGTTTTTTAATGGTGAAAAATCAATGTCCTGACTGATTTTCCAATGATCTTTCATTTTCATCTGTAGGCAAATTATATTAATATTGAACTGCTCTGTAGAAAGGCTTTGATCTATTATTGTGTTACATTTCCATACAATTAAAGGCTTCTTCACTCTCCCCTTAATCTCATAACCTATTATCCTCTGGGCAGTTCAAAATGTTTAGTTTTCCAGAGATGCAATTGACTTCTTCTTTCAAGAGGGCATACACATTTCATACTTATATCATTCCAATAATACAATTTATTTATTTTTGTATTGCTCTCTAATTGCATTTAAGAAGATGGAGTAAGTTCAGAGCCAAATCTAAAAGAAACAAAATCACTATCAACACCCTCTTTTTCTGACCTCTATTTTTTTTCTTCCATGCACTCTTTGGTGTAAAATGGCCTTTGTTGTAAGACTGTTGAAATAAAACAGGATTGTTTTGGATGAACTCAACAGACACAACATTTAATTCTTTCACCCCATGAGCACTAGATGTAAGTAGAGATACAGCAAGAGAGAAGTATCCATAACTATGCTCTTTCTCTCTCTCAAATTGGTTTGTGTTGCTTTTGTCCCTGGTGTAACTTAAGTAATCTCACAGCAGTCTAAATTATGGTGAACAGTGTCCTGAAAATTATCTCTGCAATGTGATACATTTTTTACTGTTTCATAAAAGCAGGGCGGAGAGAAATAAATTCAAAAGCATGAACCATCCTAGGGATTCTCTAAGCTGGATGGACTGAACTGCTATTTATAAATATTCTACTAGAAAAATTGGCACAAATTTGGAGGCTTAATGACTATTTATTGATAAGCAATGTTGCTTATGTCACCACTCCAAACCTTATACTGCAGTTCTGATACAAGTACTTTTTAACTGCACTTTATTAGCACCTCATTAAAATATCATTAAGCTCTTGAAAAATTTTGTAAGAAACCAAATAGCTCCTTTTTTTTTAATTCTTTGAAACTGTATTTGCATGACCATGAGGAAAAAAGGAGCAAAAGCACTTACTCAGCCTTATGCAAAGCATCCTATCTCAGGCAGTAAGGTCAGAGCAGGCTGGGTATATGATTCATTTCTTTTAATTCTATGAGGTACCAGACATTTGCAGACACTACTGATATTGTCCCAAATTAAAATAATGTGGTGTTATTTTTGTGTAGCTTGTCCTATTTTGGCAAGATAAAGTGTGCCAGTGTAATGAAAGCATTAATGCATACACCAGTGCTGTATGTTCTCCTGTCAATAAAAGAAGAAAGAAAATAATTTTTTAAGAATGTGTGAAAGATTAGCATAAGAAAGACTAGAAGCAATGGCACAAAATGAACCTTGACTTAAATCTGTGACTTTGTTTTTTAATGGACCTGCTACTTCACTGATAAAGTAAGACCAAAATTAAATGCATGGCCAATATTGTTCACCATCAGCATGGACTACTGTTGCTCTCAGTTTTAAAAGCCAAGATTATAGTATTTTCAAATGCCACCTTTTTTTTTTTTTTTTTTTTTTTTTTGGCGGGGTCTGAATTTTATTGTGACTCAAATTGAAACATCTGAAAAGGGTTAGGTATTAAGGGACTGTCTAACTGTCTAAGCATCAACTTTATTTATAGAGTATTAGGTCAGTGTTCTAGTTAGATTGTGAAGTGGGTCTGGCTCCCCCAGACCTGCAAAGGCACTCACAAACACACACACTCACTCAAATAAGCAAAGCATACAGAGTGTCCTTTTATTGAATCCCAAATGCATGCTGGCCCAAATGTAATCATAGAAGCAAGGGTCCAGGTGCTACTGCTTTTCCCCATGGTAGGTGCATTGATCAGAGGTCAGTTGGCATAAATCTTCACAGGCATCCCTGGGGGTCAACATAAGGCCTCAATCTTACAGCTGCCCAAGCTCCTGAGGAGAAGTCTCCCCTTTTATTGTACAGTGGTCCAGCCCTTGTCCCTGCACATTTGGCCAGAATGTGCAGGGAGAGGTGCCAAACCCCACCTCCACATACATAAGAGTGAAGGATCCTGCACGTGCATCTGCTAGGTTTGGGGGGCAGCAGGCAGTGGTGGAGGTCATTGCTAAAGTTTCAGCTGTTGTTTTTCCAAATGTCCTTCAATTTCCTCCCTTTTCCCTTATGCATTTTTTATTGGGGGAAAAAAATAGTCTAGATGTGCAGCTGGAAAGGGAATCACACCCTTCAACAGATGTTGCAATCATCCAGGCCTGTGGAATATGCATCTTTTAAATGATAAAAACAATCCTTAAGACTAATGCTGTGTATTAACATAAAAGTACAATATAGAACACAAAAAATAAAACTCCTCTAATAGTGTCATGCACTTTCTGATAGTGGCAAGCCCAAAGGGTAAATAAAATGTGTATTCCCATCCAGTTCTTGATTTGGATCTACCAAACACCCACATAGTTTATTACTTAACTGACCTAAGAGAAGAAGATTTTAAGAGAACAGTAACAAAAAATCAGTCTCACTTCTTAAATGATTAGTTATTAACATATTTAAAAGAGTTGTTGGGAAAATTTACTATAATGATTTCTCTTCTCCATTCAGGTGTTCCTTCTGTAACAAATGTGGGCATGTATTTCTGTCACAAAGTGACCTCTGACTGGTAAGTTCCTGAAGAACAAGTCCCCTTCAAACTTAGCCATCTCAGTTTACCAATAAATTATGTAAGAAAACAAGTATTTGTTTGTGCCTCTCTGCATCTCTTTCTGCTCACATTTTTCTTTCCTAGTCTTATTCTTTCCTTTTTGGTAAATGGAAAATGACTACTCAATGACTGCTTCTCTGGTTGTTGGCTTTTTTCTGTTACATGAGTCCATATTTATACTTTGTTTGTACCAGCAAAAATAATGAGTGAATAAAAAAATTTTGTACACTTATTGAATATATACCATAATTTATGGCTAGTATAAACACCCATGAATTTCTTTTCCCACTCTGCCAAGCACAAACATTTGAAATGATCAGGTTTGCTCTTTTCAGGTCCTGAGGGCACTGTGTGTATGGATGCTTTGATGCATGAGAGGATAATTCTATTTAAATCAGCCCTAGGTTTGCATTTGCTTTTTAAGAAACTTTCATGTCACAGAAGTGTTACTGGCAGGCATGTCTTTTTACATTTTAGCATTAAATAACAGGTAAGGGCTGTTATCAGAATCTACTTACATATTCCAATGCTCTTGACAGTCTTTCTATTCATCCAAAGTTTGTAGATTGACTTTATGGTGACTCTTGCTTTGCTTCATGTGCTAAGGTCACTGTTATTCTATTTTAGAGAAAGGAAATTTAATTTTTAAGAAATTTGCACTGACTTATTTAAAATAAGCCAACATTCCACTTTCCCAAAGCAATGTGTCAAATGTATGAGTCCTTTATATGTTTAACCAAAATTCATCAATATTTTTAATGTATACTTTTCCTTCCCCTACACAGTTCACTGGAAGACAAAAATAAAAATCTAGTCTGAGTTTTCACCTTAATGAACATCTCTGTATCCAGAAACAAAACTTCCCTTCTGGATTAGACAAGTGTCAACACACCATTTACATTTACAGTTTATGATATATATAATGCTTCTAACAAGGCAGACATTTAATAAAGAGGCAACTACCTCCTCCACAGAACACAGCCCTCTTTGCAGACTATCTCATGCCAAATCAGCAGAGGTCAGGTAGCCACACAGCCCTGCTTTCTACACCTGCATCTTGCCCCACTTCTTGCAATGGCATTTGTGTGCATTAACAGTTAAAGCAAGACAAACCCTCCTTGGCTTGCCTTTTCCTCATGCTATCACCCATGCTAGAGGAGGCACTTCTGCAGACTAGCTCGTCTGCCCTGCTGTCTCATCCATCCTTTAACCCCAAAGTAAACAGCACAAGTGCCTAGAAAGCCAGAGGCACCTAGACAAGCTGGAAAAGTGGGCTGAGAGGAATCTCATGAGGTTCAATAAGGCAAAATGCAAGATCCTGCATCTAGTTTGGGGCAACCCACTATATCAATACAGGCTAGGGGATGATGAAATTGAGAGCAGCTCTGCGGTAAAGGACTTCGGGGTACTGGTGGATGAGAAGCTGGATGTGAGCCAACAATGTGCACTTGCAGTCCAGAAAGCAAATTGCCAGCAGGCCAAGAAAGGTGATTCTGCCACTCTGCTCTGGTGAGACCTCACCTGGAGTACTGTGTCTAGCTCTGGGGCCCCCAACACGAGACACATGGACCTGATGGAGTGGGTCCAGAGGAGGGCCACCAAGATGGGCTGGAGCACCTCTCCCATGAGCACAGGCTGAAAAAATTGGAGCTGTCCAGCCTGGGGAAGGCTCTGAGGAGACCTTATAGTCACATTTCAATATCTGAAGGGGACCCACAGGAAGGATGGAGAAGAACTGTTTAAAAGGACTTACACTGATAGGATGAGGGACAATGATTTCAAACTGGAGTGAGGCAAATTTAGATTAGACATAAGGAAGTTCTTTACAATGAGAGTAATAAGACACTAGAACAGGCTGCCCAGAGATGTGGTTGAGGCCCCATCCATTGAGACATTCAAGGTCAGACTCAGTGTGGCCCTGGGCAGCCTGATCTAGCTGAAGGTGTCTCTGCTCACTGCAGAGGGGTTTAAGAACGTTACCTTTGAGGGTCTGTGAACACACAGAGGACAGCAGGGATGGGCGGCAGGGCCGGTGGCAGGGCACAGGCCACGTTCCGCTCAGCGCGGAGCTGCACCCCCTGGCTGTCAACCTCGGAGCGTGAGCGGGCGGGGGCGTCTCCAGCTGGCTCCGAGGTGGCGGTGACCCTGCCCGGTGAGCGCTGGAAGGCTGCGGTGAGGAGGCCTACAGCCAGGGGTCGGCTGTGCTTGGCTCTCCAGGCTAGCCGCGGGCCCGTAGGGTTATGCTGAGTCTGTGTAAGGAAGTTAAATAACCTGCTTCCCGTGGTAAAGAGCCCCGAGAAAAAGAATGAGTAAAAATGTCACTAGCAGGACAGTGTTATAAAATAGAAGAGTTTTTTAAAAATACTGATTCTATGACTGCCAGCCCTCTGCCTTGCAACTTTCTGTGCTACGTCATAAGCCTACAAGTGCAGTAAGTGAATGGTCTACAGTACAGAACACTCAAAGCTGGGATCATTTTCTTGCAGTTTCAGGTTTGTGCAGCTGAGTGAAACCATCCCCAACTACCAGGTCCACCAAAAAAACCTTTATGCCCTATGTTCTTTCCTCTGTGAACAATAACGTGAATCTATGCTTCTAGTGAACCTATCTATGCCTGCAGCTGGAGGAGAAGGAGGGTAAAGATATACCTCAGAGATCTGCAGATATCACATGATAGTACTCACTTCCCTCAGAAAGTTGTTGACAGGTTATGTTCATTAATTTTTGCATGAGTCACACTGTTACTAAATTGATAGCGCTACATAAAAGCCTACCAGTGAACAAAAATAAATAAGAACATCTCCCTAACTCACCATCTGCCACAAACTTATGATACTTTCAAGTTAATTTCGGTGGTTAAGCTATATTTCTATAGACTAGACCCACTGTTTCCACGAATTTTCCTCAGAAAGTGCAAGCACTTAACATTGCATTAATACAGTCCTGGGGAACCATCCTGTTATTTGGTCCAGTGAACCACATCTGTGGGGTTTTGTGACTGCATTTTTTTTAAATCATTAATTTCAAAGCTCCATGGACTTAACAAAAATTTCTTATACAAGTATTACTACCAGTAGGTGTTTTCTGAGTTGTAACTATGTAAAGTCAGATAAAACACAGAACTTAGTCCAATGGAGACAAAGAGCAGGTGTTTCAGGAGCAGCAGCAAAACAAGGCAAGATGATATGCTGATTCTGAATAGTGCTTCTGCACCTTCCAGACACTTTCAGCTCAGGGACTATATTTACATTTATAGTAACTGTTAATTGAATGCTCATCTATAAACTTGACCAATCATCCTATACTTCCACATAGACTTTTGGCACCAAAATGACATCTAACTCAACAGCTCACATACCCACTGCACGAAAGTAATTTTTTGTGTTTGGAAACAGATTCCTATACATTACTTTTTAAGTCCTTATTTTTTGTACACAAGTACAAAAGATTCTGATTACAGAATCACAGAAACGTTCAGGTCGAAAAAGCACCAAGTCCAACTGATAACCCCACAATATTAACTTACATAATGTCTCCAAGCTGCTCATGATTTTATGGTTCTCTTATTTAGTAATTTTCAATAAGTAGTTCTTCCATATGTTGTTCTTTCTTGTTGCCCTTCTGCAGACCTTTGCTATTGCATCCTTTCCGAGACAGAGAAAAGAGGTGGATATCTTACAGGACTAGAGATGGAAGCATACTATGGAGGTACACACTGTCAGAGACACAGTACTAAAAATTCCTAGTGTTTGATTTGTTCTTTTGATTGATAAGATTACCCTGGATGTGTTTAAAGGTTGTTTGGATGTGGTGCTTGGGGGTTTAGGGATGAACCTTTTGGAGGAAGGTTATTGGTTGGACTTGGTGATCCTGAGGGTCTTTTTCAACCTGAATGTTTCTGTGATTCTGTGATAAGAGTACTGATTAGACATTACCGTGGAACCCTCTATCATAAACCCTAGATCTTAATCCTGAAAGACAAAGGTGATTTCAGAGCTCACTGCTTCATATGTAAAATTAGAAACTTTTGAATCAATTTGCATTTATTTCCATTTAATTTTCTCTGATGTCCCTACTGACAACTTATTGCAACTGCAAGAAAATTAATCTAACCATGGTTCTGAAACCTAGATACTTAATATAGAAACAATTAGCAGCAATAGCAGTGAAAAAGGTGGAGTATAAAAATAAAAGCAAAACATTTACAGACTTTAATTTAATTCAAATACCAATAAAACATATCTAGCCTAGATTTCCCAAGCTTGTCAAGCTGGAGCATGTATAAGAAACATAACAAGAGATAACACTCAACAATTTTTTATTTGGAACTGCACTGTCGATGAATTGATTGATAAAAACTAAATAAAAGAAATTACTAGCTGCTAGAGAAATGTGAATTCTCAGCTATCTGTAACCTGCCTTTTTTTGTTAGATTTCTTATGATTAAATAATAGCTTGAATCACATTTCTGTGATATCAACCAAGAATTTAAATTTTTTTAAGTTTGCATGAATCAAACACTTAGTATTTTAACACTGCAGCTTTTATTCCTTCTTATTTTGCAATAAATTCATGACATATTTGGCCCAGACCTACCTACTTTATTACACCTTTTTCATTATAGCCTTCTCAGTTGTCACATTCCTTTTTCTCTTGAGTTTCAACACTGACAGCCCACTTTGCAGCAGCTTCCCTTTTTATCAGAATCAGTTATGGTAAATGAGATTACTAATCTTTTAGAATGATATTTGTTTCAAGCCAAACGTTTTTTCCAATTCTATCAGCAGTGAATTTGGACCCCAAAAACATCAGTATTTGGGTACACAGAATAAAGGAAGTACTTTTGTTTGATTGCATGCCTAAACAAGCCTAAAGGTTATTATTTGCTACTTAAGAAATTATTGCTTATTGTGCAGTTTTCCTGCATGTATGAAAACTTTGAATATCTACAAAAAAATAAGCAAGAAAAAACTATATAGAAACACTTATTATTATAAAAATTGATGTTTTTTCACTTTTTAGAAATATTATCCAGACACAGGAAGAAGAATGAGTTCAAAGTGTGTGGCTAAGAATTAAAGCATAGGATAATATAGGTAATATTGTAGTGGGCATTTACTCTAGTCCACCTGATGAGGAAGAGGAAATTGGTGAGGCCTTCTATAGACAGCTTCAAGTAGCCTTGTGAACACATGCCCCAGTTACCATGAGGACTTAATCACCTATGTATTTGCTGGAAAGACAGCACAGCAAGGCACAAACTGTCCAGGAGGTTCCTCCAGTGCATTGATGTTAACTTTTTGACAAAGGTGGTGGAGGACCCTGTGAGGAGAGGTGCACTGCTGGACCTTGTGCTAACAAAGAAGGTCTGTTCAGGGATGTGAAGGTTGGAGGCAACTTTGGCTGAAGTGACCATGAGATGTTGGAGTTCAGGATCATGCAAGGAAGTAGCAGGGGTACTAAGGAAGTAAACCTGGACTTGAGGAGAGCCAACTCTGACCTCTTCAGAGACCTACTTGGAATAATGCCATGGGTTAGAAGATAGGAGGGATGAAGAGAGTTGTTTAATATTCAAACACCACCTCCTCCAAGCTCAAGATGGATGCATTCCCATGAGTAAGAAATCGAGCAGGGAAGGCAAGACACCTGAATGGATGAGCAAAGAGCTTCTGAAAAAAAAAAATCAAATGGAAGGCCACACTTGGGAGTAATGTAGGAGCATTGCAAAGTTATGTAGGGAAGCTACAAGGAAATCTAAGGCACTCAGTTCAAGGAAGGTTCTCCCCCTCCTCTACTCTGCCCTGGTAAGGCTGCATCTGAAGTAGTGTCCAGTTCTGGGCTCCTGTAATAGCCCTGTCCTCTATTGTCTCAAAACCACAGGTCTGGCAGGGCAGGGCTAATAGCCCATGGTGACTCCATTGTCTCAAACAAGGTGTGACATTAGGTGATCTGAATAGATAGGGTGGTGGGTTTGTTGGCCTTTAATAGCCCTCATAGAGAGCTGCTGGCCTGGCAGAATGGTTTAAAAATGAGAAGACATAATTTCTGCAGAGGCAGGAATTCCCTTTTAAAAATAACTGTAACAGCACTACTGAAAGGCCAATAGAGACATTGCACTGGAATGCACACCTCTCTTTGTGATTTGGAGAGACCACCCTCCCTCCCACCCCACCAAAAGGTCATAAAAGGACCACAGATTCCAGGATCCACATGTTGCATCTACCACAGAAGACCCTGCTGGAATGTACACCTGCCACGGACGAAACTGGACTATGCCTGTGAGGACTTGTGAGAACCAAGGGTGGTGATATCTTTCTTTCTTCTTAACTCTTTCTTTCTCTCTATTTTTTTCCTCTCCTCTTTCTCCCCATTTTCCCTCTGCTCCAGTCCAATCTAATAAATGTAACTGATCAGCCATTTGGTGTCAGTTCCTGTAATATACTCCAAGAGAATTTCTGAGTCTTAGCATGACCTCCGCCACTGCCCAGGGTTGGCTCAGGACACCAGGTCATGATATTTTAATTGACATAGTCAGCAGGATTCCCTTGCTAGAGTAAAGCAGCTGTTGAGACTAGACCTCTGAGGCTTTTCTCAGGGAAAAGTGATACTGGAGGAGCAGGAAGAGTCCCCTGCCCTTTTTTGTCTTCCTTACAGCCCCAAGGACTGGGGTGCAGCAGTTTTGGTTTGTGACTCCCATGAAGGGGGGTTGGCAGCTTTGGCTTGCATCCCTCATGAAGGGGGTTCACCAGATTTATCTTCAGCTCTGCTGTGGGGCTTCAGAAAAGGAGGGTGTTTACTCTGCTGAGTCGGAGTTCCCTGGCAGTTGATGATGACTGCCTGGGTTCAACTTGATTTTACTGCTCCCTCCTGTTAGAAACATTGACAGTGCTGATGCTTGCAGTTTTAGGGGCAGTGCTGATGGCAGCATGAAAAAATAGGTGCACTGTAAATCAGAGTTGGAGAAGAACAGAGCATTACAGAAATTGATGGAGGACTTGAAGGCAAAGCTTGAAACTGAATGGGTAAATCAGCTGCAAGTTAAGATGGTTGCAGATGGCCTACAGAGCCAGTAGCATAGTGCTTTGGTTGGGGAGCAACAGCTGTGGGTAGAACTGGCTGAGTGGCAGTGGAGGATTCCTTGAGAGTGATTGCAGATTTGATATTATGGCTAAAGAGCATGATTTAGTTGCTTGGGAAGTGCCTTGTCATTATCCCTGGGCTGGAATGTAAGAAGCAAAACCTAAGCAGGTTCATCTCTTTATTGAAACTGAGTTCCAGTATGATGGGAGCAATGAGGATGGACTGGAGATCATGGCTGGGGAAATGCCCTGTGGTGCAACTGAACTGGCAAGATTACAAGAGAACTATAGCTGGCTCCTTAGGAGTCTGAGAATTGAGTATGTGTGGAGAATCTCTTTCACTGGGGGAGACCGGGTGAAGCTTTCTGGGTGTGAGGCCCAGGGGTCCTGGGGTCCTGGTATGTTTTTCACTCTGGAGGATAGGTATACAGTCTGGCCTCTGACTTACGGAGCTGCATGTTGGGCTGGAGGGCTGAATCCCTCGGAAAAGGGGGTCCAGTGGCCATTCCCACTTCAGGATTAGACCAACTGATCAGGGGTGTGCAGAGGGTAGCTTGCCTTCAGCTGGTGCATGAACAGCAGCTGATTCCACAGCAGCCCTGCCTGAAGCAGTTCAAGGCTTTGACAAGAGGCCTCATTGAATCTTTGAAATTGTGTGCCATGCAAATCCAGGTCCACCTGAGGGCCACACTCTCAGCTCCAACCACTGGACACCTGAAAGGAGACTTAAGCTTGAGGGAGGGAGGTTTTTCTCCACAGTAACCCCAGTCAGATTCCTCTCTTGCTGGGCTGGAGGCTGCTGAAGGGTTAACTGGCTGTAGCTGCATTGTGGGAATCTCAGTGGGAGACTTAAAGAGCAGAGAGAAGTTTACCAACCCCCCTAAAAAGTTCTCAGAACTAGGATGCCAGCTCTGAAGAGAGGACCTCAATAAGGGAATACTCAAAGAGTTGGTGGATGGCCTCTCCCTTCCTAATTGGGAGTTGACGAAAATGTGGAAGGGATCAGATAAGGATTTGGGGAAAAGAAAATCGCTGCTAACATCTTCTCACACTGGGAATAAACTAGCATAAACCCCATCCCCACTAAGTGAGCCGGGGGGTGGGAAGTGGATTCATTTTGGAGGGCTCAGTGAAAACTCCAAAGGAGAACTCCCTAATGTGGGACAGGGTCTCCAGGCACTAAAAACTGCCGGAATATGTATGCCTGGGTAGACACTGACACCCATGACAAGGAATACAGAAGCAATATTCTTTGGATTGTCCCCTCTTTTTAAGACCAGTCCAAAAAAGGGATGAGTTTTCATTCTTCTTCACAGGGAAAGGACCAGGAAAACTCAATCTAATATGACTTTGCAGAACAGACTGTTTTGAAGATGTTACCTTTACAGGAATGTTACATCACTCCACCACCTCTGTTGATGAGGATGAGCTTAGACAAAAGAAATCTCCAACCAGACCACCAAATTGTTCCTGAAACATCAAAACTAAAAGGACTAGTTCAACAGGGTTGCCCCAGCATCATGGATTGCATTGAAAATCTTTGAGACTCATGGGTTGGGGAAGATGGTTTATGTTCATATCACTACTCTGAAGAAGGAAGACGGAAGGAACAACACACCTATATGATTTGAGCCAAGGGGGTAGAATGTTGGCTCAGGATACTGGGTTGTGACAGTTCCCCAGTTCTCCAGTTCCCCAGTTCCCCAGTTCAAGAAGGACAGGGAACTGCTGGAGAGAGTCTGACAGTGGGCCACAAAAATTATTAGAGGACTGGAGAATGTTTCTTGTCACAGAATCGCAGAATGTTAGGGGCTGGAAGGGACCTCAAAAGATCATCTAGTCCAACCCACGTGCCAGAACAGGATCACCTATACCAGGTCACACAGGAATGCATCCAGGTGGGTCTTGAATATCTCCAGAAAGGGAGACTCCACAACTCCCCTGGGCAGCCTGTTCCAGTGTTCCATCACCCTCACAGTGAAATAATTCTTCTTCCTGTTTCCATGGAACTTCCTATGCTTCAACTTCCACCCATTGCCCCTTGTCCTGTCATTGGGCATCACCGAGCAGAGCCTGACTCCATCCTCTTGGCACTCACTTTTTACATATTTATAAACATGAATGAGGTCACCCTCAGTCTCCTCCAAGCTGAAGAGCCCCAGCTCCCTCAGTCTCTCCTCATAAGGAAGATGTTCCACTCCCCTAATCATTTTTGTGGCTCTGTGCTCGACTCTTCCATGCAGTTCCCTGTCCCTCCTGAACTGAGGGGCCCAGAACTGGACACAACACTCCAGATGCAGCCTCATCAGGGCAGAGTAGTAGAACCTCTCTCGACCTACTAGCCACATGCCTTCTAACATACCCCAGAATGGAATTAGGCTTCCTGGCCACAAGAGCACATTGCTGGCTCATGGTCAACCTCCCATCCACCAGGACCCTCAGGTCCTTTTCCCCTTCACTGCTCTCCAACAGGTCAGATCCCAACCTATACTGATACATGAGGTTGTTCTTTCCCAGGTGCAAAACTCTACACTTACCCTTGTTGAATTTCATTCAATTTCTCCCTGCCTAGCTTTCCATCCTGTGCAAGTCTCACTGAACAGCAGCGCAACCCTCTGATGTGTCAGCCACTCCACCTAGTTTTGTGTCATCAGCAAACTCAATTAATATATTGAACAGCACTGGTCCCAGTACTGGCCTCTGAGGGACTCCACTAGATACAGGCCTCCAACTAGTCTCAGTCCCATTGACCACAACTCTCTGACTTCCTTCCTTCAACCAGTTCCCAATCCACCTCACCACCTGATCATCCAGAACACACTGCCTCGGTTTAGCTGTGAGGATACTGTGGGTGACAGTGTGAAATGCTTTACTGAAATCAAGATAAACCACATCCACTGCTCTACCATCATCTATCCACCTGGTTATGTCTTCATAAAAGGCTATCAGGTTGGCCAGACATGACTTCCCCTTGGTACATCCATATTGACGGCTCCTAATGACCCTCTTGTCCTTGATAAACCTATGGAGAGTGCCAAGGATAAGTTGCTCCATTACCTTTCCAGGGACGGAGGTGAGGCTGACTGGTCTACAGTTACCTGGGTCCTCCTTCTTACCCTCTTTTGAAGACTGCAGTGATATTCGCCTTCCTCCAGTCCTCAGGCACTTCTCCCATCTGCCATGACTTACCAAAGATGATAGAGAGTCATCTGGCAATGACCTCTGCCATCTCCCTCAGCACCCCTGGGTGCATGCCATCAGGACCCATGGATTTATGGATGTCCAGATTGCCTAACTGTTCCTTAACCCAGTCCTCATCAATCAAGGAAAATTCTTCCTTTGTCATGCCTTCCTCTGGTGCCTCAGGAATCTGGGGCTCCTGAGGATAGTCTCCAGCAATATAGATGGAGACCAAGAAAGCATTTAGTAACTCTGTCTTCTTTGAGTCCTCTGTCACCAAGGCACCCACCTCATTCAGCAGTGGGCCTACATTGCCTCTGGTGTTAGTTTTTCCTGCAATGTATTTGAAGAGGCCCTTTCTGTTGTCCTTGAGCTGCTTGCAAGGTTGAGCTCCAGCAAGGCCTTAGCCTTCCTAATTGCCTCCCTGCATCCTCTGACAACAGTCTTATACTCTTCCCAAGTGGCCAGTCCCTCCTTCCATGATCTGTAGACTCTCTTCTTCCACTTGACTTTCCTCAGCACTTCCCTACTTAACCATGCAGGTCTCCTGGCTCCCTTTCTTGATTTCCTACTTGTTGGGATGCTCTGATCTTGAGCTTGGAAGAAGAGGTACTTCAATATTAGCCAACTATCATGGGACCCTTTGCCTTCTAGTATCCTGTCCCATGAGATTTCCCCTAGCAATTCGCTGAAAATGCCAAAGTTGGCCCTGCTGAAATCCAAGGTTGTGATCCTGCTCAATATTCTGCTCCTCCCAGACAAGATCCTGAACTCCACCATCTCATGATCGCTACAACCAAGGCTGCCCTCAACCTTCAGAGCTTCAACCAGACCCTCCTTGTTAGTATCAGGTCCAGTAACGCTCCTCTCCTAGCTCATCCTTCATTTGCATCAAGAAGTTATCATCAATGCACTGGAGAAACCTCCTGGACTGTGGCTGAGTAGGCCTTCCAGCAGATACCTGGATAGTTAAAATTCCCCATGAGAACCAGGGCCTGTGGTTGGGAGGCCACTGTCAGCTGCCAGTAGAGGCCTCATCAAATTCCTCACCCTGGAAAATTGAAGACAGAGAGGATCTTATCAATGCATATACATATCTAAAGGGTGGAGGTCATGAGAATGGGAATGGGTTCTTCTCAGTGGTGGGATTATATCTGTTGTCCCTTGTCCTAACCAGAAGATAAAAGGCTTCACTTGAAAGTAAGTTAAAAACTTTACTTTGAGGGTGGTGGAGCACTGCGACAAGCTACCCACAAAGGTTGTGGAGTCTTTCTCTTTGGCTACTTTCAAAACCCAGCTGGATGTATTCCTGTGCAACCTGATCTCACCTTACCTGCATGTAGTGGGGTTGGACTACATTATCTCCAGAGATCCCTTTCAACCTGCTGCCAGTCTATGGAAGTTAAATAGCTGAACCAAGATTGCCATTGCTTTATGGATTCCCATATTAAATACATCACAAAAGATGTCATTCAGTGTCTTCTGATTCCTATGTCTGGGCTTATCGCAGCAGAATCTGATGGAATTTGTCCTACCTTAACATCCATACTCATAAATTTATTTGCTGGATTATATGAGAGCCACAGGTTAGGATGCTAGCTGGTCATGGTTTTGGCATGAAATTTATGATACGCAATTGCACTGGTGCCAGCTACTGAATTATGCCTTATGTGGTACAAAGGTTCACACTAATCAGGACTGAGAGTTTGTTTTGTTCTTGGCTTTCAGGACAGAAAACGTGACATGAACTACAGTTCACTTCACTTTGGCCATCCACACCTAGGACTGCACTCTGTATAGCAAATTAACTTGTTGCTATTTGTGAAGTGCTGCTGAGTTGACATTCAAGTAGAGTTTAGACTAGATTTAGGATTAATATAAAGATGATAAATATTCGGTCTATTAGGTGAGCAAAGACAAAAATGAAGGCAGATACCCATTTGGGCAAATTTTCATGGATTTCTGGAATAGATATAGGATACTAAGTTACAACTGTATGGGAGGTTAGCAGGCTAGAATGTGAGTAACAGGCAGTGAAAGGAAAAAAACTGTTGTTGCATGTTGCAGTATTTGTGAGGCAAGACATAGACTGCAGAAGTACAAGGATGTGGCTCATGATTTGTTAATGACTGGATTAATTTAGGCCTCAGTTCTTCTGGATGCCTATTCTTGTGGACCCACTGAGAGAACTGTTATTTACTTATTCTGCAACCTACTTGCCCTTGTCTCAGCACTTGGGTGTTTTTCGGAATCCATCAGAAGTGCAAGCCTTTTGGTCCATGCTGTTGTGAAGATCAACTCAAACCCTACACCAGAGCTAGGACTATATGCTGATAGTTTTGCATCTAAACATAAAAATTGTTGGACATTTTTTTGCTAATCCTTATTATGCTAATGGGGATTAACTAAATGGGGATTAACATGACCTGTCAAACTAAAACTTCATTCACTCCTGCTTCCATCTGTACCTGAACTCTGAGCATGAGGCTTTGTAACAGGACCTAGGTTGTTTTCTGTCTGGCAGATCTTCTCCAAAGCACACCAGCTGTCAAACTATGTGGATTTCCACAGTGGACTTCTGCAGAGATTCATTAATGAAACTGCTCTGTTTTTAAAAGTAGTCAAAGAACTGCATGGAAAACACACTGTGTATGGCTTTGCAGGGTAGGCCATATGGATAGAAGAGTTTATCAGCTCCAGCTCCAGCTCTAAAGACTATCCATGCATTTTAATCTCAAGCTTTTTTGTATATAAGATGTTGGGATAAACCTCCCCTCATCACAAGACCTGCAAGGTTAGAGGGATGTGCACAAATTACTTCCTCCTACACTTCAAAGAAGCCAGTGCATATCTTTCATTACTAACATCATTGATATTGTTAGCTCTCCAAAATATTGGTAGATTTTCAATGAAACGCACCATCCAGAATTGGTCAGGCAGGCTAATTAGCTGTCATAACAGTTCCCAAAAGAATACGTAGTACATCTTTAAGCTATACATAGGAAACACAGAATATAGTGAAACTGAATTATGTTCTCAGTCACAGACAGAATCCAGTTCACAACTAAGTTTGTCATTAAGCACAGCAGTTCAATTACATAAGATATCCTGGGAAATCCTAGTAAGTGGGGAGGACAAGTATAGTTTGGGATCCAAAGTGAATTACCAGCCTCACTGAGGCTCATGGATACCACGAGCACTTTCTGACTGAGCTGGAACAATCCAGTCCCATTCTGTAGTAACAACAAATGCAACCTGTGCAGCTTGAAGAAGGCCAACAGTAGCAGCTGCAATCATGGGTAAGAGCATAGGCACTAGTTGAAGACATCAGGACATAGGAAGTGCATGGATTTTGAAATAAAGCAATTGCACACTGTATAAAGAAATACAAGTAAATGAGATTAGACCAATGACTATGCCAGACTTCAGAGTGTGCTTTTTAATTCTAATGAAATAACTGAAGCCAACAGGCTTGAATCATATGCTAAAAGCAGATATTATATGCAAGTATTTTTTTCAGATTTATGATCTGCAATTTTTAAACAAGATGCCAAATTAGCCAAAGCACTGACAGGACAAAAAGAAAAAAAAAAACAGTGACTGCCTGCATGCCTCCATTTCTTGTCCGTCAATAGCAGCTCTGAAACTTGTGGTCTAGATACTATAAACACAGTACTCAGGTTTAGGTTTATACACATTAGTCATACTGAGTAGTTCCTGTACTAGTTAAGGGACCAATGTTTAAAAATTCCTGCAATACCAAAGTCAAGGAAAACCATGTATTTTCATAATTATTTCATCACCTGCAAAAAAAAGGAAAATATATGTGGCAGATTAGAATTTAACCTAGGAAAACAGGCTTTTCATTCTTAGCAATGAATTAGCTGAATTAATTATGGCAAGTTCCATGTTGTTAATGCAAACATTCAAAAGAAAGATATTATTGTGCTTCTGATGTCCAGGTTAAAAGTAACTAGCAAAAGATTTGAGTGAACACAAATGCATTTCTGTCAATAATGTTTTTCTGAAAGTTTAATACTGAGATTTCAATTTCATTTATGAGAATAAGCAGGTGGAAATCTAATGAAATTAAATGCAAAGTTTGCTTGGAACTTGTTTGGTAGGAGACTTGATGTGATGACCATAAAGAATGTGAAGATGTGTTTTAACTAGGTACGCAGAAGAGGAACAACATTACAAAATAAAGAGGTCATGAGTTTCCTATCAATTCCTATGAATGATGTTATGCAAGTAATGGCTATAAAATGGTTTCTCAGCACCAGACAGTAAAAATCTATTAATTATATCTTAGCATCTTACAAAGGAACAAGCAACTTATTAGTTCTGTTTATACTTCTCCTATTAGCAGAATAAGTGACTTAAAATTGGTTTCTTTAAGAACTGAAGGGATAAAGAATCAGTCTGTCTACCGTTTACACTATTGTATTTGACAAAAAAATCAGGTGTGCATTCACAGAGAGGTTGATATAAGTCATGTTGTTTATGACTCTAGAAGACTGTCCTCAAAAATTGTGTTCAGTCAAAACCTGTTCCATCAAGGTGATAACAAAGGTGTCACAACAAATCATATATGGAAATAAAAACAGTTTACAGGGCAACATAAACTAGGCAGTCCTAAGCAACCAGGATTCTTCTGGTTAATTTGGGTATGAGATTTAACAGAGATCCTGATCCTGCTGAAGATTTCTAATCTATTTTCACTCTTAAGCTGAAAGAAAAAAATAATAGATATTCTCTCTGCTGGGCAAATACAATTCTGTAAAACTCACACCTTTGACACAAAGCAACATCCACTGAGGTCATAATAAAAAACCCCAATGTTTTCCCAGTTTCTGACCTATGTTGAGAAGCATATGGATCCAGAAGATAGAGAACAAAACAGGGATATTGCAAAGCTGACTGCTATTGCAAACTCTCATACAAATCTCCTGAATGACCTTGGACAACTTGCATCACGTCTTTCATTCCCTTATGAGTATTTTGCCTGAGTGCAGTTAGCAGTCCTGTGAGACAAAGGCTTTTATTGTATGTCTGTATAGCACAAAAATATCAGGATTTCAAGCTTCTAGGTATGGTAAATAAATATGGGCAAGTTCATCAAATGTAAGATAAAAAACAAATGAGATTGTATGTGACAATATAATACAATAAATAAAATGGACAGTTTAGATTTTACACTATCCAGGTGCTAAATCTTGCACTAAGCAAGAGGTAGATAGCTTAGTTTTGATTCTTGCTGTTGACACTAAAATGAAGCTAAAGGACAAGCTTAAGATTCTTGTAAGACAAGTTCTGCCTTACAATACATAATTGAATCTGTTGTGGCAATTACTTTTAAAGAGAGTCATAATTTTCCCTTTGATAACTATGTTGCAGGGTTTGAAAGAGATCTGAATTTCAATGCACCTAATTGTCCTTTCACACAAGTGAAAGTTCCCAGTAAAGCTGATAGAGTTATATCAGTGGGAGCTGAAACTTCAGGCCATGTGAGATACGGCACTCCTCTTAGACCTCCCTGGTTTGTTACAATATCATTTTTAAACCAATGGGGAGATCAGTCCTCACACAGTGCAAGAATAAGCTTCAACTTTCTGAAGACAGCTTAATTATTTTTCATCATTATTAGTTGACCTGTCAGGTCTCCTGGGCTCTGGTTAGCAAGAACTTGGAAATAAGAATCTGACGTGATTTTCCCCCTTGGAAGGAAGTCTATGCAATGAAGAACAGATCTGAAGAGTTTGTAGTAAGCTGTGTTGTTGAAGAGAAATATCACATCATGCTGCAATAGACAAATTTTTCTGAGTACTTGAGGTTTCTTGCTCATTTATAGTGTTCCATTATACCTCAGAAGATGTCACAAAACCATGAATAACTGAAGGAGATTATTACTTCACAATAAAAAAGTCCTCTAGCCCACCAGAATTCCCAGGATCTGTTACTCACCAGTGCTCAGGTTCTGGATGCTTGCTGGAACTTTTGTAAATCAAAGATAAATTTTTCAAGTGTGGGATAAACATTTAACCAAAGCAGACTACATTGAGGCTTCTCACAAATGGATTCCTACAAGGTTTATCACCACCTCTCTTTTGTTCATATTTTCAGCAAGTTATTTATCCTATAAAGACAGACCTTCTTCAACACAGAGCATCCCAGTAAAGGCAGTGTGTACATACACGGTTTAAAACAGGAAGCATAGCACAGAAACATTTGCTTATTGATGATGTTCAAGACCATATCACCTGTTTCATTTACTGGAAGAATATAGATTTTTGCCTAGAACCAGTGGAGAAGTGATCACTGAGTTTTATAATTAAAGCATTTATTACTCAAGAAGTACTTTCTCATCTTTCTGTTCTTCAGATGTGTTCATCCAGGAAAGACTCAAATAATAAATGAGCACCAATTTTAGTTATTGCTAAGTATACTCAAATCATTTACACTTAAATAAGCCTCTTTTACAATTAGAATTAAATACTTTATTTTCAGTTAATAAGTAATTCAGAAATAGTCCACAGCAGGTACTAATGCTGGGGAGTTTTCTCATATTTGGCTAATGATCTCGCTAAAAATTCTGTGAGTTCCAGGTGACTTAGTAGAGGGTCCTGGTGAACATGAGGGTGAACATGAGGCAGCAACATGCCCTTGTGGCAAAGAGTGTCCTACGTTACATTAGAAGGAGTATTGACAGCAGCATCAGGAATGTGACCCTTCCTTAGTACTCTGCACTGGTGAGGCTACATCTGCAGTACTGTGTCCAGTTCTGGACTTACCAGCACGAGAGAGCTACGTAGCTACTGGAGAGAGTCAAGCAAAGGGCCATGAAGATGACTAGAGACTGAAACATCTCTCCTATGAGAAAAGGCCAAGAGAGCTGGGAACGTTCAATGTGGAGAAGAGAAGGCTCAAGAGGATCTCAATGCATACAAGTATGTGAAGGGAAGGTGTAAAGAAGATGGTGTCTAGAGGCAAGCCAAGAGGCAATGAGCTCAAACTGAAACAGAGGAGTCTGAACATCAGGAAATGCTTCTTTTCAGTGAGGATGACTGAACACTGGAACAGGTTGCCCAGAGATATGGTGGCATCTCCATCCTTGGAGATACTCATCTGGACATGGTCCTGCAGAGGCTGCTCTAAGTGGTTGCAGTTGAGCATAAGGTTTGGACAAGATGGAAATCCCTTCCAACCTCAGCTGTTCTGTGATTTTACAATTCTATGAGTGCTCTGAATCATTAATGCTGATGTTTGGCAATTCATGGAACACTGGGAAAATTCTAGATAATGGAAGAAAATTTATGCTATGACAATATTAAAAAAAACACCATTAGAGGATACCAGTCTGACATCAGTCTTAGCCAAGATGGCTGGAAAGGACTCTGTTACTGAGGAATTAAATATGACAGTGTAATTACAGCAAAGTAGCACGGGCAAAAACAATACATATTTTCATTAACTTGATTGTTTAATGCCATTACAATTTGAGGTGCAAACAAACCCCCTCCCTGCCCCAAAAAAAAACAAAACAAAAAAAAAAACCAAAGGAGAAAGCATTGCTTTAGTAAATTGCTTTGTGGTATTTTTATTAAAGAAAAACCCCGAGCTTCAACAGATTTTAAATTACAAGTATAGAATCTTCAGGTATAAGCTAAGACACAGCATTTGCAATTTGCTTCTTTAGATTTGTCATTCCTCACTCTGAAGCGCAAACAGTGAACCTAAACCAAGATATAAAATCACTAGGAGTATTCACAGGTGTGATTGGAGAGATAGAGAGTAATTAAAAGGCTAAATTCCCAACAAAAGTCAAACCAGATTTCCTAGGTAAATTGTCCTTATGTGGGGAAAAAAATAAGCAAACAAATGAACAGCTCGTACTCACAAAGAGAATATACAATTTTTTACTTATGGGACAGAAGACAATGCTATGTGTTAAAAAGACCATGTCCTGCACTGTATGGTCAGGTAAACATGGGCATGTTCATTATGATGCCGTGACCACCAACGATAAGGAAATGATCCCTGTACAGCTTGGAAGCAACTCAAGACTGCATAGGCTAATGTTGTGAAGGGGATGATTAAGTAAACTACCCTTACAATAATAACAAACAATAGGGCAAACAGGTATTAATAAAATATTAGTAATCCTTTATTATGAAATTTATTAATGAAAATTGCCAAAACTCATTGAATAGGATTGTTGTACGGTTGGAATATACATTTACAATGGGAATATGCAGTCTTAGGGCAAAATACAAACAATTCTGTGCAAATTAGGAAGTAATAACTTGGAAAGAGAAGGCCCCCAAGAGCAGATAGCACTCAGTTACAGTGGGGGGAGGCTCAATAAGAACCTTTAACCCCAAAGGGCAATGAATTGATTGCTCACAGCCGGTTTAACCCATGTGGGTGATGCTGATGCTGCTTTGGGCCGTTCTCGTACGGCACTGGCATGGCAGATTGCCAGCAGGAAGGATTTACCGTGTGGTCCCAGGCTGATCTGGCTTCAGTGGATGGCAGGCAGTTGACGACGCTTCTCGCGATGGACGCTTGCTTGGTTCCTGGGTAAACTGAGGCACGGCACGACTCTAGTGGCAAGGGGAAGCAGGCTAGGTGGATCTGGCTTCTAGACTTGTGGCTTCTCTGGCTTGCTGTGTATGACTCATGACTTTATCTCAGGCCCTGGACCAGGCATTCGACGCAGGGCAGGGCAACTCGAGGCAGCTTCTACAAGACGGGTCCAAGTAGGTTCAAGAGCCAAGCAAGGCTTAAAGCAAGGCTTGAAGCAAGGCTTAAAGCAAGGCTTGAGCAAGGCGAAGGTGACTACCAAGTCAGTCTATATATATATACAACATGCCAGAGATCAGTTGGTCCAATGGGGCACTGAAGCTAATGTGTAGCTGCCCAATGGAAAGGCGTTCTGCCAGGCTATAACCATACAAGGCAGAAGCAAGGACCTTGTATCTGGGGGAGCAGTGGTAATCATATGTGCTGTCATCCCAGACACCAGACAGGCAGGGTCCTGTCCCCTTTGTTCTTTTTCCTGCATTGCCCTGTCTTTCTGTAGGAAGCAGGGGAGAGAAAGGGACCTTTGTCAAGACATCTTAAGGCCTGTCTGGGTTTGTACTGGGCCATGTCATGGTCCTACTATGACAGCTAAAACATTAATACTTTTTGTATCCATGCTAACGCCACTGGAATTACATGTCCAGTTCTAATGCCTAAACCTTAATAAAGAGTAAGAAATAGTTTACAGTATATGTAGATAAAATAAATCACCAAGATAAGTAATATGTGGAGAACATTTCTTGCAATAGAGGACTTTCAACTGCTTCCAGGAAACAGATTAATTTATTTTAAAAAATAAGCATAAATCTCTCTGCATTACATAGTGGTCAAAATATCGTATCTCTGAGAAAACAGCATCTTCAATCCAGTAAAGTTGAGCTGAATGTTTGAACATGCTTAAGTGTAGCATCAACCACATTTAATTAGATTTTATGTTTCCCTAATTCTGCAGCCCACTCTTTCATGAGAAAACGTGTTAAAGACCTTGTTAAGATCTCCCAGTGGCTGATGACTCATACAGTAAGAGAACTTTGTGCAGCAGAAACATAATATATGCAGACAGCTTTTTCTCTTACCTCAGAAAGATCCTTCGGCTCCTGTTACTAATTCAATGCACATATTTAAAACTATATGCTTTGAATCATAACTTTCCTGCCTTCAGAATGAAAATATTACTAATTACACAATAGAAGTCCTGACATTCAGCCTTTCTAAACTGTTCAAAATGTTGAACTACAACAACCTCTCAGGAATTTGTCTCAAACTGCTGCTTATCTCTATTTGTCTGTGTTTCTTTACAATTTGTTATATCAATGCTCAGGTCATGACTTCAGGCAGGAAATATCCCTGAGGATTTGCTGAATGCTAATAAGATGATCATACAGACAGTAAATTTCTTGAGTATGAAAAAATGTGGAAGAGACAAGCAATAAAGAATGGTATTGTGGCAGAACCTAGTTTGTCTTTTGTATCATTCCTTGAAGCATCAGGCAAATTGTAAATGACATAACCAGAGAGTATCAAGTTTTTGGGTTTTGTTGGGGTTTTGTTGTTATTGTGGGATTTGTTTGGAGTTTGTTGTTGTTGCTTTTTTTTCCCCTGGAAAGCAGGGAACATCCCCACTAACAATACTGTTGTAATCCAACAGTTAACTTTGAAGTTAACAAAAGAAACAACCATTGAGATTAAATGATTAGCCAAAATCCATGTATAAGAAAGGACAAATAAAGAAACTACCACTTTGATTTAAACCTGTGCAGCTAAATCCACCTAATATCAAAAGCCTCAGTAAGAATCAGATACCTGATACAGCCTTTGGCTATATGTCTGAGTGAAGCCAGAAGGTTAAAACGTCACCACAATTATCTCAAAAAAATCAGTGTAGACCTATCACGATTTAATGAAACCAAGTAAGATCTTTTAAAAGCCATGATTTAGTCAAGGTATCCTGAAAACATAACCTCACAGAAGATATAATCCAAGCATTTGAATCCATGGTCACTAAACAAAAAAACTCTGTTACAAGCTGTAGCCACTCTTGACTAATGTTTTTTTTTTTAACAGAACCAGACACTTGCAACAGTTTGTCCAAATTCTTGCCATTCTGTCAGAACGCTTGCTTCCTTCAGCATCAGTCATACGGGGTGGGTTGTCTATGTTTAGCATGTATCTGAGGCTAAACAATAGCAGTTGCAAAGAAAGAGAATAAAGGAAGAGAGATATTTGTGGGATGAAATTAAAACAGATTTAGTAAAACAGTCAAACTAATTCAAATGTCAACATAAAGTACATAAAGTTGTACTCAAGCCCAGTGGGTGGATGGCACAGGAAATGGGAAAGCAGTCCTCAAGAGAAAGAGCAAGAGGAACAGCAGAAGCCCAGCAGGAAATCCCCTGGCAGTAAACTTCATCCTTTATAATGAGCAGAGCATTTACTGTATCTGGAATACACCTGTGAGCTGGCTCAGATCAGCTGCTCTGGCTGACTCAAAGCTGCTAATGGCCTGCAGCCTATGATTGGTCTAGGATTCTGTCCCAGTGAAATCAAGGACACAGATTCTGACAGGGATGTTTATGATAAATGCACAAACCTAATTCATCATCAGAGAAGTGGTTGAGTCACCACCGCTGGAAGTATTTAGAAGATGTATAGATGTAGCACCTAGGGACATGGTTTAGTGGAGGATTTGGCAGTGTCAGATTTATGCTTGGACTCAATGATTTTAATGTGGTTTTTTAGCCTATTCAATTCTGTGATCTTAGATCATTTGTGCTTATCCACCCCAAAGGAAAGAGAAGAAGATAACAATATTTTGAGTGAATAGCACTTTTAAAACTTGTCTACCATAGATATAGATGAGAATGTAGGCTTAGATAAATTTTGTCTAGCTTTATTGATAAAATCAGGTTGCTATAAAGAACGAATTAGTATGGATTCTTATTTAAAATGTTTGTTTTCTACCATGTCATAAAGAGAAATGTGTCATTTGTATGCATCCCAAGCTGTTAATGCATCTGATTTCTTCTTAGCACTGCAGTATACCAGAGACAACTTCTAAGTTTGTAAACACCAACAAATTGATGTTGGACCCTCATGTGGGAGTCAAGTATATTTTCAGATCAGCCATGAGTTGCATGTATTTTCCACTGATACATTAAAACCTTGTTTAAAGCAGTCTCTTGGAAGGGAAATGTATTTGCCATTTTCCACAGTATGATAGCCATTGATCTCAGACTGTTGTTTTCATTGGCATTCTGTGAATTTAAACCTGTGATGACTAGAACGAAGTAGTTTTTGCATATATAGACAGCATAAAAATGCTATCTTGCATCTAAGCGATATTGAATTCTGTTAATGGTATGGCTGTTTACATATTTTTTTTTAAACAGTAAGCACCCATTCAATGTTTGTTAGCAAACCATGTCTTGGTTTGTAGCTTCTCACAACGACTTATGAACCTCCCTTCAGCAGCAATGGAAAACACCACCAACCCTGTCATGCTCACTTGATTCAGCAGCTGCTCTGACTGAGCCATTCTTCAGACTTTCCTGTTGGGTCCCAGCTAAAGCTTTAAAAGGCCTTGTTTTGTAATGTCTAGATTTCCCTTTTGAGTAGCAGAGGGCTGAATCTCCATGCTGCTCATTTGGAAAGACACACCTCTGCCAATAACATCAGTCCAGCTGCTTTTGATCATGCAGCTGAAATCTTTCCAACATGCCCTGATATTATGCATAAAAAGAGATCTTCAAACATAGGCATTAGAGCCCTGAAAACATCTCCCTTTCAGGAGGTTTGGCTCCCAAGGCTAAAGGCCAACTTTGAGCTATTGCATCTGAGGGTGGACCTCTTCCTCTTTTGCCCTTGACCCAGGAGGCACTCTGGGGAGACCTCAAACAGGCCTGAGCCCCCTTCACTTGATTTGAAGCTGAGGCTCTGCCAGTATATTACTTGGGCTACTTATTGCTCTTCCTTGCCATGAATCCTATTGATCAGGACTCTGGACCTGGTTGCCTGGCTTGACCTCAGCCTGATCCTAGCACCATCCTGGGACTGCGTCTGACCCTGGTTCACTGGACTTGATTCTAGTACCCACTTAATGGGCTGATGGTCGATCCTGGCTTAAGTCTAACCCCAGGCAGGTTGCCTGGGGCTGGAACTGCCCCCGTCTGTCCCTCAGCCTGCCCTACTCTCTGTCTAGGGCAGTCAGGGCCCTGGCTGGTGATGCCCTGCCAGCCCAGGAAGCCCTTGAGACTCCTGGTTCCATGGGATGGCCCACACTGTGCCCAGACAATAGGCAAAACTACCCTAGTTACCTTCCTTCAAAGCCCTCCCTGTGAATCTGGTCTGTGATGAAAATGAAAGCTAAATTGAAGTCTGGGTTTGTTTAATTTGGCTTAATATATTCATGGTCCTTTGTGTGGACCAGAACACCATTATGTGCTGTCATTCTCACTCTTTATTCATATTCTCAGTTGTTTGTATAGAGCCACATAGAGGAAAACATTAATTCACAGCATACCCAGTCACAGGGAAATATTATTGACATTAGAAAAGTCAGTAGCTTGGAAACTCAGCATTAATCACTGTTATCTGGAAACCTGGGGATAAAGTGCTGAATTATTTTGCCCCATATTAAGTCACTACTCTAAAAGGATTCATTTTATTTCAGTCTCTCTACAAGCTATATGGGTTTGGGGATAAAAAAAAAGAAATATAAGGAAGCTGAATATTTTGCATTTTGAAATCTTGTTATGATTTGGTGATATTTAATGTCTCCCATGTGGAGCCAGAAGCCCTTTTCAAAATCTTGGTTGGCTGTACAATGAACAGGAGTCCCTCAGTCTGGGCAAAATGATTTAATTCTACAGTCTGAAGTACTTGGTATTTCTGAAAAATTTAATATTTTTTCTGCATAATATGCTTCATATAAAATTGGGTCAAACTCATATAATTTTGGAAGTGCAAATCAGAGTAACTTCATAGATTTCAGGCTAGAGACCTAAATAATTCTAGTACTTACATAATTTCATATTTTCTATTGTTATCAAGATGGCAGTATTCCCAAAATGTGTATGGATGATAAAATTATATCTCCAGGTACTTCTCCCAAAATAATATTGATTAGTTTAATAGTTTTTGTCATTATGCCCAGAAGTATCTTTAATAAATATTTTTCCTACTCTTAAAGATTTTTTTCTGTCTTGAATTTACATAGTTTTTATAACAAGTCTGTTTGATTAAAAGCACCATTAGGTATGGTTAAGAATGAATGGAAACAAATTCGAGCAATTCATCATTTTCAGTTCCACAAGCCAATACTGATAAGTGTAGAATAGCTCTGGCTGCCCTTCACTAAAGTATGGGCAATTTTTTCAAGCCTAAGGCCTGTCCAGGCTGGAAAACAGCCACAGGATATCTTATAAAAATTCCATTCACCATGATTTTTGCAGCTCAGATGCTCAGTAAGACTCTGCAGTGGTTGTTGACTAGGTACAAACTCAGAGGAGAGGAGGAGAGGGAAGGGGAGGGAAGGGGAGGGAAGGTAAGCAATGTGAAGGGCTAAATGATACCTTAATCTCATGTCCTAACCCAAATCTACTTTGCAACATAGACAAAGCTACAGGGTCTGAAACAGACCTTTTCAATCATAGCACCATAGCATACAAATAAAGCAAGCCATGGTCTTACGGTTGTGAGCTTCTATCACTAAGATCCAGCTTCCCCAGACTGCTGTAGTTGCATGGCTAACCAACCATTGGCAAGCCACTGTTTTGTTGCTAGTGGTGAAGGGTTACACCACTGTTGCCAGCTGGCAACTCTTATTTTAAGAATGTACCTGAAATTAAGTATGGTTTTCAGGTACAGTAGATTTCCAACTGTAGCATAAGAACTAAGGTGCATACAGTTTGTGCTCAGGCAAAAGCCAAGGGGCACGTTAACCAAGAGGAGGACCATGTCATGGATTTAGGAAACCATATGAAAATCATCGCAAAGCAGTGTCAAGTTGTAGTAAGCACAAGAATCTCAGGCTATCCAGCATCCATATTCTTTGGCTTTGCCAGGGATGATGCTTTAGATGAGGATGCCAAAGTTTACTGTTATTGAAAGACATTTTCACCAGTTCACAAAAGTGACTTCTACCAAGCAACATGGAGTTAAGGCCAAGGAAAATTAAGAAGCTTTACAAGTTAACATCTATGCCGTATGTGGTGCTTGTAGTGAGTAATCAATTGCTAATGCTTGTACTGTTTTATGGATTGTGAAATATCTTGGGACATGTTTCAGTGATATATTATAGGGTATAGAAATGCCTGTTGTGCTTATTTTTTTAGGATCCTGGTGTGGACAGACTGCCAGTCTACAAGGATTATGGTGTGTCAAATTAATTTTATAGATCATGTTGGGAAGGTCGATTCATTTAGCAAATAACATATCAGTTAATTGTATCTCTGTGCTTGCTCATTAGGGACATGTGGTGCCATTTAATTGGTTCATGTAAAGTGCTTGAGCTTTTGTGTGTGTCTATGCACATTTTAATACATTTTTTTGCAGTTCAGTGGCTTCCTCTTTCTTGCATTTAAAGCACTAAGAATATGTGCTTGAACATGGTAACTTAGAAAAATACTGAGAAGAGCTCCTAGCTCTGCAGCACACCTGTTTTCATAAAGCCATGATAATTTTTTCACACATTACCACAAAGCATGTCCAAAGCCTAAACAAAAGGCCAGGAACAGATAACCATCAGCTCTCCACCTAAACATTCCCAGACTTGTCCCAGCATAGGGTCTGTGCCTGGCATGTGGCTAGGGGAAAGGGTCCATGTGACTTCACCAATCCACAGCCCTGGGAGGGGGAGGTATCCTCCCTGTCTTCCTTCATCCCAGTTTCTCTGTTTCCCCTATCCCGTGGCAGGGGGTAGTGGTGGGGAAGGGTGGAGGGGTTTTGGATATACTGCTAAAACTTTAAGTGGAATCTGGGCTGTTTTTGTAAGAACAGGAGGAAAATAACCTCATAACACCTTACAGATAAATTCTGTAGAGAAATAACTATAGCAGCTCATGGGTCTTTGGCCATCTTAGTTTGATAGAGGTGAAGAGATACATGGTGTGAAAAATTGTGTATTCTAAATAGAAGATCAGTAACCCATATGGTTATTGTAAATATTTATTTTATCCTGTTTGTGGCAAACTGAACAAGGGCATTTCACCATCCTACATCCCAGTTTGCTGTTAGTAGTCAACTATACACCAGAAGAGCCTCTAATTTGTATTTGTGAGAATGATTTGATGGTTCAGAGATAAAGTAAGGTAAAACTTCATGAATTGCTCCACTATAAAACTACTGAGCAAGAGCAGAACCCATACAAATATTTCTATCTTACGATGTTTAGAGGACCTCAAATCACAGTTGATCTTCAGTTGCACTGCCTCCATATTGAGTATGGCATGGCAACTGTTTTAATATCCCACAGACAGAAAGGGCACAACCAATTCCAGACCCTTCTTTATTAGGTCTATAATCAGCAACTTCATCAGTCTTTCAGCTATTTAAAGATATTCTGCTTGCTTATCTTTGAAATTCTGTGTTTACCCCTCAGTGAGTGTGTGACAACTTTTGACATAGTGTGCTAATTTAATTTTGTTTTTCAGGTCTATATCATGAAAACAGATCATAAAACTGCTTTTCATTATATTTTTATATTCTCAGAGGTGAGAGAGAATCAGCTAGATTCTTCCAGAAGCTCTGGAAGTTGTAGTACTGTCAGTCAAAAGAAGATGGAGCGCTGCTGTGTCCCAGAGCATGCAGAAACCACACATGGCCCATGCTATGACAGGGTATAAAGAAGTTGTGCACAAGGCAGCAGGATAATTCTTCCACCTCACTCTCCTGATGTGAATTGCGTTGTTAGGAGCTTGAAACAGAGTGATGATATCACCACATATATACCAAGACATCTTAATAAAGCTTGCAGTAAGCTAGTCACTGGGGGCAAGAAGACCTTGAGATGGTGATTTAACTGCATTTATTTGGTGAGGAGTAATGAATTATTGCTGCTATAAAGAATGAATATTTTGTGGGTGGTGATATTTGTTAATAAATGAGTGTTTGGAAGATTTGGGGTAGCAAGGGAAGAGTTAATGCCAGGCTCAATAGTGCTGAAACACAAGTCAAATATTTCTTGACATAAATAGATGGAATAACACTAGCCTCCCTAGGTGGAAGGAATCTTACTGACAGTATGATTCTTCTTCTGGTATTCATTCATGCTCTGGGATGAAAATGTAGCTGTTTTTTTAAAAAAACCTTTCTAACTGAAAACCAGGCATTTTGCACATTTAAAAAATTTACCAGTTATGCAGATGAGTAGCAGATTTTAATAGTTCTGACATCTGGAGTACGTTACTATTTTATATATATATATGTGTGTATATATATATATATATATATATCAGGAGTACCCTTATACCAAGAGTGCAACACTTCACATTTGATTGCTTCTATCTTGCGTGGCATTGGAATATGCTTGAACACAAAAATATTTTTCAGTTTTAGAAGAATTCATTCAAGCATTAACCCTCATGGTATCAGTCATTACCTGTGATTAATAACCAACTGGTAATAAACAGCTCAAAGCAGAGATAGAATTAATGTTGTAGTCAAACATTGGCAGATAAAATTTGGTTGAGGAGCCATGTTTCTAAATCACCTGTCACCTAAAAGTCACACAATCCATGTTGCATTATGATGTAGTTGTCTTACTCAGAAAATGATCAACTGAGAAGTATGCTACTGTGCTGGTTTGAGGCCAGACAGACCCTCTCTTGCCCTGAGAAGGACTAAAGAATGACACACACAAAAGGATTGGAAAGTGATGGAAAGTTTAAATGGAAAAGCAATTGGTGAAACTACAAAAAACTACAAAGCATAGTGACAAAAACATCCTGAAGTGTACAGAGTCCCTTAACATAACACCCAAAGGTTTCCCAGTTCTTCCCTTCTCCCCAGATGAGGGTATACCCAAACCCCCAGGGCTTTTTCTTCCCCCTCCCACTGCTAGGCTAGTCTCAGGCTGGCCAGGTCTGAGACTGCCCCCCACGTCCTTTCTCCTCCTGGCATTAGGCCTAGACAGGCCTAAGAGGCCTTGAGATACTCCCCCACTGTTACCCGGTAAGAGAGAGCATCTCCCACGGGAGCAGAGAGGGAAGAAAGAGGAAAAGAAGGACTTTGCAGATGGATTTATAGGGGGCAGGATTTATGGTTACAAATACGCCGTTTCCTGTGTCCACCTTATTGGGTTGGACACTGGGAACACCGGAGGAATAGCTTATGTGGCAGTGACAGGAGGCACCCAGCCTGAACTGCCACAGCCACATTGTTAGACTGGAACTGGGCTTTGTCTATGAGGACTGAAAAGTAGCTGGGATGCTGGTGAACCTGTGCTGAAGTGTTTTGTCTGTGCATGACAGTTCAGACACTGGGCATTCCTGAAAGACAGAAAGAAACCCAGGATGCAAAGCCCTCATTGTTTATATGACAGTTTCAATGGAGCAAGAATGTTGATACACAATACTGCTGTGTTTTTTCCTAAGGAAACAGGGAACAGCAAAGTAAATTTCATGTGGTTTCACATGCAAGATTTCTGAAATTTTGCATTTCACACTATTTCATTTTCTTCCTTCTCTAAACCCCAGCTAATTTATTTCAGTTTATTTTTGTGGGCACAAAACACAGAGGGTAATTTTCTTAGATATAGAAGAAAATCTGCCAATACTTTGGGTGATGTGATCGATACAAAGATTTCAGAAAATTGTCTTCAAAAATCTAAGAAATGTTTGTTTCTGGAATTCCTAATGAACATAATAAATCACACACCGGTGGGCTCACATGGCAGGAAAGCTACTGCCTGTAAGTGAGTTTCAGCAGCACCGTGTTATGAACCACTGCCTAAGCCATACAGTCCTTGTGTGAGTTATGCATACTGAAGAGTGTAAGAAAAGATGTTAAATGGACTGCATTTGGCATGTAGAATAAGCAGCCTTTTGCCTTCCAGTTTTAACCTTCTCAGAGGCATTTGGGTTAAAGTTTCAGAATTATTTCCACAAGAGCAGAACTGGAAAATGTTTTCCACAAAATACAGTAGGAATGGTCCATACTGGTAATGTCATTCCATGGGCCACAAGTTAAATAAGGCAGGTGGCCAACAAAGCCCATGTTGTAGTGTGACACAGCATGAAAGATACTGCTGGGGCTGTGTTACCTAAAGCAGGAACGTCCACACCAGTGAAGTGCTTCCTCATAGGTAGTTAAACTCTGTGCGCTACTGTTGTGCAAAGTTAATTTGTATGGCTTGAACTACCAATCAATATTTTTTCCATTAACTTTGCAGTAATGAAAGGTACTGGAACGAAACTACTGACATATTCAATAGCTAACTCCCAAGTAATAGTTTTGGGAAGGATTCGGGCTGACATTATTTATCTTCTATGAGAAAGGTTTAAGTTTTGAATATTTTAAGTTCTCTATAGCAGTTAAAACTGAAACAAGCTCCTTAACCTTTAGTGCATGTTCAACCTGACTATAGTATACTGACACTATGCTTCTCATGTGTCTGAATGTTTGTCCTGGTAGGGCCATGACATGGACCAGTACAAACCCAGACAGGCCTTAAGATGTCTAGACAGGGTCCTTTTCTCTCCCCTCCTTCCTGCAAAAAAACAGGGCAACGTGATAAAAAGAACAAAGGGGACAGGACTCCTGCCTGTCTGGTAAACAAGATGTTTATCTGGGATGAGAGCGCATAAGCTGACCACTGCTCCCCCCGAGATACAAGGTCCTTGCTTCTGCCTTTTATGGTTATAGCCTGGCAGAACGCTTTTCCATTGGGCAGCTACACGTTAGCTTCAGTGCCCCATTGGACCAATCGATCTCTGGCAATTTGTATATATACAAGTGACTTGGTAGTCACCCTTGCCTTGCCTTGCTTCAAACCTTGCTTCAAGCCTATTTGGATCCGTCTCGTAGAAGCTGTCTTGAGTTGCCCTGCCCTGCCTCGAGTGCCTGGTCCAGAGCCTGGGATAAAGCCATGAGCCATACACATGCAAGCTGGAGAAGCCACAAGCCTAGAAGCCAAATTAAATCCACGCAGCCTGCTTCCCCTTGCCACCAGAATCGTGCCTGCCTCAGTTTACCCAGAAACCAAGCAAGCATCCATCGCAAAGAGCATCATTAACTGCCTGCCATCCACTGAGGCCAGATTAGCCTGGGACCACGCGGTAAACTCTTCTTGCCAGCAATCCGCCGTGCAGTATGAGAGCACCCCAAAGCTAACACAGCAGCAGCAGCATCCCCCATGTGGGTAAAACTAGCTGTGAGTAGTTAACTCATTGCCATTTGGGTTTAACGGTTCTTACCAAGCTTCCCCCCACTGTAATCGAGCGTGACCAGCTCTCAGGAACTTTCTCTTTCCAAGTTGTTGCCTCCTAATTTGCATAGAATAGTTTATATTTGCCCTAAGACTGCATATTTCCATTGTAAATATATCTTCCAACCATGCAATGATCCTATTCGATGAATTTTGGCATATTTATATTAATAAAGAGTTACTATTTTTATTAATACCTGTTTGCCATATTGTTTCTTATTGTTATGAGGGTAATTAATAAATAATATTACCCCCCTTGACTACAACAATGTTGTCTTTATATTTTCTGATTTTTCTTTACTGGTGAAGGTGTAGATTTTTATTACATGAAGACCACAGTAAAAATATCTGGAAATATCTAGAAATAATCACAGCAAAACTGTAAGTACACCATTTCTGAGATTCCCAAAAGGGGATCAGAAGAATGTCTCTTAGAAGAGATCTAAGACCTGATCCTGGATTCCTTGCCCAAATATTCCACTGACTTCAAGTAAGAGCTTGAGAACTATATGAAAAAATGGATGAACAGCCCTAAAAAGACAGATTATCTCCATGTTGTCAGGGTTCCTAGTGTTTTATTCATGAACAACTTTCCTCTTCTTTTTGGCTGCTAATTTTGTTCCACTGAACAGAACAAGAAGTCTCACTTACCCAAGACATAAAGTTTTTCATCTCATGCAGTACCAGCCTGTAAAACACAAACCAAGAAATCTTAAACCCTTACCATGTTCAGGTACAGATGACAAGCAAGACACATCTTCAGTTGCTGTTGCACAGGACAAAGGGAAAACTCTTTCCTGATTTAAAAATTAAAAAAAAAAAAAAAAAAAAAGAAAGAAAACAGTCTTTTACCAAAATCAGTTTCTGTAATACTAAGGACAAACCTCCAGCTGTTGAATTTATAATCCTTTCCCTGGGTTTTAACTGAATATGAATTTCCATTTAATATATGCTATTGTAAATGCCAGTTCCACATCTCAGGGCAAAAATATTTAATTCAATACATCATATGTAAAGGAAAATATAATGGAGGGATGTATGTGTGAAATAGAAACCCACTTAATTAATCTAAGTTCACTATCGGTTTTACTGCAGAGTAGAATTCAAAATGAACCTATTGTGCTAATTTGCTTGTGGATGTCCTGCTTCATTTAAGAACAGTCTTTCCAAGACTGAAAATTATTACTATCCTTTACTGAGCTTCCATACCCTTCTGAATTTTTCTAGTAAGCTAAGAAGAGTTAGGGTAAATCGATAAGTTCAATAAGAGAAACACAGCATCTTCTCAAGAGCTCAACATCAGTCCTGTGTTTGTACTATTTATTAGTCTTCTGCCTTCTTTTGAGAATCTAGAACTTGAAATTACTTCTATAATGAAAGCTCCCAGCAGTCTCAAATCCCTTACACAAGTGTCTTCTCAGTATATGAGAAAATTTGTGGCTTAAAATAAACACAATACAGACAATACAATGTGTAGGGCTCTGACTCATTTCCCCATTTCAAATTTCAAAAACAAACATTTAAATAACAACTGAAAGCATATTACTGAGATACTGGCAGGAGCCTACACCTCTATTTGCAAACTAATATAAAAATCCTTGTTATCTGTCCTCCATAGGCCACTTGTCCTAGTCATTTACAGTTTTAGTTCCTAAGATCCTTCTTCCCATGTTCCTTTAAATACAAGGTTCTAGATAACAGAAGTTGCTTCAAGGACACACCAATGTCTGACCTGACCTCCACCTACTTAAAGTACAAAGCCAACCAGTAGGTACACATGGTAGTTGGATAGACATCTTAGGGTTTTTCTCTTCCCTGTGTTTCTATACACCATACCGGGACTCATACATGTTGCCATACGTACACACACACAGAGCAATTACATACATAGTTACTAACTCTTTCCCATCTATAACTTTCTGTTTGTCCATGCAGTTGCTATAACCAGGCACACCACCACAGTAATGGTTCTGAAACTTTAGACCAATGTGCCATCTAGTGACAATCTACATGATCCTGGAAACCAAACGCAGATTCTTTCTACCATTTTATCTGAAAGAGAAATCACTAACTCTCACTACATGAGCCCACTTCAAGTTATTTTCAGGTTTTTACTTTGTGCTGTGCTCTGCAATCATCGGTTTCCATATAAGCCTGTGTAACTTTCTTAAACAATCCTGAGCACGAACAGCTTTGTGCTGCTTTTTCCAGCATCTCAGCTTATGTTTACTACATATATTCTTATGAAGTCCTCCTTTATGGTGGCACAAGAACCTCCCAGGTATTTAAGATGCTACACTGAACATTAATAGTCCTTTCTTCTTTTTCTCGTTTTCCTGTCTCCAGTTAGAACAGCTTGATTACTTTGTAATGAGATTCATTTATATTTGAAAATGTCCAACTGCCAGGAAATTGACACAGGAAAGGTAGATGAGGGAAGAGAATTTAATATTTTATTCTGAAAATGCCCTTTATTTAAATATTAGCAAGAGGTGATTATTCAGCAGAGCAATATCATAATCTGCACTAAAACCATACCTGAAAGACAGTGAAAAGATAGAAGGAAGCTGATAGAAGACATGTTTTTATGACTTGCATGGGGCTTTTTTTGTTTTAAATAAAACATTTCTTAAACCGGTTATTAAGTATTAAGTAACTCACTTAGATGTTGCAACAGTAGAACCAGATCAGAAGGGCTAATCTAAGCTGGAAAGTACTTGATTTCAAAAGAGAAAGAGACAATTAAGAGAAGCAACTAACAGGGGGAAAAAAGCACAGCCAGCTCTCATAACAGAAGAGGTTACTATTGTAACAACACAGGTTTTGTCTAAAGAATAAAGTAATTTATCTACACTAATGTCAGGGTCACATTCTAGAGATACGATGCATACAGCAATTACCATTTTAACTGGTTTTAGTGGTACAAATTTTTTAAAGGGACTTGTGAGATTGGTTACCAGCAATTTTTGCATCCAAAGACTCTAGCTTATAGTATACACTGCACAGCTGATACCTGAATTTACCTTAGTCTTGTAATTTTTTGAAAATTTCACCACAGAACTATATATAGCTACTTTAAAAACAAAACAAAGCAAAACCAGAACGAAACAAAACAAAACCCTAGACTAAGCGATAACTCTTGCTTCCACAAAATCTTGGTTATTGACTTCAGAAATAAGAGTTAGATCGGATGCCAATACTAAACAGCTCACAGGTTAAGACTGTTGATTCCAGAGGGCAGTGTACTACTGATAAGCTCCATTTAATTTGCCAGCTTTCCCCACAACCATATTTTAACTTTGAATACACTAAGCAATCCCATCTTTGTCAACGCATTATCGTTTTGGTGATGCATCCATTAGAATCAACATGAGAAATTGCAAATCCCCAAGTAAGTCACTCTAAGGAAATGATATGTAGCTTGTAAAAATGGACCAAATGAATTGAGGTGTCTCTCTCTATGGTTGTCATGGATTGAGTTATTCATACGATGCTGCAGTCATGCCAGCTTCAAAAATGAAAGTGGTAACTGGAGCAAAGTATTATGGGGCCTGAAGTTCAGTTGCAGCATGGGAGGCTTTCTGTTCTGGTTGCTGCTTCTGGGTTCTGGGTTCTTGGGTCTTGTCTCTTTTCAGCAGGTATAACAGCAGAACAGGTGTGAGTCGGGTAGCTGCTGGTTTTGTCTTTCTGTTTTATGCTGGGTTTTTTACCCTGTGTATTTCACTGCTCTTCTGCAAACAGGCTAAGCTTAGGTAATCATGTATTATAGATTATTAACTAAGATAATTACGTATTGTGCTTATGATCTCTCATAAGTTTTGTGAGTTTTGTGTCTTACTTTTTCCCCTCACTTTTGTGCTGGGGAAGCAGGGAGTTTAGCCCTTGCGCTAAACCATTACAATGACCAACTTCATGGGCCAGACTAGCTTGCTAGTCTGCTGCCTTTTTTATCATCTCTCGGTTGATACTATCAAACTTTAAAACAAATTGCAGACAGCTGTTTGGGATAACAGACTATGCCAGTTAGACAAGCAGTAGAGGAGAAGCATTTTCACAAGCTTCCAGGGGTACAACATTCATAAACAAAGAAAAATACTGTTTCAACTTCCAGGTGTAAGTTTCTACATAAAAGATGTTTAGCAGTGAGTACAAAAAGATATCTATAGTCTACAGAGGCACAGTGTTCCCTTCCCAAGGATGACTTGGATCACTAGAAGGGCCATGTATTGTTCTGTATACCTCAGACACAAGATATGCAGCTTTACAGAGAGACCCAGAAAAATTCACTTTTTTCAGAGCTATGAACAGAAAAATAGCAGAAATTGTCATGACAGCACTCTCTTTATCAGAGGGCTAGAGCGTCTTCCCAATGGGGACAGGCTGAGGAATTTGAGGCTGTTCATTTTGGAGAAGGCTCTAAGAAGACTTCATAGTGGCCTTCCAGTCCCTGAAGGGGGCCTACGAGAAAGCTGGGAAGGGACTTTTTACAAGGGCTTGTTGTGATAATGATAAGAGAGAATTGATTGATGCTTATGGAGGACACATTTAGAATAGATATCAGAAAGAAGTTCTTTACAGGATACCAGCTCCCTGGAGGTGTTCAAAGCTGGGGTGGACAAGGCCTTTAACAACCTGGTCTAGTGGAAGGTGTCCCTGTATATGGTGGAGAGGTTGGATCGAGACTATTTTTAAGGTCTCTTCCAACCCTAACCATTCTATGTAGTATATCACAATTTCTTGTAAGGCTGTGAAAATCCATGTCAGCATGAAATCTTCTCTCTCCGTTCTTTGTGATGGTCTAGTGCTAGCATTCAGCCAGAGTGCATGGTCTCAACCAGGTCTGTTGCTGATCAGAGCCAATAGTGGACCAGTCCCTTCCTATCACTTTCTTCACTGAAGTTTCTTCTCTCAAGGATGCATAGGATGGGACTGAGTGATAACAGATAATTACTAAGTCTGACTGGAGCAGCATGAAGGTAGTACACCTCATCAGAGTCGGTACCTCTCCTGGAAAGGATGTAGAACTGTGGAAATTTACAGCTAAAGGGGAATTTCAGACATTACTGCAACAAGTAGCAGATATAAAAAACAAAAGAGCTATACAAAACAACTCACCATATATCTGTATGCAGGTATACAAAACTGAAGGTTGCTTTCCTTTTAATACATATTTTCTTTGTTTCCTTTTGGGAAACACCTTTTTTAGTATCATAGATTCAGATAGTAACACCACTCTGTCATGTAATATACTTGCAAAATCTGCATTCCCCATAAAGCTGTGGCTTGGTTTGTAGTTCTACAGCTTACAACGTTCAGCAAGCTGAAGTATGCACTACAAAGAGCATCCTGAGACAGCAAGGACATCGTGGATCAGAGTCCAGGAGGTCAGATCCAACCCAGGTTGCTCTCTGTGGTTTCTCTTATCCAACACTGCAAAAATACCAGTGCTGGAGGAATAGAAGAATTCCCACTGAGTTCTAATGGAGTTTGCAGTCAGTTGTGTGTGGGTTTTGGACAGCTCCCTGATAGCACAGAGAAAGGTAATAACAATGACTACAGACTGAGCGAGGGCTAGTGCATCATTAAGGACAAGGGAGAGAGTCTTAAAGTGAAAGTCCCTAGCTCCACTATATCACACAGGACTGGAGTAACCTTGAAGGGTATTTTGCACTATTACCCTGAGAGGCAGCAATCCACAGGACAGAGAATGCAGGCAGCAGGCAGACATGGGCAACCTGGAGAATTATCATCTCGCTGTTTCTATTTCTGCCCACAACGGTTAATGAAAGGAGCTGAGCAGGGCAGGCAGAGAAGGCTCAGATGCCAACTGTGGGGAAGAAACGGCTCTAGCCCCACATCATTCAGTTCACTCTGCTTTCATTTCCCTTCTTGTATAGCTTCACTCTCCTCCTCCTGTATCTCCTACTTCAAGTAAGAATGGTAGTGGAAGGACATTTAGTACTCTTTCTCCTTCAGTCTCCTGCCTACTGTCATACTGCAGTTGCAAGCCCCAATGATGTTTCTCTCCCTCTCCTGTATGACAGCTGCAGGGAGGACATCATCCCACCAGAGCCACAAGTAGCTGAAGGAGACAACATTTTTGCGTTTTACTGCACAGTGCTACACAAATGGCAGCTTCAATGGCTTTTAAATCCAAGAACTGTTTTTAAAGATTGTGAGATCTGTTTGAGATTGTGATTTTTTTTAAGGATTGTGATATCTTTTTGAGCTAGGGAGTTTTATGATTTCTAAAAGCCCAGAACAATCCAGCTACCAATTGCAAAACTGGGCTGAGTTGCTCACTGTATCTGGTTTGATATTTATAAGTAATTCTGTGTAGAAGTATATAGGACAAAGCACAGTTCAGCCATCTGCCACACAGCTGGATGGCTTGTGAAGATTGAAAGTTGTAGCTTTCCTGAATGGAAGAAAGAGAAAAAGAGAGAGACTGAGAGAAGGGAATGAATATTAGTGCAGAGGCATAAAAATCTTCAGAGTCTTTTCTAGTTTATGTCTGCTCTTCTATTTCCTTCAACATTGTGCTATTTCAGCATCTCCCAGGTGCTCATTCAGCAACATAACTAGTGCATCTAATGTGTGTAAGACTTGTGTGTTGGCTTTTTGAGCTCTTTGGTGAGAAGCAAGGGCCTGTGCTGGGAACATGCACATAGTAGAGGGTACAGGGACCTGCCAGCTACCAGCACAGCCTGCTGACTTTTTCATTTACTTGTGTTGTAAAGAAAATAACTGTAGAAACAGTCCTGTTGATACACATGCATTAAAACATCTAGTCTGACTTGGTTATTCTTTCCTGAGAAAATAGCACCATAGTTTGCCATCTGGTGATATGTTGCAAATGAGCAGAAGAGTTCAGACAGAAAAGTTTCTAGAACAAATAGTTGCTGAACAGGAGTAATAGATGGCATAGAAATCAGCAGACCTGAGGATCTGCTCTTCTTTTTTAAGGCTTCTCCTCATGCTGGGCTGGGAATGATTGGGTAGCAAGAGGCAGTCAAGTACCTGTGTTAGAAATCACGACAGCAATTGTCCCAAACTCTTTACATGGTTAACAGCCAAGATAACTTTACAAATGTTTAGAAACAGCTCAGTATAAATGTGGGCTGACATGGATAACATTTTGAGTTGATGGAGTGTAATGCAGGTGCTCAGTCTAGAATAATTAACCTGATTTTCAGCAGTTCAATTATCCATATGCCTTGTAATGGAGTGAGTGTCAGCGAAGGGTAAACAGCTGAAGCAGGGCAGTGTGAACCCTTGGTTTAAGTACTAGAAGGTAAATCAATACAATACAAATCTTTCTAATCACTTTGTACTTATGTGTTGTGTTTCAGTATGGTTTCCAGAGATGAGCAGGACTTCAAGGGAAACAAAAAATGAAGGAAATAGAAAAATTGCAAGTACTTTGGATCTGAAAAATCTAAAATGATGATATATCATATGTGAAATCATTATTTTAGACATGCTTTCACGTTTTCAATATGTGTCACATTCTAAATGTACATAGAACAAAAGTCACTTTGAATCGCTAACTCAGAAGTGTGGTGAATTCATTTCATCTCCAGATGCCAGTCACATGTGAAATGATTTTGATATCTTCAGTTTCTTTCACAGCCAGCAGAAGTGTTGGTTCCTTCCTTAGCAGCAGAAATGTATGTATATATATATATATATATATATATACACACACACACACACACACACATAATTTGCAGTCCTAGCTCACATTATGAATTATCAAGGTTTGTTGACAAAGCTGCAGGCAGTTGTTTGAAAGAAGCTGCTCACAAAATGTTATCTAGTTGTTTAAAGTGTTACACTACAAGTTTCTCCTATCAATGAAAAAAAAATCATAAAGGTAAGGCAAATAGCTATAAACAACATAAACCAGAAACAATGAGAGAGGTCCCCCATTCCTCAAGAAACTGGCAGAAAATCACATAATACATGAGAAACAGGACAGAACACAGACCAAAGTAAATCAATGTTTTCATCAGTTTACCTTGCATACCCAAAAGAATACCATAGACAAAACATGCAGGCACTGACACCAGTAATTTTTTTATGCTGGCCATTTACAGAGCCTCACCATTAATTATCTTTGAATTGCTGTATTTAGCTGTGCAGTTGAGACAGGAGAGTTGAAATTTTACAGAAGCCACTGCATATTGCACTGTGAGTCAGGAAGTGGTTTTAATTCCATTTGAGAAAAGCCATGTTGTAGTTTGAACTTTGATATCATAACTGTACTCCATGACTAATGCTGAAATCTTAACATCTGTTTCTCATGGCCTCAGGCATAGTTCTCTAATGATCAGCTGGCACATTATCCTCTTTGTCTGCTGTTTCTCAAATATGCATAGGAAATGTAAAGGTTACAAAGGAGCTATAATCCTCCTGTTGTGTGATGGAAAATGTCTGAGGTGTTATAACCAGAAAACCCCACAACTTTCTTAGAAACCACTTTATCAGATTGTTTTCTCCAAGTTTAAAGAGACAAAGAATTAATATCCTGTGGATGAACAGAGCACAACACCCCAAATCAGATAGTGAATTTACTTATGTCACATTGTTCTGAATTGTAAATATTAATAGCAGGAATCAAAGTCCACTGTTATCAAATTATAGCATTTAGTATCAAATAGGACATAGCTGTAACTGGCTTGGTTTCATTCTTCTGACAGCACAGGAGCTCATTCTAGGTGAAGGAAAGCCAAACTAGGAAACTGACCCAGTATTCTCTTCTCATAAAAAACAATGTTGCTCATTGTCAGACCACTAAGGCCAGACCATTCTGTTGAACAAGCCACAACAAATCTAAGACCAGTCTAGCTGTGCTGAAGTGTGGGCCAGGGCTTGAGGTCCAGTTGAGTCTGAAAAAGAAAATGGAGACAGAGCAAGAACAACAGCAGTAACAGCTGGTGCTTCTTTCATTCTCAAGATTGGAGACATTTGTTTTACATTTATTACCTTGTGATTCCACAGACAGTAATTACTCTGCCTGCCTGCCTGCAGCAGACTTCTCTCAAGACTTTCCAGTTCAAATTCCTTCCTCCTCAATGTCTCCAAATGCACAAATGCATGGCAACCTGCAGCTGCAAGAGTTTTGTTATGTGGCGTGGCTGATGATGGCCAGCCTTCCCTCTGGCCATGGCAAAGCCTGACTCATTTTAGTCCTTACTAACTGGTTGTTTAGAAGAGCTGGCTCTCCACAGCTGTGCTGAAATCAAGAGCTGTTGTTCAGCCCTTGTAAGCATCTGGCTGTAGCAGTAATGATGTCACTATTTAAGCACTTAATGCACAATCTCCTTATGCATTCCACTGCTGAAATTACATAGCACAAATTACTTGTTTATAGCAGTTTATTAAACCTACTTGAGCTAATTTAAATTAATTCCGCTTGGTCATTTCTCATCTAATAGCTGTTTTTCATCACTGCTCAGGTAACTCACACTCCTGGAAACAGTCAAATGCGGTAGCCTACTCTTTCCATTTGCAAAATTGTTGAAAGCTCATTGATTTAATTTTTGTTGTAAACAATAATATATTTTGCTGAGAACATGACAAATCTGGAAACTAAGGTAAGTATCAAATGGCATTTTGCATCAAAAGTTTAGCTTCTCAATGTGAGCATTTAATTACATTGCGCAGCACAGTTGACAGGTAGTCTTATTGATGTTGCCCTGGAAAACAGAGAGAATTAAGGAGTTGTCCTGGAAGAGACATTAATGAACCAGCTAAACCTGTTTGGACACTGCCCTTTCTCCTCCCTCCCCATCACAGGGTCCAGGTTGAGGTCAGGGAGCCAATAAGCAGGTGCCATTGAGGCTGCCTGGGGGAGAGGTGGAAGCTGGACTCCGTGCCTCACGTTTCACACAGACAACTGCAGGTGTCAGAGGCTAGTCGAGAAGGCGTGTGCAGTTTGCCTGCATGCAGCACTTTGAACGGGTTGGCGATCTTTGAATAGGTAATCTGCCATTGGGCCAAGGGAATTTATAGGGGATGATTCGAGAGCCTACATCCTGTTTGTTAGCGGGATCCGAGGCCGTGACAAGCACCCACTTTGTGCCTGGCTTCAGGGTGATTACCTGCTATTGTCCTAGCAGCAGCGTGTTGGGTCCAGAGCCACACCACAGCAGCAGTGCTCTCTTTCTCTCCCTCACTTCTTCCAATTTTGGGATTTGTTTTGGGATTACCCCTGCCCTTGGATTACAAATTGCAGCTCCATGTATCTCTTCATTCGGCAAAGGTTTTGGTGACTAGAAGCTCAGTGGTTCATGAGTAACTAAAGCTAATTTACTTGGTTATTTCTAAAGTTCACAGACTGTTTCTCTATAGCTTAATTCCACAGCGAGGCTGAGGGGGTCTGTCCTGCCTCCCGAGGCGGTATTGCTGTTTGTTTTTGCTTTATAAGAGTTTCCAGTTTGTTCCTCTGTATTCCAAGTTTCTGATTTTTCTAGACTGTTATTCCATTGTTCATTAACATCCTATTGTGTGTAATCAATCTATCATTGACTGGACAAACGATCCTGGATCAAATTAGCTCAGAAAAATAATTTTTATATTGAATAAATCATATTAATATTTTATCAGATTCCCAGCTTATAAATTTGATCATAAACTATATCAGGAGTAAGTAAAGTCACAAAAATACCAAGCTGAAATGTTGGGTTTGCTTCTTGTGTGGTGTCAGTGGAATGGAGTCTTTCTGACTGTAATGGACAGTAAAGTGTAATGGTGATCCATGTGTAATGGATGCAGTGACAGAGCAAATGGTTTGAATTTGTGCGGTTAACAGTTGAGGAGTTCTGTTGTGGGCTTTATTAGAAGTGACTGACTAGAGAAGCTGCCAGCAACCAGAAAAGCAACAAGATTTAAGGATGGTAAATTACAAGAAAACATAGAGTAGGAACAAATGCTCCACATAGAAACAACCTGCAAACAGATGAAATGTGTCAAATAAGAGAGGTTCATAGTTCCTCACATCTGTCCAAACATCCTATTGTTGTTCTTCTCCTGATTCGGGGTCCATTGGATGATGAATGAAGGCATGAACCCCACTGCTGCATAGCAACAAGATTCCAGAAATGGAGAGAGCAGAGAATCTCAGAAGTCTTCTCTGAAGTCCCTTATTGCTGCATTGTATAATCCCCAACATTACACAGCCTTAGAGTCACACTTACAGAAGAAGTCCTGGAAGGCCTTAACAGACGAAGCAGCTAACAGAAGTCCCAAGCATATCCCTAGCATCATCCCTACACTGAAGCCCTAGCCAGAAGCAGCTAACAGAAGCAAAAGTCCCTAGTAGCCCTAAGTCCCTAACTGAAGTGTCTATTGCTCAGAGTTTTTTATACTCTATCATTCCCTTAACCAGTAAAATCCAACCACAGCTAAAATGTTTTCCCAATGAAAGGTGCCAGCATGTCAAGGAGGTGGCTTCTGCAGCATGTTCCAATCCAAGGGTGCCAACATGAGGATGTTGTTCTTGGCACACATGGAATGTTATTGTTTTGCTCTATGCCACGTGCTAAGGAACTGGTCAGCTAAGGAACTGGTCAGCTAAGGAATTATGCACTCTGCATGCATCCAGATGCTGCTTTCAGGACAGTGACTGCAACATCCTATTTCCATACTGTTCTGGTCAACTCCATAAAGAAGCTCTGCTTCACACACCAGATGGCAATCAGGAAAGCCCTGGATACGTATGATTGATCTCAGACTCACTACAATACAGTAAAACATCAGACTACAAATTCTCTCATGGCTTCTGTTCTGTTTCTATATGAATGACAACAAGACCAGTAGGGTTTTCAGCTCTTGAGATGTTTCTGTCATTTATTTAGTATAGGAGTGTGGTGGTTTGGTCCTCCCTATGGGCCAAATGCCCACGAAAGCCACTCTATGACTCCCCCTTAGATGGACAGGGGGGAGGGGGAAATATAACAACAGTCAGTTATAAGATAGAGGCAATTTAATAATAATGATAAGCAAAGCAATAGACCATGCAGAAGCAAAAGCAGAGAGAGATGTTAGTCTCTACTTCCCATCAGCAGGATGATGGTTGGTCTCAGGAAGTAGGATTCTCTAAGCTTGGTGATTCCTTTGGAAGACAGACACCATGGACGAATCCCTCTCACTTCCTTCTTTCACTTCATTGTTATATCTGAGCTGATGTCATATGGCATGGAATACCACTTTGGTCAGTTTGGGTCAGCTGGTCCAGCTGTGTCCCCTCCCAAGATCTTGCCCACCCCTCAGCATACTCCTGGGATGGGGAAATGTTGGAAGGACACAGCCTGGATACTTGTTCAGCAGGAGCCGAAACACTGCTGTGTTATCAACTACTGCTGCAAAACACAGCACTAGAAGGATGCTTTGAGGAGAATTAACTCCAGCCCAGCCAAACCAAATATAAGGAGCAAAAAAAAAACATAAGTAATTCATCCAATTTAATTTTTAAGTGTAAATGGCAGCCTGACAAATGCACTCTCAGCTGTCAATATTTGACTCAGAGTTGAGATGCAGTGAATTTACAGGATTCATTGTACAGGACACAGAAATTCTTGGCTTGTTAAACAATTCCAAAATGTTAAATATTCTTGTCAAGAGAAGCCACCTCTCTGACTCCACAGAAAGGCATCAGGGACATCATGCAGCTGGCAGACACATCCAGAATTTGAGGACTGCAGAATTAAGCTACATTCATCTCTATCCTGTGGATAAGAATTGATTTATTTTGCATTCTGCTTTTAAAAAGGGTCCCTTAAAAACCCAAATGGAAAATACGTGATCTGGTTTTGCTCTTCAGAGTAATTGCTTGGTAGTAAAAGAAAAATAAATGATTAATCTGTGTTATGCTAAAATATGGTTTAAAACCACACGAAGAAAATCAACCAAGGAATGTTCCCTTGAATCTTTTAATACAGGTTTTGCTTTTAGTCATAAGTGCAACCCATTACAAAACACAAGGAGGACTAATTATTATAGACCTAGGTAAAAATATAGGATGTTAAGGAAGATACAGATTCAGTTATCAGTGAAAACCTGGTCAAAGTCCTTTAACTTCGGTGTAACAGATACTAGACCTTTTGCTGAGATGCTGTGCAAAGCAACCCTTTATTGTTATTCAGCCCTGCAGAACTGGCGTGTTCTGGTTAACTGGACATGAGCAGTGCTTTTAAAAATAATCCTATGACAGGTAAGGACTGGAGAAATCAGTCTAATCCAGATTTGTGTAGGCCTTAGAAAACTTTTAATTTGCTCAATTGCTGTTTCATACTAGGGATGTGATAACCAGATTATGAGCTTTATTTTGACTTGAATTCCCTGCAAAGCATATTCACCAAGCAGAACATCCTTTGTTAAAAATAGGGAAAAAAAATTAAAGATCAGAACAAGCTTCCCAGAGAGGATGGGAAGGGAAACTGTAAAATAAAAGTACTTTCTTCCTCACTCACAAGAATTTAACATTAATAAATCCCTATAATCCCTTTTTCTGGTGGAACAAAATAAAAGGCTGCTGATTTCCGCTGTGTTAAATCTTGCTGGCCAGGCCAAGGGCAGCCAAACGTGAGGAGGTGACAATCAACCAGCAGTCACACCAGCACTTCTAGAACCCTAGGGCTGTTGAGGTGGTGTCATTGGCTTTTACTGCACTGCCTCAGTGGCTGTGTCTCTTCAAAACTCTCCCTGTATGTTGATGTTTATCTTCACAAACTCAGATGAAGGAGGATACTCCTTCCTATCCAACGAGAAGGATACTCCATAGTGATTTAGTCCCTCAGAGTGCTGGGGCATCTATGAAAAGGCCCCAGTTGATCAAGCAGTCTCACACCTGAATTTCTAAGATCTTGCACAGGGAGCGGCCTGTTTTGACTGGGATTAAATTAACAAGGCAGGAATCATAAAAATATAGTTATCTTTATTTTCCTGAAAGCCTTGCCCCAAAATTATATACAAAACTGATTAAATTTTTTTACAGGTTCTATGCGGTGGCGAATTCTACAAGAAAGCTTATGGAAAACTTTAATACAATTTAGAGAATTCAGAAAATGGAAAAGGCTAAGCCACAAAATAACTTCATCTCACTTATAAAATCAGAGGCAAGCCAGGACCCTAGGGAAAGCTGAGAATGCTGGTTTTACTCACAAGGATGGAGAAGGAATTTGGAGATGGTCCCTAAGTCTCTCTTCGGTGGCAGACTCCAGAACTGCAAGTTTTATAATCCGATTTGTGGATAACGCAGCACAAGTCCAAAGAAAAGGGACCGGCCAAAATCAAAGTGTCCTTAGACACGGCTGCCACGAGGCAAAACTCATGCAGCAGCTCTGTCCGAGCAGTGCAAGCAAAGCCGCACTGCCAGCCTGTCCCAGCGAACAGCCACAGGTTTTACGGCAGGCAGGGTCACTCCAGCCGCTGGCAGGGAGCAGGATCCCAGGGCAGGCAAGTCCAGGGAGAAGCCAGGGTCGAGTGCTGATTTCTCCAATTTCGCCACAAACCGACAGTGAGAGCAGAGCGAGTCCAAAATGAGCGCCAAAACTGATCCAAAAATGAGAGCGCAGACCACTTCCTGGTCACTCTGTTTAAGACCTTCCTAGACAGTGTGTCCAGTGCCAATATATACTGGGCGTGAAGAACCCGGCCAGTCACAGTTCCGAATCCCAGCGCGGGCCTCCCCCACGGGTGAATACGTGTGAGGGACCTCAGCTCCTGTCGGGAAGAATGGGCACCTTCTTACCTGTCCCCCAGGGGGAGGGGAAGGCAATTTCACGCCTTGGAAGGCGATTTTGTGCCTTTGTCATCCCCCATTCAAACCTCCGCTGATGGAGGAGGGGGTTTAGAGCACCCCGTAACAGGGCCTGTCCAAGTAGTAAAAGTAGCCAACTGTTCATTCAGGCACCACTAATTTTCCTTCTCAATATCTTTCAGCAGGAAAAAAAAAAACCCAAACCCAAACAAACAAAAAACCTAACCAAAGTAAGTAATGGCCCAAGATATTTTTTGTTTGGCATGTGTAGGTTATGTACTGACATAGAAAGGGCAAAAATATTCCAGTTACTCAGATTCTCAGTAAGTGAAAAATAGACATAGAATGATAAGATAGTAAATGTGCATTTAGCCACACTGATCCAAATTGAGGAATTTTGAAATGCAGAAGGATTTTAAATTTGGAGAATTTAAAAATTTTTGCCTGGAACATATAAAGGGGAATTTCCATCCAGGTGTGGTAGTGTTAGGCTGTACCTTTAAAATTTTTCCACAGATCTTGAACAGAAAGTGGTAGAATCTAAATAAATCACTATTGGGTATAAAAAGGAAAATAATAGTAAGTTCTAAACAATCCCATTGGACAGATAACAGAATAAAACTCAGATACTTAAACTTTCTTTCTCTTCTTTTGGCTTCCTTGTTCTGGGGGACACTGACTTGATTCTGGCTGGCTTTGCTGAAATTGGCTGTGTTCTTTTCTTTGGCTGAGTATCCTAACAAAATAACTCTCTGCTCTTTTCTCTTGTCCCTTTGTGTCCAGGAGAGTAAGGAGTCGGGCAGGGAGTGGGAAGCTATTAGCAGCTCCCCTATTTTTTTGTCTGGGGGTAGCTATTTACCAGTTCAGTTAATAAGATTTCTTGCTCTAAGCTTGGAGTCCAGCTTTCTAGTTTTTAACCTTGACTTCCCAGTCATTTTCCCGGTTTGACCCCAGGAAGTTACATCTTGGCTTATCCATTTATCAGCATTATTTGTACATCTGGGCTTGTGCTCGAGCCAGTCCCCTGCTTTTCTTGATTCTGTGGATCCTATTCACTTGTAAAATGCCTTTTATTTTTTAACACTGCAGATTTAGCAACAGCACCTGACTAGTTCTGGCAACCAGTGTACTGATCACCCCTTCCTTCTTTCTTTCATGTTTTTGAACCAATTCAAGGGATTTCACAAAGCCCCTGAGGCATTTTCTTTAGCTACTTCAAGCAACTCCAAGTAAGAACCACTATTTCACAGATCTATCATCTAACTGAACATCTGCCCTTGCTTTGCATTGCCAGAAATTTCACTCATTCTAGGAAACAGATGTAAGCATTTAATCAAGCTTTCGAAAGCATTCAAAACGTAATGAACAAGATTCAGCATCTTCTTTTTATCCTGTAAATTAGATGTAGTGGAAGTCTTGCTTTTCAGAGACTCTTGGCATTTCTCTCTCCTTCTGTCTGCCTGCTAGAAGGGCTGGAAGGTCTCTCCATTGTATGAGTGACCAGACCCTGCAGCTGCTCTGACTGCCTCCTCTGTCCCCATGCCCAAGGTCAGCTGAACTGCAGAAATTGCTCTGCCAACTGCTAGCTCCTGCAGTCCACCCTGTTCCTGCGCTAGCAAATTAATGAGCTCAAAAGTACAGCATGTCTTCTTAGCTGAGTCCTCCTGAGTGAGCCTCCTCCAGGTAGTCTGATTGTCCATCAAGGCAATCAACTTGCACAGAAATCTCCCACACCTTGAATTTCTTTGCAGTGTGACCTGCAGTGCAGTGAAATCCAGACTGAGAAAGCTGTAGCTAGGTTTGCAGGTTTACCTGAAAATTTGATAGATTCATCAATCAAAGCTTTATTTTTCTCAGTTAGGAAATGTAAATCCTTTAAAAAACGTTTTCTGGGAATTTCCTCCCCCCTCACCCCATTTAAATTATTTGAGGAATTTCTAGCCCTGCTGTTAATGCACTTTGAAATGCACTTCTGATAATACAATGCATTATTTGTTGTAGCTTGGATCAGCAGGAGTCCTATGTCAAAATTTCTTTCCTTAGAAGCTCTGCTGCTACAGATAACAGCACTGCTTTGTCTTTATGATACCCTTCTTGGACTTCAGTGCACTGATTTATGTCAGAGAGAAAATCAGTGAGACAAATCTAGATATTCCTTGGTTAAATTGCTTTACAGGAAAGCTGGAATGAAGGCACAGACAGAGCTAGGAGGGGCTAGGGAGAACTTGATTATCTTAAAATCATCACTGTCTCTCCTGCCTCTGATTTCTCTTTTGATAGTGATAATACCATGTAGAATATGGTATTATCCACTTAGCTCTGCCCTTCAAGACCACTGAGTAAAATGAAAGCTTGATCTGCAATCCTTTCTGGTTTGTCATTAACTTTATATAATTCAGTGGTACCTGTGACAAAGAAATAGGAAACTTGATTGTCTTTCAGAGAAATACAGATTTAATGGGCTGTGTGGCCTTTCTCAAGGTAACAACTTTACCAATTGAATATTTGGTAAAATGGAAACTTAACTAGGCAACATTAGAGGTGTAGTTTTGTAGGTTTTCTTTCCAAATATAATCGTGTGCTCCACAAGGTACCTCATTATATTTTCCTTTTTTTCTGAAGTTGTCAGGTAGGTGAATGAATGGCTCTAGATCTTTTATAAACTGTATGTATTCTAAAAACAATTTTTTTTACTATCATGACTGTGTGGATATTTAACATACATGAACAATACACAAGCAATCAGTAACTGCCAAAGCAGGATCACTTACAACAGGCTGCACAGGAACACATCCAGGCAGGTTTTGGAAGTCTTCAGAGAAGGAGACTCCACAACCTCTCTGGGCAGCCTGTTCCAGTGCTCTGTCACCCTCCCTGCACATCTCTGTCTCTCTTGAACTGGGGAGCCCAAAACTGGACACAATATTTCAGGTGTGGTCTCACCAGGGCAGAGCAGACAGGGAGGAGAACCTCCCTAGACCTGCAGGACACACTTTTCTTGATGCACCCCAGGATACCATTGAACCTCTTGGCCACAAGGTCAGGGTGTTGTCCCATGGATACTTTGCTGTCCACTAGGATTCCAAGGTCTTTCTCCACGGGGCTGTTTTCCAGCAGGACAACCCCTAGTCTGTACTGGTGCCTGGTGTTATTCCTCCCCAGACACAGGACTCTGCAGTTGTCCTTATTGAACCTCACGAGGTTCACTTTCACCCAGTCTGTCCAGATCACATTGGATGGCAGTGCAGCCTTCCAGTGTCAGCCACCTGCCCAAGTTTTGTATCATCATTGAACTTGCTGAGGGTACACTCAGCGTCCTCATCCAGGTCATTGATAAAACTGGACCCAGTACTGATCCCTGGAGAACACTACTGGCCACAGGTCCCCAGCTGGACTGTGTGCTGCTGATCACAGCTCTGAACTCTGTTTTTGAGATAGTTACCAATCCACCTCACAGTTCAATCATCTAACCCACTTTTCCTGAGTTTACCTGAGGGGATGTTATGGGAGACAGTATCGAAAGCCTTGCTGAAGTCAAGATAGAAAATATCCACTGCTCTCCCATTTGGTCATGCCTTCATAGAAGGCATTAGATTAGTCAAGCATTATTTCCCCTTACTAAATCCATGCTGGTTATTCCTGATAACCTTCTTTTCTTTCATGTGGTTAGAGATGGCCTCCAGAATGATCTGCTCCATCACCTTTCCAGGGGTGGAGGAGAGGCTGACTGGTCTGTAGTTCCCCAGGTCTTCCTTCTTGCTGTTTTTGAAGACTGGAGTGACATTTGCCCTCTTCCAGTCTTCAAGCACCTCCCCCATTTTCCATGATTTTTCAAAAATTATGGAGAGTCGTAGAGCAACACCAGTCAGCTCCTTCAGCGATCATGGATGCACCCCATCAGGGCCCATGGATTTCTGTAGTTTTAGTTCATCCAAGTGATTGCCATTCTACAATGACCAGTGGAGAGTCTTCCACCCTCCAACTTTGTTCCCTTACCTCCAGCGTCTGAGAATTCTGAGGGCTGGTCTTAGCAGTAAAGACTGAGGCCATGAAAGCATTCAGTAATTCTGCCATCTCTGCATCCTCTGTCACAATGTCTCCCACCTCATTTAACAGGGCACTTACTCTTTCCTTCTTCTTCCTTTTACTATTGATACATTTAAAGAAGCCCCTCTTGTTTTCTTTTCACCTTGCTAGCCAGATTCAGTTCCAAGAGAGCCTTGGGCTTCCTTGTGGCATCTCAACATCTAACTGAACAGACCCTTCTTCCACTTACTGTGGACTTCCTTCTTACATTCGAGTTGTTCTAGCAGGTCTTTTATCCATGCAGGTCAATTTCCTGCCTTTTTCAAGGGTATACGCTTTTCTGGAGTTTGGAGGAGATGGTTGAATATTACCCAGTTCTCTTGGACCCCATACCTTCTAGAGTCCTAGCTCAAGAGATTCTTTTAAGTAGATCTTTGCATATATCTTTGCATGTTTGGAAACAAAGAAAGAATGAACAGGGTTCTCAAGAGTGCCAGTAGGAAGATAAAGTTATTACACACCTGCATCTTTAGACAGTTAAATGAATTTGATCTCTGAGGTGCCAAAATTACTTTAGGAAAACAGCATAAAATAAACTGCACTGGAGGATATGAATTTGGTTGGGAGGTTTTATTCTGTTGTGTGGAAAAACAGCCTTCTGTTGTGTCAGTCTGTTTATTTAGGAAATTCCAGCAGAGTGAAAAATGATGTGATTACTAATACACAGAATAACTCTTCAGTATTTCCAGCTGTCATCCTCTGCCAAGGAGCAAGGAGGCTGCAGTCTCTCTTGCACGTGAGGCACATATTGGGGTAGAAATCGTGTAATTTTTGCACAGTTTCTGACCAGCTCCGAAAGCACTGTTCTTGTAGCCAAGCTCTTAAGTGCCTTCTGTATCTCTGAGCTCTCCTTCATACTAAAGTTGCCTCAAATCAACTGTACCTCTCAGTACTTACTACCCTGACTTGGGAGACGATCCTGCCTATTCCTTCCCCACTGACTGCTGTTCATGCCACTTGGCTTCTTTCTAGAGTTTTTACATAAGTTTGCTTAGCCTTTTGCAATTGAGTCTCCTAATCCAATAATGTCTGTTGAGAACACAGTATTTTTCCCTGCTCATTTATGACTCAGTTGTCGTACTGGTGTATTTATGTCACTTTCTTCAATAATTTTATTAAGGCATTTAATTTCTTAACACTTCTAAAACCTCCTCAGTTATGTGCTATCACCTCTCTCATCTCTCAATAACATCAGTCACAATCTGAACAACTCACATCCATGCCTGTATTAACTTCCTCAATCAGTATTTTATTAACTTGTAAGTAACACTACTTCAGAGATGATGCTGTGAATGAAATACGAATTCATACCATTATCATTTTAGAAGTTTATACATAATCCTTGTTCTTTGCAGTCAGCTTTATACAGGCCCATGTGTGCAGGGGCAGACTGCAGATCGTTAGAAACCTCATGTTGCGCATTAAAAAAAATAAAAATCCTTATTATTAATTTAGGGGGGTTGATTGTTTGTTTTTCTGTTAAGAAAGACCAGTTTGCTAGAAAGGTGAGTCATGCTGCTGCTAAACTCTTACTTTTTAATATAATATAAAGACCTCTAGAGTCCTGATAGTGCTTTTAGCTACTCCATAGGAGCAGAAAGCCTTATGAATTATAAACATGTATTAATTTTAAAAACTGGTCTAAAAATGTTAGCCCTAAGGAACTGATAGCCTTGAGTGACAGAACTCAGCAAGGACACATATTAATCGGTAAATGAAAACATATAGGGTTTATCCCTGAAATTAACAAATCTCTGTCCCCTCACTCCACCACTAAGCCCCTAGTGCTTGAGTAATTTTTACGTCTGCCACAAAAACATTGCCCTGTGCTCCCATAAGGACATTCAGTAACTACAATTTTCTGTTTTACTACAGTCTCCCCAAACAAGGTGTTTTGTAACACCCTGTCATAGAATTTTAGAATGATAGGGATTGGAAGGGACCTCTGAAAATCTGAAGTCCAACCCTCCTGTCAAAGCAGGATCACCTAGGGGAGATCACACAGGAAAGCATCCAGATGGGTGTTGAAAGTCTCTACAAAAGAAGACTTCCACACCTCTGTGGGCAGCCTGTTCCAGTGATCCATCACCCTTACATTAAAGAAGGTTTTCTTCATATTGAGGAAGAACTTCCTGTGTTCCCGTTTGTGTCCATTGGCCCTCATCCTATTGCAGCACACCACTGAAAGAGACCAGCCCCTTCTTGGCACTCACCCTTCAGATATTTGTAATCTTATCTTCGCCCAACTGAACAGCCTTGCCTTTCCTCATAAGACAGGTATTCCAGTCTCTTAATTGTCCTCATAGCCCTCTGTGGGATGCTCTGTAGTCTATCCCTGGTCCCTACTGAACTGGGGAGCCCAGAAATGGACACAATATTCCAGATGTGGTCTCACCAGGGCAGATTATAAGGGGATGAGAACCTCACTTGACCTTCTGGTCACACTCTTAATGTGCCCCAGGATACCACTGGCTTTCTTGACCACAAGGGCACATTGTTGTCCCATGGAAAAAATTTTGTACACCAGAACTCAAGGTCCTTCTCCATGGAGCTGCTTTCCAGCAGTCAACTCCTAACCTCTACATTTACCTGCATTTAGTGTCTGGCAAGCATGGCTGAACTACCAGGATTGTAACCCTGTCAGTATTTACCTATGTGCTCTACTTTGACTTGAAGTCAAAGATGACATTTTTGCACTTTGAAAAAATCTGATTATTCAGCACAATGAAGCTAAGAAACTTATACGGTGACCAGCTAAGTTTCTACCTTTTGATTCTCTTCAGAATCTCCTTGGTCTACAGTGATTTGCCTCCTTTTACTGTACACACAGAATGCTTCATGCATTCCTGCAAACACTTTCTTTTCATGGTTGCATATCAAAGCAGCAGTTGCGGATCTTCTCTACAGTTGAAATCTTTCCAGTTAAAATGACAATGACTTTCCAATGGGCACTGACTGAAATCCAGTTTTCAGTACGGAGCAGCATTCTCTTCTGAGACTGAAGTTGCTTTTGCATTATACCAGTTGCTTTTGGTATCATGTACACGTTGTGGTGAAACACAATCTTGCTGTTACCTGTTGTCAGGCACACAAATGACACTTTTAGCTTTACCTGTGTGCTACAGTTGGAATTGAGTGTTGTTAGAAGTATTTGTTGGGTGTATAATTGTAACAGCGCATTCAGCTAAGGGAGCAACCATCAGTGATGATAAGAAAAGGTCTGAACTCTGCTTTCTCTGTGTCACTGCATGCGCGCCCTACTTGTTGATGTCAAAAGGAAACAGAGGACTGATGTAATCTCGTTGGATTTCCTAAGTACTTTTGAAAAACATCTCTGCAAAACCTCAGCTCAAAGTATAGTGGGTAGATCAAAATATTTAAAGTCGTAAGAAATAACAAAATGCTAGACTATTGCTTACACAGCTGGGGCTCTGTGCATGAAAGTATTGACCCAGAAGTGCATTTCCCTTACTTCTACAACATACTGGCAACAGATGAGGAAAACAACAACAGCTGGTGAAGTTGGGGAATATGAAAAAGTCCTGAGCACCTGAAAAGCTATTCTAATCTTGTCATGTGTTTGACTATACCACACTGGTATCTTTGTGTGGGAAACTGCGGTGGGTCCACAGATTCCTTGCCTGGGAAAGAAGAACTTAACCTTGGGCAGATTACTGTGTATTAATAAAGATATGGTTTGCAAGGATGAAGAGTGCCTCAGAAACTGTGAGATAGAAGGTTTGACTCCTCCCATGCGTAGTTTAACACAAATAGCTATGACCATAGTGATATAGCAATAACCAATAAGAATATTAAAAACAACCTGTTAACCAATTAGAAGTAGCCATGATAGCATAGAAAATATATAAATGTGTGTTGTTAATAAAGGCTCTATGCTCTACTCTGTTGATGACTACAAGTGTGTATGTGTTGCTCCGTCACAACAGCAACATCTTTGAACATCAATAAAAATCTCTTGCCCTTTTGAAGCTGAGTGCTGCTGAGCATTACTGTGTGCCATCAATGCAGCCTTAATGCCATCAGACCTGGCAGACAAAAGAAAAATTATGTGCACAGAAGATCAGAGCTGGCTGCTGTCAAGCCAGAGCAAAGCTTATCAACACTGAAATACATAAGCTGGGAAGGAACTCTTGGAGCTTTTTACTAAACTCAGTTCTGTACTTGCATGAAACCAGCTAAGAGAAAATTTAGTATCTTGCAAGAAAAACACACAGAGTCAAAGCTGGGACAGTGTCATGGTAGGGCCATGACATGGCCCAGTACAAACCCAGACAGGCCTTAAGATGTCTAGACAGGGTCCCTTTCTCTCCCCTCCTTCCTGCAAAAGAACAGGTCAACATGAGAAAAAGAACAAAGGAGACAGGACTCCTGCCTGTCTGGTAAACAAGATGTTTATCTGGGATGAGAGCACATAAGCTGACCACTGCTCCCCCCGAGATACAAGGTCTTTGCTTCTGCCTTTTATGGTTATAGCCTGGCAGAATGCTTTTCCATTGGGCAGCTACACGTTAGCTTCAGTGCCCCATTGGACCAATTGATCTCTGGCAATTTGTATATATGCAAGTGACTTGGTAGTCGCCCTTGCCTTGCCTTGCTTTGAACCTTGCGTCAAGCCTACTTGGACTCATCTCATAGAAGCTGCCTCGAGTTGCCCTGGCCTGCCTCGAGTGCCTGGTCCAGAGCCTGGGATAAAGCCATGAGCCATACACATGCAAGCCGGAAAAGCCACAAGCCTAGAAGCCGAATCCGCGTAGCCTGCTTCCCCTTGCCACCAGAATCGTGCCTGCCTCAGTTTACCCAGAAACCAAGCAAGCATCCATCGCAAAGAGCATCATTAACTGCCTGCCGTCCACTGAAGCCAGATCAGCCTGGGACCACGAGGTAAACTGTTCTTGCTGGCAATCTGCTGTGCTAGCGCTGTACGAGAGCACCCCCAGCTAACACAGCAGCAGCCCCGTGTGGGTAAAACTAGCTGTGAGTAATTAGTTCACTGCCCTTTGAGTTTAAAGGCTCTTATCGAGCCTCCCCCCGTTGTAATCGAGCGCTATCTGCTCTCGGGGACTTTTTCTTTCCAAGTTGTTGCCTCCTAATTTGCACAGAATAGTTTGTATTTTGCCCTAAGACTGCATATTGCCATTGTAAATATATCTTCCAAACGTACAATGATCCTATTCTATGAGTTTTGGCATATTTATATTAATAAAGGGTTACCATTTTTATTAATACCTGTTTGCCATATTGTTTATTATTGTTGTGAGGGTAAATAATTAATATTCCTTCCCTCAACCACAACAGACAGAAGTAAAAAAGGCACCAGTCTGGAGCCAAATCAGTGTTCAATAAAGTTTTCTAACAGAAAATGTAGAAGGAAAGCAGTCTGAAAATTATCTATTGCTGCACCTGGCAAGAGCAGTAAGACTCACTTCCTTTCATTATACAGAGGGCATCAGTCACTGTTTGGTGACTGGCACACTGGAATTTTTTTTTTCCTCTAGCCATGCACACAAAAATCAATTCAAGTGTGGAAATGAATCTGAGTACAAGAAAGTGAGACAATACCATAAGGCACAGACTAAATGATGCAGAAGCAGCAATAATGTAACTTTTTTCAAAGAAGCTTATGAAAAAAAATGTCGTTTCCTATTTTATTAGAGGTAAATTAGACTGCAGGAAGAGTATGTGAACTTCCCAGCTCTCAATTACATATTCACACATTTGTAAAGTTCCAGAAACACTTTATTTAAAAATGGAGTTGTAAATGCATATAACAAAATAACATACATAATAAATGTAACAAAAATAAATAAGGAGAACGTGTTCATACAAAATAAGAACATAGTAATGCAAAATGCTTGTTACAGAACATAAAGGTATAAACGTCTGAAAGAACACAAACAATCTCACATGAAGAGACTGTACCTTTAAATCCTTCCCAGCCATTTCCTACTTTCCACTGGAGTCCGCAGAAAAATTATGTTCCCAAGCATTAAACATAAGAAGGAATAATGGTGATGGTTTGGTACACTCTGTTTTCAAGACCTAGCTCTAGTTTTGATTTATTTTTGTCCTTCTGCACCTTCTGAAACTTTTCTTGTAGCCTCTGTAAACTAGTGTAGTTCAGGCTTCCACAGTTAGCTGGAGTAGAGCATATTGAGTCATCCATGATGGCTGTTTGCTTTTAATTTTTTTAAAGAAAATATGAAATTCCTTATATAACAGATTAGTGGTTTTGTTTTTACAACTCTACAAAATAAGGTTTTGCATTTTTATTAAGTGGTCCAACTTTTACTGACTTCTGAAAGCCTGTACAATTTAAAAGAGTACAGAAAGTAGTTTCTTTTTTAAACAAACATCATACAGGATTATTGCTGAAATATTAAAGACCATTTCATAAAAGCTGAAAAACTGTATTATTAACCTTAATATATAGAGACTGATGCAAACATAGGAAAATTCCAGTCTATTAGTTGCAATGAACAGAAATAACATTCCTCCAAATTACAGTGTTCTGGAAATACAGTCATTTACCTTTATTTTTATTGTTGTTTCCAAATGTTAAGTTACTGGGACAACTTATAAGGAAAATAGGCTTATATAGGAAACTCTAAATAGACTTGCTTTTCAGTGGTATAAGCAAAATGTCTATGTTAGCAGTCATCTTCCAGAATCCTTTTAAATATGTAAGACAGAGACACCTTTACTAGCAAGACCACAGGAAAATATACAGAAGCAAATAAAATGATTTGCTTGGGAGTGCATCTATCGATCAAGCAAATGATGACAACTCTTATTTCCAGGTTCTTAATGAAAAAACTTACATCTGATGATCATTCCAATGAACAGTAATTTCTTCTGTAAGTTTATTTTGCATTTGAATTGGTGAGAGCCTGTTTGCCTCAGTATGTTTTAAAATGTCTCATGTTGCCGTATGTTTAAATTTGTCTCCTTGTTTCAATGAGCATGTGGACAGAAATAAGGTATGAAACAGTTCTACTGCCATTAACATCAAAAAGACATTTGAAGATGATCAAAAAGTGCCAAATAGTCCTTTTGGAAATGGATTAAAACACTGCAATGATAATACAAGGACAGAATTTTCAGTTTTCTATGTACACCAAAACACTGTTTTCTGTTTCATATTGATGATATTGATATGTTCACCAACCACTCCCAGCAAATCTTAGTGCAAACATAGTATGTGAACTTTGTAAACCCCAACACAATTTTAGACAGCAACAAGGTTATGGAAATTACAGAACTGTTTGAGATTTTCAGTATGCAAGAATGAATGCTTTCTGAAATCTGTCTTACCTTTTGCAGTAAGTGTCACTGAAGTCAAAGGTAATGTTTCCTATATAAATTGTCTAATTCAGGATCAAGTGTAACTGTTCAACAGTTCTGTACATACTTTAATGGAGGAAGTCTATTCATTAAAGCAGCTTGGTGAAGAGATTTGGGGTTTCAGTAACATTAAATGTTAGACTGCTTGCAAGGCTTTTAAAAAGAAATAAAACTACTAAGGGAAAACTGCTGATATAATAATTATTTTGCAAAGCACACAACCACAAAGGGCAAACCTGCCACAATCTGCTTTCCTACACCGGTATCCTATGCATATCTTTATGATTTGAAAAGGATTTGTGTAACAATCAAAGTATCACAGTTAAAGAAAATTGGTTTAATAAATCAACTGCTGTTTGACCAAGCCTTTTTTCTTCCTAATTATAAAACCAAAATTGTAATTTTTCCTTTATACCTAAACATTTCACATGAAAAGTTTTTGTATCGACAATGAGATGTCACTCACGCAGGGTAGAATCTTCCTCCTCCCCATCTGGGTTAAACCTATTGAAACGTATGCTGAAATCTGACTCAGATTCAGCATGCTCAAATTCAGCTGCAACAGGGCCGGCAGCGGGTCGAAGAGCTCGAGCTTCGGGCTGGCAGTTTGCCTGCACTTGAGGGCGGCTGCTTTGAGAAACAGGACTGGACTTTGGCTTTGGCTGAGCTGGTAAGATGGGGCTGCCAAATCCCAAGTTGCTCAGAGCATCCAGGGTACCATCAGGGTCGATCATAGCATTAATTGCTAAGCAATCAAGAAAAGATAAACGTGTCAAGGAACAAACCATAAAAAAAAAGGTGATATTCTACTACTGTAAACCCTATGAAAATCTTGTTCTCACACTTTTGTTTTTATTTGTGCAAGTGGTGCCCACTACATATTTGCAGCTGATACATACATTTAAAAAGCACCTAAGTATACATATATAAGCATACTGAAATTTAGATGAAATGAAACTGCACCAACTAAACACTGCCTGATGTGTGGACAGGAAAAAAGATGACAAATTGTCTACAATTAGCATATAGAGACTGAAAAATGAGATTTTTACTAATGTTAAAGCACATTTTTCTCTAATGTTAACATTAGATTGTTTCGTTCCACCCCCATCTCCAAATATCCAAAGCTGCTAATTCCACAATTGAATGAAGTCTGTATGAAAGAGCAGTCATTTATCCTTTTCAATGTGTAATGACGGACATTCTGTTCACATACTGAAGCATCTACAACAATTTCAATTTATTGTATTATTAACACACTTGTGTTAAGAGAATCTCTTAATTTATTTCCAAAGCTAACATCTTTTCATCTGGCCTCTTTCTCTGGGCCTCATTTCTTGTTTCTCTAAACAATTTGTAATAAATTATCATTTAAAAAAAAATTATAGCAGAGCATGACAGAAATAATAATTTCCCTCTATAGGTAGCTAATAATTCCTCCTCTTTTTAAAAACATTTTTTATTGTAGGGTTAGATCTAAACGGTAAAAATAGCAAATACAAGAAATTTGCAACAGGGTGGATTCAGTAATCTGAAGGGAAGAGGTCAAGAGCTAATTCTAAATTTTCATTTTATTGTATCAGACATAGGGTTTCTCTTTTTGATATTTCCTAGAGCTAACAGTCCAAGTGCATCCTTTTCCTGAATTATGCTACACATGTATTGCTGATGTCAAAGACTGTTTTATAAAAGCTAATCTCAGGACTCTCTGTCCCTCACTCTTCAGTATTTACCCAGAAAAATATTTCTATTAAGAATGTTTCACAAATGTTTCCTCTGGGATTCTCTGTACTATTTCGTTTTAAGTTGAGCCTTTTCTCATCTATATAAAAAGATATCATCATTAAAAATAAAAAGTGGTGATGTCTCTTTGCCAAAGCATTTCATTGACACTGTGAATATATTTTAAACGAATGCAGTAACTTTTTTTTTTAATATATAATGAAACAAAAGAAAAGCAAGCAACCACAAAACTGAAAAAGCATTTGTACCTTGCAGCTGTTTCTCAACTCGTTTCAGCTCCTGTAAGATTGATGATATTTCCTAGGAAAGAAACACACACATTTCATTAAGAAAAAAAATAAAAAAGAGACACAGACTAACTTTCAGTAGTGAACAATCTCCCTCCTCAAGCTTTGCAATACATTATGTGTTGTTCCCCTAGCATACATCACACCCTTGCTGGTAGTGGCCAGCCACCACAGGTCCTGGGTGGCAGTGCTTGAGGCTGGACATCTGTGGCCCACTCAGAAATTAAGAGCTCCTTTGCACTGGCCAATTGCTAGGGTCAACAAAACCTCCCTCTCTCCTTTGCTCACCTGCCTTCACTACCTTGCAAGCACAGATTTACAGACACCACAGTTCTGTAGAAATGGGACAGAGTAGCAGCAAACCTTCAAAGGAAGTGTGTTAAATCCAGCGTTAATGGAATAGGGTGATTTATAACCTTATTTAGGTATGAGTCAGAATAGTAAGATGACTTCACTGGGACTTTGTCTAGATCCATTTGGCTCTGTGCCCATAAGACCCTGTCCAGCATATCAGTGGTGATCCTCAGAGCTCGTTTGCTTTACAGATTTTTCTCCTCTGCACTACCTGCTAACAGATACAGCCACAGCAATGCACTCAGAAACACAACAATCATTGAATGTACCAATTCTGAAATGACAAATATGTAACTCCTACAACTGAAGATTAGTGTATTGTTAATCTGACTGCTGAGGAGTGCTATCAGTGGTCTTCAAAAGCTGGGAATTTTCAATTCACTGTTTACAGAAACCCATTTAACCCATTTCAGAAACCTATTCTGTACTTAGTAACATGATTTTTGTGGGTGGCAGAAAGATTGATTACCTTGGATTTTATAAAATCAGTATCTTTAGGCAGATTCCACAATTGAACTGGACATAAAAGCCCCACAAACACAAACAACAGAGAACAACTGTAACTGGTAACCTTTAATAACATTCTGTGGCAAAAATAAACACTGCATCTGAATAATATATTGCTCTGAAAACTGAGCAGAAATTTGAAAACTGGAGCATGAACAAAAATACTCTCACACACTTTCAAACAATGTAGGATGCTTTAATGCACTAGGAAAAACTTTGTAAAATGCTAATCTTAGGAATAAATATACAACTAATCTTCTTTTCCAATGAATGCTTTAAAACTCCACATTCAAGGCATTTCAAATATATAACACTAAACTCCAATCTTCTTCTGGAAATGCGTAAGAGAAATTTTTTTCTATTACCATATTTCTAAAACTAGAAAATTCCATTAATAATTTCCTTAATTAAACTTTAAAACACCCAGACTGTCAGTGTATCTATTAAATTCTAACACTGAGCAACTAATGATTGCTCTTAAAAATATATCAATCTTTAGACTTTTTAATAATTCCAGAGGAAAAAAAAACAAACAACAAATCAGTCTGGATGAGTTTAGTAGCTAAGAGAGAAGTGCCAGCCAGTTCAATGCCAGAGGAAATGTGTTCACCTTTTTGTTTCTGAGCAGTCCAGTGCAAAGTAGGTGAGAAGAAGATTCCTCTCTCATCTTTCCCTCAGAAGAGAAAACTGCCTCAGTAAGCTGACATCCTTAACAGCACAACATTCCAGATGGGATAATGTAGCTAAGACTTTCCACCTGCTCTCACAGGCAGATATATTTTTCAACCCTTAAGCTCTTGTGTTTAGAAACAGAGGAGAAGCTACCAAGAAACAACATCCATGCTCCCTTCCCTAACATTGTCATGAAGTCTCATCACGAAATGGCCCTAAGAAGGAAGAGGTAGAAGGCTACAGGAATCAACTACAGGTAGCTATTCCTCTAAGGTTTTCACTTCCACACAAAATCCACTGTTTATTTTTTTTGTTGAAGAGTGCTTTTACTGCAATGTGTCAACAGATTATTTTCATTCACATACAGCAAAATACAACTATTGACCTAAATATTAATAAGTGGTATTGAAAGTATTAACAATCAGTAGGTAGTCCTTAGATTGTAAAAAAAGTTAATTAAAAAGCAATCCAGCATTCAAACTAATGTTAGTTACCTTCTGTTAAAAGCATTGATGGTCTGTATATAGTCTGTCTCCTCTTCACTGCATTCCCTATCTGAAAATTTAAAATTTCCCCTACATCTTGGTTTTTTTTTTCAATATAGTAAACCTTCATAATTATTAAAGATTAGGTTTATTCTCAAAATATACTAAGTGTTTAAATAAAACCTTTTAAGGTTGATATTGAAAATAACACATTACTCTGCTGACTATTTAACAATTAGGTAAGAGGCTCAGTCAGAGTAAAGTTAACTGTTCATACCATGCTTGATGTTTTCACAATAGGAACTTCACTTTCAGCTCGCAACTTGTTTTCAATTTCTTCCCAATTTCTGTCTTTGTCCTTAAATAATATTCTAAAAGAAAGAAATTCAAGAACAGTGTTTAAAATAAGACAAAAATAAACAAATCTGAATGATTAGATAACATACAAGAAAGCGGCATAGGGAGCACTGAATAAAAGTAAAATTTGAAATACTGAAAACTGACAAAATCCAACCATAGAGCTTCAATTTGAAAAGCATACAGTTCAGCACTATCATTTTTATTGACATTAAAATGGCTCTTCTGTAGCTAAATACTTGCTTATGGTGTTGAAAAGACTCAGCTGATGTTTTTTCTACAGCATTGAAAGCTGGCAAATAAATGCAGCTGTTTTACATTTGCATTTTATATTAAACTCATGAAAAATAAACCACCATGAAATTAAAAGAAAAATGCATTTTATCAAAAAGTCTCAACATGCAACTTGTATAAAAATGATTTAGTACTATGTGTCACTTGTATTACATGTTCAAAGAAATAACTTCTATTATTTGTGAAACATACTGTGAGATTCCTCTTATTTATGCTTCTCCTTCTTTGCTGTGGTAAATATATTTATGATATGACAATGAAAACAAAAACTAAGTCCAGCTTTTTGAAGCATCTACCCTGTCTTATCACCACATAGATACTCTCAAGACAGCCCATCCAGAAGCTGCTTTAACTCATTTGAAGTCTTCCCTCACTGCTGCTTCAGAACCTGTTTTGTCAGATGTTTCACTTAGAGCAAGTTGTGCTCTTACAGAATCATAGAACTGTTAGGGTTGGAAGGGACCTCAAGGATCATCTAGTTCCAACCCGCCCTGCCATGGGCAGGGACACAACACAATGTCATGAGATTGAGGCAAGTGACCACTTCCCCCAAGTACCTTTAGTGTATGAACTTACAAAGCAATACAAAGAGCAAACACTAGTACATACTTCTTGTTGTGGAAGGGAAAGAGTAAATTAGAAGTAATCACAACTACAGTGAAGAAAACATGAAACGCTATGTCCTCAAGTAGTGTTAACCATCCTGTGACAAAGCTGATCATCAGATTGCTTTTATGTCCTGTAACTGAATAAAAAAAGCTTGCAAAGGTGTAAGCCTGCAAACCTGGGTACCAGAAAGTGCAATTACAACAGGAAACTGATAAGTTAAAATAAACAAATAAAGAAAAAGTAGACCAAAATAAATCCTTTATAGTATCATACACTAAAAAACCCAGGTGACTCCTAGAATATCAGTATACAGAGTATCTTATGAAGCTGTATTTTCTGTACTTTAATGACATTTGCATCAAACAGGAAACAAGTAGGAACATGGAAAATAAATTAGCAATAAACAGCACTAGCAGAATAAATATAGAAGTTATTGTGATACTGCATGTGTTTTATCTTCTTCATCGTGTTACATTAAATTGCTTGTCTTTATGTATGTGATTAATGGCTTCGCTTGTGTGTGTGGTCTCCTTTTACAGATGCTCTTTTTTCTTAAAATCTGACAGCTCTCCATTTCATAGGTAATTTTATTAACAACAAAAAAGAGAAAAGAAAGGAAAGCAGTAATTTAAAAAATATTATTTCTGCTATAAAGTGGACAGGCCAATTTGGTTTTGCTATTACTTTAGGAAGTCTTACTTCCTTTTCACATTCTTCATTTAGTACACTAACTTCCTGGGGCTCTTCATCTCGCTCTCCTTTGATCCTCCTCCTTCTAACCATACTCTTTAAATTAAAATAACTTATTTATGTCTGCTGCCCTCTGCTCTTGTATTTCCCTGCTTTCTAGGGCAAATTTGCCTGAAGGTCATTATTTGGTTGTGTTCAGGCCCCATTTTTATTTCACTCCACTTTTTAGGATGCACAGCAAACTGCAGAGACCATCAAGTAGTACCAGAACTGTCCTGAGCACTTTGTGTAACTGAAGAGGTACTTGTCTGCTACAAAGCAAGCCAGTAACACTGCATTCATGTTGTAGAACATTGATAAAAGCATGTAAATCTTCTCACTGCAAAACCCACTTACCTTGTCCTTCGATCTCTGAAAATTCCTGCAAACTAATTGTAACACATAAAAGACAAAAAAGAAAATAAACTGCACATCTTTTTTCCTGAGAAGCTATTATAGTATTTTATTAGCAAAGAATGGGTTATAGGACACGTGACAAGAATGCTGCAGAATTTTTAAGTATAACGTAGGTTTGTGTACACTAGCAGGTAAGAAATTAACTCATCATACAGATAAAGAATAAAAATAAATTACAGAAAAGTAAATTAGCAAAACCCAAGCTATGAGCTTATTCTGAAAAAAATTACAAATATAGAGAGGATTTGCTGAAAGGTCAGAACCAAGCATTTGAACCTGGTTCAAACAGCACACTAGGACTTGTGGAAAAACAACAGTTTGGCCAGCAGTGGGAGAATGTAGATGAGGAATACAATGTCAAAAGCTTCTCTCGATCCTATCTCTTGATATAAAGGAGGAATGATGACAAACCTCATTTGAACTCAGAAAATTTCTGTTTTCCAATATATAGGTAATGTCAGTGGGGAAGCTTGGGAGAAACTGGTCAAGCAAAAATAAAATATATTTATTATCCTCAATTTACTTCCATGATAAATTTTAACACATTTAATTTCCGATGATCTGCTTGTCAAGAATGAGTGAAAATATTTGTTCTTAATATTTTAGCCAAAGCAAAACATTTTGTAAAGCTAGCTATTGCAACTGAAATATTACAGAAAGAAGAGGGTTCACATGCACTAAAGCACTTCAATGTAGGCAGGAAGGATGCAAGTTTTTAGAATTTATGATGGAGTTTGTAGAGACTGTAATTGTTCTACACTGGGCTCTTGGGTGAGAGGTTTACATTGGTGAAAAAGAAACTTGAGGGGGGACTTGTAAAATACAGACTCACTCACTGGCTTACTCCTACTTATGCCTCTAAAAATTTCTCCTCTTCTTCCAGGTTCAAGCACTCTGGAAAAAATACACAACAGCTAGCTGGACAAATCCTGACTGATTCTCATTGTATTTATTCTGGGCAGAAATTTTAACTGGCTTAACTCCTGTAAAAGGAAGAGAAGTACACCAGTTGCTTTGACTTATATAAGTACATCAAAACAATGCTAAGGTAAAATCTGTAATAGACTCCAGCTACCTTACATGCTCTCTAAAAAACAATTCTAAAACTACTGCTGTTGTTCTGATTCAAAGTACTCATGATATTAAGAATAACATATTATTCAAATTCATTCTGAGCAGCAGGAAAAGGAAGTTTGAATCACAGCTCTAAGGAATATGCTAAATAATTATTAATGACAGTTTTCCCCATGTATTTTTATAGAAATAAGCAACATCACTTTCTTTAAATGTATACAAAATATTTATAGATATGCTTGTATTTATAATATCATACATGATCATATTGCTATTACATTCATTAGAATGTGACTGACTTGCCTTTTAAGCCTGGAAAATTAATCAGAAAAGTTCAAGACTTGATTTTACAGCTATCTGCTTTCCTCAGAATGGATTAATGTATATAAATTTCTTTTAACTCATTGGACTGAATTCAAATTTGTACGTTAAATAAGCTAGAGGTGTGCTAGCAACATATTTACAGATCAGAAACTGCCAGTCATCAAGAAAACTCAGTATAATGAAAAAAGTAGTTATCTACTGCTTCTGAGGCTTCTTGATACAATCATTCTAGATGCCTATCACAAATAAGTCAGTCAGTAAGAAAGATTCTTATTCCAATGATGCAGCTTTAAAAGGAAAAGAGAAATATATATTGGTAAGCAGAGTTCCTTATGGGTGTCCCTGTATTTTTGAAGAGAATTATGCTCAAAATAAAACATGGTATTTTGTTTCTGTTTCCAGGTTTAAGGTGACTTTCAAAAAATGCTTGCACTTAAGTACTCCACACTGCTTGTATTTATTTGCTCCTTTTTTGAGCTCAGCTATTAAAGTAAATAAAAGCATGCACTCACAGACTGATTAGGCTTGAACAAGTTGCAGACTTTTGCATAACTTGTAATACATTCTGCAGAATGAAGTTGAACAGCTTTTGAGAGTAAGCATATTGTATATAACATAATTCACAATGTGAAATACACGCAAACAATAATGGAGAAATTATGTTTCTGAATGCTGTAAGAAAAGCCATAGGTAACATCGCTTTTTTAAAACACAAGCTGATACTAAATAACATTTGCTGTATGAATATTATATATATCTACTAGTGGGAATGTTCCTAAGAGCAGCCATTTTCAAAAATAACAGCAATTTAAAAAACCCACCTGATTTTACCAGCTGTTTTGTCTATGGATTGTCTTATCTTGCGAGAAAACTGGAAGACTGAGGACAACAGCAAACTGTCCCCCATAACCTGCAGTAAGTTTTCAATACAAAACAGTATGATTAGTTTAACGGGAACTAAATGCAAACAATTCCATATCCATTGAAATGTTTCAAACAAAAAAAAAAAAATCATAGTTGTGTTCTAATTAGTCTAATGATACTTTTATATTTTGAAAATTAAATTAAATTCCAATAGCAATGCCACCTGCTACAGGTAGGAAAGAAAGGAGAGTGTCTAGAATATTCAGCGGGCAGAAAATTGTAAAAGCTTAAAACAGACATTACTACAGAGAATCCTGTTGTGTTCACACCTCATCTCTGCTCCAAGTCCTTCTCCGGGTAATTGTTGGGGGATCCAGGGCATCTGTCAGCTGAGGTCTAGCACCATTAGGCCGACCATTCCCCTCTGGTGGTTTGGCATGCACTAGTGGAGGGATTTTTCTAAAATTGAGACTTTCATCAAATACTCGGTCAACCAACTGGAGGGTAAAAGAAAAATGGTTTATGAAACCTACTGGATACATGCGAAAAAATCAGATTACTACTTTTTTCCTTCTGAAACAGTTTACAGGAAGCCTACCAAATAAAAATAATTCTGTTGAATAGCATAAAATGATGCATCTCTTATGTAACAATGGCTTGTAAAAATGAATGTGGCTCAAATACCAGACATCAATGACAAAATTAGAGTACCCCACAGAAATTTTGATTATGGGTTGGTGATATAATAGTACCTATAAACTAGTACTGAATATTTTATTCTTTTAATTAATGAAATATATCTGTGGAATAAAGCACATTACTATCAAAATTAGAGTTTTTTTCCAGATTAAGCATATTGCTACAAAAACCTACTTAAAGGAGGTATTGCCACCTGTAGTATGTAAAAACTATACAATATATAAATAGTTTTTAAAGAACAAAAGTAATTATTTAGTAATATAAAAATGAGTGATCTAAATGTCTCTGAGAAAAGGAGCACTTTACTTCTTTGAAGTTTAGCTATAAGTCCATAAAGATTAAAGACCAAAAAAAAAAAAGTATGCATTTAAAATTTTTCTGAGGTCTCAGTCACAGATTTCACTGTTTATATCCTTTTTTTCCACAGAAAAAGACAGTATTATACTAAAACACACTAAATTAATGTATTAAACATTATACACACAAAAATCAATGAACACATTTTGAAAGGAATACTATGAAGGAAAAAAATCCAGTAAACATTTACAACATATTAGGATGAATTGTAATATGGTAGAAAGTGATGATTTAAATTCAGATTAACATCTTTACCAGTGTTAGACCTGTGATGGTTACTAGAACAAGTTAGTCAATATATTCATAGAACAGCACAACAGAGATAGTCAATGAAAGTAAGAATTATTAAAAGCACAAGACAAACTTATTTCAAGGCAGTTTTTGATGATGTCATTATAACAATGTCCCTAAGAAAGAAAAGCTACAGTTATTGTTAACTGATGGTACCTACGTATTTCAGTATATAGAAAATGAAACTTTTATGTCATCTGTGAAAAGAGGGACTTTTTTATTTTTAATAGTTATATGGAATATTAAATGTATACATTTACATATATTTCTGCATACATATCAGTATCTTTAAATGCACTTAGATACTATCCAATGGTATCTAAGGCTACAGATAAGCAAGAAACAAGTAACTATCTTGTCCTGTGTTTCGTGGAAAAAAAAGAGCGAGAGATAGTATGCATTCTCTTAGCAAGCTGGGTTCATAGAATAATTTCTGGGATGTTTGTTGAAATGTAAAGGAACTTCAAATCAAAAAAGGAACATAGAGGTCATGCATATGGGTTGAAGGGAATTAATTAAAAAAGGCTATGCAAAATGCTAAAAGCAAAAGAAATAAAGAAAAGGAAGAACCTTATGCATTTCTCCATGAAGATCTCCTACCTCTTCTCTAGTGTCTATGGCAGAGCCAGGGGTGGTGGCAGCAGTGCTTACTGTGGTACTGGGGGCAGTGCCTGATGAAGTCACTGAATCTATCTCTCCTGCTACATCGTTGATTTCCCGTGCGATGAGAGCCAGATCTTGACTGATCCTAAATAATAAAGAGAGTGTTACATTCTCCCCTACAAATACTTCTGAACCAGTAGAGCACAATCTGCAACCTTTGAGCTTCTAAGCCCTAGTTCCTGACAGCTGTGCTGTGAAAAATGCATATGCCTTTCTACACTGAAAATTTATTTATAGATGTGTAAAAGCAAATTTTTAACTGAAGCCTTTCTAGAGGAAGAAGGTAGAGGGCAATCTCAAAAGACAGAACATTCTTGTTTTCTTTCTAGAGTCCCAGGAAGAGACATGCAACATGCAGTAAATCCAGTAAGATGAGATGCACAGGAAACATGCTAAAAATACTGCACAGAGGACCTGGGTACAGGCAGTAAATCTGAAACATCCAGAAGACATTTAACTTATACTTATATATAACTTATATGACCCATTTTCAAAGAACTTCAGGACCTCTAATTATCTAGCAGCTCTGCAAGTTCACTCAAATCAAGCTGCTGGTCTGAAATTCCAGACCAATGCCATAAATCCTCAAATTTAATCAAGGCAAGCTTTCTAGTTGGAAAAAAAACCCAACATGTCTCTAAACACATGGATATGATAGCACTACATGAATACACCTGGATTGTTAGATGAAGATTGCTTTTCCTTTCTTCTAATCTGCCATATAAAAAAGCTCTGTTCTTTTGCTCTGCTCAGGACAGGGAGAAGGCTTGACTAGCTCTGCCTGTGCTACTTTTCTCCAGGACACTTCCCAAAAGAAGGAAGTAAAAAAAAAAAAAATCTGCAAGAGAGAGCAAGGGCTAAATGCCTCCTACTAAATATGGCACCTCATGGATCAAGCAGTTCAGAAGACACAGAATTCAGAGCAGCCCACCAAGAGATCCCCTTTCATACTTCTGTCTGAAACGACCGAAGGCAGAGAATTTAACAGTGTTAATTCTGCACCACCAAGTACTCTGTGAACAGCAGCACCCACCACTGAAGTGGAAGGAGTTGCAGAGCCATGACAGTGATGCACATTTTACTGGCCAGTGCTTGTTAAAGGTGGGCTTCTTTCTGCTTGTTCACTTTGCCTTCAAGTCCAAACACTGACCTAGAGATAGTTTAATTCTTGGTCAGCAGAATTTAGACTAGAAAGGCAAACAGAATTCGAGAAATTTCTATTCAAATTCCAACACTGGATTTTGTGGCTAACCATCAGCAACCTGCAACAAAATGCAGCCTTGTCCAGCACAGATACACATATAGTTGGGATAACTAAAACAGACACCAAGTCAAATGCTTGTTTTAATAAATTACATTAACTAAATTAACCTAATTATATTTTTTCTTCTTATACATATGTATAAGAGTAAAACTCCAAGGTTTAAGCTAATATTGTAAGTAGCAGAGGTATTAGAGCACCTACTTCCTTTGTTTCACACAACCATATCACTCTTTTTTGAAAACAGAGAAGTTGCTAATAATCATGTTTGAATTTCTAGGACAAATTTTGGTATTAAATGAATAGTTGTGATGACAATAAAAACCACAAAATGTCAATTATCAGTATGTCCTCCAGAAAACAAATGTCACTAAATACCATAATCAACAGTAGCATCAATCAACCAAGAATTAACTCTCCACAGGAATCATCAGTGCTTCAATATGCCACAGACACTTCAACTGAGTTCTTAACAAGCAATCAAAATTACACAAAATGTCAGATGTCTACTCTAACAGAGGTGGCAAGCAAGTTGTTAGACAAACTCTAGTAAAGTGAACGAAATCTGGAACTAGTTTCAGTGTGACAGTAAGCTATAGCCAGTTCTCCTAAATGAGCAAAATGTACCAAGACATTTAAATGACGGAGTGGTTCAGCAGCACTCATTGTAAGAAGAAAGTAATATGCTATGGCTATTCCAAATTCTTTTCCCCACACAGACACATGTTTCCATATATCCATCTGTAACTTTTTGGTTCTTGGAAAGAAAGAGATGTTTCAGCAAGATATCCCTGAAGATGTTTATTTCATGATTTATCAAGATTCTGCAAGACTCTCTCTAGACACACTAGAAAAGCAAACATTGAAAAATATTACCAGAAAAGCAAACAAAACCCCCTACAGTACGAAACACAACGCTTCACATCTGTGAGGCTGCAGTGTTAAGATTAATTTTAAAAGAAAAACACTTTTCTTGTTTTTGCTTCCAAATGAAGTTATATGGAAAGGTTCAGAAACTGAACACTGCCATCTAAGTTTTAAATAACATTTATATACTGACAGTTTTATTTATTCAGAGCAAGGTATTTGAACTTTTCACTGCCTGGGTATTGCATGATTTGGGAATAATTGGTTACCAGAATGTCAAACTGACTACCTTTTTCCTTTGTTCACTTGAAGCAGAGTGCTATTAGCAATAATGGAGGAATTGCTACACTAATCTCAGCAACTCGCAATAGAAATGACTTTTTGAGGAATATACAGGATTTAAACCAGAAAATACCTAACATGAAATAATGTCTAGATAAATCAAAAACTAAAACGGCAACACAGTCTCTCATGTTGCCAAAACCACTTCTTCCTCTCTCTGTTACTCATACCAGGTTGGAAGGGACCTCAAGGGTCATCTGGCCCAACCTTTCCTGGCAAAAACAGAGTTTAGCCAAGATGGCTGAGTACCCTGTCCAGCTTAATTTTACAAGTGTCCAATGTTCGGGTCTCTGCCACTTTGCTGGGGAGATTATTCCAATGGCTGTTGATCCTCGTTGTGAAAAACTTTCCTCTTGTGTCCAATCAGAACATTGAGGAGTAACTTGTACTCATTTGCTTTTGGTTAGTCACTTGTCCTGTCACCCAATGAATTCTGGATCTCAAGCACTGCAAGTACCATAGCTCCAATGAAAATGTGTCGGCCACAGCAAACAGGGGAGTTGCCTTTGAGAGCAGAATGATGGGCGAGAGCCTCCATGGATGGCAGCCATCAGGAGAAGAGCTGGTCCCTACTAAACTCTCCAGTTTATAGGGACCATGTTTATAGTACGGAGCCCTTCTGTTGGCCAGTTTGAGTCAGCCAGGCTGGCTTTCACTCACCTTACCTATGCATTAACCTGAAATTTTACCTCAATATGAATGTAAAAGCAGTACAAAATCAAAAATACTTCAGCCTCAGGAAATACATCATTAGCAACAAAGTTCTACACAGAGTATAAATCTGCAAGTCCCACTAATGCAACCAGAAGTTCATACTCTGGGATCTGGCTATCAGAAATCAGGTATGACTACTATTTTCCATTACAAAGAGATGTGCTGGTAACATGAGTGTTCTGTCTGCCAGAATTCTTCATAAGAAAAATGTTTAATTACCCATTCAGTTACTGAATGAAAACGGTAAGCAGATTGATACAGAAAATCTATTACCTCTCTTTGTTCTATATATATATATCTGTATAACTGGTTGGGGACAAATCTCCTTTCAAACCAACCTTGCTATTTCTTCTCGGTGAGCAGTCCAGTCACATATGTAGTCTTCCTGTTCTTTTATTCTGTGCTTGAAGGTATTGCTACTTAGAGTTGCTGTCCCAGTGCTCTGCAGTCGTGTGGTTTTCAGGGCTGGAGAGGTACGCAGACGGGTATGTTTAGGGGAATTACGGTTTGATCCAAATTCATCTTCTGAGGTGGAAGCATAATCTGTAGGAAAGCGCCTCCATCTTGCGCTTACTAAATTAGTTTAATTATTAAAAGAGAATTATTATTGCATCTTTAATAAGGAAAAAATAGTATTATTTCAGTAACATCACAAAAATGCACAACTATTCATTATCAGTCCCCAGATACCTCAACAAAAGGTTTATTTACTAGATCTTAAAAAAAGACTAAAAAATTTGCGTTAAATAATAAATATTGATAACAAAAACATGAAACAGATGCTCTTTGTATAGCGATGAGTGGAATAAACATAAAAGCCACTAATTTTGTATGAGCTTAAGCAAACTATTACAAACCAAGGGCCCAATTCGTTAACATTTAAGTATATAGCCTGGCTGCACTTTTTCTGCAGAGTTTATCCCATGTTTCGTTCAAGGTTTATGTGAAACACAAAAAATCCCCGAAGAGGCATAAAAGAAAGGATGGAGCTAACACCAAGCCTGGAATGTTTGCTTACACAAGGAAAGTATCAAAAACTTAGATGATGGCTGATGCATTTAGTAAAGAAAAAATTCATTACAATTACTACTGTTACAAAAATCAGCAGCACATCTTCAAAACCAGCAGCCTCAGAGCAAAAAGCACGTTCTCACATGCAGCACATAAAGCATATAGAGCCACCTATGCTGCTGAAGACAGCCTGAAGTGTTAAGAGAACTGAAGCTAAGCAGGAGGCTCTTGACCCCCTACAAATGACTGAAGTCTAGAAAATGCATTTCAGATTTGTTGTCCTTAAACATTCATTGCAAGAAGAGAGTGTAAGGGAATGTTTATCACAACAATCTATTAAATTCTTGCAGAAATTTTAAAAAGTGTGTGATCAACTCTTGGTAATTTAAAAATAACAGATTCAAGTAATGTGTACTATTTTTACCATAAGAAAAATGCAAGAAGTAACAATAATTTCTCCTGAAACATCTAAAAATCAAGACAGATAAATACATATTGATGTATACTTCAAGTAACAAAATAATGAAAGTAATTTTTAGTCAAGAAAAAAATGTTGTCTAATGGTCTCGAAGCCTAAAGTATATAGAATATGATGTTGGTGTATAAGCTTTAGATCCCTCCCATCAAAGTAATGCATTTTTAGTAACTGAGAACAAAAATATGCTTCTGTAATTTTTTAAGGTTTAAATGTGGGCTTCAAGCCATGTCCACTTTTATTGTTTGTTTGGGTTTGTTTTTTTTTAATATTCTAACTTTTTTGAAGAAAATAAAAATGTCTCTCCAGTCACTTACTGCTCTTTTTAGAGGTTTTAAAAATGTTTTCATCTTAAGGAAGCAGAATATAAGCAGAAAAAGCACATTTCCCCAGCAATAGCATGCAAGCAATTTATGACCAAAGTCCAAAGAGCACATTTTATCAATTTTTGTTCAAATTCTTTGTACCAGTTCAAATTATATGCATCAAAACAAATATGAAATTTATCTTAAAATCCTCTCAAGTGAGGTAGCCCAGCAACTCAGCACTGTACAAAGAGCGTATGTAATCATGTATTTAAAAACAAAAAACAAAAAGAATGAGAAGTAAAATATCAGAAACAGACTTGATTTCTAGTACTCTACCAATGTAAGTTTCAACATCAGGATCTGGATCTGAAGAAGCTTGAATTTCTCTGTGTACAAAATAGTGTTTTATCTTGTTAATTTGTATTAGAACATTCAGATTAGAATCACTTGTTTAAATAAAATATATTTATGATATTAGTCTTAGGTCCTCTTTTCCACCCACGTTTTTAGGAAAAGATTCTTTAATTATACATTCAATCAAAAATGCTCAATTTTGTAAAAGCTTCAACATTTTAGAGATACTAACTGAAATGACATCAGTAATAACTGTCTACATCATACCACAAAACCTTCCTACATGTTTTAAGACCATTAGATTTTGAGGCCTTAAAATGTTATTTGTTTTTATATTAGCAATAGCTTTCTTATTAATATGGGGGAAAAGTTACTGTAGGCTTAAGAGTAAAAATCTCAAAGCTATATGATTCATGACAACCAATGTCATGCAACAGCACAAGCAATATCCAAGCATGGTTACCAGTAAGCTAGGCACATGTATGCACATACATACTTTTGATACTACTGAAACATTATGCAGCCCCAAAATGTGTTTGTAGTTTATGCAGGTATACTGAAAGCTATTGTGCAATTCCTTATCTGATATATATCACCATACTGTGAATATACTCCAAACCATTGGGTTTTTTTTGTTGTGCTGTTTTGTTGTTGTGGTTTTGTTTTTTTTTTTAGATACCTCAATAGCTTTGATCAACCCATCTGCTTACTATTCACAATGACAGCTAGGTCACAAACCCAGCAGAGCTGCTGAATACAAAAAGCTGCTCAAGGTCTCTCCTCTGACTCAATGCTGCAATTTACAGTTGCAGCTTAGCAGTTTTGCGATAGGTCTGATCCTGTTGTTCATTTTCCCAGTACAGAGTTCCTGTAACATTACCTTCAGTTTTCCTCTCCAACTGTGAAAAAAGGTTCTTGGTCTTCTCTGTTTTTACTGATCACAACTTAGTTTAATCATTCTGTGCCTTGATTGAATTTTTCATTGCTTGTGCTATAAAATCACTAATTCTGCTTCACATGTCTTCAACATGTTGTTAGTTATCAAGCCTCCTACCATGGAAATACACTGGTAATTACTTTAATGCTAGTAATTCTCTTTTAAGAGATTCTATTTATGAGCCTGTCCTTTAATTTAAAAGTAAGAAATACTTAACTGTAACAAGGATTAAAAAAAGACTCTTGTGCTTAATGCTATTATGTTGCAATCCATCCACACAAAGTCCAAGACAATAAAAGAATCCAGTGACTACATCTTTTTTTGCCCCCTTTTTACAGACATTCATGTCTGAATGAAATTCAAAAAGATCTGAAAAATGCAGACATGATTTTCTCTTTCATCTACTAGATTTAAGAAGCAAGACTGCTGCCAATGTTTGGTGACCAACAATGCAGTAACGTTAACTTAACTCTGATATGGGACATTTTAAACACTTCAGTAGCATCCAGTCTTCTCATAAAAGAAAGGCCAAACACTGTATTTGTAATAATCATTCATTTTTCAGTCTGTGTAGGTTCAGGGAGAGAAGAAAATACATCACTGGCATGCTGTGATTAAAGGTGCCTGAAGTAAGATGCATTCAAACAACTGAGGCACTTTTGTTAAGCACTTCATTAGTAACTTCCTAAAATTAAGTAATTGCTGACTTTTCTAGAACGGAATTAAATTCAGGAATTATATTGTTTGAATCAAAAAGCTTCTACTATGTTCTTTTTTAATATATTGCATAACAGTAACACATTCTTACTGATACAGATGAAATCTGGAACTCAAAATCCTAAACAGGAGCAATAATGTTCTTTAGTTACATAGTAACATGACTTTATTGTATTATTATGCCATGATTTTGTTTTCAAAATATTTCATTGCTTTATTAATTGCTTTTAGATTTCCACTTTGACTTTGATACAGGCTTCTCCATGATATATAAACTATCAAAGCCTTTCCATGACAGAAGCTATTTCTACTGTAGATTTTTCTAACAGTCTATTTAAAATATCTTGCTTATTACGTTGGGGTTGTGTGGCGGTAGGGCCAAATGGGCGCAGCACAAACCCAGACAGGTCGTGGTATGTCTAGACACGGTCCCCCTTCCCCCCTCACTCCTCCAAGAATCTGGGGAAACACAGGAAAAGGACAAAAGAATAGGCACCAGTAAATCTGGTAAACAAAGGGACATAATCTCCATTTACAGGAGATGCTTCTCCTAGACTAGGCCTATGTCTTTGTCTTTTATGGTCACGGCCTGGCAAAATCCCATTTCATTGGCTGTTTGCTGGCTTCAGTTGCCCTACTGGCCCAAATTGAATCTCAGGCAACTGGTAAATACAGCCCAGATTGTATCTGCCTTGCCTTGCCTAAGATTTAGGAGAGAAGCCACGAGCCGTTCCCTGCAAGCCTGAGAAGCCAAGCCTTGCTTCCTTGCATTTGGAATCTGTGCTGTGCCTCAAGTTACCCAGAAAGATGCAAGTGCCTTTCGCAATAGCATGCCATAAAGCCCAGGAGCAGACAGAAGCGTCTTGCCGGGCAGAGGGACAAATCCTGGGTGAGCCAAGACTCCAGGAACCATCCCCTTGCAGTGGTAAGCCACTACCAGTGTAAGCACCCACTTTGCAAAACCCCAGGACAATCTGTGGATCCTGGGAAGAAGGTTCAAGGGCTGCCCGCCGTCATGCTGTGAAGCTAGACCAGCCATTGACCAAAAGCCTTACTGGCTAGCATATAGCAGCAACACCTCCCCTACTTGGGTGGAACTCAGTGAGTAGTTTATTGCCTCCTTTGTTTAATGGTTCTTGTTGAATCTCCCCCAGTGGTCGAGAGCCACATTGAGCCTGGGATTCTTTTTATCAGTTATTTTTCTGGTTTGCTTTAAAGCTGTTAAATATTGCCTAAATATTGTACATTCCCACTGTAAATATACATTCCAGCCATACACCAAACCTTATTAATAAGTGTTGGGCAAATTTCCGTATTAATAAAAAGTTATTAATATTTTTATTATATCATATTTGGCTTATTTATTCATAAATCATAACCATAACAGGTAGTTCATGAGAAGATGCCATCTCTTGTAAACAGAGTATTTTGTACAAGCTACAATAAGCTTTGACTGTGTAATGCAGATTAAAAAAAATGAACATTAAATGAAGATGACCGTGATAGACTAGAAGACTGAAAAGAGAAAGATGCATGCATTTTCCTGAACAGAAGCAGCAAGCCACTTCAGTGCAGCAACTTGGGCAAAGTTTAGGAAGCCAAAGCATGCAATAGTTCAAATGGACACATAAAGTCCATATAAAGTTTTGTGAAAAATACAAGAAGTGAAGTAACAACTGGCGCTTGCCTTTTAAAAAATCTGCAACACCACAATGTGAATTAGCATTAATTATTAAAGCAAACATACTCTGTGACCTAATGTTGCCACCTTTCAGGCCACACATGCCAATTTGAAACTTTGACTAAAACCAAAACCATGCTACTTTTCCATTAATATCTTAAAAGGAAAGGCTGAATTTTTTACTAAGTTTCATCTTTAAATAAATAAAACAAAAAAAAAATCAAAAAATCTTTGTCTACACCTGTCGTAATATTAAACAGATTCTACTTTATAGTTCAGTGAACACCTCATTTGTATCTACAGAAATTTCTTTTCAGCTAATACATGACACAGAAGATACCTTTCTGGGGAACAGCCACTGCTAAGAATGCTAATCAGGTACATTCATGATATGCAAGCAACAAAAAGGAACGAAGACTGGGAACCTTAAGTATCATAGATCTTTAGATCAGCTCTGAATGGGAAGCAGTAAAGGCAAATATATTTTCTCAGCAGCAACCCATGACACTGGAAGTTATTATACTTATTTCTTATTAGATTGTGGGTCAGCTTCAAATAAAGTCAAGTCAGTACTATGATAATTCAAAATACAAGAAGACATAAATTTGAGATATTCATTCCACACGGAAGCTCACTCATTCAGAGTTACCACATTCAATTGTTGGTTAATTTAATATTGCTGTTGGAAAAAACCTAGCAGCCATTCACACTGCTTACACTTACGTTATATTAACTTCTAACAGAACTGTAGGTGCAAATTAATCCATTTATTTTTCAGGTTTTTTTTCTTCCATACATAAGATAACATTCATGTAAAGGAGCTACCGCCAGATCAACCTTATTTGGAAATCGTGATGAAATAATAAATTATCACGACTTGGAATAGAGAACAGAAACTACTGCAAGGCAAGGAAAACAATTCAATAAAAATTAACTTTACAATATTTAGTTAGGTAATGTTTGTGTTTTACTTCTCCATTTGTTACTTCCTTGTTGTTATTCTAGTCAATCAAATGTCACTTTTGTAGTTCTGGAAGCTAACCTTAAATTATAAACATAAATATCCTACAGATGCTAAGGTTTTACCTCAGGGAATACTTTGTGTTCAGCATATTTAAAAGCCTACATTATAAATAAATACTGTATCTTCTACGCAGTAAAGAGTTCTGCTGATCTTTTGAACTTCTCCTACTGTGAACTGAGCAAAGAGATCTCCGCTCTGTTTTTGTACTAATGCAAATCAGTCCTGCCAAGTCTGAATGTCTCAATGCAACTCTCTGTTCCTGGTTTCAAGTTAAAAAAAAAAAAATCCAAAGAGTGAGGATTACAATTTTTTGTCTTTATGATTTTAACTGAGAAACTTCCACAAGCCTTGCCAAGAAAGCCTCTTACTCCAAAGACTATACCAACTAAAACTCCACAAATGTTTCATAACAACTGTTGAAAAGAGATGAAAGAAATTAAAACTGTCTACACAGGAAAAAGATCTACTATTATATAAGACTACTTCAAATAATCACACGTACCTGAGGGAGAGTTATGAGCTGACGCCAAAGACCGGGATTTTGAATCTGAAAGTCGAGAAATGCTATTGGCTCGAGTTCTAGCAGAAACTTTACTACTATCTCCTGCTGATGTTAACCTTGCACCACTTCTGATAATAGCTTCTGGGGTACGAGATGAGGCAGTGCTCCTAGTTATTGTTGCTTCAGAATCACTACGTGCTGATAAAGAGCCAAGTCGAGTCCTGCGAGGTTGAGCAAGTAAGTCTATTCTGGAAATACTTCTCCTCCCTGATGGAGGTTTTGATGTAGAACTTGTAGTGGACACTTCGGAAGCTACTGAAGCCTTATCGGCATCAGCAAGCTCGCTGTCAGAGGCTTCACCAAGCCGTGCCCTACGCAAGAGAGAAGTCCTTGTAGGACGAGGTCTTGGAAGAGTGGTAGATTTACTAGACTGCCCAAGTGCAACAGGAGAGGTTTTTGATTTAGCTGACTTTCCTTCAATCTTGGAATGTAGAAGTTCATCTGGTGAGGCAAAAGGAACTCTTCCATGTGATTTGCCAGAGTATGTTTCCTGGTCAGATGATAAGATATCAGAAATGGCAGAATGAGGTACACTAGATGTTTGGTCATCATCTGTCAAATCTACTGACGGTTGTCTCATTCTTCCACTGGATTGCACAGTTTTGCGAGCATCAGCTCTAGACCCACTATCTGAAGATCGACTTTTAGTTTTCTTTTCTGCCTTTTCTCTGGCACTTGCTGCAGAAGATTTTAAAACATCCTTTGAAGGGGAACCAGAGGAACATCTATCTTTATATAAAGTTGTAAAACTCTTCCGCTTCTGTGTGGATTTCCTTTCACTGTCACCTGTAACAAGACTGATTGTGCTGGCTGTATCTACATCTGATTCTGGTGATATGGAATTATCTCTGTTGTAGCTAGGAGTCTCAGGACCTTCATCAGTTTTATTTTCTTCACGCAATTTAGCTTCAAGGAATGCCATTACAGCTTCTGTGTCTTTTAAAATGAGTGTTGTGTCCAGACTGGAATCAGTGTCCATTGAATCACTTCTGTCACGTAACCTGTTTGCAGATGTTAAAGGGGCAGCAGGTCCACTTTGCTTATTAATGTGAGGAATAAGTTCTATAGGTATATTTGTGCTAGGCTTATCTATAGTAAAGCTACCTTGCCTCACTAATGTTTTTGAAGATTCCTTTTTTTCTCCTCCAGATGATTTAGGGATTTGTACTTTAACAGTTTCCTCGTTTTTCCTTCTTTTTCCTTCACTCTGCACTAACTTCATTTCTCCTTTATCTGTCACATGTCCAGGAGCTTTGTTTTGATTTTCCAAAGTTTTGGGTGACATAGCAATTTCCTCCCTACCTTTCTCAGTGTGGTTTGCAGCAAGTTTTGCAGAGGATAATTTTGTGGGTGTCCAGTGTCCTTGCTCCTTTCTCTCTTGTTGTTGAATTTTTGCTAAAGCTTGTTTCACTACAGAAGTTTCTTTGCCAGTTTCAACTCTCTCTTTACTAGAAGAGCTTGGAAAAGAAAAAACTTTGTCTCCAGTTGCTTTGGGTGAAAGACCATTCATTGTTCTGCTTGACTTAGCTATACATCTATTGTCAGCATCTGAGGCACAAGCTGGAGTTTCTTTCTCCTGAAGTTCAGTGTCTTGCTTTTCACCTATTTCTGATCTCTGATGAGATGTAGTTTTTGCTTTTGAGCTTTCATTCCCTTTCTCCTCTTTGGGAAGCTGTGGAAGTGTTCTCCTTTTTCGCTCACCTTGGCTGGTCATAGAAGCAGCTGAACCTGTGCTTCTAACAGAAATAGCAGACTCACTCATGTCTGTGTCTAAAAGTGAAAAAGAAAAAAATATCTGAGAAGTCATTCAAAGAGCATGGTAAATAGAAACATTAAATTCTTAGACCTGAGTAAGGTTAATAAAACAATGTAAAACAGAACTGAAAAAAGTCATTAGTCCATCACTGTTTTATGGCAGCATCAATTACATTTAGCCAAATATATGTTTAAAAACATTTAAGAAGCTCTTAAAAATTCTCAGTTGATGAAGATTGACCATTCCTATAAGCCATTTGAGGACATAATTCTCAAAATAACTTTCTAATTCTTTAACATGAGATGGACTTTCTCCAGTTTAGTCCATTACTGCTTGTCCTATTCCCATTAGGTAGCATTTCCTCTTTTCAGGAAAGAGGGGAAACATTCCTCTTATCACAGAGTGTAAACTATGTTGTTTCATTTCACTGTTTCAATACATTTTGTAATAAAAGCTGAACAGAATAGTATACTTTATAATGGATATCTCCTGATTAATGATATTATATATATAAAAAAGGCTGCAATGGAATTACTGCAATGAACCATTTCAGGTTGATTGGAGAGATGTGATCAGAATAGGAAGATCCATCTTTCAAAAGTATACTTAAAACTAGCATATTGCAGAAAAGGGAACAGGTAATTTCAGAAGCAGGGTAAGAATGCAAAGACAGAACATCCTATCCTCCTGCTAAGCTACAAACAGGCAAAATTTCTTCCTAAATGTGAACAATTTTGGCTATGATTGAACAAATACCTGTTTGTGTGGCATTTTGGGCTAATTACTACCTTGCTGATACTCTGTTTTTGGGAACATGAACACTTTGTGAACATTTGTGTCCTTGCAGAGCAACTATGGTAATTTTTCCTGCTTCATTGTGATCTCAGTATATACGTTCCATAGTTTGGGCTCGGATTGCTCTTTCATAAAAACGAAGTTTTCATAAATACAAGAATTTGAGCTACGTAAGATACATTCTCCCTGAAATAAAACCTTCAGACAGCTGTGTAAACTGGGACCATATATATGAACATCAAGTTTTTATGTGGTCACAGTAGGTTAAAATACACAGCAAATAAGATACACAGCAAATCACCGTTATATCAGCACATCATTAGAACAGGGAGTGGGAAAGAAAGTCTTACATTCTTTAGCAGAAGAAAGGTGTGGAGTTTTTCAGCACTGTCTTTGACTCCATACATGTTATGTGAAGTTTAGCTATTAAGATTTTTAAAGAAAACACAGGTCTCAAAGCCAGTAAGACAAGACTTTGTGATTTGTGTTTGGACATTGTATTTTCATTTCATCTTTGGTGCTTGAATGCCTTCCGCTTATTTGGAGTTATCTATACCTACCAAAGAAACTAAAATTTGGCCATAATAATATGGACAATTTAACCATTTGGGTTTTTTCCTCTTCTAATTTTTTTATATGTCATGTAGAACAACTAAATACCAGAAAAACCTGTCACTAGACTTTTATACTAGTCTAAGGACTTAAGAAGGTGGTGGGTGAAAAACCAAAGAATTTGGAAAAAGGCAGTTATCAGTTGAAAATGCATTGTTCTCAGATTAATTCTAACAGATATGGATTCTTAGAAATCCAAAGAAAGCCGGTGGCTATTACCAAAAAAAAAAAAAAAAAAAAGGTCAGAACACACATTATAGTAGTGAATGACACTTTTAGGGAAAAAAAAATACAAAAATTGTCCAAAACTATAGGAAAAAAAATTTACTTGCCATTTCCTAACAAGAGATTATCGGACATAATCTGTAAATGTTGAATTATCGTCAGAAGGGAGGTACACAGAAAAGCATTTCCACTTCTAAAACAGTTTCCCCCCTGATCTTTTAAACTTTGTATTAACACTGAAAATTTTAAATAAGAGTAAATGCTAGAATTGCATGAAAAAAACGTATCTCAAGTAATAGACTGATAAACAGTTATTTCTTGATCACTAAACAGCATTATCACTTTAAGAATATGAAGCACTGATGACATGCCTTCGTAGTTACCAGTCAATTCTGTAATGAAGAGCTATGTTAACTCCACCTCAATACACAAGTCTCAGCATAAAAATGACACTGTAATTCTGTGTTAAATTATCTCCTCTGAGATGAATTTGACAGGAAGAGCAGAGACATAGTAAAGTAAGGTAAGCAACTCTTTCACAGTTAAAAGTGTAGATCTTATAGTACAATAACATTTAAAATAAGAAATTTAGTAGAAATAAATTTAAAATAAAAAAAAATAACTAAGGATAGGCATAGTCTGAACATCTGGCACTCACAAGAAAACAAGAATGCTGTTCATTGCTGAAGAGGTTTTAATGGTTTTCAAATCACACAGGTTTTCTAGGTTTCCAAGATAAGGAAGTATGCTATGGTTCAGCTGAACTGAATAATGAATTCAAAGGTTGGACTGTTTAACAACCAATTCATTAAAGCCCAATTTGGGGTCAGAAATGACAAAGAGTAAGGAAAGAAACATACTATGCAGCCCAATCCAAACTGCATTCAAGAGAAAGTTTTTTTTAATATTAAATACTTTTTATATCTTCTGTTTTAATGACGTTCTATTTAATATTGGTACTCTCCCACCAAGCCAAACAACTCTGTTGCAGAGGTCATTTTATGCTGTTTCTTCCAAATGACAGGAAAGAATTTTTAGTAAAAATGAGGCACTAAAAGTAACAAAGCTGTTTATGTAGATACATAACCACTCTTTTGTCCCTCTCATAGGTTTCTTCAGCAGAAATTATGACAAGAACAGCTTTTAATACCATGTTCTAAAGGAGCAGGCACAGATGACTCCAGTCTGATATCACCTTGGTCGTGATGTGTGTGATTAGCAGCCAAACTGGCCCACTGTGATACCCAGCGTTTACTTCCAGCAGCAGTAGAACCTTCCTAAGGAAGATAAAGAAAAAAAAAAGGCAGAACAAAAATTACAACTATTTGATAAAAAGCAGATCTTCTTTCCAGGTATTTCCTGAATAGGTATATCAGATACTATTCTCCTGGAGGAAATTGAAAAGAGTTTATGTCAATAGATTTTTGAGTTACCAGCTCTAGAATGACAAAGAAATAAAACCTGCATAGTTACAGAATTAGTATAAACAGCATTTCCTAATGCATTCTTTTAAATATGAAAATCAGTATGAAATATTGCTAATATTGTGCTAATTCTAAACACAGGTTCTTTCAGTCCTCAGTTCAGAAGAGGAAGAAAAACAGGGTGTGTGTGGGTGAGTTCCAAAATTAAAAATGTGCTTCAGGAAGACCCTCTCTCCAGATGAAATAAGAGTATTTACTTCATTACAGAAAGATGACTTTAAGGACTAAAAGATAACTTATGATAGAAACAAAAGGAAAGGAAGATCAGGTGGTTTGGCCTAAACAAAGTAAAGAAGCAAAAGTTTTAAACCAACCAGGTAACAATGAAGTCCATGTAATTAATACCTGATTTGGTTTTTGTACCTGACCTAGAAAGGAGTTTGTTCTGTGACATGCCTCTTGAAACCATGTAAAACGCAAAAAACCAAAACAAACCAAAACCCACAAAAAAGCCAGCAACCAAAAAAACCCCACAACCAACCAACCAACAAAATCTTATGGTGTGTTATTATAGTATTTAAGGTTGTTTTTATAAAAAAGAATTCTAAATATAATGCAGTGTTATGTTTTATCAAATATATTGTAGCATTTCTCACTGATATCTGCAAAAAACACAGGCAATTGTTGATGCAGATATATGTGCACATACACATAGGCTATACATTAAACTATGTAAACTACTATAAATTTATTGGACTCAAAAGAAAAAGCACTGCCAATGACAGAAGTCATTGACTATAGTTCCAAAAAAGTGAGAAATCACAATTCAAGATCAAAAGAGATGGGATGGCCATGGAGAGACCAGTAACTATTGGAGGAGCTATCTGAAATGTTGGCTGAAGCTCTGCTGCCTGTTCACATCTTGGTATTTCTATTCAGAACACTGATCTTTGCATAATGCCTTCGCCACTCTGGAATTCAGTCGTTGACCAGGAACCAACTCTGTACATTTTATAAAATATATTTAGTAGAAACAGAATACTGGACAATGTCATCCAATGTATGATGACTTCTTTCAAATTAAAATTTACTTACAGATTTGAGAAGACTTGAATTTACGATCTTGAATTTCTCCTGATTAAATGAATGACCCTAATTAATGAAAACAAGTGCAACATCATGAATCCTTTTCAGAACACTATGAATGTAGTCAGAGATGTACCAAATCATTTGTTTGAACTATTATGCACATTTTCACATTGTGAAATACTTTCTTAGAATGAAAACATTCTAAAATTTGAGTCTAATAACAGAAAAGAAAGGCAATTCAACGTTTCCATTATTTATGGGCAGTTCTGAAAACAATGCAAGGAAAAGGGTGCCAGAAGGAGTATTACAAAAAACCCCATGCAAAAATGTGTAGCGTTTATGCATTAACAACTACTGCTGAAGCCTCCCTTTTCTTCTGTATCTCTAAACTTTTTCTCTATTTATTGACCATACCACTGAACGTCCATCTTTAAAGGAAAAATTACAGCCAAGACCAAATATGATCTATGTCCCAATTATCTTTGCTACAGAACACTCAAACTTACTCCTTGTGTACCACAACCAATTCTAGACACACAGATATATTAGAAATCTGAGTTCCACTTCACAACTTGCAGATTGGCTGTATTAAAGCAACATTTAAACACTGCCAAAAAATGTCTTCTCCGTAGCAGCAGATGTAAATTTGTTTTGCCAACTCTCTGTAAATACAAGGCTTTGAAAAGTAGCTTCTTCTAACAGTAGCTTAGGCACATCCCAAAGGTGAAAGGTGTATTAAATACACATTTAAAAATTTATTCAGTTATCCTAATCTTCCTTCTATAATCCACATCAATTTGCATCTTACAGGTAATCTTTCAGCTCTTCTTTTGAATACCAAAAGGAATTTCCCAGTCCTTCAGAAAAGCTGTGTTTTCATCAGAGATACCAGCCTTGTGACTTTGTGTTAAACATGCTTTACCTTTCGCTCATCACATACAAAAACTACATTGGAGTAAGAGATCTTCAGAAAATAATTTAAAAAAAAAAGTCAATGTGCTGTATTAAAAAGAAAAAAAAAAAGGCAAGCAGTCTTTTCAGTCGACTTGTAAGAACTATATTATGTCATCCTTTTGTTCACTGAAGTGCCACCTTGAAAGCAGCTCTTTTAGTCACTCTTCGCTCTATCTGCTTCAGAACCATATTCCTCCAGGGTTGATGAGTTTTTTTTTCATATTTCCATACTCAATCTTATTTACAGCCAATGTTTTCATTTATTCCTGGAACAACACTGACAGCTGTCTCAAATAGTTCTTTATGTCCTATTGCATTTTGCCGCTCTTACACTGTAATCTCCAGCAACCATGCCCATCTCCACTACTACTTTGCTAGACAAAAATGAATTGTATTAATTTGTTTGTGTAACGTAAATCTCCATTTCCTTAATAATCTGAGCAGACAGCTTTGTATCTCCTCTACTCTTGCATTCAACCTTAACCAAGAATGGTAATAATTATAGTGCTAGTATTTAAAAAACAATTTCATCAACACCTTCTACCTCTGAGACAACATTGCCCTTTTCTAACAACAATGCATTTTCCAGGGTATCCAAGAATCACATTTGTCCTTTCATAGCCATATGACATTGGTGACACAATCATCATGTGACGCAGTATAGCATCTAAATTCAGCCTTAATGGTTTGCTCAACAGCAGGACAGGAAATTAACGTAATTAGAGAAGGCAAACAAAAGGAAATATAGCCTCAAAATACACACAGCAGCTCTCCACTTCTAAGAAGCAATGTAGCAAGCATTTACATGAATGTAGTTATTCAGTATTCAGAATGTCAGCAGTATTATTTATCTTCAATGGGAAAGACATGAAATGGGCATTCAGAACAGGAACAGAAACATTGTAGTCAGTGTCACTGATGACTCTGCAAATGTAGAACCAGGTTTCTAACTGTTCTGCAGCCTCAACAAAAAGTTTTAAAAACACCCTGCCATATTTTTATTAACCAAGCTCACATAATAAGAATATAATAATAATAATAATAATAATAATAATAATAATAATGATGATGATGATGATGATGATAACACCACCACTATCTCTGTTCTCTGTCTCATGTAATTCTTTTTCTTAAATCACATGTACCTGGGTTGGGAAGTGGGTTGGCTTACAATACAGAAAATAAAAACACATGAATATTTTAAATGGACGGATGAAGAATGTTTACTGCTACTTGTAATGATTGAAAAGGCAAGAACCAGTGCATGCAGGCTCAGTTCAACTGTGCCAGACATTCACTCTGCATTTTATTTACTCTTACGACATATATAGAACTCTGAAGTTCCAAAGCTTGTCATATCAAAGGAACGACCAAGAAATTCTTTGTAAGAAAACCGGCTTTTAGGTTCTTCCCAAGTACATAATTAACAATACTTCACAAGCCTGGTAAAGTTAAGAAATTTAAGTCCTAAATAATCTTTCAACCTCCAAAATCCCTTTTTATAAGATCTTATTTCCAAAGCCATCTTTTCCATCTTTCTGAATTGACGTATCTTAAATTTTTATTAGTCTGCTTTTTCTATGTCAATCATGTTCTGAATTTACTTCAGTCAACTGTGATGGAGCAGCTAGGAACAACGTCCACTCACAATCTGAGCGGATTCAAGACTGGAACATTGAGTGACCCTTAAGTTACATGACTGCTTAGCCAAGATCTTAAGAAGGTTCATTAGATTATGTTCTGCAGCTCAGTAATGCAGTAAGTCTTCCAAAAATCACAAGCAGACAAGTCTGTATGTAATAGGAGATAAACACATACTTTACAAATTAAACGCATTTGCCTCTCCCTTTCCTAATGACAACATAAAATGAGTTTAAGTTTTGGTAATAAGACTTTAAATATTAGAACCTCCTGTCAATAGTTACCCTCATGATTGTTTTCTTATTATGATACTAGAAAACATACTTCTCTTTCTTTTAATTGTTTTCTTTGTTTCTTCTACATATGTATCAACCAGCTTCTGCTGTTAACTTTCTCTGGTAAACTTGATTACTCATCTTCACCTATCCATGACTCTTCTTACCCTAATGCTTGCTATACCCATGTTGCTTACGTAAGTTTTGCTCCTTTAGCTCCTCTTCCACCCCTATTATGCCTTGCAATTGTCTTGTAAATTGAGACTATGCCAAATAACTCATTCCTTTCCCAATATACAAAGACCTATTCAGCAAAGCATAGACAGTAATAAAAAAGCATAATTTTTTAAACTTCAATCTAAACAGAAGTGAGTATTATACCGTTGCCAAAAGGCTTCTTAAACCTGCCATATGGCTGTAGATGTCACCTCAGTGTTCTGAAGTAACCCTGTTATTTGCAAAATATAACACCTGGAAAGGTCAGGTACATTCATAATCATATATTCTTCTGCTGCTTTTGAAATTATAGAAAGAAAAAATATTAATACTTTTAATAACATTTAAAATTGTACAGCACAGGAGGCTGAATGTGGCAAAAGGCATTCATAAATCCATGCACAGAAGCGTGGTGACGAAGTTTGTTAAATTCTTCCACTGCATGCTCATGCTTTACGGCAGTAATTTACTTGGAAGTAGTAACCTTAGAGAAATCATTGAAAGAGATTTATCTAAATGCAGTAACATTCTCAGTATATCAAGACTGCCACAGTCGCTAATATGCAACCAAAACAAAGCACATCTGCTCTAGAAGAAACAAGATTCCTAGATACCAAACCAAATGTATTTGCACGGCAGGCACACGGAGTCGTACTTTAAGCTCTGGGTATGTTCCAGAAAATGTTCTCTTTATAAATTTTGTTAATTTACAAGATCACGCTTCAGAAACAGTTTGCCATGGAAAGTAGAATTAACGTGGTGTGCTTTGTTACCGTCACCAGATTAATTCTGCTCCAGTGTGAGCCCATTCTGTTTCGACCACACTTCAAGTTTGTGAATCCATGACGACTATTTCAGAATGTCTTGCAAGATCTCAATATGCAATACGATTAACATCTAGCTTGTGTGCATATTCTGAGCCATATAAAACTACAAGTATTTTTCGTTGCCTAATCTTGCACCAACTGATTAAATTATACTGCTTCTGAGCCGACTAATGAAAGTGACTTCTCATGAGTAGCATCTCACTTCAGAACTCAAACTGTGAACTCAAAAACCTGAAGTCCTCTGGCTTCAGAAAAAAAATCTGAAATGTATTGGTCACCAATTCTTTTTCTGCTGATTCTGTATCACACATTAAATGCATACATCTTACTGCTGAATTTTAATATAGCTACTTGCTTTGGGCTATAAAACACAATTAGTTTTTCCTCAGCCCTGCTGCATAACTTCAGAGAAGTGTATATTGTGCAAATGTTATGTTGCAAATATAAAGTTACATGGAAACTCCTGCTACATTTCCATTACAGTAGTGTTAGTGCACATAGAAATGTAGCAAAGTTTGAAACACCTTCACAATGTAATGTGCATGTCTCTGACAGAAAAGTTTTGATAATGCAATAATGGCCTAAGAAAAATAGAATACTTATAGATCTGAACCAATTTTTTCTAGGCAAGGTTTTGTTTGCTGTTTTACACTTACTGGTTACTTATTAGTGCTCTCTCTTATTGGAAGAAAAAAGATGACCATCAAAAATTAAATTCTACCTCTGTGTCAAGAAATCCAGTTGTACTCAGTGGTCTTTTTTCTTCCAGCACTATTGTAGTAGAATTTATAGCCCAATCTTTTACTAAATCTTTCTGGTTCTCGTTGATAACAGGCCTATTATAATCCTGGCTGTCATCCACTCCAAATACCTGAAAATGAAACAAACCATTACATACATTAACCCAATACCATCCCGATACAGTGTTTGATGTTAATGGATGGATGGTGGCATGCTGAATAGTGAGTTCATATAGGTTTTGTTGTATTATGCTTATCTGTCATCTTGATGAAATCTACAAACTAAATACAAGAAATATCTACAGCAATTTAAAGAGAGCAGAAATCTATATCAACACTGTGAAAAATCAGGGACAGCTAGTTGGAATGGTCAGATATGAAAAAAAATGACACTTTGATGAAAGAAACAAAAGGTAAAGGCAAAATCATTACAAAAAACATTTTACAGCCCCATTTCTCAAGGAAAAAATATATCTGGAACCACCAAGTTATCAGATTTTTGCTATTATCTAGTAAAAACAGGAAACACAAATACTTACACCTGCTACTAATATGTTTATGGAACTGTATCTCTAAAACAAAATTTCAGTTTTTAATTTGATAGGAACTTATCAAGTGTTAGAAACCCACTACGTATCAAAAACCATGTAATGGAGGCTCATCTCATTCAAAATATGACCTGCCATAGTTCTTCCAGTACCATTTATATTAATCCGTTCTGCTTGTGACAGAATAATTTTCCCATGACATTTAAAAAAAAAATAATGTATTCAGAGAAAAATACTAGAAAAATGTTACTACCAAGGCAATTTAGTAATAGTCTTAAGCAGGAGAGGCAGCATATCATCTGTCAAGGTTCTTATGAGTCACAGATACTAAGGAATATGAATTGCTTTCAGAATTTATGTACGCTTCAAAGATATTTTATGGAAAATTTTGGAAACCTAATTTGTAAAATTTATGAATCTATGCCTAAGAAATAAATTCACTAATTTACTACTTAGAATCTCCACATTAAAAAAACCCATACACGATAAAAATGGAAAAATCACACATAACATTGGCTGCTAAAAAAAAAAAAAAACAACTTTGTCTTAAGAGAAAGACAAAGAAAACAAAGACATTACCTTCACCGATGTTATCCTCCTGTAAAAAATACTGCTAGTGCAAAATAGAGAAAGAAATACAGAATTATTTTTACCGTTTTCTAATTCCGTTTTGCACTGCAAAGCTAGAGAGACCTGGTTTACTAAAATTCTGAACAAGGTTAGTGCATTTAAAATGGATTCTCCACTAGGTGGCCACAGATCACAATGGTTTTTAGCATCTGAGACACAGCTGAAGAGGTGGTGGTGGGAGAACCAAAACAACCAACTGGGCACTATGTAATTCTAAATGCCCAGAAAGATGTTGCTATAGCATTTACACATTTGTAACTGAGGAAGCTTTTTCAAATGCGTAGGGCTGGAATTTTTCTCTTGTGAGAAAAGCCTGTTTTCTGCAATTCTAAGATTCAGACAACACTCCCCAGTTTTCAATGAATACATAAATTATGTCTAGCTACATTCTTGCACAAGTTTCGTAACGGTATTCATCAGTATTCCTTTTATTTAAAAGATATATGATATAACTTAAGTTTCCTGTTTAATGATAGTTTTGATTAGTGGTGCTCTAGCTGGTTTTGAAGATATAAACCAGCTATCACCCATTGTCTCCTTTCTTTGAATATATTGCTGTCACCATCATAGATCGTAGGATGTCAGGGGCTGGAAGGGACCTTCGAAGATCATCGACCCCACCCCCCCTGCCAGAGCAGGACCACGGAATCTAGTGCAGATTGCACAGGAATGCATCCAGATGGCTCTTGAAAGTCTCCAGAGAAGGAGACTCCACAACCTCTCTGGGCAGCCTGTTCCAGTTCTTCCTCATGTTGAGGTGGAACCTCCTGTGCTATAATTTATATCCATTGCCCCTTGTCCTATCACAGAATGCAACTGAGAAGACACTTGACACTCAGCCCTGCACTTTCTTACTTATGGCTCCAATTTTACACATTTTTTTAAACTAAATTCTGATTTTATTTCAAAAGCACCCGAAAGAAAGCAGGAATTCAATGCTTCCATATTTAATCAGGACTACAGGAGTAAATTGATGCCTGTAAATTGCTTTACATTGTCTAGTGGCACATTCATTTACCGTGTCAAATTCTTTTTATCACAGACAATAGCACCTAAGGCTTAATTTCTTTCAGTCTTATCTTTTCCAATACTGAAGTCCTATTTGAGCGAATCTTGTTATTCTTCTTTATGATTGAAATTATTGTGAGGATCTTATAGGCCAGGAAAGCAGATATTAATACTGTTTTTTAAACAGATGCCATTTAAAAATGAAATTACCAGAGAAGATATTTCCAAGCTAACAGCTTCCCACAAGGAATCATTCTGGAACGTTTAAAGTTTCCTGCCCTGGTCTGTCCTATTATTGTTTATTTTTTATGAAATTACATTTTAGCAGAAAGACCAGATTATTACATCCTGAATGATTCATTTCATAAAGTTAAAACCAAAACAAAACATCCAGGACATTAATGTTCATACAATCCCTGAAACCTGACTGACAGGGAAAAACCTAGGTACTGCACTGAAGTGCACCACTACAAGGGCTTCCTGTGGTCTCTCTGCCCACAACTACAGTCATGGAACTGTCAGAAATATTGTCTAAATTGTGGTGATAGTATTTAAAAATAACCATTGCTATGAAGCATGGAACAATTTCTGTCACAAATCAGCACATTTTGAACGGCAAGGGAACAACAACAAAGTGTAGAAAGTCAAGCCCTACATATGAAATGTAGTCAACATAAGTTTACCAACCAGCTAGCTGACCTTTTAAGCAAACGTATTAAGAGGTGATAATCAAACTGCGTACAGTTTTGGTCTCTCCAATACACTAACTGTTAGACACTGGAAGGAGCTCTGCAGGGGACACCAAGACAGTCAAGGCTGAAGCACGTTCCCTGTAGGGAGGAGTTTGAGGAAGCTCTATTTGATCAGTTTGGCAAACACTTTAGGGGTGTTTAACAGCAGCCCCCAATACCTGTGGGAGTGTATCAAGACGACAGCCAGACTCTTCACAGCGGCGCATGGTCAGAGGACAATAAAGGTTTAGACAGGATATAAAGTAAAGCTTTTTCACTCTGGGAACAGCCTAGCACAGTTGTCTAGTCTCTTGTCATTGAAGGGTGTTAAGACGCAGATGGATAAAGTTCAGGGCAATTTGTTTGACCTCAAAGCTACCCCTGCTTTGAAGAGGAAGATGGACAAGAGACCTCCTAAGGTCCTCTCCAGCTAATGTGATCTTATTCTAGGATCACTGTTAATGAGGATTGTAACTTCTCACCTGCTAGCTCAAAGAGTCAGTCTTGAGAAAGCCCCAAGGAAAATAGAAAATTTCTCAACTGCAGAACTGCTAACACTATGGTTGACATATAATGAAGTCTCCTAAATCAGCATGGAAAAGGGAGCTCCTCACACACTCTTTTCAATTTCAAAGCAATAAATGGTACGCTCCCCAAAGACACCCCTGTGATAAGCCATTTACACTCTAGTTCCACCAGTAAAACAAAGGGACAAAACAAGAGGCTGAAAATATAGCAACTCCCAAAGCATGATGCTGTTACTCACTGGAATGCAAACTCAGCTTGTAAAGTACACACATGAAGTACAAAATAACTGATGGCAAAAAACCCTGCACCTTGATATACATACTGATAAACTCCATCACTTTATCTCAGTGAGGGTTTTTCTAGTATTGTAACTACATAAATCCATATTTTTTTAAATTCTTTATCCCAATACACAGTATATTGCTAAACTGGTTGTTAAAATGAGAGTTACTCATCAGATAGAAAAGACAAAAGGCAAACATTTTCTTCCCACCTTTGAGAAAGCGTGGTGAGTCAGATTACAGTGCCTAAATTCACTTTGTGTTTAGCTACTGCCTGAACTGTGCTTAACTGTATTGCTTCTGAGAAATCTGATTTTAATAGTTTTTGCTTGGTTTTGGCAGTTATCCTAGCCATCCCAGGCAAACAGACTGTGATCTCTGCAGGGCATATCTCATGAATAGCCATGGATTTTCATAGGAGCTGTTCATGCCATGTTAACTATATACTGAAGATAGAGAATCAGATGCAAGATGCTCTGGTATAAAAAAAGCTACATAAACAAATGAAAAGAAGCAACAGGCCAAGTCTAGTAACTTCATCTTACCAGATGCCAGTTACATATTTACATGCATGCATATTTTGTACCTATTTGCTACAGTGAATAAATCATTTTCTGTAGAATTCCAAATTTAGAAAGAAACATTATGTTTAGAGATTTTAAGGTTCCTCCTTACAAAATAAAGAGAGAGGATTAGAAAAAGCTTCTGAACTGTTGACAAAAGTTATACACTCAGAAATTTGATAGGCTTCAACTGTTCTAGTGCTTTTTCAGCATTGCATTCCTGACGTACAGTCATTTTGCAACAAAGACACTATGAGGGGTTAAAAGGCATTCCTTATTAAACTGTTGAACTGAACAAAAGCAATTCAAGTCAGAGGGTACGAAAAGACAGAAAACCTGAAAGAAATTTTCTGAAAATACACTTATCTGTCTTGGTTCCTTAAACAGTCAGGGAAACATGCTGATATTCCGCCCCCTTCCCTGCCCCCTTAACCTACTTCCTCTTCACGGACATTTTTCAGGTAGTTTGTCATTTGTAACACTGCCAAACTGTGCCAAGAAAGAGCTCCATAACATGGAAGACAACAATAGGAGTTACATATATATTAAGTATTGTAGTGAAGAAACATTTCCTCCTACTACTCCATTTGCACTACAAATACAAGTTTTGGCATGAATATAGTTTTAGTCCGGAACATGTGTTTTCTAATAAACTTTAAAGATCTTAAAAATACTGTTGGATTTGGCATATTGGCAATCCATATAGCCACGTTTCAAAAACCAATCCCTGCTGAGCACTGCACACTGTTTACACGTGATGGAAAAAAACTGAAGTAGTCTGTACTTCTCACAGAAGTAGACCTATATCCAACCTTAACAGTGAAACAAAATACCTACTTAGGGTTTTTTCAAAAGTACACAGTCCTTGAAAAACACATTAGCCAGTAACATAATATGGTATGAAGAGACACACCTTGGGAACAAAAAGAGTAAGGAGACTTAACTTTATTACTGCTTTTCAGATTACATTCCCATTTGGATACATATTAAAAAAAAAAAAAAAGTCAAACCAAACTGAAATTTCAGTATCATGGGCAAAAAGATGTAGAAAATGAAAATGGAAAATTTGCTGTCTGTAGGAACATCAGCACAGCTTTCCCTCCTAAACTGTTATTCCAAATTTGTAAAAAGGAAAACAGAACTTCACTTATATCAATAGAATAACTTATGCATACTCTTCTGATAGCTGATAATCAAATAAAATTAAAGATGATAGCATCCACATTTAAAACAAGGTCATTACTACTGAGGCATTTGTATCCACATAAGCAAAGACTTCAAAACAGCATCCTTTATCAATTTAAAAATAAATAATCTAAGCATGATTTAAAATACAAACCTTATTTTGGAATTAAATAGAACTTTATTTAAGCCCAGCATTTCCATATGTATATGATTTGCTGTAACGTTCCCTGGCTTAGCTATGCTGATGAGAAGTGAAACAAACATAGAGCCTCTGCTCTGTTCCTTCTATTGTCATGCATACATAGCGGAGTTTAACGCTGCTGTAGAATCATAGAATGGATTGGGGTGGAAGGGACCCTCTTGTTCAACCCCCCCACCAGCAAGCAAGGACATCTTTAACTGGATCAGGTTGTTCAGGGCCCCATCAAGTCTGACCTTGAATGTCTCAGGGGATAAGGCCTCCACACCACATCTCAGGGCAACCTGTTTCAGTATTTCACTATCCTCATTGTAATGAATTTCTTCCTTATGTCCAAGCTAAATCCACCCTTCTCTAGTATAAAACCATTGCCTCCTCATCCTATTGTTACATGTCCTTGCTAACAGTTCCTCCCCAGCTTTCCTGTAGGTCCCCTTCAGATACTGAAATGCTGCTATCAGGTCTCCCTGAAGCCTTCTCTTCTCCAGGACAAACTCTTCTTTCAACTTGTCTTCATAGGAGAAGTGCTCTGATCATCTTCATGGCCTTCCTCTGGATCTGCTCCAGTGGACACAGTACTCCAGGTGAGGTCTCACCAGAGCAGAATGGCACAATCATTTTTCTTGGCCTGCTGGCCCTGCTTCTTTTGATGCAGCACAGGACAATTTGCCATCTGGGCTGCAAGTACACATTGCTGGCTCACATCCAGCTTCTCATCCACCAGAAACCCAAGTGCTCTTCTGCAGGGCTGCTCTTCATCTCATCATGCCCCAGTCTGTATTAGTACAGAGAACTGCTCTGACTCAGGTGCAGGACCTTGCACTTCGCCTTATTAAACATCATGAAGTTCTCCTGAGCCCACTTCTCCAGCCTGTTTAGGTCTCTCTGGATGGCATTCTGTCCCTCAGTCATGTCAACAGAGCCAGCATACTTGCTAAAGGTGCAGTGAATCTTGCTGTCTCTGTCATTGATGAAGATACTGAACAACACTGGTCCCAGTATGGACCTCTGAGGGTCACCACTTGTCATCCATCTCCATCTGGACATCAAGCAGTTGACCACTACCCTTTGTATGTGACCATCCAGGCAACTGCTTATCCACTGAACAGTCTACCCATTAAATCCATCCCTCTTCAGCTTAGAGAGGAGGATGTTGTGGAGGACTTCAGGCTTTACAGAAGTCCAGATAGGTGACATCTGTTGGTTTTCTTTTATCCACCAATTTAGTCACACCATTGTAGAAAGTCAGTAGGTTAGTGAGGCAGGACTTGCCCTTGGTGAAGCCACACTGGCCGTCTCAAATCACTTCAAGGAAGATCTGTTCCGTCATCTTCCATGGCACAGAGGTGAGACAGACAGACTGGCAATTTCCATGGTCCTCTTTTACAGGTGTCATGTTTCTTCTGGTCACAAGGGACTTCACCTGATTGCCAGAATTTTACAAATATCATGGAGAGTGGCTTTGCAACTACATCAGCCAATTCCCTCAGGACTCGGGGATGTACCTCATTAGCTCTGAGATTTATTTATATTCAGGTTCCTCAGGTAGCCCCAAGCCTGATCTCTCCTTAGCAGAAGGGACTTCACCCACCTCGTCCTCACCTAGCAGTCCCTCAGCTCAGGAGTGGGGAGGAGTGAGGTTGCTTGTGATTAAGTATATAGTAAGTTATACAAAGTATTTCTGTTCAGTAGCACCATGAAATGAAATTGGCTGAAGAATAACAATTAAAAACCCCTACACAAAATAAACAAAAAAAGGACTCTCCCCAAGAAAACTGAAGAGCTTGCAAACAACTCACTGAGTGGCTTTTTATTTACTGCCATAGCCTCAAAATGTTTCATATTCCAAACACATTGACAACTATTTGCACATTTATTTATTAAAACTTGCAGCTGGCAGTAGTTTGCTTTATTGAAGAAAGGAAATTCCTTAGCCTGATAATTTTCAGTCTTTTTGTATCAAGAGGAAGACAAACTGCAGAAACATAATTTTGAATTCTTTCATCCACTAATGGACTTACCTAGGAATATATTTTTTTAACCTGATACGACTGCTGAAAAAGTTCTAGATATACAAAATCAATCCTTAAATAATCGTATAACAAAGTGATGAATTTCCTGTTAAATTTGCCACAAAACTCCCTAAAAATCTTCCTCAAGATCCAGTTAAATCAAAAGATTAAATGTGCTTCTCTTACCCCTATCCTCTTGTTGAATCCCTAGAATTATTTGCAGTTTTTTAACTGCAAATATGGTTTGTGTTGTTATTTATATTGTTATCAAGAAGCAAGTTATTTGGTCAGGGTAAGATTCCTAGGCCTAGTGAAACATAAACCTATATTCAGACTAGGAAAATGACATTGATATCACATAAGCATTTTTTAAAAATCAAAGGATTCTTCAGCGTATTGGTTTTAACAGACACTGAAATTGAAGTTGCTGTTATTGAAGACAGTTTTTTTTGTGAGTATAGAGAACATTTATAAACTATTTCTACATGAAAATTCAGATAGAACCAATTTATATACTGAAAAACATAGAGACAACAAGATTTTAAGAACAGGGACATAAAAAGTCAAATCTAAGAATTCTCACAAAAATACCAGCTAACTGAATTAGCTAGTATTCCTACAGTACTTAAGTCTTGTGAAAACATATTTAAACTACTGAACTAAATGAACAGTTGTATCAAAAACAAATTTTAGCCAAATGCCTGCTGCTGCTTTTATAATATTCTCATAATTATAGATTGGGTTAAAATCTTGGTTTATTGTGGTATTTTTCATTACTAGAACTGAAGTGGTAGACTCTTGTCCACACATCACATATTACTATCAGTACAAATTTTAAGTTTCTCACCTTGTCAATCATTTTGCGGGCTTCCATTTCTTCAGAATTGGGATTTTCCAACTCAATAGTGTAAGTACCTTTGTCACTCTGGTCATCCTCATTGTCCTTTTCAGTAGTAGAAGTCGTATGTTGGGTTTTCAACTTTTTGTCCATCTCCTGGTTTTGAGTAGGCCTATGGCCAAGGCTTCCTGAACTCCTTAACAATGCAGCTTGTAAGACAGGTAATGCAGCAGAAGGTTCTTCTGATTTCTGCTTTAGAAGTTTTGCATGAACACCATGTACTGCTCTGTGATGGGATGAGCTAGCTTGCACAGACGAAGGGGCTGCTTTCTCTCCTGACGTAGGTTTCACTCTTTCAGCTCGCACATGAGGTGTTGGAGATGGAGATTCTGTGCACAGAGCTGCTACATTCTGAGAAAAAGAGTAAGAACGTCTCTTTCGAGGATGGTCTTCATCAAAAAATTCAATCATAAATGCAGTCTGACTCAAACCAGCTTGCTCTTGCTGCTTTTCTGTACAATGTGACTGGTGTGACTTTTTCAGCTCTGTATGATGATGCCTCAAGTGTTCTTCAAGTGCTGCCCGCTTACTGTAATGCCGGTGTGCACCAGCATTTTCTGAATCACTTTGTGTACCATCATCATGCTTATTTCCTACAAGAAAAGAAAAATTTACAGCACAATGAAACAACATACAAAAAAACCAACTCAAACAAATAACAAAGAAATGGATAAACTAAGAAAGAAAGAATTTCAAGTTTATTTTTTGTTTAGATGCCAACAGTTTTCAGTTCCTGGCTCTGCAAATTTTGTACAGCTCTTGGTAATGCAATCAATTTACTACAAGTCAATAAAACACTTTATAATCTGATCAGTAACAGCAGTGCATTTGAATTGCCCTTTTCATCAATATTCTCATCTGTGAATACTTATCAGAAACTTCAAAAAGCCAGTATTTTACCAGCAGAACTAGAGTATGTTTCTGATTTATATGAATTCTATTACACAGCTAGTTGATTACAAATGATTACTAAAATACTCTAGGCAGGTTAAAGAGGGAAAAACAATACCCTAAAACAGCCTTTCTGGTAACTGAAAATACCCATTGAGAACCACAGTTTGTATTGTTGGATTCCTCGCATTTACAAGAGTTTATAATGAAAAATCTCTACTGAGAATCAAAATGAATTCTTTATTACTCTTTCCAAGAAGTACAATTTTTTCCATCATTCACTCCCCTCAGCATCTGATATATGCATGTAAAATGGTTGTTATTACTTATTCAGTCCACATACTACTTTGAGATCTATGAATAAAAATTACGTATTTAATAAATCAGATATATGCCTATAAATAGACTGTCATGATAACTGAAAATGCAGGAGAAGGCTGGATACTACAAAATTACAGAATTGCCCAGATTGGAAACGATCTTTAAGATCAAGTCCGATCATTAACCTAATGATGACAAGTCCTTGGCTAGACCAGATCCCTAAGCACTACATCTACATGACCCTCAAATACCTCCAGGGATGGGGACTTCACCACTGTCATGGGCAAGCTGTTCCAATACCTGACAATCCTTTCAGTAAAGGAATTCTTCCTAATACCAAATCTAAACTTCCCTTGGCACAACTTGAGGCCACTTCCTCTTGTTCTATCACTTGTTACTTGGTTAAACGGACCAATCCCCACCTCTCTAAACCTTCTTTCAGGTAGTTGGTGAGACTGATAACGTCTCCCTTGAGCCTCACTTTCTCTGGGTGAAGCAACCCCAGTTCTCTCAGATGCTCCTCATGAGACACTCTAAGCCCTACTCATACATAGCAAGTCACATTTAACGCAGAGAAATTTCATGTACAATGAATGTGTCTACACTTTTATCTCAGGTCCTGGGAAGGAACAGTTTTATCTTCTTTGAACTCTTGGACCAAGACTTACCTTACTCATGTATACATAGAAGGTACAATTAATTTTTTTATTCTCAAGAGAACAGCTTTTTAAAATGTTTTCTCTCTTATATAGTTAGGATATACAGCTACTATCCAGTTAAATAGGAATTGCATATTGGGAAAGCTTAACTTATCAGCCTAACAGTACTGAAGGCACAGCTGAAATCCCAACTTACATTCCTGTTTACTATTTATTTGTTCAGTGTCTCTGAAAATGTTTTGATGGTTCATATACTTCCAAATTATAAAAAATATCCAAATCACAGTGAAAGGAATATTATTTATTTTTAGCAGTGTGACATCACTACAGGATATTTTAAGAAAAAGCTGAGGAGAAAACCCCCAAATTATTCTCAAACTTTCAAAGTAGCTCTATATGTATTCTCTACTTTTATGATTTGAAAAAGTACAAGTAACAAGAATATAAACAGATCACAGAAGATTACAACAGCTGGATACTCAGATACCTATTATGGCCATATACACACAATAACTTGCACCTCTTTCAGATGATAATTTATTAAACTTTGAGGAGTTTCTGCCAGGAAAAGCCCTTCTTATTTAACAACGTGGTATTGCTAATATTTTAAGGAATGTTCAGGAATATAATACAGTATCATGCTAACCAAAGAATCCTCTGTCATATAGCCTAGAAGAAATACTATACTATCATCTTCCAGCTACCACACTGAGATAATTCTGTTTTCAAAATTTTAGGTTTTCTTCTTAATTTGGGAGAGTCAGCCTTAAAGCTGGCTTTTTATGAAAAAGACAAAGTATGTTATACTTAGTCCCAGCTGGTTTAAGAGCTAGACATGATAAAGTTGCAGAATCAAGAAAAAGGGGAACTGAAGGGTTAACTCACTGAAATTAAAAACAGAAAATGAGAAACTTGAAAAAGTTCTTCAGAAGTTTTCAAAGTCTGAATGGCACTGAAATCTTCATCTGATCATCAGATCTACTGTCTTCTCTGCTCTTCTAAGTAGAATCCAAAAGAAAGTACACTTAGCAGGCTTAATCTGATCATTTGAAGCGTCACTGTCAGCTGTAAATGAATGTGCGTAGTCACCTGGGACTCTGTTCAGTAGCAGCATTCTTATAGACACAATATTCTCTATCACAGAATCGTTTAGGTTGGAAGAGACCTTTGAGATTATCAAGTCCAACCATTAATCCAACACTGCCAGGTCACCACTAAACCATGTCCCTCAGTACCACATCTACACCTGACTATGCAGGTTACAGGTGGCAATTAAAAGCAACCTCTATGAAAGGAAAGGTCTGAAAATAATGAACCACAAGGTGCTTATTCCTGCTTCATGGTGGCTGCAAGCTTAACATAAAAGTTGAAGCTCTTGGTCTATTTCAGATTCCTGGCTCAAACTTGATTTCTTCATACATGATTGATTTAAGTAGAATATCTATATGATGTATTCTTTGTTATAAATTATTTTCTTAAAGGACATCAATATTCATAGAATATAATGTATTCGAAGAGCTGCTAGAAGCATAAAATGAACTTCAGAGCTTTGTTTCTAAAAGGCAATACAGTTTTTTAAAAAGTCATGCATGGGAAAAAATGAAACATATAAAATTTAACAAATGTTTGGGTTTTATCCTTTTCCAAGGTCAATTTTTAATTGATGTTTTCAGTTGTACTAGAGTATCTCCAATTAGAATACTTATTGTAAGATGATTTACGATTTAATTTCCTAACTTCTTTCTAGGACTTAATACTGCAACTGAATTTCCCAGCACAGATCCTTGCCCACAGTGAAGTATCTGTGATCTCAGCTGAAGTCCACAAGGGTTCAGGCATCCACACACTGGATGCTGGTGAGGAATTGTTGCTTTCAGAAATAAGCATAGCTGGAATTATTCACTTTACCTTTCAGTCTCTTCAAGTACACCGGAACGTCACTCTTAATACTTTTGGAATCCTCCTCTGTTGGTTCCCATATCATTCTAGGAGGATTATTCTGAGCTAGCCAATCTGCTACTTTGCTCTCTGCGGCCATCATCACTGTTTGAAGCCCAGGCAGGTCCTGACCACTGGAGGAAGAAGGCTTCTTTGACTTGTGACGCTGCTCTGATGTGAATTTTGTCACGTGATCTTTGATCGTTACCTTTCCTGGAGTGTTGTCATCAAATTCAATGGTAAAGGAAGCATGCCCTGCACTTGCTGCATGGGAGCTTTGCGTGTCTTTTGTTGGAATTTCATGAATAGTGCTCTCTGCTACCTGTGAAGGTTGCTGGAATTCTTTTGTAGGAATTTCAAAATAACTTGGCTCCCTACAGAAAGGATAAAGTTCTTCACTTGCAGCCGCAGATTGCTCCTCAGCTTGCTTGGCATCTGTGTCGCACCCTATTAAGAAAAATAAGAAATAGATTTCACAATATTTGGGAACTTCAGGTTCTTCAGGAAGTTTCCAAACTCCTGTAAAATCCACTTGAGTAATTTCTGGAATGAAGAGTAAGATTATGGAGAAGATTAAGCAATGTAGTTCTGGAAAAATAATTCCAGAATTACTTAGGAACACTAGTACTAGAAAGACAGCACAAGTTTTGGCTGTGAAGAATGTAAAGTGGCAAGAAGCTCACTTGGAATTTTGCAAAGGAAATGTGCATTCCAAAAATCTTTACATGATGTAAAGGTAGATAATAACGGAAAAACAGGTAAATCGCTTCAGAGAAATAGTCGAGATGATAATTATTACAATTCCAATCTATTGAGGAAAGGAAACAATCAAATCAAGGTGCCCGCAAAACAAGTGCTAGCAATCTGGCTTTCATCTCCTGCAGTGGCCAGCTAGTACAGTTTGGTAAAATTCTATGGAAAGACAATTCACATATTAACACAAGCTAAACATAAATTCTGGCTTAAACTTTTAACACTGGTGAACACTGGATAGTGTTTTGGACTTCAAACATTTTATGTTTCTAGAAAGGTAAAAACAAAGAATTGAGCTAAATCCTGCTCCTATTTTACTTGTTTCCATAATTCACAGATTAATAGATAAAGCAATCATAGCTAGAAGCATGCAGACTGTCACCAAACCATGCTCTAACTGGGTAAAGAAAGCAGAATGAGGAAAAAGCATGGGGTAGTAATTGCAAGTCACACCATACAGCCTGAAAGAAGGTTAAAGCTTCTTGAGGTTGCAGCAAAGCTACCAATGTGTCTTTACACAGTATTGTAGGGGTTGGAAGGGACTTCTGGAGATCACATAGTCAATCTCTGCTACAGCAGGTTCCTCTAGAGTAGGATGCACGGGAATGTGTCCAGGTGGGTTCTGAACAATGCCAGGAACAGAGACTCCATCTCCTTTCTGGTAAGGCCGTTCCAGTTCTCCAGCACCATCAAATAAGTTCCTCCTTGTATTTAGATGGAACTTTGTATGTTCAAGTTTGTGCCCATTACTACTTGGGCACAGTGACAGGACCACAGAACAAAAGACTGGCCCCACCCACTGTTTAAGTATGTATAAGCATTGATGAGATTCTCCCCCCACCCCCAATCTTCTCTTCTCCAGGCTAAAAAGCCCCAAGACCTTCAGCCTTTCATCAGAAGAAAGATGTTCTGGTTCCCTAGTCATCTTTGCAACCCTTTGCTGTACCCTTTTGAGCAGTTCCCTGTCTTTGAACTGGGGAGCCCAGAACTGCACACAGTATTCCAGATGAGGCCTTACCAGGGCAGAGCAGAGGAGGAGGAGAACCTCCCTTGACCTGCTGGCCACACTCTTCTTGTTGCACCCCAGGAAGCCATTTGCCTTCTTGGCCAAATTGCTGGCTCATGGTCATCTTGTTGTCCGCCATGACTCTCAGGTCTTTTCCTGCAGGGCTGCTTTCCAGCAGGCCAGCCCCTAACCTGATAGATGGGGTTATTTCTCTGTAGATGCCATGCCCTACATTTGCCCTTGTTGAACTTTGCCTGGTTACTCTCTGTCCAACTCTCCAGCCTGTCCGAGTCACACTGGATGGCAGCACAGCCTTATGGCGTGTCCGCCACCCATCCCAGTTTTGTGTCATCAGCAAGCTTGCTGAGGGTACACTCTAGCCCTTCAGCCAGGTCCTTGATGACTGAACAAGACCAGACCCAGTACTGACATCTGAGGAACACCACTTGTTAGAGCCCTCCAACTAGACTCTTGAAGTTTTTTAAGAACAGATAACTTCTGGTCACATTTTATGAACTAGTAAGCCAGATAAAATATCTGGTGTAGAGATGTGGTACAAGCAAGAGGTGCTTGAGATGTTACAGGCAACAGCTAGTTACATTCCAGAAAAAGAATTCCACATTAAGATGTTTAAGAAATCATTTTAGGTTGCCAAGTAAAGGAATTCAATTCAACTGGTAGATTTCTAATGAAAACAACAGCCCCACTATATCAGTTGAGACAGTTAACATTTCTCTATGGAGAAGGTAGCAATAGAAACCTTTATACTGGAGTCATGAACTTAAGAGGCAAAGGATGCAGGTGGCATAACGAGCCTATGCTGTTCTTCACAAATACATGCTTCTTGTGAATTTAGGAAAAGGTTAAAAATTAAAAAAAAAATAAAATAAAAGGTTGGTAATTTCATACAGAGAATAAGAAATAATTAAGGGACAGCTCATTAGCTGAAACAGTTACCAAAAAAAAGAACGTTATGGAGTGATAACAAAAATAATACACATTGATTATTATTACCATGCTTGGATGCCAGCAGCATGAAGTAACTCTGATGCAAGTAAAAGAGCTGTTTTAATTCATGTAAAATGGGCTGTTGCAAACACAAAAGATGTTCAGAATTCAGACAGCTTGTATATCATGCTATAGCATTTCAAGAATAACCTAGCTAACACTTTGCACTGCACTGTCAGCAACCACTACTCCCCTCCTTGGGAATGGAATGCCTTTTTAGTTCCCTCCCTGAAAACACTTATTTCAGCAGATAAAAAAATTGATCTATTTTACTGATACAAAGGTCATTAAAAAGCTTCTAAGTTTTGACAGAAAATCCACAGAAATAAACAGAAGTCACTCTTTGCAGCTACTAGATTACAAGTAAACTACTATCATCCTATTTGTTTCATTCAGCCAACTTGCTAGAATGGATCAAGCTTGAGTAGGATCACGCCTGAAGGCAGGATCCTTACAGTATGCCACACTGTCACTGAACTGGAGACTAATACACCAGGGAATCAACACACACATATTTTATTTTTTACCTGAAGTTCTACTCAGAGCTTCAAGACTACAATTCCATGCAATTCATGTACCCAATAACTAAGCAAGACACAGTGTTCAAAAGATAACTGGATAACACACTACGTGTTATGAAATATTTCTACTTTTAGGCCAGGCAAGAGCAATCTCTTGGCCACATACCAAACAGTGTTTATCAGTAAATATGAAATAACTGGTTCACTGCCATCTTAGGTTTCTGATAAAGGCATTAATCATGTAAAATTCTACAACTACTACTAAGACCAGCAGAGAACACAGTTTTTGATTTTCCAGGAAGTGAGACAATAATAATAATAATTAGACACCCAGTCCACAGGTGCCAATAGCATGCAATTTTAACAGCTGCAGCATAAAGTCACGTTAGGTATATATGAAACTGTTTATTTTAATAGGGACCAGTAGATCTGCAGATCATTCCATTAGAGAAACATGCATGTCTGAAAAAAGCAGAAAGCCTGGAAAACTTTAAAAAGAAAGAATCTTTCTGCTCTGTTTGCAAATAATTTCCATTAGCAAGTTATCATTGTGATAGAAAGATGGTACCACTGAAATAATCTTATTAACTTGATACTGTAAAAACTAGTTGTCTATAGTTGGCTTTGCAGAAACAGATCTCCCATTTCAATCTCCTCATTAAAGCTTGCCCCATCTGTTGTCAGTTCATGCTTTCTTTTCTTTTCAATGAACAGTCATGTACCGAATCATTAAAGCATGAAGCAGACTCTTCATAGGATTAATTTGTTAAAATGGTATCAGGTTTTCATTGAGCTACTGAGCAAAAAGTTTAAGACCCTACAGGGGAATACATGTATGTACTTATCTCTAGGTAGCTTAAGAAGCATGTTCCAAATGGGTGTTTTAAATACAATTCAGCCCATGAAAGTCAGCCTTGAACAGTTCTTATTACATTTTGTTTGGTTTTAAATCTGACAGTCCTGTGAAGTTTCCAGTTCCCTTCATTGAAGTGTTTCTTTATATTGATTTCCAATCATTAATCTATAAAACCTAAGCACATGAGAGAAATGCATACTAACTTGCTGACAATTTCATGTTTTCATGGAATGTAACTGGAAGCTAAAGCGGCCCCAAAAGCCTACATTTTTATGTTATAATTGTATGAAAGCATTCAGGATATTTTTTTGCACACTTATACACTGACATAATTAGTGTAGTTAGTGCTCCAAGACTGTTGAAATGTGTTCATAGAGGCAAATGTCAACTCTTATCCAGTCTCCTCAGGCTCTCTGCCAACACTACTTAAAAGCATCTAAAACAGTCAAAAAACAGACTAGTAAAACATATGACTAACGTCCACTCAGAGATTAAGTGATCAAGATAAGTAAATCACTAGTACATACAAGAGATTTTAGTTCCACATCCTGCTAAATTAAATTGTTTTGCAAAAATGTCAGGGTTTTTTTGTTCTCACCAGCAGTGTCTACACCATTTCATATAAGCTTTTGTTTAGTATGTGCGAACTGAAACTGAATTCCATTCTTGCAGATCTATTAATCTTTCAGTTTGAGGAAAGAGAAGATATTCCTACAGTTTTACTTAGATTAATTCTATTCATAGGAGATAAACTCACAATTAAGCAACACCACAAACAAAATGGATTTCTAACATGTACATTAAAAAATATATTTGCCAAGAAGGCTTTGCACCTAATTTTTATTTATAGTGTATATATGCAAACCAAACAAAATCAGTTAAAAAATGCAGAAACCACGAGTACATTGTCTCTACTGATCATTTACCATATTGAAAATTTAGAACCTTAGGGCCTTAAATGCATGTCTAAACATCCAAACAGAAACAGCTGAAATTCTGTCTTAACTTGACTAAGTTAGAAGGTTATTGTTTTCATTTGAAGAGCAGTCACTTTATTTGTATGCCTGGTAATAGGCTTAGAAGCCTAATTATAGACATCAAATTTTGGCAACACATACTGTGTATAGACAAGCTAACTGAAAAAATAATATCTGTACTATGGGAAAATAAACATTAGCAGCTTAATTTTAGACTATGCAAATACTTATTGCAAGAACTATGAAATGCTATTTCCATTAACACAGCATTATTGAATTACAGAAGAGAATACCAACTTAGATCACCTGATACAGCTACAACTCAATTTAAAAAAAGGCACCATCTTGAGAAATTATAATAAAATATCACGATGCAATCTCAAATTATAAGCATACAACATGACAGAAATTGCTTAAATTGATAAATAAGACACTGGTTCAGGCAATATGATCTGTATTTACTGATAATAAATTTTATTATATACAAGAAAACTGATACATTATATGTGAAATTAATCTCTAATAATGCATTGTTTCTCACCAAATACACTTCTTAAACCAACAATTTTAATAGGCTCTTATCTTTTCTTCCAAACATTAATAACTGTTTGGTTCCCTTCTTAAGAATATATGCAATTTACTGCAGGGGGGTGGGAGGAGGCAGGGGAAAAATCACAAAAGTAAGATACCAAGACTTACCTGAAGCCCCTGTCTCATGCATTTTTTCTTCATGCTTGCCATCTGGCTTGCAACCACTTTTTTCATCAGCTTCATCGTCACCCCACCAGGCTGGCTGTCCATATAAAGGTGTCCCACGAGGCATGGCAGAAAGATCTATAAAATCAGCCCAAAGCAGAAGAAATTACTTTCCTGTTTAATTGCGATATTTAGGTTAAAATAACATAAAGACACGAGTTATTTGACATAAAGAGAGAGTAATTTGCTTCAATCGTTCCTCCTGAAGGCTAAGTGAATTGGTTGCATGCATTTGCCTAAATACAAAACAAACTTGGAAGCTGGAAAACTGATCTGGGTTCTAAATATAAAAGCATACTAATGACCTGATCAAAACTTCTGGCACAAATGCTTATGTAAAGGCAGCTGACATCTCTTATTGTTACCCTGATATATTTGTAAATGTTACTTTCTGCTTTCAGTTTGAAAACATCAGCATAGGAGTACATTCATTAAAGCTACTATTTCTGTGAGAAGGTTCTTGCTTATACCCACACTGACCTTTCAATGAAATCTGAACTTGCTGCACAAAAAAACTGATCAAATTTTGCGATGTTGACGAAGTTCTGAATTGCTGACAGCTAGTTTCAGAGCGCTGAAAGTTACCTTGTGTAAAACATTACTGAGCACAATCTTTTTACATTTTTATTTTTTTAAGAAAAAGATATTAGTTAATAATTTTCATTGTACTACAATTTATTATACAAGATGTATGCACACGATTAAAAACCTTTAAACCTAAGGATTAAATAAGAAAAAACCCACAGTGATAAAATTAAGATTTCTGCTTTGATGATATCTCCTGGATGAATACTTCACCCTACTGAGATTTAGCTATTCTATTATCACACAGATGTTCTGAAGATACTTTACACAGTCTATATATAAAATAACATGATCTGTTTAAATGCAGCTTAATAGTTTGTTACCTTGCTATCATGAATTTCAAAATTTTTTATTCAATTTTTCATTCACTGCCATTCCGAAGATGATACACAATTTCAGCACCATGCCAAAAGTTCCAATATGATACAAAGATACTTAGCACTTCTTTTTTGAAGAGCATTACGCTTCAGTCAATTCTGAATTTTTTTTAAAAACCTGGCAGCTGATGATTGTGCACTGAATTAGCAACAGGAAACAGCTATGCATATATACAGCAATAGAGAGAGAATCGACCCTCCAAAAGCATCTGAGAATTGCACCCAAACATAAATCCTTATTGTTAACTTTGCTGTTGGAAAACTGAAAAGAAAAAAGGAAGATAATTATAATTCTCCCTGCCAAACACGCTATGCTATCTCATGTAAGAGGACATAAATGCTGAAAATCCATACCGAATAGCAACACTAAGTAATGGAGAGGCTTTATGTACCCTTTATAGGATTCCCAATCAGCCAACTAAACAAAGAGATTATTTAGTTGTATCACAGAATCCCGTATGTGGGGAAGAGAACTCTTTGAAGTGTGCCTTCCAGGAGAATGGATTAAATATAAACAAACTGTACAACCTTGACCTAAGTAGTCAGATCTCGTTAGCTACGTATTAAGTAAGCAATAGTACCTTACTCCTTCCTAAATATTTCAGTTGTTTCCTCTACTAACAGCTAACGCAGCAAGTAACTATAAGATGGAACAATAAATTTTAGTAAGTCTCACAATGAAGTTAGGATACCCTCAGCAGAGCCACCATTACACATAACAAAGATTACGAAGAAATAAGACAGAATCTACACTCTATACAAATTTTTAAACCACACTAGAACACATTGATTCTTTCCTGATGGATCTAGAAATGAATGCTAAGATTTATAAAATAAACAAAAAGCCTACATGTTTAAAATGGCAAAGGAAAAAAAATGGGCAGCACTTGGTGGTGGTAAAAAGTATAAAATGCTCCTGAACAAATATTTTTGGTTAAAAATGCAAAAGCCAGCCCTTTCCTGCCATAAGCTGAAAATCTGTGATTTTGAGAAAGACAAATACAAAAATCTGCTAAATGCTGATTAAATGTCCCCTTGTGAGTTTTCTTAAAATGTTGATGCTACAGTGAAAAGAGGACGAAATTCTGTTTTGGAAGCTACTATTTACACTTAAAATATGTTTGAAATTTTACATATACTGAATTTTTCCTATCTACAGAACTTTGCATGCATCCTACCACAGCAAATGAATATCCTTTCCAAGTCTGCCTGCTTCTGCAATAAAAATGAACCTTACCCATTGATTTCTCTTCAGATTTCAATACTTCTGGAGTTTTGTGACGCACTTCTGCTGTGGAGTCTGTTACCTTGGCCTCTGAGCTTTTGGAGCTGGTTTGCTTTGATCCTTCTGCCTCTGAAGGTTTTTGGGATAATTGGAGTTGGCTTGAAAATTTTTCATGCTACATGACATTAAATAGAGGGGGAAAAAAAAACATCCTCAAAGAGTGGAAAAAACCCCAGTGTTACCAGTAACTACACTATGACAGAAAAACATCTATGAACTTCACACTGTTACCTTAAGTGCTTCTTCAGGAACTCTCATCTCTCCCCTGACAACAGTAAAAAGATTAGTATGTAGGATATGATAAGGAAAGCACTGGGAAGATTTCTCAAGTCACAAGCAAATTTTACAGAAAAGTAATGGTTCTGCAGCCTATTCTGCCACTGGGATGGTGACACTTCTACAAATATGTCACTATTTAGACTAGCATATATGATTTACTCAAAGCAAATACACAAATTTACTACTGTAAATAGACCATTTAGTAGATACCTTAACATAATAATGCAAGCTGGCTTTTTTCCCCCATTTTGTAGTTTCTAATTACTTGTAATCTTCTCCACTTGTACACAATCTTGTATGATTCAAGTATTTGTGTATGTGCCTCAAAGAATTGCTCTCAACCACACAGAAGTCTGGAAGTTGAGATTTTTACAGCAAGACACAGTGAAATAGCTCTTGTGAAATAGTTCTGACCAAGGCACTGTATTCCAAAACATGCCATTTTCTCTAATACAGGCATTTTTGAAGTAATGGGAGAAATAAGTATTTTGTAGCTGTCAATTATTATGAGAGCCCTTCATTTAACTTTGAACAAGAAAAGCATGTCCCAACACTGTGCATTTTTATGACAAGGATATCATATCCGAATCTCAACTTATCTTCTAACTTCAGAGTGATGTATGTCTGCTCTGGAATCCTCAAATCATTCACAAATGTCTACAGAAATAAATGGAAAGAGAAAGAGATACTATTAAATTCCAAACTAGTAAAATGGCAAATCACTTAATTTTCTAAGAAAGTTTTCATCACTACAAATTTTCTATTGGTAATTCATTGGGGAAGAGAACTGTAAGCTCCAACTGTCATTTGCTTCACAAAATATTTCAAAAGGAAGTGTAAGCAGCAGCCATTATCCAGGCTGTAAAAATCATACTGGCCTTGAAAAGTTTCCTAAAAGTTTAATTGCGTTAGCAGTATTTACTGAATTGCTGATTAATGTTTCTTCAAATTAGCACCTCCGTTCATTGTTTTTCATGTACTTTGCTTTTTCAATCCCAATTATCTGTCAAAATTGATTAACCATCACATTTGCACAGCATTTGACCCTGGCTAAGAGAGCTCTGAAGCATCTTATAATTTCTAAGCATTGTCAAATGACTTAAATGAAAAATGGACCAAGCCAGTACATCTGAGTAACTCAAAATAACAGTAATAAAGAATTCAATTGCGATTCTTGAAAAAGTTGATATAATTCTTGTTATGTAGAAATAACATTATTACACCAGTTAGCAGCAAATTCCACAGGCTTTACAACACCATTTGAAAATAAGTTACTGCACAACAAATAATCCTCTCATCCTTAAAATGACCATTGGAAACACAGCTGAAAAAAAAAAAAAAAAGAAAAAATCAGACAAGCTTTCAGTGACCTGGAGGATTTATGTACCTGAAAGACTGACCGATTTCACCAGCTGTATTTGCTGGATGTTACAAACAGAATACCAATCATTTAGATTTTAAAATCTGGATTAAATCTAACAATGAACAATAACGAGGACTTTGTAAAAACATGTTGGTATAAATTTGAAGAGACCATCTGAGATGTATACAATGAATGATTACAGAGGCAGTAAGGAAGAAGAATAATACATATTCAAGCCCAAATCAATCTCAGAGATGTAATCTGGAGGAGCTGGAAAACAATTTTGCCTCCATGGGAAAAAAATTAAATGAACATAAACAGGGCTTGAAACTAGATTATTCAAGCTGTACAGAAAATTCTAGAATATCTTCTACATAAAATTCTAAACACAAGCAAGACTTGGAAGTTGCATGTGGTGACTCCAGATACCAGAACCCAAGGATAACAACACAATAAGGTAGTGGTAGAAACCAGGATCTTAGAGTGTTCCTCTCCCTCCTTGCCATTGGTGGGGATGGTTACATTTCAGGTAAGATTCCTCCAAGAATATGCCACCTCCCAGTGACAACTTTCAAACTGACCCTTCTGCTCATCCAGAGTCGTACCACTGCTCTTGAACACTCCCAAGTTCGGATGAATCTCTAACTGTGAAAAGGAATTGTTTCTTAAATCAAGTCTCTTACCTTCAGAGACAACTCTACATTATGTCAGTATCTTCCGAATTCACTCAGTGACAGAGAAACCCGAAAGGGTGAAGACATGGTTTTGTATAGACGAATAAGAGAATTGTTGCCTAGTTATTAGGTCCCTGTATGCTAGGCAGGCACTACATATCTTCTGCCATACAATTAAGTGAAGTGTTACAAAATTATTCATTTCTTCTTTTGAACCTGAAACCAACTAGGTAAAGGTACATAAGAAAATTACAGTTGGAAAGAGATAGTAAAAGAAACACTGTGAAGACCAAGAGCAAGGACTGGAATTCTAAGATCTAATATTCCCTGCTCCAGAACTGTGGGAAGAAAGAGTTCCTTTTCGTATCACTGGGAAAAGAGTTACACAGCAACTGAAACCTCAAACTTGAGAGCAAATAACGGAAAACTCTTTACCAGAGGCAAAGGAAGGAGTCAAATGAAGGCATTTCAACATATATTGTTATTATACTTAAGTTCCATGACAAGGCAATGAAAAACTGAAGGTATGCCTATTGACTACCTGAGTAATATAGAACAAGGAATAAAATCAAATGGCTCAGCAAAAAAATACTATGTGCTGAATTCATTTTTTATCACTACCTTGAAACACTGCACTGCCTTTCAAATACAGAGATATATTAAATATTTAAGAAGTTCTTATATATAACTGTTCGAAGGATATAACCCTTTAGATTACACTGGTTTCATATGGAGTTGAGACTGACTCTTTGAAATACTGAGTTAGCTGCCTTAAAACACAGAAAAGCTAATAAGAGACTAACAGGAAGAAGTTCTTCACCATGAGAGTGGTGAAAGCCTGGAATGGGTTGTCCAGGGAGGTGGTTGAAGGCTCATCCCTGGAGGTGTTTCAGGCCAGGCTGGATGAGGCTCTGGCCAGCCTGATCTAGCGTGAGGTGTCCCTGCCCATGGCAGGGGGATTGGAACTAGATGATCCTTGTGGTCCCTTCCAACCCTGACTGATTCTATGATTCTATGATAACAGGGTTTTTATTTTGAAATAAACTTCAAGACCAAACACCAAAACCTAAGTCAATGCTAACAGGCAGTAACTACAAAATTTGTTCTTCAGCTTCTATTTTTTTAAACATCTGACAAAGTTACTTCCTACCAGTAGCGTTCTAAATATTGACCCAAATAAGCAATCACAGGAGAGTTCATGATTATTCTGTACACATTCATGACACTGCCAAAGATTTAAAGTTAGATAAAATAACAACCATAACTACTGTGTATATATAGCTCAAAGAATTATCTAAAGGACTACAAAAAATTACAAAGTTACTAAGTGTTTAATAATCTATTATAATACTCAAAACATTTATAAAAGGTAAAGCTTACCTAGAATATTGTACATGCAATTCCTAGAAAAGCTTTAAAACGTAAAATGTCACATGAAACTTTATTTTGCTCATAACTTTACATTTTTCTTGTATTAGTTTGTAGTAACATGACACCTTATTCATTTTAAACGCAGATACAGAATGAAATAAGTTTATATACATGTTTACTGAATATGTATTTTTTCCCATATGAAGTACGGTTTAACATTTTTCTGTATGAAAAAGTGGAGAAGAAAGAAATAGCACATAAACTTAAAATGGCTGTTTAAGAAATGGATTTTTGAAATTGAAATCCCTCTCCCCCCCATATAATCAAGGTATTTTTTTCTCCTACGTTTCTGAAGTACAGAAGGGCAACAAACTTCTTTTATTCTCATTTTTTTCCTATTGCCAAGGCCCTCTTAATAACGAAATTTACTGCAAGCCTTTAAATAATACGTGGTGGAAAATGCCTGCAAAAACTGCATTTTCCTTTAGAATGTTCCCCCATTTCAACTCTTGCATTAAAAAGGTATTAATGGACACTTCTTAAGTCATATTCTCTTAGCTCAAAACCTACCCCCCAACCTAACAGGAGCTACGTGCTTCTAATGTTAGCTTACCCCATTCAGGCTGCCCAAATCCTTCACCAAGTGTTCATCCGTAGAGGCATCATAGTTCAGCACAGCATGTTGCTTGTCCACGCTTCGTGACTAAAATATATTTTAAAAATTACAGAAAATTAGGTGTTTCAAAAACAGATCAAAATAGTGTTAGTGGCTATTTTTCAGTGTGATTATTTTCTTTCTACAGAGCACATTTATTCAAATTATGTACAAAAGTAAGTCGCACATATAAAACCCCTCAACCTCTTACAATATTTGATTCTGACCAAAGAGGCCTGTAGTAGATTCCCAAAATAAATTAAGGATTATTTTCCTAATGTTTCCTCAAAGGCGGTAAGTCAGATCCAGTTATGACTTGGCCAAAGATTTATTTTTGTTTCGTTCACCATAGTATCACTGATGTTTAATCTAACATAATCAACTTTACTTCTCTAAAACTATAAGCATCTATCAAAATATGAATATGATTCTGTTGTATTGGTCTCTCTGAAACACACAGTTTCCTTTCATGCATCAGTAAATTTTCCATTACCTTGCCTGGGACACTTACCATAGTATACAAGCATTCAAATTTTCTACTTGATCTCAATTTCCTAAACAAGTTAACTGTAGCCTCCTCACTAAATGTCTGACTGGATACTGAATTACTATTCCCATAATTTCTGACTCTCTTTTTCAGTCCTTCCTTAAGCACTTCGGTATTTATTTAATTAGTAGTTTATTTCACATCCAATGTCAACCCATAGATCAGGAACAATCTTTGTTACTATTTTCTCCAGGAACAGCACCTCCCTGACAGCCAGATCCCTCTTCTAGCACCTGCCCAGAGACAAGTATTTGCAAACCCGAGGCTCTGACTGCAAGCAAGGGAGAGACAGGGCTGGACAAATGCTTCCCTTACACATTCATGTCATCAGCACCTTGAAATCTGGAAGAGTCCTCAACTCGATAGTGCACATAGCTCTTCTTCCCCAGCTCTGCATGCTTGATCTCAGTCTGTTTGCTGGTAGTTCTGCCAGTGTAGCGTCCTGACATGATTGCATAGCAGCAAATTTCTTCCAGCATCATTCTGTCTAGTTTCAGGTTTGCATTTTTTATCCTTGCCAATCAAATCATTGCTCAGGGCTATAAAGCACTCAGAATGGTAAATTTCTGATACTTCTGTGTTTATTTCTGTACCAGCACCAGCAGTCTGTCAGTTCTAAAAGACTCAGGTTATCACTGCGTTGTCCAGTTCAAGGCATCAGAACATTCAATCATGACACCTAAGGAAATACTTTCTCTTCTTAGAATCCCATATTTATCATCATTCCTTCTCCATTTCTTGTGACATTTATTTTCGTTGCTTCAATGTATTTCCTTATTCTTCCTTTCCTTGCTATCTTCTGACTGCTTTGTTTCCTCCTCAGAAAAGTGAAATCAGTCCTCTTCAGCTTATACCTACGATTTTATTTTTAGACTTTTCATTCGAGCTGATTTGCTCTGCAGCCTTGAGGGGCACGGAAAGGGGGTCAGGAGATGAAGAGGGAAGGAAGAATTAAGGAAGAGACAGATAAATGAACAACAAGGTTCCTGCTAATAAAAGTTGCACTCGTATATCAGTGTTCTTAATGGTAAATGAAGATATACCAGTATAGTTGATTTTCTGACTGACTTTATAACCCTTATTCATAGTGAAAACAAGCTATCTCAATAAAATCAAGTTCACTGGTGTGGGTGTTCTGATGAGCTTACAATGTCAAGCAGATATTACACTCTCCCATACTCAAGTGATACCAAAATGTGAGCTTTTACCTAGCCTATGGGGAAAATTTCTCAACATCTTTCAATTACGCCATTCAAATACCTATTGTATTAATAATTAACCACTTTATTAAAACAGAAAGGATGCAAAAACATCCTTGAAGCCTCATGACATGGTATTTTGTCACATCTTCTGAAATAGTATGAATGATTATTCAAAAGCCTGTGGCTTTTAGAGAAACACCTGAAATTCTGTGTAACATTCAGGTTCTCCTTAGGTTCATATTACTTGCATATAACTGGACCTTACCTTTTTTCATTGCAGACAATCTTTACAGCTGCAAAGACTGGAAATCTTTCGAATGCCATTTTTCCTTCCAATTTGTTACTGCAGGGTTCTATCGAAATTTAAGTACTATTGCCATTACTTTTTATAAAATGGTGGTGCTCCAGTTGGCTGCCACACACCACACAGCTGCTGACTCCCTCACACCTGCCCCAGTGTGATGGGGGAAGGAGCAGGAACAGCAAAAGCAAAAAAGCTCATGGGTCAGGTTAAAGATAGTTTAAGCAGCAAATGAAAGCTGCAGATGAGGAAGTGAAACAACTGAAGTGATGCAAAGGCTATTAATCGTCATCTGTAACAAGCACACCCATGGCCAATCAGTCTTTGAGCACTGGTTACTTTCCTCAAAGCCCCCTCCCTCAATTTTTATTGCCAAATGAGATTATATGGCACAGGATATCCCTTTGATAAATTAGTGTCAGCTGTCCTGGTTGTGCTCCCTCTCAATTTCTTGTGCACCTTCATAGTCATGTGTATCTAGAAGGAACAGAGTAAGAGAGAATGCCTCAAAACTCTGCACATGCTGTTCAGCAATAGCTAAAATATCGGTGTATTACCAACAGTGTTTTCGACCCCAATCCAAAACACAGAACTCCAACCCAGAAAAATCCATTACAAAGATTTATATACAACTGCAAAAATAATAAAATCACAGAATACCTGTGCTAAGAGCTGAAAAGATAAGAAAACCCCAAACTGGCATTATTTTAGATGACTGGCATTATTTTAGATGATTCTTCAATTCAACCTAGACTACTAAGAAAATGTTCAGAGTACAGGAAATAAGAGTATTCTTCTTCTGAAAAAAATTTGCTATTATGTATAAAGCAGGATTTTTTTATCCTGAAGATGATTTCTCCATCATAAAAAGGACACAGAACTGCTGGAGCCAAGTCCAGAGGAAGACCACAAAGATGCCTCAAGAGCTGCTATGAGGATAGGCTGAGAGAGCTGGGGGTTGTTAGCCAAGAGAAGGCTCTGAGGGAACCTTATTGCTATCTTCTAATACCTGAAAGGATCCTATGGGAAGGCTGGAGAGGCTCTTTTCATAAGGGTGTCTAGCAATAGCACAAGGGGAAATTGTTTTAAGCTGAGGGAGAGCAGGGTTAGACTAGATCTTAGGAAGAAGTTCTGGAATAGGATGCCTCCTCCCTGGGGGTGTTCAAGGCCTGGTTGGATGAGGCCTTGAGCAGCTGAGTCTAGTTGTGAGGCACCCCTGTCAATGGAGGGGAGGTTGGAGCACACGATCTCTGAGGTCCCTTCCTAAGCCACTCTGTGATTCTATGATTTAAAAAGTTGGCTAACCATAATGGTGAAAGACAGGGGAAATGTGGTATTTAACCACATTAGGATGATTCATTGGAGCATCTAGCTAAATACAAAAACTGCACAGTATGTTGTAGCATACCCACAAAATAACATATTTAAGAGCAAACATGTATTCCCAGACATGAACAAAACCTCTGAGAACAACAGTGTCAGGTACAGATTTGAGATCTAATTCCATCAGGCATGCAACAGAGGTGAAATGCTTTTTTTATTAAGGCTTTTTAACATGTTTTCTGTCAAGAAATTACAAATAAAAGCATTACATTCTGCTTGTTTTATCATGCATTGTCCACATGCTTTGCAGCAAGAGAACAACCAAGCTATCAAAAGTGGAAAGGAACATCCTACACAAAGAGCTATACATACAGAACAAGAACACATTATTAGCTTCTCTTTTGGTGGGTTCCTTCCCCTAAAGCAGTACATAGTGTTAGTCATGCTGGCATGCAGACCTGACATAAGAGCAGGCAAAAGAGAGTATTCTTAAAAATCACCAGGCTCATTGATTCTTTTTACTAGGTCCAAAGTCAATACACAACTAATAACTTTTGCAAATAACTAGAGTGTTTTGAAGGTGGTGATGACTTAAGTTTTCTAATACAATAAATGCTTGAATACTCAGCTCTGCACCAAGAACTGATGAATCACAAACAGGAGATGGCATAGGGGACAGAGAAGGCAGATTTGTTATTCAGAGATAACAGTCTACTACAACAAGATAGCAGTAAAATAAAAGCATGTTTTAATTGTAACCTGAGCAGGAAGCAGGGGGTTTTGGTTGCCTTTTCGTTTCAATGTTGGAGGGTTTCCTCTGTGTTTGCTGTTTTGTTTGGTTTTAATACCTCTCAAATAAATCACCAAGACATTGTATTATCTGTTTTTAAGGAGAAACTAAGAGTATTTTCAACTACTTTCTAATAAGACAAAGTACTTCCATCACCAATAAAAGCTTTGGATGCTTTCTGAGAGTCAGAGCAAAATGCAGTTTAGTAGAGATACTACATTTTGAATAGTACACATAGAAATACAGTTCTAGGTACTTCCTTTGCAAGTGAGACTAATTTGGCCATTAATGGTTGTATACAAAACTGTGGGGAACAAAGAACATTAAAGAAAATATTAGAATTCTATATTAAGGGCTCTACAGTAAACAAAGACAAGAAGTTAAGAAGACACTCCTCAAATATCACCATCATCCATTCAAAAATATATATACTAGAAAGAAGCTGCTCAGAGGACTATAGCTTAAATGGGACAAAATTGATACAATGTGGCTACATAGTAATGCAGCTACATACCTCTAAATGCTCTGCATAGTGATCCCCAAAATTGAGGAAACTACTGAAGCATCAAATTATTTTGACTAAGATTTCTATTTTTAAAGTTCCACCGAAACCATTACTGAGATTATGTCATTTAGCTTCCTTAGAGATAGAGAAATACTCTTCTCTACTGATTTCACTGGCCTTTGTACAAGATCAGAATACGGGGATAGAGTTGCATCATACCATCTGACTAAATTAGATTACAAGTTGAAGATAAAGCTCTTTTGAAAGTATCCAGTGCACTTAGCATTATAGCACTTAATGGAGCACATGGTCTGCTTTACTGATCACATGGCAAAATTTATTTAATCTTCTATTCTTGCATTCTGTACATGATTTATATGAAGAAAATGTGATCCTCTGCACTTCAACTGTGTATATGATTGGTGTCAATTTATTTAAATTAACTTTTTTCTATGAACACAAAAGATTAATCAAAACAATCACTCCCCCAGTATCTTGGAAATTTAGTTTTCAAAAGGAATATAAAACTGGTGCCATAAGCTCACAATTTCAGCAGCTGCACATGGAAGGGTGACGCAATTACCTGTAACATCAGCTCACAGTCATCTCTTCCAACAAAAATCATTTCTCGTGGCAGCCTGTGGCGGGTGCCTCCACTGCTCACCAAAAACCAGGATGTTAAGCTCATTTTCTGCTTAGCTGATAAATCCTTGGCAAAGCTACGTCATCCTGCAGGAAAAAAGAAAGAGAGACAGAGAAATTCATATTAGTTATTTTTAGCTACAGTTCCTGCTCAGAAAACATTGTGAGCAGAATACAAAAAGACTCTGAAAATACAGCATTCTTAATGGCATGTACTGAATCCAGCAATCACAGGAAGCAACAGACTCCAGATTTACATAGTCTGAAGCTCTGCTTCATGCAACTAGGCAAATTTAACTAGAGGTAAGCTTCTTCAAAATGAAAATGAGCAGGTTAATGCCAAAGTCATATATCGAGTTGTCAGAAAGCTTTCAACATCTGACCGCTTATTATCACGATAATGGCTACATTAATGCTTCACTATCACAGCCAATAAACAACATGGCAAGTGTTCAAAAAACACTGCAAGTAACTTGTACGTGTGTCATTATCATTTCCTGTGAAAAAGAACTACCTCATTTCATTTTAAGTTTAGGTACTCAGTATAGCACCAAGCAAAAGCTTAAATTACAGGAAGTTTTGCTTCTTATTCTACCTTAAGATTTTCCCTATAAAACTTATCTTGGAAATTTAACAGTGTACATTTAGAATGGTAAACAAAGTAGAGAAATATGAACAATTTAGAAGTCATTTGTAAGTAATGAAACTGAAAGCACTATTACTACACTACAAGATTTTACCTTAATTTTCCAATAAATGACATGAAATACTATGTACTTACATAGAAAAAAACCCAACATAACTGTTTAAAATGTCACAAATTATGAAAGGAAACAAAACCTGAAAACTGGACAAAATCTTTTACAGGAAACTTTTTCACATAATATAGCCTACTTCAAACTGGACAAAAATATGATTAGAAGTACTCCCCAGAGTAATTAGATGGTTGATACTTAGAAAAGCCTTTAAGTAGTATTACAAATATCTCTTTAAGAAAAAGCAAGCCAAAGCAATAATTTCATTCATTATCATTGTATTCACTAAAACAGAAGCTAAACAAAAAGCAAACAGTCTGTATTCCTCTCAGTAGCAAATAACTGTAATTTCTCTTTTATTTTTATGTAATTTAGCAAAATTATACAATGCCAGCAAACGTACTGTAAGTGGACATAAGACTGTATAGCGGGCTTGAGCATAATACATGTAATAACAAGAATGCAGTGAGTTTCTCAAAATCAAGACTAACATGAAGATAATGGCAGGGACTGGAAGAAGGAACTGCCCATTGTGAGTGAAGATCAGCTTTGTGACCATCTGAAGAACCTGAAAGTGTTCAAGTCCATGGGACCCGATAAGATACACCCATGGGTGCTGAAGGAACTGACAGATGAGGTTGCTAAACCACTCTATTATATTCCAGAACTCATGGCAGTCCAGGGAAGTCCCCAGTGACAGGAAATGGGGAAACATCACTCCCATTTTCAAAAAGGGAAAGAAGGATGACCCAGGGAACTACAGACCAGTCAGTCTCACCTCTGTGCCCAGTAAGATCATGGAGCAGATCCTCCTGGAGGCACTGCTGAAGGAGAAGAATAATGAAGAGGTGATTTCATACAGTCAGCATGGCTTGACCAAGGGCAAATTCTGCCTGACAAACCTGGTGGCCTTCTATGACAAGGTCACAACATTAATAGATGAAGGTTGAGTAACTGCCATCTTTTACCTGGACCTGAGCAAAGCCTTCAACACTGTCCTGCACCACATCCTGGTCTCCAAGCCGGTAAAGCCTGGGTTTGATGGATGGACCATTCAGTGGATAAAAACCTGGCTTGATGGCCACATCCAAAGGGTGGCTGTCCATGGGTCCATGTCCAGATGGAGGCCAGTGACAAGTGGAGTCCCTCAGGGATCAGTACTGGGACCAGTCTTGTTCAACATCTTTGTTGGTGACATGGGCAGTGGCATTGAGTGCACCCTCAGCAAGTTTGCTGATGACACCAAGCTGTGTGGTGCAGCAGACAGGCTGGAAGGAAGGGATGGCATCCAGAGGGACCTTGACAGGCTGGAGAGGTGGGCACAAGCCAACCTCATGAAATTCAACAAGACCAAATGCAAGGTCCTGCATCTGGGTCGGGCCAATCCCAAGCACCAATATGGGCTGGGCAGTGACTGGCTTAGGGACAGCCCTGAAGAAAAGGACTTGGGGGTGCTGGTGGATGAGAAGCTCAACATGAGACACCAGTGTGCACTTGCAGCCCAGAAAGCAAATCACATCCTGGGCTGCATCAAGAGAAGCATAGCCAGCAGGTTGAGGGAGGTGATTCTCCCCCTCTACTCTGCTCTGGTGAGACTCCACCTGGAGTACTGCATCCAGTTCTGGAGCCCCTATTACAGGAAAGATCTGTTCAGAGAAGGGCCACAAGGATGATGAGAGGGCTGGAGCACCTGTCCTTTGAGGACAGACTGAGAGAGTTGGGGCTGTTCAGTCTGGAGAAGAGAAGGCTCTGAGAAGACCTTATTGTGGCCTTCCAGTATTTTAAGGGGGCCTACAAGAAAGCTGGGGAGGGACTTATTTAGGGTAATGACAGGACTAGGGGGAATGGAACAAAACTAGAAATAGATAGATTCAAATTGGATGTTAGAAGGAAATTCTTCACCATGAGGGTGGAGAGACACTGGAACAGGTTTCCCAGGGAGGTGGTAGAAGTCCCATCCCTAGAGGTTTTTAAGGCCAGGCTGGATGTGGCTCTCAGTAACCTGATCTAGTGTGAGGTGTCCCTGCCCATGGCAGGGGGGTTGGAACTAGATGATCCTTGAGGTCCCTTCCAACCCTAACAATTCTATGATTTGATGATTCTATGTAAGCACTGAGTAATGGCACAACAATGCCACCCCTGCCCCATTAGACAAACTACAACCAAGGAGAGATGCCACAAAGTATGAAAACTTATAAGCAGGACTAAGTTACATCAAAACTGCATCTGAAGGCAACAAAACAGTAAGTTATAAACATAACATGGCAGCTGCTAAAATGAGCCAGAGCTGTCAACTCAGTTAAAAAAAAATAATGCAATTCAAATGAAGGAAATTAGAAAGATTTAATGTGCTAAAAAATTTACTTAATAAAGAAGTAAATGTGTTGCAACAAAGCATTCTCTTGCATAGCAAAACCTACAATAGGAACAATATTTTTCCATAGCTCTACGGGAACACTTTCTTCAAATAAAACCTATGTCCACCTCAAAGGAAGAAGTGATACAGCGCCTCTATTATACTTCAATCACAGGAAGTACAAAGACTACAAATTACAGCTCCAATAACTTACTGAAATAAAATTTAAAGATCTCTAATTAGCAAATAAATGTTTTAACAATTAAAAGTTATTCAGCACCTTAGAAGGAAATTAATATTTGTATTTTTAATTTAACACAGTTTCAAACTAGATGATAAACTATGTCAATCAAGACATTTTCCCACTCCTTTTAACAAAGCAAAAGGAAGTATAAAAAACAGTCAGCTAGGTTCCAGTTTTTAATACGTAATTTAAATGGATATTTCACAGCATGTATGCTGTTCAGTATGAAAGCACCTCATTCTGTTTATATTTTACTGCCTTTTAAATCTTCCATCTGCTTACCATAAACACATTTTGAACAGTTGGCCTTCCTACCCTAAGTGGAAATTAATACAAAAACTCAAAGAGGATATAAACTACCAAAAAAGTTCTTAGTTCTTAGTCATGTAGTATGTTTTACTTTATATAAGCCAACTGTCAATAAAGTAGAAACACTATTTTGATTTATAGAATCATAGAATTGTTTAGATTGGAAAAGGCCTTTAAGATAGAGTCCAACTGTTAACCTAAGCACTGCTAAGCTCACCATTAAACCATGCCTCTCAGCACCCACACTTACATGTCTTTAAAATACCTCCATGGACAGTGACTCAGACAGTCAGCTGGGCAGCTTTAGTGTCTCACAGCCCTTCTGGTAGAGAAATTTTTCCGAATGTCCAATGTAAACGTCCTGTGGCACAACTTGAGGCCATTACCTCTTGTCCTATCACTTGTTACTAGGGAGGACAGACCACCACCCATCTAGCTACAACCTCCTTTCAGGTAGCTCTAGAGAGAGTGGTCTCTCTTCAGCCTCCTTTTCCCCAGGCTAAACAAACCCAGCTCCATCAGCTGCTCCTCCCAAGAGTAGTTCACCAGGTCCCTCACTAGCTTCATTTCCTTTCTTTGGACACACTCAAGCAAATCAACATCTCTTTTTGTAGTGAGCTGTGGCCTCAACAATGTTGAGTACTGGGGGACCATCACTCTCTAGTTCTCCTGGCCACACTTTCTTGGCCACCTAAAGCACATTGCTGGCTCCTACTCAGCTGGCTGCTGACCAACACCCCTAGGTCCTTTTCCTGCTGGGCACCTTTCCAACCACTCTTCCCCAAGCCTTGCATTGCCTGGGGTTGTTGTAACACAAACAGACAAGTAGGTCAACAACCAAAACTAGAAGAAAAAAAACCCAAAACAACAACAAAATCCCAAACCTCCCAAAAATGGTAAAGCCTGACAACAAACAGATTAAATTAAGCTATCTGAAATGATTTTTGAAAAATGTATTATACAGAGTAATCATTGCCACAGTTAAAAGACCATCACCACTTCTACTGAACTTAATAACGTTCATTTCAAACAGCAGTGCCCTGTGACGAATCATCAACCTAGATACATATTTTAAAGTATTCTTCAGAATAAACCAATGCTTTTGATCAAAGCTATGCTGAAATTCTGCACATCAAAACTGCCTGAAAACACAACACAGTAGCAAGTTACTTAATATCAGAAGAAAAGCATGCATTAAAAATTTGATATGAAGCTGCACACATTAATTATAGAGACCTACATTGCACCCCAAAAAGTTTATAAAAGTTTTTTAATATACTGCTGTGTAAGGACTCTGATTGTACTGTTCTGAGCAATACAAGATGGTACCAAATTGAATTGCTATGACACGTGCAAAATCATCTGAAGTAGCTCTTTACCCAGTGTAAATTTGGGTCATGATAATTCTTGTAGTGAAATGTTATGCATGCTAAAAGGTTACACTGGGTTCCAAAAGCAATAAGCATTCCGTCAACAACAACAACAAAAAAATGCCAAAATGTCATGCCTATTAAAAGCAATGACTGCACTTACAGCTCAGGAACTGCAGGTGCTGTGCATTTTAAGAGGATGAGAACATGCTATAGTGAGGTTTCACTTGCTATCATCCTACTTAACCTCTCTTTCTTATGTAGGTTTCTTTATGCAGAACAGGGTACTGGCCCAGAAGGAACTGTCTTACATCAGACCACACCTTCTAAATAAAGTATTTATCAAAAGCATTATGATATTTAATATAAAAAAAAATTAATGCTTTATTGTAACTTTTTTTTTTTTTAATCGGTCTTTCCTAATATAGCAATATTGTGTTGTAAATTTTAAACAAACTAGTAAACATTTAGTCACTAAGACTTGATCATTCAAAGCATTAATTCATTCTAGCTACCTGGAAATCAGTTGCAGAGCTGTCTATTATAACTGCAAAATGCTGCCTTGTCTGTGGAAGAAACAGCATTTTGTGTTGAAGGACTATTAATTTCAAAAGGCAGTAACTAGTAAGTAAGAATAAACACATGAGTAATAAGTCATTTGCAACAGATGATGCAGCAACAGAAAAATTGGCTGCATCACGCCTGTAAATATAATTCAGTCCTAAGAATTAAAGTCCTGCAATATGTAACCAAAAGATGGGTGTAACCAATTTCAAATAGGTCTAGAGAAACACCGCCAAGATTATAGTTTTGATACAGTAATGTTATTGTAAGGAAAAATCCTTAATAAACATACACTTAAGCAATCTTCAGTCTGTGTTTCTGCATTTGCCTGCAACTGAAAACAGCCAACTGTTTTCTCCAATTAAAATATTAGCTAGTACAGAGAAGCTGATCCTACACAGAAACAAAAAGCTGTGTTTAAAATTTAAACTAAACCTAGTACATGCCTGAAATTCCAACTTTTGGGCATTATGGTTCCCCGTATTAAGATTGAAAATAGCATAATTTTAGTAGTGAACAATTATCCTCTTACTATACAACAAATATAATTTAAGAATATTTTAAAATAACATTAAAAAAACCCTGCATTAAGCTGAGACAGTACTGACAAAACTGGAGGCCCTGCGTTGTCCATTATTTGCCCCTTTAAGTTCCTGTTTCTAGTTGCTAAGATTAGGTTTACCTTTTCACACAATTGCCTCATATGTTTGGGGAACTTGCAGAAAAAATCATTCAAACATTTCCAAAACAGAGGATAATATTCTGTTACCACCTTGAAAAAAAAAAATTAAGTAGTACCTCATACATGGAAATTTGCAATCCAAATGTAATAGGAGGCCTGAAGATCAGTTCATACCTTTTAGTGCTGTTCTTGTGTATATCTGAATGCAGACAACAGGTTTTTGAAAACCTTCTATGTGTGTATTACTTCAACAAGTAAATAAATTCTCTTGTACACAGGGCATGCTTCACAATTTGCTTTAACTACCCATTCTTAATGTTGTGGTGACTCTAAGAGCCAAAAATAGGGCATCTTTCCTCACTACTCTCTATTCATCCATGTTGCTGGTAGAGAATGAACATGACAGCAGAAGACCCAGAAGGACTGAACACTACCAAAAGCAGACAAGATGCTTGAGCTGGAGCTAGGCAGCTGTGAGCAAACACCACCCACTGCAAAAGTGCCTCACTGCGTTATCGACTATCCAGTGTCATTAAGGGTCCTAGTACTAGCAGCTGTATTTTTGACTCAAACTAAGAAACCTATGCTATAGAAAGAAAAGATCAAAGTAATCTTCCTGAGATGACTGTATCAATACAATTGAGATTAAAAAGTACCACAATAATACTGTCTACTCTGTAAAACACTCTGAACTGTATCACAAGCAGTATTCCCTATGTCATCATAATTAACTTACACACATACATTAGAAAATAACCTTTAACTACATCACCACATAACATTTTAACCACAGCTCTACCTTATTCAGGTTAAAATAAAATGCTTAACAGTCAGTTCATCAATATTTTTCTTCTCTTGCCATCAATTGATTAGCCTGTGCCTTATTTATTGCACACCACTGAGAACCTTCTCTGAATTATTAACTTCCTACTGACTTTATCTGCCATGCTTAGCACTATGGCATGGGAAATTCATTAACACTTAGAGGAAAGTCTCCACAAATATACAAATAAAGGGTTTATTATAAATGGCAAACTGTAGACAGCATTGAATACTAAAATATCTTAATCTTTAGTATTTAAGTTCCAAACCCATCAGTATTTCATCATGACACAACATGACAGGTGGTCATTTATTTCTGTTACAACACTTATTTTTACAGTTCTTTTTTAAGTAAGGTTAAAGCCACATGTAGGGTGCCTAGCAAATTAAGACGACTTTTCCCAAGTATGGGTAGATGGCTCACCTGCCATCACAGAGATTATCAAATCAAGAAAACAATGTATACTCAAGGCAGCTTCTAAATCACCAAACTTTTTTTTTTTTCAATCATCAAACTTTCATAATCCCCTGCTTCTTTCACTACTCACATTGCTGTCATCCCAGAAAGGGAGACAAGGCTCTACAGACAACAGCATCCCAGCTGAAACTATTCTCACCAATTCCTAAGGCTAGCCCACCAATTGAATTTCTTTATAAAGCAGGTATCTTGTTCAGAATTCTAAATAAATAAATAAATAAACAAAGAAAGAAAACAAATAAGAAAGATGCATGGCTGAAGAACCTTATATTGGGAACTGGAATTCAGTCTACATTGGCCATTCTTCATACCACAATAGTATGCAATGTTGTTCCTTAAAGTCCTTAAATAAATAAAGCTGTTCAGGCTACTGATCAACAGCAGTATTTCCTGAAGAAATTCTGAATTCACAGTGTACTACACAAAGGGAAGTAAGAAAACAAGTAATGGCCACTAGTGAAGTTAAGTATCACTTCTATCAAAGTCTGCGTAGTGCCTTTTCACTGTTCTAAGTAATGCTTCAGTCAAGTCAAGTTAAATCAAGTTGTCAAGTGACAATGCTTTTCATATTGGTTAGTGTCACAACGATATCCATAAAGGTTAATTAAAATATACCCTTGAAAGGCTGTAAAAAATAATAAAAAATGTGAAGTATTATAAAGGTAGATTACACTCAGGAAACTGACCAAAACTGTCCTCAATTTTCAGCAGCTGCCCAAGAAGTTGGAATTGCTATTATCAAATATTCACTGACTGGAAAAGTCACCTGAAGACATCTTTCCAGAAGCATTCAAATGCTATATACAGCCCTGAACTGATACAAGGAAACACTAAATGTGCATGAAAATTTCATGCACTTACTTCAGAGTTACTCTGACATAAGAGTAGAACTGGATGGCAAACATGCAAACAGGTAAAGTGAAAGAAAACCAGAAATCCAAGGGAAGAAAAGTGAAGCATCCATTCAATTTAACTTCCTTGCTCAAATGGAACACAGGAATACACTTTGGATGACTGTCCATATCATTAAACCAAAACACCTGAAAAACTGCAGTGGTCTTTGGTCTGTTGGCTTCTCTCTTAACTTACTAAGCTTTAGCTGACAAGATGACTGAACTATAGCCTCAGGTATTCATTCTGCTTCTGAAGTATTTCACTTGTTCCACTGTACCTCAAACATTCAAATTTAGCTGCAATTTCTTGAAAAAGAGATTAGAAAAGTCATGCTGAAGCCTTGTATTAAGCATAAAGTACGTAATTTTCTCTGTCCACTCAAGGATGTAGCCAGGACTGAATTCTGCAGAACAAGGAAACCACTTGAGAGCAAAGAAACTCTTAACCACTACCCTGAAAAACTGTTCTCCAATTTCTGCCCTTCTGCCTTTTTTTTCTTCTTTTTTTTTTAAATAAACAGAGATGGAAGAGTACGTAAACTTCCTTGAATCTTAGTCTACAAGATTACCTGGGCCTGTTGTTTAAAATTGTTCACTTAGACATTCACTTGGATATACTGAAAGATAACTGAGGTTTTGGTTTTCAAGAGACGATGACTTAAGACCATACACTACTTTATCTTGGATATAATAACTAAAATAAGCCACATGATCTTTTCTTTTGCTATTGTGTTAATATTCATATGCAAATGCTGCAAACAAATACATAAAAATAAGGCATCCCTGATGGCTACCAATCATTTGAGTGTCACATTATGCAAAAGGATATTATTTTCATGGATCAACAATCAGGATGTCTACTAAAATATGGCCAGTATTAAGACTTTCTATGAAGTTTAAGCAAACCCATACAATTGAAACTAAATAATCTCCCATTTAAAGCATCTAAGAAAAGGAAATTAAATGTTACAGAAGCTATGAAGACATTCACATCTTTTGCTACTACAAAAGTTCCTTTAAAAAAAACAAACCAACAAACAAAACCCCCAAACCAACCCAAAAAAATTCCAGAAGTTACCAAGGGGAAGAAAAAAATGAACCACCCAACACCCAAACAAAATCATCACAATTTCTAGTAGAAGCTAGAAGATTGAATTGTATTAAGAACAACAGATTAATACAAAGACTCTAGTAACTTGATAAAAAAAAATACTGGATTATCTTTACAGGGAATATTGATGAATACAAAAAGTACTAGAAGATGGATTAGAAAACTTTTCACAAGACTAATACTCATGGAAATAGTCTTACACAACAATCATAATCCTTTTCATGAATATAACATTGTTATAATAATCAGGCGTACCTGCAGGTTAACGATTTTTTTATGTTTCAAGGTAGTTTTAGCCTAAATGTTAGATTTCAAACTGTTCAAAGCATACTCAACTATTATCTACTTCAATAAAGCCATTAACACTTCAAACAAGAGATCCCATTTTATCCTTGGCAACAGATAATAAGGCTATTGTGCATTTATTAAAGGAAACAGACAACCAATTTTGCATTCCTGGATTCATAAGCAACAAAATTTTCTCATGAATGTTATTTGGAGCCTTCCCACACTAGAAGGCAAGATTTTTCAATAGCTGCTTTCAATAAACAAGTGTGTTTAAGAGTAGCCTAACCTATGATCAAACAAAGTGTTTAGCTTTTGTCTGTCACTTTCATTCAGATTGAGGAATTGCATAAAGAAAGATATTTCAAAGTTTTCCTATGTTACCATGATCCATATATGGAGATTAGCATAAATGGTATGCAAATAGAATAGTCCATCTGGTAAGTAGCCTTTAGAAATGATTGCCAAAGAAACGGCATCCAAATTGTCTTTTGGAAAATACTTCTTTCAATGAAAGCTACAGAAACACTTCCTTCCCCTACCTTCTCCTATCACACTGTACTATTTCCAAGATAAGCAAACAGGAAAATAAATTAATAAATGCAAATCAAACATTGCATTCAAGCAAAATGCAATCTTAAAAGAAATCCTCCTCCTCCACTTCCTATTCTTGCTGCCTCCATCATTGCACATTCCTAGTTATTTTGTAGTTCATGTATGATGAGGTTTCATTTGCATTGGTCAAGTACCAATCACAGCCCTGAGCATTACTGGAAACACCACTTTGCAAATAAAACTGGACCTCTAAACCTCCCAAGGGTGGTGATTACACTTTCCCCAAAACTGTGAAATATATGGGGTTTATTCCATGTCCCAAGACACTTAGTAAGATTAAATTAGATTTAAGGCAATGCAAGCTTTTTCTTAATACAGGAAATTACTTACTTTGTGGTATGAAAGTAAGTACACTCTCCAAAAAACCCCATGTTTTTAAGTAATTTTAAGATCTGTCTTTCAGTGTGCAATTCTGTTTTACTTCTTGATGCAGTGCCTAAGTACACAGAATATGAAAGTGGAAGTGATAAAGGACAATCACGAAAATCAGCGTTAAATCAGTGTTACTGGTCTCCACATATATTCATAGCATGACAGATACATAACCTGAAAAAGGTATCAAATTGTTATTTACTGCATCTACCCTGTAATGTGAAAAACAGTTACCATTCCATAGTAGATTCCATACAAAACATATAACATATTCTATCCTCTCCCTTATGGAATGCTTTAGAGCTTTTTACAATTATTCTCAATAGCCAAGTTCCAGATGTGTTTTTCTTGGAAGTACACTGACTTATTTGTTCCAAGATCAGTAACACAGATCCAAAGAAGCTTAATGTACTTATTTTACAAAAGAACCAAAGGCTCAAAATTTTGCCTTCCAGTTTTAAGCGATGTTTGCTCTAGCCAACCTTCCCTGTCTGGAAATAGGAAGAGTTCTGTGTATGCAGATGCATAATAAAAGCTCATTGGTTCCATGTTATATTGTGCTATATGGGCATTCTACAAAGTATTTAACATCATGACAACCTTAAAAACAAAATGGATTGAGTCCCTTCTCATAGTATTGGGAGTACAAACACACAAGCACCCTAACAGAAAAAACAAAGATGTTTCAATAACGTAAGGTCCAGCCATGTTAGCCAATACATCCATAGTTAAAGTCAAATTCTATAGTTAGGAACATCTGTTCTGGAATACACCAGTAACTACCAACTGCAATGGTCTGCAGACAGAAAAGCCGCTGAAATGTAGAAGAATACTGAATAGTCATGACAAAAACAATTATCCTTCATCATTTGCATTTTAACCCTAATGAGGAAGAAATAAGCTATGAACAATGTAGCTCCGAAGACTGCCCTTTATTCTCACTTTCTCCTCAAGTTCAAAGTGCTTTTCAAATGTTTTCGCAAGTTGGGTTCAAAGAGAAAGAAAACACATTTTATTTTCAGATCCTGCAAAAAATTCAAGTGTATACACTGTAGTCAGAATTTATAATGAGACCGGAGCAGCCTCTGAACAAAGTCAATTCATAGTGTGGCACTTCTTCCTTACTAGCAATTCCTGCATACAGGCTTCCAGTGCAGCAAATCTCAAGTAGCCTACTTTGTGTAAACTGCCTTGCGTTCTCTGCATGTGCCACACAATTGGAGTTATTATGAAAAGTTAATACATACAAAGCTGACACATAGATTACTCTGTTGGAAGCTGCTTGCACATCCAGAACTTCACTGTATTAACTTATGTTTCAAACTTAGTGTTGAAAGGCTCAACTGACAAGCAACTGTGCAGTTTTAACCCTCATCATGTAAATGTGAAACTGAGTAAAGCTGCAATTCCACATCAGCCAAAGCTAATCTAACTGCTGTCAGGATCCCAACCCCTTGTCCTACCCCAGCCACAAAGTCCTGACTACTCCCTTTGCCTTGGCTGTGGGACTTGTGTGAGCAGGGCTGTTTCCACATGTTCGAGTGGCAGACTAATTCTTGCACTCTTCTCCACTCCCATAACAACTGAATGGTTCCCATAAGCTAACACACAGCAATCTAACACCAAAACAGAGCAGGGTTGGAAAGAAGGGAAGAACATGGCAGAACCAGGACACAGAATCATAGCCATAGAATCAATGTTGGAGTTGGAAGGGACATATTTAACTAGATCACGTTGCTCATAGACCTATCCAATCTAGTCTTGAATGTTTCCAGGGATGGAGTTTCTACCATCTCTCTGGGCAAGACCGTTCCCATCTTTGGACAGGTTGCCTTTTAAGTATTGAAAGGCATAAATAAGGTTTCCATTTCTGCTTAGACTGCTGTAAGAACACAGGTCAGTTGCATCAAATCCACTATTTAGCCTGAGCTGTAGTAACAGTAAGAAATATTAATATAAAAATAATTATTCATATAGTTTTAAATATTTACCCATTACAGATCAAAGCTACATATCTTTCTACAAGTTTCAGAGTGTATTTTTATTCCTTTTTTCCCTTTGCCTTGAATGTTTTTTACAACGCATCACAATTCAATGATCGAATCTTTAGCCTGTCACCTTATGATATACTAAAGAAGTCTTTCTTCTAAATCTGCTTGACCTCAAATGCAGAGTATCTTGAAAAGAAAGAAAGAATTGCTATGGAAAGAACTATATAAATAAAATATATAAATAACTCTGATTTTTTTTGACAGCCATGACATTATCCCTCCAAAAGATAAGTAGAGTAAGGCATAATTCTTTTGTTGGTTTTAGAATGAAACTGAAGCAAGGGAAAACCTCACAAAATATAGGAATTCAAGGATGTTAATCTATTCTTCTCCCAAAATTTGTTAATCCAGTCTTTTCTCAAAGTGCTGTTTCAAGTAATTTTGTGAATGGCACTAAAGATAACAGTATGTTTGAATTTTGGTTGTTTGTGGTTTTTTTAACTAAATCAAAGATTTCAAGTTGCCTCAACTAGGCAAGGAATGACTCAGGACTTCCTGGTTCACTGTCATGTCTTTATGTCGACATTTCAGCTTTTTTTAATTTTACTGCCACCCCATAAAGGATTTTACTATGTGCTACAGGCTGCCCCAGCAACATAAAAACAAAAATTAATTCAGCCTGTCAGATATTTAAGTCAATACCCCGTGATATTGATTGGACCAACTGGAAATGGTTATTGTGTAGGCTACATAAACCAGGTAACTTGAGTCAATGAAAGCCATGTCAGAAGCTCAAGCTGAAGAAGCAACTTCTTGCTTCTTAAGAAACTAGAGCTCAAGGCATGGTGAAGAAAAACATTAAAACATTTCTATTGTGTGCAGGTAACAAAACGCAATTCACACATCAGGAACTGAAGCTGTATGATAATTTTGTTCTTAGTTCTGTTACTAACACCTACCTCCTCAAAGCAAGTAACTAGGCAGTATTTTAAAACAGTCCACTTGTAATAATCCTGCAAGGTATCAGTGCCAACAAGATTCTGGAGTATCAGTTTGCCCTAAAGTGAGAAGCTGGCTGTTGCTACTTGCAGTTTCAGCAACGAACACCTGAACATGTTTAACTTTCACAATGGAAGCTGCCAATACAATCTGCTAAAGAAATGCAATCAGGCCATAAAAATGGAAAAAAAGCAAGAGGTTGTGTTTAAGAAGAGCTATAAAAAAATACACATGTATTAAGCAAGACAATTACATGTGATTTAGAAGTTGTGAATACTAAAGTCAGACATTTGTTCTAGGAAAAAAGAGAAAGACACTACTAGATAACGCCATTCAGTAAAGCTTCCATAGCTAGCTAAAAAAATATAATGCAGCAACATTACACTGGGCTCTGTACTCTTGGGTAAAAACAGATCTTGCCATACACAGAAGTCATCTGCAATACTTGAAGATTCACAAACTTCAAAACCTGGGCCAGACAGAAAAATTGCCCATGCAAAAAGAAATTAAAAAAACATGAAGGAGAAATAGAGTCAACAAAACAAGTGGCATATGACGATTCATCATAATATAAATTCTATGTAGCAAATTACATTTAATGGAAGGAACAATACATTTTATGCAATGATTGCCTTGTTTCAAATATTGTTATTGCCAAATTGTAAATATATTTTCCACTGCTCATTCTTGGTCTGTTTGGGATTTTGTTAATTTTTCGTTTGGTTGGTTTTTTTTGTTTAATATTTACACTTCTGCAATATACTTACTGACAGTACCTAGCTACTCCTTTTTACTAATTCCAGTTCTGTGTCAGCAATGTTATCTTTCTTAACTCTTTTACGATTAGGAAAAAAACTGAAGAGAATAAAGCCATGCAGTATCATCTAGAGAACAGAGATAATAAATGTTCTAAAAATTTTAGCATGTTCACCAGAAACTTCTTGGCAGCTTCCTATGGAAGAAGTGGACACAATTTTCTAAATTAGAAATCTCTTTTCTACAGATGAAAAACAGTCATATGCTTCTGTTCTCAACTGGTATTCCAGACCTTTATGAATTTGTGCCTCTTTTTGATACACTATATAATATATATAAAACTGCAGGACTGATATTGGGCATACAATTGCACCTCTCAGAAAAGCACTCAGCAAGAAAGTATTACATATAGGATTCCTTGCACTATATTAGGAGTCCAACTAATCCAGAAAGTGACTACAAGGTGTGTTTAGAAGCTGATGCTAGCGTTTGTGATCCAAATGGTAGTAGTTAAAACTAAAAACATTCATGGATTATGACAGACTTAGAACTAATTAACTTCACTAAGTTTGAGAAACATTCAACTTAGCATAGACTTTGTCAAAATAAGAGCACTATCCAATTATCTCCAACATGACCCAATAAAACTGTGATGACTGAGAAGCATTTAGAAAACAGTTTTTGAACAAGACCTTGTTTTTATGGTTCTCTGCAAATACTGTAATAGTAAAACAAAATGGCCAGAGAGTAATATGATCTGCAACATGAATATATAGCAGTGCTTCCGTAATTCTTTTATCAACCACTTGCAAACACTCTTCTCTGTTAATCCAAAACCTATACAAAGTCAGGTTCTCAGTGGGTTTTCTGTGGCCTTGTGAATAACTTTTGCTTACAATGCACAAAAGATTCGTAATGGACATTTTCACAATTAATTTAAAGCTATAATTTGAGCTGTGTTTTTGATTTGTGAATCACCTCAAAAAGTAGTTCTTACAGGAAGGGTTTGACCCTCCTGTTGCATGACTATGTGCTCTGGAGACCGAGTACAATAAAAAGAAAACATAATAAATTAAAGAAAAAGGAAACAGATGAACAGAAGTGGGATTTTCATTAAATACACAAAAGTGGAGTAGCTTTTTTGGTAATAGCAAAACTATAAAGGAAATAAAGATTATGATTATTAAGCTAGTATACAGATGAACATGTATGAGAAATACAGGTCAAAAAAATACAAAAGGCCATTTTTATTGAACTGCCATTTAAAGAGTTGAAGAAATACAGACCAAGAGGAAAGAATAATCCCTAACAGAAACTACACTTGACTCAAAGGTTCCAAGTAGAAAATATATGGAAATTATCAGTGCCTTCTCAAAAAATACGCTTGCAGCTTTCCTATCTCTCCCTAGGCACCAGGCTATAGCTGTTCTTGGAGAAAAGATACCAGGTTTGAATCAGACCAACATTCCACCTGTGTAGCCATTCTTACATTATTAGGAAAATTCCAAAGGTGAAAAAAAACCAAAACACTACAATGTTACCCATTAAGTAGTGCCTTTTATTTATTTAGCAAATTAAATTATAAACCTGAGGTGCTTTGAGCTCTGACTGGAGTTCAAGAGCTCAAATGATAACAGATTGAGATTCCTCCCTGCCCCCTTTTCTTTCTCCCAGCAAGATGGAGAGGGAGGAAAGAAGAAAAAAAGGGTAGGGGAGAGGAGAAGTAAATTCATGAAAGAAATAGTCTGGAATCAGTTTGGAAGTAGAAGTAATTTAAAAAAAAAAAAAAATATATATATATAGCAGTAACAGAGAGGGTTCACAGAGGTGAGGGATGACGGTAAATGGGAAAATATACAAAACCAAGCCTGGATGGCCTTGTATTCCCCTGGATGCGAGTGGATTCAGTTGGAAGAAGTAGGCCCCGGCCAGTGGTCAGCGCAGGAGGCAGTGGCAGCAGCAATGTTCTTTCCAGCAGAGGAGGCAGGAAAGAGAGAGCAAGCAGGGAGATGTCTGCTCTTTTTTATAGGCTTGCTGGACAGGAAGGGGGAGTGGAATAGACCACCTTTGAGTCAGGGGACCCATTCTCCTGGCAGGGGAGGAGCCAAGTCCCACCTGGATTAAGTTTCTTTTATCCACCTGGGGACTGGGATCTTTCAGCCCCATCCAGGATGGGTGTAACCCAGCAGAAAAACTAAGCAAAATTCCTGACATCAAGGTTCCTGCAAGGTTCCACACGACTAAATCCATTAAGTCGCAGAAAGCATAGGGGAGAAGGTAAGAGGAATGAAAGTAAGAAAAAGGTACGTTCATGAGAAAACAGAAAAGATACCGCAATATATCAACTTCCTGAATTTTTCTTCCTAAACTTGAAATATAATTGACAATGAGAAAATAAATAAGAAATAATTGAAAAGGCTTTGGCTTTGAACACAGACAGAATGCATATTTAGATGGTCAAATATTTGCAATTCAAGAGAAGGATCATCAACAAAATTGAATATTCAATCATGTAATTTTGAGGAAAAAGTTATAAATGCATCTGATGTAATGCATTCAGTGTATTGCTACATTCAGCCCATAATGGTTAGCTAATGGATTGATTACAAGTTCTTCATCCAATACCACAGCTGAAGACTAACAAAATACTATGTGCGCAAAAAAAACATCTTGAAAATGCCAGGGAGTGGCAGCACTTCTGTTGTTACTGCTCTGAAAAGCTCAGTAATTGCAGTTCTTCCTGTAAAGAAACAAAATGACCAGAACCTCTTTTGAAATGAGATCTGGAAAGCCCATCATACAGACTATAGAAGATTCAACTGTCAAGGAATATAACCTGTTAGTTTCATGGAAAAGATTGGAATATAAAACATTTTACTTCACAAAAACAAGTAAACAGAGGATCCTCTTACGAAATTGCCAGTCCTTGCCATAAACACAGCAGGAGAAACTGAAGAAGCTTGACTATAAGAGAGCTGCAGCTGTTGAACCTGAATCACCTCAATAGGCTCAAACCAGTTGGATCTCTAAAAAGCACCTAGGCTAAGAAAGTCTGTTTTTCATCATCAATTTCTAAGAGTAGAAAAACAGAAGTAGCAGCAAAATTGACAAATATGTTGAGCTCACATTGAAAATAATAGCATGTTTTATTGAGTATTCAGGAGATGAAAAGAGAAAAGATGTTTCGTATCTCTGTTTTGAATGAATAAAACCAATTTCTCTAAACATATATCAAGTAACAGTTTTCTACAATTCACAAAACTTACACACTTCAAAACTAGCAAGTAAGTAATTTTTTTTTTTTTAACTTACAGCCTTAATTACTGTGAAAGATAACAGTATTAGCCAATGATACACTAAAATTCTGCTTTTCCTCATACAAAGCCACATCACACCACTTACCAGAACCATTTCTATTCCCTCCCTATTAACTGCAGAGAAACAGTTTTCATCCCAAGATGTGCTCTGAACATCTAGTCTGTGGCTGTGGACATTTTACACATCAAGGACAGTAAGTCAAGTCTAACAATAAGCAGAAACCTAGTATTTTAATTTGTTTCTATTGGATTTATACAGAACCTACTCCCTTTGTGACCACAGTAGTCCACTGTGGCACAGTAGACAGACAAATTGGACAGTTAAGCAGTATCTTTGCTACTAGGAAAGTGAATATTCCCTTCTTTCACACTTCACACTGCTGTTCCCATTCTGTGTACTTGCTCTGGCACTCATTAGAGAACAAAATAAGATAATTCAATTTGCTAACCCAAATGGGAGGAGGAGGGGAAAAACGTTGGAAAAAAAAATCAGGCAAAGCAAAAAGAAAAGAAAGATTTCTGCCAGGTTAGTCATGTGAATCCACTCCTCATGTACTTAGAAAAGTACCAGAGGTAAGGGGACAGAGCAGTACAGCAATGTACCAAAATCAGAAGACAGTAACTAGGATTAATCCCTGCAAAGCATTAAGCATAAAATATAAAAATTGCTATTCAGTCTTTTTAACATCCACCTACTCCCAAACTTACTTCTCCAAAGAGCATGCATGGTACACATCAACTTCAGTGATGAAGCACTGAGTACCTTCCTCAACACAGGTCTCCCTCTCTGACATCTAATTATTTAGATATGTTTATTGTATCAGCAATCGAGTGAAATACGCTTGTGGGTTTTACTTGAAACTTCTAGGACAACCTGCTTTTTACCTAATATGTGATTAAAAATTAATTTAAAATACATGGGTTTATGAAGGTCAAACAAAATTTTAATTAAAATGAAAATAAAAACCCAGCTGCATAGCTTTTTGAGGGTGAAGTCAGAGAAACTGAAGTACAAGCGTGAACCAAGTATTTGCAATTTATTTCAACATTTTAATGCATGTACATTAGATAGATACACAATGTTGTTCAAAAAGCAGTTTGTATTCTCTTCCCATCCTAATTTGCATGCATTATATTGTAGTTTAAGTCACATGATCACATACTATTTTTTCCCCCAGGACATCTGCCTCATTCAACACACTGGATGGAAGCTTGATCCAGGCAAATGATCACATCATGCACTGAAGGAAGCTGCTGTCTGTAGAAAAATGTGCAGATCCACAACAATCAATATCAGAACACGATAAATTAAGGCATTCCTTAATAGCATGATAAATGATAACAGAACTGAAGACCCTACAAGCTCACGCAGCACTATGAGGATATGTACCTTGGAAAAGATACACATACTTAATACTAGCTCCCAGTTAGCAAATTTAAAGCTCCATCCCCCAGAAACAAATTTCAGTGTCTCCTGGTGAGAACCATACCAATTTCACTACATTTTGTGGCATGTTCATCAAAGAGGGGGAAGTGCATGTCATTGCATCCTTTCACAACCTCACAAGTGCTAGAAGCAGATAAGAAAATTTCTGCAAGTATATTCTGCTGTCTTCACAGATTAAATGCCAGAATCCCCTGTTCAAAATTCTCTGATGAAACCCAGAATTGCAGATTTTCTTGGCTTTCTAACTAAAGTATAAACAATCTGGTTTACCTCAATTCCTTTCTGCCCACAAACCTAATAAATACAATGCTAATACAGAAACTGTCTGTTAGAAGACTCAAGGATATACTATGGTATCAACATACATAAAATACCCTTTTCCTGCATTTGCAAGAACTGAAAACAGTACTTCATAATCAATTTCTACTCAAGGCTCAGGTTTTATTCCAATCGTTCACGGCAGCATTTTCCTAGCTTCCTCCTACAAGTGAGCATAATTTTTTTCCAGTTCACTTTCATAACTCAGTACTTTTCTGGCTTGCATGTTATCAATAGAATTGTCAAAAAATTATGCCTGCTAAGTCTGTTACAGCTGATGAAGCACAATATAACATGACCACATTCCTCACCAAAGTCAGGACAGATACAATAAGTATTCACCTGGCAGGGGAAAAAAAAGGCAGTACCATGATAAAGCTAAGTTTTGCATCAACTTTTATCCATAATTAATTATTTTTGTCTGATCTATTACAAAAACATTATAGTCTTGAGGCTTCAAAAAGATTTTGTGTCCTGAGCTACACTATTTTCTCTATTCATCCATTCTTCCTGACCTACTTCAGATGGAAAAGAAACCCACAACAAATAAACAACAAAACACTTACATGAAAGTGAAAAAGAGTTTAGAAAACAGCAAAGAGTAAGAGAAGATTCTTTGTGGTATTTTTGTTTAACATTTTCTCCCTTAAAAGAAAATCTGAATTTGAGGAACTTCCATACTAAAAGTTCAGTTCCAGCAAGACAAACTTCTCAGCATCTGGACATTAAGTAATTCCCAAAGGAAATTAATCATAGGAAATCACAGTATATTTAATCATGTCTTGGTTCACTTTGCAAAACTGTCCCGTCCCACGAATCATTTTACACAGTCAACCCAGAGCCAAGTATGCTGTCACAATGTCTTAAATGGCATTACAAAGGAGAAAATCGCAGTGCTAGAAACTGACTTTATTCTTTCAAAGTAGTTAAATATTTTATGACTATCTCTGCTTTCAAAAGAAAGACAATTTCTTGGAAGTACAGATCAGTGAATGCTCTCTGTAATTTCTTGTCATAAAAACGCAATTCTTGCGTATCTTCATATCACCAGCTACCATCTACATTTTTTATGTAAATCCGTAAAAACTGATGGACTAGATGTCAGCTCATCTTAAAAACACTTAAAATAACGCCCCAAAGGCTGCCCACCAGAGCACACCATCCCTGGTCCCGTCACGAGCGGGCTCCCCGGGGATAGAGCCCACATTGATGACACCCAACAGCCATCGTGCGCGCCTCGCCCAACCACTGCCGCTCCAGCTCTAAGCGCGCAGGGAAGTGAGGGCGGAGAAGGGCTCCGGCGCCCGCGTCGACGCCAGCTTCCTCTACTGCAACGCGCTTTCAGCTCGAAAATCGCCATCGGGATTTTGTTAGCTCAGTAACCCATTCGTTTCCACGCCAAAAAAACAAAGTGGACCCGGGCCTGCTTCTTGCCTCCAAGAACAAAAAACGTTGTTTTCCGCGTGAAACGCCTCAAAACAGAGAAGATGCCGCTTTCACAGCAGAATATTTTTGAATGCGTAAGACCGACCTCGTCAGTAACAGAGACGGCAAAACCAACAGATTTTCTCCTTCATCCTTATCAGAAGACATCTGAAAGGGACGAAGAGGAAATACCGCATTTTAAGTGAGCGGTGTCACTAGTTCTTAAATTTGGAGAAACATGCCATCTCCAGCCGCAGAGAAGCTTGTGAAACAGCAACAACCAAAAAAAAAAAAATTAAAAAATCTCTGGAAACGTCCGCTCGAATCACGGAAATCCGCCTGCGGGAAGAGAGGCAGGCTGAGAAGCTCCCGTGTCCGCGCCACGGGAGACCGGGTGGGTGTGCCGGCAGTTGCGCCCCCGGCTGGGCGGCCTCTGGGCGGCGGAGCGCCAAGTGGCAAAGGAGTCGCAGACAGCGGGACCGGCAGTGCCGCCTGCATCCAGTCTGTGCCGATGCCCCTGAGGCAGCAGCAGACCCCGCTGCTGGCCCCGCCACGCTTACGAGAAGAAAGGAGGGCGGGGGAGCGGAGAAGCCTCCAGACCCAGCGGGAACGGGGGAGGGGGAACGGGCTGTGTCCAAACCTTCTGCACTAACGCCTCCTCCGCCGGTCTCAGTCCCTGCCGGACGGCGCCAAGTCCCGACAGGCGGCAGCCACCTGACACAATAGGCAGCGGGCAAATAGAGGGGCGGACAGACGGCGCGACTCCGGCCCGTCACCCCGTCACGGTTCCCGCCCGACCCACGGCCAGGGCAGCAACATCCTCACTCACCCTCCTTCGAGGAGGTTCGCCGAGCCGGGCAGGGCAGGGACCGTCCCTAGTGCTGGTTCCGCCACCGGTGCTCACTGAGCCGGCATCCCCGCAGGTCGGGGGCGGGGCGCTCCGGTCGTTGTCCCTGTGGCAACGGCTCCAACGTTATTCCCTGCACATAGCGGCTCACGGGCAGAGAGGGGCACGGCGCTGCGCAGGCGCCGCCCGAGCTCACACAATGCAGGGGAGAGCAGTGCGCAGGCGTCAAGTGCCGAGCGGCGGAGAAACCGAGCTGCGCCTGCGCCGGCCACAGACAATAGCCGTCTCTGCTTAGACCACCGTGTGCCTACTGCGCATGCGTTGGAGTACGCTGTGGCGGTGGGGCGAAGAGAGGACTTTCCGCTCCTGTTCCCCTTAGCCATGACTGGGCTTGCGCTGCACTCAACTGCTGTGGGCCTCAAGACGTGGTCGGAAGAGCAGTGCTGCGCGCAGGCGCGCATGCAGCCGTAACCCGCAACAAAGGGGAGAGGAGAGAGTGCTGTCGTTCTCCCGCGGCCGGGTGCGGGATGGCAGAGAAGGGCGGCCAGCAGGGACTCCAACTCCCAAGGCGCCCAGCGCGGCGCGCTGCATGCTGGGACATGTAGTTTTCACACACAAAACTTAGCCCGGAGGCGTGGCGGGCCCTAAGCGTCGCCACGCTTAGCTATGGTGAGGGTGGCGAGTAGCAACGGCCCGCACTGAGACGCCAGAGGAGGTTTCCGCGTGGTGGGGGTTGTGTTTTTTTTCCGGGAGCCTGCGGTGGTTGTGGAGCGCAGGAAGGAAGAGCCCGTGGAACTACTGTTACTCAGCAGCGCTGCGGGGCCCCGCCGTTTAAGGCAGCGCCAGTGCTGCCCTGGGAGTCGGCGGTGTCCCCATGCGAGCGCCCCGCGGGGAGCCTGCCCTGGAAGGGCCCCTGAAGCGGTACCAGAGGCGCTTCCAAGGTGAGCGGACGCTGCTGTGGCAGGGCAGCGGAAGGTGAAGACGCGCTACTTCTTCCGCTGGCCATTCTCGCTTGAGACGCTGCCTGGCTCTGCTAGAGGGATTCACGTACCCGGCTATCCCGTACCTCGCAGAGCAGCTGCGGGCAGTGTGGAGCCGTGGGGGCCGGGCTGTCCTGCCGCTTTCTAGGGCGGCCGGGCTGGGGCAACGCGGCCCGCACTTAATCGGGGCAACTGTCGGGGAGAATTAAGTTGTTTCTGGCCCTCCCTAAATCGGTCGCTGTTCAGTCGCACGTAGTTGTCTGATCGTAACTTTACCACCCTTCAGACTGTGACTAGTCTAAGTGTTGAAATTCTAAATGTTAGTAGATAACTGGTAGGTACATCACCGTACTTGGTGTATAAATTTATGTTATGGACACACTGCCCACATATCACATGTCGTTACGCGAGTGAATTAAATGTACTATTGCAATGTCATTGCAAAAGGGTAGAAATAGAAATATTTTCAAGATAGAATTTCAAATAGAATAGAAATTTCAAATAGAAATGTTTTCAAGTAGGTATTTCATCCGTGATTCGTAGCAAGTATTATGCATTTCCTTCTCAAAATAGCATCAATTCTTTGCGCTGAGGATAGTTCTTATGTGGTCCATTTTAGACATCCTGTTCAACTTTTATGGAAGTGAATGTTAGCTTTTCAGTGTAAAAGAGAGGGCATCAGAAACTTCTAACTCCCAGTTTCCCAGTAGTGAGTATTTTGCTTATGGTGGCAGCTTTTGTGATTTGGAAATCAGCAAGCTTTGAGAAACTTCAGCAAATGTGCGATGAAGCATTCAAAAATACGGAGAAGCAGGAAAGCACAGTCAAAAATGACAGACATCAGTGTGCCATTGAGAATTATTTTTGTGTTTTTCATTGCTATTGCTCAGTATAACTACATTATCTTTGAGGATAAAATAGTAATTTGGAGTTCAGAAACTGTTTATAAAGAGGGAGTAGTTTTGAGAGAAGCTGTATATGGGCTTGTTTGTCTGCTTGGGTTTGGTGTTCTTTACTGCCCATGGTTTCTCTGACAGCTCTACAATGAATGGGAAAAGGAAAGAATTTTACTGCTATCAGATGACATACCAGCTGATAACTGACATCGAACACTTCTTGGCAACAATTAGATGCAACATAGTTGGCTAAATATTTCAGCCATTGCATCAGTGAGATAATTCTTACCATTTCTCAATTGGCTTTCCTACCCTCATGGTGTCCTGGAATGCTCAAGAATGGATGAATAGCTTAAGTATGCCAATAGAGAAATACTTGACCTAAATCTCTCTTTTTTTTTTTTTTTTTTTTTTTTTTGAGTCATTGCCTTGCACATTCTATTTGAGTTTATTATAAAAAATCATTACTGTTTTAAATATACTTTTAATGTTCTTGTACGTTAACTTTATTAAAAGGTGGAATACCCTAAAATCAAAAGAACTGGTGCAAGTCATCTTAGGACTTGGCTTTAAAAGTGGTTACCGAGAGAAGATTAATAGGTCAGACACAGGTCGAGATTTTATAGAAACTAGTGTTCTTAAAAAGTGTGGAGTGCCTGGAATACTAGGCTGAAAACCATGCTCTTAAATGCAATCATATTTTGGGGAGCAGTTTATGTTTTACAAGCTCTTGGTAGGTTACAACCAAGCAGAGAAAAAGACTGAAAAAGGCTGTGAAAACCATTGCAGTGGGGGAAAAAAATCAATTTCCCCAGATGATATGAGCTTGAAAAAGATAAAATGAAGGCAGAAACAATTACCTTTTGTTCTGTGATTTGAACTGCTATTCATCTTTCTTTTGGAACAAAGTAACTCACTGTGATATGTATTCTACTCTGAGGCTTGCCTTCTGAATTATACCTTGCGAATGCTTAACTGTGATAATATTCCAATAAAAGATGTTACCTTTGTCCTACAAGAATGAAATTCCTGTTCTGTCGGCATTTATACCTAAATGTTTCTTACACAAGACCTAGGGAAAAATAATCCTCCAAGTACTTCAGGGCTAAATAAAGAAAATCATGGCTGGTTTATGTTTCTGAAAATAGAGTATGATTTTGTGAGTGTGTGATTCTGTTTCATTGTAAAATTAATAACTGTTAGCTATTAATGAAATTTTTCTGATGCAGGATATTTTTGACTGGTGGTAACAAATTACTTTGACAAAATGTAAAAGAAACACATCTTCTTACATTCCTGAAGTGGCTGTGAATTGTGATGGAGGACTGTCTTGATGGGCATGTACATGCTGACTGGTGTCTGGGTCATTTTCTTGTTTCTCTTGGTAAAACAGTAGAACTTAGAGATCCTGCTTTGTTAAACATTGCATAAAGCTGTGATACTTAGGGTACTGCTCTGTCTTTTCTAGTTAGTATATACATTGCTTAAAGGGAAAAGAAATGAAATGCTCATCTCCCTTTGTACACAGGCAGTTGAAAGAAGGTAGTGAGTTGCCTGAGGTCCAGATAATATTCCTAAAGTAGGAATATTATCTGAAACCAAGCCCATATTTTCTGGTTCCTCATTCAGTTGTCATCTCTCAGTTGCAAATTCTTCAAGTTTCTTTTCTGACATGTTGGCGATATCCAGGTGTATCAGAGTGATATGGCATTTATTATTGGAAAGTTTTTGATTTTTATGAAGTCAGTTAACTAAAAAACAAGAAAAAGGAATACAAGAGAAAATGTATTGAAAATGAGAAAATACCATTACTGTACCACTTCAGTAAGTCAGTTACTTCTTGAAAGTGTTCATAAAAATATTTGTACTTATTTGGAAGGCAAATGAGTGTTACTATTAATTTTCCACACTTGCTCAAAGGTCATCGGTCTTTATTGGTTTATGTTGGCTCAGTTTGCTGAGTGTTTACTTTGTTTACTTTTTTTTTTTTTGAGTTATGCTATATGTTATGTGTAGTGGCATCATTAGAATTCAAAAGTAATTGTTCTTGGGGTCCGATCCTGTGCATCGTATGAAGTAAGCTTTAGGTTCAGTAAAAAGTTTTAAAGCTGTGTATGCTAGGACATGTTTTAGGGTCAAGTATATTATTACTTGTGCTGCTGCAGAGGCCTCGTGTATTGGCAGGCTAAGATGCTACATAGAGCTTTTTCTTTCAAAATGTAGTGACTCTTTCTTCTGCAATTTGTGGCATACAGTAGTTGTTCCTGCTGTTTGCATTAAGTAATGGCTTTCAGTGGCTGAGTTTCGATCAAGTAGACAGGTGGGGAATGCTTTTAGTTTTCCCCCCCCTTTTTTTTATTTAAAATATCAGTCAGTAACTAATCTTTTGGGGTTTTGGTGTTGTTTATTGTGGCTAATGATGTGCTGTTTTTCTTTTCAAAGTGTGCTAGTGAAAGCATCCATTGACTGAAATGTGCCTTAGAGGAAAGAGAGTTTGCAGAGGGTGAGGGTGAAGTTGCATTTGACCAGTCTTCTATGGACAAGGGCAGTGATGATGTGGACAGTGGAAATGAAGCCTGGCAGGAACTGCAGCACAGTCAGGCAGGTAAAATTACTCTGAAAGCAAATAGTCCAAAAATATTTAGAAATCATTAATTTCAATGTAAAAAGTAAATATCTTGTGGTAATTTTTTTTTTTAAATCTCTTCCTAGTTAATCAACTTAAAATTTTATTGCGAGATCAAGAAAGAGTGGAGAATGAAGTCTCTCTGTCAAGAAGGAAGGTGTCATTCTGTGTATGTTTTCTTCTTCTTTCTTTTGTGTTGTTGAAATGAAAGTATACAGGATGAGATCAGTTTCTAGTATGCAAGAGGAGAAAGAAGCACTGAATAATTTTTATATTCTGAAATACAGGAGATTCCTGAGGCTATGGCCAGAACTTGGTATGCTAATGACCATAGCAGAAGAAGAGACACTGTAATAGGATTTAGACTTTTTTCTTTCTTTGTTGACCATGCAGTGTGCATCACAGTCTATATTGCTTTCATCCACATCCACCTCTTTTTTTAATTTTTATTTTTTATCTAACCAAAAATTTACCCTTTTTGTTTTGGAAAGAGCTGGAGTGACTACATGGACCAATCTTTGTAAAAGCAGCCTGTTTGACTGTACTTTAAGGATTCTCAAGGCATTGTTATGCCATAAATGTGCTTTTTCTTTAAAGGATTAGAGATGTTCGTGTAACAACAGGTTTTGTAGCTCTCTGTCAAAATTTTATACCCTTATGTGCACATCTCGGATTTAGCCCTTTTGCAGCAAAACTGCATAGTATGTACAATGGACAGTTCAATTACAAAGCAACTGCTAGATGCTGTTATCCTTATAGGTGAATAATTCAAAGGCATTGTTCTTGGTCTATCTTTTGATGGCCTCTGCTGACTACTTCTGATTTATACTGAACAAGACAAGCAGCTCTTTGCTGCCAAAGTTGAGTTATCAGCAGAACAATCTAAAGCCTATCTTCCTGCTGTGTTGCTTTGAGCCTGTGTAATGAGCCTAGTAATACTTTTCTTACATTGAGAAATTTTATTTAAAGTTTTTTTAACAGTTTTCTGAGTGTTCTAAAATCCATTTGTTTAGTCTGATTGGCCTGCCAGGTACTTTTGCTTCATAGTGGTGCAGGATAGAATTAAGTGTATTGGATCTCCAGGGAACAGGACATCATTGGTTGATACGGACATGATGTGAATCAATATTAATTTGTATTTAGCCTTTGGAGAAAAGGGAAAGCATATCTTAATTCGTGTTGGCCAAAGTATTTTATTTATATTGGAAAATTTTAGTAGAATGGAAAAATTCAGGAAACAGGATGCTTTTTCTAAGAAATATATGATAGAGCTTTGTGGGAATGGATTAAAGGATGGAGGAATAAACAGAAAAGATCAGAATTTACTTTACTGGTAAAGCATTGTCATGTTTCTCTTGAAGTTTCCAATGAGGGATTCTGTGAAGTGGCACCCTTATTGTCCTTTTCAACTGTCTTCTACTGGTTGCTAATCAGGATGTGAAAGTATTTTGGAGATGTACCAAGTATAAAACTCCAAAAATGTGTAAATACAGAAGTGCACACACACCACAGAAACTCAAACCCTTATGAAATACGAGCTTGCCTCGTGGTTTGCTGGAGCAGAAATGCTTCTTGCTCAAGAATAATCAGATTCCCTAAGGGCCAAAGGAAAGCAAACTTAGATTATGAGTAATCTTAAATTTTAGCTTTGAATTACACTGAAATACCTAATGAGTACTGAATAGTAGATGACTGTGTGTATGTTTCAAAGAAAGTATGCTGTTTAGTAAACTTTACAATATTGTCTTAAAGTTCCCTTCTGTTGCCGCTGGCTGAAAGTTGTGCTCTAGGCATCAGATGAGTGTGCACACAGAACCTTCACAGAATCACAGAATGTTAGGGATTGGAAGGGACCTCGAAAGATCATTTAGTCCAACCTTCCTGCTAAATCAGGACCACCTAGAACAGGTCATGCAGGAATGCATCCAGGTGGGTTTTGAATGTCTCCAGTGAAGGAGACTCCACAACCTTTTTGGGCAGCCTGTTGCCTTGCTCTGTCACCCTCACAGTGAAACAGTTTCTCCTTAAACTACAATCATAATTCCACAGTCCTCCCTTTAATACAGTCAATACTGAAGTTGAGTATAATTTGACAGGAAGGCTTTTGTTGCTGGAAAACAACCCCTCACCTTAGTGAATTTGACCTTTAAAGGTTGGACAGGAAAAAAACATCAAATACAGGCAGAGCCTGTAAATAAGATGACAAATAGATTTAACAGCAGCATGGTTTGGGGTTTGGTTTGGGTTTGTATGTGTTTTTTTGTTTTTGTTTCTGTGTTTTTTTTTTTTTAATATTGAATAGGAGATTTAGGAGCCCAACTGTTCAGGTAGTTCCTGAAAATAAGGTCTATAATTTTTAAGACTCTTAAGTATATTTGAGAATTGTATCATGAGATACTTTCACACAAAAAGGTGTGTTTCTGACCTGAGATCACAGATCACAATTTAGAATTCTATCAGTTTCAAAAGCAGTTAGAGATCAACGTAAAGATGTTTGTTTTAATCTGAAAGAGTGAACTAATGCTACAAATGTATCTGTTGTTCATCTGAGAGGATCCTGTTAACAACTGTGTAAATTTTGTGTCTTTGCCAGACAAGAATAAGAAAAGGGAGATTTACCCTTTTACAGATTGTGAATAACACTGTTCAATGAATTGGAGAAAAATGTGACATATTTTGTATGAGAGGATATATGTTCTACTTACAAACATGTCCCAGTTTGACTTTCTTAATTTTAATATAGAACGGCCCCAAAAAACCTAAATCAAAACATGGCTTGCATTGATATGTTTTATTTTAAGTTCAGGAATTAAAACAGTTCCTGTATTTTAGCTGGCATTAGACTGTGCTTAATTCTTTGAAGGATGAAATTTGCAATAATGGAATGTCAAGTTATGATAGTAAACCAATACTCAAAGAAGATATTTGAGGATCTGATAGTAACTTATGTAAATTTGAAGGCAGAAACTCCATTAAATATTTTTGTGATTACTCAGAGGTAGTTTCATTGTAGTCTAGCTTAACTTATTACTGTTACCCCATTAAAATTAACGCATACTTCATTCAAACTAAATAAATTATTATGTTCTAAGAAAAATTTCTTAGATCCGCTCTAACTCCTTTTTATTAAACTGACAAGGACTGTTTCTTGCTAATAAGATCAAAGAGAAGCTGTATTTTTCAGGGCATTTTAGTAATACTTACGTTCTTTATCTGTCCTGTACTCTTAGGAGTAAATGCTATAACGTTCTAGTGATTGTTTTTGACATTTTGTAGAAAGTTTACTCTTTAAATCTTACTGAGCAAGGCTGATGTAAGGATTCCCTTCGTTACCTTCTTTAACTAGTCATTTGTGAGACTATAAGAACTTTTACCTATTTACAGGATCTTCAGAAATGTTTTTTGGAATTGTGTTTTAAAATACCAGTAATCAAGTTCCTTGATAAATGTAGTATACATAACACATTTTCTGTTTCTATGGAGGTATTAAAATTGCAGACATAGTTAAGTTTCTGTAGAAATTGTTAATGAACATTTGCAGTAGTTGCCTTTGTATATCCACAACTCATTTAAAATTAAAGGGAAAAAAAATTAGTCCTTTGTGTTTGTCTAAAATGTGTGATACATTTAAATACTGGCATGAATTTCTTTTACAAATTGGTTTGTAGATATGATTCTGTTTATAGATGTGCTTAATCAAGCAGCTGTACTTTGACAGAAGTGACATACTTACATTTTGTATTGAAGAATCTAAGTTCTTACTCTTCATCCTTTCCTTGTGATCTAGTGCATGGTGACTTTTTATTAAGTATACGTAATATTCTATGTGCAAGCAACATTTCACTGCAGTAAGTGGAAAACTGGAAAATAACTCATGCTATTCTTCCTCCAGAAACCCCCAGAAGGTACAACTGGAGACTTAGCAGCCTTTTCTGAACTTGTTCCTATAATCAATGAACGGTCACAGTGCACTGACCATTTAGAAGCAGAAATGAAGTTTAGCAAGGTACTGGACAATGTATTTCACCTCTTAAAACCCCAGTCCGCTAAATACGAAGAAATGCTTTAAAAATAGCTTATGCTTAGTCTGAAGACTGATTCTTGTAATGACAAAAACTGAGCCAAGCAGTTTGGTAGATCCTGAGCCTTACCTTGTGTCTTGATGGCTGTGTAGTGTTTCAGGGTCTTCAAAGGCATGTTTACATCCTATCACAAATATGTACATGCACTTTTTTTTTTAAGAATAAGCCATATGAAAATTCAAGCTGAAAATATATAAAATGTGTCTTTTGAATATTTTTACTCTGAAAGGGTTGAAATGTAAATCTGTAATTTTGGTCCAAAGAGGTATTTGTGTTGACAGCTGTCTCAAGAAGCCTTTTACATGTAATTCCTGTGTCCTATAGGAGGAACTGTCTGGGATGAAAGATCAAGTACAAGTAGTTGAACTTGAAAATGAAGAACTCCTTCAGAAATTGAAAATATTAACTGCAGAACATATAATAAGGGAACAAACTCTTCTAGATGCCTTGGTAAGTTTTTGTTTTTCTGTTGTTCTTTTAATCAGTGTTCTTTTTAAAGAAAGCTATCTGAATGGTTATCTGCAAACCGAATTTTAGTCAAAATTCAGTGAGAGTTTGTAAACGTGGATTTCTGTGGACATCACTGTTGTCATAGGTTGCTGCCCCAAATAACTTCTTTATTGATTCTTATATTCTAATACAAATTGTAACATTCAGTATGTGTATTATTATCTGTTTTAAAACAGTCTACATAATTATAACTGAAGCATTAATATTTTTGTTTTAGGCAACTACTCAGAACTCCTGGCCTGCAGGTAGTAATGACTGTAGCATTCCTCAGCCTGTCACCTTGTCACCAGCAGATAACAAAGGTCAGGCTTTTTATACAGCAGCTGTTGGAGAGACAGAAAAATGGCACGGCGAACTGGTTGGTATAAACTCTCTTTGCAGTGTCAGACTTTGCAAAACCTTATGGTGCTTTGTTGTTGTTGCAGTTTGATAATTTTGTAACAGACAAACAAGAGTTGGTTCTCTGAACCTTGATCTAAGGTCAGATTTTATTCTCTTAAACCTCATCTTCTTATTATAACCAAATCAATCATAGAATGCTAGGGGTTGGAAGGAACCTCCAGAGATTGAGTTCAACCTTCCGGCAAAGCAGGACCACTTAGGGCAGGTCACACAGGAATTCATCTAGGCAAGTTTTGAAGATCTCCAGTGGAGGAGACTCCATGATGTCTCTGGGCAGCCTGTTCCCATGCTCTGTCCCCCTCACAGTAAAAAAGTTTTTTCTCATATTGAGATGGAATTTCCTGTGACTGAGTTTACATCCATTACCTCTCACCCTGTCACAGGCATCACTGAAAAGAGACTGGCCTTCATCCTCCTGACGACCACCTTTCAGATATTTGTAGATATTGATATGGTCGCCTCTCAGCCTTTTCTTCTCCAAGCTAAATAGCCCCAGGTCTCTCAGTCTTCTCTCACAAGAGAGATGCTCCAGTCCCTTAGTCATCTCCGTAGCCCTCTGTTGAACTCTCTCCAGTAGTTCCCTGTCCCTCTTGAACTGGGGAGTCCAGAACTGTACACGGTATTCCAGATGTGGTCTAACTAGGGCTGAGTAGAGGGGAAGGAGAGCCTCCCTCCTGGACCCACTCTTCTTGATGCACCCATGTATAATTTGCCTTCTTGGCCACCAGGGCACATTGTTGTTGATGAGAACTCCAAGGTCCTTCTCTGTGGAGCTGCTCTCCAGCAGGTCAACTCCTAACCTGTACTGGTGCATGAGGTTATTCTTTCCCAGGTGGAGGACTCTACACATATCCTTGTTGAACTTCATTAGGTTTGTCTTTGCCCAACTGAGCAGTCTGTCCAGGTGTGGCTGAATGGCAGCTAAGCCTTCCAGCATGTCAGCCACTCCTTCCAGGTTGTATTATTCTGTTATACAGTGGTGATAAGTTGTATCTGCAGATGCTGATATTCCAGAGATAAGTCTTGTTTGAAGAATCTCTCATCAGTGATGGCTCCACTGTGCTTTGGAAGTTTTTAGCAGTAACACAATGTACAAGCAGGTAGGAACTAGCTAGTGTAATTTCATTAGTCTTATAGGCAAACTCTGAAATGAGTCTTTCTGCACCTGGAGCAGCACAGGGCTCCATAAGGTACAAAAATAGCTTTCTGCAGTCTCTCTTCTTTCAGGTGAATTACACCTTTTGTGCTTTTAGAGAAACAGAGGGGTGCTAGTGATTCAGAGATGTTGTCTCTAGCCTGTATTTTTAATTTGGGAAGATGCTCTTGATTTTTTTTTTTTTTTTTTAATGTCTCTCAGTTAGTGGCATTGCAGTCTTTTGAGGAAAAACTGAACATTTTGATGTTTTTTTATCCTTGTGTGTATATGTTCCGTAAAATCTAAAGGATACTTGAATTCAAGATAATTATACATACTTTTTTTTTTTCTCAGTAAAATATATTAACGTTGGCTTTGTGCATCATTTAGGTATCACTGAAGAGGCATTCAGCTCTAGCACCTGCAGTCGTTGGAGAGCTCGTTTTTATATTAATTTCATTTTTATGTCATCTGCCATATTTAATGCATTGATTGTGGCTTTTCTCAGCTAAATTTCTGGTGCTTTTACTCATATATTATCACTGTATTTAACATTGGTATGGTTGATTTATGCACCTAGTTCTTCAACAAGTAATAAAAATACCTTGAAATTCTGTAGCATTCCTCATTTATTTTTGCTGACCTGTGGGAGAGTGAGAGCAATCTAGACACAAGATTATCAATGATTTTGTGTAAATCCTTGTAGGAGGCTGAAGTTGGTGCTGAAGCAATTTACCATAGGAAAGATACATAGAAATAAGAAATTGTGTAAGTTGATCATTTTGTAGGCTTTAACCAATGTGAAGTGTTTGGATTTCTCTGACGCTATTATATCAACAAGTTTATATGTTTGGGGAAGAGCGTGAATGTGGCAAATGTCTAGATTTATTTGTAAAGACAATATTACAAAGAAAGCAAGACACTTCTTTTCTGCCATCTTTTCTAAAGGAGAAACTTCTTTATCAAGAAAAAGTCAATATCCGTGACGCTCAGATACAGTCTCTAAGGTAAAGTGAAATGTTTATTATTTTCATTAAAGTTACTCTTAATTATCACTTCATAACAATATGAACTACTCTTTAAGTTCAATATAAAAACAACTGAATGTTGTCTCCTTGAAAACTGGTTTCATATAGCATTTTATCAAATACAAATGTAGCAAAATTGAATGTAGTATAATTGAATACTAATATACAGCAACATTAGTAATATATAAGTTTTATAAATTAAATTGAACTATTGAATTTATGGAAATTACCATTTGATGTAAAATGTCTATCCATTTTACCCCTTTTCTTCATAGAGACATCATGTCTGTTAAGGTACACCAATCAAAGAAAATTCAAAAAATTAACTCATATGAGCTCTTCCATTATTAGCTTTCTTCTACTAATAGTTTATATTACAGGTTTTACAAATCTTAAGCATCAAACAAGTTTAGGCCCCATGACTGTTTCAGAGCAGGACAACATAGTTGTGAAGCATGCAGGCAGTGTTTCCAGTCATGTGACCAGGTCACATTTGGTTTTCAAACAAATGTTGAAAAACAAAAATGTTGAAAATAAGTCTTCATGTACTTATCAAAATATTGAAAGGTTTTAATTTGTTCTCTTCAGTGGTGAAAAGCCAACTGTGCTACTGAAAGTAAGGGAGGATCTTAAATTTCAGCTATGTAGTTGTCTTTGTTGTGTTCCCCGCTTGGCTTGGAGGGTGTAACAGTTTAGTGCAAAGGCTAAACTCCCTGCCCCTGACACAAAAGTGAGGGGAAGAGTAACACACCAAAACTGAGGGTTGAGATAAAGAGATAAGAGCTTAATGTGACATAAGATCTTTTAAGCACAACGCATAATTACCTTAGCTAATAATCTAATTAATCGAATAATGCAATACATGATTACCTTAGCTTAGCCTATTTGCAGAAGAAGCACAGTGAAATACAAGGGGGGAAAAAAACAGCATTGAACAGAAAACCAAACCCAGCAGGTACCTGACTCCCACTCTTTCTGCCACCACGACTTCAGAAAAAGACCACACCCCAGGAGCCCAGAACCCAGAAGCAGCAACCAGAACAGGAGGCCTCCCATGTTGCAGTCTGAACTTCAAGCCCATAATACTTTGCCCCAGCTAGCAGTTTCATTTTTGAAGTTGACATGACTGCAGCCTGATATGAATAACAGCAGCAGGTTCATCTCAATCCATGACAGCGTGTTATACTCAGAAATAAGTATTGGAGCATGAAAAATAGTCTGAAAATTGCTAAAAGCACAGTATTTGGCCTCTTGATTACCCCTAAGGGACAGGATTTTTCAAAATTTCAGTTCTGCAAGATACTTGAGCATTCACTAGATTTTAAGGTGAGAAATGATACAGCTTTCAGTGGGACTATTCTTGTTTTTAACTTTAAACATGAACTTATGTAGGATTTGCTGATTTCTGTCCAAGATTTCCTAACAATAGTTCTGTTGTACCATGGCTGTCTAAAGATGTATGTGAACCATTCAGGTTATAGTGGATTATATTTAATAGGCCAGCTACTAAAATTGGAAAACTGTGCGCAGATTTCCCAGATGGAAATAAGCATGCATGCAGTGTACATATCATGTGCACAGTAAATCCAATGCAACTAGAATGTGTCAGACTTACTACGTGTGTGCTGCCCAGATGGCCTGCATAACAAACCAAAAGCTTTGGATTCATTGCACAATTTGTCAAATTGATCCATATACGCACAGTGTGTGTTTGTCTGGAACTTCCAGCATTCCTGTTGCTTCCGCTCTCCCTGGCCTGACAGATGCTTGGAAATTCTGGAGTAAATTCTTCAGAGCACCTGGTAAAAATTTTAGAGACAAGTGAAAAGCTTACCCTCTTTTTCTGGAGATGTGTTTGAGCTCGTTTGTGTGTGTTGGCGGATCAGAGTCTATGTGCTGAATGCGTCTGGATTTTGCCTAGGGAGCATAAGGGGTTTAATACTGTAACTTTACAGTTAATTTAAGAACAGCGAAGAAGCATCAACTAAGTAAGAACAATAGGAAAAAGATAGGATACTGAAATATTTATTAACTGTTTAGTGCTAGTGAGTCTTATACTCTGTTCAGTCAATATGTAAGCCTACTTTTTTTTTTTTGTAACTTCACTATTTTGCTACAGAGAGGAGGAAGAAAACATTTTGATTGAGCATTTCTATGTTAGTCTTCCTTCGCCTAATGAAATTTGTAAAATAATATTCATTACAGGGATTGTCACAGTTCTTTTTAGTTTACATCTGTAATTATGTATTGCATATAAATGTAATTTGTAGAAACATATGATTGCACAAGTAGTATTTTTTTCTTATTTCTTCCTTCTAGAAAAAACCTTTCAGAATATCAGAAGAGATGCAAAGATTTGGAAGGAAAGCTAAGCCAACAGAAGTCACTTTCTTCAGCCACAAATCCTAGACGGGTTGGTGGTCTGTGTCTGAAATGTGCACAACATGAGGCAGTTCTTTCACAGACTCATTCTGATGTTCACATTCAGACCATCGAGAGGGTTACAAAGTAGGTTTGGGAAGTGTGTTTACTTTCTCATTCAAAGTACAGTTGCTCACATTAAACCATGTAAGTCTCAGTGTGCTGGGTTGCATTCATAGGTAGATATCAACTTAGGAAGCATTAGACTCTCAACTTGAAGTTGTTATAATGTGAAATTCAACAGCATAGGTCCCAACCACTTTGATATCCATGGTGAGTTTTCTACTTCAGGTGTGAAAGAATGTTAGTCATTATCTTGTAATTATGATATCTTTGTCCAAATAATCAGACTGTTGATAGTCTATTTCCCGTACTTTTTGTGCAAGTGGAGCCTTTACTCTCTCAGAACAAATATTGTGGAAGTTGGTGTATTTTGATTATTTCTTGCAAAAGTTCCTTATCTTTCTGTAGTTGAAAATTTTTCTGGTTCCACTTGATTCTCCCTAAATTTGGGGAAACTTCCTCCTCCTGGCTTGAATTTGCTTTGTAAGTTAGATGTTTGTAGTGGGATGCATTGCTTCCCTCCCTAGCTACATTAAGGGGGAAAAAAGCTTTACAGGGTGAATATATGTAATTCAGGGTGAATATATGTAATTCAGAAATGCCAATGGCATTAAAATGTTTTTTCTTAAGAAATTATGCTCATCAATCATCCTCAAAAATCCCTTCCTTTCTACTTGCTAGTAAAAATGATAAGATACTGCAGCTTTCTCCAAGTTTGTTAAATATACGTCTGTTGTCAGATATCTGAAGTTCCTTAGTTTCAGAATGAGCTTGCTGGAGATGCATTTGAGAGTCAGAAGCAAGAAGACTGAAGGGATATAATGCATATACTTTGTAAAATTGATTATGTCTACATATTAGATGGCTGTTTCCAGAAGTTACATATTTTCCTATGGTCAAGTTCAAGAATTTTCTGGGAAAGTTCTCTGTTGTGAAAGTTGTGTTTCAAAGTTACTTGTCACAGACACTGTAAAATATGAAGAAGCTACAACTCAGTACGTTCTTACCTCAAAGTGCAGTTTGAGACAGAAGGTTTCAGTTGACCTATATATCTTTTTAAAACCATTATTTCAGTTTGCAATTTAATCAGTTCTGAATGTTAAATTTCCTGTCATGCAATCTATAAAACCCAAGGATTTTCAAAGGGACCTTGTGCAAATCTTGTTAAAATGACATTTCAAAGTAGGACTTAGTTCTCTGACAAATAGAACTGTGTTACCATTCCACACAACATGAAGGGAAAAAAAAAAAACCAGAAAACAAAGCAGGAAACCACAAACACAACAGTTTTCAGCCAAAATCTCTAGTTGGACCTAAACTGCAGATAATCATACCCTTAATGTAAAAGCTTTCGATATATCACAATAATGAAAAAGTGAAGTATTACAGTTCTTACTGTGCTTCACTAATTTGTATAGATTTCAGTTTCATAGTTAAAAAAATTCAGAGGGGATGTAGAATCTAGAAGTGTTTGTGTTTCTTTTGTGGGTTTTTTGTTTGTATATTTTTGTTGGTTTTGCTTTTATCATGGATCCCCATTTTGTAATGCCAACAGAATGTTACTCTGCATCAGTATATTTATGACCTGAGTTCTGCTGTCATTACTGCCAGTCTCACTAATGGTCCATTCTTCTGAACTGAAGGACTAGTCATCAAGCAAATGATATTGTCTGCTATGTGAGCAATATGCTCTCTTTCACTCCTACCCCCATGCTGGCTTTAGTCTTGCTTCACTCATCACCCTTAAGTCTTTTATTTGTTTTCTCTCAAGAAAAGGTACAAAATGAATTTTTGGCTTTTCTTTATACACAGAGAAAGAGATGAATTGATGGATGCACTTGTTTCATTGAGACAAAACATGAAAGAGATGCAGCAAAGAGAATCTAGTGCTTGTGAGCAAGTTAAACAAGCTGTGCAAATGGCGGAAGAGGCCAATTTAGAAAAGACAAAGGTAAATTCATCAAGAAAGCAGAGCTTTTAAGTATTCAGATTTACTGCAAATGTTAGTTATTTTTCATGCTCATGAGAGAATACACACATAAGACCTCTATCACATGTTGACATGGTGTAGTAGGTTCAACAAGACTGCACTGGGTGACTGTTCACAGGATCATAGGATGTTAGGGGTTGGAAGGGACCTCCGGAAGGTCATCTAGTTCAAGCCGCCTGCCAAAGCAGGACCGTAGAATCTAGTGCAGGTTGCACAGAAATGCATCCAGATGGGTCTTGGAAGCCTCCAGACAAGGAGGCTCTACAACCTCTCTGGGGAGCCTATTCCAGTGCTCTGTGACCCTCACGTTGAAGAAGCTCCTCCTCATGTTGAGGTGTAACCTTCTGTGCTGTAGTTTATATCTGTTGCCCCTTGTCCTATCACAGTGTGCAACTGAGAAGAGTCTGTCCCCTCCCTCTTGATGCCCATCTCTCAGATATTTATAAATGTTTATTACATCCCCTCTTAGTCTTCTCTTCTCCAGACTAAAAAACCCCCAGGTCTCTCAGCCTCTCCTCACAGGGCATGTGCTCCAGTCCTTTACTCATCCTCATAGTCCTCTATTGGACTCTCGAGTAGATCCCTGTCCCTCTGGAACTGGGGAGCCCAAAACTGGATGCAATATTCCAGGTGTAGTCTCACCAGGGCATAGTGGAGGGGGAAGAAAACCTCCCTTGATCTGCTGGACATGCTCGTCTTAATGTATCCCAGGATCCCATTGGCCTTCTTGGCCACAAGAGCACATTGCTGACCCATGGATAACTTGTTATCCACCAGGACTCCCAGTCCAACTCCATGGGGTTGCTCTCCAGCAGATCACCTCCTGTGATCTGTACCTGTACTGGTACAGTTTATTATTCCTTCCTCGATGCAGGACTCTGCACTTACCCTTTTTGAACCTCCTCTGTGCCCAGCTCTCCACAGTCTGTCCAGGTCTCGCTGAATGGCCGCACAGCCTTCAGGTGTATCAGCCAAGCCTCCCAGTTTGGTATCATCAGGAAACTTGCTGAGCAGACAGTCTGTCCCCTCATCAATGTCATTGATAAAGATGTTGAACAGGACCGGACCCAGCACTGATCCCTGGGGGACTCCACTAGTCACAGCTCTTCAATGGGACTTGCCACCATTGACCACCACTCTTTGCACTCTATTTTGTAACCAGTTCCTAATCCATCTCACTATCTGTTCGTCTATGCCACACTTCCTGAGCTTACTCACAAGGATGTTATGGGAGACAAGTGTCAAAAGTCTTTCTATAAGGTCAAGGCAGACTACATCCACTGGTCTCCCTGCATCTACCCATTCTGTTGTGACATCATAGAAGGCTATCAGATTAGTCAAGCATGATTTCCCCTTGGTAAATCCATGCTGACTACTCCTGATCATCATCTTCTCTTCCAAGTGCCTAGAGATGACCTCCAGGATGAGCTGCTCCATTATTTTTCCAGGGATGGAGATGACACTGACTGGTCTATAGTTTCCTGGAATCTCTTGCCCTTTCTGAAGACTGGAGTGACATTGGCTTTCCTCCAGTCCCCAGGCATCTCTCTGTTTGCCACGATTTTGCAAAAATGATGGAGAGTGGTAGAGTGACAACATGAGCCAACTCTCTCAACACTCTTGGGTGCATCTCATCAGGGCCCATGGACTTGTGAATATTCTGTTTATGTAACTGATCCCTAACCCAGTCTTCATTGACTAGTGGAGAGTCTTCCCTCCTCCAGTCTTCTCCTTCATCCAGGGTCTGGAATTCATACAGGAGTTCAGTCTTAGGAGTAAAGACTGAAGCATAAAAGGCGTACAGCAACTCTGCCTTCTCTTCATCCTCAGTTATCAGGGCTGCCTCCTCGTTCAGCTGTTTTTCAGCAATAACACTTATATTTTTAAGATGTCAAGGCTGTAGGGCGTGTTGCGTTCTCTGACCATCATACAAATTCAGATGTGGTTTCATGGATAGGTGATAGAAATTTCAGAGGCATTTGTAGGAGGATAATTCTCATGCCACATTTCTGAGCTACTTTGAAAAGAATTAAAATGCTTACAAACAACTCTTGCCTCAGATGGCTGTAGTGCAAGAACTAATTAGTTAACAGAACTCTTTGAAGGTGATAAGTCCTGTCTAATGATACCTACAGAAAGCTTTTGTTTCTAATTAAATGATGATAAAACCAGTTTTGATCTAATGCTTGTGTTAGCCCTAGTTAATATATACACTTTTCTGATACTGACCTAAATTATTTCCTTGATATTTAGTGACATCTACCGTATTATTAGTGAATTACAATGGAATTGAGATTTGTTTGGTGGCTTTTTTTTTTTATGAAATGCTGTTGTTTTTAATTGTGGACGAGATGGATGTAATTGTTCTATAAAACAAACAGAACAATTGACCATCCAATGCTGTAAAAAGAGTGTGTGTGTGTATGTAGGGCCTTTACCTATAAACAGTGTGTTGGGGGGAAATAATTGAAATTGGAAATCCTATGTACTTGTCAAATTTATCTTCAGAATATTAGAGCTCCTTGGTTTTACTTTTTGAGCCCCTTGTTCACATGTCTCATCCTGTCCCTGAGTAGTTAAATGTTAAAGTTATTTATTTATTACCTGGATGGGGAGGGGTGACTTCTACAGTTGTCTGATAGGCATTTAAAACTGCACAAAATGTTTTGCCTATGACATAAAATTGAAGTTACCTGATCTTCCACTTTAATTTGCTCTTTAAAATCCTTATAAATTCTTATTCAGTGTAGCTCACATCAGAAATGGGGTCTAAGAACAAAACTTTGTACAACAAATTAGAAGGACTTAAATTAAAATGGGTCTTCATACCTATACTCTTTCTGCTACTATGTAGCAGCTGCATAGGGTCTCCATAGGCAACCCTTGTCACTGCATCAAGAAAATGTGAAGTGCTGTCTGTATACAAGACTCAATAGTAAGTCTGTTTTTACCGTGTTCAAAAACTGTTCTGATAAGAAGGAACAGGAAGAAATCTTTTACTTATGCTGCACTGATTTAGCATTTTTGCATGTACTAGTATTTCTCTGGTAAGGACAAGCCATCCTTTATTTTCCTAGTCCTATTGTACTCTTAAGGTGAAGTACTGTTTTTATTTGAAATTATCATGGAGTCCAAAAGAATAATCCATATAGGAAAGGTGAGGAATTAGCACATTATACTTCCAAATGCTATAATTACAGTTTCATCACCTTATTGACAGAAAGTCTAATCTTGAGTGCCTATCTTTTTTTATGTTTATTTTGGGGCCTCTTGCCTATTACATAGAGAAAGGAGGAGATCTGGTATTTAAATGTCCATAGCTGAAGCAAATTTAGGAATGCATTTTCAACATAAATGTCATGGAAATATAGTTGTTTGAACTGTTCATTATGTAGTCAAACAGTGGACCTTTTCAAAATACGTGTTTCTTCTTGCAACTTATTTGTTGCTAGAGTTGTAGCGTTTTACAGGTCTACAAAACTATAGCAGTCATATACAGACAATTGTTTGCTGATGCTGATGGTACTTTCTCCAGAAAAGGATTTAAGACAGAAACAGAGGGATTCCATCACCAAGGTAGACTTGTGGTAGGAAAGAGAGCTTGACGAAGGTTCCACAAAATTGGCATAAACCTAATGGAGACTCTTAAAGCATTCTTTAAAAATCATGGTTTAATTTACTTCTCTCATGAACAGCCCAGCACCATGGAAATTGCATATAGGGGACTGGATTTGAGCAAAAGTAAAATAAGCATTTTTTAAAAAGCTGTTGGGTGATAAAGTAGGATTCCTATAAGATCATGGCTGAATATCAGTGAAATGATGAAATCTAGTTTACTCATAGACTAGCAAGCTGCTTTTAGGGTGCTGTGAGTACTTCGATTTAGTTGTAAGAGAGTTGTGTATTTCTGATTTAAACTGACAAAACGCTGAAATTGTATCCCTTTGATAGGAGCACATCATCATAAGTTGCTAGATTTTGGGTTTTCCCCCTTTCTTTTTTTATGAGATTGTCTACTGTGCTCCTTGCATGTGAACTTGGATTTATTCTCTTTTGATAGAACTCACAGCCGTGTTTTAGCACTTGAAATTATGCAGGTTATTTATGAGTTTTGAGTAGAATTGATTCTCTTTATTTGCCAAACCTGACACTAAAACCCAAAAATTGTTTTTGTATCTTTACTCCTGCTAGGTTTCTTCTTAGCTTTCTGCACTCAGTAATTCACTTCAGGGGGAGAATAAGTAGAATCACAGAATCTTAGAGGTTGGAAGGGACCTTCATAGACCAAGTCCAACCCCCCTCCTAAAAGCAGGATCACCTAGGGTAGTCTGCATGGGAACGCATCCCATAGTGGGTTTTGAAAGTCTCCAGAGAAGATGACTCCACACCATCTCTGGGCAGCCTGTTCCTGTGCTCCATCACCCTCACTGTAGAGAAGTTTCTCCTCATGTTGAGTTTGTATCCATTGTTCCTCGTCATATTACTGTGCACCACCAGAAAGAGATTGGCCCCCTCCACTTGAAACCCACCCCTCAGATATTTATAGACATTGATAAGATCCCCTCTCAGTCTTCTAAACAGCCCCAGGTCTCTCAGTCTCTTTTCATAGGGGAGATGCTCAAGTCCCCTAATCATCCTCATCCCTTGGACCCTCTCTAGCGGATCCCTGTCTCTCTTGAATTGGGGAGCCCAAAAATGGACACCGTATTCCAGGTGTGGTCTCTAGGCCAGAGTAGAGGGATAGAAGACATTCCTTAGACCTGCTGGGACACTTTTCTTTATGTACCACAGGGATACCATTTGCACTCTTGGCCACAAGGTCACATTGGTGTGCCATGGAGAACTTGCTGTCCACTAGGACTCCAAGGTCTTTCTCTGTGGAGCTTCTCTCCAGCAGGGCAGCTCCTAACCTGTACTGGTGCCTATTGTAAAGATACTGAACAAAACTGGACCCAGTACTGATCCCTGGGGAATACCACTGGCCACAGGCCTCCAAACTGACTCTGTGCCACTGATGACAACCCTCTGAACTCTGTTGAGCCGGTTTTCCATCCACCTCACAGACCAACTGTCTATGCCACATTTCTTGAGCTTTTCTTTGAGGATGTTATGGGAGACAATATCAAAAGCCTTACTGAAGTCAAGATGTATGACATCCACAGCTCTTCCCTCATTTGGTCATGGTTTCATAGAAGGCTATCAGATTAGTCAAGGAAGATCTTCTCTTAATAAATCCATGCTGGCTACTCCTGATGATCCTCTTTTCTTCCAGAATGAGTTGTTTCAGGGATGGAGGTGAGGCTGACTGATCTGTAGTTGCATGGGTCTTCCTTCTCGCTTTTTTTGAAGACTGGAGCGACACTGGCTTTCTTCCAGTTGTTAAGCACCTGTCCTGTTCTCCATGACTTCAAAAATGGTGGAGAGAGGCTCAGCAACAGCATCAGCCAGTTCTCTCAGCACTTGTGGATACACACAATTGGGGCCCATGGATTTGTTTGTCTTTAGCTGGTGTAAGAGATCTTTAACCCAGTCCTGAGTGACCAGCAGAGTGTATTCCTCCCTCCAGTTCTGCTCCCTTGCTTCCAGAGACTGAGGTTCCTGAGGGCTGGTTTTAGGAGTAGAGATGGAGGCAAAGAAGGCATTCAGCAACTCTGTCATCTCTGCATCTCCCATATCATTTAGTAGTGGGCCCACCTTTTCCCTGCTCTTCCTTTTGTTATTGATGTATTTGAAAAAGCTGCTCTTGTTTTCTTTCACCTCCCTGGCAAGGCTTAGTTCCAAGAGAGCTTTGGCCTTTCTTGTCACATCTCTACATTCTGTGGCAATATTTCTATAATCTTCCCAATCGATCAGACCTTTTTTCCACACATTTTAAACCTCATTTTTCTTCTTGAGTTTTTCCAAGACTTCCCTGCTGACCCATGCAGGTCTCCTGCCTCCCTTACCTGATTTTTTTTTTCAAGGGAATACATTTTTCTTGAGCTTGGAGTAAGTAATGTTTGAATGTTAACCAGCTCTCTTGGGCCCCCTCCCTTCTTGAGCCCTAGCCCACTGGTTACTTCTAAATAGCGTTTTGAAGAGGGCAAAGTTAAGCACAGGATTGAAATTTTACATATCACTGCTTCTTTGTCTAGTGATACCAAACTCTAACATGTCATGGTCACTACAGTCAAGATTACCCCCAACCATAGCATCTACAACCAATCCTTCTTTGTTTGTTAATGCAAGGTCCAGCATTGCACTCCTCCTCATTGGTTCTGCAACTACCTGCAGGAGAAGGTCATCATCAGTGCACTGCAGGAACCTTTTGGACTGTTTATGCTTGGCTGTATGGTCTTTCCAACTAATATTAGAGTGATTTAAGCCACCCAGAGCACTTGATCTTGAGGCTACTTCCAGTTGCCTGTAGAAGGCCTCATTGACAGCTTCTTCCTGGTTTGGTGGGCTGTACTAAACACCCACAACCATATCATCCATGTTTGCATGTCCCTTCACTCTTACCAAGAAGCTTTCAATGCTTTCATCATCTCCCCCAAGGTTAAGCTTAATGCATTCTAGTTGCTTACTGACACAGAAAGCAACTCCACAACCTTGCCTTGTCAGTCTGTCCTTCCTGAATAGTACATAATAGTCCATAACCACATTCCAGTCATGGGAGCTGTCCCACCATGTCTCTGTAATTGCAATAAGACCATAGCCCTGAGACTGCACCCAGATCTCTAGTTCATCTTGCTTATTTCCCATGCTGCTTGTGTTGCTATACAGACACTTCAGAGACCTAGCAGAGGAGCATCTGTTACCATTGTGGGTATCACATAATCCACCATCCCCTGCAGCCCCTGAGATAGGTTCCTCACAAACATCCCAGGCTTGTCTTCAGTGAGCGTGGTTTTACCCTCATCTTCCTTTGAAATTAGTTTAGACCTATCAACCAGCCCTGCTAGTTCTTGCCCCAGGAGTCTTTTTCCTCTTTGAGACAAGCATTTCCTATCTATAGTCAGCAGGCCTGGAGACTTGTAGAGTAGCCTGTGGTTGAAGAACCCAAAATCCTTGCGTTGGCACCAGTCCCATAGCCAGGCATTAATCTGCTGGATGTTCATGTTCATGCCCTCATCAGGCACAGCTAATGGTGGGACAGAAGCAAATACTACTTGTGCTCCTGACCCCTTTGCCATTCGTCCCAGGGTTCTGAAGTCCGTCATTGCTCTCAAATTTCTTGTTCGGATTTCATCATTGTCTAAGTAGTCAGTTGGATGGACTAGGATAGGAAGTCCGTGGCCCCAGGCAGGCAACATACTTCCTTAAGGAGTGGACTGGGGCTGTGGGTGTAGTCTACCTAGACTTCAGCAAAGCCTTTGACACTGTCTGCCACAAGAAGCTTCTGGCAAAGCTGGCAGCTCGTGTTGTGGACAGATTCACTCTGAAATGGATCAAGAACTGTCTGGAGGGCCGTGCCCAGAGAGTGGTGGTGAATGGTGCCACATCCAGCTGGCAGCCTGTCACTAGTGGTGTCCCCCAGGGATCAGTGCTGGGCCCCATTCTGTTCAATATCTTTATTGATGATCTGGACAAGGGAATTGAGTCCATCATCAGTAAGTTTGCAGATGACACCAAGTTAGGAGCAGGTGTTGATCTGTTGGAGGATAGAAGGGCCCTGCAGAGGGACCTGGACAGGCTGGATGGGTGGGCAGAGGCCAGTGGCATGAGATTTAACACATCTAAGTGCAGGGTTCTACACTTCGGCCACAACAACCCCAAGCAGCACTACAGGCTGGGAACAGAGTGGCTGGAGAGCAGCCAGGCAGAAAGGGACCTGGGGGTGCTGGTTGACAGTTGGCTGAACATGAGCCAGCAGTGTGCCCAGGTGGCCAAGAAGGCCAATGGCATCCTGGCCTGTATCAGGAATAGTGCAGCCAGCAAGACAAGGGAGGTTATTCTTCCCCTGTACTCAGCACGGTGTGGTTAGGCCACACCTTGAGTACTGTGTCCAGTTCTGGGCTCCTCAATTCAAGAGAAATGTTGAGGTACTGGAACATGTCCAGAGAAGGGCAACAAAGCTGGTCAGGGGCCTGGAATACAAACTCCATGTGGAACGGCTCAGGGAGCTGGGGTTGTTTAGCCTGGTGAAGAGGAGTCTCAGGGGTGACCTGATGCTGTCTACAACCCCCTGAAGGGGGTTGGTCTCTTCTCCCAGGCAGCCAGCAGCAGAACGAGAGGACACCATCTCAAGTTGTACAAGGGGAGGTATAGGCTGGATATCAGGAGGAAGCTCTTCACAGAGAGGGTGATTGCCCATTGGAATGGGCTGCCCAGGGAGGTGGTGGAGTCGCCATCACTGGAGATGTTCAAGAGAAAACTGGATGAGGCACTTCGTGCCATAGTCTAGTTGATTGCTTAGGGTAATTGGTTGGACTGGATGATCTTGGAGGTCTCTTCCAACCTGGTTGATTCTATGATTCTATATAGGACTCTCAACACCCTTCAGAAATTAGTCCCCAGTGACAAGCACCCATCATTTTTCTTAACAGCACATATTTAGACAGTAGGCTTGCTCCCTCCTAGCCTCTTTGACATAAACTAGACAAGGTCTCACAGTTGCTTTTGGTTGGTTTCCCTTGCAGAACGTTGCTTTTGGTGGAAATGGGTTCAGCAAACCCAGCAAATCTATTCTTCAGAGGCACCTGAGGGGGTTCAGCGGCTATCAGGCTGCCATGCCTGCCGCACTTGGGACAAATTTGTCTCCACTGATCTCCAGCTTCTGAGTCATCCTGTTTAGGAAGCTGGCAAGAGGGTAGGGAGCCCTCAGTGTTCTGATTTCTGCATGGCTGATGGGACTGTTTGAGGGATGGTAGAGTCTGATTCCACCAGTCCAGCTCCCTCTCGTGCTCCCTAATAGTCCGCAGCCTTTCAATTTCCCTCCTGCAGCTCAGCTACTAGGCTGAGCAGGTCATTCACCTGCTGACAGTGGACACAGGTGTAGTTCCTGCAGTCCGCCATGGGAAGCGAGAGACTCCAGTACTCCCCACATCCAGGAAGTACATGTTAGTTGTTTGCATAGATGAAGGAAAAATAAATGGCGAGTAACCTCAGTGATTGCAAGGAGTTAGATATTGGAGGTTAATTCTAGGAATTTTAAATGCAAGGCAGGTAATTATCTTGGTTTTTGAACAGCCACTGATTTGGAAAATAAAGTGTTTTCATCTTTGCTGTGACTCCTAAAAGTAATTAGATTTCTGAATTATAGTAGGGCATGTACATATATAACAAACATATACATCTGTTTTCAATTTGAAGGTCCTATTCTAGATATTAACACAGTAGGGCATGTATGACCATTATAATGATGTGAAAAAACCTAAATGACATCCTTTCTAATAGCAAATTGGTTTCTCTGATGGCATTAGATAAATACCATGAATGTCTAAAATTTTAGGTTTCTTCCACTTAAAAACCAAATATTTTCTAGGCTCTAGTCCAGTGTGAGCAGCTGAAAAGTGAGCTGGTACGGCAGAAGTATCGTCTTGAAAAGGAGTTAGCTGCCCAGATAAATAAAAGGACTGATGAAAAAGAAGCACTGCGGGAAGAAATGAAGAAAGAAAGGGACAACTTGGCAGCAATGGTATGCGTTGAGGTTTTTTTTTCTATTTGTGTGTGTTACACCAAGTGTGTCATCCTTTTTAAACTCTGTTTGCTTGTCTTTCGTTTTGTTTCAATTTTGGATTTAAGAGCTCAACAGATTATTTTTGGCATTGCTTTAATGCAGTGGGAGATGAGTGGTCCTTTGAGTCTGAATAACTGGTGTTTGTGCTATGTCACTAGATACGTATGAAGCTGTTGATGTTGCACGCTTACTTTAGTTTGCAATATTGTCTAATGCATTCTGTCAAAGCAGGAAAGGGTTAAGCTTGTACCTGGCTTCTTATAAAGATCTTTATTTAGGTTGTCAAGTCAAACACTTAAAAGCTAGAACATGTGAAATGTAGGACTTTTTGCTCTTTTGAGCCTATGTGTATATATATTAATGTGACGTTGTAGTTGCATTCTAATACGGTGTTTTTCAGAGTGATCTTGTCAGAGACTTGATTTCCCTATCTGAAAAAATGTGTCTGTATCTCTTCTTACTTACTGATAGATTCTGTCTCAGAGACTTTATATATCTCATCATTTATATCATGACCATTACAACAGAACCTTGATAACCTTGTTTTAGGTTTCTAGATGCTAGTGTAATTTGAGTGAAAAACCAGGATGGTTTTCTGCCCAATGGAACTTAGAGAGGAAACCTCATGCTAACAGTAGTAAGCCTGTGAGACATAACAAAGGAGGCACTTCTAATGTGAGGAAGAGTGGAGAGAGAAATGCTCCAAGAATGCGTTATGATGTGCAGCCTCTTCAGCCATTTTCTAGTGGAGGTTTGGAAACAAAATAGTGAATTTCTCCTCTGATTATAGGCTTTTTTTCATAGGATCATAGAATTGTTTTGATTGGAAGAGGTCTTTCAGGTCAAGCCCAGTCATTAACCCAACATTGCCAAGTTAACACTTGTCAGAAATTTTCTATATTTTGGGGCTCTTTTTAGAAATAAGCCATACAGTTTGAAAAATGTGGAGAGCACAGGCTGAATAGGATGAACTGTGTAACTGTTTCAAAAGGAGGAAGTTCTTTAGTAGTGTTGCTTGTGAAATGGATGGAAAGGTAGTAACAGGAAAGTAATATGATGTGGTTGTTTTTGGTATGGTGAGGTGAGGAAATAATGTTCTGAAGCTGCTACAGCAAGCCAAACTCCTGGACTATAGTTCCAGATATTAAAATAGGAATTAGGCACACTGATAGGGGCTAAGTAATATTTAAGTAAATGAGCTGTTTTAAGTGATTGTGAGAAATCTGTTGCCAGGGAAACTGAAATGAAAAAAAAAAAACACTTACAATGGGACATTAGTAAGCAATTGCTTGTTTGAATCCTTGCTATCTATTGGAACTTACACATCTAGTTGTTAAGTAGATACATTTGCTTTAGAGCAGAGTATGCACTCCAAAATACAGGCTCTTAGACAAGTGTTTTATAGGGTTTTTTTTTCAGGGTTTTTTTGGTAGAATAATTCCCTCCATGTCATCATGTTATTTAGTATTCTGTCACCCAATGAGCTGTGTTTTACTGGAACAGATTCCCACTTTGTAGGAATAGTTGTAATAGTTTTTTAAAAGTATTACATACCAATTAAATATCATACACATTTACATTTTTTACTGTATTTTTAGTGCTATGTGTTTTGGCTGCATATATTAGCTTTCAAGGAGAAAGATCCACAAGACTTAGATCTGTGGTTGCTCAAATTGTGTTGTTACAGTGCTCTTGGACTTTCTGCAGGTGACAGCTATGTCTGAGAACGTGGCCATGCTGGAGGCACAGATAGAGAGAACTACAAGGGAAAAGAACTCTCTGGTTAACCAGTTAGAAGAATCACATCATCACCTTGCATCTCATGAAATGGAGATGAATAAGGTAGGCATATATGTAAATGAGTATTGCATTTGTTTTTCCTTAGCATTGTAACCTGGAAGATGAGAATTTTTTTTTCTTTGTTTTCCCCTCTATTAGTAAAGAATGTTTAGCATGTACTCAGTCTGACTCATTATCATACCAAGGGGTGTCAGCTTTAAAACTTCAGATAATTAGGCAAAGGTCTATATTCAGGCACTATGGCCTTCAAAATCTGCTTTGAAGTCGGCTGTTTGTTATTTTAGCTTTACTTCATCAGTTTTAGCCAAAACAAGGCTGTCTTATCTTCACAAGACTCCCTCCTTCAGCTGTTTGGCAGGCCAGCATGGCAGATCTTCATTTAACATAAACATCTCTTGTTTGTAAATAACCTTGGCCCCGAAGTACACTAAATGACCTTGCATTCCTGTCCCACGGTAAGCTAGGCAGTTATCTCATGCAGGTGAACAGTCTATGCTGTGCTTTTATTGCACTGTCCTGAGAGATGGGAGAACTGCATTTGTGTCCCTGTTCTGAATTGACAAGTCTCAAGCATACTGAAGGAACATCCATCCAGTGAGCTGCCAGGACTCTCTGTACCACCCTGAGTTTTTTTGTTGGCCATGTAAGTGAAACTTACATCTGCTTGTGATTCTGACTCCTTGTTTCCAAACTTGGTTTGCCATTACTAAAACCAGTAAAAAGCAACATTTTTTCCTTCATCTGAAATCTTTTTTCTGCATGCATTAGAAGTTGGGGGGGGAGGGTGTAGTCTGGAGGGAGAATCCCTTCTTCTTCGTTCTGAACTATGTTGAAGCTGAAAAATCCATTATTTAGGACAGCACCATCTGCTTGATTCTTCTGCATTACTCACTTTGTATGATGTGTGGGGGAGCTGAAGGCAAAGATGGCTGTATTTTTTTTTTAAATTTTTTTTCCTTGGAGGAAATGACAGTGCACTTCACTGCATCCTTCACGTAAAGGAAGGAGGGGGTGAAATGACCGATTTGGCAATTTATGTGGTTGCATCTTGGGAGTTTTTAGTTGCATATGATATGTCAGTATTGAAAAAATAATGCTTTAGAATTTGACCATTCTTCAGAGTGTTTCTTACCTCTCGTTATTTGCAACAGGACTAAATTCACAGGTGACATTGTTTCTTAAATTTAGGACAGTCAGTTTTGTTTTGTCATGAGTTACAGTGATTGCAGTATGTTTATTTACTTTTACCCTACTTTTTTTTTTTTTAATGAGACTGAAAATCAGAAAATAATTTGGATTGTAGAATATGTGTGAGGAGATTACTGAGAAGCACAGAGGATTGTAGCAGGAAATCAAGAGTGTGCATGTTTAGGAAGCAAATTTGATGAAAATCTAACTGGAACAGGAAAGCAGAGTAAGCTGGAAAGAAAGTTCTCTAGGAGTAGCTGCAAGTAAACATATTTGCATTCTTATTAGGGAATGTGCATGTATTTTCTTGATTAATTAAGGTGAAATGAAGAGGCACAAATTGGAGGTGACTGCACAGGATAAGGACAAAAAGAGGACTACTTGTCCACCACCCTCTATTCCCAAAAGACATGATCAAATAAAATCCAAGTGTCTAAGACTGGGGAAATGAAAGAAGAATATCACTGCACAACAGTAGTGAAACTTACATGTGAGGGATTTTGGTATGGTTTATTGTTTTGTTGGTTATTTTGTTTTGGTTTTGTTTCTCTTTTTTTCCCGTAAGCCTTCCCCAGACTCTCAAAAGTCGAGTTGTCTTCAGGTGAAAAGGAATGAAGGGGTAACACAAGAACATCCCAACAGTAGACAGTAATTTTTGCCTTTCTGGAAGTGATACTAGATTTCTTTAAACATTGCTTTGATCCCTTTCTCCTGGACCATTCATGTATTTGAATTGGGCTTTTTTTTTCTTTTTTTTTCTTAAGCATTTATCTTCAATTTGTAGCAAGTCTACGGTGCTCTCATTTAACTTTGGAAATCTTTTTATTAATATCTAAACATTTTCTTTCTGAACAGTGGAAAATTGGAAGGACAAACTATGCCCTTATATAGGAGTGTTATAGATCCTTTAGTTGAAAATGTTGACATAGACTTCCTTGGGATTTTAGAGAGAAAGGGAGGAGAGTATAAAACCAGCAACTGTGGTTTAACTGTATTTAGTAGCATGTGTATTAAAAACATAAATATTTATACTTAGCAAAGTCTTGATCCAATTATATTGAATCTAGAAGGCACTGAATATTTCAAAGTTAATGACTATACAGAGAATTCAGATCCACTTTTTATCTAAAAACATTTGCCATATGTAGTCTTAAAATATCTGTAAATTAAAATATGCTGTATTTCAGTCACCTCTAGAGGGCACCAAAAGATCTAATTGCAAACCTAAGGCTGTGGATTCTTCAAGCTACAGATCATGTTGTCTGTATAATCTAACAGGTGTGTGAAGAAATGCGCTATCAGTTGAATCAAACCAAAATGAAGAAGGATGAGGCAGAAAAGGAGCTCAGAGAGTACAGAACAAAAACTATAAGGGAGCTTGAAATTAAGGACCAGGTAAGAGATAATGCTGCTATAACTTTGCAGTTATTAGAATCCTAAGTAGAGTTATTTCAGAAGCTGGAATGATTCATTTTTCTAATACTGGTCATTTCTTACTGTTAAATAATTTCTAAATTAATGGCAACAAGCAAGTTATTACTGTTAAATAAATACCTATTGTTTTTTTATTCTTGTTTTCAGCCCTATTATATTCAGTTTTACATAAGTCATCCCATGCTGTTATATGGAATTACTTTATCATATGTTTTCATACAACGTACTTAAATTGTATGTACTGTAATCATGTGTTTTTACACCTTTTCTCACAAATAAGTCCACATATAATTGCATATACCTGCAGCCTGACCAAATATTAAAGACTCTTAAGTATAACCTAATGATACCAAAAATCCAAATCCTGTATTTTCCAGTTTCTTTAAAGATACAAGGTGAAGAAATGCTGGGTTTCATACAAAAGTGGGATTTTTGGAAAAACCAAACTAGAACAACAACAGCAACCCCTCCCACCCTCCACCCCCCCTCAAAAAAACCCCACAACACAAAACAACAAATGAACAAAACCCCCAAACAAAAAACCCCAAGCCTTCTAGAAAAAACAGGTATATAAAAATTCTACTAGATTATCTAAACCCGTGTTTTATAATTATACAAAACCCAATATATGCCTTACAAGTAGCCTGTGAGAAAACACATCCCATGCAGTAAGAAAGGTTGTTAGATTGCTAGAATAACCTGACATGCCTGTCAAACAACTTGAACAGGTGTAATCTGTACCTTTTGAAGTTTTGGGGTTTTTTTTTTGAGTTTTAATCCGTTTTTCTCCAAGTATTCAAACTTCCATTTATTCCTTTCTAGGCTGTGATTTGCATGAGTGGATGACTTCTGAAAGCACAGATGTATGAGATGCACATGAGGATAATATTTTTATATGCATTTTGTTATTAGAGCAGATTGTCCAACAGTTCTTAAATTATTTTTTTTCTTGTAAATAAGTGAACAAATTGGTCCCTGTGTGAGAATATATGTGGGGGAAAATGCACTATTTCTAAAACTGTTTTTATTTACCAGTTCCCCAAAATCTTCGTATAGGACAGTAAGTTTATTACAAGCTTATACAAACTTTAGGAAGTGGAAGCAAGATTAATTCACATTATAATTAGAAGATATGTAAAATGCAGAATAGAAGGTTATTAGTTAAAGGAACTCTTCCATATGTATAGAAAATCATAGAACACAGAAAAACAGCGGCCTTAAAGCACTTTGTTTTCAGGGTTGGTGGCTTTTTTTTTTTTTAATTCCTGCATCCTTTAGGCCTAAGGACACTTTGAAAAACAAAAAACAGGCTTGTCGTCTGTGTCTTGACAGATATCACATATAAAAGAGTTGGCATAATCTTGGCATACAAATAAAACAGGATGTGTTTAATAAGATATTTGAAGAAGTATCTCGGATTTTAAATCGTGTTCTCCAACTTGCTTCAGGATTGCCTTTTCAACACTGTAAAATCTAACAAAATATTTTAACCTCATATATTGACATACTGGTATTTTTTTCCATGTAGGAATAAATATACCTAAATGTGATGTTTTATAGTTTTATGTAATTAAAATGAAGTTATGGGAGGGGGAGTTCTTATCAGCAAAGATTATTAGAGTAATTCAGTAATTATGTGAAGTCATTATATTGTTCGAATATGATTGCTGCTTCCTCGAAAGGAAAACAAACTATTTGAAATCAGGCTCAGCATCTAGCAGCTGTTTTATAGATGTGGCTTTAGTAATTGAAGAAGTTTCATATAGGACCAAATGTTATCTAACATACTAAAAGGCAACCAAAAAGAGTGTGTATATGTTTGGAGGGTTTATTTTGTTTATTTTTTGTGATTTTTTTTTTTTAAATCAATTTTAACAAATGTTAATAAATCATTGTAAATTATTTTATTTAAATTAAATGAAAAGAGCTCATTCTCATCTAGCTTTGTATTTAAATAAAAAGCTAGAATGTTTCATCTTACATGGCACTGAATGACAATAATTGTTCTTTGGTCTCTCAGCCATGACCTGACCTTCTGGCTAAGAGAGTTGATACCTTCCTTGGCCACCATCTGTTCATAATAAATACCCTTTTTTTTTTTAACGTGGAGAGACAATGATGTATGAGTATTTTCATACTATTCCCATTAAATGGTGCATTTTTCTATTTTAAAAGCGAAGAATCGTGTTTGAAATTGTCTCTTGGTGTGTGAAAGTGAGTTTACTCTTTCTTGAGCTATGATTGTATTTTCAGTTGTACTGTGGACAAATAGTCACTTTTTAAATATGTATTTTAGTTTATATGTAGTGACTTTTAAAAGGGGAATTAAGTTACGAAGGTGTGCCAGGATAGACATAAATCGCCATATGTACAATTTTGGATCATCAGTTAGATATATTTATGTCAGTAAAAAAAAGTACATGTTTATCATACACTGATACATATGAAGTTCTTCAAGATTAGTATTTTTGAGTAAAACTAAAGAAAGTACATGCTTTAGTTTTATTATCTTTCATTCTACTATCTTTTTTCTGTCTTTGTTACTCAGGTCTAAGAACAAGTATTCTCACCTTGGTATGACTACCTGTTATTAATATTTGAGATGAATATTTCTTAAAACAAGAATCAATGTGCAGTGTTACCATTTAAATTGAATAAGTGCTTTGTAATATCATCCATCATAATACTAATTAACATTAGCATTATGGAGGAAAGGCGGGGGGGGAGGGAGGAGGTGGTAAAGGCATATACTACACAGTTTCTCTGCACAAAAACTGCATCTGTTCATCTGGCCCAATATGTTGTCAAGTAGCATAACCTACTGCCCTTTCTTTCATTTTCAGCCCTCCCATTGTGGATGTAGCTGTGCTGAAATAACAGTGCTTTTCTTAATACTTTCCCTTCTTGGGAAGAAGCTGTACAAGTTTAAAGAGTATAACAGCTTCATGGCAGTAAACTATGCCCACACTAGGGGTTGTACTAGCACAGCGATATCAGAGAAAAGTCACGCCCTAATCTAAATAACTATTATCAGAACAAAAATTGTGTGGCATATTTGACACAGCAGGACTTCATTTTTGTAATATTTTTTCTGTGAATTTGGAAGCACAGTGTAGCATAATTTGTGTATTTCTAAAAGAAATTATACTTCTGACACTATGAAATTGCTTCTTCAGATTAGCATCAATTGCTCTTTTCTAAAAACAAAAATTAAGTACACTGTTAATCATTTGCTTTCTATTTGTCTGTAAGTAATTTTTATTTGGGTTAGATATCGTCCAGGCTTCAGAAAGTAAAAGTGAAAAGAGGGTGGGATTTTTGGGGTTTTGTGCAGTCCCAGACAATTTGGGTGCTGTCCTTATCGCACGACTGGGAGTTGCGTTCTCCTTGTAATAAAGCGATAGGATGGGTTATATCCAACTTCAGAAACTAAGTGAAGCTTTTAAATTTTGAGGGATCGGATAAATATTTTGTGTAGAAATAAATCCAAGCTGGTAATCTTCACGTGTAAAAAAAATGTTCTTTTAATATTCCACTTAAAATTGGGCAAATGTACATCGAAGTGGGAGGATTATAGAATTTTATTCCCTGCCTTTTAGATGACAAAATTAAAAGCTCCAGAAATGTACCAAAACCCACTTAAGAGTTTGTGACCCCAGGTAAAAAAAGTTGAGAAACACTGATATGTACAACCTATACAAATGGAAAGAGCTACTGAGTAAAAAAGCATTTTAATACAGTATGACAGAACTTTTACTGATGTTTTCTGCATGCTGTAGACCAACAATTTTGCAGACAAACAAAAATCTGGCAAAATTGTAGTTCGAAGCATTTTGCCAAAAAGTATTTTGGGAATGTTTAGCTCATTTGTCATAAATCAGTGATTTATAGTAACCTAATTTAGATATTTTAAGTGGAGAAATTAGTGATTCTGTCTTTGTAGCAAGTAATGTAGGCTACAAATTTGGGCACATGTCCTGGAAATGCTAGTGTCCAATGCAAGACCAATACAACCTTCTGAGAACACTGATTCACTGAAATGTCTTTTTATTAATAGATATCAGTCTTTAAAATACTAGATACCACAGATGTGTTACAGCTTGTAAGTTTTAATAATACAGATGAAGAAGAGTTAGGATTATGTGTTCTGTGTGTTCTTCTAACAGTCATCTACCTAAGATTTTGTGACCCCATTAGTTAAAAAGCTGCTGTGGAAGTTCTGTTCTGAGAAGAAATTCTGTTAATCCTACTTGACAGGGAGGAAATACCTAAAACCTAGTTGATAGCTTTAAACTCTTAACATCAACTTCTCTTACCTGTCCTGACCTTGAGTAGGCTTTAAAAGTAGTAAACCCAAATTCCTTTTGGACAAGAAAGCACTAAGAAAATGTGTTAAACTTTGCTGTAAGTGAAACACCTTTTAATGTGTCGTTTTCAGTTTGGGGTATTCAATGCACTAGTTTAAAAATGTGTAAATAAGAAGAGAGTGAAATGATAGTACTTTATGCTTTGCCTTGATATGAATTTTCTGATGTGTTCAGGAGGAACGTTGTTTTATAACTGAACTTATTAACTTTTCAAGATTTTGAGGAAAAAGCATTGATCTACAACCCTGACATATATAACAAAATAAATGCTTAATTATAATTGTGATATGATTGTTGCTGCTCTGCTATGATGTTGCTTTCCTCTGTCAGGCATCAGTTTGTAAAGGATCAGTGATATGAGCAGCCTTCATTAAATTCTGTCTTGTTTCCATAAGAAACTGAGATTCCCAGCAGTAGAATTTTCTTAACCTACTGGTCTGCATTTTCTGTACTGCTCTGCTTCCCCCAAGCAGCTGATCAGCATAGAGGAATAATACTGTTGGCCTTTATTGTTCATAAGGGTAGTTGGCCCATGTAACCTTCATCCGTTTCTCTGTCATCCAGTGTGATGTCACCCTGTTAATTGCTTGGAAAGCAAAATGATTTAAGTGTATTGAACATTATTTGAAGTAGGGAAAAAAAAGCATAGCTTTTTGTATAGTGTGCCATATGCATTGTATTTAAGGAAATGCTTGTTTTCTGGTGTTTTGAGGTTTTTTCTTCTTAGACTAGAAAAATGGTTGCTTGGTCAATAGTCATTGCGCTAATAATCAGAACAGCAGGAGTGTAAAAGTCCTTGACTGTTTCTTGTTGCTTGTTACTGTGAGGTTTCTTTCTAGCTATTCCTTAATTCTGTCCAGGAAAAAGAAGAGACAGTCCCACATCAGTAATCTCAAAAATGTTACTCAAATAGGAGTTAAGTTTTGTTTCTTCCCTGTTTTTCGGTAATGAAGTAGGAGTAATCTTCCCCTTCTTTTTATGTTGGCATCCCTCCTTTCTGAAATTCCTTTATCAGTAAGCAAACCATCTATTTTGTTCCACCCCATTCTCCCCTCTGTCATCCATTCTGTTCCCTCCCCTCTGCCCTCCAAGGCAATCCATTAAAAAAAAAAAACAACTTTCTTGTTCCACTGTGGAACAGTCACTTTGTTATCGCTGCTCATAGCTGCTAAAATAATCTCTAGTACTTCAATGTTGTCTCTTTAAAATGTGACTGTAGCAATCTCTATGGGTTTACAAGTTTTGTTCCTGAAATAGTATTACAGTTCAAAATATTTTGGCAAATTTAAAGCAAATATTTTCAGGGAAATAATATGGTAAAATACTTACTTAAGGTTTCAGCCATTCAGTCCTGTCTGTTTCCCATGGGTATTTAACCACAGTATCCAGGGCCTGTGTTGCTTTTTGAGAGTTAGCACAAGGAATGACACCTAAGACTATTGTTTAATTAAAAAATTCTGTGCATGTATTCATAAATATATATTTAGAAACATTAATTTTTTGTACCCCAGCTAACAATTATAGGTAGAAAGTTTTCTTCAAATGGATTTAAAGATGTGTGCATTTAAGTTGCTCCCTCCATATGATTCCTAGGAAATTATTCTAGCACCCCTGTGTTTCCTAGTGAACTGCGACATCCTATGTCTATTAATTCTCCATCATTTTTGAAGCAGAGAGTTTGTGGTTGCTTATGTGGTGGCTTTTGTCTTGAGGGTCTGCCTCTTAGCAGAGCATGTGGGGTACCACAGTGCTGCCAGGTGCTGTTACATCTCTTTGCAGTATGAGTAACAAAGTGGTCACAAGACTACTTCTCTTTGAGGAATTAGGAGTCACACCGAATCAGCTTAGAATATTAGCTGTCCAACAAATTACAGTCTCTGTTGCTCATTTAGATTGTTGTTGCTTGTCCCACTGCTCTGCAGAGGTTAATTGATTTGTGAGCTAGCCATAACGAAAGCTTTTCGAAGGAGCCACGTGTGTTCACTGAAGTTCCTTCTCTTCTTGCACTTCTGATCACTTTAGTTGCCTTTGATGTTATGAAAGAGTTTTGTATTTCTGGTTTAGGCAAAAGAATTTGTAGAATTTGCAGCTTGTTTATACTTTTAGTGAATTGACCTATTAGCAAGAAGTGATCCCTATGGCCTTGTGTATGTTGTATTTCTTATTCTTTATTTGTATATTTTCACAGTTTTGTAATAAATATACTTCCAGAAAGGAAGTTTTCCCTTTAAAACCAAATTTAGTTTTTTTTAACTGATTTATATTCTCATTCAGATTTGAATGGGAAGCAGCAGTAATTCATATAGAGTGCAAAAGGGAAAAAAACATCATTGTGATGTGGTGGAGGTCAACATCAGGATGACTGTAACTCTCTTTATGAATTGGATAGTTCTTCAGGTGCAATATGCTATGTCAGATGGCCATGCCTGGGAGGTTTGAGGTTTAGAGACCACTCAGAACCTGGAGTTGCTTGATTCATACCAGGATTAGGATAGAAATGACTGAAAATGACCCCTGCTGCATATGGACTGATAGTCATCTTCCAAGTAAAATACCTCCTAATCTTGCAATACAAACAGTCTTGGTTTTGTTTTTCTTTAAAAAACAAATAAAACCAAGCACACACATACAAAAAACACCAAATAAAACAGAAAACAACCCCCAAAAAACTTCAAGAACGACATCACCAAAAAAAAAAAAATCCCCAAAACAAAGTTAGTGTTAGTTGGAATGTGAAGGTTTTCTCTGCATAAAGTAGAATCAGCATCAGTATGAGAAGAACTAAAACAATTATTTTAGTCTTTAATTTACTTGTTTTGATTTAAATTATTATTTCATGTTACCAGATTTTGTAGAGATAGAGTCGTTTAGTTAATTAAACAACACATTTTTACAACATACATAAGTACGGGTAGGTGTAAATAATTTCAGATAATTTATGAAGAGAATATCTGCAGACTGATCCAGTGTTTGAAAAATCATCTTCTGTGTTTTCCACTAATTTGCATTTATGTCACTGAATGAGCAGCTCCATTGTGTTAACCTAAAAATGCATTGTGGAAATCAGAAGATAATTGTGATCTTGTCATAAACTAATGAATAAGATATGAAACACTTAAAATAAGTGTTCAAAAAAAACCAAAACCAGAACCCACAAACAGAAAAGTCCTATATGCTTCAAAGTGGATGACTTAAAATATAAAAGGTTGCTGGTGGTAATATTGGAAAAAAGAAAAAGCTGATACAGAATAACATTTTACTACAGTGGTATTTCATCAGTGCTTTAATTTTTATTTCATAAAACTTCTTTCTTATAAGTAATGGGATCTATGTTGTGCAATGCTGTTATTGCCTTTCAGCTTACAAATAATGATGTTCCTTGAGGTTTAGCCTGCCATCTTTCAATGGCAAAGTGCCTATTGATATTCCTGGGAATTTAGACAACTGCAGCACAGAGCAGATTAAATAGTACTTTTAAAATTATGTGCAGAAGTAATAAGAATATTAAAGTTGCAGAGTTAAGCACCAGAAGTTGTCTGTTCCAACCTTAATTCAGTCTTGTTGTACATATACATTATGATAATTCTGTTCCTTGTTATACTGAAAATCTGTTTCAGATTTTCTTAAATGCAAGATTGTCATCTGTCTTTTTGCAGTTTTGTGCTCCATCTCTTGTCTCTCACATACGTCGAAAAGTTAAGTACCTTGAAAAAATTCTCTCATCATTGTTGTAAAGAGCTGTATCACAAGCCATAGGCACTGAGGGATCAAATTAACACTGCATGAGAAGCAGAGTTGTCAGCAAAATACTTTAGTTGGTGGTTTCTGTTTCTCTGCCTACAGTTACACTGGAGCCCAGAGAGCAGCTGCAGAATTCCTGCAGATTCCCTGCAGAAGAAATGGGAACTAAAAGTCATGCAAAAACTAGTTTGAATCTGAGAATTTTTGCTGCCTGATAAAGTTCCTTGGAGGAAGAGGGAGGAGGTTTTATTTGTTTTGTAATTTCTGTGTTTTAAATTCTGATTATATTGTGATGGGCTGGAATTGGCATATTTCAGGATAGAGTGTATTTGTGAGACTGTTACTGTTTGCAGGAGAGATGAGAGGGTTGGTTTTTATTCGATGAACATGTCCAGAGTTGTGAGCCTTCTTATGTTTCAAACTATTACTTGAGTTTTTAAATCAAAGTAATATGTAGTGTTCAGAGTATGGCCTTTCTGTTTTCAGCATGAAGATGCATGGCTCATACCAAAATACTTTCAATGAGATCTTTATCGCATTTCAGAAAGAAGAATTTTACTGATATCTCTAAATACACCTGGATTAGATGCTTCTAGTCTCTGAGTCAGTGTTAGTGTGTTCTCTTAGGTGGTATTTTTCTGCCATCTTTTTCCCATTAAGTTGTCTGCTGTTTCTTCAATGTCCATTGCCAGCATTCTTGTATAGAATTTCTACTCTTCATATAGCTCACACTGAGTACCAATAAATTAATTTATTTCCATATATACCTACAGATATTCACAAATACACTTGTGTGTGTAAAGCAGCTGATTCTGAATTTTAGAGTTACTGGTGGAAGTAGTAGAAGTAAAATTGTTCTTCAAAACCTGTGTTTGCTTTCTTGATGCTTTCTATAGAAAGTCTAAGATTCCTGTGACTCTTGAGTCTGTCATGCAGTCACTGTCTGAGAATTTCTTTCTACACTTTTATGACAACTGAAATCTGTGTACGTATTCTTGGGTTAAACCCTGCAGGGTCAACATCTGGCTGATGAAAGCAGAACATTTTCACCAGAGGTTCTTGCACTTGCCATTTGCTTCCTTCTGTGGGTCTGTGTTAAAACCTGACTGAGCCTGTTTAACTCTAGGCAATGGTGTAAAGCCCATCTGTTCCTTGAAACTTTTTCCTGAAGGAGTGATCTAGAGTGTTTATATTCTCAGCTGTGGTTGTGCTTTTTCAAATACTTAGTTGATGCTTTCCAACTAACCTGTGGTTTGGTTTTTTTTAAAGGTATGTTAGATGGATGTATTCTTAAAGCAGATTTTAAGAATGTTGTAAAACTTGACTGTCTTTAACTTGCAAAGACAATGAAGAATTCATGTCCCTGTTTACTGTGAATGGAGAAATAATATTAATGAACAGATACTGTTAAGAGTGTAGAGAACCCACGGAGACTTCTATTTTTTAAAATATGCAAAAGTCTCTGGAAATACGTGAAAATGCTAAGCATATGTAACTGAATGCCTTTACACACCTGGTTTTCAAATACTCTGACAGTGTAATAATAGGTGGTTACATTCTTTAGACAGGAAGGATACTATTCACTGTCTTTTTATTTTAACTTGGAATTATGATTTAATTTGGTAAGTGGTTCTAATCAAAAATTCCTTCATGAACCTTCACTGAGCACTCTTTGGAGAGAAAGCATACAGTTAAGTAATTAGCACATTTGGAATTAAAAAAAAATAACACTATGAACCCTTTTTCTGGATGAAGATATTGTATTTGTGACATCACAACTTGCTGTAAGTGGTTTAGGTAAACATCTTCATGAGAGGAAAAGAGAACATTATTATGAACATGCTTCAAGTGCAAAATTGGGACCAAATTACATTCATTTGTTCTTATGTTTGAATGAATGATTAACTGAAGACGACATTGAGGTTTGTCTACAGAAGAAAGCTATCACAAAATAAGTTATTTTTTCATGATAGCTCTTCAGCGCTAACTCCTTGTGAACAATTTTATTCTGTACTACAAATTACTATTAACAGTTCAGCTGACTGAAAAAAACATGTAAGTTGCCTCCAGCCCCAGTGAAGAATAAATGCAAGTGCAGCATAGTTACTACATGATAAAATCACATTATTAGCATATTCTGTGTTCCTTTAAAGCATTCTTAGGACAAAGTATTATGTCATAGGTGTATTACTACAGGTACTTGTATGTTATGTATGGACTTACAGCAAAATGTATTTGTTCAAAAAATGTTTATGTTGTTGACAATATAATTCAATTAGAGACTGTAAGTCTGTTATGCTTCACTGTGCTCAAAAGTACTGGACATGAAAATTTAACTGTTGTTAGTTGTAAAATAACAAGTTTGGGTTACTTACTGTGTTTGCTTGACATAAAGGGACTAATGATGTTAATGAAATGACAGGATTGACAGCAACTGGTGTCTTTATGTTCCAGATATAAGTCAAATAACCTGTTTTTGACAGTGGTAAAATCACAAAATTACCTTTATTTCTGTACATAATATTACATGAATATGACAAAGTGAAATTCATGTGTCGTTGTTTATGTAATAGGTAAGCAAAATAAATGCCCACAAGAGCTATCCTGTATCCAGCTGTTTCTGAAAATCACCACAGTTCTGCAACAACTTCTGGCTTTCTAGCACTGTGAATTTGGGGCACAAATACTGGAAGCCTTTGTGTGGGGAAAAAAAAAATCATTGAATGCATGTATCTCTTAAGCTCTGTGAAGAAAAGAACATCGATTGGTGTGTTTTGGCTTTTCATAAGAATGCAACTTCAAATACTTTAATTTGCTGGTGTTGCAGTTTTTATCGATAAACTACTGTTCTAAAAATCATGCATTATTTTTCAGGAGCTTTGATCACAGTAAAGTTTGTCTTAAAATACATCTCTCTGCATTTCTTAAATATACTTTCCTTGGTTCTACAATTTTCTAAGAAAATAGAAAAACTGGGATTAGAGCTGAATGGAAACAAACAGCGCTTGGAACAAGCCCAGCAGGATGTGACAGAAGCCAGAGAGGAGTGCCTAAAACTGACAGAACTACTGAGTAAATCTGAGCACCAACTGCACCTCACCAGGTACCCCTTATCCTATTACATGCTGTAGTACCAATTTCATTCTGCTGATTTTTTGCAACAGGCTTCCCCACAGTCATTAACAAACACTTGCACTCATTGACAACAAGGGCAGCCCTTAGTCGTGTTACACATGGAGATTGAAATAAGTGGGTTATCAACTACAAAGTGAGTTACATACTCTAATTTATGAAAACAAATTACTAGTGTGAAGATAAGGCAATGTTCAGCTCTGGTGATGAGGTAGAATGCTTTTGGGTAGGAAGAAGAGCAGGGGGAGAGTGCAGGTATGTTATTTTTGTTGTGGTTGTGTTTGGTAGGACAAAGATACTTTAAACATCATTTGAGACTGAGGTGTACAGCAGCACTTTTAAGTGAAGAGTTCTTAGATGAATGATCTGAAGTTTCTGCAGCAGAATTACCAGGAAAGTATAAATTAACATAATTGTGTAAAGTTTCATTGAAGATTAAACAATCAAAAGGTAATATTAATGTGTACAAAAGAGGTAGGCTCAAGTATGTGAGGAGGCAGTTTAAGTCATTTGCTCAGTCGAGATGCGGTACAATGCAAACACTGTGACAAGAGATTTTGCCTGACTTTATTCCATTCTTGGGTACAGCTCCCAATGCCATTTATTGTACAACTCATTATGCATTTCTAGAAAACACCAGAAGGTTAACAAGCCAATTATTCATTGCAGCTTGATTTTTGGTAACTGCAAGAATTTTTCCTTTTGCCACAGAAATGCTATCGTCTGACTGTTTATGGAGTTTTGGTTGTGTGTGGGTTTTGTTTTGTTTGGTAGCTTTTACTCAGTCCTTAAGGAAAAAAATTAAGTTATCTTAAATATTACGTGGTGGGGGAAAGCCCTGAGACTTCTATCACTTAACAGAAGTCTGCATGTTTATCTAAGTCTTACACTCTTTGGTCTTTGTGTGAATTCTGCCATTGAGTAAATGGAAATAAAATAGAACCTAATCTAAACTACTAAATTCAATGAATCTATCTTTTTTATTATTATTATTCAGCTACATTTCTATGTAATTCTGAGCACGGTTGTTTAACAGATGGAAGAAAGTACCACTCTAACAGCCTGTATTTAGAGAAAAAATATGCTAGAGGTTAATGAACTTGAAAAAAGTTTTGGGTGAGTTGTTAAGATATCTAAAGTTTGGATTTAGCAGAACTTTATTAATAATGATTTGTTGTGATAGTTAACCAAATGGCTTACCACGCTTCTTTTAGCAAAAGGCTGATTATATGCAGTAAAGCTCTGGATATCTTGGAGGAAATCTGACTAGCTAATTTTTTAATTTTTTTACTTGTGAAAACACTCATCTTGTAAAAATGGGAACTATTGCCTGCTTTTACATATCACTGGATGTAATTAAAGTTGCATTACTTAGAGCTGGATATGTAACATGCAGATGATTCAAGTACCTTTTCAATCTATGGTCTCTGACTTTGGTAAGTTGCTGAGATGCAAATCATTGGAGCCTGGGAACAGTATTTTGGGCAAGTAATGCTCTGTGCTGGCCTTGTTTTCATACAATTTCACAGATGTCTGCTTTTTGAGACAGATGCTGAGCTGCCACGGCTTCTTTGTCTGACTTAGTGCAGCCACTCTTCTGCAATGTCCTAATCTTTTCTTTTTTTTTTTTTTTTTTTCCCCACTTCATGTTATGGCCTCTGCCAATAAGCATGTTTATAACTATCAAAATGTTTTCTATGCTGAAATTTAATTGTTGGAAAAATGTAGAAGCATGGGAAATAGGTTCAAAGCTTTCTCCCTGATATTCTCCAAATTCTGTAATACTTTGTTTCCTGTTGGGTTTTGTGTCTTCCACTTCAAATAGAGTGTCTGTCTGCTTTGCAGGAATACATTAGGTGTTGTTGCTGTCATGAATGAAGAGAAGGGGGTGGAAAAATGAGATGAGAGATTGATCGCTCTTAAACTGTTTCCTATTCTACCTGTGTGCTTGGATTCATAGGGTAGGGTTAGAGACGTTCTTGTATAGTTGTCTGTTTTCTCTGAGTCACAGAGGAAAAGATCTCCTACTGAAATGAAATCTTTCTTTAGCCTGTACACTTTTTCATCCTTTGAGATCACTTCCTGCCAGAACAGGTTTTCTGTATTAGTGAAAGTATAAAAGATATACCTCTGGTATTAGTTTTGCATTTTGAGCTCGGTATGTTTTCAGTGATTGGTACATCCATATTTGTTACTTGTGAACTTCTGTTTGCCTATCAGATTCCTTATTTCATTCTTTATTCCCTTCACCTCAACTGGCAGCTGTGCCAGTGAAAATACTCGCTTGAAGGGCAGTGGTAATAGCAATCCTGTGGGGGTTAAAGACCCATTCACTCTGGCTCTTGCCAAGGAAAACAGATTTTAATCTCTAGACTCCTGCCTGTGGGAGTTTGCTGCAGAAATGGCACTGGTTTAGTTTGTCTCTTGGGTATTTTGGCCTTGGCCTTTTCTTACTGATTCCTCTCTTTTCAGAAGAGGACCAGCTGGTCCACTCCAAGTCTTCTCACAATGCTGGACTTGAGGGAGGCCTGTAGTGCTGTTATATGGTTGTAGGTAGTCCTTCTGTTGCCTTGCATGACCTGTCTGTGTTGTTCTGACAAAAGTTAAAGGTAGCTGAGAGAGGATACAGAAATAATCCATTATTTTGTGTGAATTAGTAAATTACTAAGGAGAAAAGCTCTTCGCTCATCCACTGATTCTAAGTTTGTGTATTGTAAATAAGTAGAATACAGAACTTTGTATTTTAATTTATAAAAAAAGAGATAGTAAATATTATATGAACAGATTAAATCAGAAAGCATGCAGTCTATGTCTTAATGAGGAAAAAAGATCACCTGCAGAACTGCACTCTTCTTCAGGAATCTCTCTTCTTTGCTGTATCCTAGTTTTCAGACACCATTGATTCATTACCAAGTAAACAGTTTCTAAGTTAACAAAATGTACTTGTTAAAAATTCAAGAAAAAGGTTAAATTCAGCTATTCTAAACCATTGCCACAGAGTTTAAAAATGCCTTTTATTGTCACCTTTCTACCCAGAGCAGTATGTTGCTTAGAAATCCCTTTCTATTAACATGCATTTCCTGCTACTGAATCTTGTTAGTAATTCTAATAGGTATATCTTCAAATGACTGGGAAAATCTAGAACTTCTGTGTAGGATTAATTTTCAGTCATGTGACTTTGCAGATGGCATCATGCTTTGAGACTGACCACAGTGTTTAAAATTTCAGCTTTGTGGTTATTTGTACGAGAGTTACCATAGTAGGAGAATCATAAGAAATTACTTCTGAAGTCAATGTTAAATTGCCTTGACTTTGGCAAGATTGGGTCTTGCTGATGAGGCTTACCTGGATCCATTCTTCAGAGTAGAACACACACAGATCTATAATTGTTTAAAATCATGTCAGTATGCTAGTGGGGGAAAAAGAATCACATGAAAGATGCAAGATGTTAACAACTTGCCCAGATCTTAGCATGTCATCTGATTTAATAAAATCTTTCACTATTCTTTTGTAATGGAATCAATGTGAAAAATCCTTCCTCTTTCTGTTTCAAAACAGATAGGAAGTCATTGTAGGTGGGGAAAACATAGTAAATAGTAGAAGAACCCATGCTTTCAGGTTCAATTGATCCCCATCAAGCTTCACTGAATCCCCAAGTTACTTTCTTGAAGTACAGAATTTTATATTGTAGTGAGTCAATGGGTATTGTAGTTCTCAGTGAGTAATCTTTTCCCTATTAGAAGATCTTTATGTTCTCCCTGCTTTTTGAAAATGCTGTGGCCTCTAGAAGCAGCATATCAAAGAAAGCTGCATTTGAGAGTACAGCAAATTTTAGCAGTGCTATAGTCTTCCAGCTGTTCATTGCTTCTTCATACTAGTTTGAGGTACTGCTTTGACACTTACATGGATTACATGTATAATAAAGTGCACAAATCTCTCTCTCCACCTCCAGGTTCCTGTGGCATTATTTAGTCACTGAAGTTTTGGTGTTGAGCTCTGTGTTATCACCAGTGTTCCTTGTTGGAACTGCAGCATGTCTCATACATTTATTTTCCCTATTTAAGTGATGTTACTAAATGATAGAATGTAAACTAACTTCTTGGTGGTTTTAGGTCTTCCAGGGAATAGATAATACTAGTATCTATTAGTTAGCAGCACACTCACTGTCATGATCTTTCCAGGAATTCAGTATGTCAGAAAGAGTCTGCTGTCTGTACTTGAAAGGAGGTAATATTAAAAGAAATTATGTCACTAATACTAAATAATGATATGTGTTCCTATACTGACTGATGAAAGGACCAGTAACACTGAAATTGGGGCTGGAAGGGGAGGGAAGGAGAACAGAGAAGCAGAAATGAGATATAAACAGTTGATTTCTAACTTTTTTTTAATGTATCTTAATTAATCTTGTACACAACCATTATTTTAAAATGCAGGAAGAAGTGATAACATGAAACAACTCTGATAATTAATAAACTTTTAATATTCTGCTTCATATGTTTACTTTTTGTTAAATTTAGAGACGATTGCGACTGTCATTGCGATTCAGTCAACATTTATTTCTATCTGCTTTTCATATATACAAAGGCATCAGGATGCCAGAAAATAAACTGTTAACGGAGAATTAACTTCTTTGGCACGCTTTCATACTTATCTTCCAAATTAAAGAAAATGAAATGGGCAGAAGCAGAGTGTAGATTACCTCCTTTTTGTCAAAAATGGTGGGAATTTGAAAATTAATAATAAAAAAGGGAACAGATGCAGTAACATGCCAGAGGGAGATTAATGTGGAGAGTAAAATCTGTGAGCAACAAAACTGAAGCAAACTGAATCAGTGGGAGGTGGTTGTACAATCAAAATCAGGATAAAAGAGAAATTACAAACAACCCTGCACTTGTCAAAGTAGTAGTAATGAAATCCTGACTCTGCCAGCAGTGAGAACCTGTGTTAGCACTTTGGGGTAAGGCCGGGAGCCGGGTGCCAGGTAGGAGGGCAGCGCGAGGCTGCTGGGCGGCAGCCATCGCGTGTGGAACAGATGGCAGGGAAAGCTGGCCGGGGAGGGGCTCCTTCGCAGAGCTAATCAGACAGTAACGGATAGGGCAGCTGGGAGGACTGACCACCGAGAGGCAAGCGGCGGGGTAGCCGCAGCCTTCCATGATGTGTGCAGTGGTGTGCCCACCGGCCAGAGAGAAGACCTTGCAATGTCTTTTCCATGCGGCAGCCACACAAACTTTGGAAGCATGCGGCACACCTTGCCCTAGGTGAGGGGACAGGGGAGGTGCAGGCTGGCCGCTGTGCTTGCAGTGTGGCCCGCTGGGCTTTGAGCACTTCCACTTAGATGTGTTATACCCCCTTGTACCTAAAAAATACATGTGCTCTCGGTTCTGTTGTGTAATAAGGTTGCGTGTTTTCATATTTTATCATAGCAGCATAGTGAATGTGGAATTTGGCAATTGACAGAAATACAAAAGCACGTGGGCCCAGGGACAGATCCGGCATGCTGATAAGAAAACTTTGCTGATGTCAAAGGAGGGGAAAGCCATAGGTCGGCACCTTCCCACAGGGTTGGGCCCCTCTGATGAATGAAACCAGTTTTCTGATGTTTTATTTTTGCTTGGAGGAAGCACTTTCCTCTTCATAAATTTAAAGCTTTTGAGGAATGAATGGAGGTCTGAGCCTTCTGATCTTGAGTCACATGAATAATTTGCCTCGCATGAAAGTAAAGATCAATAGGATTTCTTGTGCAAGTAAGAGGTAGTCATGTGCAAGAGGATTACAAGGTCATACCCTGCATTGATGACCGTCAGCTTGAAAGAGAAATGAAAACAAAATTTTATCAAGGAAAGGAGGGAAATAAAATCCTGAAATGGAGCAAGAGATACCTGACCTCTTATTGCCCAGATTTGTTTGATTGGAATATATGATACTTTTTTAGACAATTTAACAACAACAACAATATGTATATATACACGCACACATCTTTCTGTGTCTACTTTTTTGAACTTCTAGATTTCTCATCTGCAGAAGGTTTATAGCTTGGCTCAATTATTCATTTTGAGCAGGGAGGGGAGGAAACATTACAGGGATTTGAAATAGGTGGTATAACATAGCCATATGCTATTTATGCAGCAGTTTCTGCAGTAAATCTAATTTGGTGCTGTCAAAAAAAATTAGACTTATTTGGTATAGCAATACATTAGTAAATGATGGTGGTAGCTCTGAAAGTTGTCATTCACTTTGCTTTACTTGCAATAGAATCTTGCAAATCTTTTTTCCTTCCTTTTCTCCTAAGCAACTCTGTGAAAATGTCTTAATTCTTTGTCCTGCAGCTGTAGAATTTGCAAATATTCCCACAACTGAAAAGGTCTTGCTTTAAGGTAACTGACAAAGGGGATGGAAGAAAGAATAACTTCTATTGTTAGCAATTACATGAATGTGTAGGAGCAGAAAAATCAATAAAGTGGTAAGGGATAAATTTCTCCTTTGCCTACAGGTTTTCATAGTGCAGCTGAAATTGTTTATCTGATTATGTAGCATGTAGATAAATTAGCTGCTCTGCGTTATTATAGAAGGTAAAATATTTTACCTGCCATGGTAAGACCATATGCTGCTTTATGAAGACTGATACTGAATGATTTGAAATAAATCGTCTCTGTCATCTTCTGGCAATGCCTTGTAGAAGTTTTGAAGCTGATATACTTTGTGTCAAGATAATACGCAACTATTTAAATATATTTCTTTTTAATAATTTAAATATAGTTAAGGTGATTGTGTAAAACATGTAAAGGCTGTTGATGAAGTGTAAAAGGGAAAGAAAGATATCGTAAAAAGAAGTAAAGAATAAACCCAAAAATATGTGTTAAATTTGAATATGGATGTCTTTCTAAATTACTTTGTTTTTTTATATAATTTACTGTCCCAAAATACAAATTTATAAAGGAAAAAGCAGTAATACATTTTCAGGTTTTAATTTTAAGTTAATCTAAAATTTTCTCCATAGCATTTAAACTGCAACTGGTTGCATCAAATTTCTCTAATGATTTCACCTTTTTTACATCACATCAGTTCACTGAGGTAGCCAAATTGCTGCTGCATGTAGTGCGGTTCAGGAGCAGTGATAATACTTAACAGTGCTTTGGATCAAGCAGTGAATTCTGATGAAATACAGAGGCAACTAACTGCTGCAGAAAACAAAAGTCTTTATAGGGTCTTTGTTTTGAGCAGCTATTATTCATCATTAAGAGTAATAAATTTATACATGTGTATCAAATATTTACTTTGATCTCATTCAAATTAGTTATCTGTTTGTATGACTAATAACAACAGGATAAAGATTTAAATTTTTTGAGCCATAAAAATACTTCAGACACATGTAATCAAGACTACTGGAAGTTTTTCTGAATTTGCTACTGAAAATGTTATTCTGATTGTTGTCTTTATTTTTGACTTGTTCCAGGGATTTTCTCTCAAGTACATGTGAAATCTTGTTTCTATGACAAAATAAAATGTATTTTTTCTATCAGCACTTGCTATTTGACCTTAATTTTTAAAACGGCCTTTTGCTTTCAAAACAGTATTCAAACTTGTTTATTTTGTGCAGTCACAGTGCACAAAATTTCTCCTGAAATTCTTGCCTGGAAAAAAAATTCAACAGAGATAGCAAAGGGTCCTCAAATCGGGACTTTATCAGACTTGACATTGGAGAGCATCAAACTACAGGTTGTGTCGTCTCTGGAGTAGGTAGCTGGTGGATGGAGGAAGGAAGAAAATCACCTGAGCATGCCAGCTCTGGCTGTCTGGCAAGCTCTCCTCACCCAGTTGCTCAGTGCCCTTGTGGTCAGAGGGAGACTGTGTGCTGGGAGATGCCTGTCCTGAAAGAGCAGATGAGCACAGCCTCTGCCGTTGTCTGTTTGACAGGGTTGACCTTCTTCCCCTGGCTGTGCTGGCAGTGTGGCAAGCTTAATAGCATGCTACTGTTGGTTACCCCTGTGTTCTGGGTGGTTTGAGTATCAAACTACATTTTTGTAGGAGCAACTCTGCTTGATTACCTTTTCCTTGTTGAGTCGCTTTTACAAGGCTTAAATCAAACTGAAGGATTAAAGTTTCTCTGTAGTTAGGTGGGATGCTGCTGCATATTCTTTTTGTTTTAGAGTTTCCCTTCTATTTCAGTGTTTTTCTTCACCTACATGTAGTTGCTTACAGAATAATATCATAGCATCAGAAAACATTCCATTGCAAATGCAGGGACTAATCCCTGTATAAAGGATATATCAGTATTTAAGTTATTATTCAGTTAAACTCCTGCAATGTTTGTCAATGCAATTTTTATTAGAGTTAAATTCAGACTTAACATAAGTATAACTGCATTTCGCTAATGAGATTGGATTGCCTCCTGGATTTGCTCCCAGAAAGCTTTACTTTAAATTCATTTTTGGTAAAAGGGTAATAAAAATGGGTGGTTCATTAATATTGCTTACAGAACTTTAAATGTGTATTTTAATTTTTGTACTATACTTAATCCCAGCAAAATGTCTGATTTTTTTTTTTATTATTTTTTAAGGATATCCAAGGTTTGCAGTGAAATTGAAAGGAATTTCTTATTTTAAATGAATGAGACTGTTGAGGAGGTTACTTAATAATTCAGGGGCTTGTGGTTATCAGAGTGTATTCCTGAAAAGAAATGTGAGCACAGGAATTGCTAAAAATAATGTATCCTGTTGACAGTATGAATTTAGTCTCAGCCCTGACTAGCAATCTTTGTAATTTGTCTCAACATGGAAGGCATTATTTTAACAAAGAGTTGCTTATGTGTTTGCAAGGCTTAAAAACAGAGGAGAAAAAAAAAACAGGATTTTTTTTTTCTTAGTGTTGCATTTGAAACATGAGTAGGTAAGTTAAAAAAAAATGCTACAGATGAAATAATTTACAGTGAATAATGCTGTTGATTGGTTTAAGGTTTCACTGTAAACTTAATCATTCAGCTGTTCTCATTTTCTCTTTGTATTTTTAGTGGTGTTAAAATGAGAGTCAAAAGCTTTCATTTATTATTTTATGTGTAATATTTTTATTAGCCTTTTCCACCTCTTTGTGTAGCTCTGCAAGTCATTCTTAGATTACAGATGAACACACATGAAGAAAAACACATTAGCTGTTAGAGTTAATGAATGGTGATTAAAATCTATTCTTTTGCTTCTGTATTATTTCTCCAATACCCCCAAACTGATATTCGCAGAGGACTGTAAAGAACTTCTTCTGCTAACCAGCAGAAGATGTGGATTTAAATCCACACCGACAGTTCATTTGACAATGACCTTGAGGGGCTTTGCTTCTTGAAGAAGAAAGCAGAAGCTTGCGGTAAACAAAGTTCACTTCTGACAGATGGATTGAATGACAGAAAGGTTGCGAGTGCCAGAATAGCCCTGGCAGAGGAGGAAATGTTCAGTGGAATCCAACAGGAGAGGAGGTGTGAACAGGTGCAGGGTTGCTGACGGAAGGGGAACCAGATGGAAGGAGCCAGAGCCAGTTTATTTAAAGGAAAAGGCAGAAAACACTGAAAGGCTGTGCGATCAGTGGCTAAAAGTGTGCATGGAAGAAGGTAAAAATTCACAAAGCAAAACTGCACAGTGGGATATCTAACACTTAACATAATGGTAGTAATTTGTGAGTTTTGTTTTAAAGTTGCTATTGAAATATGTTTCTCCCTTACTCTTGACAGCATAAAGAAGAGAGGTTTATAACCTGACCAAAAAAAATCCCCCCAAAACACCATGCTATACTGCCTGTCTATTATTTCTAATACTGAGGTGCAAACAGTTTCAGTCAGGATAATACGAAAAAATATGCCACAGTTGACCAAAACAATAAAAAGCCTGTAATACTACATTTTAAATTTTTAACTCATATTCATGTCTAGTTCCTGTGATATGTGGTTAGATAAACATATCTTTCATTGAGATTTGTCTGTAATATCTTGAGCCAGTCAACCACAGTTAAATACAATGTAATGTTAACGCTGTATTTCTCATCTTTCTTGCTTTTGGTCACAAGTTTATCATTTTGCTGAAATATGTGGTATCTCATTGTGGGATGGGGGAGAAGTCTAGCTTACCCTAGATGAAATTCCTTCATAATCAAGTATTGTCTTTCAAATTGTCATCTAGAAGAATACTTTGTCCTGTCCAACTGTCCTGTCAAACTATCCTGTTTCTTCCCAAGCTACTCATGTGAGGCTTGGTCCTTCTGAGGTAGAACTATTCCTCACTTCTTCTCAACTTCAGCAGTAGTTGGGGAGTGTTAATGACTTCAGAGTATCAGGCCTGTGGTAGCTTAACAGCTGGTTGTAGCCCAAACCTAATGCCTATGAAAAACAGAGGTGACTGTTCAGCAGTCATTCATAGTGCAACTAACTGAATCATTCAGTTGTGCTGCTCTGATCCATGTCAGGTGTGAGCCCACAGTCTTTGCCTTTTGAATTAGTTAAAGCATGCAATGCAGTGTTTATGCTGACTTTATGCCAGCTGCAGCAGGACAGATGATACCTGATTCAGCATAAAGCTTGCTGGTACAAAATTAACGTACCAAAAAGATTGGGGTTTTGAGCAAATTTAGATTGGCAGAGTGAGTTCGTAGCAGATCAGGTCTCTGCATCATTTAGCTGCATCATTTTTTTTATTCAGTGGTAGGAGCCTAGTGATTGGATTTACTGTATTAACAAGCTGAGCTTTGGCATACATGGTCATAATTGTTTTAAGCTTGTCTAGATCTATGCTGCTGCTGAAAAGACAAATCCCTAGAGTGCTAATATGTGGCTGTGTCTGGCCACATATTGCCAGGCCCTTGCTGACACTGGAAGACAGGCACCTGTGTGATCAGGTGGTTCAGAGAGTTAATCAGATAGGCAAAAAAAAATCATTTGTTCTTGCAGAAGAAGTTGCATGAGTGCTAATTAGAATGAAAAGAGGAACCACACCCTATACTGGCTATGTCACCTTCAACTGGCTTCTGAAACTACGTTATAAGAGACTGCTGGTGCTAAATTCAGGAATTGCTGTGAGTCAAGCAAATTAATAACTTTGTATATAAAGAGTAGAGGTCTGTAAAAGTCTCCTATGCTAAGCATTCATTTCAACATTCAGCCATTTGTAAAAGTGGCTCGTGCAGCAATGATAGAATATACCAAAGAAAGGGGCACAGCAGTACTGTGAATTGCTTAGGGCTACATAGAAAGATTTCACAAAAAAACCCACTTTTCTCATTGCATCATTCTTTGTAGCTTCTGTTCTTTGCTTAATTGTATGTTACTTCAGGGACTTATCAGCCAAATAGTTCACAATCTGATGCAGTAGTAACCACTGCAGGATGGATGTTTACTTAAATGATGCATAGCTTGCTGGCGAGGCTTATGTGTGCTAGAAAAATGAGATTTTGGTCCTAAGCCATTATGTTTGACCTAATATGAGATGTTAATTGCTGTTAGAGACGTTTCTTTTTCTTCTCCAACAATGAAACAGTGGACAGTTAATGATCACACTTAGCTGAGATTTGTTGTACAGAGAAATACCCAGTAGTCTGTGCTGAGGAACTGGTGGTTTTCTATGTATATCTTGAAGGTGTAACACTGAAAGAATAAAATCAGGTTATAGGCCAGCTGTTTGCAAATTCTTTCTTTTATGATGAATTTGAAGTAAAAAATGTCATCCTTCTATTTGTTAATAGGCCTAGTAGATAGAAGTAGAGATGGAATGTACCATGAGTTATTTATGCACTCAGGTTCTCAGAAATAGAACAGGAATCTTTTTCATGTGCAGCTATTAATGTATAATATCTCTTGATGTGTCAGGGTGTAATGGGAAAAGTGAAACTGTTTTATTGCTTCTGTAGACCTAATGTTATACAATATGCAAATATATGTATAAAAGTTATAGTGTGTTTCCAGTGATGTGGCTGCGTTCTAAATAGAGAAGGCTGGGGGAAAAATTCAATTGGAACAAGAAAGTCATGTATTGATTTCTGTTTCAGCAAAACTGAAATTCTCAGAAAAAAATAAAATGTAGTATGACCAGCTGACATCATTTGGGTTCTGAAAATGCAGATAGGCAAGTAATTTGCATTGTGGGGAAAATAGTTTTAAGCTGATTTGTCAAACAATTGTGGTTGTTTTCTTCCCAGAAAATGTTTTTTGGTTTTTGAGGTGTTTTTATGAAATAGTTGTAGCCTGGCAGGGCTGTCTTTTCCAGTCTTTTCTCTCGGGTAGAATAGGAAAGGGTTTAGTTGGTTGATTGAGTCATTAGCGTTCTTTAAAGATATTTCCACTATAAAGTTTTCTGTAACATCTTCTAACTTTCCAGGTCCATATTTAAAGAACTAAATCAATTGAATGCTTAATTTTGTGACACTTTCAAACCCTTGACCTTTATACAACTTCTCTAATTGCTTGTAGTACCTGCTACTTCACATGGTTATGAGAAGAAAACTCTGACATTTCAGTATTTTAGGAAACTCTGTCTCTCTTAACTACTGCAGTTAGGCACCTTACACTGTAAAGAAAAAAATAATTTCTTTAAAGCTTTTGTAAAGTTTTTAAATCCACAGTTCTCATGAATGAGATGACATGCATCCTTAATGACACAATCTTCCAATTCTAACAACTAAATAAAGTTAGGTCTCTGCAAAGTTTGACCATGCAAATGTAGATTGTACTGAAGCTTACCAAACACAGTGTGCTGGCTGGGGCAGTTTCCAGAAACTTGAGCTTTCTGCTGAGAAGACCTGGCAGCCAGCTCCAGAATCAGCATCCAGTCGCTCCCAGAAACAGACATGAAGTGCAACTCAGTGGGTAATTCCCACAATAGGATACAGGAAGGGCAATATTTCAGCTCCTTGGACGGATTTTTTTAAAATGACCATATCATGATATTTTTCAATTCTTGCACAAACATGCATGTATGCATATTTTTTTTATTTGGGGGTGGGGTGGGGGGGTTGACATAAAAACATTCATTTCATGCCTTGCCTTCTACTCTGTAAAAAGCACTCAGAACCATAAAATCCAGCCAGACCAGACATGCTGGGGTGGATTTACACATACACTGAAAAAATGAAAACTTTTTTACAATAAAATTGAATGGCAAAAAAATCTATGGTGTTGTGTAAGAGGAAACCAGGAAACACTGTCTAGCTGTGTCCTCAGTCATAGTAATCCTAAGTAATAACAAGGGTCTGTTACATGAAAATACATAGGCCTACAATGCTAAACGAAAACATTCCTAGAAGCCTGACTTAAGGGAAAGGGAGAAATCTTGTGGCCCTGAGACTTTTTGTTGTTCAGTTGATTCCAACGCATGAGTAAGTTGCATTTTCTAGATCTCTGTTAATTTAGAAGGTGTGGAAATTGATAATTCTAAATCATAGCTGCTCTTTAAATCTGCAGAATTCAGGGTCTTACTAGGTTGTATTTCCATACCTTAATGTTTGAAAGTACTAAGACTTTGGATAGCAAAAGATAAAACTCTCTAAACGTGTTCTCCATTATAAATACCTGCAGTGCTGCTGCATTGAAAGGCCAGAAAACAGGTTTTGGTCAGTACATTGATAGAGAAAATTATTTAAGACCATTTCTGGGGAGAATGACTTCTTGGTATTTTTTTCTTTTTTCATATTTGTAGATCAACCTTTATGTTTGTCTGCTGATCTTACAAAAAACAAACAAGCCCTCACCCTCCTGTGTATGACATAGTTATGAATATAGATGTGGAGAGTAGAAGGAAGGAATTTGTGATGTGTTCTGACATATGATCTTATTGCATGTACACTCTTTTATATCCTTAACATTGCAGTATTTGGATACTTTCTGATAGTAAGATAGGAGACTGCAAACATTTTCTTCATGTTTCCCCTTACAGAGTATGGTAGATATTCTCACCTCTTCATTCAGATTTTTGTTTTGTTTTTCTACTGTGAAAGTTGCTCTGTGGTTTGTTCATCGTGTTTTTCCTGTAGCCTGAGAGAACAGCAAAGATATACTCAGATTTTCCATTCTTCCCTTGAGACTTGTAGCTGAAATAATAATATGAAATAACGTATGTGAAGGTGGTTCAGAAAGCTGCTTGTAATGGACAATATACTATACCTCTATCATGGAAAGCTTGCACAATAGACTGTGAAAACAGTGCTGAGCCTTTGTACCCAAAGCTATTGGCTCAAATCTTTAGGATTCCTCATACATGAAGGCATTCAAGTCCTAGTTTCAAAAGTGTTCTAATTTATGTGAGTGTCCTCAGGCCAGATTTTGTTAAAGATACTATTTTTCAAAACTATTTTTCAATTTGGGATCAAGAAGCTTGTGCTACACATGGGCTTTTTCTCCCAGTGTTTCTGAAAATCCATTTCCTCTGGAAGAGATGGGGAAGTCCTCAGCTGACTGTTTTCCCTCTGCTGAGGTGATTTGTTCTGTAGTAGTTCACAGTGCTGGTGCACTTGGCTATCTCTTACCTAGGAAAGAAGTCTGTGCTCAGCCACTGAGACACACAGTAAAAGTATCAGTGTTGACTTACTCTCTTGCTGCCGAAGTATGAGTGTTGATGGTAAGTTCCAGGACTGGTCATTGTTTAGGCCAACATTCTTTAAGGTTCATATACCCCAAATGTTTGGAACAGTAAATGCCAGGTATTCCTTAATGATTTATGAACTCTAGGTTAACGTGAGTATATATGGAAGCTTAAAATATTTTCTAATTACATTTTTAACTATAATTAATGAGAACTTTTTTAAATGATACGATAACCTCTTGTATGCAGCTGAACTGAGATAATTGCTTCAGTATTTTAATTTGTCCTCTACTAATATATCCATTAGCTATTTAAAAAATGCCACATGTTTGAGCTCAGAGAAAAATCAAATAGTCAATATAGGAAGAATGGTTGTATTTTTTAATTTTGTATTTTTACTGTTGCAAAAAGCAAAAATGCTCTTGCAGAAATACCTACTATTGAACTGCATTTTGAAATTCAAAGTTTTGGCAATTGAAGTTCTACTCTTTTACAGTCAGAAATTGATAATCTCTTATTTATGTCAAATATGACTTTCAAATCACTTGTCTACATCCTTTTTAATTACTGCAAAGCCATTTAGCTGAGAGCAGTCTTCTGTTGAAAATGGATCTGCAATACAGTTTTTGTTGTTAGTGGTGGGAAAGTTAGGTTTTTTTTGTTAAATTTGTAGATCAAATTCAGATGGCATACTTTTATGTTAGATTTGAGGTAAAAGTGAATTTTCACTTCATTTTCATCAAGAATTTTAAAGATTTGCAGATGGTGAGAATTTTGTTTTTCCTGCACTGTAAGATGGTTTACTGTGCTCTTTTTGTTTTGGTCAAGAATATTTAGTAAGCATATCTTATATCTTTCAGTCACTGCAAAGCAGAATCCAGTTCATTGAGATATATGAACAAGTTAACTAAATAGGCTGGTCTTGGCAGCCATAACTCAATCAGTGTTTAAAACTGAAATCACTGTGGAAAACTTGCACTTCAGAAGAAGGCTCAGTGAGCTTGCCTTAGTGTGAATGAGTATTTGGTTACTTCTGACTGTATGGCACAAAAATGAAAGTAATCATTTGTTCAGTGCTTCTGCTGTAGTAAAACTGGTCGATGTGATGGCCAAATCCAGAATACTACAATCATAAAATGCATTTGATGTTGGAAGGGACCTTTAAAGGTCATCTAGTCCAATACCCTTGTAGTAAGCAGCGACATCTATTATCAGATAAGCATTTATTTAGTAAGGATACCATGTGAAAGACCTTTAATTTTTGTTGCTGTCTCAAATTTTGATTGTTTGCATTCCAATAGAGAGTGGGGTCCTGCAGTTTAACCAGTCTGTCCCTTTTTTTGATGCTTACAGATTACAATTAATTTTTAGCTGTCATTTCTGATTCAGATCTTACCCCTGTCATCAAAATTAGGCTGTTGCTTTGCTTTACATTGTCTCTGTTTATCATTACTCTGTAAAAGAAGTTCTGAACTTTTTGTTGGAGGACACTTCTACTATCTTCATCTTCACATTAGTGCTGGAGAGGGTATAATTATTTCCTTCTGTCTACAGTCCATAGCTTTTCTGTTTTCATAGATAAAGTTCCCTTCCTCTCACAATTCAGAGTAATTGCAAATAAGCTGGTGCTGTCAAACCTGCTGAAACTTGTGCAGTATTTGCTACTGTAGCAGCAGTGTTACTGGTAGTACCTGAAATCTCTTGAGCCTTTTTCTGCACGTTTTACCAATGTTTTGTTGGTTTACGTTTTGGTTTGGGTTTTTTTTTTTTTTTAGGGAAAGCAGGGAATAGAGGTTTGGTTTTTTTCTCTGTATATGTAAAGTGTGTTAGAGAAATTTTCAGTAGGAGGGCAGAGATTCTTAGAGAAACTTAAGAGATCAGGGCGGTGTCAACTCAAGGTGTCAGTGAAAGACTTAACCACTTAGTTTAGACATCTTTGGCTCCAGGAATTTTTTTCATTTGTCAGCAGCTCTAGGCACCTCAGGTAGTGTTCTTTATGTGGCACTGGATGTGCCTCAGTCCCAAAGTATTCTAGATCCTAGGGCTGAGACTAGTTAGCTACCCTACTGCATAAGACTTAACCTGTATCTTCTTAGTCTTAGAATTGAGTTTTCATCCACTATATGAACTTACCTCTTTTGACACAGTTTTTTCAACCATAGGGAACTGCCCATGTATGCATGGTTTCTGAGCTCCTGCTAGTTTGCTCTATACAGTAAGTACATGGCTTTTTTTGATACATCCCCTTAGCAAGAGAGAATTTCTGGGTGGCAGTAGATTCTCCATTTCATTTGAACTTGCCCTTTAGTATGTGTTTGACAGGGGGAACGGACTTTTACAGGCTTTCTCTGGTAGCTGTGCAGCATGAGACCTGCTGAAGGCTACCTCCATTAGAATGCTAGCCAACCAAATGTATGCCAGCAGAGCACTCAACTGCACACAGCCATTTCATGAAAGAAACTTAAATAATGTGATAGTGCCACTTTCTTTAGCTGAAAGTGTCTGGGGGAATGTGTTAGCTGCTAGTGTTTTGGGTTTGGTTTTGGGGTTTTTCTTTGACCAATCCACTGCTCATTACAACAGTCTGAATGTAAAAGGACATTTGGAAAGGAGAGAGGGGTTTAAGTAGACTGGCTCCCAGCAAATATGGAAAGATTTTTCATATAAATGCTTTCAATATTTGGAGCTTACACTTAGGAAATAATGCAAGCATCACTCCTTAGGGTAGCCCAAATGTGGTTAAGAAGTAATTCTGAGAATGATGTGATAAAGTGCAGTACAGTGTATGAAATTTCCTTGGAAAATGTGCTTTGTTTCCTTAATGCTCTAATATTCTTGCTATCTAAACGTATTCTTTGTGTCAAATCATTTTCAGCCTTACCTCAGAAAAACTGACTCTGTTTTCAAAGGGAGTTTTGCCTAAGGTAGGGCTTGCAACATCAGGACCAGGAATTAGTGTAATGTGACCCACCATTTGTGTTGCTTTGGGGTAAATTTAAGAGAGAAGATTTAACATTTTGTGTGTCATGCTGAGATATTGCAATATCTCGGATGGGTTATTAGGCACCAATCCAAAGGTTAAGTGCAGCAACCACATGAGTTGTGGCTTTATCCTTACATGATCTATGCCTGTGTTCTGGTTTGTAGACTCTTGAAAATAGGTATTATCCCTAGAATAAAATGAGACATTTATAAGACCTTATTGAAACATGTCCCAAGCTATTAAGTATAATTTCAGTAGAAAAGCGTGTGCATATGTGCTATTCGAAATCTAGAAATCAATCCTTACATGTGTGACCTCACTGAAATTTTGAATCTAGATCTTGGTGTGCATCAGATAAATATTTACAACCTTTGGGAAAGTCTAGATATGAATTTTTAGTTTAGGACTTTTTCTAATTTATATGCATATATCTTTTTAGGGTTTTATTTTCCATGCTGGTTTTGCTTGGCTTGCTTTAAATAAAATGCTTCAATGGAGTGTGGTAATCTAGCATTTGTTTTGCCTCAGGAGTAGATTGCCCCATCTTGCATATCTGGTCAAGTAAATTGCTCTCTTCCCTGTGTACTTTGATAATAGTACTGGGCTTTAGCCTTTCCTGTACAAACCCCTAGTGAGCAGAAAAACAAGGGGCTGGGCCTTTGTGGTGCTAACAGTCTTCTCTATTGTAATGGATTCATTCACCTGCTATTCACATAAATTAATAGTTAAACTTCTTTGCTTGTTTAAGAAAACTCATTAAGCTTTCAGAGTACCTGCATGATGAATACTGTGGCAATCGCTTCCATTGACTTATCTCCTGCTGGTTCACTGGGAACCAGTCCATCGTGGGGTCAGGTCCCTAAGCTTCATTGCAGAATGAAATAAATAGCATTTAAAAGAAAATGAAGATAATATTTTCAATACAAAGTGGATGTTGGGGAACTTCCTAATGGAAAAAGAAGTTCTATTAAATTTTTTTTTTAATCCTTTTTTTATCAGAAAGGCTACTTTTTGCTCAGGAAATAGAGCACGCTTTTTATCTAATTTCTCCTAGTCACTGCAGAATGTTTGACATTGTAAGAAAAAGGTCAGTTTCTATAACCTGAAGTGGGAGGCATGTGAAAAGCTTGGCCAGATTCTTTTTTAATTATTTTTAATTGAAAGTTCTGCTTTGCCTTTTTAATTTATTATCTTCAGTATATGATTTTTATTTTTCTTTATTTCCCATGTGCTTGGGGTTTTTTGTAGATTGCAGAAAGAAAGCATTCAGCACAGCATTAGCAACGAAGCAAAGGCCCGAGCCCTTCAGGCCCAGCAAAGAGAGCAGGAGCTGACACAGAAGATGCAGCAAATGGAGGCCCAGCATGAGAAAACTGGTAGGTGGTAGGGAAAGATTAGAGCCTGGGCACTCACTCACAAGCCAGGCCCACGCCTTACTGTGAAATGACATCAGGAACACCTGTAACCTTTGGCTGGCCGAAGGGAGCAGATGCTAACTACACCGGAGATTCCGAATTACATATTAGTTAGCGTTTAAAAGAGAAAATGGAAAGTATTGCCCACTGTCTGTTGATTTCAGAGTGCTGCTCTCACATCTGTTGCACCATCTGGATTATGAGTTTATTTACCTGTGTTCAAGAAACGTAAAGCTGAGAGAGACCACAACAAAGTAGAAAAACAAAGGGCTTGTTTTTGGCTGGATTTTCAGGCACACATGTTATATAAAGAAAATAGCATCAGAAGCTCTGCGGGAAATGCTCTGAGCTTACAGTTAAAGTCTCCTGAATAGCATTGAACAGTTCCCACAGTACACACATTATAGCTACTCTAAAAGCTTAATGAGTTTGCTTCGGCATCCAAACTGGAGAAAAGCTTTAGCCATTAATCGGTTCTTAATTCACTGTCGCAGCTGGATGTAATTCACTGGCTCCAAATTGATATGTTCCTTTATTTAATCTTTGCAGCCTCAAACATTTTTAGCACTACCATGTGCCCCCATCCTCTCTACCCCCTACCCCCAATCTAGAAGAAAGATGCTTAAACCCTTGCATACTTCAGGTTGTCATAATAGGAGACTTCATTGCACTGACTTAGTTGATCAATAATGTCTAACCTTTAATCTGGAAGTAAAATGGGTTTTCCAAACAAGTAAAAGAGGACTTTTGTTATTGTGAAGTGCTGTGCCAACAACATTAATAAAGGTGTGGATTAGAAACAAAAAAATACATTTTATGGAGAGGAAATCTCTAAAACCTGGAAAAGAGGAGCTTCATCTCTTAAGGAACACTGTATATTCATATGCTTAAGAAAATGCCATTTTTAATCATGAGCCATGCAGTACCTTTAGAAAAATTATGTAGCGTGTATTTATCCTAAACAGTGTCAGATACCTCAGGTTAATAGGCACATTTCCATCTGCTCTCTTGTTTTATGCCTTTTTGCAGCATTATCACAGTACTAGAGGACCTTTTTGTGTGTTCAGGGAATGCAAACAGGTACATTATGGGTGCTGTCAATACAGTAGGAAAAGATAAGAAGCTCTCAGAATCTGTTTTTCTTACTCTAGCCAACACGTGTATATGTCCAAGTACAATTTTGTGCAAGAGATGGATAATTTAATGTTCTGGTGCCTAAATTGTCCCAGTATACAAAACTTTAAACAGCATTATGGCTGCGTTTGTTTTTATGTATCTCTAGAAGGATTAGGAGGAGTTGGAAGGGGTAGTCATTTATTATGTACATAGAGAAAATTGTGTATTATATGACTCTAGACACATACAAGTAAAGTGCTTGATTTCTAGGTCATGAGTTCTGGTTCAGACCAAACAAACTGAGAGTAACTGAAAAATAATTTGTAAAATGGTTTCACTGCAGTTGTCACTGGACAGTAACTCTTTATCTTATTATTGAAGACAAAACCCCCCATGTTAATCATAGTAAGCACAGGACCTAGTAAATAAAAGAACTGGTCTTGTAGGGAGAGAATTAAATGTCTTCAGTGTGTTTGGGTTGCCACTGTATCCTCTGCAGCAGCTGAGCAAGAACAACACTGCTAAAGGCATGGCCAAATTTATTCCTTTCTGAAGTGTCAATGAACTTCCAAATTAGACATGTAGCCTTTATTTGGTGATTTGTTATAATTCCATGACCAAGTAACTGAAGTTTAAAAAGCATACCAAAGCCAGAAGGATCTAGAGGAAAGACATTAAGAACATACAAAATTGTTTCTGATTTATCTATAAATTTATATAATTGTAAAATAAATTTCTAGTTTTATGATTTTATGGTTTCTAGTAAATGAATTGGAGTCCTTGCTGACATCCCAGAATACATTCATAACAAAATTAAAGGAAGAATGTTGTATGCTGGCAAGGAAGCTGGAGCAAAAATCAGAAAAATACAGGTTAGTATATTTTTTTTCTTATCCTGTCCCTTTTATTATTAGGATATGCTTCTTCATTTTTTAATTTGTATTTTAATATTTTTTATTATTTATCTTACGTGTTACACATCATTTCAATATAATATATGCCACTTCAGAAACAGGGGTGCGAAACATTGCACTTTTCAGATTATTTCCAGCTATTACTTCAAATTTGTTAGGTAAATCCAGTCTAAAAATTGCATACCATTTTCTTCTTGATGTTCAGATTCTTAATGTGAAGCATGGAAAACTGTTTTCAGAGCTACAAGAGAGTTTATGTGAAATTAGATGAAAAATGAAATATTTAAAATTTTCAAAACTGTAGTATGTTCTTATTGTTTATTTAAAGCTTCATTCACAATACTATACACTGAATAATTATCTCTGAAATAATTTTTCTCAAAAATGTTTGTCATTGATGCTCAGATTGTGCTGCTGCTTGTTAGGTGGTGCTTTCAATAGCATGTCTAAATGTAAAGCCATTTAAAATTCACGAAAGCAGCAGTAACTGGTTTAAATAAATACAGAAATATTAAGGTATCTTTTTAAAAATTCTATAGGACAAAACTGTTTTGTAGTTCTACACCAATAAATCATTTGATTGTTACATTTTCACTTCTGAAAATACAGTGTGTTGAAACTTTTCACGGTGGTTGTGTTTAGACTTTTAAACAAGCCTTAAGAGGCGAGTTGACGTTTTCCAACTTTTGTAAATTTAGTGGAGATAGAATTTGGTAATTAAGGGTAGGATAGCTTATGAGAAATAAGGAAACTATCCAGCAAAGATGGAATCAGTTCTTAAGGTAAGATTCTTCTGCTGGGCAGCTTCAGGCATCCTTTTGAGGTAACATTTTAGGGGCAGCACTTAAGGTGGTAAATTGTCTACCTCAGTATCCTGTTTCCAGGAATGGTCAAAGGGGAATGATGTAAATAGATGGCATGTATCTCTATATAATGATGCTTCCCACAGGTACTGCCTCCAGTGCCCATCCTACTTTCCACTGAATATAAAGTTAAGAATATAATTGTTAAGATGCTGAAGTTGAGAGATGAATTCTGTCCAGAGTGTATGGGGAAGAAGTGAGAGGAAATTATCTTCCCTTGCAAATATCACAATGGATACTTGAGAGAGGAGCAAGCAATTTTTTCTTCTGACAAAGCAGAACTCCTCTGTACAAAATTTAGAGATTCAAATTGTATTATTATTCCAGCAGTAAAAATGCACACAGACTTTGTTGCTAGAGCTTGCAGTCACAGAGTAGTAACTGTAAAAGGATGAAGGAAAGACAGAAAACATACTGTGAAAACACATTAGTCTCTGAAAATAAATACTAGAGATTGCCAAGTGTTTCTCCACCTAGCAGCATTAGCTGACTGTGTCAAGAACCTGAAAAAAAGGAAAAGGAGCCCTCTTGGTTCTCCAGAAAGTGGTATGTTTTGTGCAAGAAACAGTATGGAAGAATGTATGAAAGTCGTTCCGAGAAGCAGCCCTAAAATAGCGTGAGCTTGCCTTCGTTAGGATGGGAGCTGCTGCAGTCAATAACAAGAATGGAGAAATAGGTAGGGATGAAGAAAGCACACGAAAATGACTACAGAAGGGTGGCATGGGGAGAGGGTAGGAAACCTTAAACTAATAGATGCCATCAGAAAGTGACACAATCAGGAGATCAGATGCAGAAAATTACTTCCAAGTGTTAAATGCATGGACAGTATATATCTTTCACTAGCATCTCTCTGAAAGGCAATCTTCATGCTTATTGTCACTGGTTGTAGTCTAAAACCACACTTGTGAGACAGAATGTCTTCCGAAAAAATAATAATTTTACAAAGGTTTTATAACTTATTATGTACATGAACAAGCAGATCATGAAGCAGCAGCACAGAAAAGATTTTAATTTTGTTTCTGTGGTTTTGACCTTATACACTGAATTCTGGACCTGGGTGTATGTTTTCTTGCTATGCTCCTAGAATTTTTGTGCATTGGTTTCCATGGAGTTAAGAAATCACTGTATGCTATCGGTACCAAGGTTTGGGTTTTGATAGAAAGCAAAGGGCCCACTTGTAATAAGAGGTATTTCAGACAACTACTTACTTGCACAGTTTTGGTGTGATGCCTCTGAAATACACATATACTTTTATATTTAATACAGGTTTTCTGAGTAATGTAAACTGAAGTTTTCTTGGTTTTATGTAAGATGGAACCAGGATTAGGAAAGCTTCACAGAGACAATGTCAGACAAATGATAACCTTCTCAAGCTGTGCAGAAAGAAGATAGTATGACTGTGAAGGTTTTTGTATGCACAGGGATATATTAAAATACAGTCCTTTGTTGATTTCTTTGAAGTTATTTTGTTGAGGGTTTTGTTGTTGTTTTGGGTTGGTTTGGGGTTTTTTGTTTGTTTATTTGTTGTTGTTGTTCTGATCATCACTGTCTGAGTTTCTAGGTTGTAGATTAATGCTTAACACTACCCACTGTGTATTTGTGATTTGCGTTTTGTAATTAAGGGGAACAATGGGAGTCCATTGGGTCTCATTATATATAATGGTTGGTTTAATTTGTTTCGCTTCTATCTTGTTAATTGTAAATTGATCATTAAGATTTGAATTCTAATCTGTCACCAGGGTTGTGAGTATTGAAGCTAGAGCAATGATCCTGCTTCTAATCACTGATGATGAGAAACAAATTTTATAATTTTGGTACATATTGCAGTTCATATATTTTAACACTGTATTTTATGACGTTATAAATATTGTTAAATGACTTTTAGTGTAGTTTTACTGTTTTGGACTATAATGTATAAATTATATTACTGGTTTGGCAACAGCAGGCATCCAACTGTGTGAGTTTAATTGAAGTAAAGAACACACACTCGGCTGAACTATTTTTATGCCTGTTTGGTTGACTGCAGTCATTGCTCTCAATACCAGAAGTGAAACGTTTGTTGAAGGTAGCCATACAAAGACATGAAACAGTCTGTCTGAAGAATCAGTCATTTAAATTATATGCAGCAACACTGTGTCAGCAGAAAATATTTTACAGCAAGTATTTAATTGCTGTACAAGTAAACAATTGGTTTTAAAAGTAGGAAAAGGCAGTGCTTAAAATGCACTGCAGTGCAAAAGGTAGTTCAGAGGAGTAAAGGCAGCATTGCTATCTTAGTGTGCAAAAATCAGCACATCCTAAAAATATCCGAAGACTGGCTATTTAACATTTGCTGGTTCTTTGCCTCCACTACTTGAATATTTTAGAGGAATCTGTTTTTTTTCCAAGAGTTTTCCAGAAAGGACTGTAGATAAAAACTTAACTTCTATTTAAAAACAAATTTAAAACTTTCTTAGTGGCTGAGCTGATCCAGAAGCATCGGGGTTTTTTTTTTTGTTGTTCCTGTCTTATGTCCAGTCATTATCAGTTACTTTGAATATACTAACAAGTAAATGAGATTTGACAAAATCTATTAACCCATCTACTTACAAGCATGCATTTTAAATTTTGATGTGACACAGCTTTCTCAGTGCGTTTTCATAATAGTACAGATTTCTTACAGGTCTTTTTAGTCTATTAGATCTCAGAAGCTTACACAGATGCATGAACATGACTGTCTGGTGGGGCCAGGCTGAACCTGCAGAAATGCAGCTTCATGCAGAATTCTTCTCAGATGGCAACAGTCCAAATATCTGCATGCTTTGTCTTCTCTAAAGTCCATTACAGCTTACAACTCAGTCTGTTAGACCTGAAGCAGTTTATGCTGTGTCCTCTAGTTGCTCTGGATCATTCAGATAGTGCTTAGTGCATAGATTTTTCTTATTTACCTCTGTCCCTGGCATTACATGGGGGCTACCTCTGAAGTTCAGGACTGTATACATTGACACCTGTCTCCCTCTCTGATTCCTGCTGTGGCAGCTTGGAAACAGAGTAGTTCAGCAGCATTTCCACAGATGTGGCCCTACCTCTGGCTGGGTGGATGGCTGCTCCTAGTATAAATGCGCTATCATGTTAAGTACAGTTTTTCAGCCTTATTACATTTATGGTTGGTTTTATGAGAGTTTTTTTAACCTAGCAATTTTTAAGTTATTTAAATGGTGCATAGAATGAACTATCTTGAACTTTGGATGGGTGTCGGGTACCCAGTCTAGCACTGAGACTGGTGTTCTCTCTTAAATCCTGAAATGTGAACCTTTTCACAGTGACCTTAATAAGCATTCCACCCTTCATACGTGCTGTCCTCTAGCGTTTCAGTGTAACAAAATACTTGAATCTGTGTGGATATTTACTTGGAAGGGACATTGTGTAGGTAGTTTTAACTGGAAGGAATCTTTTTTTCTTGTTTTTTCTTTTGAGTTCAACTGTAATTATAGAAAGTGACTTAGGAGAAGTGAACACAAGTAGCAGGGTTCAAATTGTCAGCCACTTAGAACTGTGTTTTAGAGAATAAGGATCATGCTACTCTTGTTTTTAGTGAATTTTGAGTAGTGTTTTGGTTGATTTGAATCTGATGGTCTTTCCAGAAAGATTTTTTTTTTTTGGGGGGTACCTTCAAATGTACTGGAAATGAGTAGGTCCTTTTAAAACTTTTGAGATTTTTATCACTTTAAAAGTTGCTTCCACTGTTTCTGTGAATGAGACAGCCACATATAAATACAGAAAAAGAAGCAGGATTGACTGTTTGGGAAACCCTACAAACATGATAATTAGAGCATTCTTCTCACGGCAAATGCTCTTGTTGCATTTTGCTGACAAAAAAGGAACACAATCTTGAATTTAGTTTCTGTTACCACTTAAATGGGCTTTGTTGAGCTGCTCTGCAGTGGACCTTTACTTTTATCCACTGATTCTTTCTTATAGTATCAAGTACAGACCACATTTATACTGTGTGACAAAAATTGGGCCAACTGGTAATGCTTTTTTATTGCTGACGTGTATGTTACTAGGGTTTCTGTTAAATGATAGGTATAAAAATCTGACTTCAGTTGCCTTCCTTTAACATTCTGCCACTGTTGCGTATCTGTTCAGGACACTTGCATGTCTAAGTTGGATGAACAAATACATCAGCACAACCATGATGTATTTGCCAGTGTTGTTCTTTAATAAAGATGCAACTCCTTATCTAAATTCCGTTGCATACAGTCTTCTTCCAAAATTTCCCCTGCTAAGTTTTTAGATTCACAGATGATATCAAGTATTGTTCTCTATTTAAACAGGAGAAGTGTATGTTGTTATTTCCAGATTTAAGTTGTCAGAGTAACAACATGTTTTTGAGGGAGTAGTATTCCTTTTCCCCTTGCACTTTGTTGTATTTTTCAGATTGTCAGTTGTTGTTGCATTCTGTAACAGCCAGAAAGGTAAAGTATCTTTCTGCCGTAGCTGCAGCATATTTAATTTTGTGATTTAAAGATATATCTGAAGCTTCTTAACCTCAAGATCTGGAGTGGCAGATGCCATAAAAAAAAAAGAATTGCTTCCTTTTGATTCTTGCTTTCTGTTGGTATAGCAGATTCTGACATGTTCTCATTAACCTTTTCCAAAGAGTTAAACTCTACAAGTGCATAATGTATATTTTATCACAATTTAATCTGAGATCTTTTCCTGATATTAAGAAACAGCTCATGCCTGTTTCTCCATGGGCTGATGGTTAGAGATATAGCAAGTAGCAGTCCCAGGTCATCCATGGATCTGCTCACCCATGAAGAATCAGAATTGCTAGAAGTGACTAATTTTCTTAAAGGCTGTGCCAAGTTTAATGTTGGTTAGGGTGTGCCTGTATGATTTGTCCCTTGTTTCTTAAGGGTTTATTAATTTCCCCTCTTAATGTGTTGCTTGTTGCTTTTTCTTTTTTCTTTTTTTTTTTTTAATCCATGTAATGGTATTTTGGGCACATTAGATTAATGAAGTTTCTAAAACAGTACCACTATTGCAATTTCAACCTGTACAGTGCAGTAAATGGAACAAGTAGCCAGTGAGTAGCCATTTTTAAAACTAGACAGTAGCTTTTACGAAGAAAGTTGTGTTTTCAAAATGCTTAGCAAAGGTGAATTTACATTTATTGGTCTTACTTAACATCAACATGTAATGTTGAATGATGTACCTGTTTAAATTGGGCTGAATTTAGCATAGCTAGCCTATGACTGAGTGAATACTACTATGGATATATTTACCAGATACCATTCAGCATCATGTTCTTTTGTTTTAAGATTATTTGAAACAGTTTTGTTCCTCTAAGTTCTACTACTAGCCTGGTTTATGCATTACTTACATGTATAAAATTTTATAAATGCTGAAGCCACATATTGATAGCACGCTGCAGGGTGAAATCTGACAACATCCATCATCACTGTGTTTCACTTCTGTAGATCTGAAGTCAACCAGCTTAGTCAGGAAAAAGAGTATCTTCATGGCAGATTGGAGAAGATGCAGAAAAAGAATGATGAATTGGACCAACAATGTATCCAGCATGGGAGAATGCATGAGAGGATGAAGTCGAGGTAGGAGGTCCTTTTTAAACTGTCGGTGTGTGGTATGCTCTACTGTACCTGTTGTGTTGTGTAAACATAAAAATGACACTCTGTTGTTGAAAGTAATATTCTTTCCTTATGAAAATGACCAACAGTTTCCCCCAGGCATTCTGTCAACATTTTTTTGTAATATCTTTTGCTTGTGCCATTTTGGATAAATAAAAGGAAAGCTTGAACAACATAGTCTTCCAAAGAATTAAAGCTTAGTACATATGTGTGTGGGCTGCTTCGGCTGTTCTCTGCTCTAACTTGGATGGATTGTCTTATCATATTAAAAAAAAAAAAGAGGGTGGGAGAAGGGAGGAAGGAGGGAGGTTATTCAGTGCTAAGAATGTTGAGTACAGATGTGAATTCTGTTATGCCATGTAATAGGTGTATTTTTGGAGTTCACCATCTTACCTTTCCCAGGAATGTTCAGCGTGTATAAACAGGAGAATCTTACTGAAGATCTTAGTAACTAGAGAACTACTAACTGCTTCCAAGCATGACTACCCTTTTCAGACAAGCAACAACTTCTTCAGAAAAAGCTGGTAGCAACTATAGAAAAGCTACTATGGAATATTTTTACCAATACCACGGCTGTTCAGGCCAGAGTATCCAGACTGATAACACTGTATGATGTAGTTTGGGTTAGATCATTGTGGAGACTTTTCTTTATGGTATCAAAAAGTTTATCTATGCTCTCTTGTTCTGTTTTCTACTCCACATTCAGTGTAACAGGCACTAGAAAGAACTTAAGCATGGTTGGAAAGGTAGAGAATAAAGATGGGAAGATAGCTAAGAGGCAACTCTGCAAACTCAGTCAGCCAGGTTACCTCTTGTCAGTAGTTAAAGGCAAAATGTAATTTAACTTCATTTGGACTAGATAGTCCTGGCTGGGAAAAATTCTGGTTTGCTTTTTTTTTTTTTTTTTTTTACCACTAACCACCTGACAGGAACAGAGCTTGCTTGTATTGAAGCAGCCAGTCTTGTATGCTCTTTTTTTCAACCACTGATTTTTAACTTTTTTTTTCTTTTTCTTTTTCCTGCCCTCTCTTTGTTCTCAGTCAGTATATCAGCTTCTTTCTTGCAAGCTCTCCATACATTCTTTTCAGTCATCCAGACCCCCTTCTTTCCTCCTCCTTTTCAGATTTCTGTCTGTAATTCATCCTGTTCTTCTGTAACTCCAGATTGTCATCGTCTATAACATAGCTTAGAGAACAAAGAAATCCAAACCACTACAACTGTGTTCCTAATCTATCTGGCCACATTATCTTTCCATTTATCTTGCCTTCCTTTTGTCTTCTTCATTTGTGGTGGATTCTTAGCATATGTGGGACATGCGCTGAGGACTCAGAGTTACTTTCTAGGGAAACAAAAATTGTTGGGTTTTTTTCCCATTCCTGTTGTTCTTCTGCAGAATTACTAGCATCTAGTTGAATTTAAGAGTGCTCTGTAAGTTTTTAGGACAACATTTCCTCTGTCAGAACCAAATAAAATAGACCTACTGGAAAATGTTGCTCATTCTCTGCTGTGGCAGCAATGACTTACACTGGAAAAGATTGAAAGGATTAATCCAGAACAGAAAAGTGGTTTGAAAGCAGAGTGGTCATGCTGCAGGCAGTGCCTTACCTTCTGCCACTGTTTTGCTGACAAGGAGAGAAAACAGGCCGGTGATAACATTTGTCTTATTCATTATTTTAGCTGATAATCCCTGCCATATTTATATATTCCATCTGAATTATGGACAGTATACTTTACAGCATTTTTAGAGGGGACTCAACATGTTTTTCATGGTGATCTTGCACTATATTCACTTTAAATCCAGATAATAAATGACAAGGGTAATATAGTAAACTGCTTTTAAAATACCAGTGTAATCTGATTTTTAGTTTCCATGTGAAAACTGTGCTATATTTTCAGTATTGTTTCGCAAATGCTGTAAATTCGCTATGAAGTACTGAGATCTAGTGAAGAAAAGCAGATACTGTAGCTACTATAATAGGTGAATCTTGCCGTTCCTTGTGTTTATGCTGAGGGACTTCCATCAAATAAAAACAGTGATTTTTCTCATCTGAGTTTGAAAATAGAGGTCTGACTATGCTAGTCAGTAAAGACAGAAAAATAAAAAATGTGTTTTGCCTCAGATTTTCATCCGTCACTCTGATACTAATAATCACATCAAAATAATGCTAAGGATGATTACTAGTTTCTTGTCTAGCCATTGTTATTTTGGTTCCCTTTAGAAAGTTTCTTGTATCAAAATGATTTTCACTTTAACTTGGGACCTAGCATTGGCATTTGAATAGTAAGGAATTGTGATATTTAAGAAGAAATCTATCACTACGTGCGTTCTCCTGGAAGAATATCACAGGTTCTGATATAGCAATTCTGTGGAAGAGCCAAGATCTGACTGATCAATTGGAATTTCTTTTGGGGCAACAATGTTTTGGAAATTGTGATAGTTTCATTCCTGAAAATGAACAAGATGATGTTTTCTGTGCCATTCCTATCTTTCTATCTGAATGTGCTGCAAAGGAATATAATATAGTCCAAAGTGATAGAAGCAGGTTTTAAAGAAAGAGATTACTTTAAATTGCACAGACATTAAAGATGATTTTTGAATCAGCGTCTTCAACGTAGTGCAAATATTGATCTCTTGCAGTGTGTTTTTGTTCCGTGAAATACAGCATTAGAAGAAGTAGATGTTAAACGATACAGTTGATGCATATTCTTGGGACAAACTTGAAAGATGTAGGGTGACACATTCAGACTGCAGTGAAGCTTGTGAAGAGATGTTCGTTTAATATTATTAGACTAGCAACACTGTGGATCTCTGCTTGAGATACGTATTTCTCTTTTTTTATATTACTTGTTGCTGCTTGGATTTTTTTTTGCAGCTGTGTACTTACAATTTTAGACAGTGCTTTATTTAGCTAAGTAGATTATCTCAGAAGTATTAATTAATGTGACACAGGGCACATTCGTATAAATTTTCAACCTCAAAGCAAATTTTAGTATCAAAGTTTTCAAATCCCTGTTCTGTAGAAGTAGAAGTTAGCAGACAGAGAGTAGAGAATTTCTTACAAGACAGCTATAAAGATAGAAAACGAAGAATAAAAGAATGTATAGGAATGTATAGTAAAAATAAGAGGTTAAACTAACTTTCTGTTTTCCTTCTGTGCCACAAAACACCAAACAAAACAAACCACCAAAACAACCCACCCAAAAAAATCTCAACAGATTCCAGATGAAGGAAAATTCAAAATCACATGAATTGGATGACTCGAGGCATAATGTTTGTTTGTTCTCTCCTTTACCTGTTTTCAAACTTAATTCCAGGGCATGCATTATTACTTCTGTAGTTAGACCAGTGCTGTAAATGCAGATTGACTTTCTCACAAGCTCTATTTTCTTGTAGTTTGAGGAACAAGAAGAAAAAATCAAGAACCTGCCTAGATATGTTATTGATGGAACATGGTTCTGAATGAGTAATATTTGGCCAAGCTGCCATGGGTCAGGATTTCATCAGGCTATTTGAGCTTTCATTGAACTTACTTAACTCTTGTAGGTTGTTCATTTATGGCTTGGGTTTTCTGTATCTATTATTCTTCTTGTAGAGCAAGCATTTTTATTGCAAGTCATCTAAATCAGGGAATTTTTCCTGTGGACAGGTAGTGTCTAAAATGGGAAGCATTTAATTTAATATAACTAGCTCTTTTTTGTGTATGTTTCCCACCAAAGACCCAGATGATGTGTGGAAAGACAGCAAATGTGGACTAGTATCTTCAAGCAGGAGAAAATCCTAGGAAACTGCTTTTCTTTTTTCAAGATGAGCCACCTATGCCTTTACTTTTTATCAAGCAGCAAAACAAAAAATACATCAACAGTAATTTGTGTGAAGTATTAGACTCTTTTAATAAAACAAATTTAAAAGTTTCTAATTGCTTTTTTCCAAAACACTTTTTTTTCAAACGAAATTCAGTAGACGCGATCTGGGAGTACAGTTTTTTTGTTGTTTGGGTTTGGGTTTATTTGGGTTGTTTTTGTGTTTGTGGTTTGTTTTGTTTTGGTTTTTTTTTTTTTTTTTTTTTGGGTGGGGTTGGGGGTTTTTTTTGTGATTAGAGTTGGTATTACTGTTATTTCTGCTGTAATGTGTGCATGGGACTTTTTCTTGTGGCAGCTCTTTGGAGGTGCTAATGTTATATGTATTTCGACTGTATTTTTGCTAGCTAAAGTTAAAAAGAAGAGCCTACAGGACTGGCAGTTTGGGGCAGATGTGTGTCTATTCCTCAGGCATCAGTGGTTGTAAGTTAACTATAAAAATGTTACAGCCATCTGTGTAACAAGACGGCAGAGATCTGCTCTTGCCTGTTACTATAAATAAGAAGGAGATTTGTTTGACTTCATAGACATTGGATTTATAAAGACACTATGTGTCAAATTGTAACTACATGCCATGTTGCTGAGATGTGTCTGTAGCCAACTACCTGAGTTGTCTTCCCCTTCAGACATTCTAGTGTAGTGCAGCAACTGTGTGGAAATGTCTGTATAGCACAACGTGATAAATTATATTTGTTTTCTACCTGTGGGGAAATGTGTGATTCTTATGGATAAGAATATCTGCAAGAATAGATAAAATGTATTCTTAAATGGACCTCTTGAGGAGTTAAGAGAGAAAATGTGACATTCAGTTTGACACAATGATTTTAAAGGGTTTTCCCACTATTAAATTTATTTGTTGTTACTAAGTGATAGTGCATTCAAGATTATTTATGCATGAGAGAATATATATATGAGAATTGAGACACGTGTGTGTAACGTAAAAATGTACCAGCAATTTCAAGTAACTGATACATGAAATCACAATAGTTGGTTTGCTGTTAGTATTAATACTTATGAATAGAGATTTTGGATTTCTTTGGCAAATCTTCAGTAGAACGCTTGCATAAAATTATTTCTTGATAACTGGAGTAATTAAATTGCATTTAAAATTTTACATTTTCTACCTAGAGTTCTTGTTCATCTTTTTATGTGATTTTTCAAGAAATGAGTGGAAAAACTCAGTTTTTTTTTTTTTTTCCTGTCTTCCTTATTTTTAGTTTACTGATACATTAGGTTGGGGTTTTTTAAGTAACAGTGATTCAACTGTTACTTTCTTTTTACTAGGCTAATCATCTGTTTTGAAATATAATTATAAAATAATAAAAATAATGTGCTATATTGTGGTAAAAAGCTTTGTGGTCACTGTGTCCAGTGTTGCAGTGCAGACAGATAAAACTCTCAGCTCTGTCCAGAATTTGGGTTTATCACATTCACTTAATTTGCTTTTATTGCAATTTCAGACTTACACTTTATGTTGAGAAATGTACAGTCCAGAAAAGTAGTATTGGGAATTAGTCAGCACATGATGCATATACACATACTCACATATGTGGATGTATGTTGCAAATCCTGTCAAAGTCTGAAAGTGTATTTTGCTTTTGTTTAATGTTTGCATGTTTGCACACAGTTTACATGCTCTGGAATAGAAACTGCATGTTCAAAATGTCTCCTTTCCTCTTTCAGTTCTCTATTTCTCTTATTTATATTTGTCTAGATCCCCCCTCATATTAAAGGGATCTCGATATATAGTGTGCATATAAATGTATATATTATTTACACTTTTTAATATAGAATATTCCCATGAAATGTAGTTGATAAACAATATAGGCTCCCAAATACTGTTTTTAAAGATGTGTTCCCTAACTACTGGAATAGTGGACACATAAAGCAAAAAATTATCATAGTTGTTAGAAAACCTGAAAATGTATACCAGGAGTGAAATACAGAGTCTTCAGAAAACACTGCAAAATAGTATGCAAGTAAGCTGTTAGCCTTCTTAAGAAACAAATGACAAGCACAGGGAAACATCACAACAGATTTTTGGGTAGATATTTGGGGAATTTTATAATGTTCTCTAAGATGTATTCTGGATCACCAAATACTGTGTTCCTCTACTGCAGCTAAGTGTGTGTATATATAAAATACATACATACATATACATATATTCCTTTGAGAATTTGTTAATCTCCTTCGTAAAAGTCATTAGGCTTTGCTGCTCCAATTTGGACAACTGTTTCCAGCACCACTAATCTTCTGTTTGGGATCCTTCTTATTTTGGAACTGAATTTATTTCTGTTCAGCTTGTACCTACTTGTCTTTGAGCCAAAATTGAAGTAAGTAGTGCTTTTTGTAGATAGTGCACATTATTACAGGCAATAGTTGTATCTATTCAGTCCTATTTCTGATTAAGTAAAGCCTTCCTCCTTTGTTTTTCTTTTTTCAGTAAGCTCTCTGTCACCCTCATCTTTCTGATTGTTGGTCTTTTTTTGAAATCAGAACCTTCTACAGGGTTTTGGATAAGGGCATTTGAATATATCAAGAAATGGAATTAACTCATTTACTTGAAAATTCCTTGACTGGTGGATGCTGCAATCACGTTTGACTATTTGTCAGCTGCATAATCATAGAATTAGTAAGGTTGGAAAAGACCTTTAAGATCATCAAGTCCAACCATAACCCAAATACCATGACTGCTAAACTATATCCTTAAGTGCCACATCTACACACTTCTTGAACACCTCCAGGGATGGTGACTCCACCACCTCCCTGGACAGCCTGTTCCAAAGCCTGACCACTCTTACAGTAAAGGCTTTTTTTGTAACTTCCAATCTAAACCTCCCCTCGCACAATTTAAGTCTATGCCCTCTACTCCTATCACTAGTTACTTGGGAGAAGAGACTGACACCAACCTTATTACAACCTCCTTTCATGTAGTTGTGGAGAGCAGTAAGGTCTCCCCTTAGCCTTCTCTTCTCCACATCTAAACAACCCCAATTCACTCAGCCACTCCTCATGCGGTGTCCTGCAAACCAGCCTCATTGTTCTTATCTGGACATGCTCTAGGACCTTGATGACTTTCCTATACTGTGGTGCCTGGAACTGAATACAGTATCACAGAATTACTGAGGCTGGAAAAGACCTCTGAGATCATCAAGTCCAGCCTATGACCTAACACCACCGCATCAGCTAATCCATGCCACCAAGTGCCACATCCAAGCTTTCCTTAAAGACCTCCAGTGATGGCATCTGCACCACCTCCCTGGGCAGTCCATCCCAGTGCCTGATCAGCCTTGCTGTGCGGAAGTGCTTCCTAATACCTAACCTAAACCTTCCTTGGCACAGCTTCATACCATGCCCTCTTGTCCTGCCAGTGGTTGCCTGGGAGAAGTACTCGCCAGGCCTGAGCACAGGGGCACAACCAAACTCCAAACTGGACACACTGTTCTTGATACAGGCCAGGATGCTGTTGGCCTTCTTGGCCACCTGGGCACACTGTTGGTTCATGTTCAGCCAGCGGTGCATCAGCACCCCCAGATTATTTTCCAGCAGGCTGCTTTCCAGCCACTCTTCCCCAAGCCTGTAGCTTTGCTTGTCGTTGTTGTGACCAAAGTGCAGGACTCGACACTTGGTCTTATTAAACCTTGTCATATTAGTAGTTAATAATCCTTCTCTGTCCAAGAAGTGCACTCAGGACCTCTTCCTCCCAAGTAAATATACATTGTTAGCAGAGACTTTTGCTATGAAAAGACAGTGTGTAAAGTCCCTCAAGTAAGACTTTATACTGTAAAGTTTCATCCTATGTCTGCTATTTTTCCAGTTTTCTGAGTCATTCGTTTCTTCTGTGCAGTATCTTTGAGCTTCTCCAGGCTGATGACATCTCCTCAGTTCATCAGCCCACTCCCACTTTTTGTGCTGAGTCATAATACAAAATATTCAAAAATCTGTTTAAACTTGAAGAAATCCACTTGTAATTCTTCCTTGCCTTCAATTGGTCCTGTTGACTGTGCTTTCTTTCAATCAGTTACTTAACAGCTTGCAGATGGGGCATGACATGTAATGTTTTGCTGAAGTTAATGTAGGTAAGATTTATTGCATTTCCTTCATAAAAAAAAAACCAAACAAAAAAACCCCAACAAAACACCAAAAAAACATCTATCAAATAATTTAGGACTGATGTGACAGAATCTGCTTTGTCTTAACTTGTTTCAGTTTCTCATGTTTACCATTTATTTTCATGGCCTTATATTCTTTTTGTTTTAAATTTTTTTGTATACTTTTCATGCATTTGAGATCCCATTAATGGACTGGTAATTGCTGAGTTAGCTTCTTTAAGGATTAGTTAATGCTGCATCTGTTTTAATTGCACAAACAATAGTAAATGTCATAAAAGAGGATGTAGAGGGGAAAGTGACAGTGTCTGTGTTCACTTTGCACATCAAGACATCTGGTCACCACAATTTTATTATTTTAGAAACTGAAGAATATTATCTGGGAAGATGATCCTGTAAACTGGGCAGTAGTTAGTGTCTCAAAGAGCTAGGTAGAAAAATAGCCAGGTTTGCTGACTTCTGTGTTGAACAGCTATCAACACTCTAATACCTCCTCTGCTAAGAGTATGGTAATTGTCCATTCTTCTACTCTACTGCTTTGATGTACTCTGATTTCTCCAAAACAGATGTGAGAATGGTTGTTGTTTGTGCCCCAACTTGTTGGAGTCAAAACCTTCAGCTCGCTAATAGTAAGCTTGTGTTCTTGTCTACCAGGAATGTAAAAAGCCCTGAAATAAGTGTGACATAAAATAGCACAGCATAAGGTTCCTGGCTGTTCTTGTTACTTTCTGTTGTCAGCACAGTTGTTGGTTTTCAAATTTAAATGTTAATTTAGCGTTAAGGAAGAATTCTTGAGTCCTTTAAAATGGAGGTGGATAAAGGTGATGTCTTTGACAGCTCAGGCCAAACTCTCCTTGATATGGCAAGATCTAGAAAGCTTGGCCCTGTGCAGATCATAACACTGATCACAGAATTCATAGAATGGTCTGGGTTGGAAGGGACCTACAAAGGTCATCTAGTTCAGTGCTCTCTGCAATAAGCAGGGGCATCCTCAACTAGATCAGGTTGCCCAGAGACCTGTCGAGCCTCACCTTGAAAAGTTTCCAGGGATGGAGCCCCAGCTACCTCCCTGGCAACCTGTTCCAGTGTTCCACCACCCTCATGGTCAAGAACTTGTTCCCAACATCCAATCTAAATCTACTCTTCTGTAGTTTGAAGACATTGCCTCTCATCCTGTCAGTACAGGCCTTTGTAAACAGTCTCCCTCCATCATTCTTGTAGGTCCCTTGGAAGGCTGCTATTAGGTCTCACCAAACCCTTCTCTTCTCCAGGCTGAACAACCCCACCTCCCTCAGCCTGTCTTTGTAGCAGAGGTGCTCCAGCCCCCTGATCATTTTTGTGGCTCTCCTCTGTACCTGCTCCATCAGGTCCATGTTCTTCTTGTATTGAGGGCTCCAGACCTGTACACAGTACTCCAGGGGAAGTCTCACCAGAGTAAAGTGACAAAACCACCTCGCTCGATCTGCTGGCAGCACATCTTTTGATGCAGCCCAGGATGTGATTGGCTTTCTGGGCTGCAAGCACACACTGCCTGCTCATGTCCAGATTCTCATCCATCAGCACCGCCAAGTCCTTTTCCATAGGGCTGCTTTTTTATCACTGCATCCCCCAGTCTGTATTGATAGTGAGGATTGTTCCAGCCCAGGTGCAGAACCTTGCACTTGCTCTTGTTGAACTTCATGAGGTTGACCTGGTCCCATCTCTCCATCTTGTCCAGGTTCCTCTGGATGGCATCCCATCCCTCTGGCATATTGACAGCACCACTCAGCTTGGTGTCATCTGCAAACTTGTTGATGGTGCACTCGATCCCACTGTCTATATCATTGATACAAGTACTAAACAGCACAGGTCCCAGTATGGACCCCTGAGGGACACCACTTGTCACTGCTCTCCATTTGGACATCAAGCCATTGAGTACCACCCCCTGGATGTGACCATCCAGCCAATTCCTTATCAACTGAACAGTCCACCCATCAAATCCATATCTCTCCATCTTGGCAAGTAGGATGTTGTGGGGGACTGTGTCAAAGGCCTTGCAGAAGTCCAGATAGATCACATCCATAGTTCCTTATCTGTTGACGTAGTCAGTTTGTCATAGACTGCCTGTCATAGACTAGGTTAGTCAGGCAGGATTTGCCCCTAGTAAAGCCATGCTGGCTGTCTTGAATCACCTGCCTGTCCTCCATATGCCTCAGCATGACATCTGGAAGGATCTGTTCCATGATCTTCCCCAGCACAGAGGTGAGGCTGACAGGTTGGTAGTTCCTAGGGTCCTCCTTTTTACTCTTTATAAAATGATGCTGGAGAACGTGTATCATTGGACAGAACTGTACTGTGGTTTTCCAGTGAAATCCATGTAATTTTTCTCCATTTGCTACAAACTTTCAACTGTGTTAATTTTGGTTAGGGGTTGCTTCTGGTCGTGACATGTGATCATTTCTCTGTTAATCCACCAGTTACTTTTCACCATCATATGTTCTTTGAGACGCTTTTACCTTCAGTTGCTGGACCTCATGGACCAGTCTGTCTTACCACTTTCCTCAGAGATGTGAAATAGAAAGTGAGCAAGCTAGATCAAAGTTCTCATGTCCTGTCATGAAACAGCCTGAAAAACATGTCACAGTTCATTTAATTTATCTGCTAAAAGCTGTCCAGAGCTACAGAATAAAGGCTTCTACCTAGGATAATAGCCTTTCAAATATGGTGTAAATTCTGGAGGACAACCCTCCTCGTGTTCTTTGTAGGAGTATATACCATTGAACAATCTTCAGCAAGTCCTGATTGTTTTGACTATCTAAAAAATGGAATTGTTGAAATGCCTGTTTTACTCACTGTATTTTCTTTCTTCCATATTGTATTACATCTATACTTTTAAGGTTCATTTTTCTGTACTGTATTTCTGTGATATCCCTGTGATATGTTAGAACATTAAAAAAAGAAAGTGTTTTCTAATAGCCACTGTGAGACTAACACTATGCAGTAGTTCAGCAGTAAATACCTAGTTGGGATATTTAACTATAATTGGAATCTTTCTATTGGGCCTGAAGTGAACTCACAGTAATAGTAAAATCTGACTGTTAACCCATTTGGCAAACTACTTGAAGCAGTAGCAGATTTCCTTCTGGTTTTGATCTCTGTGTATATTACTCTGAGATTTTCAGACTAAGGCTATTTGGAATCCTCCATTCCATATAGGGAGAACTGAAAATGAAGATAAATGATAGCATTTAAATAGCTTTTCAAGTGCATCATGAAAATTTACCAGCTCTGTAATAAAATCTATGCCCCTGCTTGCTCTCAAGGTTGTTGTAGTAAGAGGAGGAGACTCAAAACTTTGACAATTTATGTTTTTAATATAGTAAGTGAGAAGATTTGTGCAGGGTTGTTGGAAGGCTGCTTTTTCCTGGTAGCTTCAGTGTTTACACTGCTTCTGCAGGGTCCAGTCCTGCTCCTATCAAAGTTGATATAACTGTGAATGCTTGTATTTTCCATGTATAAAGCTAACCTGCATTTGAATCTTTGAGTGTCTATCCTTGATGTGTCTTGTGGCAGTAGTTCCATAAGTAATGTTGCATTTAAAGGCAGGGGTATTTTTTTCCTTCATGTCTTTTTTTTTTCCATCTTTCAAACTATTGGAATTGCTGTTGTTTATACATTATGAGACTGAAGACTTCTTTTTCCACTGGTTTTGTTCTCTAAAACACAGATAGAATGTTCTTTTGACTATTTCTTGTCAAACTCACAAGATTCTTTTCTGGAGCTCCAGTCATAATTCATTATCAGTTTGAAAGCACTCTTAAAAAAATGACCATCCTAAAAACTGAAATACTAAAAAGTAGTTGTGTTTATTTTGCCAGGCAATGGTACTAGTTGGTAGTAGTCTAATAGTAACAGACATTGTGCTTGATCCTGAATGATCTTTAGAACTCTGATTTGATTTAACTCAAGGTTACTAATTGCTTCCAGATCTCTGGTTTCTAAAGGTTGTCACAATGGTATGGCTGAAATTACAGTAATCTTTTCTCTGCTTACATAAAGCACTGCAATTTTTTTGAGTGCTACACTAGCACTTCCCACACTAACAGGGATTTAGCCTTAGTTTTAGCTACGTTACTTGCATGTAGTCAAAAACAACTTTGAGATTCTTGGTTTGATATTTTTTCCCCCCCTCCCTTTGCTTGGATCACTTTAGTGGCTGACCTTTTATATATAAAAATAAAACCCCCACCTCTGTGTATGCATATATGCATAGATATGCACACACAGATTTCAGAACTGAAAAAAATGTTCATCTGTGAATTGACACCAAGCATGGACAATTGTAGAGAATAAACATTTGGAAGCTTGTCACTTAAAAGCCCTCTAACTTTTAGCATCATGAAGGCTGTTGTAATCTGCTGAGCCTTATCACACGTCTTATATGATGCAAATACGTGCTTTTCAAGCAGTTTTATGAATAAAATGCACAAACAAGCTGATCAGAGGCAAGTGTATCCTTGGGAAGGGGCTTTCCCAAGGAAAACAGGAATGGAATTTCTTCACTGACTTTCTGTAATGTCATCCCATGTCAGTAAAATCCACTGGAAATGCGTCTAACATTTTGTCCTTTTTAAATTGCCATTTTTAATAGCAAGAAGACACTCCAGGCAGTGTATTTCTGGAGGATTATTACATTTCTCGTGTGGCTGAAGTCACTCACCCTTCAGCCTTATACCTCGCAACACACCCGAGGCAAGCAATAATTCCCAGCAAGGCACTGCCTGTCTTATATTATTGCTTAATTATTATACCTATTTAGTGCTGCTTAGAACATTATCAGCTGTTGAGAAAAGGTAATTATCACTAGTCAAATGAAAAACACTTTTTTGGCTGCCTTACGGATACACATTTTACTGGTACCTTGATACATAATGAAGCCTGATAGCAAAACTTTTGCTTGTCTCTTCTTCAAGCCACAGCTGTTTCCCTGCTAAATTCATCCCATCTGTCTCCCCTTCCGTAAGGCTGTAGGCAGTATAGCATAAGTAGAGAAGCAGTTCAGTGCTATTTTGGATAAACATAGCTGAAATTTGAATCTTTGCCATTTGCAATGCACACATTTTGTTTTACTGCTGTAAAGAGAGCTGTCAAAATAAAAACTACATGGATAATTTACTGAAATACAGTCAAATAAAGGGATGATCAAAGGGGAAAATGATGATAGAGGGTCACTCTTACTTTTGTGGTGTATTCTGAACAATGTAATTGTTGACCTCTTGACATTGCTGGGTTTGGAGAAATTGGTAGTGAATAACAAAAGCAGAAGCCACTGAATTAGAATATAGGATGAAGAAATCAGGACTTTATGCCAAAAATGTTAATTGTATCAGGCAATTATTTCTGATAGTGTCCTGTTGATATACCTGGCTATCGTATAGTTTTTTGCTTTTTTCATAAGGAGTATATAATTGTGTAATATAATGTAGCTTGAAAATTAAAACCAACATTTCTCTGTGTGGTGCTTTGTCTCTCAAAATAGGACACTGTCATGATCACTGTGGGGCAATGGCCATCTACACCCTCCTTTAGTCTTGCAGCTTTAGTTGACATGGAAAAATACGTAGTAAAGCTGAATATAATCTTCATTGAGTTTGTTCTAGATTGGGTTGGTGGCTTGTGTTTGAAATTGCAGACTTTGTGGAACAGAAGATCCAAATCCCGTTAAGGCATGCTTGATATCTCACCTTTGACTTGAATAAATTGAGTGGTGTGCCATATGCGATAGTTGAGTCAAAAAAACCCTTTTTTTCCAAAGTCCTGTATTCTGATGGTGTTAGAAATCCTGTGGTACCTCTAGTAAGGGGAGGGCTCTGTCCACCACATATTGGTTATTATGTTCTGTGTGGTCCATCTCAGAGAAGACTATTTTTTCAGTACCTTTGTCTATATGGCTGGTACTTATGAAGCTTTTGTAGGAGAATCTTGGAAGCTGTTTCTAGGTTGACTCTGATGTGTATTTGGGATAGTCTCATGTTCTGTGAAAGCTAATTCTTGAGGGCTAGAGCTTTCAAATTCATATTGAGCTAAGTAAAGTGAAAAAAGTACTGTGTTTGTACTAAACTAAAAAATGCTTTCATTGACAGAAGCAGATGAAGAAGTTAGTATTAGTGGATAATAAAATTAGCTCAATATAAAATTAATGTAAGTATTTCAAGCAGAAAGTTCCATTGGCAAAAAGCACTTTGTGGAGTATGCTGCTAAACTACTGACCTTGAGGTAGAGAAGGGGAAAAATTATGTTAAGTCATTGGCTTCTCCAGTATTTACAAGATTGTTTTCAAGCTGTATCAGAAGAAACAAAGCCTTTTGTAATATTACTACAAAAAGCACTGCTACATGAAAAACGTACATGGTGATTTTTCATGTAAATATATGTAAAATCAATACTCTGTGGCAAGAACCAAGACTGCATTACTCCTGCACATTTACAGGAATGTTAGAATCACTCTATATGGACACTAAATTGAAATAAGGATCTCGTAATCTGGGAGACTGAATGTTGGTATTTAGTCATCCTGTAACTGGTAAAACAGCTACTGTGCTAGAACTAGGACTCTCATTTATCAGTTTAAAGGAAGACTCCATTTTTAAAGGAAGCCAAATTTTTAAAGGACTCCTCTATACATAAAGGTATTTCCCCCTCTGCTTCCCTTCAAGCTTGACTGAAGGAATATAGACTTGTCTGAATACTTTGTGTCACGAAATTATTTTAGTAAACATCCAGGTACTAGGACCATCTTGGAACAGTTGCTTTTATGATAAATATTTTGTGATATTCTTGAAAGTCCTGCTAGTATCTGAGCTTCCATTTATAGCTTGGTCATCCAGTTTTGTATACAACTGTGTAAATCACTTGCAGTAAAAGGAGAATGTATAACATCCGATGGAACATGTGCATGTGCCAACTTAATGCTTCAAGAAACTTGATAATCTTTTTTTTTTTTTTTGGTCTCCAAAAGGAGAGATTTAGTTTTGTGTTGGTTTTCTGCCTATGTGTTTTCAGATTGGACAGAAAGCCCTCCATTTCCACTCCTTCCTTTTGCAGGTTAGTATAAGGACAAGAGGCAAAGAAGGAATTGTTCAAAGGGGATGATGTACTACCAGACAAAAAAATTCTATGAAGTAGTATGGAAGAAGAAAAAGACTTTTTTAAAGACAAAAGAAGAAAAAGGCATCTTGTTTTATGTTCCTTTCCCTTTACTTTTCATGGCTTTTGTGGTTTAAGGTAATTTTAGATAATGCATCTCTACATCTGGAAGGATTGTTTCTTTATAAAATTGTCCTGAAGATTTCTGAATCTTCTGAAACTTTCAAGTTTTTTTGGAATGTTCACACTGAACAAAAACCTCTGCTTGTTCAACATTTTTCATGTAGCACACTCATTTGCTCAGTTGCCTTGTGATGTACTTGATCAAAACCAAAAGCCAATATAATCTCTACAGTATATTACTACTTTTCACTCTTAGCTGTCTACTCCCACTTTCAGCTGGCTCTGAAGTTTTGGCAAATTTTAGACTTTCTTGTTGATGTCATTATTATTAATGCTTAGATGTTCTGATTAGAACGTAATTTGAAAGCTCCACTATTTGAAAGTAGCTTTTATTGTAATAGCAACATGACATAAACTGAAGAATACATTCCCCCTATATGGAACATAAATGTTTTTCTTCTTTCTTTGTCTAGGTTTTCCTAAAAAGAGAAATTGTAGCAAGTATTATAAGTGTAAGTCATCTGTAAAACAAAATTATAATCCCTTTCATTCAGCAATAGTCCAGATTTTTTTTCAATTAAAAGCACATGTGCAAAGCTTACTTTATATTGTTCTGTTAAAATGTTTCCCTCCGAACTGTTCTCCTGTAAATTGCTTCTGCACCCAGCACTGCCCTGCTCTGTTCACACGCCACCTGATGTACAGAAGCTACCCCAAACAAAGTTTGAAACTACTATTTATGCAAAAGCAGAGGTAAAATTAATTTTGGTAAAAAGCTGAACTATGGGAGTCCTGATAGATGAGACTAGGGGTTCTTCTAATGAATTTAACTATGTTAAAGCATTTCTGCAAGATAAATCAGCGATAATTCCCATAATAAGTTAAAGGAATACTTGTACTAATCAGTGGAACATCTGAATTCTTTCAGTCTCTTAAACACAACAGGTAACTACAGAGCAGAATTGAAAATGAGGGTCAAAGTTTGCATAAAAATTCCATCTTAAAAATTCTATTTCACTAAAATGGATTCTCTGTATTAAGATAAATTATATTCATACTTTAAATAGCACATTTTGGGATTCCTTCCGTTATAATCTTTATAGGAAGGACCTTTTTTCCCTAATACTTCAGTGACTTTCTGCATCAGATTTGATGCTAATGTTAGAGTCAGTTATGTTTACATCAAGAAATGTAAATTCAAATTAGATCTATTATTTAAATAGCATAATGAAAACACATGGTGCTTTTTAGTCATGTAATTAAAGAAATCTGTGCTGTCAGGAATTTGTGATCTAAAGATCAAATTCAGTTCCACAGGCAGCAGACCTAAATATTGGTGTACGATTTGGGGATTTTTGTCTTGCATCTACTTCAGCATAAATTTGTCTCTTGAGAGGATACTTCACCTAGGCCAGTGCTGTATTGTTTGAGATTTAATGCATAAGTACTGCACTTGACACTTTGTACAGGGGCAGTTAACTCTTAGCACAGAAAAGCTTGGTGTTTTGATGTCAAGATTATTTAACAGCTTATTTAACAGCAATGCTGGGAACTAAACTTTGTAGACAATGCTAGTTTACTTAGGAGGAAAAAGGTCCAAATCTTATCTTTAACAAAGAGTCTGATTAGCCATGCCTGCCACCTTTTTTTCCTTTCTTTCTTTCTTCCTCTCCAGTTGTGAAAGTAATTTTGTGCAAAATTGCATTTGAGTTCAATTATTCACTCATCCTGGGGCAGTAGCCTGTATTCACTTTCCAGCTGAGCCAACTGCAAATATGGGAAACAGACCAGCCTAGTATTCCATTGTTGCTGTACATAATGTGGTGTTTTGGAAATGATGATGAAGACAACCTGGATATTTCATGGATGAAATAGTAGATTCATAAACTGAAAGCTTTGCTTGCTATTTGTAATGGTGTGTTCTCCCTTCCTTTCAAAAGTCTGTATTTACAAATCAGAGATGTTGCTTTTATTTAAAAAGAAAAGAGGACAGAGAAAAAGAAAAAAAATAATAATCAAGGGTCTTTATGCTTTGAAGAAATCTTTGCCTGAATTGCTGGCTGAGTTCCCTCTAAAGGCCTGGATTCTTTCTTCAAAACTTGGAACCAGGTTCAGACCCCAGACAGGTAAGACAGACTATTTAGTGTACTTGAAGTCTTAGTTTTCTCCCCACAAAAATAATCTGGGTGTAAACACATAGGTTATTCTGAATTGCAATGGTTTGAAATGTCTTCCAATTGTCATGCTAATTAGGACCCTGAATTAAAAAGAATTTTTCATTTCTTTTGGGAGTGGTAGCTAAATGAAGACCTGTTTGTGAATTCTGTGGCTCATAGGTAGCTGCAAACCCTTAAGCCTCTTTGTCACTGTAATTTAGCTGAAAAATCATTTAGCTGCTCAGAGAAGCAACTTCTGCCTTCAGCCTCCTTACCTTAGGATTTTCCCTAAATTGAAGTAGGCTTGGATAGCACCTCACATGTTCACGTTTGCCAGTGCTGTTTCCCTCCTTATTCTGCTGCGTTTTGTCTTGGTCAGTGCTGTTGCTTAGGATTGCATAGCTCAGAGGTGGTACTGTGTTTGGTTTCCCTCAGTTATTTAAATCCCTAAAACATAAGTTCATGAGGTCATTTCCTGATTCTCTAAATGCTTTTTGTTCTGGTAGCTATCAAAGACTTCTGAGCATTTTGTTTTGAACTGGGATAGTTCTTTACCAAGTGTTATGCTTCAGTTTTATACATACTATAGTATACATCCTGAAGTTTCAGGTCATCTGTGAGTTGTGTGGAAATCATCATAGACTGGCTTAGTTTGGAAGGGACTTCCGAGATCACCTACTCCAACCCTGCTGCCTTGGGCAGGGACCCCATTCAACCAGACTTGGTTGCCCAAGGCCTTATCCAGTCTGGCTTCAAACACCTCCAGGGAGGGAGCATGGGCAACCTATTCCAGAGTCTCACCACCCTCATACTGAAAAACTTCTTCCTAAGATCCTGTCTAAACCTACTCTCCCTCATCTTAAAAAACATTCCCTCTAGTCCTGTCACTAAACATCTTTAAGGAAAGTTCCTCTCCATCTTTCTTGCAGGCTCCCTTCAGGTATTGGAAAACAGCTGTAAGGTCCCTCCCAGAGCTTTCTTTTCTCTAGGCTTTTCTCTAGCTCCTTCAGCCTATTCTCGTAACAGAGGTGCTCCAGCCCTTCGATCATCTTTGTGGCCCTCCTCTGGACTCACTCCAACAGTTCAGTGTCCTTGTTACAATGGGTTCACCAGAACTGTCTTCCAAGATAAAGCTGTGAAATGGTTGTGTATTAAAAGCCAAAGGCATTAATGAATGTTGGTGCTTTTATTCCAGACCTCTCTAAGCAAAATTTTTGTGCTTCAGGTACAGCTATAAAATTAAGGTAAAATAATAGGTGGTCCCACCCAGAGAGGTAGTACAGGTCTTACCTTCTGCGTGTTTCTAGCTGGATTTTGTTCCTACTACACTTCTCTTTTTAACTGAACTGTAAACTTCTGAGCAAAATGAGCCTTTGGGTCCAATTGTACATGGCTTCATTCAAACTTGTTGTACATGACAGGCTAACTTAGCAACCAAGATCTGTTTTCCAGTTCTTACTCATTGCTTTCGTCTTATGTTGACATGTTGGATTCTGTGCTGCACAAAAGAAAACTTTAAATGCCAACTAGTATAGCATTGTGCCTGGAACCTGTGTTTGGATCTAGACTCAGATGAAGGACTTGTGCTTAAAAGTATTCACTGCTTGACAATCCCAAATACCAAATTTCTTCTGTAACTCTTAAATCAGTGGTTCTAATACAACATTGCAAATCAATCAATCAATCCTTTGTCAATTGAGATACCTTAATTTCAGGGTCATTTGGGTGGCAGAATAAGCAAGAAGAATAACATTTCATAAGAGGATATAGCATTGGTAGTCTTAAACAACCACCCCCCTCAGAAAAACCCACTAAAACAACAAAACAAACTACAGAGGTCCTATGAAAAGAGACAATAATTCTGACATCAGGCAGTTAAATAACAGACACTGATGTGGAAAACTGTCCCAGATTCCAACATTCCTTTCAGCTGACATTAGAAAACAAGGTAGACTTAGCATGAGAAATAGTGTCTTTATATGAAGAGATTGCTCTTGTTAGGCCCATATGTGAACCATATATCCAGATTCTCTCTACATCCACTCACATGGCTCCCTGTCAGCATCTGAAGAGAGATCCCCAAATGTTCAAATGTACCTTTCAGAGCAGAGTTTAATTTTAAAAGACTATCTTGGGCCTATTAATTTTGACTATAATAATGCTGTAGTAGAGGAGACATCAGATGGCAAATAAAATTTCAGAGGTCAAACTGCTACAAATCTGTAGAAATAAACGCAAGTGCAGCTTGCAGCAGTAGGTCATGGTACTTGAATATGGTAAAATACCTGTGTGTGTGTGTGTATATATATTTGTGTGTGTGTTTACAATGTGGCATTATTGGATTAGTAACAATTTGCCAGTGAGTGTATTTTGCCATTTGCATTTTGTATGTTGCAAACTGCAAAATAGAGAACAAATGCTTCCAAGCTCTGTGTCAGAAGAGGAAGGCAAAATTTAAAAGCCCAAATAACAGTTCCATCACTGGCACTTGTAGAAGTTTGGAACTTCAGAACTGCAGGGCATCTTGGACATTCTTGCAGTTTCTGTGTTTTCTCATGCTTAATCTGTAAACATTCTTTTCAATTTAATGACAAGGTTGAGAATATATAAGCAAAAGCCAAACTTGTTGGTTTCTTTAAAATAAAAAGGGGTGAGGGAGAAGGCAAAAAGCTTGCTCCTTGGCATTGGTTAATGCACATAAGCAAAGTAAGCTGCTAGGCAATTCAGAGCTATCACCCTGTCTATTAAAATATTATTGGATAATACCTAAAAGTTAAAGTAATAACTGATTACACTAGATGATTAGTTTTAATACTCTGAAACTTGTAGAAATGTTATTTGAAATCTCTCAGATATGTTATAGGTTTATTTCTCTCTAAGTCATATTTTCCTAATGTATCCCTTAAAATTAAGTACATGAAGTCACCCTCCAAAACTAGAAATGATACTTGAAACAGGAAATGCAAAATCAAAACTGCCAATATGAACTGTAGTCATTTTACAGTGTATTGGTTCTGTGTTTTCTCTTTTGACAATGGATGTCTAAGGACATTCATGTGATCATGAATAAAGAAGTTAATTCCCTTGATACTATCCCTGCTTCTCCAAGCAGTTCTTCTGAAATTCAAGTTTTGCTTTGGATTCCCCATTTCTCTTTGACTCAAAAAATGAAAAGCATTCTATTATTTCTACAAATTGCCATAGAAATTCATTGGTTTTCTTCAAGTTGAAGTGCCCATTAAAACTGGGTAGATAATTTAAAATTATTAGATCTATTTCAGGTATGCCTAGAATATGAATACCACAAGCTTTTAAATTGTTTTTATAATCTTGATTATTCCCTGTTAAAAGATCTGGTTTTTTTCTTCTAAAACTTTTTAAAACCTCACTCTACCCCCAACTCTCAAGCAGACAAACCCAAAAACACTTGCTTTGTGTTTGTAGCTGTGATCAAGATATAATGGTGGATTCTTCATCAGACCAAATCTTTTTCTTAAGTGATCCAAATTGTAGTCTAGTGAATTCATTGGTGCTTTTGATCAGAAATCAAGGGTGAGCATGTGTAAGAAGCAGTGCAGCTACACTCTGCATTCAAGGGAAAAGCTCTTGATGTATACTGCACCTTCATAATTTCCCATTGGTTTTCAAGACAATAAAGTGTATTTTTTTTTTGTTACCCTGCAAGCAATAGGAGAGCATCAACATTTGTATTATTTCTACAGTAGTCAGTTTGCAGCAAGCCTTAGCCAAGGCTTCATGCATGGTTTCTTTTCATTCACCTGCAAGGAGATGTATCAGATATACAAAGTTCATTTTTTCTCTCATACATAAATCTAGGACCATTCTTCTTGCCTAAAAAGTAAATTTAAATTCTGAGATGCTTAATCCAGTGTGTGTTTCACATATGCAAAGGACTTCTGTTCGCTGAGCCCACCATTGATGAATTTGTTTATGATGTTCATACAGGCTTCTATTGAAGGGAGACTACCATGGAGCATGGATAAAATAGTCTTTCTAGACCCATTAAGTACTATTGAGTTCATTGAGAAGATTTTAGGAAAATGCAAAGGCCTTTCATTCTAGGAAAAAAAAATAAAAGAAAATTAGTATGTACAGTCAGATGATTGGGGAAAAAATTCTCCCTCATCTCTCAAGAGTCGTTTAAGAAGATTGGGGCAGGTAGGCCAAGCTTGGGCATTAACACCTGAAAGGAAAAGTGATTAATGGTAAGAAGTGTGTGCAAAACACACAAGGTCTGCAAGAGATTCATCTAAGCAGTTGGGGAGTTGTTTTGTTTTGTTTTGTTTTTACATAATTTGTAAATATTGAAGAATATGCATAGAACTGAAATCTTAGCCTGTAGTTAGTTTATAAATATTTCTTGTTGCTATAAACACCTTCATTATATGTCTTTATTATAATTAATGAATCAAGCTCTATCAAATGCTGCATCATTGAATACACTGCCAGATTTTATACTTTGAAATTCAAGTGTGTTTTGTACTTCAAGAATGGAGTGGGAGAAGTGGAATTATGGGATGAGAAAGTGGCTTTTTAAATTTTGTTTTTGTATAAAACTATCCAAAGCAAATTTGATGAAATTTAAAATAGCCTTGAGAGAGAGAAGGAGGAAAATGAAAGTACTGGCCATAAATAAACAGCTTAGAAACTTTATATTGTACCCTCAATTGTCTGCTCTTTGTGTGAGGGTAGGACGCAGTCTTCCCTGTAATTTGTTTAGGAATTAACTCCTATACAGCTGAGGAGGGAGGTGGGGGGAGTGGAAATGTGCATAATCTATTTGAACACAAACACTTCCATATTATAAGAAAAGCTGGTTTTGTGAAGGTAGAGGAGTGTTTTGTGCTCATTGTGATGGAGAGGTGGTGAGGAGCAAATATTTGACTGTTTGGAGCAAACACAGGTCAAATTTCCTCTTGAAAAATGCTAGAACATACACATGTGCTTCTTGGTCCTTACACTACATACAGCTGCTCTCTGCACAGATAATCACATGAACAATACATGTGAGCAGCATTTGAAGTAAAGCTGTTATCTTTTATCTCTTTGATGTCTTATTTTAGTGATGCATGAGAAGTTGAACAAGGAAATAGTGTTTCTGAGCAAAAGGTGCTGCAAATCCTCAGCAGACAGAAATGCAAAATTATACTGTCTGTCCTTACATGTTTCTGTCTCTGTCTGTCCTTCATTAACTGAGGTGGTTGTTCACCACAGAGTAGTCAATGAGAGTTTTATAGGACCATTTATTTATAATGTCTATGTTCTAGCTCTTTTTTGTTTGTTTGTTTGCTGGATGGTTTGTTTTTTTTGATTTTTCTTTTTCTGTTATAGTCAATTATGTCATAAATGGTCAAATGATAACTCACCACTAAACAAATTTTTTTGCAGCCTGTCTTTCTAGAGTCTGGATTCTAAAGAGGTAACCTGGATGCCTGCATACCAGTGCAACAAGGATTTCAACAGTGTCAATAATCTTTGCTCATCACACCAAAAAAAAAAAAAGTGTGTGTCAGTGTATTCCTGCAGAGTCATTAGCATACAGACTCACTCTGCTTGCTTAACAAAGCACAGTTTGGTGTATTATAGTTTCTTAGTCTGCTTCTCTAATTCACCCCTGACAAAAGCTGAGAAAAAATTCAGCCCCTTCCTTCAGTGGCACACTAATGTGGGAAATAAATCTTGGGGCATAAGGTCTGAAATGGCAGTCATTTAAATAATTCAAATGTAGTGATCGTTTTGCCCATGTGCCTTTCATTTCTTTGTTTTGTTTCTTTGTATTTCTTAAATCACTGAGAGAAAAAAAAATCTTCTGTGATAATCTACATTTTTTAAATATCTAGAGCTAAATAATCCCTGTCCTCTTTAAATGCAGTTTAACTGGTTGCATGTTAAATAATTATTTGCTCTCTCTTTTGTGGTGTGGAGGGGGGAGTTGGAGGGGAGAAGTAACATACAAGCAGATGTGCTGCTAGATCTACAGGCTTCTGCCAACCATATGGCATCTTAAAGAAAGATGGTTGGAGCGTCTGGATTAGCAAAGAGTCGGGATGGAAAGCCATGTGTCGTGTTGGTACAGGCAGTTGTTTTAGCTCTCTGTAAAAGGCTTCAGGAGATTGTGTAATGGAACAAATGGTACTGCAAGCCTAGTAACAGCCTTACCGCTGCTGGAGAGGCAATTGGCCCCCAGGCGGGTACTGCTTCATCCTTGCTTGTTGGTTTTTTGTGAAGGATTTTTAGATCATTATTCTCTGTTCTTCTTTTAACATACAGGAAACTTGGGAGATCTAATTCTGAACTTTATACTTGAAAGGGAGCTATTGTGTGGTTAGAATTTTTTTACACTCTCACTTTTTATAATGAAAATGTACAATTTCCCTCTGTTGGAACTGAGAAGCTTGTGCCCTTCTGCAGATTTCCTGCATCGTTCGTGAACACTTTGAGACACCAATTCATTGAATTTGCAACCAGTGCCCAGATTTGGGGGAAAACTGCTCTCTGGGATTTGCTTAGTTAGAAACAAGATTTGGGCAATTGTGCTTGTGGCTATGACATACCAGCTTGGCATTCGTATTCTGTTTGACAAGTCAGTCTTTATGCAAACAAGGGGCCTGCTCCTATTAAAGGCAAAATTCCTTTTGTTTTTAGCAATACAGGATTGGGGTTTTGGTGTGGTTTCATGTGCTTTACAGGAGTCTCTGTAGCTCACATTACACCTCGTGGGAGTTATTCTGGATCAAGATGAAAGCTTTTGTGTCCAGATCTGTAACAGAAATAGGTTTTACTTGTTTCTCTACTATCACACAATAGAACTCTCAATTCCTCTGTCTCAACACAATTAGGCCTCTTAGTACACCTGTAAATGCAGCTTTATCTCCCTGATCCTGTGTCAAAGGAAATTAAAAATCCAGTGTTGCAATAAAGGAGTTCCATAAAATCAGGATTATTTTATTTGAAGATACTTTTAAATATATTATGATCCCATACCACAGTTTTTATGTAAGTAAATAACATGGGGGATGCCCAAATATTGATTCATAGGTAAACAGTTGCTGAGCAGGTAACGTTATGGTTTCAGAGACAAAATGTTAACTGCAGAAGCATCTGCCCTGATCTTTGCTGAAAAACACACTTTCTCAAACTGAGACAAATGCTGCTCCAATATAGCCTAAATTCACAATTTAAAAGTAAAAGTACAATCACTGCCTTTTTTTTCTCTTTATTTTTTTTTTCCTTTCTTTCCAGAAGGCTTCTTATCTGGAGCTTAGGAAACAGCAGTCCTCAGCTTAATCTGCAGTTCAGTTACAGCAGCACATGCTTTTCCCTGAGCCTCCTGCATGCCCCCCTGCTCAAGCCTGCATATGTTGCTCAACACTGATCAAAAGTAGCCTCCCTTGGGAGGGAGGCTTGGGTTCGTTTTGTTGGCCTGTTCATTACCTCACCTCAGCTGAGGCTGAACCAGGTGTGAGGTGGACAGTTGTCCACCAGGAGCAATGCCAAGACCACCAGCATCTCTCTGGAAGGCTCTTGGCAGTGGCTACTGAGGAGGAGTGCACTCAGACCAGTGAGCCCCCATGGGGACCTCAGATTTCTTGGGGCATTTGCTTTCAGTAATCCAGGCCATTTTATGCACCATGTTAGCATATTAGTTCACCAACTTTGTGGTGCACATTATCAAAACTGTGTGCTTCATTCAGAAATGAACATTCCTCTGTGTAGGTTTTCCAATAATGTATTTTGAGTAATGGTGTGTTTGTGCTGCAGCAGCAGTATCAGAGGTTACCAAGCCCTAGAGTGACAAGTAATCAATAGTAGGTGGATCCCTTGCTTCTCGTTTTGCACGTGGGTTTGTCTTCTGTATGCCTTCTTAGAAGAACAAAAATCATAGATGTATTTTTAAACAGAGACACAGCTTTGTTTTCTTTATTTTCAGCTAGTGATTTCAGGCATTTAATTTTAATTGTCCAGCTACTTATGTGAGTGAGAATGTTCAGCTCCCAAAAGTATATCAAGATTTCTGAGCTTTGTTTCAACATTTGTTTCATAGAACTGTTACTGTTGCTTTCTACCAAAGACTAGAACATGGGGAGGTAAGAAGAGAAAAGCCTAATTTACCAAACAGAGCTAAGCAAAGCCTTTTGATGTAATCTAAGGGGGAAAGTACTTTTCTTTTCTTATAGTTACATTGAAGACATGTCAAGCAAATTGATAACATGTTTCTTCAGCTTTTCAACCAAGAAAAGACTGATAGTTCTGCTAGAATTTTTGACAATAATTAAAATGTGTAGGAAACAGAAAAGTCTGTACGTGCATGTGCACAGCTGTGGACAGAATGAATTCTTCTGCTGGAAAATGCCAATAGCCTTTCCATAGTGAAATGCCTGTGCTGGGTCTGGTAATAGCCAATGGGTGTTCCAACCTGTGACATGGGAGAGCCAGGCTGGAGCTACCTTTGTGCTTATTTTGCATGCTACACCCAACAGCCCTGTGTTGCTATTCTAGAGACACTAGCTGTTATTTTCATCCACAAGATAAGTTGCTGCCACCAGAAGGGCATAACTGACCCTTTCCACTGTCTTTGATCTTGATGTGTTGATACTCATCTCCAAACTGCCTGGTTGCAGTTGTATTTTTTTATTGTGGAAGAATTAGTGATTATTCTGAAAATAAGTATAATGATATTTGCCTCTAAAGCAGGAATAAAATCTCAGTATTTCATAGCAATGATTGAGTATAAGCTTTAGTATGAATGCAGTAAAATCAGAGCACAATTGGACTAATGTATATATAATGAATTAGCAACTGTCATGTAGTCCATAAGGTGCTAATATGTTTTTAAGATGTATTTTTTGTGAAATGCTTTCCTTCAGTGCTTCTAAACAATTGCAGTTTTCACTAACTTCATCTGCAAATTCACTGTGCTTTTAACATAGTCCAAACCAAAACACCAAATGGCTTCTGTATTCACAAGAGGTGAGCTCTGTCAAGGTGGGTGGACAATACTTGTAGTCTTCCTGGACTTCAGCAAGGCCTTTGACACCATCCCCCGTAGCAAACTCCTGGCCAAGCTGTCAGCCCATGGCTTGGGCAGGAGCACTCTGCGCTGGATTAAGAACAGGATCAGTGCTGGGCCCAATCCTGTTCAATGTCTTTATTGATGATCAGGACAAAGGGATTGAGTCCCTCATCAGTAAATCTGCAGATGACACCAAGTTGGGAGCAGGTGTTGATCTGTTAGAGGGTAGGAGGGCTCTGCAGAGGGACCTTGACAGGCTGTGGATGGGTGGGCAGAGGCCTAGGGCATGAGATTTAACACATCTAAGTGCCAGGTTCTGCACATTGGCCACAACAACCCCATGCAGTGCTACAGGCTGGGGTCAGAGTGGCTGGAGAGCAGCCAGGCAGAAAGGGTCCTGGGGGTACTGGTTGACAGCTGGCAGAACCTGAGCCAGTAGTGTGCCCAGCTGGCCAAGAAGGCCAATGGCATCCTGGCCTGTATCAGGAATAGTGTGGCCAGCAGGAGCAGGGAAGTCATTCTGCCCCTGTACTCAGCACTGGTTAGACCACACCTTGGGTATTGTGTCCAGTTCTGGGCCCCTCAGTTGAAGAAAGATGTTGAGTTGCTTGAACGTGTCCAGAGAAGGGCAACAAAGCTGGTGAGGGGTCTGGAGCACAAGACCTATGAGGAGCAGCTGAGGGAGCTGGGGTTGTTTAGCCTGGAGAAGAGGAGGCTCAAGGGAGACCTCATTGCTGTCTACAACTACCTGAAGGGAGGTTGTAGGCAGGTGGGGGTTGGTCTCTTCTCCCAGGCAACCAGCAACAGAAGAACAAGACACAGTCTCAGGCTGCACCAGGGGAGGCTTAGGCTGGTTGTTAGGAAGAAATTCTTCACAGAAAGCATGACTGCCTATTGCAATGCACTAGGGGGTGGTGGAGTCACCATCCCTGAAAGTGTTTAAAATAAGACTGGATGAGGCACTTAGTGCCATTGTTTAGTGGATTAGATGGTGTTGGATGATAGGTTGGACTTGATGATCTCAAAGGTCTTTTCCAACCTGGTTAATTCTGTGATACTCTAGCTATTTTAATTTTCAGGAAAACCTCTGGTTTCTTGGGATGCATCTCTGTCTCTCTCTGCCCTTCTCAATGCAAAAATCTTTCTTCATAACCCTCACCATCTCCCCCTGTGTTTGGTCTTCTATGTTGCATTCTTTCCAGCTGGTGTTTTCTTGATGCTGTGACTCTCCATTCAATCTCTATAGAACTGGGGAGATTTGGGCTAGTCTCAAGTGAATACTTCCCTGTGCTCCCTGTGAGGTGGGAGCACACTTACTTGGCCAACCAGCACTAATAGAGAAACAGAGCCTGAAGCCTTCTAATGTCCCTTGGATATATCTGCACATACCTAAGCACAGCTCTTCCCTGTCTCGTGCACAGTCTATGCTCCTCTGCCCACCTTGACCTGCTTTGAGCTATTTTTCTAGATCCTAACTCAATATGTGTCCCCTAATCTCCATTTGTTTTTCCCAGGCAGATTAAGTTTGGAAAAAAGACGTGTGTGGTAGAGCTGTATCTGGAGAGTAGGCCAGTTTACAAATGGAATCAATCTGGTCTGTGTGGAAAGACCAATGGGTCCTTGTATGGAAAACATCTCTCTGAATATGTTGCACAGAAAAACTCTCTCTGTTACCAGTTTAAAGTCATATTCCTCCCCTGTGTTATCACAGGCATAAAACTATATTCCATACAAATCTCACATGTATCATTACATTCACAGTAATTAACAAAGCCACAACAGTCCTGCGTGAACCCTGAAAATAAGCAAATGCATATTGTCTGCCAGAGCTTACAGGCAAAATCACTAGTTTGAAATTAACTGGGGAAAAGGCATCTTTGCATGTCTGATGTGGAAAGTAAGGGAGGGTGAGAGGCTTTGTGCAAAGGAGCAAATGAGTGATGCCTACACAGATATATAATGCTTTCTGCTTCATATTTTTATACTTTATTTTCATAGTGGTCAAATCATGCAGTATAGCAGCCTTGGACTTTATGCTGAAGAACATTTTTGAAGGACTATGATGTGCAGTTTTTAAACTGGGAATACGCCCTTGCAGATAACCAAATCAGAATGACTGTATCCGGTACTATTGAGTTCTATTTGCCAGGTCAATACTGAGAAATGTTTTACCTTTCAAACACAAAGATTAATAGCTATAAACATAAACAGAAGCTTTATGGATTGTAATACAGAGCCTGCAGCCCTTGCTGGTTGCAGCTGGACTCTGGGCTCAGCAGGACTGAACCCAAAGCTGTTCTGTTAGTCTGCAGTTGCGACTGTCAGAAACAACTGAAGCACTTGTAGCTCAGCTGCGCTACCCTTTAGTGGTAGTATTTTTTTAATTAAGACAATGTCTGACAAAGTAAATTAACAGAAGCTGATGCTTTTAGCAGGTTTTTTTGCTTCAAATGCCTGATGTCAGCTTGGGCCACATGTACATTCTGCACATGCCATGGGATAGAAAAAATGGAGCCTTTTTCAATTCTCTGCTGCCTGCCCAAACACCACATGTACTGTCTGTTACATGTCGCTTCTGATGAGGTTCATGCTGGGAATTTCTTTTTAAAGGCAGAGCATTTGTGAAGGAAAGAATTCACATTGGTCAGATTGTATTAAAAAGCTTTTGGTGTTTCTGACTCGAATATAGTGATTGTCTTGTGTGCACACCAACTACCAGTCTGTAAAGGTTCAGGTTTGTCTGGTAATAAAAAAATAAGAGGAATCAGAGTAAGCAGTGGGGGAAATGGAGCCCATATTTATTAAAAGTAAATCGATGACAAAATCTGTGGTAACTGGTAAAGCAGATGCAGGAAAAATATATTTCAGTAATGTGCATATGTACCTTGTGGAATGATCCTTGTAAACATGAGACAAGCACTTTTGAAACTTTATAGGATGTGTGTCTCTGAACATTATCAAGACTCTGTTTCCTAATGGAGAAATTTAGCAAAATCTGTTCTGTCCAGAACATAACAAAATCAGAGGTGAACATATTAAAAAAAAAAATTCAAATCCTGTAACGTTACAGGATTGTAATGATTGTATATCCCCTGAAAGTCCTGCATCTTTTTTTCCCCCTGAGTTATTTTGCAGCAATCTAAATCAATAATCAAGCTAAATAGTTTAAATAATTGTTATTTTAAACATTTTTAAGCAGTAGGTATAAAACAGAAACCAGAACTATTTTTCTCCAGAGCAAAAATCAATACAAAGTCCATATTTTTACCACAAACTATATTATTTCTAACTCCTTTAAAGGAGGAAAATCCTCTTTTCAGTCTAGGGATTCAAACACAACTAGACATTAGTGAATCTTTCAACCATATCTTTTTCACCCTGCCATCCATTCTCTTTCATTGTTTCCTTCCTGTCAAAACCCAGAAGGGCTAAAAGTGGCCATCATACCAACTAATCCCACCTCCCAACTAAAGAGCAGGCTGATAATGTTCTCTCTTCAGCATGTTAGAACAAGCTATTAGAAGGCCAGGAATAGATCCAGGCTCAGATTTCCTACATGCTCTATTTATTTAACCTGTTGTGCCAGCTCTGGAAGTGAAGATACATTCTAATAGTCAGTGATGACATTTGAAGCAAAAGGGAAGTTACTGTTCCTAAGTAAACTTTTAATTAAACCCTATTTGTAGTTGTTATTATGACAGGTGAAGATTGTTACCTTCTTGGGGAAGATGTCATGTAGGCACTTCTTTAAAAGTATGTGGAAAAACGAGAGTGCCTTTAGTAAAAGGGAATTTAGAGGTTACCTGTACACATTTTTTTTAAATAAAATTGATGGAGAACCACCTGGGTTGAGAGTTTCATGGTGAAATGTGGGCATTCTCTCTTAGGTCTTCAATCCAAATTGTGCTAGGGATATTAGCCTCTGGTTACCTTCTGTTAACATAAGTCAGGTGAGTTTGTTCTGCCAGCAGTGCAGGTGAGTGCTTAATTTACTTAGCTTAGCTAGAAGTGGTATAGATTGCACTCCTTTGCCTGAACAAATGACAGTTGGGGCCTTTTATGTGACAACAGAATTTTGGGGGCATTCAGAGGATGAAAAATGCCACACAAACTTGTTTCACTGAGCCATAAACTTTTGCCCTGTGTCCTTTTACAAGTCAGGGCTTCCAGTGTCACTGTAGCAAGGAGACTCATTCACTGCCCATAGTTCCTACTTCCTATTATGAGGTTTTGGTCTTTCCACTTAGGCTTTATTTCTTTGATTAACATCAGAAAGGTGGATCATAGTGATTTGCTTTTGAAGCTACATGGGAGAATGGAGTTCAGTTAAAGGATGGATTGTATAGATATTCCCATATAAAGTTTGGGAGTGTATGGGAACTGCTGTGAGATGTTCATTATTCAGGGCTGTCTCAAGGTCCTGATCTATAGGTCAAGATATTCAGTAAAAAGCTATTTAGGACATTAAAAACTCTGGAAAGTAATTTGCTATTTATCTACATTTCTAAGTTTATAGACTGTTGTTTAGTTACCTCAGAATTTACTGTGTGAATTTGTCACTGCAGCAAATAACAATGAAGATGCAGGTTTGCTCGTACAAGATCTAGTTTTACTACTGTTTAAATGTTACATGTCCTAGCTGTTCACAGAGCTGATTCAAGATATGAAGAGGTGGTGAGGATAAATTCTCCTGCCCTAATGCAAAAGACATTACTTGTGCTATAAAAAGGGAAGACAGAAAAGTAGCAGAGTTCAGGTAGGAAGCAGAGAAGACCCATGGTGATGTCTTTACAAGACAGGTAGGGAGTGACAACATCTGGAGGAGCTGTGTCTGCCATACAACTTAACATTTTGCATGGCAACAAGTCTGTCTTTCCAAGAAACTCATACAGGTAAAGCAAGCCAGATCATTTATTTGTACATACTGGGAAACTACCTTAGGCAATGCCTGCAACTGTGTCAGGATCTAGCTGTGATCACCAGTGTTGGTATTTAAAGGTTGTGTCATGCTTCTTTTTGTAAGACACTATGAAGTTGTGATTTCATTAGGCTTGTCAAATATTGTAGTTTAGATTTAAATTGTTCAGTGGGGCTGTAGTGGGTAATTGCATTCTGAAGAGACCAGCAAGGCAGGCCAGGGGAACAGCAGCAGGGTGCAGAGGTGGGAAACAGGGTGGGAAGGAGTTGCACAGAAAACTCTTATTTCTAATTCTTGACTATTTGAATATGCAACTTTAATATTCTGTTATGGGTTGTATTACCACATGTAAACACTTCTGTTGCATGATAGCAAATTTGTACGATGTCCTGAAAAAAATATAAAAGCAGGTAGACATTTGCTTTGGAAAGATTACAGGGTTTTGTTTTCTTTTCTAATTGGCTTGCTCCCTTGTTCTTAAATCTACATTTGCTTTTAAAATTCACCCTGTTAAAAATATCTAAGATTCACAAATGGCTGATTATCAAATCTGGTACTGCCTTTGTGTTGGGGCAGAGTCCCTTTCAGTTGCGTCTCTGTAGCATGGCAGTGATCTGCAAGGTTCCCCCTTGTAATCACTGTGTCCACTTACAGGCAAATGAATGAGGCAAGAGTGACCTTAGAAACTAGCAGCTTGACACTCTTACCCTAACAAGGGAAATGTTTCTTAAAGGCAGTTCTACTACACACTAACATATTTTCAGGATTCTGAAGGGGCAGCAGGAGCTGTGCTCCACCACCATCTTGCCTACAGTGCTGCAGGTCCTGGTGCTGGGTGGCTAGCACAGTGAGCCTCACCACCAGATGCCTGGCGGCAGCAGCACCCAGTTTCCCTGTGTCAGTCACTGGCACTGCTGGGTGCAATGGGCTGCCCTCTGTTACCTTGGCAACCAGCAGATGGGGACTTTAGCAGGGTCAGTGGGGAGACGGCCGCAGCAGCATGTCGGATGAACCACTCAGTAACAGCCCTTTCAGTTCTGACAGCTCTGCTCTGGCTGGCCAGAAGTAGTTATCAGATTACTTGTATTAAAACCTAATTAAGATGTGTGCCAGTAAATGCAGCATGGTTATTGGATTTGGGGGTTTAGCTGCTGCAGGTTGCTGCAATCCAATCACACCATTTCAGCAAATTCAGCTCTATAGAGTAGAGTGAGAACGTTTTACATCAGTAACCTGACTTGTGCTGAAAGAGTAAATAACCTTTTAATGCCTCTGCTGTGTCAAGGACTGATTCCTGCTGCTGGGTGAATGGACTGTACTCACAGGTCCTTGCGTATTAATTTCTTTTAAATCAACTTTAAAGCCCAGAGGAGGGCTGACAGGTTATATCAGCTTTTCCCTTCACTGCAGATTGCTTGTGCATTAATGGACCTGTTAATTCCCCAGGGTAGGGAGTTTGCAGCGAGAGCTTTGTGGGTGCCCCTTGTTAAGCAATGTGTCTTTACAGAAAAAAAGGAAGCTTTTTTTGTTTGCCTGTAGGCTGCAGACAAGGGGACGGCTAAATGTAACATTGTGGGTGCTAGTCCAGTTTTGGATTAAATGGAAGTTGGAAGTTTATTCTGCTGGGTGGAATTCACCTTGATGTCAAAGCTCTGCTTTATGCTTCATGTTCCACGTAGTTTCTGCACAGTCTTATAGTGGTTGTTTACCAACAGATGTCAAACTGTAACAAAACCTACCTGGCCCTTTTGATTTCATTTCTGGACAGACTAAGGTATGGCCTAGTCTCAGAGTCAAATTTACTGCTATACAAAGTGAGAGACATAGTCTTTATTAGCTGCACAAAATAGCAAGGTAACTGTGGAGGCATTCTGACGTAAATCTCTATATGTGCTCCAAGTGCTAAGGATCAGAGCAAAACATTTACATTGAAGGATTCATTACAGCTCATGTTGCCTCAGTTTTGTTGTTCTGTGAAATTACCTGTCTGACAAAGCTGCCTCTTTCCTGGCTCGCTATAGAAATAGGAATTTTGGTTTAGGGTAGTAAATGGAGAATTATTTGAAGGGTTATCATTATTACTATTGAAAGGGATCTTACTCAGTGCCAGATTGCCCTGTAAGTAGTCCAAATGTAATGAGGTTCAAGAGCTACATATGCCCTGAGGTAACATGACAGACATGGAGTCAGTTCCTGCCCTCAGTACTCTGAGGCTAAGGAGGATCAGCCACTCGACATCCCAACTGGACTGATCTTGCCACTTGGGTGTAAATATGATCTCATTGGGAATGGAGGGTGAGGATGCGGTGGTCAAGACACAGTAAACGTTTGCTGGTGTGTGGTGTTGCCAGAGTGAATGTGGCGACCGTGCAACCTCGCTCACTCGTATTAGCAAAACGTGCAGAAGGTTCTGTCACCCAGTTGTAAAAATGATGGCAGGCATCGATGTGCAGTTGTAACATATGGGAAGTACAGGGAATGTGGGTGGAGCTGTTCATTTCTCATCTTGAATCATTTACGAGATCAGCAGGCAGGCCAGATACAATGCATATGGGAATGTGTGGCTGTGCTGCACATGTCACACATAATAGCAGATACTGTGAAGAGGGCCCACAGCCTGTCCTCAGGAGCTAAATGCACCGAAGCGGGCTGGTAGTCCCAGTGTGTGGACTGAGGGCCAGCTTGGTAGCAGTTTTGGGAGAGCAGACAGGTAGACATGGAATTCACAGACCAAGATCTGTCCTACCTAGAACTACTTTTTCATTAACCATCATGACCCGGAATTGTAGAAAGGAATGTTACAAACCTTGCATTCTAGCACTGGAGATAAACAGAGGTGAAAGTGAAGTTGTGGCCTGCTAGTCAAACCCCACTCAGTGCCTTTCTCCCTCTGCTCAAGGAGACAGTCTAAATATAAACATGGAGAATGGTGAAGTTACAAAGCACAAAAGCAGAACTGAGTTCTGTGGCCATAAACAACGATTTCTCTATTTACATTAGCATATCTGAGTCCCCCATTGCATGAACAGAAAGGATGTAGAGCTTTCCAGTAGAGCATACTAAGGCTTGTATCCAGTAATGGTTTTTAAATTGGCACAGGCTGCCTGTGAGTATCTGGTAGAAAGCGGTGTTTTTGATGGAAAATTCACATGAGCTGGAAGTGACCTCTCTCCAGGTACCAGAACTGGAGGAAGTTCCTCACACCAAAGTAGTTTCTCTTCAGCTGGAGCTTTCTCTCTCCAAGGGGAGAGGAACACTGGGGAAGGGCCTCTCCTTGGGGCTGCATTAAGCAGTGCTTACTCTTGCAACTGTAATGGGCCCTACTTTAGCAATGGGCAATGCTCATTGTGTTGCTGCAGAGATGTGGGTCAAGGAGATTATGAAATTATCTATGCCTTTAGCTGCCACTAATAATAATTTTATGCGAGAGGATGTCTCCTGATTGGTCTTAAAACAGACTGAAACACTAACAGAGTGAGAAATTATTAATTGAATGTAGAAATCAGCAGAAACTTAAGTTCTAAGGTCCTGAATCCAGGTTGTAGTTGGTAGTTTTTAAGTTGGGCACTTGTGCTATGAGGAGTATTTGATAGAGTCAAGATGTTGAACAGGGCAGCACCAGAATTCTTCTCTTAGCTCTGTGAAGACACCAGTTCCCAGTAACACCTCCCTACCAGTATTGCTATAAAGTAATAAGTACTCAGAAATAAAGGACTAGAAGATGTCTTTATTACAGATGAAGAAGTGCAGTAAGGTCACATTTCCTCCTTGAGTTAAAGGAAATCAATGGCAAAGTAGTGAGCAGAACTCAGGTCTCCAGTCTGAAACTGCAACGTTGCCTCCAGCAAACATGATTGTTGTTCTTGCTCTCCCTGGGAGCAAGATGCCCTTGGAAAAGCTACTGCTTTTAAAGACAAAACAAAGAACAGTAAAAGGGTGGGGGTTTGTGTGTTTGAATTTTGTTTTGTCTTTTGAAGTTTAACAACCCTGAAATCACCTTTAGTAAAGAAATGAAGCATAAATAGCTCCTGTACCAACCTGCTATAGTTTGGAAGCTATAGGGAGTAGGAAATTAGGCACAGACTGTCTAAGTGTGTATTTAGTAGAATGTCCTGTGCTATCAAATTGGTGGTTTTGTTTGCTTCCTTGGACATATACAACCAGCTGTTGCTGCTTGCAGCTAGCTGAATTTAGTTCCCCAGGAGACGGTCCTGCAGCTCCTAAAATCCCTTTTGCAAGGAACTATTAGCAGAGTAACAGGACAGTGTGGAATGTGGGTGGATGTTCACTGTTTGCTACATGATTGTTTCAAGGAAGTTGGCTGGCAGATACAGATCAATAAATACTGGGTTTGACATAGATTTTAGCTATTTGTTTCAGCTAGATTTTCCTAGCTCCTTATCAAGACATTTGGGGGTGTTTACTAACTAATGCAGTTATTTGAACAATCCTGGTTAAGAATATGGATACTCAGAGTGATTAGCTTTGCTGAGTTATGACAACTGTACAAGTCAAAACTACCACAGAGAGCTGAAAGATTGAGGAAATCACATGCCTTAATTGTAAGTGTATGACTAATTCCATTAAAAACCCAGCCTGCATGAGTGACACAACCTAAAAACCTTGTTTGGCTGAAGGTCTATTTCAATCCATTGAGTAAGAAATAGTTTACAAAAACAAATGCAAAGTCTAGATCTAGAACTAAACTTGACAAAACCAGAGTCAGCTCCTGTTCCCTCAGTGCTTAGATGTTTAGGATTTTCTCTAGATTACTGTCAAAGATAAGAAGCTTCTAAGGTACCAGAAAGGACTTCTAATTAAAGACATTTCTACTTAGAGTGGAATGCATTAAATGTGGAAACACAATTTCCAGCTTCTTTGTGCTTACATCCCAATGTAGAAGTCCTAAGCAGACATGTTTTATTTTTTCCTGCCAGGAGTAACAGTCACAGTGGACATAATGACCACACTTGCCTTTTGGATTAATGAAGTAGAGGTGCAGTTGCTCTGTCTACAGTAGTGTTCTCCCAACTCTGGCATTTGTTTTTTCAGTGTAAGCAAAAGGCCTCTGCATGGTTCCATCTGATACCTGCCAGCTTGTTCCCTCTGTTTTGCAGTCACTTCAGTTCGGTCCAGTTTGTCCTGGGGCTAGTGTGTATGTTTCAGGAAGAAGGTTACTGAAATCAGCTCCAGTGTGTTGAGCTTGTTAGCTACAGATTACCAGAATGGAGTCCTGCAGTTTTCACTGATGTCACCTTATTTAATAGCAAAGCAGATCTTTAAAAAGTGCTCACTTAAAGTGTGAGGATGGAAAATACTGAATACCCATCCTAGGAGTAATACTTCAGTCTCAGCCCAGCCACCAGACTGAGCTCTGTCTTCTGGGAGCTGCACCCTCTAGTGCAAACATCAAGGCTTCTACCGTGAACTCCAACTTCAGATGCTCTGCAACCCTTTTATCTATTTTTTTCCAGGTTACAGCAGCTGGACAAGCACTGCCAGGCCACTGCCCAGCAGTTAGTGGAGTTGCTCAACAAACAGAGTCAGCTCTTCAAAGAGAAGCAGCTGCTTACAGAAGAGGTGCAGTTTCTGCGAAAACAGGTACTGTGCCAAAAGAAAAAATAGTCTGAGGGGAATGTTCTGCACCTCACCAGCAGTCTCACTTCAGCTGTTGGATTTTATTGCTGTCGTTGTTTTAAGTAAGGCATTACCTTATTAATAAAATACAATAAAAAAACATGCAATTGGAAGGAGACTGGTAGCTGGACCTGAGTTGTGCTTAAACCTAAACTAAATGAAGTTATTTTGAAATGGAAGTAAACCAGCAGAAGTTATTCTTGGTGACAGTTCCTAGCCTTCTAATCAGAAGATTTTGTGTTCCCTTTTCAGAGAACAGAGAAATAAGTTTTTGCCAGTATTACCATTTAAATTGTAGCATGATGTGGATGTCTTTGAGCTTTTTGCTGACATTCTCCCAGACTTAAGTTCCCCTACCACTTTATGAATTTTATTACAAACACACCTCCCCCCATCTTTTTTAAAGTCATTTATCTTTCCTGCCATTCCATGACAACTCACCCAAGTGAAGGTGAAGTCAGTCTGAGGGCTAATTACTGTACTGTACCTCTAGCAGGATTGAGTCTTGCTTCCAGTGGCTTTGCATGGGCTGTTACTGCCTTTGGTCACCGTTCTTCTGTCAGTCAGTGCTTTGGAAATAAGGGAGAGGGCTGCATGATTTAGTTTTTTTCTTTGTCTTTCTTTTACTTGCTTCAGAAAGAAATAGGGGAACTAACAAGCACAGAATGAAGTTTCCAATAGTACTACCAAATAATCAAACCCATATTTTGTGACTAAATTAACTAATTCAACCATATCATAATGCTTTCTAACTTGCAGACTAGTGACTTTCCCCAGAATAACTGGAGTTCTGTTAACAAGGTAACAAAAGGCATTCAGTGCAGGAACTCTGGTCCAGTAGCACACCCAGCAGTAAACAGAATATGAGTCATCATAGAACTTTAAAATATTTAAATCATACTGGGGTAGGCTGTTTAGCTGTAGGATTTAGTAAATGTTTAACCTAGGAGAATAATATCCATATTCTGTTATGCCTTTAATCATGTCAGTGTGTTTAGTTATACAGCATTTCCTGTCATAGACAAACTTGGTAGCTCAAAGTAGTGTAAGGTTATCAACCTGTAGTAACTACTGGCAAATTTCAGGGCAACCATACTGTGCTCTTAATAAGATAGTTTAAGAAGATGATTGTTCAGAAAGGAAAATCAACGTTTCTGTGCAAGGGAAGCACTCTAATGGTAATGTGAACAGACTTTACATGGTCCACCAGGATTTTGTCACTGATAATCTGTTTTATCTGGAAGCGGATGTGCTTTTATGATGTTGGGCAAAAGTACAAAAACGATACAAAAGAGATAAAAAAATCATTCGGATGTTACACTGCTATCAAGACTTGACTGGCAAAAGCTTCCTCCTATATGTTCCTTACAAGTTAACTGTGCTCCAGAGGATACTTTTCAACTTGAGAACACTCAGAAGAGAAGAATGCTATAAAAAAATTATTATAAAATGAGTGATAAAAATCTATGTGCAGCTATTTAAAGCAACAGTGGTTCTCTGGGAACTGGAACTCAGCCCAAAAGAGCTGCTGGAATATCAGACAATTGGTTTAAGAAAACTAAAGAACAGTTCACCATAAATGGGAGATTTTAACTACAGGAAAAGATATGTATTGCAGAACTGCTGTTGGTCAAAAGTGAAAGTGATGTTATACTCCACATTTTACTGTGTTGTTCAACAGTCTGCTTTATAATACTTTTTGGGGTTGAGTTGAGGGAGAAACCAATCATATCTGATCTTCTAAAAATTATGTAAAATACACTAACCTAAAGGTGCTATTGTACCTTAGAATATAAGCTATAGGTAACTGCAGTTGCATATTTCAGGAGAAAATTCAGGATGCAGAGCTCAAACAGGATACAGATGGAACCAAGTGAAAGGCTGATGGATCAAGAGGAATGAGCAAAGTAGGTGTTTCTTCTATATCCTATCATTGGAGAGAGGGGGAGGGGAGAAGAAAGGAATAAAACCGTTTGCACATGTGGGTTAAATTTGGCAAACACTTCAAGACAAAAGGGAAAAGAACTGTTTGAAGTATTTGGGGGGTTGAAATTGTTGGAGCTTTTCTATTTGGTTGGGTTATTTTAAGCACTTTAAATTTTAGGAGAAGCATTCCCTGTCAAAGACTAGTTTTGAAAAAAAAAAAAAGTCTTAAAGATTTAAATTGGAGGGAAAGGGGGACATACAACTCTTAGCAAGGTGGGGAACTTCTAGAAAAACTCAAGTTTTATGGTAGGTACTTTCTGGTCTGGATAATCACTCAGTGTTTGTCTTTTGATTTGGAATTGGTTAGTTCTGTCATGTCCAGTAGTATTTTCCTTATGAGGAAGCAGAATCCTCTCTATTTCTTCATCAAGGCTACTGTTTGTTCTGTAATAAATCATAAAAATTAGTGTCATGTTGAAGGAAACATAGAAAGAACTGTATTTGGAGCAGTGCTGTTAGAGATACAGTACTGCCACATAGTTAGAGCTGTTCCTGCTGCCTCATAAGAGTCAGGTTTGGGGGGATTAAATTTACAAGTCTCTGATTTTAAAATTGCATCATTTGTTTTAATCTAGCTGACCCAGAGGAGGAAAAAAACAAAACAGCAGCACTGACAAGCTTATAACCCTCATAGTATTTGTTTTCAAAACTCAGGTTACACGCACTGCAGTTTTTATGTCTGCTGTTAGTATTTGCTATTTGCTCTATGGGACAGAAGGAAGAAAGAAACAGGAAAAAAATACCCAGTCTTTAAATCCAGCCACATTCTAGTCTGTTGAGTCTGGGTTTTTTATGGAAAACTTCTTTGACAGTGTGAAGAAAACTCTGGGTTTTGAAGTGAATGAAATAAAAGTAATCATAAAAGATCCTGCTACATGATGAATTCCCTCACAGGCAACATGAGTTAAAAGGCTGTTCAGCAGCCTTGTTGAAGGAGTAACCAATACAACTACTACAGTTTTCAAAAACATCTTTCTCAGGAGTGAATTATATACTTTATATGTTAAATTTCCTATCACTGAGTCTCAGTCTTATTTCAGAATAACCTGCCTACAACATGATGAAGATTCTCACACTCTTAATTTTCATAGAGGTAAAAAGGACCAGTATGACAGCATGGCCTGACCTTACAGCATGGGCTGTTCATCAGGCTGCTACACTAATATTTAATAGATGGCACTAAAATGTAACAAAAGTATACAGCATAACAGACTCGGGTCCATGTAAACCTAGTCAAAAGTTTATGTGTGGGATTTACACTCCTGGTTTTGAAAGTTTTCAAAAGATTCATGTTTTAAATTTCAGCCTTTGAAAGTCTCTCTCTTACATTGCAGCTCCACATCAGAAGGCTGGGATATTTAGCTCCCCACCTATACAGGTACTAAATGCAAGGGTGTGTAGGATAGCAAACACCCAAACTGAGGTTACTACAGACCTCAGCACTGCTTGCCTGGTGTTTTTCTGAAAGATGGGATGCTCCTCACTTGCAGAATCTGCTTTAGCATCCATCCATTTGACAGAAATACGTTGTCCTGGTTGATCCCTGCTGCCAGAAAGAGGTGCTGGCCAGCTGAGCCACTGAGAGCACAGACTGACGGGACTCAGACCTTGGGGATTACCTCCAGCTAGGGCCGTCCTGGCACACTGCTGCTCTGCCTTGACACCCTGAAGATAACCTCCTGCAGGCCAGTCCCTCCCTGGCAGGAACCCAGGATTGCCCTATGCTCTCTGTATGGCTGAGCCACTAGAATGACCCTCATTACCGTGGCTTTGTCACAGTGAGCTTTTCTGTGAACAGAAATCCTTCTAAACAGAAGTCAAAATATACTCACCTGTGTCTCTATTACCATCCTCACTGCTGTAGTCACTCAGGGGGAGGTACTGTCAGAATTGCAGCTGTTCTTGAGGAGTGGTTTTGTTTTCTTCAATCATCATGAATTTTCAGTGAGTTCCCAGCAGTGAATTCAGTGCTTGACATGCTCGCAAGTGTCCCATTGTTTGGTTGTCAGTGTTTGGTTTTTTTTTTTCATTATATGTTACAAAAAGAGAGCTTTCTGTCCAGAAAACAAGTAGCTCCATCCATCTCTCATCTCAAAGTGATTCAGGCTGATGATTATATGGCCGTCAACTATTCTTCAAGAGCCTTGATGACTACTTAATTTACTGGGGGAAGGGTTTATTTGGTTTAGTCTAAATGAACAAAAATGGTGTCTCTGCTGGGTGTTTGTAATAGCCAGTGACACTCCACAGCCAGGGGTTGGTTGTCGTTTTTTTGTTTGGTTGGGTGTTTTTTTTAAGCACGCGAAAAGAAAATCTTCCTTTACCCCTGAGATGGAGTTTATTTAGTCAGAGATGATGAGGAGTGAATATAGGTAGACCTTTGGTTTAATGTCTAACTGTCCTTACATGACACTTCAAATGCTGCATCATCTGGTATTTAGCTCTTCACTTCATGACTCTGCAGGTGTAGGAAGCCCATACCCCCCATGGCAGTGTCTTGTCAGTGGGCAAAGCATGGGAATGGGAGTAACACCGGAGCTAAGCCTCTCCCTCCTGACAGCTCCACCCTGGGTTTTGCAGCTGCGTTAATGATGATTGAGGCATCTGAGTGCTTTCTAACCAAGCAAGAAGCTCCTCTGCCCTCACAGCAATTAGACCATTCAGATGACCATGCTTTTGCTCCTACAAAACCTTCCAACCCTTACACCTAAGCGTATCCAACCACACAGTTAAAACAAATGCCACTGAGGGGAGGAGGGAGTGTCAGGAGGAACTTGGGCAATTTGTGCTGCAGAGGTCTGCTCAATGAATACCAAAGTACAGGTGGGAGGAGAAACTTTAAGACTGGGAATGCCCCTGACTGTCCAGTGAACAACTTCTTTGCCAGTTACTGGGATGCTAGGAGTGACAGATTTGTGTCTGTTCAGTCATAGACCTGCAGATCTTAAGTGACTGCTTTAGCATCCAGGCTGTTGTGTAGTGGGGTGCACCAAGAGTCTACCACTATCTGTGCTTTACTTTTAAAGCAGTTGAGGCAAGGCTGTAGTCAGGTGAAGAAATGCCTACTTCAATCAGGCTGAAGTTCAGCATCTCATAAAGCATTAAGGCTGGGTAACTGTGGTGACAAGGCATGTAGACACCCCAAGGCTTTTGGGTGGCAGTATTGGTACCTAACTGGTTTACGTGCATACAGGCAGGGCTAATGAAACATGTTTCGTGGCTGTAGGTGACAAGAGGAGGAAAATGATATCTTTTGAGTTAAAGACAGACATGATAGTATGATGTTTCTAGGGTAGAAATGTTTGGATGTTGGATGATAGGAAATGCTGCTGTCTGAAAAGGGGTGACTAAAAAGAAGAATCTCTGCCTTGGAGTACAGATGGGCATGCTCACTTTAGTCCTCAGAATGAAGAGTGGTGAGTGAACATCCTGGGCTCTCAGCTGGGCAGCCTAGGGCAGCAGTGTAGCAGAGAAAGGGGCTGTTTGGGAATGTTGTAAGCCACCTGCAAGAGCAGCAACTGCCAGGACATTTTTCAGGAGCTGAGAATTTGGGGGAAGCTTTTTGCCTTTTTAATCCCTGTCTGTAGTGTCATGCTGGATGTGATGCTGGGGTTACTGCAGCATTGAGTTGGTTTCCTCTGTCTGTCACTAACCAGTCACTGACAGGGAATTTAAGCCCCACGACTTTCTGTGGCGGTTCATTTTTCCTTGCACTTGTTGCAGACACAACTGTACCAGTTGGTGATAGTGCATGTATTTTGAGGAAAAGATTACCATCTTCTTGGTTTTGAGCAACTGCAGCTTCGTAAATTCTCTGTTTTTAATTCAGCCCTAACTGCCTTACCAACTGAGGGAGTGAGGGGAAGGCAAAACCTTTTTAGTCATCTAATACAAAACCAGCTAAAGCAGAAAGTTTATTTTTATTTCTGAGGTCATTTACATCTCTCAAATTCAAATTTTAGAACTCCAGTGGCTTAATTCTAGGTAGCACCCCCAGCTCCCACAGAGCCTGATGTCTTGCTCTTAATTCAGTCCTGGGGTGTTACTGAGGAAGGCCAAATAATTGCTACGCAAAGCTTCAAAGCTCTGAACGAGTCTTTCCACCAGAGGTTTCCCACCAGCAATCAGGCAACAGCTTTCTGGCTTGATGCAGCTGCCCACCCCGTACACATGCTGTACTACCACAGTAAACACGCTCTGACACAAATCTGCTGCCTCCTTCCTGGAAAGGAGAAGGGGCAGGACCATAGACGTGCCCCAAAACAAGAGTTCAGTTATTTACTGCTAACCGGGAACAACATCTGAGGCTCATGGTGATCTTGTTTTTCAGAAATCAAGTAACTCTTGCTACCGTAAGACTTCTGATCTGAGAAGGAGGCAAGAACAGCAGGCCCATCAGGAAGGCAGGCTTTGAGGCAGTGCTTGTTTACATTGCACAGCCTTAACCACTTCTGTATTGCTCTTCTGAGAACCTGCCGCAGGCTGGCGTGACACAAATGAGAAGCACAAACAATGTGATACAAACCTGGCCACTTGTGCACCCATGTCTTCATCTTTCAGGTCTGCTCTGCACCTGGCCAAAACTTGGGCTGTCTGAGACCTGAGGACACCGCTGCAGCCAACAGGAACACTTACTGGCTCATTTCAGCTGCTTTCTGTTTGTTTTTAACTACCGAATCATAAATATTTTGAAACCTTATGAGACGAACAAACTTCTAGGAAGACAGCTGAGACTTCTCTGAAAAGATGAGGCCTGCAGGCCCGTTTTTAGCAGCTGCTACAGTGTGTGGACATAATTAATAATTTGTACAATATTTTATAAAATGTTTTAATCCATTTTTATAATTGAACATCTTATTTACAGACTGAAATACCAATAAACTTAATTGGATTCTTACTTTCTTTGTTCTGCCCTTACGAATTCAAAGGATAACAGGTGCATGGGTAAGAGGGAAAAGGGGATTGTTTCCATGTCCTCCACAAGCAGGCTGTGCTTCTGTTTATAAGCTCATTACCAGAATCTACCTGGGTGCTTAAGTTTTACAAGGTATTGTCACTATAAAAGCGAGAGTCCCAACAACTCTTCACCCATCCAAAAAGTATGACTGTGAAATATTCCATATAATGTGGAAGAATTTCTATAGAGCAAGTTTCCCTTCAAAACATTCACTGGATTAAAGCCTTTAAGGGAAAGGAACCCTTAGTTAGTCCAGATCAGCCTTCAAGTGAGGTGCCCATCTTTCAGTACTGAAGTGGTGATGCTAGACTTTTCCACCAGCAAATCTTAGCAGTCTCACAACACCAGCTGAACTTTGCTTCAAATTATTGAAGATGGAAACACTTGGAGGATACATTGGGAGGGCTTTTTCCTGATAAACTGTGCACTTGTGGTTTTAAAAACATTACTTTCCCAATACTAACCTGTGTTAGAAGGAATTTATCTGAATAGTTTGTAAGTAGTGTTGGGTAAACTAAGTAAAAATTTTCTGCACCTGTTACCTTTAGTGTAGTTGTAGAACTGCATTAGTAAAGGGGGGGGAAAGTACAAAGAACAGTTTCCCATTAATAAAGTTACCTCAGCCAGCATGAGCGGATAGAGTGTAACAAAAATAGGAGTGACAGCACATGCACTAAGTTATCATTTGTTGTGGGACAAATCTTTCCTTCCCTTGTATTTTAAGAATTATTAGTGGTAGAGCCCTAACTTCAAAGTGGGGTTTCCTCCCTATTCCAATTTCCTGCCATATTAAACTGCCAAACACATCTCATTGCCTCACTGAACTATTTCATCAGTATGCCAATACATGTGCTTAAACCATGTCACCAGTAGGACAATAAACATGCTCTCTGGGTTTTTCACAGTAATCAGGCTGACAATTTGTTAAGTCTCACTACTTTATAGATGGTTACACAGGTAAGTCTATACATTTATAAATGTAGGAATATGCAAGTGTCTTTCTTACTCTTTATTTTTTATTATTCCACAGCACAAATCTATGTTTAAATAGGAGAAAGCGCCTACAGGCTATATGCACAAAGTGCTTGGGCACCTACTCCCATCACTTAGGTTTCACTGAGATCCTGGAGTTGGCTATGCCCCAGGCTACGGCACAGCTGGACCCTCAACCTTTCTGGACCTGCCTCACCTACCAGCTTCTGGTGGCTGTGTGCAGAGCACTGCTGTCAGCCACCTGTGTGCACATACGTGTTTGATTTCAACAAAACATCGAGTATACACAGCTGGAAGGAGGTTTTCATACTCTTCCCAGGTGTATCCTCAATTCATTATGTTGCTGGCAGTCTAGAAGGAATCGATTTCTCTGCAGCAGCTACTCTACTTTGTAGCAAATAATTAGTCATGAAGCACAGACAGTAACCAGGTCTACCTGTCTTATGATCCGTCCACCTCCACCTTCTATACGTAGGCACAAGGAAGCTTAGTTTTACAAAGTTTACAAGTGCCAGGGCAGGTAAATCAAATCCAGGAACTCCCACATCTGCAGCCAGAGCAAGATCCTGTGACATGGGGTGTAGGCTGACCAAACAGTCCTGCCACTGCTGCAGCCAAGTCCTGCTGACTGTCCTTCTAGTGCCACTGGGTCATGCTCTTTCCTATCACAAGGTGGAGCAGGAAAAAATAAAAGGTGCTGGCAGGGGAAGAGGAGGGAGGGGAATGACCTTGAGGAAGCACCTCTCTTCTAGGGAGTTCTTGTCTGAGAACTGAGCTGAAACTCAGATGGCAGATGCTTTAGGAACACTCAGCCCTCCTGACTGGTTCAGATAGCCCTGGACCAGCCTATGGGCTTCAAAGAGTCCCACCACAAAGTGCCCTGCAAATCTCACCTCCCCATTTTTCTCTCTCCTTACTCTAACACATTACCTAACTGTGGGTTGGGAGGCTATGAATTGTACTAGATGATAAATCACTTAAATTGTGGGTGTTCTGACATGAATATAGCCCTGTGCAATCATTATTTGAAAAGTGTAACCCAAATTTACAAGTGACATAAACCTTGTAAAGTTAACGTGAACCACCTGTATGGAAATAGCCTCACTCCAAAGCATCTTGCTTAGTCATAAAAACTTGGCTGTTGTTTCTTTTGACAATACTGTAACTTAATAATTTACAAGCTGAAACTGATCACCCAGCATTTGAAACGTGTCACAGCAAGTTACAATTATCACTAGGACTTCACAGCAAATAAAACTTGTAACTAAACATGCACAGATCATTATATATACAGTGATAAAAAAATAACGATGTACATTTTCTCATAAGAAGAAATTAAGTAAATTCTTTGTGCATTTCAGGATTCAAACATCTAACCTATATAAAATTACTTTGAAATATGAAGTAAATCTTTAACCCAAAACTTGAGAAATCTTTTGTAATCTGCAATATAGCTTTCTCATTTCAGTTTTTCTTTCTCTGGCACAGAACAACTTAGGAATTTTACCCTCTAAGATATTCAATAGTAATGTGCAGATATAAAAAAATACGTCCTTTGTGGCAAGCTTGAACATATATATATATATATATATACACACACACACACATACATATATATATATATATATATTTACAAACCTCCAGAACAAATTAGCATTAAAAACCACAGAAGTAGCAGATTGACATAGTGCTTTATTTAAGCTGTCTGTACGAAGGAAAATAATGTGCATCCCTATCATATACGTGTAAAAATACTAAGGATGTACAGTGTACAAAAACAGTTTCTTGTAGTTATTTCACATCCTTGTGGGTCATACACTTAAGGAAATAAACAGTTTAAGTATGACCAACAGCAATATGGTTTCTTGGGTTCATAGTTGTGTCTGCTTAATATCCTTAACCATATGACTAGATCTTGCGTGGATCTAATGAAAGAACTAGCAAGATCAAGAAATGTCACAAACTCTAAAGCTACAGGGAGGTAATTCAATTACCAATTTAGAGGTTTTTATTTAAATAAATACTTTACATTTCATGCTTGCCTGTAATGCACTACCAGGAGCAAGATAAGGAAATTCTACTGTAGACAGTACAAACAGTAGCAGCAAAGTGTGTACATTGAGGTGTAATATATAGACCCTGCAGTTAGTAAGGTAAGACCTTACTTTTGTACTCTAGGAGAAGCACATGGCCCCTGCAAGAACAGTCAGCTTTAAGAAGCTGCAAGTAAAGATGGAAAAAACCTCATAAAACAATACTGGAATAAATGTTCTTTAAGCAACAGGAATGTAGTGGAAGATGGATTAGTGTGGAAAGCGAAGCTGTGTGCAAAACTGCCAAAATCCAAATAGAAATGACCTATTTCCTCCAAGATGGCTGCAGTACAAGAGGGCATACTGTGTATCATGGAAGTCAGTACAAGCTGGAGTCAAAGTCTGAAATGTACTGTGCTTGAAAGGCTCACCGAGGTAACTAGCCACTACATCCTGTCCAAATCCAACCGTGACTGCAAACAGCAAAAGAAGAGCTTAAAAAGTTTCTCTCAGCACCAAGCAGTGCTTGCCCATCTGTCTTTCAGCTGGTAAGAGAGAGATTCCCCCAACCATGGGCAGCACAAAGTGGCTGCTGACTCTCTCTGTGGCATAAACTTGATCAATAATGTTTTGGAAGGCAGGCACTCCGATGCAAAGTGAAGTCTTAAAAAGTTTTCAAATAATTCACTGACAAATATTTACTGCAAACTGCATCCTAACTAGCTACGTGACAGTGAGCTAATAAGCACAGGGTTTCTTCTGCACGCGAGGAACGGCTGGCCAGAGGCACAGTGCCAGTTGGTCATTAGCTAGAGGTGCCCTGTGTCAAGAAACTTATTGCTATTACAAGCTGAAAACATAAGGGGAAAAACACAGGCCTGTAACACAGATTTTGAATCACCACAGTTCTAGTCTGTAAGTATGAGGCCTTTGCAGAGAACTAATTAATGCCCGTTTATAAAGTATTCAGTTATTTCAGTCAATCACTCTGTCAGTGTAGACACCTCTACACTACTCCATGGTGCAGGACAGGCCTGCAACACATTTGCTGTGTTCCTCTCTCCCTGTAGAAGGATAATCTCTACACATTTAGTGTTACATAATGAGATCCTACGTAGCTAGAATGTACACCATGATACATTTCTGACTGATTATCTATCCACTGCTAAAGAGAAAACATGAAACATGAAAAATTGTCTAAATTAGTCTGCGTCTTTAGCTGCCTTGCTAAAATGCCCATCTACCCCTTGACCGTCCCAGCATGTGCACTGCCAGCAGTGGGCTTCATGCTAGGGCATTCAGCTCTCTGCATCAAGAGGCTAAGGCATCAGCGTAGGAACATCTCTCAGACTCATCTTCTCACTCACACAATGCAGCCAGCAATACTCCACGATATCACAGTTATGAGAACTAACAAGATCCAAACGCAGAGATACTTAGAATGATAATCCCACGGAGTCAGGGCTTGCAGATGTTAGCAAGGGCAGGTACACGCTATCACTGCACTGCGCAACCTCCTGACTCCTAGCACCAAAGGGTTTATTATTAAGATTATCATTGCTGCAGATCAAAGCTAAAGTTATGCACACATTCTGTTAGATACAGATCTTTGGAAATGGAAAGACGATTTCCAATCATCAGTGGGGTGTCTCTTGCGATGTTTTGAATTCAATCGGGTACCACGGTTACATGTAACATGCCGGGTTTCAGGACCCTTTCGGTGAGGGCAAACCTTTTTTGAGAATGGCTCATCCCAGAAATTTACTATTTTAATTATTAAAGTGCTTTTCTTGTAATCACTGTGGTCTCATTGTTCAAATGCAATTCCTTCATATAGAACAGAAATTTTCTGCTGTGCTGTCAGGCTCTTGTATTACATTTATCCTCAACGCAGCCCAAGATGTAGCTTTTTTCATTTGCTTGTTTTTAACTCTTTGACAAATGAGGTTGGAATTTCTCACCTCCATTGCCAAACAATTAAAAGACAGCATTTCGTTCATCAAAATCTGGTTCTAAGCAATATGTACAATTTCAGAGCCTTGTTAAAATTTCCACGTGGGAGAAAAGTGCATTATTCCCTTCAGCTTGTACAGTCCTTCCATATATTAAAAAATTAACTGCTATAAGCCTGTTCTATCTAAGATGTAAGCAGCATTTGCAAACATGACACATACAATCCTTATCTCTAAAAATAAATACTACTGCAGTGTAACAAAAAACAAAGAAAAGAAGAAGAAAAGGAATATTCAGAGTTAAACACCTGGAGAAAAGGCTAATTCACAAACTCAAAAATGAGTGAGGCAAACATCTGTTTACCTTGGTGCACACATTTTGGTGAGAAGCAATGCCATTATGCCTGTCTACATTCTTCAGCCATCAGAGGTGATGTATATCATGAAAGAAAAATAAAAGCATGAGAAAGATGTTATCTGGTGCAAATTGTAAGACCCTTAAACAACTTGAACTGCTGCTTTTATGCCTTCATTTCTGGCATTTATAATTTTTGATTCTCCATGATTGCACATGAACCTGGAAGTTCTAAGTGGCCGGCTGGGTAAGCCCAGCCCTTCTGCGTCTTCTGTAGTATCCAACAGTAATTAAAAAATAATATATATATATATTTATATATATCAACAGTTTAAGTCCTCAAACATTTCCCAAATTCCAGCCAGATGTTAATGACAGAGACCTGCTTCAAGTAATGATATGCCTAACAAAAACTTTGCATATGTACATCACCACCCCTGTGTTTCCTTATTCTAACCAGCACAAACAGATGCAAGAAAATGTTACAGGCTAGTCTGCTCAGACTAATTACAATTTGGATTCATCTTCTGGAAGAAGATAAGGTGAACCAATATGTTTTTTTGTTTAGCCTCCACTGTGAGGAAAAATAGATGACTACTTGTGCACAAAGTGTACAATGCTGAAGTCAAGTCATCTACCTCCAAAGAAACTGTTAGTAACTTCTTGATGTATGCTGCTATTGTACTGAGACTGTGGGCGGCAGCAGCAACGGGAGCATAGTAGAGAAAATCTCGTATTTCATGCAAAACCAAAATGGATTTTAGGTAGGTTTGGGAAAGAAACTTGTTCAGTTTGGAATGGTCTCTGAAAGTGCCCCTGCTATCTTAAACAGTATCTAGTACTGGTGGTGATGTTCAGGAATCATTTTCAGTGATAAACCTAAGATGAGAGTGAAGCAGCAGAAAAAAAAAGTTATTCTCGTCCACTTGCAGAGTAGGAAAACTGGGGGAAATGCGGCCGCCTCTCATTGTCCATGCAGTCCATACCATCCTCGTCATCTGTATTAAGGCAGAATTTCAAAATGTCATTATATTTGCAGCAAAATACTATTATTCACCTGATATGCAGTATGTCTTTCAGGGTTCAATGGTGAAGGTAAAGGCTCAAGTTGAAGAGAGACACTAGTCACACATAAGCTTATGCTCATATTGCAGAGTGAAGCTCACTGAAAGGGTATCTTTTCAGTAAGTCATCACTGATTTCAGTGTGGGTTGGGTTGGTGGTTTGTTTTATTATGGCTATCACCTGAGAACTTCAATCTTTACTGCCCATTGTAGGCTAATCAAAACATCTAGCTTCTAGCATTATGGAAGACTGAAGCAGCCAGTTTTCATTGTTTCCTAAGCTGAGTTCAGGAAATCACAATCTTACTGTAGATCCATTAAAATATTCCTCCAATTTAAAGGGAGCTAAAAGGAAAAGCAGCTGCAAAATTAATAATCTGTGCAGGCTGTATGTATTTCAATTCTTAAGTATTATTTTTCAGTAAACTATTTTTTACAGTATTTACTGGGATCAGTGGAAACAAGGACTAAGCCAAGTTCATAAATATTTTTATTTACATAATTCCTGCACTGCTGATGGGAACCAAGCACCAGATGTTGCCTAACTCTGAGAATTTGGATCTACATTCTCACATGGATTTTTTTAACACTGCTTATTTGTAAAGACTCCTATTGAAACTGTTACTCTACTAATGCGACCTTTCAGAATTATGTATCTCTTGTATCTTCATATCTACATATAAAAATTAGGGTCAGTGCAGCTCTGAGCAATTGGTATGATTAGCCTGCTTGATTTCAACAGTGCCTCTCAGTTCTGGAAGTTCAAATACCATCTCCCTTTCGCACTGTCAATTTAAAGTAGGTTACTGTACAGAGCCTGGGTTTTTTTTGCTATCAGTTTCATTGCTGTAGATACAAGATACAGTTTCAGAATTCACTTAGCATTTGTAAAACTTTGATATATAAATAACTGGCCTAAATGGCATGAAAATTATTTCTGTAATTTCAATGATAACTTTCTGATGCCCAGTTTCCAACCCTCCATCCCTAAAACAGATTTTAACCCCTTTTCACATAATCACCTCAGTCCGAGGTGATACCATATTGTAGGTAACACAATTACTTGTAGATTTTAAAAGAAAAATAATTAAAAGTAATTTCCTCTTGCAATACCCAGAAAAAGGAAAATCCCACGTGGTCCTTGAATCACTGCAGTGCACTAAAAAAGGCTGCAATTTTCCAGATCTACCTAGCATGATGAGATTCGCCTTTGTGCTGCTGGTGATGCTGCTTACCACAGCTTCAGATAAAGCAGCACTGCCATCTTTCTGGGAGGGCTTCCCATGTCGGCCATGTGGCAGCTATCTCTGTCCTGCTGCTGGTCATCACCTCTCATTTTATCTTTCTTATAACTGGGGTGGGCATGCAGCCCATGCTAAGTTTCATGCTGCAGTAGCCAGACCAATAACAGAGGCCAGGATAGGTACTTTAGGCAGGTAGGTTGTTTCCCTGCATTGGTACTGATGACCTGTTTTAAATTCAATAAATTTAAAGATGAAGTCTTTGCAGCATAAACATACTTCGTATTGCTTCAACCTTAGATGCATAAGTAGCTGTTGTCACTGCCTGTGCGATATTTCAAGACATTTGGAGTTTATGATACTGAATCAACAGACTCCAAATTAATTCAAGTTTTAGCAAAATTTGTTCAAATTACAAATACAAACAAATTTTTATAAATATAGATGGAAGGTGAAAGGTTTGTATTTTTCACAGCAGGAAGACTTAAAATGACTACTCAAACACTAAAAATGCAAAATCCAGAAAATACTCCAGATCCATATATCAACAAAAAACTGCACCCAAACCTGGGAATCCTAAAAACACCCCAAAAATGAACTAGCTCTGTGAAAGGCTGATCAATCTTAACTGAAGCCTCTACTGTTTGCCTTTGTAATCTTCCTTCCCATCCTCCAATTTAAAAAATTAAAATAACAATCTCACTTACAAAGGAAGTTTGTCCAAGAACTCAGCAGCAAGATTTTAGCTGCTCTGGCTTGGTAAGTAACTGTTAAGCCAATCAGATCATGATTCTTGTATGTGTAGTAGAAGACTGTAACAAAGAAACTCTTGTGCAAGGTTGTCCTGAAGGGTCAAACCCCAAAACATGCCCTAACCCAGACAATGGGCTAAGCACTTGTGAGTGTGGAAACCTGGGACACTTCCCAGGGTCCAGATGGTCCAGATAAACATGTAGAACATGCAATTAACCTTGTAACACACCTGTGAACTGTGTATGCCCCTGGCCATGTTTGGATAGGCCCCATTCTATAGGTTCAACTATCAGGTCTCTTTGTTACCAAAGGGTACCAATTAACTGTCTTGGACAGTATTTAAGCCAGCTGAGAAGGCAGGCAACTTGCCTTGTTCTCACCCAGACAGCAAAAAGAGCCAAATGCTGCTGGAATAGCAGCTGAAGGACAGTCCTAACAGTCAACAACTACACCCAGGCCTTGCATCTGGACCAAGGCAGAAAGGGAAAAGCTCCAAGAGAACTGAATCCCAGAAGAGCCATGGAAAGGCTACAGCCTGGTGATGGAGCACACAGGAGAGGCCCCCTAGCCCTCTCTGAGCCAAGGGCAAGCTCCAGACTATGAACTGAGCATGAGAGGAGAGAGGCCCCCTAGTCCTCTCTGAGCCAAGACATTTTTCTTTCTTTTTCTCGTTTTTTTTTTTTCTCCTTCTTTTGGTCTTCAAAGTATTTTAAAATACACCTAACTCACTAAACTTAGACAACCTACCGAGGCCACTAGCAATGTCCATATCCTTAAAGTAGGGTCCATGTTCCAAGTACCTTACAATTAGGACTGGGACCTTGACTGCCAACCAGAAACATTTGAAGCTGGTGTTTTCTCTTATTTAAAAATAAACCAAAAACAAATAAACCAAAAAAATCCCCAGAACAACAAAATCACATCAAAAGTACCCCTGGAATCCAGCTTAGTGAGTGAATATTCCATGCTTTTTAATTGCTCCTTATTTTGTACTTAACCCTTTTAAAGAACACTGTCATTGGGAGTTCTCTTACACATTTCCATGTAAACTTTGTTATTAGCAACAATGAGAATAGCTTTTCCATTCAAACAGAAAAAAAACTTCCACAGTGCTTCCTTATAGACTGATTATTTTTAAGTTACGCTTATGCATAATTTCTGACTTACATTTTTCAGGCGGCGTTATTGTAATAGTCTGAGCTGTAAATTCTTCATCAAAATACCTGGTGTCTGTCTCAGACGTAACTTGAGGTTTAAAAGGAGGTACAAGCTGAAAGGGAACAGAAACCAAAATGAAATTACTATACCTGAAGTCAGCCAAATTACTACCAGGAAAACAGGTAAGTTCTTTTTTACTACACTCCAGATTAAACAAGTAGGTCTGTGAAGACATTGCTGTGAGTTGTTACCCATAGTAAGAGATAGAAGCCACTAGAGTCAATCCCAAAAATACTAGTTCAGCTACATTCCCAGTATCACCCACATGACTTGCAGATAAAGTGAGCTAATTGCCTTCAGGCCATTCTGATTACCCACACAGATGTCAGGAAAGGTACCTCTACTGGGTGGTATAAACAGATACAGTAAAAAGAACTACGCAGAGAGCAGAGTAAGCACAGTGTATTTTTTTAATTACTATTTTCAGGGTTAAGGCCTGTATCTGGACTTACCTTTAGAAGAATTTATGTGAATGTGAAAATAAATTTTATATCTGACAAAAGGCCAGTTGATGCTTAAGTGAGTTGCTGGATCTAATCCTGCCTACTACTTTTACAGCACAGTGCAGTATTTCACAGAATCAGTAAGGTTGGAAGAGACCTCAAGGATCATCAAAGTCCAACCTGTCAGCCAAGACCTCATGACCACTAAACCATGTCACCAAGTGCCACATCCAATCCCCTCTTGAACACCTCCAGGGATGGTGACTCCACCATCTCCCTGGGCAGCACATTCCAACAGCTAACAACTCTCTCCGTGAAGAACTTTCTCCTCACCTCGAGCCTAAACCTCCCCTGGCGCAGCTTGAGACTGTGTCCTCTTGTTCTGGTGCTGGTTGCCTGGGAGAAGAGACCAACCCCCACCTGGCTACAACCTCCCTTCAGGTAGTTGTAGACAGCAATGAGGTCACCCCTGAGCCTCCTCCTAACAGTAAATCACAGCTCACAGGCAAGACTTCCTTGTCCCTTCTCTAAACCATCCTAGCTGTTCACCTCATCCACCAGAACAACCACCTATAGGCCAAAGATTTTCACTGTAAGGCATATTGGGTATGGAACATCACACTGCATGGTGCCAGCCCATGATACCACAGTTTAGTTTGTATTATATTGCCAACAGTGCTGGGGTGTTTGACAATGTTTTGGTTAGCAGTTAGGTGCCACCTGCTCATATGCAATTTATGATACACACCTTGAAGATGTGTATCAGTTTCTATATAATAGGTTACATTATGGCTCACTGATATCATCAGAGCTTGCTCATATTATCTCTCTCCTCAATTCCAGAACACCAGCATCAAACAACTAATTTGTTCATTTACCCATTGCAAAGGGAGCAGAGCTGCTGTTAAACCCCCTCCCCTCACCAAGTTCAGTGCACCAGACACAGTTTACGATACACAGTACACATTGCTGTGGCCACCACTGCACATCCACAGTTTTCAGCAACTGAAGATCAGATAAATTCAGTATGAAAAGATTACAATCTTAAGAAAAATTTTCTCTTTTCTCAAGTCATGGACAAGAAACGATGACTTTCCAGTGGAGCAACAGACATGTGCAGCAGAACAAACCACTCTTGCTTTTAAGTAAAGCAGAGACTTTTCATGCTGCAACTGCTACGTGAAGAGAAGGAGAAAACACTCACTGCAGTCTTTAAGAACTGTGATTTAGGTCAAAATAGTTCATGAAACACAAGAGAAAGGTCAGGGTAAGATCATAATATATAGCAATACATGGATGAGCAACTGGACAGGAAAACAATAATGCATTAGCTGACAAGTTTCTTCCTCAAAAGCTTACTGGCTGATTGCTTGTTTACTCTGGGTTTTGGTTTGGTTTGGTTCCCCTTTTTTATTAAATGAACGTGACTAACTACAACTTTAGGCCATCTCATTCTCTTCCTTCACATGAAATGGCTATAAAACTTTGTTTTTGGAAGAGAAGCACAGATCTAAATGACTCTTAAGGAACAAATAATTACAATAATAATTTCAATTGGGTATGAAAAGCACCATTAAAATAAAATTCTTCAATCAGAGATGATGGGAGGAAGTTGGTGCTCCAATTTGATGCTCAGTAGCTAGGCTTAATAGAAAACTATTTATTGCTATTATGCAGTAAATCAGCTGATGAAACTTCAAGGCAGAAGCTTAGCTGTTTGGGGGAGTGAAACAAGTAAAACACATGGAACCCCAGGCTGTAAGTAGAAAGGAGGAACTCAATGCAAATTTATGTCACTGGTGTTGTAGGATTCATCTGTCTTCCAGCAGTGCCCTTCATATCCTGGACATGGAATCAAAGAATTATTTTAGTTTGAAAATACCTTTAAGATCATTGCATCCAACCATTATCTAACTCTACCAAGTCTGATGCTAAACCGTGTCCCTTAGCACCACATCACTGCTTCTTCTAAACACTTCCATGGATGGTGATCAACTACCTCTCTGGGGATGATATGCCAGTGTTTGATAACCCTTTCAGTGAAGAAATTTCTATTAATATCCAGTCTAAGCTTCCCCTGGCACAACTTGAGGCCATGTACTTTCATCCTATCATTTGTTACTAGGGAGAAGAGATCAACACCCAGCTTACTACATCCTCCTTTCAGGTAGTTGCAGAGAGCAATTAAGTCTCCCCCCAGCCTCCTTTTCTCCTGACTAAACAAGTCTAGCTCCCTCAGCCATTCCCCATGAAACTTGTTCTCCAGACCTTTCACCAGCTTCGCTACCCTTCTCTGGAACCAGTCCAGCACCTCAATATACTTCTTGTAGCAGGGCCCCAAAACCGAACACAGTACTCAAGGTGCAGCCCTGTAAATGCTGAGCACAGGGGGACAATCACTTCCTTGGTCCCACTGGTCACATTGTTCCTGATACAGGCCAGGATGCTGCTGACCTTCTTTGACACCTGGCTGACACTGACAACTCATATTCAGCCAACTGTCAATCAACATCTCCACATCTTTTTCTGCCAGACAGCTTTCCAGCCACTGTTCTCCAAGCCTGTGGCACTGCAAGGGGTTTTTGTGACCTAAGTACAGGATCCAATACTTGGCCTTGTTGAATGTCATACAATTGACCTCAGCCCATCAATCAAACCTGTCCAGGTCCCTCAGTAGGCCCTCCTACTCTACAGCAGATCAGTACTCCATCCCATCTCAGTGTCATCTGCAGATTTACTGAGAGTGCATTCTATTCCCTCATTCAGATTTTTAATAAAGATCAATACCAACACTGAGCCCAGGGGAACACCACTTGTGACAAGCCACCAACTGTATTTAACTCCATTCACCACCACCCCTCATGCCTGGCCATGCAGCCAGAGAGAAGTGTTTACCCATCCAAGCCATAAATACTCCAGGAAGACACTGCAGAAGACAGTATCAAGTGTTTTACTAAAGTCTAGATAAAACAACATCCACAGCCTTTCCCTCATTCACTAAGCAGGTCATCTTGTCATAGAAGGAGATTAGGTTCATCAAGCAGGACCTGCCCTTCATTAAGCTGACTGAGCTTGATCACCTGGTTGCACTGCATATGCTGCATAATGGCACTAAGGATCTGCTTCATGACCTTCCCTGGCACCTAACTCTGACTGACAGTTCCCTGGATCCTCCTTATGGCCCTGCTTGTACATGGAACTCGCATTTGACAGCCTCTAGTCAACTGAGACGTCCCTGGTTACCCAGGATTGCTGACAAGTGATGGAAAGTGGCTTGGTGAGTACTTCCAACAGTTCTCTTAGTCCCCTTGGATGTATGCAATCCAGCCCCACAGACTTACGTATGCCTAAAGTGGTGCAGCAGGTCACTAACCATCTCCTCTTGGATTACAGGGGCTTCATCGTGCTCCCCATCCTTATCTTCCAGCTCAAGGGGCTGGGTATCCAATGAAGAATTGGTCTTACTGTTAAAGACTGAAGCAAAGAAGGTACTGAGTACCTCAGCCTTTTCCTCATCCTTGACCACTATATTTCCCCTTGCATCCACTAAAGGACAGAGATTCTGTTTAGTCCTCTTTTTGTTGCTAATACATTTGTAAAAGCATTTCTTGCTGTCTTTAACAGCTGAAGCCAGATTGATTTCTTGTTTGGCTTTGGCCCTTATAATTTTCTCCCTGCATAGCCTCACAACAACTTTGTAGGTGGCCTGCCCCATCTTCCAATGACCACAAACTCCTTTTTTCCCCCTAGCTGCAAGCAAATGTCTCTGTTCATCCTGGCTGGCCTTCTTCCCTGCACTGGCTGAAACTTTCAGCACGTGAGGATGGCCTGTACATTACAAGCAGTGCAATGTAATTACAGTGTAATGCAATTACAAGCAGTAATTGCACATTAAAAGCAGTCAGAAACTTCAGTGACTGCAAAACCAAACCCTTCAACCATGTCACCCTCCACAACAGCTTATGCTGGCATTTATATGAGCTATGCCCTCACATACACCAACCATCACCTACATCCTGTGGAAAAGAGGAAACAGTGACTGAGATTAAAATACACAGAGACAACTCAACAGAAAGCAGCAGGAATGATTCTTAATTATTTCCATACATTTTGCCTCCTTCCCTCACAGCATCATTTTATCAGCACAGTTTTGAGGACGGCCAGAACTGGGAATCAACTCCCTTTGATCTCCACTAGCCCACCAATGCCGAAGCAACTGTGGATAAAATCTTGAGGACATCCCACTTCAGACTTGTCACAAAAGGCACACTTCCTCCTCACCCAAGTAAATTCTTTCTCTGACCTTCATATAATTGTTGGGATACTTGCAAGTTATGATTCCAGTTCTAATGGGAAAAATTTCTAAACTAATTCTTGCCAAGAAATGAGGAACCTGTGTAGAGCTCATGCATCACCTCCAGAAGAAAATGAGAGAAATGCAGTAAAAAATCCCTTCCTAGCAACTTTTCAGAAAAAGCAGAGGCAAAGAGTATGGTATAAATGATGCATGCAAGTGTACATAGAGGGGCCTGGTACTTCAGCACCATGTTCAGAAGACTGGGGACAGAACCATTCAAGATAGATTGTGTAAGCTGTTACACCAACGCATCAGACCATCTACAGAAACTTGGCAATCATCTTTCTGGAGGGGTGCCACCTTTGTTCATTTATTGTCAGATTTTATTTAAAAACAGAAAGTAAATCTCCACAAATTTCAGCTGTAATGAAGTGGAAAGACGAATAAGGTGCAACTGCTGCAGAGATAAATGCTTCAATTGACAGAGTCTGAAAAAGAACTCAGAAGTTTATCTATACATCCCAAGGGAGACTGAAGGGAGACTGAATGACAAAGAACAAAACACTCAACATAAACTACAGCTCTGATGTTTACAACACTAAGATGCCATTTTACAGTCAGCAGAACTTCACATTTGGTGCCCCAAGGTAATAGTATCAAGCTGCTATTGCCACAGATTTTCCCCACTTCTGACCTGAGAAATCAGAAAATCCAAGAGTAACGTGAGCACTACAAGGCACACCCAGTAACCTGTGTCCAAAAGGACTACGATCAGCTTTTGTTAAGCACAGACCCTCTCAGTCTGCAAGAGAATCACACTGCTCTTTCTCAGGTGCCAAGCTTTAGCACAGGACAACATTCCTCCTCTAGGCGTCCATGCAAATTCAGGCAGAACACACACAAACCAGAAAGGAGACTACATTTATCACAATCTCCAGTGCCTGACAATCTACTCTATGGACCAGAAATCCAGATTTTCTGCATTTATGCATTACACACACATACGCATGGATGTGCATTTTGTGTACACAAATAAAGAAACTGAAGTCAAGATTCTGTGTTGATTAAGTGACTATTATAAGAGTTGATGTTCAAGACAAAAATCCAATTTCACGGTCATTTATCAAGCCGAATCTGCCCTGGCCATTTCCAAAGCTTGATGCTGAAAATGACAGCAGAAGCAATATCAAATTCTTAGTGTCTTTATTGTCTCCAGTGAATGGCATTTCCATTTGGCATCTATCAAGAACAGTGTGTGAGAAACACTACGGTTTCTCCACAGTTCAAGACCTGTGAAACTTGCCACCCATCTCCTGGGGAAGAGAAAGGCCAGGTACAATTCCTGACTGTTACAGCCACACAGAGATGAACAGTCAGGCTCTGTTCTACATCTTGAGCGTTCTCACACTTAATGAACAGCTACACAAATACTTCAGTATGAGAGAAAATAGCTAACATTTGCTCAAAGATAATCTGACAGGAATCATTTGTCTTGGCATTGCATAGGAAGTGGCTGAAACTACTTCAAAGTAATAGTGAAGCACTCAATCTGCCAAATGAAAAATATAATGTTCAAAAACATCAAACTGATCTTCCTTCTCCTTTTAATTCTAAGGGAATTTTACTTTCAATGAACTCAAATTGAATAGTACTGTAAAAGCCTTAAGCACCAACAGAATGCAGCTGCATAGTACTCTGAAGAGCTCTACACTATCACCACTGAATAAGCAAAGTAACTAGATTACAGTATCAAAACTCCCAAACACGTCAATTCTTTATGTACCATATAAATACTAGCACGAGCACTGTTGTCTGATTTCAGATTTCATTCATAAGGAATAACTACTTGAATCTCACTAATGATTCAACATCAGTATGACATTCCAAGTTGTGCAATAAAAAAAAAATTCATTGCCATATCCCAACATACATGCCTCTTCCTTATTAATATATTAACATGTATGAGATAAATTCTGCTGTTTTCATAGCTCATGTATTTTGAAAATTTATTATAAAAATAACTACAAAAAAGGTATTACAATAATTATTTGTATCATTATTATATACTGTATTTCAACAATTTCCATCTAGTTTATTCTTCAAGTCTGATGTATATCAAAAACTATGTCAAATGTTACAGCTCTTTCTGATTCTGAAAGATAATTAAGTATTGGTAATTGGGTGTTCATGATTTGATGTCCAGAAATCAAACTTTCAGCTACTTTAAAACTTCCCTGAAGAACCAAAACTGCAAAGGTGTTCAAGATGCTGACAGAAGAGACAGATTAGCCAAAGCGGAATGGTGAAAACAATAAATTCCACTGTGGGAAGAGAATGGGGTCACATCACTGAAATACACATTTCATCACCAGTGTGCTCAGTTGGAAGTGCTCAAAACATTTCACAATTCACAAACAGACTTCTCATCTCAAAAATAAAAAGTATTTGTATTAACAAACTAGCTAATTACTAAATTATCTTCCAAGTAAATAGTCTATTTTCCACATAAACCAAACATTAGCTTACAAAATGCCACAACATTTTAAAAGGACACTTGCAAAACTTTTCTCATAATTTTGTATTTTTCTTACGTTTCCCATGTCCCTCATTTATACATCTTTCAAGCTCCCATCAAAACAAATACTTGGTGACCCTAAAAATCATGTAGAGCTACTTACAATATAAAACTTTAGATAAAGCTTTCAATGTTAGATCATGAAAAGCAGTATTTCAATTAAAAATCTGTAAGTCCTTTAAAATACTGATTTTCTATTCCCAAAAATAATTGTCTGTCCTTTCCCTGATGTTATCTTAGTCACCAAAGGGAACAGGAGCTGATGAGATTTTGCAATCTGTCAGTCAGTATGTCCTTCTCCAATAAATTTTGAATGGCTGGACAAACACACTATGATGGAGAAGGAAGACTAGGTGCATAGACACTTCCCACAGAATAACTTAATCTAGTTTACTAAATAGATTAGAGACATCCCTGTCCTTCCCCCTCCAAATGAGAGTTTCAGCTGAGAGAAAGACAGTAACTGGAGTTGAGCTTCAAGCTAGTCAGTCATCATCCACATCAGGACTGGTTCATCCCCACCCAAATTATCACTGGAAACACAATGAAAAGATAGACTGGTTAGCAGTTTTCTGATCATTCACCACTTCTCATGGCAACAACACAAAAGCAAGTATCATTTCTACAGGCTTTGTGGCATTGCTGGCAATTGTACAGAAATAGTTACAACTCAAATAGCAACTGCCTACAACTAGATGTTGGTATTTTCCTATCTTTTATTCCAATCCTGTCTTTTCCCTTAAAATCTGATACACAAAAGTACTCAAACATTGTAACTACACTGCAGATTTTGCCAGGCCTGCACCCAGGGCTTCAGTCTTGGGATTTCATCATCTGCTGAGCTATGTCTTTAGTGAAGTAAAGGTGATCACAGCTGAAGGGCAATAAACAGCTTCTTGCAGCTGTCAGACTTCATGCTAAAAGTCACTCCTTCCACAGATAGATAGATGCCTTCACAAGTGCTCTGTGTGCCTGCAGCAAAATCCAACACCCCAGCTTTAACCATTCCTGCCACTTGGGCCTACTCCCTTCCCAGTACTAGCAAATAAATTTGTTAGTGCTCCCTAATTTGCTTCACGAGCAATCAGAAGTACTCTCAGAAATCGGAGATAAATATACCTCAGTCCCAATTTTTATATAGCTTCTTTATTCTTTCACCCATATTACATGCAAGAGGAAACCCAGGCTTCTCCAAAAAGTCTGGATCTCCTTTGTCAAGAGGCTACCCGAGTGCTGCAAGCTGCAGTTCTGAAGACATACCAAAATTCCTACCTGTAATTTGTTCGGTCAAAGACCCTGCACAGAACATTCAACAACTTAAGAATATTTCTGCAAGCCAAATAAAAATATGCTAAAACAATTCATAAACGAGTAACAGAAATTTCAAAAAGCTTCCTGTAACATATAACAAATATATATATATGCTAAATATATAACCAATATTTTATTTAGAAGTATACGGGTTTTTGAAGTCTTCAGGGTTTGCCAGACTATTCAATTTCTCATGCTTAGGCACAGAGATAAAGACTCATCAGGGCTGAGATGATCACAGGAAGAACCTGGCACAAGATGCTCTCTTTCATATGCCCTCATGGGTTTTCTGCCAAAAATAAATACATCTGATCACAAATGCTAACTACTATACATTTTTCATTTAAAGGCAACAAGCTTCTCTGCTCCACTGTGCTATACAGTATTTTATTATCATTGTATAGTACCAAATTAGTTTAAATAATTAGCAGTATCAGAGAGCTGATAATTCCATTTGACCATTTGGATCCATTTGACCCGACAAAGCTACTATTTTTTTGCGTTAAATAGTTTAAGTTTACAGATACATCATTCTGTCTCTAGTGAGACCAATAAGCAAAGATGTACTTAATGTGTAGGAAAAATGACAAAAGTAGTGGCCCAGGAGCACAAGAGCACACACGTACAAAACTATCTCCCAGCAACTAGTTAGAATACACATGATTTTTTGGTTTCCATTACTCTCAATGTGAACTTTTGTTCTTTCACTGCTAACAGAAACACATTCCTGAAATGCAGCCAGAAAACTACAGTTTCATGGTAAGTAAACCTCAGGCAAGTATACTGAAGTATTTGTACTACACAAATAATTATATCAACTATCAATTTCATCAAGTGATCCTACCACTGAAGATTATACTACTAATATTATACTAGTATACTAATTATACTAATAATAGACAGCAACAGAAGTAAACATAGAATAAATGTATTTGAAAATCATATTCCTCCTGAGTTATTGTATATTACCAAAACCTCAAAAATTCTAATAAACATACTCAGTGAATGTTCATTAACCTTATTATTATGTTTGAAGTTTATATTTCAGAGCACAGTCTTATACTCTGCATACTTCAGAACTGGTAAGATTATGTGCAGAAGGAACAACTGGGTATTTTAACCAATGAGACAAATGGTTTTATTATAGCAACAAACCTACTTTTTAATTAAACAGACAAAGATGTTGTCAGAAGTAACCTCCATGAGTTATTTTTCCATAAAGAGCACACTGTGTGTCAATACTGCACAAAAGCAATTCCTATGATCCTTGAAGTTTAGCTGAGGAAATTCAATTAATTTTCTGCTGGCAAATTTAGTTTCTTGAAGCAACAGTGGACAGAGTAATCATTGAATGACTACAATTTCACCAGTTATAATGCTCCAATAAGCTATATACACCTCCATGAGCACAAAAGCAAAGATACTTGCATTTATATGTTTATGTATTTATATGAATTTATATAATTTTATGTAATGTTATACATTTATGTATGCTTACAAAATGCCTTCTTTTATTTTCGTATCTCAGAATAAGATTTTGATTGAAAGACATTTGTCATGTTGATTTGCAAGGACTCAAAACGTGTACGTAAAAATTAAGAATATCTGCATTTTCTTAACTAAATATGATGCTGAACACAGTGTAGAATTGAAACCTCTATTTCTAATATAAAATAATTAAGAAATCTTTTTCAATAGAGCAAGAGTAGCATAACAGCTTTTCCTCTCTCACCCACTCCTAACACCCTTCAATTAAATCAATTTTGGTGATTTGGTTGGTTGGTTGTTTTGTTGTTTTTTTTCAAATTTCATAAAGGTCCTCAACTTGTATTTTTAAATTTCATGCTCCAAGTGCTTCTCCAAAATCTCCTTATACAACCAACCAGTGGTTGAGCCCATACACTAACCTGAATAATATACTTGCTCTGATTACTTAGAGTTTCTTGAAAGCACATGATACTGCCAGGGAAAAATCACACTTGTATCAAGTAACTTCTGAGTACCATATTTTGTATCATCGTATACAGGTTCTTATTTCAATTTTGGTATTTGTCAGAGAAGTACCACACCAACAACCACACATTTTTAAAATTCCAGTTCAACAACAACTGAAAAAACAGTTTGTATCATTGACATTGTAGTATAAACATATTCTGCTCATTCAGATGTCTTCCATTTTCCTTTTATTTGAACAAAGCAAAAAAGAGGAGAAAAATCTATCTTTTAAAACTACACAGCTCAAGTGGTAGATTAACAATATAAGACAGATGAGAGGGAAGAAAAAAAAACCAAAACCCACCACGTTATCAAAATAGAAGAGGGTTATAGCAACAAGTAAATTCTTAACACAACTACCAAGATAAAATCAGCTTCTGTGTATAAAACAACTCAAGTCAAACTGACGTTTCACTACTGAGTAAGATACATTCATTTTCTAAAATCATCCTGAAAGTATTGATCATTACAGAAACAGGACTCGATTTAGAAATAATTATTCCAATTGAATTCTCAGTTCTTGCTTTCTCCACAAGCTGTTTTGGCTCAGTGTTTTAATGCTATTTTAACTTTTAGATATCTCTTTGAAAGTAAGTTTGAAAACAATTTCTACTTAAATAAAAACAATCATAAAGTACATTTTTGTTATGAGTCCCTTCCAATTACTTCATTTTCCTATTTCCAGAAAATAACTTTTCAATAGAAGGCAGAAATAAAAAGACAATTCAGGATAAACCTCCATTATATTTTCTCACATTGTCTTTAGCCATACAACTATTTTTTCTCTTAAAGGCCCAGGAAGAAAAAATGAAAGGAATAGTTATGGGTATTTGCATAATAAAATAAGAATCTACGCTGAGTTTAGGTTGGTTTGCAAAATTGTTACTGAAAAATGAAAAATTAAGTAAGCACACCTAGTGCAGAATAATTATCCATTATTAACACAGAAAGTTGCAAGGAAAACATGATCCATTTCAGAGAGCTGCAGTCCTATAACTATCAGTTAAATCACCTTAGAGAAGCCAGATTACTCAGTGTCACATAAAGACATACCTTTTTATCATATACATCTTGCCAGTTTACTCCAGCAAAGAAACTATGACGCATGATTTCTTTTGCATCATCTGGGCCTCCACCAAGTCTAAAGAGAGTGGGGAAAATATTAAACAAGCGTTATTCTTGAAATGGCTGGAAAAGTGATCATTTGTTTTTAACTATCTGGGAACAATTCTCACCCATTTAATATATCATTCTCACCTGTTTAATCTGAATTCAGGTGAGAAAGTGTGATAGTAGAAGTATCCATGTCATAGTCTATTCTATTTCATTATTCAAACTACAGTGCTCATTGTTGTCCATCATAAGCTTTTTAAATAATTCATTCATTTTAAAAACATACCTAAGTTCAGTTTTCTTGAAAGACTAACTAACGTTCTGGCGCTATTAAAACCCAAAACCAAACCTGCTGGGAAACCAACAACTTTGCCAAGGAAGTGCCAGGCACTGAATCAGTATCACCACACATCATTTTTACACTGCTGCTGTTGCATCTGGATGCTGTAACAATTAATGAATTACCATAAAATAAGTCTCGATCTGACTAAATTAGTATAAATTAATAAAATGTAGCCCTGCTGAGAAGGTTATTTAAAGGCCATTGGAAACAACCATACAATCCACTTTGGCCCATACCTTGCCAAAGCCAGACTCTGTCTGGTCAGTCATCTCAGGAAGTGAATTCCATCTACTTTAGCTGAAATTGCCCAAGGTGACTTGAGCTCAGAGAAGTGAGCGATGCTGCCAAAAGAGGAGGGTCTCACCTCTACCCATATATCTCCCCCTCTCACTGGCATCTACAGCATCAATCTGACTTATGACTGTGAGCTGAGTCAGTTCACTAGGCTGGAAGAAAACTAACCCCACAGTGAAAAAAAAATGGAAAGAATTAGCCATTTCTGGTTGCATTAGCAAGTGAAATTTGACTCAAGTTTAGTGAGTTCCCATGAGCTGCTGCTGTTGGTGCAGAAAAAAAGCACATATCCAGTGAAGTGAACCTCTGTCTCTTTCAACAGCACATGGGACTTTTCAGGTCTGCTCAGCTCTCACCTATCTTGAGACTAGCTATTCTGCTGGTCCAACAGAAAGAAGTTGCAATGGAACAAAAACCTACTCTTAACAGAACAAGCAGCCCATACACGTTAAATATTGACAAGAAGAGTGACACAAACAGTTTATGTTTCATTAACAGGAACTGGTAAAGATAGAAAGAAAAAATATAAAAGTAACCTTTTAAGCAAGTTAAACTCCTCTCTAAAGTACTTATTTCAAGGAGCAATGATTTCCAGAATCAAGAAAAAGAATCTGTATTGGTATCACCCTGCTGCCAAATTACAATAATATTCTGGAGCTGTATTCCCCTTTGTTTCTCAACTATTCATTGTAAAATTTTCCACATTTCTGCAAAGCATCCCAGTTAGCTAGCATTCTCCAGATGTCTCTCAATATCTTCCCATTCAGCTGCTCAGAGAAAGCTGAGTTGCAGTTAAACCTCTGTGCTCCCACTGTATTTAGCATTAGCTAGCACCAGAACTTGGATATCAATAATCTTGTAAATTTACATTTGTAATAAGACTACTTTCTGTAAAGATTAATTACAAGGAAGTATATTTTCAGTTCTAAAGGTTAATGTATTTCATAGGTCAGATTGTTCAGAGGTTAATATGCATTAGGAGTTGCTAAAGGAACCCATTTTTATTCTGCTCTCCATGTATTTGGCTGGTTGGTCAAAGTTTGCTTTTACTGTGTACAGTAAATTCAGTTAAACTGGCATGGCTGGGCAGCAGCACAAAGGCTGACCACTTGTGTTGCTCTGGCCACTGCACTTGGCTGCATGACAGCAAATACTCCAGAAAGACACTGCAACCAGTCCTGCCCTGAGTGCCCACAATGCCCACTATCAAAAACTTTTTGAGAACAAATTTAAGGATGAAGGACAACTAGCAAAGACAGACAGAAGAGTGCCTGAAGCCTTAAAACATGCCAAGAAACTCATGCACATAACATAAATTTGGGGGGAAAGAGGGGATCTAAAGACAAATCTCACTGATCTACAAAGATCCAATTTAGAACCACAGGGGACTGGACACTGCTGGTCCAGTGCAGGAGCCATGGGAAAATGGCTCTCCCAGGCAACAATCTCACAGGGAAAAGCCCACTACAAAAGGGCATAGGCAGTAGTTAGGTTACACTTGTTTTCAAACCACTGTATTTAAACTTCAGTCACAAGGTTGTCCTGGTAGGGCCATGACATGGCCCAGTACAAATCAAGACAGGCCTTAAGATGTCTAGACAGAGTTCCTTTCTCTCCCCTTCTTCCTACAGAAAAACAGGCCAACGTGGAAAAAGGAACAAAGGGGACAGGACTCCTGCCTGTCTGGTAAACAAGATGTTTATCTGGGGTGAGAGCACATAAGCTGACCACTGCTCCCCCAGACACAAGGTCCTTGCTTCTGCCTTTTATGGTTATAGCCTGGCAGAACGCTTTTCCATCGTGCAGCTACACGTTAGCTTCAGTGCCCCATTGGACCAACCGATCTCTGGCAATTTGTATATATACAAGTGACTTGGTAGTCGTCTTTGCCTTGCTCAATCTTGCCTTGCCTTGCTTTAAGCCTTGCCATCTCAAGTTGCCCTGCCCTGCCTTGAGTGCCTGGTCCAGAGCCTGGGATAAAGCCACGAGCCACACACGTGCAAGCCAGAGAAGCCACAAGCCTAGAAGCCAGAGTCTCCTTAGCCTGCTTCCCCTTGCCACCAGAATCGTGCTGTGCCTCAGTTTTCCCAGGAACCAAGCAAGCGCCTGTGGCAAAGAGCGTCGTTAACTGCCCGCTGTCTGCTGAAGCCAGACCAGCCTGGGACCACGCGGGAAACCTTTCCTGCCAGCAATCCGACGTGCCGCACCTCACAAGAGCACCCCAAAGCTAACACAGCAGCAGCAGCATCCCTATGTGGGTGAAACTAGCTGTGAGTAACTAACTCTTTGCTCTTTGGGTCTAACGGTTCTTATTGAGCCCCCTCCCGTTGTAATCGAGCGCTACCTGCTCTTGGGGACTTTCTCTTTCCAAGTTGTTGCCTCCTAATTTGCATAAGAATAGTTTATATTTGCCCTAAGACTGCATAATTCCATTGTAAATATATCTTCCAACCGTACAAACGATCCTTTTAACGAGTTTTGGCATATTTCATTAATAAAGGGTTACTATTTTTATTAATACCTGTTTGCCATATCGTTTATTATTTATTGTCATGTGGGTAATTAATAAATACTCTTCCCCTTCACCACAACAAAGGTATATAACAAGCGACTAGTTTTCTTAGTCTATTGTGTGATTTATTTATGTGTCCAGATAAAATTTAGCTGTGGCTGTCTATACATGTCTTCTGGCATGATCACTTCTCCAACCAAACGTGCTGTAGTCTTCATGAGACACTATAGGCAGCTCAGGTTTAGTCATACTCTGAGCTTTCCCTTTGTTCCAGCACAGAGTCTAAACCTGAAAAGATCCCTGTTTGCTGTGAATGAATTAAAAAGTGTTCTATTTCACATGGGTTTTAACCTGTTTCTTACACTTACTTTGCATATCATTGCTTTATTGAAAAAGTGGGAATCTGAGATTACATGGCTCCATATGACACTTTCCTGTAGCTGACAGGTCCTCCATCCAGAAGACCAGGCACCACTGGCCTATTTTCACGTTACCCAGTGTAATTATTTATTATGCCTGTATACTCAAGCAATTTCACTTACCGCTTATTTGGATCCTTTATCAGTAGGCCTGATAGCAATGATTTTGCATCTGCAGACAGAGTTCGAGGAAATTTTATGTCTTCCATTAGTATCAGTTCAAATAGTTTCTCATGATCCTGGTTGTAGAAGGGTAATCTTCCACACATCATTTCATACATGACAACTCCTAATCCCCACCAGTCCACTGCACGACCATAGTCATTATCTTCCAACACCTATGACAGAAACCAAAACATGCTGTAAGACTTGCACTATTTCAGACACGATCATTTCAGTGTGTTTGATGCATATCTATATCAATGTATTTCCAAGACTTTATTCTCACAGTATGCTAACAAGGACTCCCAGAATTGGCTCGATACGAGAAACTGCACAACTGACACACACCTGAACTCGTTGAAAGCCAAGGTATACCTGGAACTACACTGCTAAAAGCAAAATAAAAAACTGCAAATGACCTGCTCAAAATGATCACAACTGCATTTCACCCTTTCCTTGTCCTCTACCACCCCATTCAGTGTATGCACAGCTTTAGGAAGGAACAGTATCTATCTACGGGCACTACTCCCTCAGTTAGCATTCTTCTGGAAGAAGTGAAGCATCTCCTTTCTCAGTCACTTCCCCTCACTTTACCCCACCTGTAAGTAAAAAGTCTCAAATTTAGAAACACTTTAATCCTACTAAGATAAGCTTAACTTCTTTATGAAGTCTGTTTATATTAGAAGTCCTCAATGCATTTCTCCTGACAGTTTCTTTATGTTCCACGAAATAGTCCAAACAGGTGAACAGTGCTAATGCAAAGAAGTATGACAATGTTTATATGACAATATATTTACTATGATACTATGTTGGTATGATAACAGAAATGTAACACTTATACAATTTGTTAACATAATGCCTCCAATATTGTGTACCTAGAAACAAGCTACTCTACAGCGCTTCTCCCAGAAGCCTCAGAGAACTGGAATAAGGAATCTAAGCAGTATTGACCTTAAAGCATCTTCATATTAAATGGAGCCAACACAGCAGCAGCATAAGCCTATAATGAAACCATAAGCAAAACGGAGATGGAAGGCTACTGAACATATACACGTATCATCCCCATTTTTGTGGATTTGTAGAAGATCATCTGCTTTCATTTAAAAAAGATGCAACACTGAGAAGTTCATAAATGGTTATGGAAGACACTATAATTTTATGTGTCAAATTGCTGCAGAGACAAAAAAAATTAAAGCAAAAAACTAAGATTTAAATAATAAACAGGAAGATAAAAAATTAGGTAATTCATTATAAAGAGTTGTTCTGTACCAGTAAAAGGCAAAATCTGAAAGGCAGCACATATAAGTGATTTTTTAAAAAATGGGAAAACCACAAACAAAACAAAATAACCCACAGAAAACAAAATACTTTTCACAACACACCGACACATACAATAAGCACCATAAAGAGCTTATCCAGATTCAAATACTAAGCAGACATACAGGAACAGTCATTTAGATATATGGTAGTGAAAATCTGGTGACGTGTAGCAAAGCCTCCAGGTTTTACTAAGTAAGGCAACCTCTAACAGATCATAAAGAACCTTTTTTTAATGAGTACATTATCTTATGATTGTTTAAAAAGTGTAAGACAATTTCCAGTAATTTCCTCTGAAACAGTCTTCACCCATATGAGGGCACTAAGTGGCCATGAGTACATCATAGGACACAGGCACTACCCTAGCCAGTGCTAACAAGGTTAGCTGCCTCTTCTTTTTCTCCCCCAGTAAACCCAGCCCCGCTCTGAAGTATCTGGTAAATGCTATTAGCAGAAACTAAATGCAGTCTGATCCAATACAGCAATTTTAACAATCCCACAGTAATTAATTCCTGTCTTTCACTGTCCGTGAGGATTAGTAGTAGAAACATGACGAAGAGTATTAAAGATCCCTCTTGTGTATATAAGATTAAAAAATCATAAATATTAACACGTTAACACATACTGTTTACAACTGTGCCAAAACACACATACTCGTTATATCACTGATATTTCCAAATAGAGGGTGAAATTTTGGAAAGTGTAAAATACAACAAATTATCTGAATAAGTACATTTGACAAAACTAACTAAAATAACTCCTGCATTTTAAAATTAATTGAATGTTTTATGAGTTTGAGCATATTGCAAGCTATTTGCTGAAAAACTATAAGAAATCTGTGATGCCTGTTTTTAAATAACCATTTCTTCTGCCACAGAATAAAAGCATTCTGTATTTTTCTGCTATATCTATCAGCAGTGTTACTGTTTTTCTTATCTGCACAGTTACCTAATCTTTTCTTCTGAAGCTAGTAAAATACATAAAATTGCAAGGCAGTGGTACGGGTTTTTTTTTTTGTACAAGTAAGTTAAGGTGTGGTTTGTATGTGTGATTTATGAAAGGCAACAGGAAGATAAAGATTATCATTCTCTGAACAAGGCAAATCACATGGCCAATAGATAAAGCAAAATGTGTCTGGGGCTTTACCTAATTTATGCGGGACTTTACCTAATAATAATAAAAAGTATGAGCAACCTTTTGCTGCATTCCCACAACAGCAACAAAACAGTGGTAGAAAGAAAGAGCCAAATGTGATTTTTAACCTCTTTTTACATAAAATCATAAAAAAGCATAAAAGCTGGATTAACTGCCTCCCGAACCCGCATATCACCAGCCGGGTTCTCATCCCCAGCTGGCAAAACTGGCAACTCTTTATTCTTGTTTAAATACCTGGTTTACAGCCAGCCAGACAAGCAAGAGCATCAAAACGGTTTCATTTAGGCGAAAGGAAAAGAGCCTGAAAATAGTGTAAATAAAGCAAAATCCATCTCAACTTATTTTAACGTAAATGTAATTAGATGGTGGACAATGCGTTCACACTAAATACACACACTTCTTTTAAGTAATTTCTACTTCTTAATGGTGTTCAGAAATTCCAGGATTTGTAGACTGTGACAAATCAATGGAAGTGCTGGTGTCCAGCAGTTCCTACAACCAAATCCATACAATTAGGGCAGGCATGAGACCATGTATATACCCGCTGCCCTAGCATTACAGAATCCTTTCCAAACAGTTCTTGGATTTGAGGGATTTGGTTTTAATTACACAGAACACAGGTCAAGAAAGCTTCAATTCAGTGCTAAAATGAACATGACACACAGCTGCAGACTTTGTACTTATGAATAATTCATTATTTTCCCTACCATAAGGTGGATACCTGCTTTCAGAAATGCTCCTTTGGTTGTGAGGAGTGACACTGCTCAAAAAATTGACCTGTTTTCACAGCTTACCTTACCTTACCAAAACTATGCAACACACTGCATCAGAGAGTAGACCAGTACTAAGAAAAACAAGGGAAATAAAAAGTTTCCCCCAGGTTATTTTTCATCAATTTTCTGGCCTAAACCACATGAACAGCTGTAGTAGCACAAGTGAGAACACCAAGGCAGGCAGCATTGGATGCAGTGTCAAACTAACTCTGCCCCAAAGTTGGGCCACAGAGTTACACTGACTCTGCACTGACTCCTGCACGCCCAGACAGCTGCAATAGCTGTGCTTCCTTAATGGAAATGTTAAGGGTGTCGTTCTCTTCCCAACCTGTAGGCAAATGTCTAAAGCATGCCAGCAGTATAACAGGGTTCCAAAGTGGGCATAAACTCACTCTGACAGGTGCTGAAGCTCCTCTCAAACATACACCTAAATCTGCAGTAGGAAGATACGGCCTGGATTTAAAAACCACTTACAGAGATGCTATTGAAGTTTGTATTTTTCCAGTCTTAAAGAAACATGCAAGAGGTTAAGTAACATCCACACTTTCTAACAGCAAGAAATATTAGTCAGGCATCTGCTTCCAGGCACATGCAAGTACTTTAGTGCTTTTATAAATATTTTAGGGGCACTGGATAATATTAATAATTTCAGATAATAATAATTTCAGTTAAGGGAAAACTATCTATTTACCTTAAAACTTTCATCAGTATTCTGGTCAAAAGGCAACTCAACTCTTTTTAAATACACTGATATACCTGGAATAGCCAGCTGTAACAAGGGAATACAAAGTATTCTCTAGTAATTCCATTGTCTCTGCACACTGGGATTTCTGGAGAGTATTATCAGCAATGACCAAGTATATGGTGGGATAGTGCTTCAAACACAGAGGGAAGACCATCAAGCACTACATATAAGATAAAAAATCCAGTTCACAGCCTGAACTTTGCCTTTGTGATGACTAAGATGACCACAAACATACTCAAGACTGCTAAGATCACATCACTTCCTCAAAAGCCTGAAATAGAGTCCACAGAATTTGACGTCCATTTAATTTTCATGGTGAAAACCAGTGAAAAGATATCTTTTATTGTCTCTTTACTTCTTCAGTAGCAAGAGTTGCAAGTTTTTTGGGAGGCAGCAGCTTGAGACATATCTGTGAATTCTTATTTACAAAAGGCTTGGGCAAAAACTTAGGAAGCAAGCAATTAAAACAGTCAGTCAAGAGAAGTCAATACTAACACATACAATGCTTTCACAAGATTCTGTGAAAACTGTTCTTTTTAGGAGGTTAGCCAGCAGTATAATGGGTGAAGTCTGTGATCATCTTATATGAGTTACGCATTTTGTCTTGCCTTCAGTGAAATGGGGGTTCTCTTATAATTCATTAGCCACAGAATACTGGACAAAGTGTGACTGCCTCAGACACAAACTTGGCTGAATGCAGAAAATCCCTTAATTCTGTTTTTACTGTATTTTCTTGAAACAAAACATCTCTGGTGATCAGCCTCTAAAATATTTTTCGTTACCCACCAGAAATTCACACAATCAAGAAATATACTTCTCACAGACCTCTACACAGTAGTTAGTTGCTCTAACTTCTAGACTCTGAAAATGCACACAAATTTAGCAATGACCTCATTGCATGAAAGGCTTCATGCAATTCATTGTCAGTCTTCTACAAATGGTTGTCAGCATTGGGTTTTATCTTTAAAAGAACAGTATCAAAATACTGGTTTCATTCTTTGTGCTAGATAACCAAGGCAACTTATTTGAAAAGCAATCACATTTTTTACTTAGTTATGATTTCCCTTAATACATTCGGATACAGACTTTCTGACAGGACATTACAAATAGCTTGTTGCTCAATCAAAAATTTTTACAGAACAGATGGGAAAATATTTAAATATCTAAACAAATTGTCTGCACACCTATGCTGTGAAAGAAAACTGAGAACTTGGATACACCGAAGTACTATTAAATTAAGGGGGGAAAATTGCTTTCAATTAACCTTACAGTTCAGGTGGAGTGTATGTTCCTTAAGCATTCCTGGTAAGCCTTCACACATTTTTATTGCTACAGTTGTTGGTCTGCTAACAAATACTCACCCACATATTCAACAGAAGTTTAAAAGTACATTTGCTACATCTTTCTATCAATTGGGGTAACAACTACCTACAACGAGAAAATTTTCATTGTTTTTATTAGAAGGAGCTGGAAAGACAATACATCAGGGTTATAGATACCCTGGGAAATCAATACCTGAGAACTAAGCCAAGGAAGAAAGTTTTCTGTTACTCCTCTAATTTTTGCAAGTAGTTTTTCTCCATTTTGTACCTGGCTTACACTGCTGGTTTACTGCTTGTCCTAATCTAAACAATCTCCCTTATACATTTTTGTACTAGAGATTTTCCCCACCCTACACAGATTTTTTTTTTTTGTGCAGTCTTAAAAAAAATAGCATTTCCTGACACACGTGCTGCATCAGAAATAGTACATTCTGGTATAAATGTCAACTAAGTAAAGCCTCCTAGAGCAAAGAGCATGTAATATTTGCTAATGAGTTTACGCTCTAACAAGGGACTCTGACTTCAGTATAACTTACATCTTAAAAAAAAAGTTACACTATTGCACGTGAGAAAATAAAGGACTGCAAGAAGTCAATGGCAACCCTGGAAATAAAAAACAACAGAAGTAAAACAAAACAACCCCCTAAGAAAATAATTACATCACATTAAAAAGACACCTCAAAAGTAAAATTTATTCAATAGGAAAAAGCAAACACCTAACACCCTAAGCCAGAAAGCTAAAATACCTCTGTTTTAGAATTAACACAAACCTTTCAAAGAAGACAGCAAGTAAAATAAAAAAAATCTTTAAGTCTACAGAAAGATGACACTTGCCTCTCACAACTCCACCAACTCTACTTTTGGAAGAAAAACTGCAGACCTGTTCACATCCGTATTAGCACCACACTAGCAGTAGTCTCCATAACATACACTGCCGTAAGATGCAAGATGTAAAAGAAGCAATAAATAAGATTCTAATATTTCTCTCTGGTTGCTCATTATTCCTGAGATGATTCTGAATTTTTACTAATGTTAAACAGCATTTGTTGAGCTTTAGTTTACACTTCATTACTCTCAGAAAAATTCAAGGCTTTTGCTGAGATGAAAATAATGTCTGCATTGATTAAATGAAAATTAATGAGAAATGCTTCAAGCATGTTACTGAGACAGTCTTTGGAAGAATTGTCATACTTATTTGTTCTAAAAAAAAAAAAAAAACGGTTTTATGAGAAAATTGCTCTCTGCTTTCAAGTTCTGTTTTGAATACGCAACTTGTGAGTAGTGTAGAGCTAATATATTTTCCAGTCTTTTGTTTATTTTATTATTTTTACATATTTGTGCATCTTTCCCCTTGAGAAGTTTGATACTGCATTTGGACAATTAGTTTTTGTATCTGGTGAGATTAACCAGCTTGCATGAAAACTCAAATTCTTGTTACATCACTGATTGTTCGGCTTCAGCACTGAGTCTATCCCTTTTGCTAATTTATCTGTACATGTAAGTGGGAAATGCTTTCATATCCTTATTTAAATGCTTCCCATCTTTGGATCTTGATACTGGTTATTGACAATAAATTATGTTCTGCTGTGGATATCCTGCCTTATCCACATTCCATCAGTTTCATCCCAAGCAATACCAAGCTGACAAAAAATGCCCAGATTCAAATCACTAGCATTCTGGATGACTTATGAGCATAAGGTGACACAACGTGGTACACTAAAACATAATAACAGGTAACAAAAGGGAAAAAATGACCACGCTTGAATTTTCACGAGGTTCTAGCATTTCAAGATAAAAGAACTTTTTTGCATTTCCATTTCCTGTAAAAAAATAATTTCATAGTTACGAGTTGTAGTGTAAATAAGAAATGCCACATTGTGAATCTCCCATAAATCAGAAGGGAAAATATTTTCTGGCATAGATGTTATTACTTCTATTACTTCTCAAACCCTCCACTGGTCCTCACCCACAAATAAAACATAGCCAAATATACAACAAACACCTCTTGAAGAGCACATGCCAACACTAAACCACATTTCCACAGGTGAAATAAAATCTATTGTGCCTTTGCTAAGAATCATATTATGCATGGAACATCTAGGTAAACAGAGAGTAAATAAACTTGAACTTTTGAAGCCAAAAGAAAACCAATTAAAGCACAACAACATAACTACAGTGTTTAGGTACTGAGCATAGTAACTATACTTTCAGGGAAAGAAGAACAAGTTATCAGAAGTTGGGGCTTTTTGGTTTTAAGCAAAAGCCAACAATCAAAATCAAAGCATTCTGCTTCATCCTGAGACAATAATATTGCATATTGTATGTTAAGGCAAACACTAATATAAAAAGAAAAAGTAATTCTGGCATCAGCGTTGGTAGAACTTAGCAATTAAATACCCATTAAATTAGATACTTCTTATTTTATGGAATAAAATACACATAATATTTGAATTATTTTATGGATTTTTTTAAATTATGTAACTCAATAGAGATGAATGTTAAGACTCTATTCAACTAATACAAATGAATAAGCAAATCTTCAGTCCTCATAGGGTTAAGTCCTTGGATGTGGCAGTCTACACACAGAAGATTACTTTTTGTTGATTATATCTTCTCTACTTAACTTAGTTCTATATTTGTCTATATGACAAAGAGGTAATGCTGCCTGTAACAGATAATCTCTAGCCATATGAGTATCCCCACTGCACATAATTTATTTACCACTGTAATAAGAGGGCTAAAATCTTTCTTGTGACATTAGAAGAAAAATATTATTACAACCTGCAAAACTACCAATATGTGTTAAAATTAAATTTATTAAATTAAAATTTTAAATTACCCTTTTGACAGCATTCTTTGAGTATGGAGCACTTGGAAAGGAAGAAAGAATACAATTACCATCTTTCTGAGTCCCTGGCTGATAAAAAATAATGTTCTATCCTTGGACAAAACAACACTGTATAAAATGCTTTCTTAAATATACATTGAAAACTCACAGGATCAGTTTCTTTTTATCAGTAAAGGGGGTTTTGTGGGGGTTTGTGATGGGGGGGAGGAGCTAGGGGGTACTCTATTTTGTTCACTCTAACTTGGCGATCAAAGAATTTTTATTTTTACACTATTACAGAAGTGCATTTTTTCTAGGTTTCCAAAACCACCTTATTCAACCTTCCCCATCTGTCACCATCTGCTTCTTTTTAGCATGTACTTTTTGTGTGATCACATAAGCATGTGAAAAATAACTAACATTCAGATGATTGTCTGCTGGTACATTTGAGGACTGGGCATAATAAAAGTGAACTGCCAAAACGTACTTAACACTTCTAATTTTGTTGGGTCTTGCATGTAAGCTGCATTTGATTTTCAAACTGTTTTACAGTTGGAAAGTTGATCAGGTACTCTAACTCAACAGTAAAACTGAGACTACGTAATTAGCTCAGCTTTAAAAAAGATTACATTCAAAGAAAGGAACAAAATCCAAAAATATATCCACAAAAGTTCACACATCCATCTTGACTGAGTCTGTCTGCACCATATCGCCGGAGGCACAGGATAAGATGCTCAAGGAGTCTACTTCTGGACAGTCACAGCCTGTGTCTGCCCTCCAAACTATGACAGGACAAGGAATAAAAGACTCTCGTAGCTACTCAGGTGTATGAAATCTCACAGAAATGCTGGAGAAGTGAAAAACACCAAGTCAAGGGTAGAAATGCACAGAAATACAATGCAATTCCTTAACAATGCAGCAGATACTGATTCTAGGTGCAAAGTAACCATAAACTGCCATTGAGGCACGAAAGGTGAATGGTGGAGATACCTGCTTCAGATACTTCAGCAGAGCATTTTTTGCTTGTAAATACAATTCTTTAAACAGTTTTAATGTGAAAAAAACAAAATAGGTCTAAAGCTAGAGAAACAAACTTTCCTCTCACCCTCCAAAAATATATTAACTTTAAGTGAATTTCGTACATGAAGCTGTCTTGTCTGAGCACCACTACAGGTTTAGGTCTTTAGCAAAACCATTATGAACCTGAACACCAATAGACTTTTACCAGCACAGACAATTTGGTGGAGTGTGTCATTATCATTTCTCGAAAACCAGAATTAACAGAAGTCAACAAAATTAAAAGGAGCCCAGTGACAGCGGGAACTCACCCCTCCCCCAAATAAACTCAAAAAGCCACCAACAATTAATCTTCACAAATCTTCATCAGAGGTAACCAAATATGATTGTGACTCACTCTCTAGAGCATGATGGAAGACCAGGACTAACATAAAAGTCCTTTTCCACTGTCTCTATTCTGGGCACATTAGTTCATACTGGTCTTCTTTTCCCATTAAAAGGAAAAAAAAAAAAAAAGAGCAGGTTGGGGGGTCCCTTGGCTGTATTATCCACAAAATTAAATTTTTCTGTAGTATAATACGCAGGTCTTTTCACATCCTCACTTCAGCTAATCTCTCTCAATTGACCTGCATCAGTTTATCTATGATGTGGGCTACTTTCACCAAGTTCTTTGCAAACAAAATGTGGTAGTTTCCTCACACCTAAAGAAGCTCTTCTGTATCATTCCCACTGCAACTTTTATACTTCTATCTGCATTAAAATCTCTTTTTAAAACAATGCTTTGCTATGATGCATGCAAAAACCTGGAAACACCCATTTCCAAGCTACACTGTCTCAGTGCATTTCAGTGGTTCCCTCTCTGCCCATATATCACTTAGTTTCAACTCATATCAGAAGAGTTAGGTGGCAGATCACCATATTCTCAGTCCAAAATTTTACCAAACTGCTTTTGGCAATTATTATGATCCCATATAAGCAAGCATTAAAATAATTAAATAAACGTATAGCTGCATCTGTGACATGTTTTTTCTGCCTCTACTGCAACATTTTATAAGCTGCATATACCAAAACATTCTTAGAAAATTCAATTTCAATTCCTGTAACCATGGGAGAAGTGTTTTTTTCATGCTACAACCATGCCTGCAGTGCAGGGTACCATGCTTCCTCTTGCTGAAATTCAGCCATTGAACTTTGATGATCAAGTTCTAGATTTTGGATGATTCCTACATCAACACCATACACTTCCCTAAAAGAAAAGCTGTAAGTAAGAAATTATGTGAAAAGTGAGGAAAGACAGCAGTTGCTTCTTGATAAAAGAGTTTTTACCTTTCATTTTTCTGAGATAAAACTCAGGCAAATAATTGATTACATATTATCTCTCTCACTCTCTTTTCTAAAAGACAGATCACCAGAAAGAAAAAAAAAAGAAAATAAAAAAAGACAGTACCTGACAAACAAGCACTATGTAACTGATCACAGTATTTCCTCCAATGGTCTCATTTTGAAATAAGTTATAAGACATGCAGCCCTTCTTATGCCTATGAACAAAGTCTATGAATCTACTTTGGTCTTATTTATTGTCATACCTTTAAGTGATAGTAACTGCATAAACTATATTGGCATTATCTTGCTACTTTAAAAAACAAGAAATAATAGACTGCTGCTCTTATAGGAATGCATTCATCCATCTAGCCTGTACTTTTATGCTAATAAAACTTAATGAGGTCCTACCATTTTCCCTGCTATTAGACTACACCTAAGTATCATTATCATGTTCCTCTATGAAAAGTCATTTGAATGACCATCCATAAAGTCCCATATAGACTTGTTCATAGGTAACGCATCTTCTCCGCTCTTCTTAAAAAGATTAAAAGCTTCAAAATTAATTTCTGATATTTAAAACTTGCATCTCCCATGTCACTAAAGCTTAGTATCACAGTGACTGTCCTACTATAACTAGGACTGTACATTTAGTTCTGAGAACTTGAACTGAAATATAAAGACCCAGAAACAGCAACCTCATAAAAGAAGTTACCCTTATAAATGATCAGAGCTGCAAGAACTTTTATTTCTCTGCCTGAGTAGCTTCATTTCCTGAACATTCTATTAAAGAAAGCCTGTAGAGGTCTGTATCTTTATTAGCAGGTCTTTGATCCTTCACAATGAATTGCAAACTATCAAAATCCAAACTGCTTTTAAGTGTCTGCCAGGTATATTTACAGTATATTTGCAGTACTTTCTCAGTTTATTCTTTCTTTATTAAGCAAGTGATACTGTCTGGAAAAGACATATGGTCCTATTCTACCTTTGCCACTGCAAAAGAAATATTTTGTGTATTTTCAGGAAAAAAAAATCAAGAATACATCTGCATTTCCTAAAAGGGACTATAATTCATCTTTTTCTTATTGGATATAAGTCTATTCTCTGACACCACAATGATCTCTGATGTGCTAGGTTGCTTTGAAGGTTAACAATGGAAACAGACTCCTAAGAAACAGTATTCCTGAAAATCCGTTAAAGGATGACAAACTACAAAATATTTTATATCTTTCAAATGGGGAATACTGCAGATTCAGAACAGAGGGAAATGCTAAATATTACCACTACGCTCCTCAAAAACAAACAAACAAAACCAACCCTTTTAAATAAATGAAGCTTGGATTAGTTACACTGTAGATGACAAAAGACTTTCACTAGTTGTCAGCTAAACAAATCATTCTCAAAAGACTATATAATTCCACGAATAAAAAGTTACTTACTCCTCAGTAATTCTGAGCAAGTTGCACATCTACGTGCTGTAAGCACAGGTAAGTCCTGGTTTTGACAGTACCAACTATTTTCTTCTAGAGAACATATTCATACCTTATCACCTTTTATGCTTGGCACATAATGATGTAAGACAAGCACAGTCAATGCTATTTTAGTTTTCTTTAAACTGTAGAATACTTGCATTAGATAACAGGGAAGGACTAGAACAGGACAACAAGAAGGGAATGTACCTGGGGACAACCTTGCCAGAAGTCCTGCACATCACTGTAACAGCACAGTGTTTGGTGAAGGCATGGAATAAAACTTTCAGGTAGGTGTTACAAAATATAAATCAGCTATGGTCCAGAAACTTAATTACACAGTATCACAGTGTATCAGAGGTTGGAAGGGACCTCAAGAGATCATCAGGTCTAACCCCCCCTGCCACAGCAAGATCACTTAGAGTAGTCTGCACAGGAATGCATCCAGGTGGAGTTTGAAAGTCTCCAGAGAAGGAAACTCCACAACCCCTCTGTGCAGCCTGTTCCAGTCCTCCATCGCCCTCACTGTGAAGACGTTTCTCCTCATGTTGAGGTGGAATCTTCTATGTACAAGTTTGAACCCATTGTTCCTTGTCTTACCACTGTGAACCACTGGAAAAAGCCTGGCCCCCTCCACTTGACACCTACCCCTCAGATATTTATAGACATTGATGAGATCCCCTCTCAGTCTCTCTTCGTAGGGGAGATGCTCAAGTCCCCAATCATTCTCATGGCTCTCCGTTGGATTCTCTCCAGCAGGTCTCTGTCTCTCTTGAACTGGGGAGCCCAAAACTGGACACAGTATTCCAGGTGTGGTCTCACCAGGGCAGGGTAGAGAGGTAGAAGAACTTCCCTAGACCTGCTGGACACACCCTTCCTGATACATCCCAGGATCCCATTGGCTCTCTTGGCCACAGGAGCACATTGTTGTTCCATGGAGAACTTGCTGTCCACCAGCACTCTAAGGTCTTTCTCCATGGAGCTGCTTTCCAGCAGGGTAATCCCTAACTTGTACTGGTGCTTGCTGTTATTCCTCCCCAGATACAAGACCCTTCACTTGTCCTTATTGAACTTCATGAGGTTTGCCTTCACCCAGCTCTCCAGCCTGTCCAGATCTTGTTGGATGGCTGCATAGCCTGAGGGGGTGATGGTCACCCCTCACCCAGCTTTGTATCATCAGCGAACTTGCTGAGGGTACTCTCAATCCCCTTATCCAGGTTGTTGATAAAGATATTGAACAAAAGTGGGGCCAGTACTGATCTCTGGGGAACACCACTTGCCACAGGCCTCCGAGTTGACTCTGTGCCACTGATGATGACCCTCTGAACTCTGTTGTGGAGCCAGTTTGCAATCCACCTCATGGACCAACCATCTATGCCACATCTCCTGAGCTTTTCTACAATGCTGTTATGGGAGACAGTATCAAAAGCCTTACTCAAGTCAAGGTATATGACATCCACTGCTCTTCCCTCATCTACCCATTTGGTTTGGTCATGGCTTCATAGGAGGCTATCAGATTAGTAGGACAGGATCTCCCCTTGGTAAGTCCATGCTGGCTACTCCTGATAACCTTTTGGTCTTCCATGATTAGATGACCTCTAGAATGAGGTGATTAGAGATGACCTCCAGGATGAGCTGCTCCATTATCTTTCCAGGGATGGAGGTGAGGCTGACTGGTCTGTAGTTGCCTGGGTCCTCCTTCTTGCCTTTTTTGAAGACTGGAGTGACATTTGCTTTCTTCCAGTCATCAGGCACCTCTCCTGTTCTCCATGACTTTTCAAAGATGATGGAGAGAGGTTCAGCAACAGTATCAGCCAGCTCTCTCAGCACTCGTGGATGCATCCCATCAGGGCCCATAGATTTGTGTGTCTTGAGATGGTATAAGAGATCTCTAACCCTGTCCTGACTGACCAGCGGAATGTCCACATCTCTCCAGTTCTGCTCCCTTGCTTCTCAAGACTGAATTCTAGGTCCAAAGCTGAAAACCTGGCAATCTCATTACAATTTTTGCCCTATGGCCCACCATTCATTTGATCTTCTCATGGGCAGGAGCATTTTTCTGGATCTGCCACCTGTCAGTACAGTCAGTCTCAGATAACATACGAAAGGTCAGGTCCCCTCAATACAAGCTGAAAGAGCCTTTTCAACAGAGGGTGGGAAGGACTACCCTGATCTCAGAAACATAAGGTTTGTGAGGAAAATGCAGCAACAGGTATGCTTATTTTCTGATTAAGAGTAATTTTAAAATGACCTTGGGAAACAATTCAATATGGATCCACAAGGATACCTTCATCTCAGAGAATCTCAGGCAAGGAAGGAAATCCCCTTTTGCCTGGCTTAGCTACTGTGTTTTCCTGTTGGAAAAAACTGCAATCTAACTTTTGCAAAAAAGATGGCATAATGAGCAGGACTCAAACGATTCAAAAAGCATTTGGAGAACCAAGCTGAAGTTCTTGTTTGGAACTGAAGCCACAACAGTTTCAGTAGGCATCGGTGGCAAGCTGTCAGCATTAATACTGGACCAGATCATTTGGGTGACTAGAGCTTCCATGACACCCAAACCAGAGCTACAAAGGGAACCAAAATAACCTCCTTATGAACACCTTTTTATCAGTCCTCACGAAGTCTGATGTTTGGCACCCTGAGTGCTAATTAATAGTAAAGACAGGGTGGCATACTCCGGGATGCTACTTCTCCTTACATACTAGCAAGCAGCTACATTTTGGTGCCCCCCTCAACCAGTTCTGAGGTTGATACACTCAACTGTTTTTAGCAAAAATATCCCTCTCCCTGCAACTCCCTGGAGAGTCTGAGTAAAACACAGCAAATTCAGTACCTTCCTATTACTCCTCACCTCCACTGAGGCTATATAAACACTAGTTATACAGCCCAGTTAAACAGAATCATATGTTCCAAGTGACAGACAGATAGAAGATTATTCTGAAGAAATCATTGGAAAATAAAAACTTTTAACAGAGGAAGGCAAACATGATAAAGACAATGCACGAGAGGCCTTTTTAAACTCTAAGAAGCGCAGCATCAATACACATACAATCACACAAAGAATAGTAGCAAATACAATTCTGAGTAACAATTGCATTGTACTAAACAGTTCTTTACTACAATGAACAGTTGCCAGCACAAACTTCACAGACTAATATTAAATTAAAAATAAACACTTTAAATTTTATTACAATAAAATATTCTAAGTCCTACCTCTGGTGCCAGGTATTCTGGAGTACCACAGAATGTCTTCATAGTTGCTGCATCTGTGATTCCTTCTTTGCACAGTCCAAAATCTGTAATTTTTATGTGTCCATCTTTATCCAACATTAGATTTTCTAACTGTATGTTGAGGAAAAAAAGTTCCCTTAGTATTTCTTAACAGGACAGGCTAACGCATTACATCAAATTCATTAAAAAGATACAGATTTATTGCACGCAATAGAATTAAATTAATTAAAAAAATACACCATCTCCTATATTACAGCATTTAACAGTGTTTACCATTACAAAATTTAAATAATTATTTAATATTTAATAGTTTACAGCAGTAAATCCCAGATCAATCAAAGTGTGATCTTTCATTCTGAATTTTTACAAGTTTGTTGCATTGTGGAATGAAAGCAAAGTAATTTTCTAAATATTCTTAAAATATAATTGAGTAATTCAAGGTTATAATCCTGGCTGGCATTTTGTCAGACTTCATAGATTTCATTTGCTATAACATGACCTTAATTTACCCAGATGTATTTTTCTTTCTAACCTGACATGAAACAGCTAGTATATACCCATAAATCTTTTAAATATCTGCATCTTACACAAGCTTTTCAATAACAGACAAAACTGGATGTAGAGAGGCTACTGATAAAAACAAAACCCTAAGGTAAATTTCTCCTTGTATACTTGCAAAAGACACTGTTCTTGAATCGTGTATACGTACCTTCATACGCTTTGCATTGCTTTTTAAATACATGATTCTTGTTTTGAAATGTTAAAACAGAATACATAGCCTGCTATGAATTACTTAAAGAACAGCAATAGAAAACTGCTGCAGTATTTACTGTGGACTTAACTAAAAAGCTCAGCTAACATCGTTCTACAAGTTTTTTATTAGCAATATTTTCAATACAGTTAGAACTACACCCAAGCAAATGGTACTTCTGAACAACTTTTCTCAACAAAAAATGTTGGCTTTTTTTCTAATTATGTGTGTAGTGAAGATATCAACAAAGAACAATTACAGTCATGCCTCCACAAATCTGAATGGAGCTTGAAATACAATTCAGAGGAATGCATTTCCTAATGAGTCTAATAGTGTCATACAAAGAAGATGCAAAGGAGAGGACACCAATAGAAGACTAATGATGTCAAATTTCTCTTTTCCTATTAATGAAGATAAAAAATCACAACCTCTCCTTCCCTGACTATATAATTCTTATTTTTCCAAGATGTCACAGCATTTCACATTACTACAACACCTCAGTTCCTGTACAAAGGAGTCCATAAATGAACTCCTTTGTATAAGGAGCCTTCATTATACATGCAAGGAAGGCTCAATTTCCTGTTCAAGAAATTAAAGGCTTGCCCAGAAACAAAGTAGCCTCATCATGGAATTTAGAAGTTACTTTCATGCAAATGAGAAAATGTTTCTGTTGAAAGCAGAGGTTATTTTCCTTAGAACATGGATCATACTATGTCAAATAGAGTTTCAGGCAACAAGAGGATACACAACTGTACATGCAGGCAAAACTAAGACAAATTACATTCCAGTATTATATATCTTTCTCAAGATGCAAGAAATAACATAATTTTTAAATTAAGGCTGAAATTATTTTCCTATTGAAGTATTCTAAATCATTGCAAATGTTTTCAGACCATACAAGAACACAACTCCTTAGTGAGATAAACAGAATGCAGTCCTATTGTGCTCCTTGTTCAGGGACAGTGAGAATTTTGAGATTTGTGTTGAAATCCCAACTTAAGTTCTAAGTAATGAGGAAAATAAAAAGATCAGAAATTTAAACATCCTTTAAGTGCTATTTCTAAGGTATGCTGCTTCTTTTTTCAATAAAAGTCATGTACCCATCTATAGATTACTGCATCAAATGACCTCCTTCATCACACACAGAACTTTGAACACAATTTTTTCTTTTCCCCATTAACTCTGAATAGTGCAACTTTATAATTACTTTGTGTTTGTCCCAACAGTCTCTGTAAAAACAAAAATTTGATTACTTTTTTTTCCTCCTTTGTTTTACCTTGAGATCACGGTATACAATCTTTCCAGAATGCAGATAGTCGAGGGCAGAGACAATTTCTGCACCATAGAAGCGTGTGCGGTCCTCTGAGAACACCCGCTCTCTCGACAAATGGAAAAACAGCTGCAGGGTAAACAGCAGGGACAGGATTGTAATAATTACTGATTTAGTGGGGGAAATTAACACAAACATAAAACACCTCTCATCACCATATTGTGATGATAGATAGTGTACTCTCAATGGACACTCAGCACTCTTAGACAGCAGCTGGCTTATCTTTTCCAGGTTTCCAAAGGGAGAAAGCGAGCTGTTAAATCAGCGTTTTAATCAATATACCAATCTTGTTTAAGGCATTCTGCTTGGTACTCATTTAACCTCCAGTTACCAGAGGAAAAAAAAAAAAAGTATGCAGCAGCACTATTCTGTACTTCACCACCACTACTTTTTCAGGTTTTTTTTAATCTCCTAAGAAATATTGGTAAAATATCCAGCTTATGGTTCCACCTTAAGTTTTTCAGACATTTAGTAACTTTCCTTTGAAGTGAAGAAAATTGAGTTCGTCAGTAGACTTTCACTGAACAGGTGAACTGGAATTTTACAAAAAAACTACATGCATACTGCTAACAATATCACACCCACTAGAACCTGCTTAGGATTTATAAAACAAATCTATGTATTTAGTGTATTTCTTTGCTACAATGTAAACATTTATTTGGGGGTTTTATCTCTTCTTTAATACTTTGTAAGTAGCAGCACTTGCAGACACTTTTTCAACTGAAGTCTTTCAGTGAAAAGTATCAGTAATTACATATTGCCACTAACTTTGGTTGCAATTAAAAAGCATAATGTGAAGTTCTGTAAGGTTGTCAGCATCATACTGGATAAAATATCATCCTCGGAACCTGGAACTACACCTAAAAAAGTAGAATTCAGCTGTTTAATTGAAATGCTCTCTAAAATGGCTGTTTTTATTTAACATGTAAAGAAGGCTTGTGAAAATCCTCTAACAAAGATCAGTATGTTTCTGTATTCTGTTGAAGACTAAACAGACCACCTGCCTTACTACTTCAATGTAGGATGTTTGGGGTTGACTATAAGCACTAACAATCAACAAAACAGAAATACAGAAAAAGTGACCATTTATAAATTAAATACAGACAAGGAAACCCGTAACAACACGGGGTTTTAATTTTCACTGCGAAAAATATCACGTAAATAAGAATTCTGAAATTGCAGGTTAAGTAAAAAAAAATTAATCTAAAAACCAATAATATGCTACATCTGTCATTACCACAACCTACTTTACACCTGTAGGAAATCTACAATTCTATAAGAACCAGAAGTCAACTTCTTTCCTAACAGTTATAATTCAAAACCTATGTATTACTTTCTTCTGATTTTAAACAAACTTCCCACTAAACTGAGCTTTTTGGCAGCATAGACAAGCAGAGACTTCACAGAAAACAAAACTGCAGTATGATTTGAAGAGAATGTTTTGGGTTTGTTCACTGTACATGCATTACACTTTCAATTTCTTTTTTAATTCTCTCGACACCTTGTATAAAAATGGAATACCTGCATGACAAGGATGATCATTATTTTTTAGTTATTTCAATTGCTCCTGCTGCTCATTTCCCTGTTTAAACACCAGTCCCTGGCCCTCCCTGTAGTAACCTGCTTTCTGTACTGAAAACTGCTTGCCAATGCAAACACAAGACACATACAGACTAAGCAAGTATGACTTCATGATGTAGCCCACATATTATGCAACTGGGAAAACAATAAATACATTTCTTAATCTGTGGGGGGGTTTCCACACATTTTTGCAAGACTTAAGTATGAAACAAACAGCCCTACGTACATCTTCATCCAAAAACAAAATTTAATTTATGCTGTTTCATCTGTTTTGTGGTCTCTTTCATAAATACCATAGAATTGTTTCTGTTGGAAGAGACCACTAAGATCATCATGTTCATGTCACTCATTTTTAAGAGGTTTTCCTTTTTTTTGATGAAATCAAATTAATTCAAAATAAAGGGTAACTTCCAGATCACGGTTTAAGGCATATGAATAGCAAACCTATTCCAAAAATTTGTAACTTAACTTTCAGCTAGCCCTACATTCATATCTATGCAAAAGGACTACTGAAATTTTTGTATGAGATTAATGCAGTAGCTGAGCAGCAAAGTCATAGAAAATTCTAAAATCTCAGGATACTTGTCAGCAATTGATGTTATTAGTTCCTGTCCAAATCTGAACATGAAAGTTGATAACCTGACAAGTTAACTGATCAAAAATTTATGTTCTTTAGTGCTTACTTCCAACAAAATATTCTTGATATTCATTCAAAATAACTTCCAAGTAAAATGATCAGCTAGAAACAACGAGCAACAATGCTTTGTTTGCCAGAGACCATGAGTTCCCAGCTCAGATTATGTTAATAATATGTATGGCACTACAGTCATTCTTCATATGCATTCTTCACAGTATTATCACAGTATCACAGTATGAGAATGTATCAGAGGTTGGAAGGAACCTCAAGAGATCATCAGGTCCAATCCCCCTGCCAAAGCAGGATCACTTAGTCTGCACAAGAATGCATCCAGGTGGGTTTCAAAAGTCTCCAGAGAAGGAGACTCCACAACCTCCCTGTGCAGCCTGTTCCAGTGCTCCATCCCCTCACTGTAAAGAAGGTTCTCCTCATGTTGAGGTGAAATCTTCTATGTTCAAGTTTGAAGCCATTGTTCCTTGTCTTATTACTATGAATCACTGAAAAGAGCCTGGCCCCCTCCACTTGACACCCACCCCTCAGGTATTTATACACATTGATGAGATCCCCTCTCAGTCTTCTCAAGACTAAACAGCCCCAGGGATCTCAGTCACTCTTCATAGGGGATTATTGCACATAGCAGAGTTGTTATCAAACTAGACATGCTAGTTTTTAATTAATAAAGCACATTTAGATATAAAAATGCATATTAAAGATGAATTAATACAATCAGATACATGATGAGGACACTAAAGTAAACTTTAAAATTATAATACAAAGATCTAATTCAGTGAGATTATAGCATTATTTTCAGCTAATTATTTAGTTGCTTCCCTATTTTGGAATAATTATGCCACAAGGCTCTATTTACAATTGTCAGAAAATAATGATTTGATTTATTAAGTCAGAGAGGTAAATAAGAAATGTGATGGAAAATTATGTAAAAAAAAAATCCAACATTTGCTGTATTTATTGATTTACAGTTTTCAAATATGTGCTATAAAGTCATTGCAATTGCGTTAGAAACAGATTTGGCACAAAGAGTGCCATTTTGCACATAACATTTTTGATGGCATACATAAGAGTGGTATAGCTACAGTGAAGACCAGAGCTATAAATTTCCCTGTATGTCTGTCTTTAAAAACTGAACAATGTTGCCCTGAGGTTTTTTTCTAATAAGAAAAAAAAATTAATGCAAATGATATAACAAATACAAAGATTAAATATAAAAAGTATATCCAAATGCAGATACAAATATATAACAGACAGAGCCTTAAATCAATTGATACGTTAAATTTCTGCACATCCTATTGACCCATTTTAGCATGTTGAAAGTTGTACAGCTGGTTCTTGCTCGTCCATTGGATTTGCCCAGCAGTTAAACACATGCTAAATCTGAATGTAGATTTCAGTCTTTTGCAAAGCATTTGCAGTAGCAGCCTTGAAATCTGGAATTATATGTTTATTGTTTCAGGCTTTATACTGCTTCTAGGCACAGTCTATATCCAAAGATATACAGTACCCTTACTGTGGACTATCATATAACTTCAGGCTAAAGAATATTTTCTCATTTACTTAGAGTTTAGACAAACAAAACAGAACACAACCAAGATAAAAATAACAAAGCTTACAACAATAGTTAGTTCTTTTTCATTAGGTAAGTTGTAAATCCTGTCTTTTCTAGACAGTAGTATCCCATGTTCAATTACAACACACAATTTAGTTCTCTCTTGTTTAATGAACTGAAGTTAAGAGGTGTGGAAAAAAATGCCAAGTGGAGGAGAGATTCAGAGTTCTGCTGTGGAGAAACTATTTGAACAAATTTTAGAGTTTATTGTACTGATAATTATCAATTAAGTTTGTTACAAAGTATGGCATTTGAAATTACCTTGAAAGTGCAAAGAAAGAAGAACTTACTAGTCAGATACTCTGCAGAACAATGCATGTAACATTTAACTTCTAAAGCTTTCCAACCTTTAATGCAAAATACTTGAACAAAAAATGGGATATGTACACTCCAAAAGAATTCGCCAAGAATAAAGAGCCATTCTGAGAACATTTTTTTTTATACCACAACTCATACCATTCTGTGTGGCCTGGAAGTTGGTGGAACGCTGTAATGTACTCCTAATATACTGCAATCACACTGTACTCAAAATTATATGGGTTACAAAAGGAAGAGTAGGCAAATCAACACCAACAGGAAAACCATCAACACAGCCTTACACATTTTTTCTAAATGTTGATAGGACAAGAATAGCAAAAAAATGTACAAAAACTGTACTTATTTTCTTTACAGTAGGCTTGTATCATTTGACTTTCAAGTATTTACAACAATATTATACATTTTGAACCACAGTAAAGAACACAGTTTATCATGCAATGCCACTTGTACTATTTCACTACACACTCTTAAATATGCTATTTCAAAATCTTAATACTGAAACTTGGTCATTGCAACTAAGCCGTATGAATAAGTTTTTTTTCCTAAAATCAAATTTCAATGTCTTAATGCTACTTTAAAGTAATTTCTTCAGGGCACAAAAGTACTGAAAAGTCATCACAATGTTATAAGTAACATTCCAGCTTTATACTGCAATATACTTTACGATCAACAGACATTGCTAAATGCTTCACCCACGGAGTACACTACCACCACTGAAAGAAAAGTTTAGCTTTCAGCCCACGACAAAGATTTCAAGTTTGGGTCCTTAAGCAGCAGAAAATTAACTGTAAATGTTGTCAGTATGAGAAAAATGTATTTGATATTTCTCTCAAAAGTTAGCTTGGGGAAAAAAAATCCTCTAATGTTTTACTTTAATATATTTTAGCTACAGAATATGTTGAGGGTTTTTCAAGGAAGTCAAGGAGAATTCAATAGAGTAATAGTTGGTACACTGTGAAAAAAGCACTCAGAGACCAGTAAAACTGATGCAGTTACATTTTCATTAGAAATTCTTCCCTTATTAACTGTGTCTAACTAATTTGAAATTAAATCAGCAAGGCTAAGAAAAGATAAATTGCCACTGTTGTTGTGGGATATTAAATTTAACATAGATTTAGCCCATCTCCTTGACTGTTTTCCTTCCAAGCCATGGAAGAGGAACTGAAGACTCCTAGTACTGACTACACTTTTTATTACTGTAGTTGGATAGAAACCTAAATTGTGGCATTTTCTTCCCTTCACCTGGGTGAGAGTCTAGAATACGATAAAAATTTCAATAACGCCTTCATTCAGAGGACTGCTTGGCTAATGTGCTCCTTAAAGGTACAATCCATAAAAATTCTGAAGCAACTGACTCAGGCACAATTAACTAAGGAGAAATTTTTAATCTAAAGGCATTTTAAACAGACACGCACTAAAGATAGTACTGCTCTGGACAGAATCAAAAGCAACATGGTACTGCCAGAGTCAATTTTCCACTGGATGGATACAACTAAAAGTTCATTTTTCAACACCTTCATCAGTAAGAAACTATTGCATGGAAATTAAACTTTGTTGGAACACAGAGGAACAATAGAGGAAAGCAGCTAGATTCTGTGCATGGTTGTGATGGTTTTAAGACTGTCTCTTTAATTTCTTCTCACAAAGTTCGAGCAGAAAAGTGAAAGAATGTAAATAAATCACTACTGGGTATAAGAAAACAAAATAACGATTATTCTAAACACTTCCATTGGAGAGATAGACATGTTTAAGAGTCAGTACTCAAAATAAGACATGGACAGTCAGGCAGTCCATCTTCTCTCAGTCTGTCTGCCTTCTTCTTTTCTTCTCTGGCTGAAGATAACACACACCCACATACAGACCTTGACAAGCTAAGGTCTAATGAACCTCTCTCTGCTTCTTGGCTTTCTTCCCTTTTGCCTGCTCTGGGAGGGGGGAGGAAAAGAAGCACGGCCCCTCTCTTTTGGGGGGCCCAAAGGGCTTTGTTGTGTTTTTCTGTTGATTGTACATATTTGTAAATGTTGTGAATAGTGTATATTTGTACATATTCATTGCATTTCATCACAGATTGTAGTTTTGCCTGTAAATACAGTTTCATTTGCTTCCAGACTGAGCTAGCCTGGTTATTGTCAGTGTGGGAGGGGGATTTCAGCTCTCACACTGTAACAATGGTAGAGATATGCTTACAAATGGCTAAAAAGCTGGCTAAACTTTGTGCAGCTTTGTGCAAAGTTTCAGTTCTGAGTTAATAGCAAGATTATTTTTACAAAAATTAGGTCCTTTGTATTTCTTAGTCACTCAGACAGTGACCAAATTCTGAAATTCAGAGGAAAATTTGGTAAGACTGAAGACTTTCCTATTAGACAGGACAGGTTGTCCAACTTACTGTTCCAGATCTCTAGCCAAAGAGAAGCACATAACCAAATCAAGAGAGTTTTTTCAAAGAAAACTGCCTACTCTGAAAGGCTATAATTACCCACTGTGGCAAAAATTTACGGTTGGCTTCAATGAATTAGGGAACCACCAGCAAAGAACATGAGCAGCACTGACAAGAATTAGGGAGCCATCAGCAAAGAACATGAGCAACACTGACAAGAATTAGGGAGCCATCAGCAAAGAACATGAGCAACAGTGACAAATAGGAGCATCATACCTGGAAAAAAGCACCCCACTCTTGGTGAAGTACACTGTAATCATTCAAATCCCAATAAGCAAAAGCAGGGTGCCACCAAGAAACCTGTGACACAAGATGTTTAAACAGCTGCTACAAAGGTGCACCACCCAATGCAGAGGCATAAAAGATACAAGCCTGATCAAAACACCGTATCAAGAGTATCCTCAGTCAGAAGATAGGAGTCAAAAACAGTCTCTGTGGGCTCTGCTCTGTATTCAAATAGGACAAAAAATTATCTTTCAAATACTATGTATGCTGATGATAGGCTGATGTTAAAAACATACTTTGACAGTGCATCCTCTGAGACTACAGAAATGAAATAAGGTATTACATAGGGAAAACCATGAATAATTAGCTCGTTTATAAAGGCATCACTTTGAAAACTCATTGTAGATAGCACTGCTGTTGTTTTTCCTTTCTGATTACCATTGCCATTGGGTGACGAATGGAGGCATAACTCCCATTGTGGTATAGCAACGAGATTCTAGAAACGCAGAGAGCAGAGAATCCTTTATTGTAGTGTTGTAGAATCCCCAGCATTATAGAGTCTCAGAGTCCCACTTACAGAAGTAGTCCCAGAAGCCATTAACAGATGAAGCAGCCAACAGAAGTCCCGAGCATATCCCTCGCAGCATCCCTACACCGAAGCCCTGGCCAGAAGAAGTATCAAACAAACAGAAGCGCAAATCCCTATGTGATGGTTTAAAACTGTCTTTTTAATTTTTCTTTGCAAAGTTCAAGCAGAGAAGGTGAAACAGAAGCGCAAATCCCTATGTGATGGTTTAAAACTGTCTTTTTAATTTTTCTTTGCAAAGTTCAAGCAGAGAAGGTGAAAGAATGTAAATAAGTCACTATTGGGTGTAAGAAAGCAAAATAATGATTGTTCTAAACAATTCCATTGGATAGATAGAAATGTTTAAGAACCACTACTCAAAACAAAGTAGGAGCAGTCGGAGTGGGGAGCTCTCGGCTTCCTTGCTGGGCTGTCTGGCTGCTGCTTCTTCTCTTCTGGCTGAAGATAACACACTGACCTTGGCGAGCTAAGTTAACAGCCTCTCTGCTTCTTAACTTCTCTGCTTTCTGCTAGGGGAGTTTGGGGGGAAGAGGCCCCTGGGAAAGGCCCCTTTAGAGGGAACCAAAGGGAGCTTGGTTGTGCTTTTCTGTTGATTGTATATGTTTTTAAGTGTTGTGAATTGTGTGTGTTTGTGCGTGTTCATTGCATTTCATCATAGATTGTAGATTTGCTTGTGGATACAGCTTTCATTTGCTTTCTGGACTGAATTAGCTTGGCTGTTGCTGGTGTGGGGGGATTTCAGCTCTCACACTGATACACCCTAGAAGCCCTAAATGAAACCATTCCTACCCAAGCGAGAGAAGGTGCAACTATTGCTCAGAGTGGCTGTCTTTTGTACTCTTTGTTATCAATCCCTTAACCAGTAAAATACAACCACGTACATAAGCTAAAATCTTTTCCCAGTAAGAGGCGCCAGCATGTCAAGGAAGTGGCTTCTGCAGCATCAAAGGGTGCCGACATGAGGATGTTGTTCTTGGCACACATGGAATGTTATTGCTTTGCTTTTTGCGGTGTGCAATTGGTCAGCTAAGGAATCATGCACTCTGCATGCATCCAGCAGCTGCCCTCAGAACAGTGGCTGCAACACACTGTCTTAATTTTAGTGACATAAGTTCAATGTGAAATAAGCCAGGTGAGTGTGCAAGAGAAGGCTGCTATTCCTTTACTGCTGAGGAAGACATTTCTGTCTAGTTCAACTAGTCAAAACTGTTCAATTCCTTTATGTCCAGAATGGGGTTTATATATATTGAGTCAAACAAGTCACCTTCACATAATAAGACTCCTGTGGATAGACACTGTGGTTAGTCCTGCCTGGCAGAAGACAGCCACGGACAAATTTTCCTTGTTTCTTCTTCACAGAGAGGGTTATCAAACACTGGAATGGTCTGCCCAGAGCAATGGTGGAGTAACCATCCCTGGAGGTGTTTAAGTAGCATGTGGACCTGGCACTTAGGGACATGGTTTAGTATTGACTCTTCAGTGCTGGGTTGAAGGTTGGACTGGATGATCTTTGAGGTCTCTTCCAATCAGATGTTTTCTGTGATTCTGAGTATGTAAAAGGGCCTCAGATGGCCCAGAAATCACCAGAGCAATGAATGCAAGACAGGCACTCTGGGGGCAGGGGGTGCTCCACCATTAGAGTTATAGCTGAAAACAGATTTCCTGTAGGATAACACAGCAAAAGGGCAATGCAAAACACGGTATCATGCTGCAGCATTTCCTGAATGAAGAAGCAGTCTTCCAATAAAAAAAGCTAGTGGAAACACTTAGTCCTTTAATGTTATCATGCAACATATAGAGACTGTCACATGTAAAAATAAGGAAAAATTCCTAGTTCATGTCATAAAGAGATACAATTTGAACAGCAAACAGCATCTAACAGCTAGATAAAACCCCTCTTCTTAGACTGCAGTTCTCTTCAATTCCATTTGACAGGTATAGTTTTTGATACTCCATTCTTCAGTAAGCAGCTGGGGGACAGCAACAGCTTAAAGGCAATTGACACTTCAAGTTTAGCATTGAAGCTGAAACTTCCAGAATACACAGCAAGTGAAGGGATTAAAGTAATGAAAAACATGAACACATCACTCTTTTCTCATAGGTTTTGCGATGGCAAATCCATATTAGGACAGAAGCAAGAGCAGGCAACATCGTTTTTCCTTGTTTGTACTATGTTATTATCATTTCATGTCAGAACATGCTATAACATGCATGAAGAAAACAATAAGCAAGTCACTTGCAATTATTTCTCTACTGTCAAATTATCTTTCATCATTCCAACAGTCTAAATGTTCAAGAACAGGAACTACTTTTGACAACTTAGTTATAAAACAGATTTCTGCTTTTTAAATAAAAGCATTTTAGAGATTAAAAAAAAATATTAAACCCCCCAAACCTTAAAAGACACAAGAAAGTAAAAAAGGCAAGAAAAATTATATCCTTTAAAGTGTAACCCAGTGTAGAACATTTTTTTTTAAACTTACCTCTCCTCCATTAACATACTCCATCACAAAACACAAACGATCCTTTGTCTGGAAGGAATATTTCAAGGACTTGCAAAGAAAACAGAAAAACCAAATCAATTATCATCTTGTATTAACCCAATTTATTACACTTAAACTGTAACAAAATTTAATTTTATCCTCTTAAGCAGACAATTCTGACTTGGTGAGAACTTTCAGAAGTGCAAATTAGAAGTGCAAATTCCTATATGGAGCTTGAGATTAAATTGACACAAAAACCTTCATGTCTTTCCTCATCTCTGACACATGGCCACAAATACAAAAATATTGTGCTTGTTATAATAAAACACTAAATATTTACTAAAGCGCACAATTTTATACTGCATTTCCTATTGCCATACACAGTACCAGCTATTTTCACTCATAATATTTTATGATGTCCATTTCCACAATGCCAATGAAGATAGAGGTTCTTTTTAACTTCTGCCAAATGAAATCTTAAAAGTCATCCTAACTGTCAGCCTGCTCACATTTGCAAAGCAAGAAGTCTGTAGTTTCACTTACTATGCAATGTTAAAAGCTCTGAGTACCAAATGAATATATTTATTTACATATAATTTTAAAATTGTAAAAACTGTTATTATCTTAATAAAATTTTTGACTTATCAGTGTTGATTTGATTTTACTTGGAAAAATGCTACTGACGAAAATCTACAGATGTCGTCACAGCCTAAAAAAATACAATGCAATAGAAAAATCTTAAGAAGACTGATGAGACTTAAATACTGCATGTTTCCTTAAAATATTTTTTGATACTATCAGAGATATAAAAATACAATTGCAGTAACATTATTGCACAATTTGACTGGAATCACACCTACTTCTGTTTACCTTTACACTGTAATTTAAGAAACTTTGGAGGATGTAATTTTTCCTGAGTAAATTTCCAAGAATATTTTGGCTAAGCAATGTAAATGCCATCATCTGCTGTCTAAAAGGTTTACTTATGATTTTCTAAACAGTAAAACTTCCACCTTACACTTCGGTATTTTAATACAAAAAAGAAAATAACTTCTCCCTGTTGTATAATATATATTTATTACCTTTTGAAGTTAATTAAAATGTTTCTAATATATTCTCAAAGGAAAGGAATCAGAATTACTTCTACAGAAGAAAGTCAGTTGTAAAATTGAAATGATTTATCATAATTTGCCATAAATCTTCACATTTTTATCATTTTTTCAGTATTTTCTTTCTATTAAATGTTAACCATATGAAGACAAAGATATTGAAGCAGTGGGGTTTGAGTTTTGTTGCTCTATGAGCTTCTTATGTTGAACAAATAGTGATTTTTATCATTTTATCAAACTCTTCTTGAATTTTTCCTGGTAAAAATTAGTTGACAATATGTGAAACCAACAATTTATTTTGAAAGGGTTCATGTAAAAAAAAATCACCAAAATTGCACAACAGTTAAGCTTTACAAAATTACAATAAACTTTATTTCTGAACTCTTAGATACATATTCTGATAAAGGATATCATATGCACCAGATAGATACTGCTTGTTCACAAATTATCACCACAAAGACTTCAAAATTTGTTCATAAATTATTTTCATAATGGAATACCCATTATGTTGAAAATTACTTGCTAACGTTGTTTAAATTAATTCCTAATACTTACTGTTAAAAAGGGGTGTCTGGTGTTTTTCAATACTCTGCTTTCTGTAAGCGTATGAGCCACTTCATCCTAAGAAATAAAGAGCAGAGGAAGTAGGTCTGAATTGAGATGCACAATTGTTAATTAATTATGACGAAAAGGTCAACACTTTGGAAAAGAGAAAGCTATAGTACAATTTTGGAAAACTAATAAACCTGAAAGAAATATAAAAAATAATTAATGTGTTTTGAGAAAATATTTTAAAGTAAATTTAAGTTTGGCAAAAAAAAAATTAACCTTTTTTATTTTATTCTTTTAAAATGACAATATCCAATGTAGGGAAGGATTTGATAGTTTAAAAATATAATCATAACTTCATTGTTCTGCTGTGAATCATCTGAACAGCATACCTACAGAGAGAGTGAATGCTTTTGGAAGAAATGCACAAAGGTGGTAACCAACAGGCAAGTACAAAGCCTAATGTTAAGTCAATTTTTCTGGTTTTAAACATTTGCATGATTTGTTGTTTGTTTTGTTTTTCCTTAAAACCCATGTAGCCATACAAAAACCCTCTCTCACCCACTTGGGTTGTCCTTATAAGCCAAGCCAGCAGTGCTCCTAGGACTAGTACTGCCCTGACTGGGCCTGACTTCCTTCCCAGAGGACATGGACTTCATCTATGGGAGACAGGAGATGTCCACACAGGCCCACCCCGTTTCCAGCCAGACTTTGAGGAAGGGGTAATCAGGAGACCAACAGTGACACTCTCCTGTCTGTATGCCTGTACAAGGAAGATTAAAACGAGCCCTGTGCCAACAGAAGAGAAACTAATCCAGGCCCCAGCTCACCTGTGCTTGTCCTCTATTCCCTACAAAGCCAGGACCCTCTCACCATCCCCTTGGGTGGCTGAAGGGCAGGAGGTACACCAGAGGTGAGAAGCAGCCTGCAGCAGTGACAGCGAGGCTGTGGGGCAGGCTTGTGGCCTTTCATGCCATCAGGTTTGCAGAGAGCAGGGACAGAGGATGGCGGGAAGAGGGCTCCCCCTGTGCTGTAATGGCAAGCAGCTCCCGAGGGCTAGGGCTAACAGCAGGGCATTTAGGAAGCTCAGATTATCAATACACAGCCATTTGATGCAATTCTGCATGTAACAAGTGTTGTGAATTCCCCCTCTCCAGGATGCCAGGGACCTAAAAAGCCAAAAGCCACTGGCTGGTTTAAGCATTCCCAGATTCAATTTTTACAAATACTGCCATTGTTAGCCTCCAGAATCCAAAAATCTCAATCAGATTCACATCCCTCAAAATTGTCCTTATTTAACAATTGAGATTATTTTTAGTTCTGTCTCATGAAGATAAGAACGAGTAGGCATCTTGCTGTCAATTTCTTCTGTGCAAGTGGGACTCAAAACTTGATAACTGCTAGAAACAAAGGTCAGAATAGATGATCTTCAAGTTTAAATTTAGTAAATTTCTGACTACATACACAATGAAATTTAAACCACTGGACAACACCAGCTTAAACGACTTCTTCAGACATCAGCTTCCGGCTTTTCTGTCTCAAAAACTGAAAAAATGAGATTGTTAGTCTCACACACAGCAATCTTACCTAACACAGCTGAAACAGAGCACAAGCCCATTAAATTAATTGCATTTTGCTGAACAAGCCTGTAGTTGACTTAGGAAAAAATTTTATGTAATATACCCAACAATGCTTCACGACCTTTCTGCCCAGTGAACTCTCAATGTTTTAGCACATTCTGGACTGTAAGACACTGGAAAAAGGTATGCAAAATGCTACACATACTTTTTTCTGTATTCTTCACTCCTGAAAATACACACGTTTCTGTCAAACTCAGTTATTACTAAAAATTCTTACCAATATTAGATGCTGATTATTCTATTCAAAAGAATTACCCAGTATTAAAAATATAACTTTCCTTACCTTTGCAATAATAACTTCTTTTTTCAAAATCTTCATAGCATAGTATTTCCCACTAGCCTTCTCTCGAACCAGGATAACTTTGCCAAACGTGCCTTTGCCCAGCAGTTTTAAATAGTCAAAATCATTCATTGTCTACAAAGAGCAAAGAACAAGGTTTAGCAAGACTTGTACTATCTAGTTCCAATTTGAACACAAGTGTGTTCACATATAACTAAATGCTATTACCAATGTAATAAGCACAGTTTACAAAAATAGGAACTCTTCTATAGTTAGGTTCATAATAGCTAAGTGTATCCTTAAGCCACTAGGATACATTGTTCAATAACATTATTATAGTTCTCTAAAGTCAAGTACTGCACAGCAATACTACACACACACTCTTAACACTTACAAAGCACACACAGAAGAAAGTCTTAGCCTACACCAGCATTTCATGAATGCTCCTCATCTAAGAAAGCTTATCAACTCCTTTATTACCAGGGACACAAGAACATGGCATAATCAGTGTGTCTTGCATAACACCAACTACTGCACTGATGGCTTTTTTGACATGCATGATCCTCATAGCAGTATTATACCAGTAAGACTCTACAATAATCTTTGCATTAGAAGCAGATTTTTAAATCTGAAAGAGGAAGAAGTGACAAGTCTCCCTCTTCCATGTGACCACATTATAGTAACCATTCAAGCATCTAGTATTGCCCTAGTTTTGCCAGATAAACACAGTACACCCGGAACTGGTTCTACCAGACAATTTGAGTCTAGTAGGTTTATCAGCAAAACTGTAGTGTCACACACAAAAAGAATACGACCAGATGATCTCAGATCCCAAAGCAGTTTAGCCACATCAACAAGCACAAAGACTGAGTTAACAATCATCTTAGCTCTACAAGTTTATTTCACAGCCTGTTCAGAAGCGTCAACCCTATGGTCTATGCATCAAATGCAAAGAGGATGTTGAGAAAACAGTACAATACTGAGAATCCAGTAATTGCGCATGGTCAGCTTGCACTGACAGCAGGATATCTTCGGACAACTCAGAGCCAATCACTGGCTTCCCCTGTGTGTTTCCATAGCACATCTTTCAGCACCCTGTGTTACTAGCACTGGCTACTAGCTGCAGCACCACATAACAACACACAACCTATTAAAGCACCCAGAAACTTTGAGGAAAACAGTTAAAAGCTCTGAAAGACAACACACTCACCTATTCTTGTTATAGTATTGCGCTACAATATCAAAAACCTTCCTTTCTTTGTGAAAAACACACCACAAAACATTTATAAAAAGTAATTATACTTCTCAGTTTTGTTAAGTGAAATATATATAATCCTGTTATGTGTGGGGAAAATAAAAAATCATGCCTTATTTCTCATCTTCCTAGGGTCTCTTTCTATCACCAACTGCAGCCTCAAGCAATTTTTTTAAATACTCATGTTCCAGATGAACTTCTACTTGTGGGATTAATCCTTTCCTTATCCCTACAAGAAACACCTCTAACAGTGCCTACATATCTCACAAACATTCCAAATGTAGATCTATTGGCCATGTCTCTGGTGTGCAACCACGAATAGTGGCAGTGAAATATATTCTCTCTTGTGAGAAAGAATAAAGAAGAAAATTTCCTTCTGAAATTACTCATTCCTTTAAGCTCAAGTGTACGATGCTAATACTGTGGGTCTGAAGTAGCTGTCAGTCAACTGTGAAAATAATTTTCTCAGAGTCAGTTTGAAATATGCTTACGTAAGGGGTAGAATTAAACTTTCATCAACTGTTTTAATGGTGTACTTTCTTAGCTTTTGAGTGTTCAACCTGCAACTTAAAAGATGCAAAGAAAGTTGACCAAAAAAAAAGTGAAAAACTCAAAATGCATTCAAAACACAATTGAGGCAAAAGATGAGTAATTCAGGGCCAAATCCTCCTTATCTGCAGTCATAAGATGTGATATTCCTGGACAAAGAATGGCCAACAGTTTTATTGATAAAGAATACTAAGTTAGTGACCATAACAGCTACCACTTCTAACAGTCAAATATTAATGGGATCACAAGCAATCTCAAAGGAGCAACTTTTTCCCATACTTCTGGATCTTTGAATCAGAACTTAGAAAGGATCATCAGAACCTCAATAAAACCAGCTCATAAAACCAGCCCTTTGCCTGCACAAAGGAGGATGACCTTGGCTTGACCGATCATAGACATGGATTTGATGATAAGGGCAGCAAGCCAGTCAAATTGTAAGGCTTATTCACCCAAAATTTGCTTATATAATGTAAACAAAGTAGCCATGAATCTAGCTGCAAGCTCAGCTAAAACAAGTTTAAAAAAAAATATGTGTATTTATAAGAAGATGGTAATAGGTTTGCAAGACTTTGAGCTGTGGTTTAACAGCAGGTTATGGCAGTAGTGCTAGTTCTAAGAATAAAGCCTTCTGATGCTCTCATTCTTTAGAAGCTCAGCAGAAGGCTTAGAGATGATATGCAGTGTAGGGTAACTCAAAAAGTCTGCCAAAGAACACAAGACCTTAGGAGATAAAAACACAGATGCCATAGCTGAGGGTGTACTGAAAACTGGTGAAAAAAATGGAAATACTTCCTAAACCCAAGGGATGTTGGTAAGCAAGTTCAGAGGCTCCTATAAGACTGGATTCTTTCTCCTTGCTTATTTTCCTACCTTTTCCATTCCATCCAAACTCTAAGGATTGAATCTTTTTTCCCTATCACACTACTTTTTGGGTTCCTCTGAAAAAAATTGTTCTTTTCTCATCCTTCACCCTGCCAAACAAACTTGCAACCAAAGGAAAAACAATGAAGCTACAGGAATTGCATTAACCAAAGAATTGTATGATGTTCATCTTTCTATAAATCCTATTTACTTATGTACAGTTTATGTTCAAAAGAATGCATCCTACTACAGGTCCCAGAAATCCCTATCAAGAACCTAATTTTTAGAAATTCCTGATTTGCACAAATATTGTATCACTTGGAGTTTTATTCTGACTTCATCGGAAAGAAATTCTACTTAAAACGAATGACGCGGCAAGAAATAAATGCACTTTGCTAAGAATTTCTAGTACTCTGAATTTTAGTAATGTTGTTATGTTATTGCTGTAAAACTGAAGTAGCACACTGGAACCATTACAAAAAATAAAATAAATATTCAAACAAACAAAAAATCCACCCTTCGGGTTCTTCCTGATAATCTAGTCATTACTGTCATATCTGTTCAAATCAAGTTCCACAATCTAAAGAATGTTTTCTTCATAAACCTTTTCCTACCTTTTTAAAGAACAAGTCCACTCCTCTCTGTCTTGTGTCTTAATTTGATTATGCCCTTCTATTCATATATATACCATCTGGCACATACACAAGGAAAATTCAATGGTCTTAGATCTAATATCAGGTAACAAAACAATCTTGTAGGACACATTGTGCAAAAAATTACTGAAATGAGAAGAAATTCAATGCCAAAAACAAATTCAGAAAGAAGGCAATAAAAATGCATCATCATTATACCTGAAATGGCTTTGATCATATTAACAACCACAAAAGCTTAAACAGAAGCTTTTTAAATAGATTTCAATAAAATAGTAATGGTTCTAAAAAATATTTTCCCAATTTTAACACAGAGGAAGTGGCAACTCCCCATCATTACAGACACTTAATATTTTTTACCCAAAAATCTTCTGAGAACATTTCACTGAAGTCATCCAACAGTCAGAAAATCTGCAGCGGGACTTTGAGTCTTGGTCAAAAAAGTAACAACAAATCCTTTCAGTCATCAGTATGCTCTTCACTGGCTACAAAAACTCCATTCTGCTCTAGGTGAAAGTCACCATTTTTCACTTTAGCTTTGTTTTGCAGAATTTGCTTTTGGGTTGTTGCCAAAGTTCTTAAATATTCTGCAGCACTGAACATGCACTGAAATATGTATCTTATTTCAGCATATCTTAAAGTATAAAGACAGAAACAAAATTGATCTTACTCCTCCTCCTGTTCCCACAATCCCTTTTATTGAACAGGAAAATGCACTGCACTGTGAACAAGGAAAGCACACATTCCAGATAAACTACATATATTAGACAACATTAATTGTGACACCTTGAAAATACTTGCTGTTGTGCAGCGGTTTTGTACTTCACTGTGAGTATACACAAGCTTGGAACAGTGTTCAGATCTTCAACTGAGCACACTCAAATTCCTTTCACATAATCATACTGCCTGTAAGACTGACAGGTCTCAAATGCTGCTTCTATCTTGCTGTCACTTGTCATATTTTACCCTGGAGCACAATCATTAAATATCCATGCTGCAAGGCTAAAAGTTCAATGTCAACCTGACAATGTACGATGAATATATTGTTACAGCCGTGTACAATTTGTTTTTACCATTTTCTGTAGTTGCAAAAAGTTAGAAAATTGCATACACTGAAATAAAGAGAAGAACTATCAAGAACTATGCACTGCAAACTCAAGTTCTTAAAATTTAGGACATAATAGAACTAAGAGTTCCTACGACACTTTTATTACATTCACACAGGTACAGTTCTCAGCCACTGACTTTTCTGTGATTCTTGTGCAATGAACAAAACATGCTCTATAAGTAAAAGCACACATAGTCACTATTTCATTTCACTGTTCATCATTCAAATGCATTCAGTTACATTAGCTATAATGCTCTGTGAGCAGACTTCCACTTAGTTTTCTACAGGTGTCATTTCTGGTTAGAAAGAATTAAGCCAGTCCTATAGAAACAGGTTATTACTTCTCAGGAAGTTTCAGTGCATCTCTTGAGTCATGTCAGTCCTGTATAGTAAATGAGAAACATTCACTTGAATGATCCATTCTTCAAAAGTATTCCATATTTATAGAAACACAGGACAAAATGGAAAGACAAAGTAAGAAGCACATTTTTGGTGACATTGAATCTTTAAAACATGGTCTTAGCTATGTGTTTAACATGTTGACCGGGGAGATAGAATGTTATAGCCAACAATGTACATATTCCTACTTATATCAAAAGCTGTGAAGGACTGAAAAATACAAACATTGTTTTTTCTTACTTCATTGAAAATTAAAGCAGTTTTTTTCCAAGATAGCAAAAAAACAAGGTCATTAAAAGCCAAATCCTGATAGCCTTTCTCATGCAAATGATCTAATTTGTACCAGGTATTATTTGCATGAGAAAGGGGGTGAATCTACTTGCCCAAATAAAATATTTTATTACCATACTTCTAAAAGAGTAAACAAACAGAAAGGAAAACAAAAATAATATTCAAAGAAGCAGAATGTTAACATGTGCCTGAACAGTCAATCTTTGTTTTTCAGAAGTTCTGTATTAGATAGCATAACAAATAAATAAAACCAGATCAGTTCAGCTTTATTGAAATGAAACTATTAAGTACTTTTATGCTTGAAATACACTGGAATGTATGTAGAAATACTATTTCCTGTGTATTGTTTTAACCAACTAGACTGTTCTACAAAAGTTGTTTACGCATTAGTCTGGGCAGTTATTTTTAATGTCATTACCTTTCTTTTATGATGGGTTGTTGAAGCATCCATCTCTTCTTCTCCTATATTGTCTATCTGTGAAGTCGGACTACAGTTCATCCTCTCCTCTTCTTGCCTCTGTAGTCTGTCTGCTACAGCCTGGATTGCTTCTGTCCATTCTTCCCTATCATGAACAAGCCAATATCCCTATTAGAATCTCATAAAATACATCCAAATAAACTATTTATAATGTTTTTCACATGCTGCTTGCTTCAGTCTTCAATTCTCATGTTATAGCAGAAGAGTCATAAAAATTAATCACTTCAATTTCCTTAAAGGTGGTAAAGTTGACCAGCATCAAAAATGATGATTTATCACTATTTTGATAGTGAAAACTTGAAAACACTTGCTCCAGGTAAAATACAGCTCAGGGTATGGAATGTTGTCATCTATCCAATACCAACTGATAATGTGTTATTCTCCATTCCTGTCAGACATTTTTACAAAAAATAAGTAAGATTTATTAAATCATGCCATGCATTCAACTGTTTTTCTGTTTCTTAAAATTCATCTTGTTGGCTAATTTAAAATTCCCCTGAGAAAGAAGCCCTCAAAGATAATTCAACTCCTACCAGCATCATAAAAACCAGTGCCTGCACAGCAGGGCAGGCCCAGAGGAGGGCTTCCATGGAGGGACAAGCAAGGGCAGCTGAGTCTATTCTGGATGCTGGCTAACCAGCACAGATACACCAGCAGTCTCATCAACATGCCATAGCCCTATATCAAGTGCAGTACCTAATGCTTTTTGCTCAGCCAGCCAAGGACATGGGAGGAGTCTGGTAGTATTAGTGTATGCAGTAGGAGGTACACAGCTGCATGCACTGAAGATAGGGTGGAGAAACAGTACCAAGGTAGAATGAAAAAAATTCTAAGTGAATACACTAACAAAAAAGAGACAACAGAAAAAGCAAAGTCATCTGTTATTTATTAATACAAGTGCTATGAATAAAGTCTTCAGAGGACAGATGCCCCCACTGGGGAGACTTAGTGCATCTAACAAAGACACAGTATAGAACATTTTAGCAAGTACACCATCCCATATCTCCTTGATGATTTTGGTGCACTAAAACCATTAATTCTTGAGAATTTCTGTGTATTTCCTGAAACAAGAAAAACTAGTAAGCAGGCATAAAATAAATTATAACAAACACACTGCTTTCTGTGCCAAAAAAAAGAGGTGCATATTAGGAGAAGTAAAATGAAAAGTTAAGACAGCAAGGCTGGAAGGTATTTCAATGCAGGTTTTTATTATTCAAAATTTAACACTTGAGAGATGTATCATGACATAGTTTTGGCTTATTTGAATACACTCATCCTACCTACTCCCAGGCAACTAACTATGAGATCAACAATATTTTACAGAAACTGACTTAAAAATTCTTCAAGTAATTGTTCATATGTGCTCAGAAAGTCACAGTCCCAAGTGCTGAACGCTGTGCAATCCCAGCACAGACTCTGTTGAGGTTTCTGTGTAAAATAACATGGAAAGCAAAACAAAAATAAAATCCTCACCGTTCCTCTGGAGTGTCTACGTGGAATGTCCTCTCTATGACAGTAGTCCACTGAAGACATCTGATAATGAACGTGTTTGGCTTTGGTCGTTCTGTTTTCATTAGCTGACATTCTAGAGAAATACATGACAATGCCTCTTTATATGTTGTCAGTTAATGGGTGAAGAGAAAGTCAAATTGCTTTGATAAAACACATGCATCTTATGTATATCTATTCAGCATGTAGCTAGCACATATATGACAATACAATCCTGGGTTTGACTAAAAGGTAATAATCATAAGGTGAAGCAAGTAGTCAGAGAAATTGACGGAACTCGTATTATTGCCCTTATAAAGAGCACAATCTTTACTTGCAAACTACATCTGTTGTTATAAGGGCAAGAAAAATATTATATCCTGGATTGCTCTAGTATGCCAAGGTAACAGCAGTAGCCACAGGCACATTTTTCCATCTGTATCTGGCAGGAGGAATAAGACTCTTTCTTTTCAATAGTAACCATGACACAATTACCAATGATATTGTCACTTTAGGATTAGATTCATAGTAAAAACACCCTGAGAAAATTCAGATGTTGAAACTAGTCTGATTATTAAACACAGAACAACCACACACACACTCCCAGTGGGGCTGCCTTAAGAAATCATCTAGTTCTCTTTGCGCCTCAGGGTAGAATCAGGTCTACTCATGCTACTCCTCTAAGTATTTCTCTAAAGTCTTTCTACAATCCCCCAAAAGCAGTAATTTCAAAATCTCTGTAAGTAAACTATTCCACCCAACTATAAAGAAAAATATGTTATAAATTTTTACACTTAGAAGACCTTTTCCTAGCACTTATTACAACTGTTCCTTTAACTCAAGCATATTATTTCTTGCCCTATTGACTAATTTATTTTATCTTTTCAGTAGCTATCTCTTTTAGACATTTGGACACTATTTTATCTCTTCATCATCTCTGGCCTAAATTGGTTCAACCAAACTGTCCTCACAGTCTGTGCTTTCAGATCCAAGATCTTCCATGTCACACAACTCGAGACCCACAGTAGACTGACTATTACTCCTTTGTCACAAAACCAGAACACAGGTAATTCAGGCAATAGGTCAATGACAGAGTGTATTATATTCTATAACGTGGCATACTGCACTAAGCACTACATCTGCAAAGCACTGACCTACTAGAACTCTATATTCCTGCAAATACATTTAACCATTTTTGTGAAGTTAAGGTTACTCTCTCAAAAGTGTAATTTGTTTTCCTGCAGCTTCCACAAAATAGACACAAACATCACATCCCATGTTCTGGAATGCCATCACTTGTTCAAAGCTGATCCAGATTGTGGCAGTTCAGGCTGGGTGCCCCTTGTTACTGCCACATGAGCTACACCTCCGGTGTCGTGAATGCCCACCCAATAAGGTGGACACAGGAAACGGTGTATTTCTACCCGTAAATCCTGCCCCCTATAAATCCATCTGCAAAGTCATTCTCTTCCTCTTTCTTCCCTCTCTGCTCCCGTGGGAGATGCTCTCTCTTATCGGGTAACAGTGGGGCAGTATCTCAAGGCCTCTTAGGCCTGTCTAGGCCTAATGCCAGGAGGAGAATGGAGGGAGGGGCAGTCTCAGACCTGGCCAGCCTGAGACTAGCCTAGCAGTGGGAGGGGGAAGAAAGAGCCCTGGGGGTTTGGGTAGACCCTCAGGTGGGAGAAGGGAAGGATTGGGAAGCCTTTGGGTATTATGTAAAGGGCTCTGTATGCTTTGGGATATTCTTGGCACCATGCTTTGTAGTTTTCTATACTTTCACCAATTGCTTTTCCATTTAAACTTTCCATCACTCTCCAATCCGTTTGTGCGAGTGTCATTCTTTAGTCCTTCTCAGGGCAAGAGAGGATCTGTCTGGCCTCAAACCAGCACACAGATCAAATATATGATCTAACATTACTTATCAGGTTCACAAATCAATGAATAATGAATGTAAGAGAATTCCTGATGTGCTACAACATCCTTTTGCTAGAGCTACCAGTTCACCCACACCTTTTACTGATGTAGCTGACTATTCTTTAGCATCAAACCTTGCATTTATTCTTGGTGAATTACATTTTGTTTATTCCAGTTAATGTCAACATCTTGCAAAAGATATATCATATGACATGTCATAAGGCAAGCTGTTCTTTCAAAGAAATAAATTATATTGGCTTAACATATTTTTTTCTTCACAAATTTAGTCCTGAAACCTCAGGCAGGAATTCTTTTACATATTCTCCAATGCACTGTATCACACCCAGCAAATTTCTAAACACCCAATGTATGTAAGGATTCTCTTCCTTGCTTTGGCTTTCTTACAATTTTGTTGTCAATGTTAATTGTACGAGATGCACACTCATAGCTGACCTCCTGAAATACAGTTGCATACAGTTGCATACGAAAAACACATTAAAGCTATCCTCTTTAATATTAGCTCACAAGGATCTTAAACCCTTAATTCAAGACATTGATTTGTGTGCCTGCACACCTAAACAATTTGGGACACAATTATCTAAGTAGTGGCCTCATTCTCTGTAAGATAAAGCCATAGAGAGTATCAGCAGGCTTACTTTTACTTGACTATCCTCAACACCTATTTTCATACATACTGTTTTTTTTCCAATCTGAAAAAGCAAAAGGTTGAAGTAGATATGCCTGTTGACAGAATTCTTTTCTGCAGCTCAGAACAGCTCAGAAGCTTGACAGACATGTATAAGAAATAAGAGGAATAAAGTAAATATTGCACTAAATACATGCATATTCCTTGATGCATAAATCTATCTATTCTACATATATCTATCAATTATTACATAAGTCAGACTACTCACTGGTCATGAAAATGACATTACATTTAAAATCTGCATACACTGGGCAGACTCAAAAGAGAAACAGTAATTGAAACTCACAGCTTTTATAAACTCAGCTAGGTCTTGGATAGGATGAGAGTCATCCTCAACACTCAGAGGAAATAGCTACAGCAGGATGGACACAGGAAGAGGGAAATTAACACAAAGGCTGGAAGACAAACAAGGAGGACAGCAGCAGATTACGGGAACTCTGAGAGTATAATGAAGCAGAGCTGCTCAGGATACCTAACAAGGCTTGTCACTGGGTGCAAACATTGCTCATAAGATCAAAGAAACCCTCACCCTCAGTGATACAGCTGAAGTCCAAGTTACAATCATGGTAACAGTGATATTAGGGTTAACAGGAGGATTTATCAGCTTCCTCAGCTGTTGCTTTAAGGAATGTGTTGGGCCACCTTCATTGCAGAAGAGAGCATTGTCTGCTTTACGATTATCCCATCTTCCTCCTGACAAAACCATCCTCTCATCTTTAATCTTATCACACTTCAATCATGTAGGCTGAAATTTTATTTGCTGGGTGTCTGCCTAAAGCTGCACACTGCTGGAAAATACTACTTTTTAGAGATGAGACTTAAAACTTGGCAAACCAAGACCTTTGATTCTCTTTCAGTATTCCTGTGAAAATATAAGGCATCTGGCCACACTACATGTGGGAGAGATAAGAGTGCTCTAGGAGGAGGGTAAAATATTACAATAACAATTACTAAAGCATAAAATCATTGAAAATCTAAGCACTGAGTATAATCCAGAGGCTACAGCTATCTCCTGCCTCTACACCTGCTTTCTCCTTTATTCATAATGCCTCATCCTATTTCTCAGACATTAAGGAAAAGAAACTACTTCACTGAGGCAAAATCCAGTATGTAAAGATGGCATACAGCAAGCTATTTACAGAAGAGTTGTCGGGAACAAAGAACTAGGAAATAAAGAGAGAAGAGTGGAAATGGGATGGGAAAAAACCTGAAAACTTTGTGTGAAATTAAAACGTGGAGGGTATCTAGAGCAGCTGAACTGGAGTAGCTAGTTTAGAAGCAGGGAGGGAAACTACCAGGAACAGGAAAGTGAGGTGACCATGTTAGGATAATCTACAGAGAAGTTTGTACCAATTAAAAAGCACATACTTTGCAGTGCCTGTAATGGAACCAAAGATTTTGAATCCCACCATTCATTGTCCGATTGCAAATGCATAAAAAATGCATACATACAAATGCCATTAAGTTTGCCAACTCAAACACACAAAAATTTGAACAATTAAGCCTGCCTATGTCCAAATCCTATCTGTAATATGATCTGTACATACAGATATTATATACCATACATAATAAATACATTTTATATTAATATGCACATTATGTAAATATGTATCTAGTATTTAGATGTAATATTGGTACTATCTGTAGTGATTTTTTTCAGATAGTCCTCGAAGTGATTATGTGCATTATTAACAAGATCAAAGCATATGGATGCATATACAAAGCTCTATAACTATCAAGGAGTATTTAGTCTCTGAGTTTTTGTTACAGATGATTACCTAAATCAGTTAAAGGTCGGCAAAAATACCTTCGCAATTGAAAATAGCACTGAAAACATAAAAAAACCCAAAAAATGTCATTTCATTACCACTGAAGGATGCTATTGAAAAATAAAATCTAGGAAAATTTAATGAGCTTTTTAAATATTCTGTGAAGGTGGATGAAGATTTCATTTCCTTGTGGAAGTTAAAATTGAATACGTTCATATCCTTCCTTTCTGAAGCAATAAGAGTTTTGGGAAAAAGTGGAGGACCAGTGTATTTCTGAAAGTGCTGTGCTACATATCCTTCTCAAGTAGATAGAAATAACTGAAATCTGATGATATTTAGTACACCCACATGCTTCACATGCTTCCATATACAAATGTACCGGATAAACAGTATTCTTGTCATGACTGCAACATGAATAAAAACTTGTTTATGAATGCCTTTCACCTACTACTAGAAAAAAAGAAAATATATTAAGACTAATAAGTGCTGTATTATACCATCACTGCTAATTACCAAAATATTTTTCTACTAATTACTGGGAAAACCACAGTCATTTTAGACACAGAGAATAGTTTGGAAACTACAAAAGCACAGAAGAATGAGTGAAACTGGCTACTGAGAGCTGGCTCCAAATGCTCAAGTGATAGTTGGGTCATTACCAAAGAGTAGAGAACACTCTACCATAATGTCTTCAAGTTTGCTGCTATACATAAACATATGTAATTAAAGGGCTGAATCTCAACTCAAAACAGTTGGAAGTCTAAATTATCATTCAAAAAACACGAGTAAGCCAGTAAACAGACAGACTCAACTTTGTGTTCTTGTATGCTAGCCATCTATAACTTGGAATTACACGTTTTAATCCTAAAGCTTTCTGTCTTGCTGGGATTAAACATCAGTCACAACAATTTTCCCCTTTAATATTAGAAGGGATGAAAAAGCTCTAGGGAGAAACATTTGTTCAAAGCAGCAAAATACAAAATTGGTAAGAGAAACTGACAACTCTGTCCCAACAAGTCGGGAGCACTCATTTGGCCATTTTTAGATCTACACAGAAAATGGAAAAATGAAATAAAACCAGTATAAAGTAATGTACTGGATGTTTCTCAAGTACTGAATTTCTCTTTTTAAAATAAAAAAAGTCAGGTACATACTAAAGGTTAACTTTCATCTCCATATTCATGAACAATCTGACAATTCTAAAATGTTAGACTCTTTTTCAAATAACTGCTACTATCCAAATTAAGTACTTATTCTAGTTAAACTCTCCTGAGCAACTCTAACTACAAACTGTATTTCAAAACGTTCTGTTTACTTTACACCATTCTGAACCACAGATGACAAAGTTTGCTTGAAGCTGTAATTACTCTGCAAAGCTGGGAAGCCAATTAGAGGGCCTGAAACCTGCCAGTTCCAAAAAAAAAAAAAAAGAAAAAAAAAAAGCACAGATCATCTGTTCAGATTTTATTAAAAAGTTTAAAGTTTTAATTCTATAACTTTAACCATATAATTACCAGTGTTCTTTCCCTAAATACATTCATTCATCATTAAAAATACAATGAACACTAATATCATTTTATTATTTCATATATGGAAGCTTTCAAATTCAGCAGGATTTGTTGACATGGCTAGACAAGAATACTAAACATAAATGCAACCATAAAAAACTGCACTAAAAAATGAACAGACGGTTGCATATTTGAGAAATTATTTCTAATACAAACTGGGGTTTAGCCCAAAAGACAACTCTCTGTGATTATCATACAATATAATAGTATGAAAAAACTACTTTCACTGCTTATAATATATGCACTTTTAAATATATACAGAGTGTTACCCATAAACAGATATCTGTATCTATGTATCTATTTGTACTACAATTTATCACAATCTTTGCTTGTTCAGGTGCTACTCCCATTTTTTTCATTCTCATGTCAAAATTTAATGAAGACACTGCTTACAAATATATTTTTCTGTTACTGCTACTCTGCATGCCAAATCCAGACTTTGATGACCCTTTTTGTTAGGTAAATAGTAGACAAGTAACATTGAGAGAGATATACGTGCCTATGCTCATGCACATATGAAAAGCTATGGCTTTTACACATACGTACAAATATATGTGTATACTCCCACACACATCCCCTCAGCTTGGTCAATTCTCCCGCTTGTTTACCCAGTCTCTACGGGAAACCTACTTTTCTGAGGCTTTCCAAAAGGCTCTGTTCTGTCTCATTACATTTTATCCGTGACCCTTAAAAATAAGTTTGATGACATAGAGACTTATGTGAACAACCTAATATCCCTTCTTTGGTCCCAACAAAGGCAGTTTTCCTCCAAAAATACCACCCCCAAAACTGCTGAATAGATCATTTTTGTCCACTGTCTCTTTGATCATACCATTCTTTCTATTCCTCATTTCTACCACACCAAATACAGGTAGCTTTTCAACATGATCTATCCCCACAGCCTACCTCTCATCCTTGGTATCACTTTTTTCAGTATCAAAGTGCCACCCATCCTTCTATTGTTCCAATTTCAGCACCATTTATCAGAAACATCTTTAATTTCTCTTTGTTTGCCATACTGGTTTTCTTTTAGTTTCTCCTTTACCATGTCTTAAAAAAAAACAGGAGAAAGGAAAGAAAGGAGAGAGAAAAGAAGGGAGAAGAGAGTAAAAATCTAACCTTGACAATGGATTAGTTGTTGATGTGCTGAGACCACTGCCTGTACTACACGCTAATACTGTCTCATTGTTTTCTCATACTCCCCCCATCTGTTTGCATCCATCTGCTGTCCCTTGTTTTATATTTAGAATTTTAGTATTTTGGAGCAGGGACTGACTTTTTGTTCTGTAGAAATCCCCTTTCTTGTGGGGCTTGGCTCATGACAAGCACTTATATGAGACCACATGATACAACATATATGACTGTGTAATAAACCCACTACTTTGAACCTGAAAAAGATCATCTTTGATGCACTTCATCAGGCTGAAAAGCCTTCTATTTCCCATGCTCCAAAAAAGTCATTACAGCCTCCACGTCTTTCTGTCATTACAACTAGTTTGCCATTTGCCCCTTCATGCAAGCAGGGAGAATGAAAATAAAATTTCTGCATGTTATGGTTGGGATTTGCCTGGGGTTTAGCTTGCTTTCATGGAAGACAGTAGAATTACGTATCTTTCTCTGTCTTTAAGGTAAACACCCTGATTTTATTTATGCATCATATCAGCATAAAAACTCTCAGATCCAGCTATAAATTTTCACCTGCCATGCTCATACTGGGCCCTCTTTAGAGATAATTTCAAATTACAGTGTGCTATATTGGTCTCTGAAAAAGCACTGTCCATTAAAATGTAAGGGTGAGGCCAAGGAACTCGTTTTCATTAATAACTCAAGCCAACAACTGAATCCAAATTTCTAAGTCAAAATACCAACTATACCACCTAGAAACCATTCATGAAGTACTAAGAAAGCCTCCCAAAGAAAATAGGGAGTCTGATTTTCCAGAAAGCTAAACATTCCCCCATCCAACACAGACAGTAATATTGGTTATACACATTAGATCTGATCTTGAATTTCTATAGATGCATATTCACACTTTACACATACACTGCCTCTTTGTCCCCACAAGTATTTTCAGTGTGGAATGAATATTATTTATTCCGCTGCACCATTACTATTTTGAAATTAAATCTATACTGTAATTGTAGGTATCTACAATTACATGCTTATCTCTGGGTTCATGGCACCCAGTGCTGTGAAAATTAAAAAAAAAGTCCTCAGACTTTAAACTTAAATCTCATTTCAAAGGTAATTGTAGAGCTGCATGCAAGGTCATGTCTAATGGCAAAGTATCTTGGTGCATTATTTAATCTCACTTAAAACATACAGATGATTTTTCCTACTCCCTTTTTAAAGAGTGTCTTCAAAATTATTTATAACCCTAAGATCATTCCCCTGAAACTTTTCAATTTTGATGTTTTGAAAATTTTTAAATCACCAAAATAATAAAACCTTGTCTCTGGCCCAATGAAATATTAAGATTAGAAAAAAGTAGCACAGCCTTTCCATTTAGAATAGCCAAGATTCATTAATAACCATCTCAGCAGAGGAAAAAAAAAAGGAAAAAAAAAGGTTGTAAAATGTTACCTTCTCACAATAACCTAAACTTCACTCTTTATTTTCAACAACAAGGAGGAAAGGATAACTGTATGACAGACTGCTTAGAAGGCAGTATCTTTCAAGATAGGAAAGAAATTCCTATCGACATCATTTTTGGCCAAAGTTTAAAGGCTACTCTGAAGGAATACAGCTCTTCCCAATTATTCCCCCTGTAAAGATCAAAATGAAGGCAAAGGGCCAATTCTTAGAGATACCTCATCCCAAATGTGCTATGTGATTACCTACATACTCATTGCATATGTGAGAAGTATTTTTTTATCAGTAAAACCACAAATGCTCCTCAAGTAGAACCAAAGCAGAATTTTTCCCCACTCTGCCTTCCCTAATAATGATGATGATCAAAGACCAAAGTGCTTTACACAAAGCCGTATTGATCCTACTTACACAACACTGCACCAGTTAAAAACAGTGTTGTGAGGCCACATCAGTTCTTTGGGGGGCCACTTCTGTCACCCAGAATACTAGTTTTGTTCCACAGGAGCATAATGGAGTTTTAAAAGCCAGAACATCTTTTTTCAGGCATCTGCCTGTAAAGAAGTTATACCAATTAAATTAAAATTATTTTTAAAATGGTTCTGACTGCATAAATGCTTAAGCAAAAGCAATTTAAATTAACATATTTTATTTTGCAGTTGAAGTGGGCTAGGAATGCACACCCACTCAGTTACCATGACTCACTCAATCAAGAGTATCTCTTTAAGCTACAATAGCTTTGTTACTTACAACTGCCTGAAAAAAGCTAATTCAAGTAAGATCACACTTCTGAATTTACCTCTGAAAAACAGTATCAGCCAGTTTTAAATTTCAACCAATGTAATTACATTGACTTCACATATCTTTAAGTGTATGGTTTAGATAGCACAGCACAACTTTTTTGTTGGTCTAGAAGTCCCAAAGCATGAGCACCATGGAACTAAAAGCATACTTCAAATGCACAGCTCTCTCCATTCCTATGATAAAAAAAAAGGTGTAAAATAAGCTGGCTCCACAAGACAGAAATCAGAGTGATTCCTACACACTAACCAGCATCGCCAGACCTGGCTGATTTGTTAACCTCTATAACCTTGCAGCAACTTTGCAGATGCAGAGCAGGGTGCTCACCGCTGCTTTTTGTATATGCCCAAAGGCAGGAAAGCAGCAGCCTTGCAGAGGCAAAGTGAAGCCCCTGTCCAGAACACTGAGAGGCCAGTGCTGTATCCATCCCTGGGACTTAGCTCCATCCAGCACCACCCTGTCATACCCTTCCCTTAACTCTGCTTCACCTTCAAGGACATGCTTATGCTCCAAGGAAAAGAGTTCCCACGCCTTCATTTCAGGTCCATAGAGTCCCCCTGCATTTTGGGTGGCTGTCAGCAGGCTGAAGTGTGTGTGTGCTGCTTCCGGACCCTCTTTACATAAAGCATCTCTATCTGGTTACACAGCTGCTTCCCAATGCCTTCCTTTCACATTTCCTCCTAGATCACCTGGGAAAAAGGATGGCCTCTTAACACTCCAACCTATGGCAAAAAGCCACCCAGTGAGAAGGGCTTTATTTAGCAAAGACATACTTAGCTTTGAAAGCACTGTTAGCAATATGCAAAATAACTTCATTCTCTCTGGCCTTCCTGCTATTTTCAATAGAGTATGAGGACAACACAAAACCAGGGTGAGAGTAATGCTCATATGTGAGACATTAAAAATTATCTGTAAGATGAGAGGGATGTAAGAGAAAATGATACTATCCCTGTGAATAAGCCTTTTGCAAAAGTAAAGCTGGTATCTCAGAAGAAAGCAGCAGTGGACACGGATGGGAAATCAACTGGTTTGACAGGGCTGGATATAAAAGTTTTAAGCTGCAAAACAAGTATCATACAAAGCAGATCTGTGCAAACTTTCCAGTGTTCAACTCCAACAGTACTACAAAAATAATACCACAGCCTTGGCCTTTTCTGCTTAAATAACAAGCTATAAGCAAAAGCCAAAGATGCCTACCATTTGGAGAGTAAAAAGTAGACTGAGACCACACTCTCACTTTACAGATAGCTACAAAGATTACATGAAGATAGGACTATAAAGAGATATCTTTAAGTCCCTGCCAACCTAATCAAGATGGTATTAACAGTGATCTCACACTCCATCTGCCTGGCTAGTAATTTATGAAAAATGTACTTCACTATTACAGGAAAAATATGTTGCACTGCTTGTGGCCATGAACCTACTGCAGCAGCTCAGGAACTCTTGGATCAGAGGCCAGGAGACCAGTTCTTGACATTTACCAGGTACTGCCCATGAGATCTGATTCATTCACAGAATTATTTCGTTTGTTTGTTTGCCCTACTGATGATTTCATGTTCAGACAGATAAAATAGCTGATGAAAAACTTACAGTTCCTTGCAATTTAGAGTGTAATACCATACTGGCTTGCTTTTCATCTGGTGAATTCCACATAGGTACTTTGCTTAATTTCATGAAATTCTGTTTGAGTGAAAAATCTCCCTATTCTTGCACTGACTAGCTATCAAGTTTTGATTAAATTACTCCTTTCCCTGCCAGAAAACAAAAAGCTCAACTTGCTTATCAAAACTGTATTTCTTCAATTAATATTGCATGTCTGCTCCTCTAGCTTACACTGCCTAAGAATCAGACCTATGATGCTTCCTAGTTGCAGAAAGGATTATTTTATTACTTGTGAGGGGTTGGGTGAGGTAGGTAGTGGTGATGACAGTGTCTTATTAGACACTATAAAAATCATCCAGTTTCCATCATGGCAAAGTTCAGGGGCAGCATTCTAATATCACAATTATGAAAGACCACCTGAGTATCAAAGCAAAACTAAACCCACCAATATCAATACATTGGAATTAATTGCTAATTATGCATTTCTTCACTTAGCAGAACTGCCATTTTGAGCAACCTTCTAGTTGCTGCAGCAAAGGTAGACAAGATACGCAAAGAAGGACATGGTAAAGCAGGACAGAAAGAAACCCTAATGTAGTTCTACAAATGCTCTTTCTGCTGCATGTTGAGGGCGGGGGAAGCATCTCAGAAATTACTAACTGCTACAGATGAATAAGTTAGGATATTCAGAGCAATAACCAAGGAATAACAGCCTGAGACCTAGTCAATTTCTACTCTTAGGAAAAACTTGAAGACATCATTGCTTTTTATGCTGAACATCAACAAGGTGAAATGAACGTCTAATATTTTGAGAAAGCTTACACACTCAGAATCATTTGCGAGACCTCTGTCACAGAGTAAGTAGACCTATTCTTTCTCTTGTGGGACAAGATATTGTCTGGGAGTACAAGATTATTTTCTTACCAAACAAAATACCCAAATTACATTGTATACAAAGGCTGAGTAAATCTCAAGAACAACTTTATCAAGAAAATAGTTAAATTCAGTCTCAGCAACATTTGTTCCACCTTCAGCAATACAGATGAAGTGAATACTTTCCTTAAGTACGCATACTCCCAAGGCTCCAATACCCCATGACACTGAACACTGCCACTTACTGTATTGCAGTACTCTAACACAATTTTGAAAGAAATTGGGTAAATTTTCCAGTGTTCCTTTAGAAAGTTTTAGCTGTGATATACACAACTCATATTCATGGAGATTTTTTTGTCCCCTTAGTTTTGCTCAGTTTCATTTATGTTCAGAAATACTCCTCTACCAATCTCAAAAAACCCCACAGATTTGTCTTCTAGAAACATTCTTTGAAAACAAGAAATCAGAATGACTTCACTTTATCCAATGGATACATACTTTGTAGCTTTGCTAATATATGCAAATTGTCTGATTGCTTGAAATTACTTGATTAACCAGACTGGAGAGTTGATTACCTGATTATCCAAGAGAAAATAATTTAGCATGATTTTGTCATTTGACAGCCTGGATAATTTTCTAATTAGTTCAAGTTTTCAAGTGAATCCAGAGATACTACTGAAAAGGCAAAAACAGGTCAATGATCTGAATAAAGGTAAGCTTTCCAAGAATTTTCTTCTTGCAACAATCATTTCTTAAATGTTACTTTCAGCTACAGACACTTCAGAAACATATACACAAAACTGAGAACTCAGAGTTCCAAAAAGATTTTTTAAAAAAGTCCATGGCAAAAATCTTCAGTGCTCTTGTAAAGATATCTTCCAGAGCTGGACATAAGACTAGTGGCATCTACTACATGGCAGTCTCATACATGGCATCGACTTGTTGTGTTACCAATAAATTCTGAACTACACATGAAGCAACGTTGCAGATATTTTGTCAGTATGTTGAGAGAATAATAAATGCTGGAAATACGTACTTGCCACTGAAAAGTTGTTGAGTGGGTATGGCAGATCCACATCCTGGGGCTTTTCCTTGTAGCCTATGAAAGAGCCATCTGTCTTTAGAAGGAAATATCTTGGCCGCCAGTTTTTTATATATTCTCCTAAAGAAAAAAAAAATCATTTGTTAGTACTGTTAAAAAAAAATGTATTACAAACCAGCATTTTACCAGTGTCTAAAATTAATTTTATCAAAATATTTTCAGATATTTTCAATTTAGAGAGTAACTCCCTCCTTCAAAAGGAGAAAATAGAAATGCAGTAGTAAGTCTTTGAAACGAGAAGCTAGATGCATAATAATATTTTATAATTCCAAATTTTATCACACTATAGTCTTCAAAATCCTACATCTTTACACCTATAAACAGCACAAAATTTGCTGCAAGCAAAAATAAGCACTACAGCTTGACTTCTAATAACAAAATTAAATCTAAACTACTACAAAGTAGAACATTTGTTCTTCTGAGCCAAAGCAAAAATCATTCATTTCTTTAAAACATACACTAATCAAATACAAGAAAGCAAGTACAAGAAGACTGGCTTAATGGGAAACTACACAAAACATTTGAAAATGGGGGAGGGGGGAATTAAAGTAGAAGCCAATTAGCTTCCAAGAGGTAAGTCCACCAATGAGTAACCCACCACCTCCACCTTCCATCTACCTAAGCAGAAGATTCTGCAAGCCATGAGGTATTCAGGACTAGAAATATATGGAACAGGTCAGCAAAGACATGATAGCTTAGTTAGTGACAATTTTTTGCTATTTAAGGGTGAAAAACCTCTTTAGTAGCATTATATTTTCCAATGCCATACCTAAATCTCAGAAAAAAATTGTTTTTCAGTGCAATTACTCAGTTAAGTATTATTTCTAACACCTTTGCAGAGTAAACAATGTTTGTTCAAGTGCTTACTAAGAATTTTCGTAAGTCACTTTAATCATTATACACTTTTTTCTTAACATTTTCACTTGTATTAACAATGCAGAATTTCTAACCATGCCTAGGATTTCTTGCCACTTGCAAAGTATTCAGAACTGACGAGTCCAGGGGCTGCACTGGTCCTGGGCTAAGCCCAGCCCTTTAGTGTCATTTACCATCCCAGCCCTCTGTTAGCTGTATCTACATAGCTTTTAGACAATACAGAGGTTAGGGAAAAGTTTACATCCATCTGACGCATAGATTACTCCATTAAAGTCTAATCTAAAATTCATTAATCACATCTTCACCTTTCCATCAGAGGAATCAACTAATTGTCACTGAAGTTCAAAATGGGAATGCTTAATACGGCCTAGTTGAACTTAATCACAATTTGTAAAGATTTGGACAATGCCCATGGCTTAAAAATCTAACTGCAGCCATTAACACTTCCAACTTTCAACATGTATTTAAGCAGAGAATTGGGGTAGGGAGTAGATGGAGGAGAGGTATGAGTGAGAAAAATTAATACCAGGCTGTTGCAGGAATTGCACTTCCCAGCCCTCACTAGCAAAACTATTAATATTTAATCCTGCTTCTACCTGCTTAATTTTTTTAATCTAGACATTTTCAAATAAGTAGAAACAAAACTGAAAAACGTCAAAGCGTTACTTAATTTGACCACAAAATAATAGAGCAGATATAGCGTTAGTTAGATTGAATATCCCTACTGACGCTGCCAGTCCAGACTGATTTCACAATGGAGAATCTCAGCTAACATAAACCCAAATAATATAAAAAAAAATTTCAAAACAACATGTATGAAGTATTTGTGTTGGAAAAGAAGTACAAGTGGAGTACAAGAAAACAAATGTGTTTGTGACAGTGAAAAACGCTATCATCATTACATGAAAAGGTAAAGACATTTCTTGAAATAAGCTTTCTATATACTTGAAAACTAAATCATCATGGGCCTAAGTAAAGGCTTTTAAATGTGCCCTGCAACAGATTTGTTGAAATCTGCGTGGACTCAAAAGTTGAAGCCAAACCAAAAACCTCGTATTAAATCATCCACTAAGAATCAGAGCTGACAGGGCAAATACACTCATTAGTCATTTCAGGAAAGAATAGAAACCTTTGTTTACTTACAAACACGCTCTCCAGAAATAAATTTGTAGAAAAGGAGACCATTGTAGCTGGTGCCCTTAGAGACCCAGAGCACACTTCCCTGATCACTTCCTATTTTTCTTCTTAGGACAACAATTTAGATTTCATTTGGTTTCTACTAGGTACTCAGAGTCTCTTAATCAGAAAACTGAACAGATTTTTTGATCGTCTACAGAGTTATGCAACTGATGTCCTGCCTGGAGAAAAACGACTGGAAGCGTCTGATTAGCACTTCCAAACTCCACTGAAGAGAGGTTACAACTCTGGACGAAAGCTAATCACACAAAGATATACACATTTACATAGTACCAGTTTATCTATGAGCACAGCTGTGCCTCTGTTTTTGCCCTGGAAACTATAGCCAGACACAAGACATGTAATTTAAAAGCAACTGCAAAACACTATGGCTTCATAAGGATCCATACATTTATTTCATAATTTCTCTGAAAAATGTTTCTTCTAAATGGTTCCCCAACTTGAATCACAGTCAGCCTACTTTTCAAAACATCTGTACAAAAACATCTGTACAAATATAGAAAAAACCCCAAACTATTTTGTCTTTCAACGACCAGTATTAAAATCCCTTTTCAAGGCATCTACATGAATATTTATCACCTGCCCTTTATTTATTTTGTAATTTAATTAACAAATGGTGAAAACTTTTGAAGACTAAAGTAAACAGTGGTATCAGTGAACAGTTCACTTAGCTACTCAAGTGGTTTAATGGCTCTCAAGATGCACTCTAGATACTCTAACAGCATTCCTTCTACATAATCTTCTTAAAGACAGAAGACATTTTAGTCCATACTTCCTAACAGAGATGTGCTTAATGAACTGCTTTGAAAGATAAATCCTCAATAGAAAAAAAGATACTAGAATACAGCAGAGTATTTGAAAAGAAAAAAAAAACTTCCATGTATCTTCTAACTTCTCAGCTCTTCATTTAAAAGAAAAAAAAAAGTAGATTTGACATCACAAGCAATGTTAAATTAAAGATATTTGGCATGCATGTTTAACAAATAGCTCAACACAAGCAAAATAGGAAAATTTGTTCCTGAAATTTATTAATTCAAGTGAAAAGAAATTCCATGAGAAAGGAGAAGTCCAGACAGGCTAACCACAACACTTAATATCTTGACAATTTAATGAAATGCAGCTATGGTACTTAAAAAAAATGTGGATCTGCCGTAGAGCATTAATCAGTCTGTACCCTGATTCCTGCTGAGTTAATGTAAGCTAAATTAGTATTTTGCTTAAATTTACGCCCATTGAAGTTGAAAAACATGCTCTCTTAGGAACTGTTTATTTGACAGCAAGAAGTTTCTAATTTCAACCACCACAGCGAAGAAAGTCAAGTAATTCCTATATCATCTTAAATCTAGTTAAAGTTTTTAAAGCTATTTGAGAAAAGAATATCTATGGCACAGATATTTACAGACAATAAATACATACACAGAGACACAAAATACAAATGTAGAATCCATCGTAGATTGTTGTGAGCACTTTTTTAATAACTACTGGGGTAACACATCCAAAATATGAACTAAGACAGCAGTACATTCCTGAAGCACATGAAAAATGCAACCTGATCTTAATACAAAAACCACCCTCAGCACGCAACTCTTTAATTAATGTTCTATTTAATAATACACTGAATAACAACAGTAACAAAGAATGCTTAACGAAGGTTTGTTTAGAGCATGACCCTTGAGGCTGGCTCTGTGTTTGCCTCTGTACTGCAGCCTCAATGATTATTCTTTTTTGCCTTTGACAGCTAGTAAAAAGAATCCTGCCTTCATGACATTTCACCAGAAGTATTTATTCTAGTGATACAGTGTTTGTGGTTTTGATACTGCACAGGAGCTTCAAAAACAAGAGCTTTCTAAGAAACCATATGAGTAGTCAACAAATCCATTTTAGAAAAACGTGCCATTCAAAGTTTGTAATTTTTTAATTTCACCTCAGAACTCTATCTTCAAACATATACACCTCAGAATCAATTGCTGCTATTATTAGTCTCACCACTTGTAATCTTTAAGCATACAGAAATTTAGCAATTCTTGAAAAATTAATCAGTAATTCAAAATTAATCCTATTACTATCAAAGACATTTTTAAATCACTTTTGCAAAACAGCTACATTCTTCAATATGTAAATTATTTTAGAGGTGTGAAGGAAATGTCTTTAATATACAGGGCTGGTAACCAACAGAAACCTGAGTTCAAAAACTTGCCTTCTTAAAAGAAGCAACAGCTGCCACACAGACATAAGTGAGATTTCAGGGAAGAGAAAAAACCCAAACCACCACACACCAATAAACTCCCTCCAAGCACAGAACACCAAAAATCTGCCTCTTGTATCATCAAATTACTAAAATGTATTTAAGAGAAATAATACACAAATATTGTTCTACCTTCTTTTTTTTATTATTTTTTAAGGCACTTTTTATTAAATCAAACACCAGTTCCCGTACTCTAATATTTGATAGACAGAGGGGGGAAACACTGAATTCATCTAAAAGCATTAAACAAAGACACATAAAGCTAAATAAAACAACTATATTCAATAATCTTTAAAAGAAACAACTGTAATTAATGCCAAGTCAAGTAAAATATCAGAAGTAATGCCAGTGGTTTTGTGATTGAATTTACTTACCTTGGCCCTCTGAGGGCAGTGTTACCTAACACATGATTAGAAGCATCAGCAGACTATTTGATTAAGTCAGTAGACACTAGCAAATGTAAAGCACTTCTGTTCAATATGTACTTGCTTCTGACTTCATGACAACAAATTTGCAATACAGTTCAAAGCTACTACAGAAAATAAATGTTCAAAAAACCTAAAAATTATACCTGTCCTCAAGATTCAATATAGATCCTTCAATCTAATGTAAATATGTAATTATACTTCATGCAAAAGATTTGACAAAATATTATTGCATACCAAAACATTAAATAAAACTTGATTTTTCCTAATGTGCCTTAGCATTTTTAAAGCTGTTTTTATTATATATCTTCTCCCAAGTATTTGCCAGCAGTTCAAAGAAAAGCAGAATTTGGAACTAACGCTTTGTGATTGTGTTTTTTATACTGTGAGACAGTGATTATTTATTTATACTCTGTTTTCCCACAGTTCCCAGTAATGCTAAATGACATTTTGAGCACATCTGTACATACATTAGAAAAATTATTTTTTTCAGTCACAACTCAGAAATAGGAAACATTTCATTTTATATGTGGGCATCTGCTTATGCCACAGCTAAGCTTCCATTGAGTTTCCTGCCATTTGGGGAATTAAGGTGAGAAAGTTCAAGTGACCTTCACTCTCCATGACATCACAGTGATCCAGTGCAGATATAAAGACTGGTCAATTTATGTTCAGCTACTCACAAGTGTGTGGCTAGAAACTAATGAAAGCCACAAAGATGTTAGATTTTGAAGAAGGTAGGAGACAGCCTCAGGAATAAACTCTAGATGTTCCACAGCTGAGCAAGGAGAGAGGGACAACCCTCTTTCCTCCATGCCACTGAAAAGCAGGCAACTGGTAAGATCTCCTTTCCCAAAGCCCTAGTAGGTAGCCATCAAAGACAAGAGCTCCTACTAGTAAAAGGGAGTACTTCCAAGGGAAGAGGTGCAATCATCAGCCAGGGTGAAGCCACAACAGAGCAGCTGTCCATGGTGTCAGTTCCAGGTTCTAAATGCAACCTACAAATGTGTTACAGCTAGAGGCTCACTAGGGTTCAAATCACCAGCCGCCCTGACTTTTTCATTACCACTGCTGGAATGAGACACCATCCTAGCTTGTATAAATGCAACAGTACTTCAGCTCCTACTGTTTATTCAACCCTTTCCTGTTGCATTAATAATCTTTTCTCTAAAATATCAAAAAATCTAGAGGAAAATATTCAATAACAGAGAGATATGCCGTTATTTAAATGTAAATGTAGTTTTCAAACTGAGTATCTACAATGTTCACATAAAATTACTGATGTGTTTTCACCTCTCACAGAAAATAGATGGTCACATACTATAACCTTTCATACGCAGAAAATTTTGTCCTATTATAAAAAGATGTACCAGAAACACTGAGTTAGCTGACATCCTGGCAAACTGAGAATTGACCTTTACCATGTCCATTTTGAGCCAAAAGGAAGAAAAATTTGCCAGTTTCAACATCACTCTCACTTCCCTTTCATTCTTGAAGGATAAGAACTAGAACAGTAAATAAATTAAACAAAAGCTGACATTAGCACATGCTGTCTGGAACAACAGAGTCCTGTATTGCATCAGCATCCCTGAACAACAAAGGAGATCGATATATTCTAAATATGCCTGCTATTCAGGAATGGAAAACCAAAGTATATATCCTGGAAACACTTAGGGACCCTGCTGCTCACATTTTCTACATTTCTCTCTTGCATAATGCTTTATAGGACCAAAGCTTCAAGTGCTGCTCCTCAAAGCAGTTTGGTAGTTTTTTTATAGTGTTGAGATGCATTTGTGGTAAACCGGAAAAAAAAATTAGGATATTTTCTAAAAAAACTTTTAATAGCTAAAAGCCTTCATGTTCTCAGTACTTTTTTTTTAATATAGGACTAGCAGCATCAAGTGGTGTTCTGTATAACAGAAAAAAATATGCCTTTCCTTTCTTCTGTTTTTTATCAAATGCTAGTAGACCAAATTATGTTTTTTCAGATTTTGATAAGATTTTTAAGAGTAAAAAAATATTTATCTATAAAGTACTGAATATGACAGTCAGTTACAGCAGCAACAATTTAAATTCATGTATTTGGTACAAATGTACATGTTAAATCATATTATTAAAATTGTAATTATTTTTTACATGTAGGTAAATGGAATGAAGTACCTTTTTAATATTCTCTACTTACAATGTTTTATTTAAAGCAGCCAACTCTAGTTTACACAAGAAATCTCAAAATTTCCATTGTTTGCAAAGGAGTATGATAAGTTTGACAATAGCATTATCATTCAGCTGAGTTTCTGTGACAGATTAATGTGTTGTCAAAACTTATGTGACTTCTTCCTCTTAAAACCGGTATATTTGCTAGCATGTTTTCACCAAGCAAACTGTGTTGCTTTTAAAACTGGCACATTGCAATAACTTAAAAACATCTCCTCTGAACTTTCTCCTTAAGTGTGCTTCTAGCTTCAGTCCTCACCAGGTGCCAACAACCTAGTACCAACATCTTTCATCTAAGTTTCTTCCTCAAGTACATTGCTAAAGTCAACCTTTTTGCTTCATCATTTAGCCCAAATAATTTGCAAAGAATCAGGTCAAGATATGCAGCAGAATCATTCCTCAGACTGCTTGAGTTGCAAGAACAGCTCCATTACTGCTGCACTACCCAGAGTAACTTGGGCTTCTCGCTAGAAATGACAGAACACAGAAAATGGCACAGCTCTGTGGAGAAACAACAAACCAACTATCCCTTAAAGAGCAGTTCTCCATTTGGTGTTGACCTCTGTCTAAGCTCAGATGAAGAAAACAGTACTTAGGTAGGCAGCAGCCACAGCTGAATTTTCAGTTAAAATTAATGGCTGGAATTCAATGATTTTGAAGGTATTTCCCAACCTAAACGATTCTATGATTCTATTACATAATCTAAAACTGCCATGGTGATGATAAAAGGAGACATCACATGCTCTCATCAGTGGTTATGGTCATCAATGACCTATGACTTGATGCTTATTAGACCTAAGACGAAAGGCACAATAAACAGAAAGTTCCTTCACTTTTGGTGAGGGCTTGGTGGGAAAGGGTGGCTACATCATTCAGAAAATATTTAAGTCATGGTGGGACAGACCAAAAATTCTGATATATACTAATAATCAGAAGACATATCTGCAATGCACAGCCACAGTACACATCAACCGCTGTTTCATTTTTCAGCTCAATAGAGATACCAGAATGTTGAATTTCACGTAATATTAGAGAAAATAATTAAAGTCTCAAATTTTAGCTCTAAATTAGGAGATCACCTGGATAAGATAATGCTTTTTGAGCTAAACAAAATTTCTCTCCATCTTTGCATCCTTTTTCATGTTTCTTTCACATTATCCTGGAAATTCAGCAGCAGCAGAAATCACCAAATGAGGAGTAAGAAAGGATTTTAGTGAAAGAAAGAAAATGGTATTCTTACAGAGCAGTCCAACTTTATTTTATGTGCATCTGTAAAACAGGCAAATATAAGTTATGTCTGACCAGCTCCTTGCCTTTGGAGAAAGAACTGAAAATAAGAAAAAGTGAAAGAGAAAATTAATTTAATTCTAATGCCTAGCATTTACTTGTCTAATATGTAACACCAGACAATCACTGATGGGCACTTTCTGCATAAAAAAAAATAAAGCTCAGGATGCAGTAGCAGGGATATGCAACATTATCAGTCTTGAGGTAGACAAACAAAGCTGTGTAAGAAGTTGTGCAGCACCTGTCCACCAAATGTCTGAAATAACTGCATGGCTCTTTCTACTTCCACAAGTACCAGATTTATCAAGTTCTTGTGGGATTTTATTTTTAAACCAGCCACATGGAAAAATCAGAAGTTTTCTTCCCTACAAGACAAGGCTCTTTTCAGGAATAAACAACAGAGGGATGGAAGATATTGAACTCCTGAACTGATTAACAGAAGTAAAAGGAGGTGATGGGGGACAATGATAATTAATATGTACCCTCCTTCTAACCAAATCTCCACATACATTCATTCTGTATATGCACACATAACAGCAGCATCACAAACCGTCTCAAGTTCTTGCCATTATTCAGTTCGACATCTGCACATGTTTATGCGTCTCTCCAAACAACCTCTTGAACACCCTGCTGGAGCTGTCATTTTTTTCTTCTCCCTATCTGGCAGATGGCAAGTCAACAATCGGCATCAACAGCAGCCGAATATCTCCCCCCTCCATCCAACCCCCCTAAACAGACACAATAATAACTTCTTTGTGCTTCCCCACAATGCAGCTGCTTAAACCATTTCGCTACAAGGCTGCTTTGCCTTAATAAAAAAAAAAAAAATTCCCTTCTGTCAAGTCTAAAAAGCAGCATAATGTTAAGCAAGCTAAAGCCACAGCACAGCTGCAAACGGGCAGACACATTGACAGCTCCTCCCTTAACAAAGCCCTGTGAATTGAAGGGGGTTCATCTGAGGCTCACACAGTAATTAGTATAAAAAAGTCCGACAGCCTCTATTATGCTAGGAAAAAAAAACTGGACAGAACTGGGCTGCTGTTTTGCGTCAAGAGTTCTGCTGCAGAGTAGATAAATCATGTTGGATTTTTTTCCTCTCTTTTTAAAGACAGTAATAAGGAGGATGAGAGAAGCTAATTTGAAAACTTGGACACAGTAATTGTACCATATGGTGAGCATTTATCCCTTCTGAAATACACGCTAACAGTCACTTACATGCACAGTGCTTTGTTTTACAGTTGTTATTCTCTCTACCATATTCATAAAATGGATCTGAATATCCGATACTCCAGAGAAGTTGTGTGTAATTAGCAGCAGAACTGTCTGAGCTTTGTATATTGGCCTACCATAGCAATCTAGTTAATTGCAGAAAATCCCATGCCCCCAAATTTAAATAGTGTCCACTTCAAGGATTGTTTTCTTATTTCTCTCAAACTGGTTGAATATCATACATAATAAAGTTCAGAGAAGTAATTTATTGACACTAATACTCCTTGATACTGCTGGCTCTACAACGCATGAGCAGGAGATAATTTCGTTTTCATCCATGCAGTACAGAGGGAATTCATTCAAGAATCATTTAACAGTAGCCACAAAATATTTCAGTTCCATAGTACTCCGGAAAGGAATTGCTCCATAAACTTAAAAGGTGAAACAGAGCTTCAGCACAGAGCATGGGAGGGAGGCAAAGACTTCAAATCCATTCCCCCACCTTTTTCCTCATAAAGACCCTGTTTTCCTCATGGATCATATTTTACTGTATTTTTGTTAGCAATCCAAACATTAATAAAGACCTTCAAAATTTGGAAAATATACCAACCAACCCTCAGGGCCCACTTTACCACATGCTTCCAGCTTTTCATCTTCTTCATGCCACCAAATCATCCTGGAATCACAGAAAATAAGGAACCAGTGGAACCAGTGGAGCAGAGAGGGGAAAAGGTAGGCTTCTTTAAATGAAGGAAGCACTGTAGCTAAATGGCAAAATTAATAACTCTTAAGAGTACTGGTTACAGAAAATGAGATATAGTGAACTTCCAGGCAAGGGAAATAAAAACCTCAAGCAAGATAAAAGATTAAAATTTGGTAAAAAATTTACAGGCATAAGATGAAGTCTGCAAACTGAGAATAACAGTATTTGCAAAGAACTAGAATGGTTTCTTGAGAACAACAGACATTTGCTTCAGGTAACAGACAAACACTTTCGATGTCTTTGGCTCAAAAAAGGAGTTACTGGAGCACGGTGCTAGGTACTAAAGATCTTGTCACAGAACCAGGCAGAATACTTCCACAATTGCTAAGAAATCTTAAGTGAGGTGAAAACTACTGACAAAAGCCAGCTATCCTTCAATGATGAAAGTTAACCCGAAGTATTATAAATGGAGAACTACAGTCCACACACTTAAGAAAAAAAAAAAAAGGTTTAAAAAAAACCCAAACCAAACACCAACAAAAAATCAATGCCAACGAATCAGCAACAACCACCTTGAAAATTTCAAGTCAGTTGACTGGACGGTAATCAAAGAAAACTCTTTTTTAATCATATCCTTAAATAACACATACTGACATTAGATACACAAAGCACTACTGCCTTTGAGTAATCATGTGCAACATACATACGGGGTTTCTTTAAGAAAATAAAATGGATAAAGACTGACACAATTTACCTCAACTTCTAAAAAGCTTTTAGTAAGTTTCAGGTAACAGTAGTTGCATGAATGAAAAAAAAGCTGTGGTGTGGAACAGAACAGAAATAGGGTAAAAGAAAGAGAGCAAAATAGAATTACATAGTCAAATTTCAATCCATGACGCTCTACAGTTCTGTCAGGAACACTTTTATTTAATAAATACAACAATGATCTGGGATCACCACTGCATATACTGCAAGACAGTAAAATTATTCAAGATTTTTAAGAATGCAAAGCTATGCCAGTGAGCTGAGAAACACCAGAGGAAATACAGAAAATAATTACTTGAATGAATAAAGTTACAGGAATAATCTGAAATACTGATGCTCTGTGTCCAGTTTTAACCACTAAAACCCAATTAATGTAACCTTTTCTTAAGTATGCAGTACTGTGAAGAAAGAAAAATACTATCATTTGTGAATTGACACAGTTTTAGGAACACTAATTTATTATTCCATGATCAACAAGTCAATTATTTTTGATAACTACATTTAAAAAAACACAACAGGGAACAAAAGGGCCTCAGAGACTAAACACACACACAAAATAAATAAATGGAGTTAGAGAGAAGCAGAATGAGGAGAGAAAGACTCGATTAGGATTCAGTTTCAAAGGATGAACTCCATCAAAAGGATTTAATGACACAAATAGCCAGTAGTGGAATATCAGTCACCCCACAGGAACACATTTTCAGAATAGTTCAGGAACAGATTTTCAAACATTCACCATCTACATTTCTAGATGTAACATCACCACATAACTAGCAGCTTGCATCATGGCAATGACAGCCAGTCTCCCACCAATTAAGCACCCAAGATCTACTAGCACCTTTTGAAAAAAGCCAGCCTCTCCTTGAACTCTGAGGCATCTCCAAACTTCTGTATGCAGCTTTTCTTTTAAAAATGACAATTTCATATTCAAGAAATTGGAGCCAACATTCAACATTGGCAATTTTTTCCTCTAATTGCTATGCATTTTTGTTCTAGCACAAAATTGGTATTAGTCAATGAGTATTGATGGTGAATGAAAAGTTTCAGTCCTTGGCCACTTTATTTCACCTTAAAAACAATTTACTACCAGCACTGTGCATTTGGGAAGGTGAGAAATAACACTTGTGAAGGAAGTCTGCAGTGCTTTCCATGTCCTGCTCCATGTCAGCACTGGTATCCATGCAGCTGAGGCAAGTCTATAAAATGATCTAACTGAAAATACACCCCAAGAGAACAATCTCAGCTGACTGTACAGCTAGTGCCAGCGCAAAGGAGAGATGGGGAATAATTGGCTGGGGACAAGAAAGATGCAAGGGAGAAGGGGCGTGAACTTATGCATGATTGACTGCTGATTAATCAGACTGCTGGTCTGCCTTACGATTGCAATTCTTGTTTTCCAATTAAGCCAGAAAATCAAGTTCAATCCATTCAAATTTCTATGATCAACTGCATCTCTAAGCAACAATGCCACAATAGTTTTAACACTCTATTAACCCAAGAACTTCTCAAATACAATCTCCCATTCTATACAAGCAAAGTATATTCTGACATGTGTCAGCATGTATTGGCAAAATTTTCTTTACACAAATACAGAAAAATTATAGATAAAAATATGTAAACTATAAGGAATATGTACAAATCTCTGTACTCTAGCAAATAACTGTAAAATCTCTTAAAAATCACAATTTGTAAAATGCCAGAAATACTTTGATATGTTTTTTTGAGGTATAGATAACAATTTAATGATATTAACATAATTTTATCAATACAGAGATCCCAGTACATATTTAAGTTAGCTGTGCAATACTTTTATAGTAGAAACCAGGGCCAAGACGGTGAACAATTTTTTTTAATTTCACTGCCTTAACACGAATAAAACGCTCAAAACCCAAAAGAACAATAATATAGTTCAATTTTAATATATGGCTTTTACAGGATTTTATCTTGTCTGATTTTATTATAATTGTAATAAAGATTCAGGCAAGTGAGGTCTTCAAAAGTCTTTTGCTTCAAGTTTTTTCAGTTGTCTAAGTTAAAAGAAAGCTTGACTGATAAGCAGAAATGTAAAATTCTCAACCCTGCAATTTTACTACCACAAGTTTTGCCTCATTCTCACTGACTTTATAAACTTTTAAAACAGAGCTGTAAGTTATAAACCCTGTAATTCCTGCCACAAGATGGAACTGAAAGATGACTGAGCAGAATAAGAGACATGAATTTATCTAACCAACCTCAGGATGAGGTCTCTTCCTGTTTTTCCACTAACAGACACACATTTTGTGGTTTCTCTACTATAAGCACGCATATTTTTCTTACCTTAAGGTACTGAAAAGTTTTTAATGACTTAGCTTTCAAAATAGTCTTGATGCAAAAGGAAGTCTAATAACTGATATGATCACCTTATATAGATCTCAGCAAAATCTTCAGTGATTTTATTCAATGGAGAAGTCAAATTTCATACAAAAGGAAACACACATCTGGCCTTTATGAAATTCTGATTATACACACAATAATTAACTAGTAGCAAATACTCAACATTTGTGACACCAAAATAAGAAGAGGTCAATAAGGAACTGTAATTTTCAAAAAAACGTGTATTTGCATTACTGTTGAATTTATTAAACAAGTTTGATATGGTTTTAGTGGACATTTTTTCCTTTAGACAGTAAACAGCACAATTTTCTAATTAATATAAACAAAATGGAAACTGACTTACAACACTGACTTCAAAATCCTTGTGAAAGTCTGTACTGGTGATGTCACAAATGCTGTCACCTCTGAGCAGGTATTGTCTGTAGGAGGTTCAGAAATGTCCATTTTAATCAAAACATTTATTAGAGGTAGTTGTGTCTTTTGTTTTTATTTTAATTAATTACAGAATTTGTTAAGAATCATGGTTGCAACTTCTTTTTAAAATAATCAATTAGGTGAAATTGAAATATCTGTAAAAAAATCTGATCTATGGTGGACATAGAAACCCATGTAAGAGTGAGGGGAAATCCATGCTTTATGCTTCCATCAGCCTTTAATACAATGTTGGCATACCACTGATGTAACATATTTTCTAATTTGCTTAAAATGAACTACAAATTCTTTCCTCAAAGTACTAAAATGCCAGTGATAAAGTATTACAAGACAGAAAACAATTTCTTCAATCTTGCAGCTATTTTTAAATTATAGCTTCATGACACTTTGAAGCCACATTATTACGTTCCATTTCTCCCCTCTGCAAAACACTAACTTCTACACAAATATTTTTCTTATGTTAAGAAAGCCTCACAGCACTGGTCAAAATCCCAGAGATACAGATGGGGACACTTGTTCACTTAGATTGAAATTGTGTCTGAAAAAAAACATTGTTTCTTTCTCTCCTTTTTTTTCCTGTGCAATTTGGGAGCACGGCACTGTCAAAAGGTGGGAAGGCTGTGTAGGTGCCTGAAGAGCTCTTAAATATTCACCTGTTTAGAGAATATATAGCGTAACTATCTACATAAGTTTCTTTTGATGCAACTCATACTCGTTCTATAATCATTTCTGTATGTCCCCCAGTAAAGATAACCAAACAAAGAAGCCTTTCCAATAAAGGCTTTACAGTAAGAAAAACAAATTCAAGTACAGAACTTTTCCAAACCTATTTTTATCTGTGACACAAATAGGAATGGAAACAAAATACAATGAAGTAAAATTATGCTTTTAATTCACATTCCAAAGAGGGGGGGAAATAAAGATAAAAATCTCATGGCAGAATGAGGTATGAGGACATATGTTCAGTCTATCACCTGACTACCAAAGAACAGTACTAAAGCTGACACATGTTTGTTAATCCCAAGAGGTAAAATGCTGCTTTGTCTTCCAGGGGTCGTGCTGCAGATGAGTGCCTGTTATGATGCTGATGCTTTTTTCCATGCTGATCTTCCCTAGGGAATTTCAGTTCCCCATCAGGGGGAAGAGACACAATTTTTTCATTTTCTCTAAAATTTTTCCATGTTTTTGTTTACCAAGTGTGCAGGCATTATCAAGAATAGCCAGCATCAGCAACACAGCTGAAATAGTTTTCTTCTGGACATTGACAATTTAATTTTGTTAAATTTTATACCAAAATTATTTCATTTTCAATGACAGCTTGGTCTTGTACCAACAGATCAGTTTGAGAGAGAACAACTGAAACTTAGTGGTGTGATTACTGGTTACAGACAGCAAGCCCTCTTCAGACAATCTGCAATGATTAAGGGGAGGAACATTTCCCATAGATCTGGCCATTCTCTAATATAATTTTTATCTCCATATGGGGCAGAATAAGGTGAGGGTAAGGGACCAATGATCAGTAAGCTACAGGAAACACTCTGGTCCTCTGCAAGTTTCTCATTCTCCTGAAGTAAGTGTGTTTTCAGACCACTCCAGTTTCAACTAAACCCTTCAGAGAATTCCAGGTACAGTATTTCATTATACCTCAACTCATCCAGCTGAAGAGAAACCCTGCCTCCTTCCAGTCCTGCAGTCCAGTAGTCTTCCTTGGCTGATTGCCGCTTTTGCAGCTCTCTAGTCCAACTGGGGGGGCGGGAGGGGGTCATGGAAAGGATGGGGTGGAGGAAGGCAGGAATAGGTCAGACCCCATCAGCTAGGAAGTCATATTCTTGCTAAATTCATCACAAGGTAGCAAGGGGGGTAAATTCCCTCTTCATTAGCACTATACTATTAGATATGATTAGGTATAAAAAGAAAACACTCTCAATACCGTTCTCAAAACTTCCCCCTCTCCCTGACATACTACGTATCTGTTAAAAGGATCCAGTTATGTGAGTAACAAGTGAGAGGGTTGTGTCTCCATGTATTGTGGATTCTACAAGCACCAAAGGAGACAACATACAGATTCCTGCTGTGGCCTCTATTTATTAAGGCATGGTCATGGTGCTCAGTTGCATCCTTCATGAGCATTTCCTTAGGTGAAAATACAAAAATTACAACACTCCTGCCTTCATTTAGACGGGAAGATGAACAATGACTTGCACAGTACTTTCAGCACTCAAACTCTTCATTTGTGTTATTACAAACAGATTTTTATTCCTAATCCAGCAATACCTCATGTGCTAAAGTGCTTTTCCAGTGTATTTAAACAACTTCAGTTACTCAACATGTCAAAACAATATTAAGATATTACTTGATCGCTATGACTCAGTATCTTCACATAGAAAAATGTAAAGGACTAGTGGGCTTACCTTAGCATAATTAGAAAACAAAACTGCACAGCAAAGGATGTTTGACACTTATTCAATAAGAGAGCTCCAACTATTCATAACACTGAGTATGCAAGTGCCAAGTTGGTGGCAAGAGCAGTATGCAGCTAAGAAAGACCACAAAACACACTAGGAACTACAACAACTTTATCTTTTTTTCTCAAACAGCATGTCAGCAAGGATCTCAGAGGCGGGGGAAAACTGCATTTTCCCTGTTTCATTTGAATTGTTAACAGACCAAGTCTTGGACAAATTCTGAAGTTTACATTTCATTGCTGATCCAAGTATCTCATATGCAAATATGTACAGGACATTTTTTGACTTATTCATGGCATCATAGATTTTGAAGAAAAAAAGAAATATCTCATCATTTCAGTATGACCTCTTCAAGGCAAGAGGCCACAGAAATTTCCCCTCTTATGCACATACTGGTAAAAAAACTATTGGATTTTGTAGTGCTTATCTTCCAAAATGCACCGTGCTGCTTTGAAGGTATAAAGATACTCTCCTATTTTTCAATCTTAGTAACCATCATCCTGGTTCTGAATACATCTGGATTCTATATTCGGTCATACAGCTCCATTACTCCTTACACTGTCACATTAAAGAGTTCTTTAGATTTCCCCATTAAGGTTCCTTCTCATGGCAAGGCAATCCCATACCCCTTGATATCCACAGAAATTCTCAGAATCTCATGTTCTAAAGTCATTCTCTCTAGCACTGAAAATATTATTTTTCTACTATTTCTCCAGGATGCAAATATTTATTTTGATATTAAATACTGAAAAATAAACTGGAATGCAACTCATAATTCTCCCTGTACCAATTTATTGCTCTGTATTCTTACAACTCACCTTGAGAGCCTTCACGGAAACTACTTTCTGCAGAACTTGACTAGGAACTCTTGAGAATTATAAGTATTAAAGAAACAAAAAAAATTATTTAACTCATAATTGGTTTTGGTTCACGCAAATCTAACATTCTCCAGAAGTAATATGAATTCCTAAATGCCAAGAGGAGTGCTGTGTCCTATACCCTGGACAAGTTGGCTGGTTTTTTTTCTGTAACCTTTTGTAAACTTTTCTAAAGCAAGTCAAGATCACGCTGGATGTGCAAACTACTATTATTACTTTTAATCACTATTAACTTACTCTTTGAATAATACTACCTCTGTAGTGGAAGATTTCTCCACCTCCCAGAAATCTATCCAAATGCTTCACTTGCATGTTTAGCACTCAAGTGTAAGAAAACAGCCAGAAGACTACTGAAAATACTGTAAGGCCAGTTAAAATGGATGTCACGATTCCAAAAGGAAAGAAAGTAGGTCTCCCTTCCTCTCCTTCCCTCCCCCCTCCCCCAACAAAATCCACCTGGATGACTTAATGGAAAAGTTAAAAGGTGATTATAAGGAAAAGGTCAATATTAAGAACTAAATGCTTGCCCAAATAAAGAGGAAAAGGAAAGATGATAAAATATGTCAGGGCAATGTAAACACAAAATAAAGAGAACTAGATAAGAATTTTAAATGAGCAAATGATGCCCACCATCAAAACTGGGAAATCAGGCAATAAATCAGTGGGACTGCTCAATAACACAAGCAGAGAAAAGGACCTCAAGGATAATAAGGCCACAGAAGACTGGATGATCTTTTGAGGTCCCTTCCAAACCCTAACATTCTGTGATTATGTGAATTATTCACCCTGGTCCTTACTGCTAAACACACTCAAAACACACCCAAACTCAGACCACTCCCTGTAATAGGTAAGCGAAAGCCAGATGATTTAATGTAAACATGTAGGAATTATTAGATGTCAGTAAGTCACCAAGACTGGATGACAGTCAGCCAGAAGTGATGAAATGAAATGCAAAAGTACAGAGGAGCTGGCCAAGGAGTATAACCAATCACTACAAATGGCCACACGCCCAGAAGATGTGGATTGCCAACAGAACTTCAAACAAAAAGAGACTCTAGAAAGGATCCCAGTAACTATCTGCAAGTCTGACTCCTGCTTCTGGGAAGTCATTAGTGTCTCTTATAATAAAGCACATGAGATGACATGGATCTGTTGAGAAAGAGCCATCATGGCTGCTGGGGAAGGAAAGCCTGCCTCACTAACCTGATGGACTTCTAAACAGAGAGCGATAAACATGAGGGCAAATGGCACCCAATAGGCACAATGTGTTTGTCAAATTTCATCCCCAAATAAAATTAAAGCAATTAAGTTGCCACAGGATTGGAGAAGAGATTATTACAAAGTTTGAAAGTTGGGTGAGAAAGAAGAAACAAAACATAAGACTTAATGGTCACTTTTGACTATCAGAGAGAGAGTCAAGAGGTCCCCCAGGGATCCATTCCTGCATAATTTTTATATGACATCATCAATTACCTGGATAGTGGTGTAATCCACAAAAACACACATCTTACAGATGACATTACACTGTAATGGATAGTCAAATGCCATGTCTATGGCATGGAAAAACAGGTGAATCTCACGAAACTGAGTGTGGAAAGATGACAAATGAACATACAGTACATAAATGTGAGCTAATGTACCTAGGAAAAAAAAATCTGAACTATGGCTTCTAATGTTTACCTTAAAACCATGAATTTTAGTTTATTGGAGTCCTATATTCACCACTGACAGCTCTATGAAATTGTTCACATACGTGTACAGCAGCAGTCAAAAAAACATGACAAAATGTTGGGCATGTCAGAAAGGACACTGAAAACAAAGGATGTAATTCTGCTCATACAGAAGACACTGCTGTGCCCACATCTTCATTATCCTGTGCCGTCTCATCTTCACATCTCAGAAAGAATGTAGTGTAATTATGAGAAAATACAAAGAAGGGCAATCACCATTTTTTAAGAGAGGATGTAAAGACAGCTCTTTAGTTTGGGTGGGGAAGAGGTTGAGATTAACAAAATCATGAAGGTAGTTGTAAGTGTAGAACTGCTGTTCACCAAATATCACAATACTAAGGGCATTTGGTGAGATAGGTCCATAAATGGAACACCAGAAGGATCAAACAGTTATATACCATCTAACTTCATTAATACAACAGTTCTAGATACTAAGAAAGTGAAAGGGGCATGAAAGGCAAGAAAAAAACAGTCAAAACACATCTCCTCTGTCACTGCTGCAGATGGAATTTTGGGCTAGATGGAGATGGGTCACTGTTGTGACTCAGTTGCTTTTTTCTTATGTCACGCTTACTTGAAAGATGTTTCCCCACCTTGTAAGCCAACTGCCTTGCAACAATTTAAAACCATAATTTCTTCTCCTCTCTGCTGTATATATGAAGAATAGAATACATTATATCTTCTCTTTCTTAGCCTCAGCAACTGCAGTTCATTCAACCTATACTCATAGGTCACGCTCCTTAAATCTGACCACTCTCATTGTTGGTGTCTGTCCATGGTCTTTATAATATTGAACTGCAGCACCCAGAGAAGGAGGTAATTATCAGCTGAGACTTAAGTATTCAGTGGAGCAGCAAGATCCATCTTACAGGCTCTAGTACCATTTATGCATGCCTGTGGCTTGCCTTCTTCACTCGAGATATATCTAGTTTGTCGCCCACAGTAGTTACTTGAAATTGTTCTGAGGTATACTTACTAGTCACTCACTCTCCATCCATCTTATTGTAACTTAGATCTTTCTAGATTACATATCAAACTTGCTCCCTCTGAACAGTTTTCAGCTCCTCACTCACCACCTTTCAATGTTACTGACACAATTTTGAATTCTAATCCCATCCTCCAGCACACCTAAAGTCCCTTTTATTTTGGAGACAATTCAATTAATATGCCTAATAAAATTCTACTCCATATTTACTTCCAAAAGTTTTGCTCTTAGAAAAAAATCTCATAGTTATACATCTAATCTATGTGTCTCTTGCTTCCTTATGAAAATGTTTTTCACAGATTATAAGAAGCTGACTAAATCCAAGATATGACATTCAAAGCTTCTTTCTGCATAGGACAGACTGCTACTTTGTCAATAAAAATAAATTTGAAGAGTTGGATACAATTTAGTCTTGCCAAACCTAGAGTTACTCATCTCATTTTCTAGATGTTCACAGTCTACTTGTTCTAGTACTGAAACACATTTAATTTGAACATCAAAGACATGAAAAGCAATCCAGACAATTTTCAGTGTTATTACATTACAGTCTATATCATTCATAAATTTTATTAGGAGAAAAAAAAAAACACTGATAAAATACTGAATCTGTCAAACAGAGCCAGTTACAAAACTGAAGAATACAAGAATACCATCACACACATCCCCCTCCCAAATTTTTAGACATATATTCCAGTTTGACTTTCTTTTATATAAAATAGGAAGAAAAAATTACAACTATCTTCCTCTCACAAAATTATGAATGAAAGAAAAATTAATCCAGCTTAGTCTCAAAAGAGGCAAAGAATTTACTAAAGGTCTTATTCCTTTGTGTACAACAGACCACATGACTCATCTTTAACTCTGGCATTAAGGCAACATAGTAAGAGTGTTCCAGAATAATGGCATAATTAACTCAAAATGCCAACTGCAAATATGAAAGAAAAACACGTTAAAATATTCAACAAATAGCACCTTGCAATGACTATTGTTATCTGTTGCTGCCAATCAGTATTGTTATGCTTGTACAAAGACTCCAGTGCACCAGACTGTCGCTAATTATGTATATTCAAGTGATTAGCAAGCACTTGTTGCCTCGTTCACACCACCCTCCAAACAGCAGCCTTTGAGAGGAGAATAGACTGCAAATTTATTGAGAGAACACTGTTAATCCTTTGGGGAGAATGTAAATGTAAACAGGACTACTCTACATCAAGGTGCTTTGACAACAAAAATCATCTGCATAAACACATGCTCAACAACAAACAGGTGTTCTATTTCACAACTAGCACCCATTTGATGCTTTCAAGTAAGCATTATGCACAAACTGTTAGAAGTACTTTGAAACCAGCTGCAATTACTATAATTAGCTGTTTTCCTACACTTTGGGTTTTTTTTGCCTGTACCTGTTCAGCATTGTGTTGGTTGCAATCTGTAAACTCAACTGAAACTAGGGTTCTAGCTTTCTGTTTAAAGCTTACTATCCTCTCTGTTCAGGATGCATTATGTTAAGTTCATACTCATCATTTATGGTAAGTTCATACTCATCATTAAAGTGCCACCATTTATAAGTCATTTAATGCAGACATCATCTTAACAGCCCTACAAATGTCAGGTCACTCATCTAACACTCACTGTGAATAGGAAAACAAGGACAACTGTCAAAATAAAACCATAAAAATAGTAAGCCTTGGATGTTCAGGATTTCCCTTTTTTACAGAAATGTCCCCAGGAACTAACAAGATTTATTTTTAAAAACAAGAACTTCTAGTTCTATCAGACAATGGGTGGTAAAAAAAACTTGCTTGTACACAGCTACTTATGCTTCTAAAAACTATTTGCTCAGAATGCACATGCTTCCTTCTGTGTAATGAATATAAAGTACCTCTACTTTATTCTTATTAAAATGATGTATTAAAGTGTCTTTCTATTCTCACTCAGTCTTTCATGGCCTATACACAGCTCTTGGCTTTCATGTAGTTCCACAGTGATGCACTTCTAGACAAACAATTCCACTGGCCTTTTCTCCAAAGTCAAACCCTAACATGCTAATTTCATAAGCTTGGCAGTGCCACCTATAGATAGGTATAATGCAATGCTCCTACCTTATGATTTGCCTGATTTTAACTACTGAGAAGAATAATTCCATATTCAGCACCTGCTGAGATTTTTTTTTCTCAGCGAAAAGCTTAACAGGCAAACACTGGCACTTCCCAGGGAGTAAGAACACAGCTGGGAGGAAGGGCTAACTAAAGATGATAAATACACAATACAAGAAGGACAGGCTACAGGCAACTGCAAGAAGAGGCTCTTTTACCTTGGGGGAAACAGGCACAAAAATCTATGATCAGCACAGGAAAAATCTATGATACAGTACCTTTCCAAGACTAAGAGACAGCATAATGTTGACAGGTCAATTTAATATCCTCCTCTAACATCAAAATGTACCTGAGATCCCTCTAATGCCTTTTCCATCTGTTTTTGTGGACACCCACAATAGTCAGTTTACAGAACTATGCACATTTTTAATAATAGCCACTACTTTCTTCCCACCAACTTCTGCTCTGCTGGAAAGGATACAAAAGCTTCTGTTCTGTTGGTCCAGCCAAGTAATACACACTGTATTCATAGCAGTTATTCCCTAAGTGACCAAAAAGAATGACCAAAAAGATTAATAGAAAAGTTGTACTATTACAAGACCTTCTACAGAAATGCAGTGAGCACTGTATGTCTAGAAAATTCCAGGTAAAGATAATTTGGGGGCTTCTTCCAGAGAAGTCCAAACAGAGGATGGCAAACTAATAGTTGCTCTCATTTTCTCTCTTAGCTCTTATGGCAGAGATGTATCTAGGGAACATAGCAGTTTCAATTGTACAAGGAATTCCCACAATGACATGGACATTTGTTTCTCTCTGTTGATAACATGGCAAGTTATCAAAAAGAATTAAGATGACTCTCTACAGGTTGTATTTTGAATATGAAGAAACACCAGATACAGATTTAGTTTAACCTTTTAATGCACACTAACTGCTGTAAAGTAGAGAATGTTGATTTGTATTAGAGTATTTGTGTATTCCTAGGTGTCACATTGTAAACCCCAATTAAATTTCATAATACAGTAGCACTCAGCCACTGAAAAAATGCCAATTCTACAAAATAGCAACACTAACAATCATTTGACCTGCAGTAAGATGATTCAAGGAGCTAGACTTTTCTTTCCAGTACAGGATTTTTTTTTTTTTAGTCAGTTTATTTCATAAACCACTGCTCACTTAGAAGAACACAGCTACCAAGAGATGTAGCTGAAATGCATATCCAGAGCCCCTTCTTCCCCTTTCTTCTAGAGAAAATGAGACATTAGTTTAGCTAATCTAAGTATATCATAATCTCCATGTCTCAGCACATGAACACATATGAAATATTTTAAGACAGCCCTCCTGATTTTGTAGTAAAGTAGTCTCAGAGTTAGTAATTTCTAACAGCATTTCAGATGGGAACAGTAACTTCTACCGACACCACATGAAGGGGCTGGAAGGGAGGAACAAACAGCTGTGAAATGCTTAAACAGCTGCAAGTAGATATATAAATATGGTTCTGTTATTTCATTGTCAAATAAGTCAGCTATATGCTAAACAGAAAAGAAAAAACTATGCGGGTGTTTACTACTCATTCATATCATCACCACACATAAAGTTACATGCAGACACATCCGCTTTCTGTTTGTTTATTTAAGACTCTTTGTGAGACTCAAAGGCAAGTAATTAGGAGAAATACTACACTGAATTCCAACACAAGGAGTTTAGAGCCTGGTATCCCATTTACTGAGTTTCAAATAAAAGCTATGAGACAGTAAAAGTATGTAAAGGAGGCCACTATCAGCATTTGACCCACATTTGCAAAGAAATACACATTATTTGATAATTATTTGATAAAAGTATTAAAGCTTCATAGAAGTTGTGTACCTGCCTATCTGTTGCAAAAGAAACGCTCGGGGCTGCTCTGGAAGGAGATCCAAAGCAGCTAACAGACTGAGTGACAGAGCAAGCTAAAAAGCATATCTAATGGAGGTAGTTAGACATCATCACAGTTTCAGAAATGACTAGCAGTGAACGCAAGTTACAGGAGCAATTAAAAAGGCTGTCAGAAACAACTTGGTATGGACAATACAGTCTTCAAATCAAACACTCCAGAGCACTAAAGCCTACACAAGAGTGACTGCCTAAAGTTGTAGCTGTTCATACAGCCCTGGCTGCTTGGGACCAGTGAACTACCCTGCCAAAAAGGCAGGGTTACTCCATGAACAAACCAAAGGAAATACAACTAGAGGAATGGGATTAGTGGCAGGTTGCTTTGGCAATACCTCATAGCTGTACGAGATTTGGGTCATGACAACCCCAGCATGTTTTGGGCATGATTACTAAAACTGTTACAATATTACCAATGGTTCAGAGTTGTCAAATTATTCTCTCATTGTCTTTTACTCATTTTTATGATTTGCTGCAACATGGAAAGTATTGCTTACAGAGCAGCTAGAAAATGTAATTTAGTGTCTTGGGTTTCTAGTTAAGAAATGAAGGTGTTTCATTCAAGTGTTTCTTTCTTTCTCAAACACCTAACAACAGGCTTTTGGCAGAATGGCATCATTCCTCACAGACCAAGCTTTAGGAAAGAGTACCCCTTCCCTACAAGAATGTGTGCTGTAAGTTGTGTTCTCTGGCTGCCTCCGTATTCCATTCCTCCTAACCTCCTTTAAAAAAAACAAGTTCAAAACAAACAAGATCTTATGCATATACAAAATATGCAGCAGGCTGGATGAAAGTACTCTGCCAGTTTATCGTTTAACAAATAATAAGCAATGTCTACTGGTTGGAACAGTTTTAAAAAGGAATCAGCAGTACTTCTACAAATATCTAAAGTAAGTCCACTTTGAAAAGCTATTTGCTAAGCAGGGCTGTATTATCACTAAAATACTACAATGCATTTACAACTAAGGATGACTAAATGAAATTTGTTTATGCCAAAAAACCCATGGTAGAGCTACAGCATTGTGATGGAGATCACAGTCCCCTATGCAAGATAGAGCAACTCTTTTCAAGTAGTCTTTGTAGCGATCACTTTCACAACCCCAATGCAGTGTAAAGCAGTTGCTCCTCTCATATCCTGTTCCCAGAACAGGCAGAAGCTCTAAGCAGCTTTCAGAGCAGTGTCAAGGATGATGTCATTCTGGTAGTGCAGAAGAGGAACAGTACCAGGAAGCATCAAACCCTCACATTGTGCAAAGGGATCTGCACATGGGGGCAGGTTGTAAATCTGGCCAAGGACCAGCAAGACTTTAGATCATGATTTCACCCGAGGAGGCAGCTGTAGCAATAAACACAACGTTCACTTCTGTTCCAGAGGATGTTTCAAACATAAACATTCACTCTATAGCTGAATCCCCAGTTTACATTACACTAAGCACAAAGAAGAAGAAATGCAAATAGCTGACCTCTGGTAATGCTAATAAATCTCTAAGTGTTGATTCCCAAATACTTTCAGATAATTCCCTTCCCCTCTTCCACAAAATATCTTTGGAGTTACATCATTGCAGTTTTAAACAGCAAACTACATTTATGACCCTGAGAAGTTAAACAGAAGGAGATAAACAATGAATGAGATCATGGGGGGGGGGATATGTTTCTTTTCACAAATTACTGCCATTTGGGGTTTTTTTTCCCCAATTTTTACTTAAAAAAAAATAAATTTGCATCCTAAAGCTTTTCTCAGTCTCTCCATTATGTAACAGTTCTTTAGGAAAACGCCAGCTACCCTGACAACTGGGATGTTTTGCCAGAGTGGCTTTGTCTAAATACTAAAGCAGTACTTGGCTATGCACTGAGCCCAGTGGCTGCCTGTGATCTGAATGCCAATTAAGAGTGCTGGCCCTCTTGTCTGACAAGTCAGAGACTTAAAGGTCTATCTGAGGTCAGCAAACTGTCTGGGCTACTTTCCTGAGCTTAAGAGACTGAGAAACACAGCCAACAACATGGCACTTTGTCACAGTGGGCAAAGAGCATTTCATGTAGAATTGTCACTGTATGTTATCTAAAGCAGAAAGAAAAATATTCTTCATGTTTTGCTTCTGTTTGTTTCTGAGTCTTACTGTCATTCTCTACATCACCAGTGAAATTCAGCCTCCTCATGAACAGGTAGGGATGAAAACTAAACAAGCTGTACTTTAAATCAATCAAACATACATATCCAAATTTCAATTAACAAGATCACACAAAAACCCATAGTGAAATACAGACTGTGGCCAGTTTGCCACATGTGTTGGAGCAACCCCATGCACAAATACAGGCTAGGCAAAGAAGAGATTGAGAGGAACCCTGCAGAGAAGGACTTGGTGGTATAAGCAGCTCAGCATGAGCTGGCAACTGCGCTCACAGCCCAGAAAGCCAACCACATTCTGGGCTGCATCAAAAGAAGCATGGCCAGCAGGTTAAGGAATTCTCTGCATCCAGCTCTGGGGTTCCTAACATAAGACAGATATGAACATGTTCAAGCGGGTCAAGAGGAGGACTACGAAAATGATAAGGGAGCTGAAGTACCTTCCCTTTGAGGACACACTGAAAACGTTGGGGCTGTTCAGCCTGGAGAAGAGAAGGCTATGGGGGAGATTTTATTGCAGCCTTGCAGTACTTAAAGGAGGCTTACAGGAAAGCTGGAGAGGGACTTTTTGCAAGAGTATGTAATGACTGCACAAGGGATAATTGCTTCAAATTAGATGTGGACAAATCCTTTAAATTAGATGTAAGGAAGTTCTTCACTGTAAGGGTGGTGGAGACACTGAACAGGTTGCTCAGAGAAATTGTGGATCTCCCAGTACTGGAAGCGTGGAGTTGGAACTAGATTATCTTTAAGGTCCATTTTAAATCAAACCATTCTATGCTATATGCACTCTAACTCTGGTGTGGCTTTCCTTCAAGCCTCCATGCAAACAAGCTCTATTATCATATACTTAAAAAATCTAATTTTTTTTTTTTTTTTGGAAATCATGATAAATAGTACGGCAGGCCAAAAAGTGCTCAAAAACACCATTTGCCCGTATTTGTTATAAACACCTTGATATTTTCTCTTTTTTTTTTTTTTTGACATTTACACAAGAATTTTTCAGACATCAATGGGTATATAATCCATCAACATCAGTTGTAATCACGAAGCAGTAATTTCCCTATTATTTCACATCGTTTCTACTTTTGAAGGCAGAGGAATAATTGTATCTGCTAGCTACACAAAAGGTTACCTTTCTTTTTTATTATTGCTTTTTATGCAAACAGTGAAATCTTACTTTGTTTTATGAGCTCTACCATGCAAGATTTTTTGTAAATATTTAGCTAAAACAAACAAATTTTCTAATCTAAGAAAACATGTAATTTACATTCCCAGCTTTTCACCTTTCCATTGCAATTGCAAATTTAAGCTTCACTTCTTTTCATGGGAAATTGCAGCTTAAACACTCTGAATTCTTACATGTGAACATCTTTCACTAACCCCAAAAGGAAAGGATACCTTGCTTTTCAGCATGATGAAGACTGAACTAAATTTCACATGAGAGATTAGTCTTTTCTTGACGGCTTAGTGAGCACCTGAGTTACTGGGTATTTACCATACATAACTTGAAGAGATGAAATGAAGAAAAAACGCAGTCTATATACTGATTTTTAAAAGGCATTTCAATTTTAGACTTGACAGTGCAAAAATTATTGAAAAATTGCAAATGCCATTAATTTGTCAGATAAAGCCCCAAAACAGAGAGTAAGTAAAGAGAATAGCTTTGTTGAAACTGAGGCTGAATTTCCCACTGAGAAAGGCTGCTACTCTGTTTTTTAACAGCTACATTAAGAAAAGAACTTTTGGTGATATAATTTTGGTATATGATCTTGAGAAGGAAGTTGCTTTTATATTTTTTTTTCCCAGTTTAACTACAGTAACTCATTCATTCAGAATATTATTGTAAGAGGGAGAACCAGTATGGAGTAATGGTTACATAACTGGTAAAACAAAATTCTATGTAATATTCATAAATACATAGATATATATTTAAAGCTGCATTAAAAATACTAAAATGAGAACTATGTTATATAGCTGTCTCTGAGTTCCCCATAATTTTCAGAAAACTGAATTCTCAGCATTTTCTGTGTTAGACTAGAACCGCACTACTAATTTATCTCATCAGCCACTTGACTGCTGGCTGATCAAGAACAGCCATACACACATGTACGTATGGAAAAACTTACTAAGAAAAATAACATAATATTCACTGATCATTTAGAGTTCTCTCTTTTGCCTCCTCTCCTAGAATCCACACAGCATCACAGTGGTTGCGAGGGAAAAAATTTTACATATTGACATCACTTGCAACATTCTAGACACGTGGCCACATTTCCACATCTGCTAACAGACAAAATCATTGTGCTCAGCACTATGCAGCGGCAGTTGGAACACATCATTTCAAAAGGATGCCAACCAGCAAAATATCAGCTGATAAGTAAAACACAGAGGTCATGCAGGTTTGACAAAGTCTCACAGTTATAGTACATGTTACTTTAAATAAAAGAAAAAAACAACACTGTATTTTTAGGTATTTCTGGTACATCTATTGTGATAAATATTTATGTATTTAGCAGAGCGGAGCAGCAGTTTCCTATATGGAATATAAATTATAGAAGTTAGCCACCTTAAACAGGCAACTTCATCTGGGTTCATTCTTTTAGGAAGAAAGAAACAAAACATGTTTTCTCAAACTCTTTTTCTCAGTGTCATCCTGTAATTTTAGTTCCAGCCCTGTTCTTGTACTTCAGTCTCATTTTACTCACTTCATCCAAGTGCTGAGCACAGTACTTACAACAACTTTAAGAACTGTCTCTAAAATGAGCTCCCAAACTCTTTTGAGCCTATGAATTTAAGAGACATTTTGTAGAACAAATTTCTGATACATCAAAAGCCAATGTGCTACATTTTCAGCCAGTGTGCTACATTTTCTTCCAATGTGAAGGTGTCCACTTCAAGGATCTTTAAAAAACAATTGCAAAGAAAGAGCATATTCTTGATACATAGGTCATATGTATGAGCACAATGTTCCTTTCAGATTTTGGGTTCACAACTGAATCACATTCACTACCTTTTGGTAAAAACCCTGGATATGACAAGGAAAAATAAAAAGAAAAAAAAAAAAAGAAGAAAAAATAAAAGAAAGGAAACAAACAAACAAACAAACCCAAACAACAACAACCCCACCAAGTACCAAGAAAGAGATTGTCCAAAGATGTGTTTCAGTATCTTGGCCAGTTTCGAGGTTTTGAGATTACGTGGAAATATCTTGTGTGTCTTTACAAGCAAGTCGTGTTAACTCTCCATCAGTGATCATCACTGCCTTTTTTTTGAAAACCTCCAACCTTATAACACCAGCTCATATGTGCACACTCCGCATCTCCTCCTCAAACTCTTGACTTTAAAAGAATTTTAATCACTGTAGATTTGCAAGTTTGATCATATTTTTGAGGATTTCCACCCAAGTGGATGTGCCAGAAAGGAATGGCTATAAACCTTTAATAGAGGACAGCAGATCAAGTGCTTTATCAAGTTGCTTCCTGATAAAAGACAAGTAAGTTAAGCCATGTAAAAGGTAACAACTCTCCTTCAAAGCAAATACTCTTGACTTTCTCTTCAAACCTTGGACCTTTGTGAAAGGATGGTCTGCCTTTACATTTGTTTACATGTGTTGATAATTCAGGAAGTGCTACCTAGTTAGATGTTCCCAAGCCATTCTGATTTCCTCTGCATTCTTCCAGTTGTAATATAGCTTAAAAGAATTCTGATTTTAATTCCAAATGAAATTCAGAAGAGTTGCAAAGCAAAACTCTTGACATCTGAATTTAGCAAATTAGTATAAAGTAGTTTCATGGACAGAATTAGTGGGCAGACAAATAACTATGGGAAAACTGTCAAAAGAGCCTCTAAGAAATTACACCTCAGAAATCTGAGGGTTCTTTTTAAAGAATGCATAACCATTTACATCAGGAAAAAAATCCAATTGGTATAGACTGTTTAAACAACATTGAACAATATTTTTAATCTAAAAATCCTACACTTCCACAGGCCAATGGGGATGGTCCTCTCAATAAAAATAAATAACCAACAAAACCAATGAGGGTCAGAAAACAGGCATCAAAAAAAGACAAAGTTAATGGTCACTTTTCACAATGAAAAGTAAGGTCATCAGTGGAGAGCTGCAGTGATATACCCTTGGGTCCAATATAGTCATTAATGACCAGTAAAAGATGGTAAGAGGTGATGAATGAAAGCTTGTGATTATGCAAAAGCTTGTTCAGTCTCACGAAGAGGAAACCCAACTGTGAAGAACTTCATAAGGACTTAATATCTTTTCCTGACCTTCATACACTTCCCTAGCAGTAAATGTTAGCTACTATCTTAGATAGGATATAAGTCAGAGCAAGCATTGGTGCTATTCTTACTTCCTTGTTAACTTGCAGAATACATCACTTCTGTAGAAACAGGCAACATGAGTCAACAGTAAGCTGAGTTTGTTCATGCATATGTTCCAGGATTTCCACTGTTACAAGATCTGATTTGGAGATGGAGACTGTTAAATAGCTTGTGTCTCCTCCTGCATGGCTTCTCCTGAATAATATTTCCATGCAAGAGTCTTCTATTCAATATAAAAATATCCTGATCTCCACCTACTACATGAACACCTTTAAACCCTTGGACACAGAGGCAAAAAATTAGAATTAGAGTGTTGCAACCTTTTGACGCAGGTGCTGTTAACCCCTTGCCAGAGTAGGACCATATAATCTAGTGCAGGTCACACAGGAACACATCTAGATGGGTCTTGGAAGTCTTGGAAGGAGACTTCACAACCTCCCTGGGGAGCCTGTTCCAGTGCTCTGTGACCCTTACAGTAAAGAAATTCTTTCTCATGTTGAGATGGAACTTCCTGTGATGTAGTCTACATCTGTTGCCACTTGTTCTGCCACAGAGCACAAGCGAGAAGAGGCTGTCCCTTCCTTCTTGACACCCAGTCCTCATATAGTTATAAACACACATTAAATCCCCTCTCAGTCTTCTCTTCTCCAGACTAAAAAGCGGCAGGTCTCTCAGCCTTTCCTCATAAGGCATGCATTCCAGTCCCTTAATCATCCTTGCAGTCCTCTGTTGGACTCTGTCAGGTAGATCTCTGTCCCTCTTGAACTGGGGAGCCAAGAACTGGATGAAATATTCCAGGTGAGGTCTCACTACGGCAGAGTAGAGGGGGAGGATCCACCTGATGTTACAGATGTCTGCAGGAAGAGCCACCCAAATGTGATGAATATTAGATATACATATATATAACTTCACACATGCTAAGATAAGACTTGTTGAGTCTGGCTTCCCAATTCTCCAAAGGCTTGTTATGCAGGCCATTTTCTCTCCCCTAATGGTAGGACTTACCAGGTCATTTCCTGCAATTGCTCCTTCTGACAATCAATTTCCCACAACAGTGCCCAGCAATTGAATGAGAGCAGAGAGGCTATTTCCTGAACACCAAGTATTACCTTTAATGGTGTCCAGGTAGTACAGAGACTAAAGAAGTGGTCCATGTGTTAAAATTTGGATTGTGACAAAAACATTGTGGAATTCTGAATGGGGAAATGAAGCAGGAAGACATTAGAAGTATAAGATGGCCAAAATGGGCAAGTGACGGGTAGAAAGTTTAGGAGATAAATTTAAAACATTTGTAGACATGAGCTGGGAGTACGGAATAAGAGCTGGGACTCAAATTGGTCTAAGAGAAAGCAGAGGGACAGATCTGGAAGGTTTAAGTGCCAATGAATAACAGCAGGGCAATCAAAAGAAAAGAATATGAATATAAAAGTAAATGGATTAGGTAGAAAGGAAAATAAATGTGAGTGGAAAGGCCAGAAAGCACATGTCCCAAAAAAGATCGAAACTTTGGATTCAGTGTTGTTACATTCTTCTGGCAGCATACAGCTGTGAAAACCACTGGAAGTAGTGTTTCATTTCCCTCTAGCAGCTAGTTCTTACTATAATAAAACCTTGTTACAGCTACCAATTACATATTTCCAGTGCAAACGTCTGTTCTAACCCAAATTGAGAAATGATATAACTCCATGTGATATAATTACTTTTCAGTTGGCTTTTAAATAGGAAACCACATCCAAAGCAAAATCCTCTAAATGGCTGTTTAGTTAGCTACTAAGTGAAGCATTCAAAAAGTTTTTTAAATTCCAGAACTGAAGCTGACTAGACAGACTTAATTCAGGTACATAAACATTACCATGGGATCTTGTCACCGAAAAACAAGCTACTCAGAATTTCCTTTATTCTTTATTTAAGAGTATTTCATTTCATATTGTCTGTTCAAATCCTCTACCACATATACTGAATATAAGAGCCTTTACACATAGTTATTTATGACAATCTTGTATGCACATTAAACACAGTCTTAATTTTATGTGTATATATTTGACAGTTAATTTTGCATGTTACGTTATTTTACCTATGCTTTAATTTATGTTTTTATTTTATTTCAAAGATATACTTTTGGCACACCATATTTCTTCTTGCATTTCTGTATCTATAGCTCTACTCACAGGGAAAAAAAAAAACACCAAATGAACAAACAAACAGCAACAATTAAAAACAAACAAACAAAAAAACTAACCCAAAATTCAGTGGCAACTGCAAAAACAACATTCACTCACAGTATCAAACTGAGAACTATAAAGCAACAGAAATTGCTCCAGTTCATATATTATCTAAATTACATGAATCTCTTTCACAGTGTTGAACTGCTGAGGTAAAAACAAAAGGAGAATGGGCCACTTCCTATTGCGTATTTTTTCAACAGGTAGCAAGGAGCTGAAAGATAAGAATTCCCTTAAATTTTCTGAAAATGCAGCACAAAATTTGCAGTTATCACTTTCCACCTCTAGCTAAAAGAAATACCGCAAACTGCAGAAAAATTACAAACACATACCTGTTCAGTAATCAGAAACGTCCCATGCTAAGTGAGATATTTTAACATCTGAGTGTTCGGAATTATTTCAATACAGAAAACTGGAAGAATATTCTTTAAAGTAAGCAAACAGAAGTTTAGCTTTCTGTAATAGCTTTCTGCTATTCGGAATGCTTTTAAAAAATCATTATGAGGCTCACATCAGAAAAATTGTTAAATGCTGTGATCTAACACCTCTAACAAAGTGAACAACAACAGAACAGGAACTTCTTTTAAATTATGTCCTTCTCCAATATGAAGCTCTAAGGATCTTTCTTTCAAGTCTCTTCATAAACTACTGCTCACTCTGTTACAGAACCTATCTAGTCTGATGTTCATACACTATCATTATCCTAAACAAATGCAAATGGCAAATTTGTTTCTCATAAAAAACAACTTTGTATACTCTTCCTTTCATTAGTTTCATAACTTATGAAGATTAAATAATGCTAAACTGAGCATTCAAAGTTTCAAGTAGAAAACAATATTTTGTCAAAATTGTTTCTACAATGTTTCAACTCAGAAGAGAAGGTTCTGGGAATGCAAACCAAGACTGGGAAGGGGGCATCTGGTGATGACTCATTTTAAGTGTGATTCATCAAGATTTTTTTTTCCCTTCCTATGATTTATACAGCTATCAGAAATCACTAAGAGAAACTCAACCTTTCATTGTAGCAAACACTTTGTGTTCTCTATATAGCATGCTTTTATTACTATCCATTAAAAATATAATTGGGGTTATCATTTGATCAAGATACCACAGTATTTTGCAGTAGAATGGTATCTGATGAAGAGAGAAACGTATCAGAAAGATCTCTTTTATCTGGCTGATGCATAATCAATGATCCTCCCTCTACAGATGGCTATGAAAGCATCCAAAAATGCTTAGATGTGAGAGTTCATGTGCCATAAGATGCTGGGGGGAGTATTTATCTTTTATAATTAGATTTTTAGCATACACTCTCCTCCCTGATCACTAGTCCCTTCTGGGCTTCAGTGATTTTTAACAATAAGTAAATATGTGAATGGCTGGAGTCCTGACCTCATCACATCTGGCACCATGATTTACACATACTAAGTATACTACTGATGACTTCAGATGTGATTACTGCACAATTAAAACACATCTATTTGTAGGCAAACAGTTTGAAATAAAAACATACAAATGTCACTGCAGGCAAACACGTTAAAATAAAAATATACACATCTCATGTACACAGCATATCAGGCTTATCACGACTGAACACCACTGCCTTAAGCCCTCCTCCTCACCTACATCCTTCTACTGCATTGTCAACAGGTACAATCACGTTCTGCTACTGAAAGTGTAACTCATTCACAAAGTTAATTTAATTCAGACAAAACTATCAAAGGCTACAGAAGTATTTCTAAGTTAGCAAAAGGCAGTATCATCAATTGTCAAACCACGTAAGGTTTCTAGATTTTAAACAGATTATACCTATTTCCATCTGTGATCATGCTATTATAAATACTTAAGATTAAAAACAGTTTCATGAGCTGGACAGTTTAGGGGAGGAGGTAGGGTGTGAGAAACTTTATCTGAAATTTACTATATCCATTAAAAATATTTTCATGAGTAATTCTTAGTACACATTGTAAGTGTCAGCCACAATCAAAGGAACACAAACAGCAAAACACTATTTCATTGGTAGACATCATTATTTGGTTCTCCTTAGCCAAAGAGCCTGCCAGAAAATACAATCTGAGCACAGTATTAAAAAAAAAAAAATACTTCTTTCACTCTCTTTCTCTAAGTATCAGCACAAATTTTTCACTCTCCAGTAAGAAAACCACTTTCAAGTAATAATCATTACCATGCTTCTTGTAATACTTGAAGCCACTTCTTCATTCTATAGTCAGAGGCTATACAACAAAGCTTCAAAAACTGATTCTGACTCTGTGATAACCCAGCATCAACTCCAGCAATGCGAAAACAATGAGCAACAGAGTTTCTTTAGAACCAAATTAACTAACTGCCATATTTATAGCAATAAAATTCTATCACTCCCCACACATTTTGATACTGAAATACAGACAAAAGCATGACTTGAAAAAAAATTCCTACTTAACTCAGAATACATATAGATACTTAACCCCTTCCAAAATGCTTAATCCTTCCCATCACAAACAGAGCAGCCTTCTCATGCATTTCTCATGCTTTACTTTCTCCAAATCACTTCTTCCTCCAAAAATATGAATGAGAAATTATTTGAAAAATACCTCTGTCCTCCTTTTCATAACATGATAAATTACAATACCTTATTAAATCTTCACTATATTACATATAGCGGGAGCGATATGCATTTTCTACCTATCTTACAAAAATATTTTCACTCCTACTTTCAAGGACACACACCTAAAGAGTCAGCAGCAAGTTCCATGTTTTACAAAATACAGGTTGAAATGTAAACAATCTCAATTAATGCTACCTAAATCAGAGGGCTATGACAAAGAGAGATTGTTTGTCTCAGTAAATTTCACGAAGGCACAGCACTATGACAGTAATATTTTTTCAATTTCTTACAAATGTATAACAAATCTTATCTGATGCACAACGATAAAAATGAGAAGAGTTTAAATTGTAGTAAGAACCACTAATAGAAGTGAAAAACTGGAAAATCTATATTTAACTTAGTGCTTAATCATTAGAAAGGTGCCCCATAATGACCATATGTTACTCAAATATGTTATCACACCTACAATTTCATCATATGTCTCCCAAGAAATTAATTAGCTCTAACTTTTTCAACTTTGACAAAAATGTCGCAGTAAGTCAGATTACTAGCTGCTACAAATGCCTCAAAATTCAAGCCTTGCCTCAGCTTTCATTTAACCTTTTAATTACAATCATTGACTAACATTTGGAAGGAAGATGTTCTCTTTTCTTGCATACGTAGTTGATAATAAAGAAATATTCAGTTTAAATTAATATTACTTTTTCAGCTACAAAAAAAAAAAAGCTACAAGTTACCTTAGCTAGACATGGAGTAACTTGAAGAGAATGAATACCAATAAAAATCACAGTGTGATTCCTGTACACAAAAGACCAGAAGCAAATCAGGACTCTCGGATGATTTGAATACACTGAAGCAATACAGAAGAACTCAACTTTCAGCTGCCACCTCAGTTCACAAAAAACAGCAAGAATTATGTTCTAGATTATCACAGGCATGATGAGAATTGATTCATTCAATGTTCTAGAATAAATAAAAAATAAAAGGGGAAAAGGTCCAAGAACACAGGATGAAAAAATCAATGAAATAGAACTTTAACAGTACACACTAACTACAATCCCAAACAGGGGAGAGGGAAGTAGGGGGTGTGTCAAGCTGATCTCACAAAAAAAAAAAATATAGCACAGAGTCTTGGTAGACATCATTCACAAATCTGGTTTATTTTGTTGTGCTAGTTACAGAAGAAATGCAGAAATCATTCTAATAATTCTCTAATAAATCATTACCTATGGAAGACACACCAACATGAAGTTAGAATTCTAATACAGGCATACAGACAAATTCTAATTTTTTGTCACAAAATACTGACCTCTCAGTCTTGATGTCAACAAAAATTAATGAAAAATATTTAATTTTACAATATATAATTCTAATTTCTTTACAAGTATTAGGCATATCAGTACAAAGCACTTCAAAGAAAATTAGAACTTCACTGTAAGATCAGCAAACAGAAAAATAAAGAGGTTACATCACTGTTGAAGGCTGATTTAGAGTTTCTTGAGGAAAAACTCTATAAAGCTATTAACGCTGTGCAGTATTAACTGCTAAATGTTCAATGAACAATCATGACTTTAAATAAAAAGCGAAACAACAATGGTTTGACCAAATTTTTCTTGTCACTATAAAAAGTAAAACAAGTAATTTGTGATTATTTTCTTCTCCAGGCTCAGTGGAAGGTTCCTGTTATGACATCCACTATTGATACTACCATTTATTATGAGAATATAAGTTTAACCATGCACTAACCATGCACACATACCACTAAAATGAAATACATTTTTTAACTGATCTGAAGACAGCTATGCTATTCCTGTGACTGTCTACAAGTGTTACAAAGATAAACTATTAAAGTTAAGCCAAAATTTAAGACAATAAACTCAATCTTTTCAAGATATGGAGGAAAAGAAAAAGTAATTACACTTAACAAACCCTAACTCTATGTGCATGATACCATAACTGAATTTAAAATGAAAAGGAATGGAAAAAAGAACCAAAAAAGTCACTCCCAAAATGAAAAAATATTTGAAAGCTCATTTTGTTCTACAAATTTTCAAATTTCATTCTCCATAAGGTTTTCCGTCTGCTTGAACTGCTGGAAACAATTTGATATGGATGTTGAATTTTAATTTCATCTTCCTCCACTTTTCTATAGAAATGTACATATTAAAGGATAAGGTGGCACTATGCAATATTTCTAATTAAATTTGACACTGTATAGTTGAGGATACAAAATACAATGTGTCAACTATAATTTCAAATAGAATTTTTGCAGCATCAAACATACAGGGACACTATGAGGTTACAAATTTGACTTTTCAATAAATATTCAAAATATTTACAACATAAAAGCAAAAAATTCATGTGTGAAAATTCCTGTTACAGCTGTACTATAAATTAGATTAAAAATCATACATTAAAAATGAAAAAGAAATACTGTCAAGACTAGTTCTCCAAAACCAGCAAACCATTACTTTTGGCCACCCCATAACTCATTTAATCCCACGTTATAATTCCAAGTAATTTGTCTACATGTCTTCTGCACGGAAACTAAATCAAAATCCCAAGTTTTATCTTTAACTAGAAGAAATCTAGAAAGCATTAAATTTTGTAATATGGTGTCTCAGGGAAAGTACAGTTCAGCCAACATACGCTCCAATTTTCTCTTTGAGATAGTTTCTACAGTATAATTATCTGTTTCATAAGGCAGCGCAATGCAAGAGCAAAACAGGCGAATGAGGTGAATTACAGGAAACACAGTTTTGCCAGAAACCCCAGCTAACAACAGAAATCAAGGAAATTAGATGCTCAAATAACAACTTACTTTCTTCCCCCTACAACTTTTAAAACCAGAAGCTGATACAAAAAGTAGGCATCTCAGACACATAAGAAATATTGCATAGTGCCACCTTATCCTTTAATATGTACATTTCTATAGAAAAGTGGATTTGTAAAAAGGAGGGAGAAATGCGTAACTGGCTGGGCAGGAGGAAAATTCCCAGAAGCTGATGTATTGTCTGACAACAGAAGACACCACCTAAGATTGATCAAACACACACACAAATTCAGGAACAAGCTCTAAAGTGACCACAGCTGACAGCAGGGCAGAAGTGTGCAGGGAGCAACGCCCCATCCACTGGCACCTCCTGGGGGCTCTGCAAGTCATCCCAACCCACTCCACTCAGCAGACACTTAGAGCCCATAATGGTTTAGGGGTCGCTCTCCTCAACATCGAAATCAAATCTAACTGGACTATCTGCATGCAGTGCTTAGCATAAGCTGAATGCTAAATTTTAAGTGTTCATCCTATGTGCTATGTTAGGAAAAGAGTCCCCCCAGTCTAAAAACAGATTGGAAAGAAAAGCCTAGTTCCTTCACTACAAATGCTAGTGAATTCACCTTTCTCACTCTCCTTCACAAGACCCATTTGCCACTGCAGATGTATCTGAAAGGAAAATGCCAGTCCCTCATATGAAACATCTCAAGAAACATTTTTCACACTGGAAACCAAGATCCTCAAGCACAAAGACTAGTAGAAATTATCCGTGCCTCTTTCAACCCTAATCTACAGAACCCAAGACACAACATTCCAACACATTCCACACCATTCCACACCATTATGAGCATACCTAAAGGATGCCTACAAAGGGAGGAAAGAAATCCAAAACCACTTATCCTGATCAACAAATAACTACTGAGCACTTTACACAGCAATACAGGCAGCTATTCTGCTCTTCCACCAGTCTTCTGACATTTCTCAACACAACACTGTTAATCCTCACAAACACAGAGTACTAAGAAGAGAGAATTCTGCGTTTTTTGAAGGCCAGGTGAATATGGGTATCATGACAAGTTTTGCTAAAGACAGCCCAGAGATCTCCAGGGCGCTGGGGGCAAAATGACACATTTCACCAAGAAGTTTCTGAAACTGCCCCAGTTACACTCCAGATGTAATTTCTTTTGTAGCAATCAGACTTTACTTGTCATTTCATATCCTAATCAAAACAACACAGACAAAAATAATTTGCTTACTGACGACACTTTTTTCTTAAAAACTGCCTTTTTAATGCTCTTCCTCTCCCACTTTCATTGCATTGAAATAGCGACTGACATCAGAAAGCAGCTGTGCTGCATGCACCCTGCCACAGCACCACAACTGCAGGAGAGCCTTCCAGCCTCCCTCTGAAAAGCTGAAACCTAATTAGGATGCTTAAGATAGCAATATGGATACTGCAATTGATAAATAACTAACCCAAACACATAAAGCTGTTACAAATGTGATGGATAATTTTTTAATCTTTTTCATCTAAAAACATTCTGGTGCTCCCACGTACTGCAGAGAAAACAATTGATGCTGCTTGAAAAAAATGCTTGCTTTTTCTATTTCGCACCTGCACTCTTCTGCTGTTTGTTTCACATCAAGATATTGATTGGCAGCTCTCAAGGTGGGCTGAATTAGAGTAACAGTACTTTGAGAATATGGACCACCAATATACTGTGAGATTCCTTCACAGATATGAGTAAGCAATAAAACATTATCTTCACATTTTAAAGAAATTTTTATAGTTTTGTCTGTATTCAGTGAGTTTGAAATTATATGAAAAGCAGACAAATATACTTTTCCATTTTTAACATTAAAAAAATGCATACAAATGTTCACATAGCTTTACAATTTTGTGGATAGGCTACACAAAAAGTGCAATTTTATGTTGTTTGAAGGCAGACCCTAACTTCTTATTTAAGCACCTCTACACTTAAGGACATTCTAAGGTATAAACACTGAAAGCTCTGCAAAAAGTAAATTCCTCCAGCAAAGCAGAAGTATCTTCAGAAAAACAGGGAGCCCTACCCTTAGGGATGTAAATTTCTAGTATTGATGTTTCAACATCCTAATGACTAGAGACAGAGGGGAGAAAGAGAGAGTGAGAACATAAAATGATTTACTGAACAAAGATTTTACTAATTTAGGTAGAATAATGGTGGAAGCCTGTTAGAAACAACAGACAGAACTGACCTATTGTGCTTATCTCATTTTAAAGTTCTCTGATTAGCCACCAGCACAGGCTCAAGCAAAACTCTGCTGAGGTGCAGGGATCTACTCATCTCCTCTATCCACATGGCACACCGTCCACAAGAGGCATCTGTAAGAAGCCCCAATGAAGCCAGTACCAATCTGAAGGCAAAGTCTACATTCATTTGCAAGGTCAAGGTCTTTTTTCTGTCTTCTATCACTATGTTGCACCTTAAAATTGATCTTAAAGTATGTATATTTAAAATGTAGTGCCCCATTAGCTTGGAATCTATACTTTTAAGGATAAATTGCCACTCTAAGAAGTAAGGCTGCAACAAACCAGAGCAATGCACTGGCAGTAATTCAAATTCATCTCAACAGGCCCAGCACAGACATCAAAGATGTACAAGCAAAACCTTCTGCAGAACATAAGCATTCAGTTACATGATATAGTAACATTACAGAGCTTGATCTAACTACTACAGGCTTTTGTATTTTTATGTACATAACATTTTACTGTACATGTAGAACATTAACGTGCTCCCAATTTCACATATAACAACTACAAATTTCTACAGGAGCTCTCGGGTACTTAAACGTAATTTCTGTCTTGTATTAGAAGCTTCATTTCATTGTCTGAATCATGGTAATAATCTTCTTAAGTGTATTCACAAATAAATTTTTATTATTCCAGATACATTAAATACTTAATAGTTATATTACATTTCCCTTATACTCTCTTAATGCACTGAAAGTCACAATTTGGATTTCTGATATGAACTAAAATTATTTTACTCACAAGTAAAAGTCCTTTCTCCTCACGCTAGACATTGCTGGCTGCAATTGTATGTATCACCTCCTATCTCTGCCTATAGACAAACTTCTGTCAGGTTTCAAATGAAATCTTCCAAATCTAATGTCTACAAACCACCAAGAAAGGTACAACAGCATAATTATGAAAGCATTTCTCTTAACAAGAACCATATTCATAGTCCATACACTTGTAGCAAACCACAAACACCTTTGAGCTATGATAGAACAAGTGAGTATTTGAAAATACAATTTACTTTCCAAATTGTAATTTGTGCAAGTGTACTAATTCAACAACACATCCCTCATATTACTTTAGATAAACACTGCTTCATAGAAAGGAATAGAAAAATGCAACTCTTTCAATAAGTACCTTTACTGAATAACTCATACATATCAAAAAGTATTCTAAAAGAAAAGATAAAAAAGTAGAAAAGATAAAAATTTCCTACCACAAAGTTAAAATTCATTAGGCCAGGATTCAAAATTGCTCCAGTATCACCATCTTACTTACACTACTTCACTGATATCAATATACTTACATACCACAGGGAAAAAAAATCTGCAATGTTAAATTGCAAGAAAAACCTATCCAAGCAATTTTCAGGTTAGGGTTTTTTTACCCAGAAAAGTTATTAAACACCACGTACAGTCAAACCACACATTAAAAAGAAGTACCTGTATCACCTACTAGACTGCTGAAAAGAATACCACTTGGGTCCCTGGACATTCATATCCAATAAAAACAATTCCATTTTGAAATAACTTTATGAAAATTTAAAAATAAGTATGACCAAAGTTTGCATCCCTGTTTCTTCTATTCCTGTGTTTCATGCTTCTTGGACAAGGGGTTTCAAACTTCAGAAGGAGGTTTCAGAAAGCTGAAGCCCATGCCCAATACATTCAACCCATTTGGAAATGCATAGTTTACCCAATTATGGAGTGCTTGTTGTATCTGGCACCACAAATAAAGCATTCAACTACATCCACAGGTAAGAATAAACCAAGCCTTTTTAGGCTACTTGCAGCAACTGAAAACAGATTTCTAAGCATTTAAGAGCTGCAAGAACAAACAGTGAGAAAGGAATTAGGTATTTTACACAGAACAAATGAAATAAAAATGTCTGGTGGCTAGTTTTCTCAAATTTTTAAAAAGGAAGTTTAAAAAAAAAAAGGGTGAAATAACAATTAGCTGTTGGAAAAACAGCTCTAATGAGTACGTGTAGTGCCATGGTAAAATACACAATTCGCTTAATAAGTAGGGAATGTAAGTCTAAAACTACAAAAAGAGTGAAATGCCATCTTACAACAAAACTGTATCCAAAGAGAACAGAAGGTACTGAATTTAAGTAGAATTCCACATGGCAATGTACACTAACTTCCCAAGAGAAGTATACCAAACTTTCTGTCTCCAGCAGTAATCACACAGCACTTCTCATATTCAAAATAATCCAAGTCCTCAAAATTAAGTGCTTACCAACATATCATGTCAGAAATCCTAGATGATGGAAATCAGAGAAAGCTGGAGGCTAGGAGTGAGAGGGGAAATCATAACAATATCTACCAGGAACAGTGTTTACTGTTGCCTACACATGCCTAGACACCTATTTATTAGGGCAACTGTGACCAGCAAGTTAAAACTGACTGGCCTATCTGCAGATTTTGGAGCTTCCTTTGTCACTGGCTAGAAGGTTAGAAAACGAAAATGAGAGTTAGTGGGACAAATCCTTCCTGCTTCCTTCCTTATGCAGATACCCTAAAGCTGAAGCTATGAACTTAATGGCAAAAATTACTGCTTTATGGTAAAAACTGTTTCCTTTTTTCCTAAAACCAAAAAAACCTCTATGTTAAGGTTTCATCCGCTGTGCACATTCCTGCTATTGTAGTTGTCTTGTTGAAGAATTACCTATCCACCACAGGAAACTCCCACCATTTACTAGGGTAGAACCTGGAGGAATCCTCCTTTACCGAGGGATTTGTTCTTGGTTGAAAGATTATCTCTTGAAGTGCCCTCAAGTACTAGGGTCAGTCCATAGCTGACTGCTGAACAGAACAAGGTGAACTACTCTGCTACCAAAAACAATTGTGTGTGATTGCTGTCTGACGAATTACCTTGCTTAAGCTCTAAAATATGAGGTGTCTGACAGTAAGAAGGCTGTCTGCAAGTCTTCCAAAATAGAAGACTATTTGCTGAATGTTCAGGATATATGCAGGGAACTTTTATCATGATAACATTTAAGAACACAGACATGCTGGATGCTCCCTACTCTATTTTGCTAGAAGCAAAAGAAAGGGAAAGAAGGAAACACTTCCAAAACTTATTTCCTGTATGACTACATTTACAAGCTGCTGGTACAAAAGGAACAGCCATGGAGATCACAGCACCAGAAAAGACTCTCCTAGATCAAGTCCACTGCCGAGTCTATCGCATCATCACACCAAAGAGAGAGGAAGGAAAAAAAGACAGAAATTAAATTAAACACCCACATACCCCACAAAAATGGATGATACATTGACATTTCTCTTTAAAATTAGCACAAACTTGAAAGGAAACTCTCAAACAAAATTAAATGCACTAAAATAACATCCGACCTAAGCACGTCCCACTTTCAAAGAGGTTTTGTAAACCTCATACAATGTATGAATTTATTAAAAATACCTGACAGAAGGGGTCACAAGTAAAGACCATCTAATCTTTTGTCAAATCAAGAGCTCTATGGTGATCACTGGTCAAAGACTTTGAACATTTCTCAGGATATCTTTGCCACCCCTGAAAATTCAGTGAAACACTACTCAACAAATAACTTGAATGTCTTCTCACTTCTTTTATTTCCAGAGACATAACTATTACGCCTGCCTTCAGTGCCACCAAAAGTACTTCATTACAAACTGCATACACAGAAATTTCAGTTGCCAAGCACATAAAAGATCCAGCAGTCATGGAAACAAAAGGAGAAAATATATTCAGGGTTTCTTTCTTTTATATTATAAAATCGCAGGCTGCTCTGAATTTGGCAGAATGGACAACCTCTGACAAAACTTTGTTAAACAAAGTTTTACATACAGTCCTAACTTGATCTAATTACATAATAAACCAGAAGCCAAATCTGTCCAAGCAGAAAAGTGTAATCACGTAGGCTCTGAAGCACTGACAATAGCTAGACATCTTACCTCCAAAGCATGGGAGGAAGGCATCTAAACTGAGTTCCATCAATGCCAAAAGGGGATAAAAATATCTGTAAATATTTTAAAATAAACCAAATTATGTTTCCTGAATGTTGAGCCTGTAAGTGCAGCTAAATTGCATTTGCAAGCTAATACCTCACCTTTATGGGGGCATTAAGAAATAATCACTATAATACTCATACTGTAAGTGGGAGAAACAGAAAAACTGCAACTATCAATACAACTTTGAAATATTTAAGGGCTATTCATTTTGCCTAAACTTGCTATCCTGCTAAGAGGAACAGTCTTGGTTCACTACTTACACTCACAAAATTCAGCTAGAAGGTGATTGGCTTGTTCAGACTTCTCACGGGAAGCATTCACTCCCACATGTTATGCTGCCTGTCAGTGAGATGATGCAACAAGGGGGTGGGGGTGGGGGGGAAGAGGGAACCCAAAATGTGGTTTGTTTTTTGTTTGTTTGTTTGTTTTTTTAAAGCTGTATCACACAAGCACACACACTTGCTTGGGAGTGCCTCCAGGTTACTGAGTGAAGAATTGTGGGTCATTGGTGGGTTTGCCTGGAAAATTGTAAGGGGAAAAACAGAATACAAATCAATGCGATTTACCGAGCCTAAGACATTACTTAATGTTTACTTTGGACAAACTTTGCTCACATTGTTATATTCTATTAAATGTTTTTGCCAAGTAGACCAGCTCCAGTATAGGTTAAGTCTGCACTGGGAGCGGAAAACTGCAGTGAAAAGGGCCAAGAGGTCTTTGAGGGGCTTTTTGAAGTGAGGAAAGCAGCACACCTGTGCTAAGTGCTGTCACCTTGCGGGCAGGCTGTTCAGGTGGTGTGGGCAGAGCCAGCACACACACATACCGGCACATCTAAACGAGGAGTAAACAACCACACCCAAGAAGAAGCCTCAGGAAGGGCAGCCACCAAGCACAGAGGTGAGCTCCGTTGATTGTAACTGGTCCTTTCCCAGAAAAAGACCCAGCATGGTGACCACACAGGTAAAAGCCATTGCTGGGAGGAATGTAGGGACCCAAACAGAATTCCCTCCTAGACACGTAGCTGTCCAACTGTCTGGTTGTAGAGTGTCTGAGCCTGGCACTGGTACCAGAGCCTGGCACTGGTACCACAGGAAAGTAGAGAGGACACCCACATGCAGTGTAAGCAGGTCAATGATCTGCTCAGCCAGGTGGCAGTACTGGAACTGAAAACATTGAGGAGTATCAGAGAGAGTGAGAGAGACTGGTGGAGCCACACACTGATACAAAGGTAGCAGATAGAGGTTCATCAAGAAGCAGAATATCCCCTCCCCTCCTGCCACCAGGCAGTAGGAGGAGACCTAAAAGACAGGGGGGCAGAAGAAACAGGTCCCTACTTGTGGAGGCAGGCAAATCCCCTCCCACACCTTGCCATTTGCCCTTGCACAACAAGTATGGGGCTCTGGAACTGGAGGGCCAGGCAACAGAGGAAGTAGATGAAGGTCTGTCCATTTGGACCACTTGTGTTAAGGAAAAAAGGAGAGTAATTGTTGTAGGCGATTGTCTTCTGACGGGTACACAGGGCCCCATATGCCAACCAGATCTATATTGCATGGAAGTGGGATAAAACCAAGCTCACTAGAGATGTGCCTAGGTGTGGCGTGCCCATGTCAGGGGTGAAAAATTGATAGTCCAGCTCAACTTCAGTCAGCATCTGTACCAATGCACGCAGCATGGGCACACATTTCCAACAAGAATAAATAGAAGCCATTGCACAGTGGGACAGCTATAACAGTAGCCACCACAGAAACATGGTGGGATGACTGGCATGACTAGAGTACTGCAATGATGGCTATAAGCTCTTCAGAAGGGACAGGCAGGGAAGGAGAGGTGATGGAATGGCACTGTATGTTAGGGAGTGTTTTGATTGTGCAGTACTCAACAACTGTGATAGTAAGGTCAAGTGTTTATAGTAAGGATTAGGGGAAAGGCCAACCAGGCAGACATTCTGTTGGAAATCTATTAGAGACCACCCAACCAGGATGAGGAGGCTGATAAGGCATTCTACAGGCAATTGGCAGAAGTCTCCAAATCAGCAGCCCTTGTTCTCATGGAGGACTTCACCGGACATCTAATAGAAATATAACACAGCAGAGAAGAAACAATCTAAGAGGCTCTTGGAGAGGGTGGATGATGACTTCCTGACATGACTAGTGAATGAGCCTACCAAGGGAGGTGCCTCACTACACCTGTTGTGCTTTACAACATTAGGGTAATAGTAGATCCAGTTAAAAGACAGTAAAGTGCAAAGAGCTGCTAGTTCAGAAACTCTAGAACTCCTGCAAAGTGACAAGCAGTTGAAAACTGTAAGAGCAAGTGTTCTCAGAGAAAAGGAAATCCATAATACTGTCATTAGCTATAGGATAGTGGGTAAAATAATTATGGATTTTTATCCAAGTAATCCTGAATGCTCTATTATAGATTAAGCCAATCAGTGGGAATGCATCTGAAGATTTAATTACACGACCTTCTTTCTCTTTTCATGGCTGAAGAAATTATACACAAATTCTAGAATAAATTAAAATACATGGCAATTAAGTACACTAATTCATCTGTACTTTTTAATTCTGACCTTCATTTTTTTAACCATCCCTTACTATCTGCGATATAACCTAAAACCTTTGATTTACTCACACTGAATAAAACTGAAAAGCTAAAATGCCCTGTGCAGCTTTTGTCTGCTCTGAGTCACTCCTTGCACATCCAATAGGATATCCTACAATTTTATTATTTTTTTTCATCTTAGCTGTTATTCAACGGAAAGACTCTTTCAGTGGGTGCTTTCTGTGTGTTCTTCCAGCTGCCCAGTGGCATGCTTTCCACGACAGATGCTCTGGCTTCATTCTTAACATATGTTCCAGACGATAATGCCATCTTCTTTTCTGGATAACTTTAGAGCAAAGGGATTTCTGAGCTGTTTAACGAATCTTGGCATCTGTTATAAATTCATTCCATTTAATACATATTATTTTTCTAAGGCTTTTTTTGTCTGAGACATTTAGATGTCTGTAATTGTGTTGGTTTTCCAGCTTTCATATCTATATATTGTGATGGAAATATGTGAAGTCTCATACCCTGGTCTTTAAAATATGTATTTGTATGACCATATATTATTTAACTGGTAAATTAAACTGTTGACTTGCCAGTTAGTAATGTTAACTCCCTACTGAAATCCCCTGATGACAGGCACCTTACCGCAAAGTTCTGTAATATGAGGCTGTGGAACATCAGCACCCAGTGCCTAGGGTGGTGGTAGAGGCCCCATCCCTAGGGACATTCAAGGTCAGGCTTTATGGGGCTCTGAGGAACCTGACATCACCAACCAGATGTCCCTGCTTATTCCAGGGGGGTTCGACTAGATGACCTGTAGAGGTCCCTTCCCATCCAGTGCATTCTATGATCCCATAATTCTATTTTGTACATATATTTATTCCCTTCTTATAATTCTTTACCTTCCAGGATAGTATTTGAGTTGGGCTTTTCTATGAATCAACTATTTTTTTCTAGATTTTTCTCCTTATAGTTGTATAATAGCGTTGTAAAACGAAACAAAACCCAACAACAACAAAAAAACCACAACAAAAGATGCTTCATAGAAGAATTTTTCTTTCTTATAGAAACTTATGATTTCTTAAGTAATTAAAACATTACCAGTCTCTCCAATGCAAGCTTTTGCTATTTTCTTTCCTGAAACCCTGCCCTCACATTAAACTTTTTCTAGTGTTTCCTTCTTTGAAGCTACTGTCTCTAGAGACAGGTACATCATTTCTACACCAAAATTGCTCTTATTTCTAGCCTATCTTTTAAATGTCTCCATTCTCTGTATTTTTCCCACTTTATCAGTCACACTCTACACTTGACAGGCCCACCATCTGCATAGAATTATGCAAAAATAGTAGTATTTACCAGTGACTCTTTCCACCAAGATCAGAGAGTAACTGTACCCAAGGGAAAGGTGTAGTATAACTAATGATAGACTTCTACACCAAGAATAAGGAATAGCAGTTACAGCATGAACCAAAAGGAAAATCTCTGTAAAGCACTCCCATTTCTTCTATTTTTATCATTTCAAACCAGGAACAGAATCTCTAAGTATAGCAGAAGTGGAAATCATCACTGCATGTTTCTCCTTTCAGAAATGGAAGTGTTCTTCAGTACAGCATGAGCATAAAAGGCTATTTCCTTGGAGACTATCCATACAGCAGACTACAAGAAAGTTCTCCCGATCTTTACCGCTCTAAGTACCTAGTCCATATCCGAGGCTCCACAGCAGCTCACACCATTCGATAGTTAAAAAGGCACATCAATGCAGTGAACACTAAAAAATTAAAATTAAAAAACCCACCTCTTTTCTCACAATAAGAATTTAAACAAAATGCTATCTTTACTTTTTTTTTTAATCTTTATGATTTTAATCCCCTGTAATACTTTATGTACACTAAAAGCCTTTGCATTTAAGATGGTGTATTTTAAAACACCATTTTGGCTGGTGAGCTGATCGGGATCGACACCGGGTCCGCTGTGCCTGCTTTGGGTTCTCTCTCTTTTCGTTTCTTTTCGGGGTTTGCGGGGCGGAAGGACCCTGGCAGAGAGCGACAACCAGCGGTCGTCCTCTCGCGTGCCTGCTCGGGATTGTGATGTCAGCCGCGGGAATTTTTAAAACCCGGCGGGGCTGAGTGCGCGACGCCATTTTGGCTGGTGAGCTATAGGCTTCTTGCCTGTTTGCACGTGCCAGGTCAGCTGACAGGATACAGGGGAAAAAACCAACCAAACAAACAAAAAAAAACAACCTCTCAATAAAATCTCCGATCTCAAGATCTCTTGCCAGCAGGTACCTACCATGGTAACAACTCGGACAAAGGGTGTTAAACATGCAGTAGGTTCCCAGGCTGAGTCTCTCTACAAGCATGCTGGTGTTCAGGCTTCTATCTGCAGTGAGTGTTTGAGCCTGGCACTTGGTGTGGAGGGTGAAGGAGACACCTGTGTCAGGTGTGACCAGGTGAATTGTCTCTTAAATTTAGTAGCTGAGCTGAAGGATGAAGTGGCTGAGCTGAAAGCGGAGATAGCAAGGCTCAGGACCATACAAGAATGTGAAAGGGAGTTGGATATGTGGGAACAGGCTTTGAAACCCCCTCCAGTTGAGGGGAGCAGTGGAGGATGGATACAGGTCCCTGTCAGGGGAAGCAAAGGGAATGCACCCTGACCCTCCTCCCCTCCCCTGCTGCCCTTGAGCAATAACTATGAGACTGCAGTCTGAGGGCAATATGGATGAGAGTATTGTAGAGGAACCAATCAAGGAGATGCCAAAGACGAAGCAGCCCCCCCAAACCTTAAGGACCAGTGCTACAAAGAAAAAGAGAAAGGCTATAGTTATTGGAGACTCTCTCTTGAGGGGAACAGAGGGACCCATATGTCGTCCCGACCCATCCCATAGGGAGGTGTGCTGCCTACCTGGGGCCCGGGTGAGGGACATCACCCAAAGGTTACCTAAACTAATCCAGCCCTCTGACTATTACCCATTGCTGGTAATCCAGGCTGGAAGTGAAGAAATTGAAAAAAGCAGCACCAGGAAGATTAAAAAGGAATTTAAGGCCCTTGGGAAATCGATTGATGGGGCAGGAGCTCAAGTGGTGTTCTGCTCAGTTCCCTCAGCAGCGGTGGTGTACACTGAGAGGAACAGGAAAACCCACACCATCAACAGTTGGCTTAGGAGATGGTGCCAGCAGCGGAATTTTGGCTTCTTTGATCACGGGGCAACTCTTACTGCACCTGACCTGCTGGACCAAGTTGGGTTGAATTTATCTAGAAAGGGTAAGAGGGTGCTGGCACTGGGGTTGGCAGGACTCATCAGGAGGGCTTTAAACTAGGTCTGAAGGGGGTGGGTGTGGAAACCAGTCTCCCTGGAGAGGAAGGAGGACCACATAAACTGGTGAAATCAGCAGCCCAGCTGAAGTGCATGTACACCAATGCACACAGTATGGGCAACAAACAAGATGAACTGGAACTCTTGGTTCACCAGGAAAACTATGATGTAGTTGCCATCACAGAAACACGGTGGGACGATTCTCACAATTGGAGTACCGCACTGGGGGGTTATAAACTCTTTAGGAGAGACAGGCAAGGCAGAAGAGGAGGAGGGGTGGCCCTGTATATTAGGGAATCCTTTGATGCCTCAAAACTTGAGGTTGCAGAAGAAAGGGTTGAATGCTTGTGGGTTAAAATCAGAGGGAGGCCGCACAAAACTGACATCCTGGTTGGAGTCTGTTATAGACCACCCAACCAGGACGAGGAGGCCGATGAGATATTCTATAAGCAGCTGGAAGCTGTCTCAAGATCATCAGACCTTGTCCTTGTGGGGGACTTTAACCTACCAGACATCTGCTGGGAACTTAATTCAGCAGAGAGGAGACAGTCCAGAAGGTTCCTAGAGTGCATGGATGACAACTTCCTGATGCAGCTCTTAGGTGAACCTACCAGGGGTAAGGCTCTGCTTGATCTGCTGTTCTCAAATAGAGAAGGGCTGGTGGGAGATGTGATGGTCGGAGCCTGTCTAGGGTGCAGCGACCATGAGATAGTGGAGTTTTCAATATGCAGGGAAATAGGGAGGAGCAGTAACAGAACCCTCACTTTGGACTTTCGGAGGGCAAACTTCAGGTTGTTCAGGCAACTTCTTCGGAAAGTTCCCTGGGTAACAGCCCTTAAGAAAAAAGGGGTCCAGGATGGTTGGACCTACTTCAAACAGGAGCTCCTAAAGGCACAGGAACTGGCAGTTCCCACATGCCATAAGACGAGCCGGCGGGGAAGACGACCGGCCTGGATGAGCAAGCAGCTCCTGAAGGATTTAAGGGAAAAAAAGAGGGTTTATCGCCTTTGGAAAGGGGGGGAGGCAACTAGTGAGATGTTTAAGGATGTTGTTAGATCATGTAGAAGAAAAATTAGAGAGGCAAAAGCACAGTTAGAAATTAAACTGGCCGCTTCCGTGAAGGACAACAAAAAGCATTTTTATAAATATATTAATGCTAAAAAGAGGGACAAGAGGAGCCTCCACTCTTTATTGGACGTGGAGGGTAACATTGTAACTAAGGATGAGGAGAAGGCTGAGATTCTAAATACCTTCTTTGCCTCCATTTTCAACAGTAAGGCAGGAGGACTTCAGGATAACTGGCCTCCTGAACTGGTTGATGGGGTCAAGGAGCAGTGTTGTACTCCCGAAATCCATGTGGAATTAGTTCGAGACTTGTTGAGTCACTTGGATATTCACAAGTCCATGGGACCTGATGGGATTCATCCTAGGGTGCTGAAAGAGCTGGCAGATGAGCTGGCCAAGCCTCTCTCCATCATTTTCCACCAGTCCTGGCTCACTGGAGAGGTCCCAGAAGACTGGAAACTGGCCAATGTGACACCCATCCACAAGAAGGGACAGACAGAAGAACCTGGGAACTACAGGCCTGTCAGCCTGACCTCAGTGCCAGGGAAAATCATGGAGCAGATTGTCTTGGGGGCGATCACTGCGCACCTGAAGGATGGCCAAGGAATCAGGCCCAGCCAACATGGATTTAGGAAGGGCAGGTCCTGCCTCACCAACCTGATCTCCTTCTATGATCAGGTGACCCGCCTGGTGGACGTAGGAAAGGCTGTGGATGTAGTCTACCTGGACTTCAGCAAGGCCTTTGACACCATCCCCCACAGCAAACTCCTGGCCAAGCTGTCAGCCTGTGGCTTGGACAGCAGCACTCTGTGCTGGGTTAGGAACTGGCTGGAGGGCCGAGCCCGGAGAGTGGTGGTGAATGGTGCCACATCCAGCTGGCAGCCTGTCACTAGTGGTGTCCCCCAGGGATCAGTGCTGGGCCCCATCCTGTTCAATATCTTTATTGATGATCTGGATGAGGAGATTGAGTCCATCATCAGTAAATTTGCAGATGACACCAAGTTGGGAGCAGGTGTTGATCTGTTAGAAGGTAGAAGGGCTCTGCAGAGGGACCTTGACAGGCTGGACAGATGGGCAGAGTCCAACAGGATGGCATTCAACAAATCCAAGTGCCGGGTGCTCCACTTTGGCCACAACAACCCCATGCAGAGCTACAGGCTGGGGTCAGAGTGGCTGGAGAGCAGCCAGGCAGAAAGGGACCTGGGGGTACTGGTTGACAGCCACCTGAACATGAGCCAGCAGTGTGCCCAGGTGGCCAAGAGAGCCAATGGCATCCTGGCCTGCATCAGGCATAGTGTGGCCAGCAGGAGCAGGGAGGTCATTGTACCCCTGTACACAGCACTGGTTAGGCCACACCTTGAGTACTGTGTCCAGTTCTGGGCCCCTCAGTTTAGGAAAGATGTTGAATTGCTGGAGCATGTCCAGAGAAGGGCAACGAGGCTGGTGAGAGGCCTTGAGCACAAGCCCTATGAGGAGAGGCTGAGGGAGCTGGGACTGTTTAGCCTGGAGAAGAGGAGGCTCAGGGGTGACCTCATTGCTGTCTACAACTACCTGAAGGGAGGTTGTAGCCAGGAGGGGTTTGGTCTCTTCTCCCAGGCAACCAGCACCAGAACAAGAGGACACAGTCTCAAGCTGCGCCAGGGGAGGTTTAGGCTGGAGGTGAGGAGAAAGTTCCTCACAGAGAGAGTGGCTGGCCATTGGAATGTGCTGCCCAGGGAGGTGGTGGAGTCACCATCCCTGGAGGTGTTCAAGAGGGGATTGGACGTGGCACTTGGTGCCATGGTTTAGATAGTCATGAGGTTTAGGGTGACAGGTTGGACTCGATGATCTTTGAGGTCTCTTCCAGCCTTCTTGATTCTATGATTCTATGATCTTTGTCCTACATGGTATGTTCTAAGTAGTATTTAATAATGCATTCTTCATGCATTGTTTAAATTGTAATAGGTCCAGTTTCTTTGTAGGGAATAATTGCTAATATTTACTCTGAGGAAAGATTAAAACATTAATGTACTGATTCATTTCTTGCTTCCGGTATTAAAAAATAAAATACGCACATTCTAAGTGAAGAAACACAAACAGATTTTCAAGGAACTCCAAGGAAGATATTTGGAACATTTTAAAATATGTTGATTGGTAAAAGACACCCCATTTTTAAACTGTATATCTTATCAGTATAAAACTTTCCTTTACACCCCAGCTACAAATATATTAACAATCTACCAAAACTCTGGATGGCTTTTAGGGAATAAAGTGGATTCCAAAAAAAGGAAAGACTACTAATACGCTAAAGCTCTAAATTAAGATGTTTACTACAAGAATACAAATTCCTATTGTGAGGCAATTTGCCAATGACAGTGATTTCACTGAATATAAACATCTGTAATTCTTTGTCCAGCAAAACTCAACCTTACTATAAAGATCCTTTACTTTTGTAAGGAAAGGTCACACATACTATAGATATCCAGACAGCGATGCTTTTGCATTCACGTTGCCTCAATAAAAAGCTTCTATCTTCCTCTTATTTCATCCAGCTCAAGCAGCAACTTGTTACATGTTTTACAGGATAATTAATTACAAGAAGCCAATACAAAATTCAGATTTTATGTTATGTAAGAATAAATTTAATTATTGAAGTATGTTCCTCACAAACACTTGAAATACCTATTAATAGTAGGGATTTTCTGAATGTGACCTTGTTTGAGTGGGTCAAGCTTTTATTATCAAAGGTAATAGTTATTATTATTTACCTATCCACAGTAGATTATTTAAGCCCTCACTACAATAGACTCAGCATTTGTAGTATCATCTATAAATTACTGCAGTGACACTTGAGCAGCTGGCACAAAAAAAAACTCTCACTTAGTAAAAACCCTCACTTAGACTTAGATGCAAGTATATATTACACAGCTATTGTATACCACAAATTATACACTACGACCATAACTGTTTCCCTAACCCTCTTTGTACACTAAATGATATCTACAGCTATATTCTTGAAGAGAGTAAAGGAGAACACAAAGTGGTAGAAAGTATCCCTAAAAAATAGCTGTGTTTGTTTGGGGGGTTTAGGGAGTTTTGGTTTTGGTTGTGGAAGTAGGTGGGAGGGGTCTGGTTTTTTTATTAGAAAAGAAAGCTAGCGTTATGGTCATGGCAAATAAGAAAATACAAGGTGTTTGTATGTGCCTTGAAAATACACGCTCATTCACCATGAAATTTATCTGTTTGGTCTGGTATCAGCATGGTTGCTCACACTGCTTGCATGTAACAGCAATTCCTTGTCTCCTTTGGAGCAAGGATGGTTTCATGAACTGAAGGAAAAGTTCAGCAGCTCTTCATAAGCTTCTTTGTGCCAACAGCAGCTCCACATAAAATCCTATGCACATTGTATAAATGAAATGTGGAAGATCTTGGCTGTGATTGAAAACCCAAATACAAATGTTTGTAACAAAAAAATCATTTCAAATATTCATTATGCAAGTCAAAAATTATAAAGAGCTTGGCAGCGGCAGAGTGTCCTCTGTGCTCCCCTCCCTCCCCCCACTCCCCACGGCAGGCAGCCCCAGGCCTGTCTGGAGGAAACGTTGCAGGCTGTGGAAAAGAGACTTACCCATCCCGCAGGCCCAGGTGGCCTTCAGCAAAATGGTAACACCCTCAGAGGTTAGGGCATGGGAAATCCAGATCCAAAATGTGCCCAGCATGTCACAGGAGGTGATCGTGCCACTCTGCTCCTCCCTGGTAAGAGAACACCGGGAGCACTGTGTCCAGTTCTGGAGTCCTCAGCACAAAAAGGTCAGAGGGTTGTAACCCCTCTGCTGTGAGGACAAGCTGAGGTTATTGAGCTGGGGTTATTCAGCCTGGAGAAACAGAAGGCTCTGGGGAGGCCCTGATGATTCTGCTCCCAGTGGGGGGTTGGACTAGGTGATCTTTCGAGGTCCCTTCCAACTCCTCATGTTCTGTGATTCTCTGAAACCCAGAAGTAGGCTTGTAAAGAATGAATAGACTTGGACTTTGTTGGCTGAAGAACTGGCTAAAAGACCAGGTTAAAGAGTTGTGGTGAATGGAGTTAAATCCAGTTGGCAGACAGTTACAAGTGGTGTTCTCCACCATTCCTTACTGGAGCCAGTTCTGTTTAACATCTTTATCAATGATTTAGATGAGGGGATCAAGTGCACCCTCAGTATGTTTGTAGATGACACCAAACTGAGTGGGCGTGTCGATATCCTGGAAGACAGGGAGGCTCCTGCAGAGAAATCTGGACAGGCTGAGACCAGTAGTATGAGATTCAACAAGATCACATGGAGAGTGCTGCAATAAGGCCACAACACCCCCACGCTACATTTCAGGATTGCAGAAAAGTGGCTGGAGAGCTGCCTGAGAGAAAAATACCTGGGTGTGCTGATTGACAGCTGGCTGAATATGAGCTAGCAGTGTGCTCAGATGGACAAGGAGGCCAATGATACCCTGGCTTATATCAGGAATAGTGTGGCCAGCAGGTCTAGGGATGTCATCATCCCCCTCTACTCAGCACTGATAATGCCACACCTCAAGTACTGTGTTCAGTTTTCGACCCCTCACTATAAGGAGATAGAGGTGCTGGAGCATGTCCAAAGAAGAGCAACTAAGCTGGTAAAGGGCCTTGAACACAATTCTTATGAGAAACAGATGGGGGAACTGGGGTTGTTTAGTCTTCAGAAGGGGAGACTGAGGGATGACCTCATCATCCTCTAAAAGTACCCCAAAGGAGTTGTTAAAGCAAGGTGGGGATTGATTTCTTCTCACATGCAACAAGTGGCAGGACAAGAGGAAATCGCCTCAAGTTTTTCCAGTAGAAGTTCAGGTTGGATATTAGGAAAAATTTCTTCACAGAAAGGGTCATCAAGCATTGAAACAGGCTGCCCTGGGAAGTGGTGGAGTCACCATCCCTGGAGGTATTTAAAAGAGGCATGAATGTAGTTCTTAGGAACATGGTTTAGTGGTAGTGGTTGAGTAGTAGTAATGGGATTGCAAGCTGCAGGGTAAATGGTTGGACTCAATCTCAGAGGTGTCTTCCAATCTCAAAAATTCTATGATTCTATTAATTTCAGCCAAAGTCTACTTTTACAGCAATTCTACCACATTAGAAGAAGCTCTACAGAAATTCTACTGCAGAATCTACAGAAAACTCAAGAAGTTTAAGTTATCAAGTTATCTGAAATTTTACTGATTGTCCACCAACACAGCATGCATATTCGGAACTCTGAGAATCGTAATTTTAATCTTGAGTAATATCCAGAAGCCAACAACTCACTAGCCTCAGAAGGGTATCTCACTGTCTATAGCTCTGGGTGTTTGTTTTGGGTTTGGGGGTTTTTGTTTGTTTGGGGTTCATTTCCTTAAAATACTCTTTTTAAACAGCTTTCAAATTCTAAACACAAGAGAATTACAAAGCTACTATATCATCTGGATTAAGGAAACAGTTAATGTTTTAGACATTAACCAAGTCAATATTCTGTTAAAAATTAGTTGTTTAAAACCTGTAAACACACAAGAATAGCAACTAGGTATAGAATCATAGAATCAACCAGGTTGGAAGAGACCTCCAAGATCATCCAGTCCAACCGATTACCCAGCCTTAAGCAATCAACTAGACCATGGCACTAAGTGCCTCATCCAGTCTTCTCTTGAACGTCTCCAGTGATGGCGACTCCACCACCTCCCTGGGCAGCCTCCTGATGGCATTTTTTTATTCAATCATGTTTAGAACTAGCAGAGAGAATAAATCAATGGCCCTTTTCTAAGCATGAACTTCAAAGAAAACCATCTTGAATTACAGAATCACAGAAACGTTCAGGTTGGAAAAGACCCTTGGGATCACCAAGTCCAACTGATAACCCTACTCTAACAAGGTTCACCCCTAAACCATATCCCCAAGCACCACATCCAAACGACCTTTAAACACATCCAGGGTTGATGACTTAACCATCTCCCTGGCAGCCCCCTCCAACGCCTGAACACTCTTTCTGTTGAAAAAAAGTTTTCCTAATGTCTAGTCTAAACCTACCCAGTCACAGCTCAAGGGCAATACCTCTTGCTCTATCACTAATCACCTGTGAGAAGAGACCAGCATCAGCCTCTCCACAATGTCTTTTCAGGTAGTTGTAGAGAGCAATGAGGTCTCCCCTCAGCCTCCTCTTTTTCAGGCTAAACAGCCCCAGCTTCTTAAGTTGCTCTTCATAAGATTTATTCTCCAGCCCTTCCCCAGCTTCGTTGCCCTCCTCTGCACTCACTCCAGCACCTCCACATCCTGTTGTATTGAGGTGCCCGAAACTGGACACAATACTTGAGGTGTGGCCTCACCAGAGCTGAGTACAAGGGGACAATCACCTCTCTACTCCCACTGGACAGTCCCTTTCTTCCAGGCAGCTGTCCAGCCACATTGCTAGAAAGACTGACATGGTCAGACTAACAGGTCTATAGTTTCCCAGATCCTCCTTTCTTCCTTTCTTGTAGATAGGTGTTACATTTGCTACCCTCCAGTCCATTGGGACCAGTGCCAACATGCCCCGGGGGAAAAAATTCCTTCCTGACCACCAGCAATGGCGATTGGCTATTCCCTGAGCATGTGAGCAAGACCTGCTTCCTCCTCCTGCAGGCTGGTCACACCTCCCATGGGATGTCCAAGCCCTATTCTCCCTCAACCTGGAGCCATCTCAGGGCATTCCGAGAGTGGTCAAATGCCCCTGGCCTGATCAAGCTTGGGGGCAGAAATCCTTTCCTGTGCCTGGCTGGACACCAATGGGTCCTCCTGTTGTCATGAAGGGGAATTATTAATTACCCTTACAATAATAATAAACAATATGGTAAGCGGCTATTAATAAAATATTAGTAACACTTTATTAATGAAAATTGCTGAAACTTGTTAAATATGATCATTGTACGGTTGGAAGATATATTTACAATGGGAATATGCAGTCTTAGGGCAAAATACAAACTATTCTATGCAAATTAGGAGGCAATAACTTGGAAAGAGAAGGTCCCTGAGAGCAGATAGCGCTCAATTACAGCAGGGGAAGGCCCAATAAGAACCTTTAAACCCAAAGGTTTAATTACTCACAGCTTGGTTTACCCACATGGGGGATGCTGCTGCTGCTGTGTTAGCTTTGGGGCGCTCTCGTACGGTGCTGGCACAGCAGATTGCTGGCAAGGAGAATTTACTGCATGGTCCCAGGCTGATCTGGCTTCAGTGGACAGCGGGCAGTTAAGGACACTTCTCGCAACGAGCACTTGCTTGGTTTCTGGGTAAACTGAGGCACAGCACAACTCTAGCAGCAAGGGGAAGCAGGCTAGGCAGATCTGGCTTCTAGGCTCGTGGCTTTTCCGGCTTGCTGTGTATGGCTTGTGGCTTTATCCCAGGCTCTGGACCAGGCTCTCTAGGCAGGGCAGGGCAACTTGAGGTGGCTTCTAGAAGACTGGTCCAAGTAGGCTTGAAAGCAAGGCTTAAAGCAAGGTTTGAAGCAAGGCAAAGGTGACTACCAGGTCAACTGCTATATACATATGGCCAGTGATCAATTGGTCGAATGGGGCACTGAAGCTAATGTGTAGCCACTCAATGGAAAGGCATTCTGCCAGGCTATAACCACAAAAGGCAGAAACAAAGGCAGGAGTCCTGTCCCCTTTGTTCTTTTTCCCACGTTGCCCTGTCTTTCTGTGGGAAGGAGGGGAGAGAAAGGGACCTTGTCTAGACATCTTAAGGCCTGTCTGGATTTGTACTGGGCCATGTCATGTCATACCACGACACCTCCAAAGCACTGGATACCCGGCAACATCTCTATATCCCATTTCTTACAACTACTGGCTCCAGAAGGGATGCTCTGCAGTGCTCCTCAAATCTGAAAAATCCTGATTCCCTCAGGCACTTCCAGAAACTGGCAATTCTCATCTTCAGCAGCCTAGTCTAGCTTCTGCTCATCCTCCCTCAGCCCTCACCAACTACTTCCACTGGTTCCCCAAGAGCTTCCTCTGGGATGTCTCTGGGCTGCTCCCAGGCCAGGGTCTGGCAGCAGACACAGGAGGATGCTCCCTTTTATACCATCCTGGGGCACTGTCACTGCCATGTTGCTGTTGCCAGGTGATGGCATTGTGCCATCAGGGTGATGGGCCCCCCCCACACGCAGCCCTGCCCATAGTCATCTCACCCACCTCCCCTCTGCCCAGTATCCTTCAGATGAAGCCTTTGGGGTGCTATCCCTGAGTCAGTCCCTGTGCCTAGGAAGCTTGTTCCTGCCCTTTGGTGGCTATGCACTGGGCCCACTGCTGTGCACCCCTGATGTGTCCTCTGCCACTTGTCTCTGAAGTACAAATTTTGTGCTGTTACTCTTCTCTCATGTAGCCCAGAGACCATACCTATTCGCTGGCCCCTGTCTGCGCCAGAGCTTAATGTCCATGGAGCCACCGTGGGCCTGCCGACTCCTCTGATCTGGAGTCACAACTCTAGGAACAGTGATTTTTCCATTTGTAGACATTTGTGGTGGGTTGAAATAGTATCAGCCAAATGTCCATGGGACCTGATGGGATTCATCCCAAAGTACTGAAGAAGCTAGGCAGATGACCTTTCTCAGTCACCTACCAAAGGTCTTGGGATGTCCCTGCTGACTGAAAGGTAGTCAGTGTTATTGCAGTTTAGGACTTGGGAGCACAGGTTGTCTTCTCATCACTGTGATTAAGTAGACATCACTCAAATACTTACAGCTTTGATGTTACATGTAACCTGGAGTTGTCATGTTTAACAGACCTGCTAGTTGTGCTGCAATGTGGACATAGTGATAACCAACATTTTAGGTGCAGTTCTATAATGAATTTATTCTTTTAAAGGTGGGGGCTGCCACTAGGAGGGAGCTGTCCTGTCCTCCAGCACCGCTGCTCACACATGCCCATGTGTGCCAGCATTAATGTTTGTGTAGCCTATACAGTGAGTCAGGTCAGGGAAATGATCCATCTGAGAGTTAGCTAGGAAAATAAAAATACATCCATTTTCAGACAGATATTTTTTTTTATATGATTCCTCATGTCATCATTATGAACACAACTGCCAGCATAATCAAGCAAGAAAAGGATACGACACTTCTTCCATTTCAGCAACAGCTTCTACTTTACACATGTTTCAAGTAAACATGGAAATGCATCTACCGGGGGCACATTCACAAGATCCTCATTAAAATACAGTGGTTGCTGCTGTTTCTCAAGGTAAGAACAGACTTGTTCAGAAAAGTTCCGATATATTAGTCTGCATCCATAAACTGGCATGATATTATAAAAGCCAGCACAGTTTAGAACAAAGTGAGCGCTAGCTTTAAAATGAAGCAATCAATGCTGTATGAAAGCACGCTATTTTGTAAGTGTTTTCACATGCGTAGAAGTCTATCACTAATCCATTTGCACAGTTTTATCAGGTCAAAAAAGAATATAAAAACAGGTAGAGATGTTGTCATGTTCATGAATTTGGTACTCAACTACAAACGGAACAAAGCACTGACCTCTCACAGTGGGGTAGCTGCAGGAAACCAGCCGCTAAATACACAAGTCTCTGCTCAGAGTGTATGGGGAAGCAAAAATAAACAAACCCACCACTGTATGAAGTTTCCCTGACTGCAAGCAACTTCACAGATATACTTAAATCCATTTGTAGACTGAGTGCATGATACAGAATTCTCTATTTGAGAACCTGGACAAGCTGGAGAGGTGGGGCCGGGTGAACCTCATGAAGGTCAATAAGAGCAAGTGCAAGGTTCTGCACCCAGGCCGGAACGATCCTCACAAGCAATACAGGCTGGAGGATGAGGTGATGAAAGCAGCTCTGTGTGGAAAAGGACTTGGGAGCACTGATGGATGAGAAGCTGGACATGAGTAGGCAGTGTGAGCTTGCAGCCCAGAAGGCCAATCACATCGTGGGCTGCATCAAAAGATGTGTGGCCAGCAGATGCAGAGAGGTGATTCTGCCACTTTGCTCTGCTGAGACCTCACCTGCAGTACTGCAACCAGGTCTGGAGCCCTCAATATAGGAAGGACATGGACCTGATGGAGCAGGTCCTGAGGAAGGCCACGAAAATGATCAAGGGGTTGGAGCACTTTTGCTGCAATGACAGGATGAGAGAGCTGGGATTGCTGAGTCGCAGAAGAGGAGACTTTGGTGAGACCTGATTAGCAGCCTTCCACGGGGCCTACAAGAAGAACTGTTTACAACGGCCTGTAGGGACGAGGGGATAGGACAAGGGGCAGTGGCTTCAAAGTAAAGAAGGGCAGATTTAGATTGGGTATCAGGAAGAAGCTCTTCACTATGAGAGTGGTGGTACACTGGAACAGGTTGCACAAGGAGGTGGTTGGGGCCCTTTCCCTGGAGATATTCAAGGTGAGGCTTGACAAGGCCCTGGGCAACCTAGTCCAGTTGGGGATGTCCCTGCTGACTGCAGGGAGGTCGGACTAGGTGACCTTTGGAGGTCCCTTCTGGCGTGGACCATTCTATGATTCTATGAACTTTAAATTGTTTTTTTTTAAATCCCAGTTTAGATATATGGATGTATAAACATTTATGTAATTTTTTCTCTCTTTGGTCCTCACAGAGATGCCTTTTTTGGCTTATCTATGTAATTGGCACTTTATAATTCATATTTTCTATTGATCAGAATTAGAGTATAAAGATTATAAGTAAGGCTTATTTAATTTCTAAAGGTTCATCAATAAAGACTTTACCTTAAGCTACTATTTGTTATGAAAATTAGAAAAAAAATAGTTTTAATTTCCTCTACTTTGTGTGGCAGATGTTCAAGAAAGTCTATTTAAATATGTCTTTGTTAGAGGTGTGTTAAACTACTTAAATAATTCAGACAATCTGCAAACAAGATTTCTGACAGGTTGTGAATAACACTCAATGAGTCCCATAAATTCTGAGATAATTTTTTAGTCAAAGCATTCCTGCCCCCACCCTAAAGAAAAAAAAAAATCTAAACTGAAAAAACCCACCCCCAAAATAACACATGAACTCAATCTGCAGTGTGTATTTCCAAAATTAACATCTGTTTAGCCTTGACTCAACTGTAAAACCCAAAGTCCATTAAATTAAATTACTTAGTTCTCTTCCTGGATTTAGTAGGGGGAGGACGAGAGGGAAGAACATGTTACCCTAAGACTGTAAATAATTTGTACTTTAAACAACAATTGTATTCCTACTTGGAATAACAGATTTATTCCACTACAGTATTTATTCTGCTTAATAGTAGATACTACAACAGTATTTTCCACAGAGTTATTTCCTAAAATCCCATGATACCTGGCATCATGTCCTGAACTGCAAAAATGAAAACAGACGAGCAGTTGAGTGAATCTCATCACAGCAACTCAAACACATCTTATTCCATAAACTCTGTGAGTTCAGAAATACTAACGCTATTTCACGCAATTTAAATTCTGGATGCTAAGAAGTTATGAAATGTTGTATTAAAAAAAAAAATTGAATGAAAAATGGTATTACAGTATTTCAGTGAGAAAATGCTTACAGGACAATCTCATTACAGAAAAGCTTCATTACATCTGTTTTCTACCATCATCTCATTATGTCAAACTTCAGTTATCATGATTAAGCCCCAACAACTTTATACTTCCGTTCCCTTTCTCTTAAAACTGGTACACTAGTACTTCTGTACTTCAGGTAAGCATTGCAAGATAAAATGAAGACTTCAAAAATTGTGAGATTATATTAAAACCACCTTCATAAGCAAGTAATATACATTATCTATCCAATATAATTTGGTTAAAAAATGTATCATGTAAGTCATGTGAATATTGGCATGACAAACAGCACTATGTAATGTAACACACTTGAACACAGAAGCCCAGAGGCATAGCAATTGAAGTATAACAGAAGTGCTGACAACATTTTGCTTTGTCTTTAAGTAATGATTTACCTCATGTGTATTGCATTAACAAGATGGCTATATTCTCCTGAGATTAGAAAAAATAAATAAACAGCAACCTACACTTTCAATTAAAAGTTACTTGACATACTAAATTTTAAACTGGGTCCTTTAAAAAGTTATCATCATGTCAATTTTTCCTTTGTCCCAAATGATCTTTTTAATAACATGGTAACAAAGACTCTTAAATTTTTTCATATGTTTAAATTAATTGAAATCCTGTGCACAGGTTATATATAAAGAAACTAGGTTGCAATTAAGCATAGTTATTAATGATTCTTAAATCTAATTGTTTTGACTATTATAGACCACAGACAAGGTCAATTCTACAACTCAGGAATCTTTAGCATTAAAGAAAATAGTATCACCTGAATTATATGCATAAAACCCACTTTGGTAACCATATAGCTCTGATCATCTTCATCCATTTAAAAAACCCCAGTTGCTTCCAAACTAATAAATTAAAAACACATCTCCCCTCTGTAAAACATTAAATTTTAGTAAACAGAGTAGAAACACATTGAGTAAAATAAAAAATACTCCTAAAATATTTTTTTAAAAACACTCTGTGAAACATCCTTGTAACCATATCCAAAATGTAGATGTCATTCCAGCATTTACTGCAGAGTCCTCACACAATAAACGTCAAATAGATGTTTTAACTTGTGTATCAGCAGCAACGTTTGGATTATTGTATTTCAGGTGTATGCATTTCACCTGTATGCATTAGAATAAAAAATGCTGGTGATCTAAAAAGGAAACTTATAAATGAAGACAGTACATCTCTGTCCTGATCCAGCTACAGGAATAACTAGAGTGCAGAAAGAAGAATTAAAAATTGCTATCCTTTCTGAAACAAACACACTGTGTTTTGTGAATGGCAGGAATAACTTTGCAGCAGCACAGGGACAAAAGGCTATGAGACTCTTGGTTCCTATCACTAGACCCAAGACAGTAAGTTACAACCATAAGATTGTCCATAGAAAATACATTCCCACTTCTGTCTTGCCTGAGCAGAGAGACTGCACTATAAGACAGCTGCTCCACTGGCTCTCTGCTTGTACATGTTCTGATGTCACACAGGGTACATCCGCATTAGTACTTCAGATAAGAAGACCACCTTCCTATCACTCTAGTTAATCTAGTTTCATCTGTTGCATGAAGCAGTCCTGGAGTGCACACAACTAGTTGCTTTCAGGTCTAACTAAAAACTGCAAGATAGGAGCACTATCACTGCCAAGGGGACACAGGAACAGAGAGAAGCCAGTCCAAAATAACACCCACTTCCCTTCACAAATGCAAAGGTATCAGGTCACAATTATTTCATTCTCTGAATCTGCTCTCACTGGACTGCAAAACTTGCTCAGGCAGGTCCAGCCACCATGCTCCAAGGTCTCCTTTCACCAGTGAGACGGGACCTGACTGCACCCGAAGTTCATTAAGCTTATCAGCCTTTGCTTTCTCTTGGGCTTTGTGTTTTCTGTTGTTCAAAGTTCTCACCTCCAGCTTGTCATCTTGGCCCATTTGACCATTCACATGTAACAACTTAATGTTCCTCGGTACCATCTATTCCCATTGCACTGAAACTTCTCCTAAAGACTACTCAGAGCCGGAGTATGATCACTCTTAATTGAATAAAAGAAATTCTTGCCTTTCTTAACCTTGAGTGCTGGTTGTTTTTAAAACAGTAATACTTTAATACGTTCATCGCTTAATCACACACACACAAAAAAACCCCAGAGCATCAAAAGCAACTGTGTATCATCACATCAACTTTTCAGTGCTAAACAGCAGAGTTAAAAGCTTACAAAAACATAGAACCCTCAGCCCTCTATTACTAACATGGATACAGCACTAGGGATGATAAAGCAAATATTTTCTCAGCACATTTCACAGCCTTTAGGAACTTTAAGACTGTGCCCTAATAGACCCTGTCTTCCCCAGCCTCTCTCTGAGTCTCAAATCAATGCTCCCCAGCTCAACTTCTAGTCCTCCTCTCCCATTGCTAGTCAGTTCACTTAATCTGCCTTTGTAATGGCCTATCTCTTTAGCCAGATCCTCAAAACAGTTCTTCATCCCAATGCTTTCAAGTCATCTTCCTACTCCTTAATGGATGTGAATCACAAAGAGAGGTTTGCTTTTTTGTCCTTATCCTTATATGACTAAACCTTCCTAACCGCTCAAGGGAATTTTAGAAGGTCCTGGACTATAACCACATGACCAAGTAATTTAGCATAATAGAAGCAGAGCAGTTAACTAAGGTAGCTGGTGTACTGGTCTTCTACATTTCTAACATGTAGGTTGTACAACTTTTATTTCAAGTTAACTTCAGTTGGGAGCCACAGATTGAACAATGCACCACAGGTTGCTCAGGGCTGTCCAAAAGACTGATCACTGGGGCTGGAGTTCACTCAATGTCTCTGGAAAAAGAGATCCTATACTCAGTTTCCTCCAGGAGGAACCTGGTTTGTACCTACCAAAACCACCCCACCATGAATTAAGCCCATGAGTGTCAAGTGAGGGCGATGATAGAATTCACTTTAAAACTGTAATAGCATGACAGCTTGCAGAAGCAGGACACTTTTACCCAATTCCATGAAGCTTCTTGGTACAGAGAATATTTAGCTGCCAAAATAACAAGTGGCTACTGAGCATATTCCAACTTCTGGAGTTTAGATTAAGGTTGGATACTTTTTCTTGGCAGCCACAAGAAAAGTGCCTAACAACTTCAATTTTCTTGCTCCAGAGCAAGGTCAGGGTAGAAGTTATAATTACAGGAAATGTATAGCCATTTAATTAAACGCTTATACATTCTTGACATGGAAAACAATGTGCTTTTCCTTTTGTTTTCACAAACAAGCAATATCAACAACCAGAATAAGTAAGACACAGAAAACGAAGGACATTATTAGATCTAATTTTAAAAAATCCTACTTAAACCTACAGTTACCTACAGCAAGAAGGGAAAAAAAATATATTGACTCAAAATTAGTAAAAATAAGGAAAATGTATGCCTTTACTTAGAAAAGAAAATAGTTACTAAAAAAATTTACTAAAAACTGTCAAGTCAGCAGACTTTTCTTCCGTTACAGATAGTAAAAAATTATAAGGAAGAAAACCTTTATTTTACATTTCAGGACTTCAAATATTCAAAATGACATTGAACTTCACTGTACATTGTCCTTTTCTGAACTCTAGTGATTAATATATGCCTATCCAGTGCTCACAGAGTTGATATCAGGGTGTGATAAGCAGGTGTGTTACAGATATTACATGAAGGAACTGATGTCAGGTAAAAGAAAATTATTTGGAACATGGTAATCATTTTCTCATACATTTGAAAGACATTTGCATCAAATAATCAAACAAGGAAATCAGATACACAAACTCAGTAAACAACAGGATGGAAAGGAAAAATAATTTAACATTTTAAATAGTTCCTGTCATGTAAAATTTGATTTGTTATATATTCCGAAATTGGAAGCACGCCTTAAACTTCACATAGATTAGCCCATTTGCATCTAAAATACCCATAATGCATCCTGAAACTCAATTTATGCAGGAATAACAGAATAATGAACTTTTTCCTCTCATTCTCTTGGCTTCTTTGACATTAATGTCAATCTACAATAACAAAGCTAATAATGATCTTTGTCTTCACACACTGCTCTTGAAACAAAGCATTTCTTTGTAAATTAAGGGGTAATTTTGTTCCTGCTATTCCAGTCTAAATCTTTCTGGGCTATAATGACAGAAGATCATAGCATAAATCACCCTATAATCCAGATCACCTTCTCTCTGCAAGAGAGATACTCTTTTAGATATAATCATGTGCCCAACTGCAACCCCAAAACAGACAGCAGCATGAAGCATGGAAGATTTCATTCAAAGTTCATCACATGATAAGATACCAATATTTCTAGAGGTTTCCCATTCAAAGCTTAACATACAGCAACCTTCCCAAATTTGTAAACCACACGGTGGCACGTCATAAAGAGACATCTCAAGAATTTACAGGAATTCAAAGGTAAGAGAAAATAATACTTTAGACTGGCTTGTAATTAAGAACACATTCTTTAATCACATGGCTTCCTGGTCTGTAAAGTAATTAGGTGTATGCCAAGCTTTATGAAAGTATTAATTTGATTTTATGGGGACTACTTGCGTTTTTAATGTAAGCTGAGCCACAGCAAGTGATTCTGGAATTTTCACACACATTGGCAACAGCTTCCCAGCAACCTTCTACCATGCACCTCCATTACTACCTCTACCAGGTGCCACAATAGCCTACTTATTCTGAGACATGGGTGACAGCAGCTGCAACTGCAAGGTTAAGTGGGAATGAACAAGTTCAACTTCACTGTCAGTTACCCCTATAAACAGGGGCAGTGCTGAAGGTTAAGTATTAACAAGACCAAGGCCTTAATGGTCATTAATTCTATATGGTAAGATTAGCTTGCTGCAGAGCAGAAGATAAATCAATAATGCTCATCTGTGTAACCATGTGATGCCACTGCACACATCATATGATACATCAGAAGAACCTTCAATTAAAAGGTAGAACTTACCCCTCTTCTGAACCCAGCCTTCCTTCACAATGGTAACATCGCTCATGATGGCTCCACTCTGAACCTCCAACTCAAAAGAATATTTCTTTGAGTTATCAGCTTGTCCGTTTGGCGTCTCTTCTGCAGCTCTTCCCAATTTCTACTGATGAGTCAGCCTGGAACTAAATATTAGAGAACGATTTTAAATCTTTTCTGTTTTTCTCAATTGACAGCCAACAAAAGAAGTCTTTGTTGATGTCTTCCACTGAGTAAGCTCATTTTAAAAATCTGAGGGTTTTTTAATTAGCCAATGAACAGAATCATGTTTCTAGTCTTACAGCACGTTTTCCATGATCATTGTAATACTTAAAAGAAGCAGAACAGAATGCGTTAACATTTAAAGCCGCATAGTACTTTTCTAAAATGCCCACAATAGAATCCACTTAGAATGCCCAGCATGATGTGAAACGAAAGAGTGCTAGTACTGCTTCACAGATCCAACTCTAAAACCCCTGAAGCTTTAACCATTCTCACGCTTGTTTGCACCTGTGCAATGGACAAACGGTTCCTCTATTACGGCTCCATTCATCATATCAAGAGCACAAGAAAATGGAAGGAAAGGTTCATTCTTCCCACTTCCACTATAATTTTATTATAGCAAATACAAATCAACTTACAGAAGTTTTAGAAACCAGCATCTTCTGCAAGTACATAAACAGAGATACAACTTCTCAGGAGTACAAATTAATCCAAAAAGCCAATGTTTAGTTTACAAACAGGAGGAGTGCACAGTCCCTCAAGACTTTAAACCAGGCAGTGATGAGACTGCTCTTTTCCCTACAAAGCTAGTTTGCAGGTGACTGAAGGAAAGTGAGCCCTGAAACAGGACAGGCCAGAAGCCACAACCCTCTTTTGTGACCACCTCACCTCACTCCCAGAGTTCCTAACAGCTGTGAAGAAGACATAAATATCACCAAAATAAAATGAGAAATCAGGGTGTAGGAGTGGTTTCCTTCTGCCAGCAGACTGCCTTTCCCCTCCATCCTCAAAATAAAGAAAAGCATTCAAATAATGCTCATATAGAAAAGGGCAGGAACCAAACAAAAAGGGATTTCTCTGATGGTGGAGGAACACCTGTCTACAGTTGTACACACAGGAGCAGACACGTATATAGTGTTAGCATGGAACAGGAACCTGCACACCAGTTTAGTGATTCCAAAAGCAGCCCATACAAATCCATTTAGTGGCTTGACCAAGAAGTGTAAACATTTGAGAGAAACAAGTATGACTGTGCTAAAATCAGTCTGTTCAACGAATGAATGGAGAAAGGACTGGGAAATTAATGGATTTAATCCAACCAAGTACAGGCTGAAAACTGAACCACTGCACACATGCATATTATTTCTTGTTTATCACCGGAAAAATGCGAATTTGCATGACACCAGCTAGATGGAAGGCTACTTCTGTATGGATGCTGTGCAAAGTAAAATTTGATACAAGCATTATTTTCAAGTGCTATGCAACAAAAAATAGAGTGCAACCAGATTTGACATAAACACTGATGTGTGTCTGTTTCAGTTTTACTTTCACAGAGCTTTGGTTGTGGTTGTTTTTTTTTTTTCCAAAAACAATATTTCAGGCTGCATAAAAGTAAAACCCACAATGTTAAATTCATTAATATTGCCATATTTAAGTAATACTGAATATAGGCCTGTGAGACATCTCCAGGGCAGTGGCAAATATGATAGTAAGTCCTACACAGATGATGCACAGCACAGCCTTTTTATTGGCGTCACAGCCTGTTGTGTCTGAAAGGACACCAGACACCTCTGTTTATGCAGCTTCACCTTGATTTAAGTATCATTTAAGCTTTCATTTAGCGTTAAAAGAAAATGTTATGTATAAGGTTTTGGAATGACATGGGATTGCTCCATGATCATTAATTGATCTCACTAGCTTTGGCAGTTTAGACTTCGTATGTATTATTTAAGTCAGTATGGAAGAAATAACCCATTTCCACATCCTTCACCTTACCAGACTGAGAGTTATTTTCTGGGTCATACATTATCAGAACTTTTGTTTGTAGACTTCTAACTAGAGATAAGCAAGTCCATCAGCTGTGTAAGGAAAGATATCCTGACAGATTAAGACATACACCTGAAAACAGGCCACAGTATCAGCTCTTGTTACAAACACAAATCTTTACAAAGCCAGAGGTGTCAGAAACCATGACCTAAAATCAGCTGCTCTGTGAAAGAAGTGTAAGCACATAAGTATCCAAACATCTGACTTAAGTTCAATTTTCCTACAAGACTTTCATTGCATTCTTTAAGAAGTGATTCAATTACAAAGACAAAAGAAGCAATGTAACATGCAGTACTTAGCTTGTGCTGGCCTGTGCTGCAATACATACAATCATCGAATTGCTAGGGTTGGAAGGAACCTCAAGGATCATCTAGTTCCAACCCCCCTATCATGGGCAGGGACACCTCACACTAGATCAGTCTGCCTAGAGCCACATCCAGCCTGGCCTTAAAAACCTCCACAGATGGGGCTTCTACCACCTCCCTGGGCAACCTGTTCCAGTCTCTCACCACCACCATGGTGAAAATCTTCTTCCTAACATCCTAGAATCTACTAATTTCTATTTTTTTTTCCATTCCCTTAGTCCTATCATTACCTGAAACCATAAAAAGTCCCTCTCCAGCTTTCTTGTAGGCCCTCTTCAGATACTGGAAGGCCACAAGAAGATCTCCTCAGAGCCTTCTCTTCTCCAGACTGAATAGCCCCAACTCTCTCAGTCTGTCCTCATAGGAGAGGTGCTCCAGCCCTCTGATCATCCTCGTGGCCCTTCTCTGGACACGTTCCATCAAGTCCAGATCTTTCCTGTAATAGGGGCTCCAGAACTGGACGCAGTACTCCAGGTGGGGTCTCACCAGAGTGGAGTAGAGGGGGAGAATCACCTCCCTTGACCTGCTGGCTATGCTTCTCTTGATGCAGCCCAGGATCTGGTTGGCTTTATGGGCTGCAAGTGCACACTGGTGGCTCATGTTGAGCTTCTCATCCACCATCCACCAGCACCCCCAAGTCCTTTTCTTCAGGGCTGTTCTCAAGCCAGTCACTGCCCAGACTATATCAGTGCTTGGGATTGCACCAACCCAGATGCAGGACCTTGCACTTGGTCTTGTTGAACTTCATGAGTTTGTCATGGGCCCACCTCTCCAGCCTGTCAAGGTCCTGCTGGATGCCATCCCTTCCCTCCAGTGTGTCTGCTGCACCACACAGCTTGGTGTCATCAGCAAACTTGCTGAGGGTGCACTCAATGCCACTGTCCATGTCACCAACAAAGATGTTGAACAAGACTGGTCCCAGGACTGATCCCTGAGGGACTCCACTTGTCACTGGCCTCCACTTGGACATGGAGCCATTGACAGCCACTCTTTGGGTGCAGCCATCAAGCCAGTTCTTTAGCTGCTGAATGGTCCATCCATCAAACCCAGACTTTACCAGCTTGGAGATCAGGATGTGGTGCAGAACAGTGTCAAAGGCTTTGCTCAGGTCCAGGTAAATGACGTCAGTTGCTCGACCTTCATCTGTTAATGTTGTGACCTTGTCATAGAAGGCCACCAGGTTTGTCAGGCAGGATTTGCCCTTGGTGAAGCCATGCTGACTGTACCCAATCACCTCTTCATTATTCTTCTGCTTCCAGAATGCTTCCAGCAGTGCCTCCAGGAGGATCTGCTCCATGATCTTACCAGGCACAGAGGTGAGACTGACTGGCCTGTAGTTCCCTGGATCATCCTTCTTTCCCTTTTTGAAAATGAGAGTAATGTTTCCCCTTTTCCAGTCAGTGGGGACTTCCCCAGACTACCATGACTTTTGGAATATAATAGAGAGGGGTTTAGCAACCCCATCTGCCAGTTCCCTCAGCACCCGTGGGTGCATCCTGTCAGGTCCCATGAACTTGAACACTTTCAGGTTCTTCAGACGGTCACAAACCTGATTTTCACTCACAATGGGCAGTTCCTTCTTCCAGTCCCTGCCATTATCTTCTATTACTCCGGGAGTGTAGCTGAAGCCCTTGCCAGTGAAGACTGAGGTAAAGAAATCAGTGAGAATCTCAGCCTTCTCCATGTCACTTGTGACCATTTCACCTGTTTCCTTTCTGAGGGGGCTCACACCTTCCCTAGTCTTCTTTTCACTATTAATATACCTATAGAAATTAATTTTACTGTTCCCCTTGATCTCTGTGGCTAGATTTAATTCTAACTGAGCTTTAGCTTTTCTAGCCAGGTCTCTTGCTGCTTGGGCAGGTTCCTTATATGCCCCCATTCTAGCTGTCCTTTCTTCCACTCCTTGTAGAGTTAGCTCCTGGACAAGCTGTCACACAAAAGCACCTTGCTCATCCAGGCAGGTCTCCTATCATTCTTTCCTGCTTTCCTCTTTGTCAGTATACTTTGCTCCTGGGCACGGGGAAGGTGATCCTTGAATAGTGACCAGCTGTCCTGGACCCCCCTTCCCACAGGCTTTGTCCCACAATACTTTGGCCAGCATTTGGCATAGAAAGTTGTCATCTATGCATTCCAGCAGGTACCTAGCTGTGTTGTCCCTCCAGAAGATGTCAGGGTCACTGAAATCCCCCACGAGGACCACGAGGCTTGTGAACACAAAGCCACTTCTATTTGCCTGTGAAGGGCCTCATCTGCTTGGTTCTGCTGGTCAGGTGGCCTGTAGCAGACCCCTACAGTAACATCTCCTTCCCTTGTCTTCCCTTTAATCTTCATCCATACGCTCTCAACCAACTCATCATCTTTCCCCAGGTGGAGCTCCACTGATTCCAGCTGGTCACTGATATAAAGAGCAACACCTCCTCCCGTCCTACCCTACCTGTCCAGCCTAAAGAGCTTGTACCCATCTATCCCTACATTCCAGTCATGGGAATGATCCCACCAAGTTTCAATAATAGCCACTGTATCATGGCATTCCAGCAGCACAGTGGCCCTTAAGTCATCCTGTTTGTTGCCCAAGCTGTGTGCATTTGCATAGAGACACTTCAGCTGGGCTGGCTGTGTCACCCTCTTAGGTGAATCCCCCTTGATTCCTTTCGGGTGTCTCAGTGCTTCATCCTTGGCTTGCCTCAGGGCAGCAAGTTGAGAGCCCTTGCTAGCACTCCATCCCTCTGCCTCTGGTGAACTGCCCCAATGTTTGTCACAGGCAAGCATGAGATTAACAACCCCTTCCCCCTTCGAATCTAGGTTAAAGCCCTATCAATGAGCCCTGCTAATTTCTGCCCTAGAATCCTTTTCCCCCTCTGGGACAGGTGCATCCCATTGGTTGCTTGCAGTTCTGGTGCCTGTAAACTGAGCTGTGATCATAAAATCCAAACCCCTGTCGATGACACCAGTCCTGGAGCCATGAATTGGCCTGTTGGCTCTTCCTAAATGTTCCCTCATCCATTGCTGATGTCAGAGGGATGGAGGAGAACACAACTTGAGCTCCTGGTCCCTTTAGCAGTAGCCCTAAGGTCCTGAAGTCTCTTTTAATTGATTGTGAGCCTCTCACTGCTGCTTCATCACTACCCACCTGAAAAAACAGAAATGGGTAATAGTCTGAGGGACTCACAAGGGAGGGAAGTTTACCTACAACATCCTTTACCCAGGCACCAGGCAGACAGCAGACCTCTCTATGAAGTGGGTTTGGTCTCATATCAGGCCCCCTTCTCCGCTCAGCAGGGAGTCACCTACGACAATGACCCTTCGATTTTTCTTTTCAGGGTCAGTTTCTGTGGCTGCCCTGAAGCGAGTTGACCTTGGTGGCACTTCTGGCCCTTGTGGCACTTTTGGCCTTTGTGAGCCCTTGTGTTTGCTCACAATCAGTTCCTCCTGCAGAGCCTCGTACCTGTTCTGCAAGAGCACTGTGGGTGGTGTGCTTCTTAAAGGAGCACATTTCCTCCATTTGTTATCATTTGTTTCATTGGGTAGCAACCTGTTCCCATTGACCCTGCACATGTGAGTTACTACAGTTACTGCAGGAGGGCTGGGGGGCTTGCTGATGAGAGGATATCGAATCCTCTGCCCTACTAAGAGTCAACTCCTGTTCTGAATTTGTAAAGAGCATTTTGTGAAAGTTATCAGTTTCCCTCTCAGTCTCCCTGATGCTTCTTAGCCTACTCACCTCTACCCTGACTCCATCACTTCATCCTGCAGCTGTGCCAAATGGATGAGCAGGTCAAAAACCTGCTCATACCACACACAGCCATAGTCAATGTTGCCCCCTGTTGCCTGTGAAAGGCTGTGGCATTCCTCACAACCCGTGGCCTGGATGCTAACATTCATTTTGATGGGTGCAGAGAGCACAGTCTTCCTCCTCCGAGTACCCACCATCATGCCTTCACCAAAACTGAAGCACCTTGTGTCCTGCCTGCACACCCTGCTCATGACAACTACTGAGCTAATTCAAAAGGAGCCCCTGGGGCACACTCAGTCTCTATATGCTCTCCCTGTGCCTGTTAGCCTGCCTGTACCAATGGCCACTTGCTCCCAGCTGTCTGACCATGCCCCCTCCCTCTTGCACCCCACTTGCTGGGTTCCAACGAGCATGAAGGCTGCTAAGGCTGCTGCCTGCAGCTCGCAGTCTGAGAGCCTCTTCCAGTTTCTCTGCATTTGAATCTCCTGCAGCTTCTCTGGGAACGCCCCCAGCCACGCCGTCCTCTCAGGCACCCTCGGGAGAGAGGCTGAGTCACGTCGGGTCACCTCTCCCCCTCTCTCTTGGTCTCCCTGTCTCCAGGAGCCCCCTTTTCTCTTCTAAGATCTTGGCACAGCACAGAGCTAGCCAGTGCTGATGCAGCTGCCTGCAGCTCACAGGCAACTTTCTACCCTTTTTTCAAATTCAATGCACTTTCCAATTTTGCTGTGTGCTTATGTGAAGTGCAACCATTTGTTTATATTGGTAGAGACTAGGCAATAAAAAAATTAATTTCCATACTAAGTATCAATAATTTTATCTGCTTACATACCGATCATTAAGTCTGATTTCAGGAGACACCCAGTTCTAATTACTCTATGCTTAAACCTCTATTTATCCACTGATTACAATTGAGTTAGCATTACTCCATCAAACTCTGATCTATAACCAATTTTCATGTCAGCCAGTATCCAAACAACCTCAGGTATGTCTGTAGGATTGCATCCCACCCAGTGCATGTACTACATTACTGAATTTTGAATAAAGCTCCCAAAATACAAAAATCAGATAAATATAGCAGCAAAGCTAACTGAATTATCTCCAGTTTAGATTCACAGCATTACCAGGAAAACTTCAATAGAATTATCAACAGTTGTATGGCTATATTGATCACTCCTTTAATGGGTAATTACAAATCAAGCTGAATTAGGAAGCTGAAAGAGACAAAGCATTAAAAGACTTATGAAAATTAAGGTTATACGTACACACTCTGCTTTCAAGAAGCCATTTGTAAGCATCTGTAGTACTATCCCTTATTAAATTCCTTCAAGGCTTTCTAAAAGCTGTATTCCTCTACCGAGAAAAATTCTAAAAGCAGACTTTTGAGAATTACTTATCATGACATGAACTAACCTTAATGAGAAATAGTAATACAGAAACCTTCTTCCCTGAAGATATAATAAAGGATTGTGTAAAGACATAGAGGAGTTGCCGGAAACATGTGGAGCAAGAACTCTCACATGAAGAAAGCATTTCATCTACAGTTCAACTATGTCAAGAAAAACTACAGAAATGTTTATTCTGCACAGCTGGCATAGGACCTAAATACCTGTTAGCAATCAACTCTGTCTTCCCAAAAGGCTTCAAGCTTCATGGGTTGGCATGTAGTAATTTCTACAGTTTCCCTTATTGATATAGAATCACAGAATAGTCCTGGCCAGAAGGGACCTCCAAAGGTCATCCAGTCCGACCTCACCACAGTCAGCAGGGACATCCTCAACTAGATCAGGTTGCCCAGGGCCTTGTCAAGCCTCACCTTGAATATTTCCAGGGAAGGGGCCTCAACCACCTCCCTGGTCAACCTGTTCCAGTGATCCACCACCCTCACAGTAAAGAACTTGTTCCTAACATCCAATCTAAACGGGCTCTTCTCTAGTTTGAAGCCCACTGCCTCTTGTCCTGTCACCACAAGCCTTTGTAAACAGTCTCACTCCATCCTTTGTGTAGGCCTCCTTAAGGTACTGGAAGGCTGCTATTAGGTCTCTCTAGAGCCTCCTCTTCTCCCCACTGAAGAACCCCAGCTCCCTCAGCCTGTCCTCATAGCAGAAGTGCTCCAACCCCCTGTTATTTTCATGGGCCTCCCCTGGACCCACTCCATCAGGTCTGTATCTTTCCTATATTGAAGGCTCTAGACCTGGACACAGTACTCCAGGTGAGGTCTCCCCAGAGCAGAGCAAAGTGGTAGAATGACCTCTCTGGATGTGCTAGCAACACATCTTTTGAGGCAGCCAAATGTGATTGGCCTTCTGGGCTGCAAGTGCATACTGTCTGCTCATGTCCAGCTTCTCATCCATCAGCACCCCCAAGTCCTTTTTCCTCAGGTATGGATAAATCCATAAAAACAGGGAAAAAACACATAAGATTTGAAGTGGAAGATATCTTGCACTCTACCTGCTTCCTACAGGGAACATTTTTACTTGTTTTTATACATTTTCTAGCAACTGAAGAATACGTTGGATTGTCTCCACATACACACACAAAATCAACAGAACTTTGAAGATACTTTTCCATTAATTCTGTGTAATTTACAGACAGAATCGAGTAGTCATGTATATGCATAACACATACAAAAATGTATTGTCTGCACGCTTTATGGTGCAGGTGTAAAAATTTACTCAATTGTAGTTAGTCATGTGAAGAATATCTCTGTATTTCTTTTAATCTGGTAAAAAATAATAAAGCTTTTCCTTTCTTCTTTGGAAAGCTATTCAGCCACTCATACAGTGCTAAACGAAACAATTCAGGACACTTCTAAATAGCTACTATTACACTCCCAAGTCCCAAGCTGTAGAGCTTGCAAAGGCATCTTTCTGAACAAAGATTAAGTGGAAACTACTACATGCAACAGAGTTCACAAATTCACAGACTGCATCAGATTGGAAAGGGACCCTAAAGAGTCATCTTGCCCAAACCCCCTGCAGTGTGCAGGGACACCTCCAACTAGATCAGGCTGCCCAGGACCACAGTTCCAGATCCCTTTGCTGCAGCTCACAGTTTTTCCAAACCATGGTGAAAACCAGCCAACACCTATTCAATTTTCATAGATACATAGAATACTAGGTTGGAAGAGCCCTCAAGGTTCATCTAGTCCAAACTTTCAGGGTAAGAATATAGTTTAAACGAGATGGGCCAGCACCCTGTCCAAGCTGGACCTTGAAACTCTCTGATGTAGGGGAATCCACCACCTCCCTTGGGAGTTTATTCCAATGTCTAATTAGTCAGAATGGTGAAGAAAAATTTTTCTGGCATCCAGTCCGAATCTCCCTGGTACCAACTTGTACCCATCTTTACCATTTGACTCTTTGTAAAAAGGAATTCTCTCCCTCCTCATGACAGCTGCCCTTAAATGTACTTGTACATGGTTATATGGTCTCCCCTAAGCCTTCTCTTCTCAAGGCTGAACAAACCCAGTTCTCTCAGCCTTCTTTCATATGACAGGTCTTCCAGTCCTCTCATCATTCTTGCAGCCCTTCTCTGGACCCTTTCCAGCCAGTCCACATTTTTCTTGTATAGCAGGGACCAAAACTGTACACAGTACTCAAGATGCAGCCTGACCAGCACTGAGTAAAGTGGGAGAATCACATCTTTATTCCTGCTTGTGATACCCTTATTAATGCAACTCAGCATCCTCTTGGCTTTCTTGGCCACTGCAGCACCCTGCTCACTCCTACTGAGCCTTTTGTCCACCAAAGACCACCAGGTCCATCTCCACTGTGCTGCTCTCATGCCAGGAGGCTCCCAATCTGTGCTGCATTCCTGGGTTATGTGTTCCCATAGGTATAGGTGCAAGACCCTATACTTGGCCTGATTAAACTTCATACAGTTCCTTCTTGCCCACTTGAGCAGCCTGTCAAGATCTTCCTGGATGGTGGCTCTCCCTTCTGGGGTGTCAACTTCCCCACTTATTTTTGTGTCATCAGCAAACCTCATCAGAGTGCTCTTAATTCCAATTTTCATCTTAAACTTTCAGAATAACGGCAATATAGAGAAGAATCAACTCATTTCACAATGCTACCATATGAGAACTGTAAGACCAACCACTAGAATGAGCAATGGACCATTCAGTTGTGTCCCATTTTGAACTGGTTTCCCTTAAGAAAGCCACAAAGTTGCAGTCCTACAGAAGGTACAGAGTGTACAGGAGGTGTACCAAAACATGTAATACTTGTATTTCCTCCCATAAATCCTGCATCTCTATAAATTTGGCTGCAAAGCTGTTTTTCTTTCCTTTCTCCTCCCTGGATGCAGTGAGCTACCTTATCTACTGTGGGGGTAGGATGGTCCCAGTCCTATCTGTGGCCCTCAAGGCCTGACTAAGTCTTCCTATGCGATCTTGGCCTGCTTAGGTCTAAAGCCAGGGACCAAGGGGAGACAGTTTCAGGCCTGGCCAGCCTGAATCCAGCCTAGCAATGGGGGGTGTTGTAGTTTAAGCTCTTCCCAGAGTCCAAAAGCCCAAAAGGAACAGATTTAGATTTTCCTCCTCTTCTCCATTTTTTTCCCTAGTAAGGTAAAAGCAAATTAGGCAGGAGAAAGAAGAGGTAAAATCACAAAAGAAATGGTCTGCAATCAATCTGTAAGTAAAAAAAGGAAAGTTTAACAAAATATATATATAGCATTTGAGTAACAGGGAAAGTTACAAAGGTATACGGAAAAGGGCAAATAAGAAAAATATACAAAACCAGGCCCAGCTGGCATTGGATTCCTTGATGTAAAGGTAGATTCTTTTTGGATGCAGTTCTTGGAAGTGTGGATGCAGCATGGAGGCAAGCCACATGGTAACCCAGGAAGCAGGAGGGCAGCAGATATGTCTGTTGAGCAGAAGAAGCAGGGGAGAGAGAGCGAACCAAGAGAAGGGGGAGTGGAATAGACCTTGACTGGGGACCCCTCCCCCTGGGAGGGGGGGCCAAGGCTCTCTGCCCACCTAGCTCAGGTTTCTTTGTCCACTTGGGGGCTGGGTTCTTTTCATTCCCTCCAAGGATGAGCGTAACCTGGCACAGGGGGGAAAAAAGAGCCCCGGGGCATATGTTACACCCCAGGTGGGGAGAAAAGGAGCACTGGCAGTTTGTGGTTTAGTCTGGCTGAGGGGAAGGTTTCTGGGTTTGTCATGTATCCTATATTATGTATTCGGTGTTAAGGATTCCTGTATTCTGTATTTTCCTGTCTTTATTTTACTGCCTTTGGAAGTAAAAGTATTTCTGTCTGCTCTTTAAACTAAGACAAGTAGTAAGACACCTTTACCTCAACTCGTATTTTTCAATTAAAGGAGACTCTCAGGCCCATCATAGCAGCCAAGTATCACCACAGACCTGGTGGATGGAGAGAAAGAAATTCCTTCCAAGCAGAAGCACCAAATAATGGTTCCAATCTACAGTTAACAACCACTACATGTAAGTGAATAATCGTTTAGAATTGTAAGAACAGACAATACTCCCTTAGAATGTGGGCATCCTCCCATTTCCCCCATGACAAGAGACAGATGAGTAAAGATGACAGCACACATAAATTCAGTGTAAATTGTATGATTCAGGTCTCTGTTGTAAGAGCTTTCATAAACACAGGCTCCTACTTTCAACAATTTTGGAGCCAAGAAAAAACAGATACTCTCACATTTACTAACTCAAGTTACCAGAGAAAATACCAACAGGATCAGTAACAGCACTTCCAGAAACAATCCTTATAACTTCTTGTAGCATTATCAGCTTTAGTGATTCATCCCAATCTTACTCTCTTACTATATAAGAGAAATACCATTTTGCCTTTTTTACAATTTATCATTTGTTTAACAAAATATTTGAAAAAAAAAAATAAAAAGGAAACACCACCATAGCAAGTGATTCTTTCTGATTCTGATTCACTTTGCCTGACTCATTGAGATTCTTTGGTCCTCAAAGTAAGCAGAGTCAAACTTCATCATCTCTATCTCCTTATTTCTCAGAAGGGTAGCAAAAATTTTTTAAATGAACACACCAAAAACATACTATCGAAAAAGACCAGCTCTCAGTCATCCTCTAACAGCTTCCATCATGCATACATTTGTTTCCCTACTTTGGAGGCTTTTTTCCTAAGATCAAGCTCTTAAAAGATTTTTCTCAAATCTGAGTTTGAATCCTGCAAGACAACTGAACATGCTGCAATTGTCTCCAGTGCTGGTTGCAACCACAGAGCAAGGAATTCAAAAGATAAGGCTCTAAACTGAAAACAGAGTTGGCTTTAGGATTGGAAGCCGACATCCAAGTTTTATTTATACGAAAAACACATGCATATCCTCTTCCCCTACCAAAGTCGTTATCTAAAAGTCTGGTCAAACAATCAGAGGATACATCGCACATCATCAAAAATTACACAAAAGACTCTGTTGTAGAACAGAGTTTGCAACAAAACCTACTAAATCAAATTAGCCTGTATTGCTAATGGAAGAATCACATTCAGTTCAGTGCTTTATCTAAAAGGATCAAGTATTTATGCAGGCTTTTATGAACTACTATTCTGAAATTTTGGGTTTATTTCAAATGCAGCAGAATTGATTATGTCCCTTTTTATGGTCTTGGAAGGACTGACTGATTTAAATACTATCACTGCTTGGATTGAGAAAAAGGAACCTGCAGCTTAAACTGCAGGTTCAACTTATTTAAGTAAATAAAAATTAAAAACAAAAAAAGAACAGCACAAAACTGAATTCCTTTGACAAGAAATCAAAAATACAAGATTACTAAAGACAACAGATTCTGAATTTATAAAATGGTAACCTTTATGTATTAAGCCACTTAAAGATACTTCTAAATACTAAGTAAAAATGTTCAAACTTTACAAATTTTAAAACAAATATTAAAACTCCCAAGATATCTCTGTGGTAGACATTGCAAATAATTTTTAAAACGGTATTTCATACTAAAAGCCTCAATGTCTTCAAGAACATTAGTATCAAAAATTATTCCTAATGACCTACTTTATAAACCTGGACTTGAAATAATGAGGGAGCTAACAGGAAAGTGGCACTGCCTACACTTTGTGGTAAAGAAAAACAATGTACTTTGGAAAAGATAAGTAGCTATTTTTAAAGCATGCTTATGCATATGCTTTGTGCCTTTATATTTTCAGCATTTTATTTTCAGTATGCCAAAAAGTTGCACATAACTAATATATGCTCAGATAAGCCTAGTTAGGAGACTACGGGCACACCAAAATATTAATATACAAGTTAGATGTTTTATTTAGATTCAGCAACTGAATAAGCTTATCAGGAAAGAAACCATCATTCTGTACTTCTTTTTGCATTATAATGACAAAGCAAGTTATTTTAAGGGACAAAGGTACAATTAAAGTAAGGTGAACAAAGCCACCCTTGCTTTTGTTTACCAAGGTAGAAAGGAAGTTTCTAAACGTAACTAAATTGTTTCTTTAGAATCCCATGTGAAACATTAACAATCCATTGTTTTGCATTCTGTTTATTGACAAACATACTTTTAATCCTTTTTGTCCTGCCCCAAATCATATAAAACAATATCTGAAAATCAAACAGAGGCACAGCAATAAAATGTATTAGAGCACAGGTCTGAAATTTAAGCAAAGATTAAAGAAGGGCTGAAGTTATGCATTAAAAAAAGAGTTACTGAGACAATGAACTTGAAATCTCGAGTTCATAATAATGTTATTCCCTTCAACACTTCCAAATATACATAACTAACTTTCTGAGAATTAACATAGGAGTACTAATTTTTGCCCTTTTAGGACAAATAAACTTTTCCCTTTAAATTGTTCAGTAATCACTCAAACAAGTAAAATAAAACCTGAGTTCCATATTTTTAAACCTAAAATGTCTAGAATACTCCAAAGAACAGGTAATTTAATTAGGAAAATCTCAAAGAATATAGAAATCCCTATCCATTCCAAGATGAGAGATTATTAAAGACCTTCAGCAGATACAAAATAGAGTTTCATTAAGCTCATCTATTTAGTTCTACGACACAATGTGATATTGTGGATAAAACACTGAGCACACTGCTGAAGATAAAACCCAGAAATATGTGAAGTGCCATGAGTAACAAGGCAAGTACAGAGATAAATACGTGTTCTAGAATTGTTAATATCAAACATGGAAAAAGTTCAGTGACATGTCTATTAAGCAGCTTTCTTTTAAACTCTTATAGTAAGTCTTATTTATAAACTGGGTACTGAACAAATGAAATTCTGAATTGCCTTGCATAGGAATGAGCTCTGTGATTCCATCCTACAAAGCCATCAAACATCAAATTCTGACACTGCAATATGACTAGAACATAATCAACTTCTAACCTAAAACCTCTGGATTTTCTTGTTCACTTTCAAAAAGCATTATTCTCACCAGCTTGAGGCACAAATTTCCTAAGTACAAAAGGAATTCTCTGAAAACTGTACTTTTCAAAGGTATACTATTCCTTTCACCCATGTAAGACTAGATGCACAGCTCACTAGATGAAGGTCTTTGGCAAATATTATAGGAAAAGACAGATTATGTGAATCTCAAAACTACAACCTTAACTCTCTGACTTAAAGTATATCAACTGTTTAGAAAAAGATATAATCATCTTAAACTTACAAAGTGAACTACACCATTCAAGTATCTTGAGAAGCACACCAAATGCTTCAAGAAAAGAAAAATTATGTGCATTGGTAGAAATTGTTTTGCAAGCTTGCTGGGAATCAACTGAGAAATACTATATTCAGTGGTGCTAAATCAGCTGTACAATTAGTTTTTGACTGTTGGGCACTGCCATTTCACATGCATGAAACAGCAGTGGTAAGACCTTCATTAATCTCAGTGAAACTGAAGCAGGCTCTTCTCCCTGCTCCATTGCTATAAAAGAGTCAACACGTAGCTAACAGGGAAACCTGACAAAACATGCTGTCGAGTCATTCAAACATAGATATGAAATGTTGAAGCCCCAGTTGCACTCTTAATGGCATTTAAAAATTACCACTTCTCTTTAGTCAGGATTATTAAAGAGGGGGGGAAAAAAGATAGAGAAAAATCACAGGGCAACAACTTTTTCTTAATGCTATTTTTGATCAGTATGACTCACACCTAGACATCCACATAGAAATACACGTAAAAAACAGATCGGTCAAGGTGGACTCAACACACATTAAGTGAATCTAAACATAGTAAGTGCTGACACAAATAGTATCAAAAATCAAAGAACTATTTAAAGTGACCAAAAGCAAGCATCTTCATACATACAAGCCAAAAATGTTTACTCTCCTTACAGTAACATTTAATGATATTCAATGCCAGGGCATGTTTTTGAAAGTATTAACTTTACCAGTTTCCTACAACACCTGAGCACCTTTAAATAATAAAAGCAAAAAAGAGGTTGTTTGAAATCTGTGTCATACATCAATGCCCACACTTAACATGGACCTAGAGCTACTGAACAAGGACAAAAAGCCAAATAATTGACTACTATGCCCTTGCATTTTCTGCAGTCTTTTTATTAGTATATGTTAGTGATTTGTCTAAATAAACTTTACTTATAGACTCTCTACTTCATATAGGCAGCCTGGAATGGTGTTCATAAAATTAGTCAAGATGAAAATATAGCCCAAAGCTTCAAAGATTACTTTTTAGACCTTGTAAACCACTAAAAAGTTAACTTTCACAGTCAATGTTTTATTACTTTCCATTATTTTTTAACACATTAAAAAAAATTACACTTTGAACCAGCTTTTCCATTTACTATGTAACAAGTATCTTTAAAAAAATAGTCTTTTGCATACCACACCAACTTGTTGCAAGGAGGAGTAACTAGTGCCACAGTTACCAAGGAAACCTTACCATACTGGGTAAGTCTTTTCTGCACCACTATGAGGAAACATAAGGGGCACTTAAGGTGGCAATCTTTTCTTACAGAACACATTACTTAAAACAATTAGAAGTTTGTAAATTTCATACAAACACTCAAATTAAAAGCAACATTTTAAACAAAACCCATGGATACATGAATTTAACTATTCTTGGGTGGTTTTTTTCTGTTTGCAACGGGAGGACTGTAAGCCTTGGACAAGTTGTTTATTATTTAAGAAAGAGAAAAGAAAGACTTCTCGTATATAGACAACTAACAAGCATATAAAACATACAGTTGCAGTGTGGTGCATTACATGAAATCATTTTTGTATTATCCATATCAAAATACTACAATTAAGTTTTCACTTAGTGTTTTTCAAAGCCTTTTCACTCTCCAATGTCAATTAAAACTAGTAGCATGCCTAAAAGCATTGAAGATGCCAAATAACATTGGATCTCTGTTGCACAACTGAAGGAAAGCTAGGCTACCATGCCACTGAGGCGACCTTCCCTGCTGCATTAACAGCACAGGAAACTGTAACAAAGTATAAGAAACTGTATCTTCTTTATACCAAGAACAACACAGAGTTCAAATGTAGTTTAACAGAAATCACTGCAGTAACACTGTCAAACCTCCCAAAACAAGCACTTCCAAATAATGCTTCTTCTGCATAGAAACGATCATTCAATAAATCTCTTTAAATTTGGGAATATGTGCACCCAGAACATGAAAGGACACTCAGTAAGTGATAGACAAATTACACATAGTCTGAAGGATCTTTTAGTTATTACACAAACTTTGGACACATGCTGTTTCAAACCATAGTCAGAAGTCAAGATATGGTTTCTGATAACATCTTGCAAACAGAAGCTTGGGTTACAAACAATAGCAGAGTTCTAGTAAGTGGGTTTGGTTTAAGCTTAAAAAAAAAAAAAAAAAACACCAAACTATTTTCCCTTTCAAAGAGCATTTGTTGCAGTGTCAAAAAGTCACCATTTTCTAGAGAATATTAATGGATCCGATCCCTTAAACTGTATCTATTTAACTGGGGCAAAACAAAAACTAATACCTGTCTAAATTCTCTGTCTAAATGCTGCAGAACAGCAGTGTTTTCCTTAATAACACACCATCTTCCCCCAAAACAGAAAACAGACACTGAATACTGCTATCAACTTATCTGTGAAACAAAGACCACTGAATTTGTGCAAACCTAGAGTAAGTAGGAATACACTGAAAGTCTTTAAAAAGATGGTGTGATTAATACTGCCTGTGCAGATGCACACACCACACACTTCGAGGAAAAACAGTGAGTTACTGAGGTATCTTGAGCAGCTTTCTAGGAAACAGAGACATTTTCTTACACCTGCAGGTTTCCTTTGGCCCTTATTTGAACTTGACTTACTACTCACATCCAACAAATATATCCACATGGACTACAATTAGCAATCCAAACATTTAAATATATTGGGGTAAATGTAACATCTCGGGGGGTGGGGGGGGGGGGAGAGGGGGAACACAACCAAACATTTAAAGTCCTACAAGCAGGATCTTCTTTACTATATTTACTTTAAAAGTCAAAATAAGCTTCTTTTCCTATTTCATGTATCTCCAGTGCAGAACAGCCAGAAATGGCCTATGCAGAAGCTGGCAGAAACGAGAAATCACATTTAAAGTATTACTTTACAGAAGTTTGGGTCTACTTGTTTGCATCCATCTTGCCTTGAGAAATAAAGACCTGTATAAGCCAAGCATGGGGAAACATGTTTGCCTATGAGCAAAGTTTTAGCAAAGTTTTAACAAAATCTTAACAGAAATGGCTGCTGTAAGTTTCTTCAGTACTGAAAAAAAGCTGGCAATGCTGGTATCAGTTATACCATAATCCTTGTAACAAAACTCTTAAACATGGAATAAGTGAATCACGTCTGATATGTTTTCCTAAAAACTATGAGATGATGCAGATAGATACAAGTATGAGGCAATAATTACATTAAAGAAAAAAATATAGAATAAAGGTCAAGAGAGAGAAAAGCACTTATCCCTTTCAGTTCTAAGAAAATAAAATGTTTAGGGTTTTTCACATACATGTTTTAAATACCGTGCCACGGGAGAATGTGAAAGAAAGAGCACTTGCTATTTCATACTTGTTAGATTCCCATCCAAAAAGAAAAATAGAAAAGCACAATTCATATAAAGGAACCAAACAGCCCATAAGCCTGTTACTGCTTGTTACATCATGACCATTTGCATCTAAACTACAATACGTGAAAGTGGGATCCAGTAACTTTTTGCTCAGAGGTGCAATACTGACCTGTCAAAACAGACCCGCACCACGTACGTACGTAGGTACGTACAGAGGCACCCCCCGGTATACCCATGTACATCTGGACTGCAGGCAGCCCCCTGTGCTGCCCCTGGCTTACCCCACCGCAGCGTTCGGTGCTCCCGCCCCCACAGCACCTGCCGGGATCCACCCCCGCAGCGGCCAGGGCAGGCCTACAGACAGACCTCGCCGCAGGCCCGGCCCCACCTCCGGTAACCCCTAACACCCGGCTGCGCATCAACTTCTGCATGTGGGCCGCAGCCTCCATGATGGCCGGGGCGGGGACTGGGGGGGCGGTTTGTTTACTTGCAGCCAGAGCCGCCGCCGGCGGCAGCAGCATCACTTGAGCGAGGTGCTGTTATCAGCAGCCCGCCGGCCGCGTTGCTATTCTTAGCGCAGGGGCAGAAGTTCCCGGCCGGTAACGCCAGTGCCGCTCTCCCCCTGCGCCGGCATCCCGCCCCGCAGCCGCCCCCGGCTCGCGCGGGGAGGGGCCGTCCCCGCGTGAGAACCACAGGCTCCGCGCCCGCGCAGGCTGCATCCCCAGGCGCGCGCCTTGCCCTGGCCCTCCCTTCCCCCCCCGCCCCCCCCTCCCGCCCCGTTACATAACCTCTCCCCGCCGAAACGCCCCCTCCCCGCCCTTCCCCACCTCAGTTCCGTGCCGCCGGGAGGGCGACACCCCACCTCCACCATCCCTTCCCGCCCCGGCGGCAGCGCTAGGCCACGGGCGCCCGCGCTCCCCGCCGCCCCCGGCCGCGCAGCGCCGCCGCCCCGCATCCCCTCGCGCGCCGCCGCCCAAGCGCCCCGCGGCCGCCGCCCAGCCCCTCCCGCCCCGTACCTGCAGAGGCGGCGGCGCCGCGGGCGCTGCTGTGGAGCAGGAGGGCGGCGGCGACTCCGGGGGGAGAAGGGGAGGGAGGGCGCGCGCCGCTGCCTCCTCCCCTATCCCCCCGCCAGGCTCGGCGGTCCCTGGCGGCCGGTGTCTCCGCGGGGGCGGGAGGAGGCGGCTCCGGCCCCAGGGCGCTGGCGGCGGCTACATGGAGCTACTCGCCCCGCTACGCAGGGAGGCGCCCAGGCGGGCAGCGCGGCCGCAGCATCGATGCGCGGGGTCAGGAGGGCGGCGGCGGCGGCTCCCCCCGGCGCACTCACCCCGGAGCCGCCCGGGCCCCGCTCTCGGCTCCTCCCGCCGCCTCCGCCGGGCTCGTTATTGACTTTCAGGAAAACTCCCGACGTCACTGGCTCCCCCCGAGTGTCTCCCCCTCCGTGGCGGCGGCGGCGGCGGCGGCATCCCCAGCTCTCGCGAGAAGCGCGGCGGGGATGGGGAGCGGGGGGGCCGCCAGACAGAGCGGGGGGAGCCAGACAGAGGGGGGCGACTGAGGTGAGGGTGGGGGAGGCGAGGGGCCGGCGGAGGGAGGGAGCGGGAGAGGTGAGGCCGCGGGCAGGGGCGGGAGCCAGGCAGGACGGCGTGTCTCTTCTTGCTGCCGGGCTGCGGGTGAGAGCGAGAGGATGGATGCGGGCGGGCAGCGGTGTTCGCCGGTACCAAGTGCTACGCCGCGCCTGGCTCTTTCCTTTAGGCTGAGGCTGGTGCCGGCGGGTGGTGCCTGCCAGGCCGGGAGACCACTTGCCTACGGCGGGGGAGCAGCCGCCGAGGTCCTGCCCCTGGCTGGGGCCAGCGTCCCTGGAGACGGAGCTGCCACTGTCCCTTTCGGAACAGAAATCCGCCTGCCGTGCGGCTCTGCCGCTGCCCCGCTTCCCGCTGCGGCTGGAGCTTACAGCAGCACGTCTCCTTGCCAGAACCGTAGATACGTCCCAAGTTTTATTTCCTTTGTTCTCGCACTCGTGCATCTACCTACTCCTTCATCTTGCCTTGGTGGCCGGAGTGGTCCACTTAGCTCCGCAAACTCTTCCAAGAATAAAACTACCAGTTACACAACCCCAAGCTGTAATTCAGCCCTCGTTGAAGTGTTTAGTGGATGCACCAGCTTCAGTATTGTTACATTATCTGTAGACTCCCGAGTATCCCAGTGGGTAAATAAACATCCAGAGAAACCTTACACCACCCTTCATCGGCTCGTGACTTCCTGACGCTTCCTGATGCCATAAGGAAGACAGAAATGTCACTGTTGCCAGCAGCAGGACGATGAGCTCTGCGTTCTGCCGCTTTAGAAACGAGCGGTGCCCCTGGGGCTGCGGAGGCTGGGAGTCCCTGGCCTCCACGCTGCTGCGGCAGCGAAAGCCGAACGTGACCCTGCAACTCTCATTAAGAGTGTGGGGTTCGTAAGTATGGTGCCCTCGACGCATTATTTTATGACTAAATGGCTGTGTGCACGTACATGAGTTTAGTGCACGTAAGTATGTTTTCTATCATTCACAGTTAATATACACAGATTAATTTTCTGCATAAATGCAGAAAATTAACGCAGTTGAGGCTGACGTGTCAAAACCTGTTACTGCAAATGGGAAGCGGATAGTTCTGTTTGCTTGAACTACAGTTTGGCAGAAATGTGCACAATCCCATCAGTGCAGAATTTATTCTAAAAACGGACATTAAGACATTCATGAAAATTATATCTAAGAAAACCACCACAAAACAAAACAAATTCTTAAGGTTGTACTCTAGTAATTTTTTTTTTAAGGTTTTCCTTCATTTCACGTCCTGCCTTCTACAAGCATGTGAAACACCAGTCCCCTTTTTCCTGTGCTGCTACAGGGCTTCAGAGATACTTTTTAGAGGGTCTAAACAATCATACGAATCGGCACACGACGGGAAAGTTGCCTCCGAGGGCAGTGAGTCCTTTCCCTGTGCAGCAGGCAACCACACCAATAACCTCATTCATAAATACGCCGAGTTTCCTCTTGGGGTGATCACATTTGCTTGCTGCACCGTTCTTACTAGCAGACTGCAGCTTAAGCTTTCCATCCTGCTAATTCTGAAGAAAACTACAAATTATTATGTATTTGATGTAGTGCATCTTTTTGAAAAAGGAACTTGACAAGCATTACTTCCTTTCCCAGAATTTACAATTTGATCTTCCCCTTTCTCAGAAACACTTTACCAAAGTGAATATCTTATCAACTATCAATATTTACAAAGAGTCATAGTATCAATTATTAAAATACATTTATTCGCTAAGGTCGTCTTTGATCATTGTTGCTATGCCGCTTCTGAAAAACTCAAGGTGTAGTTCTTAGAACATGCCTTCTGTTTGCTGCAGTTCTGCTGAGAGACCCAGAACCTGAGGCAGCAGGAAATCTGCTTGGGCAGTAGCTGATAGACTGGCAATCAATTGTTCAGATGACGAATGCTGACTGTGAAATCCGGGCCCACAGAAAGTAATGATATTTGATATCAGTCAGATCAAGAATTTATGTTACATTCCCTGCCACTAACAATTGCAAATTTCTACTTATTAGGTATATTTGTATAGTAGTGGATCATCCTAGTTTATTTCTTCTAATTTTCAAAATCACCTATGAGATACTTCTTTTATGATGTCAGTGAGTTTGCTTAAATTTATAAAGGGACACTTAGTGTAAATTACCCTGGAAAACTTGACCAAAAAAGCACATTTGTTTATATCTCTAAAGAAACAGACAAAAACTAATCACCAAAAACTTGCACCGTGGTAAAAGTATTTACCCACAAAGAAAAATAGTTTTCTGTAATTTTATTTTGTTACAAATTGCTGAAAATAAAACAGTGGTCTATATCTGTCATACTGATCTGGAGCTAAACACATATTTTTTAGTAATATTTCATCAGGATGATTTTGATTTATCTACACAATATGGACAATGTGGACAACTATTCCCAGGTACATAACTTTTTTACTTGTTATGACTCTAGAATCAGATTCACCATCATTACTCTTTAGAAATCAAGTATCATTGTTCTGTTTGGGAATTTGTAGTTATTGGCTTTTCATAAGTTTTTGATCCTGCTCAGCCTCTGTAAGCAGGTATTCTGAATCTGTACAGATTATTAAATGTGCTATATAAGGGAACATTACTATGGAAACATTTTTTTCTTTTTCTTGATGCATATAATAATTCTATTGCTTCGTATCTTACTCCAAGTCTTCAGAATTATTTCCTGTAAACTGGGCAGAAATGACCCCTTGATTAATAACCAAATAGGGGCATGCCTCTTTCAGAAATAATATGGCTGTGAGGTACATACTGTGAACATAATGAGGTTGTAGGTTCTGCAGAAATGACATCATATTCAGATTAATTACAATGTGTCATGAATTTAATGAACATATTAACAGCAAATGCTAATGAAGAAAGTATTGCAGTTCACGTGAAAAGGACAATGGAACTGCATGTAATTTCAGGAATAAATGGGAACCTCTGACATTGCATATTCCAAATACAGAATTGGTAAAAAAAAAAATTAGTGTCATCCCTACTGGCTCTGCCAAGATGTTTTATAAATTTTTATATCACCACTTTTAATCATGATTTCAACAGAAACCAAAAGGTAAACCTGCAGATAATCTCTCCAAACTCTGTCCATTCTGAGGCAAAAATTAATACACCTCTTGTTTCACTTAATATGTTTAAGTGTTATTGCTACCAGAGTCACAGGATCTAAGCATACAGAGCTATACATCCTGAAAATATACAGCTAAATAAAAGAGAAGATTTTGCCTGCAGAACACCAATTCTCTCTGTCTCTCTGGGTTGCATCGTCTTCAGTTTAATTTCATTCCTCGTTCCTTATATCAGTTAATAAGCTTGCTTCCATGTAAGAATGAATTTTTAACAAAAATTATCTTGAAGTGTAACAATTTAAATAAATAGCAATAAGCCAGATTACAGTCTCTGATTTTAAACTACTACCATCTGCCTCTTTATTCTTTGAAAAACACATACAAATGCCAGCGGAAATGGACAGGAGAGAAAAAACCAATTGTTCTACATAAAGACAATTTTACATATACATTACACATTTTGTTATAGTGAAGTTAAGGTATTGCCTGCAAAAGTTGTGGCTTAAATGTTCTGTATACGTATTGCTCTAAAAAAGCTGAAATGTCAATTAATGAACTTAAGTTCAGCTACTGTAAGGGGTGAATATGTTCAGCTTATGTTACGCTGTGGCTGGATTCTCTGGCACAGCATAAGGCACACAGACACTTCAGGACTTTAACAACTGCCATCTGAATTGTAGCTGTCTGTCCTGACAATTTGATCCCTCACAAGAAAGAGCTCATTGAAAAGCTGCAGAATTCAGATAAGATGTAGGAAAAGTGTGGGCAGAGGATGTTGCAATTTACTGGACACTGGGAGGAAACAGAATTTAGGCATGGTCTCTTGGATTTTATAGTGATTTTTAAAATTTATTTCAGTCACATTTACATCTAAATAACTTTATTGTTTTAATCTCCTTCTTTATCTTTACCCTCTTTGAGTTCCAATTAATTCATTTCTAGTATTTCTGACTCCAAGGCTGTCTCAGAAGGCAATATCTCACTCCATGTCCCTGGACATCTGTGATATGTTTGGGTAAAAAACATTAGAGAGTAATTTCTTTATTTCTAATATATAAAGAGTTGAGAAACAAACAAACAAACAAAACCCACAGCAACATGGACTCCAGTTTTTACAGTCTGTGTTTTGCAAAACATTCCACCAGTTCCATGAAACTGCTTCTGCATAGCTGTCAGTGGCTTGCTAGGCTGACCCTCATTGCTGGGCAGCTCCTACATATATTGTAAAAGGTCCCCTCTCTGCAGATGGTCAGAGTTTATAATATATACACTCATATTATCAGTATTTTAGACATACAAGGTGTAGGCTGTCTGTAAATATGCACTAACGCAGGATAGCAATAGAGGAATTATTATTCTGTCTACCTATATTTTGCTGAGCAGTACTATAATTCTTCTGAACACAGTAGAGACTTCAGATAAAAGTATATGTAAATACCAGTTGATAGCATTTATTTTACAGCATGTTATTATTGCTTTATTACTTATCCTCAGAAGATCTGAAAAGAGCAGTTTCCTTCTCCTTCTTTCTCACACACTGGAGCTCTAGAGACACAGAGAAGGGCACATGCCCTACTCCACTGACCTTATCCTGCTTTGAAACCAGATATGACAGTAAGGATGACAAAGAACATGAGGGAAGGATGGGAAGAGGGCAGTAAGATTACACAGTTGCACAGTTTAACTATATGCTTAACTTGATGTATAGGCCTTCATCTGAACTTGGAAATTTTTCCTGGGTGAGAAAATAGTTTCCATGGTACACAGATTTATCTGAGGGAGGTCAATCTACTACAGAAGCAAGACCAAAAAAAAAAAAAAAAAAGAAAAGGCAAGCCAACCTTTCTGCCAGAGCTTTTCTCCCTCTCTTTCCTATCCTGTTTTAATTTCATCAACACAGATGAAATATGTCTTTGAATAAAATTCTGCAATTACCAGCACATAGTGATTTCTCACACAGAATCTTACATGTGTCCTAGTCTCACTTAATTGAAGTCAATGAGAAAATGCCATTTGAGGCTATTTAAGAGGATAAAGTCTGTAATGCTTGAGAAAAATCAAGGAGCATGGAGCTTTATATAGGGAGGGACAGAATTTTAAACAAATCTCTTATCTTTGGAGGATTCGCAACTGGGGACATTTTCTCCATATGGTCCTGAGAGGGCCGCAAGTACCTGAAGAGTAAGAAAGAAGCCACTGAAGAGAAAGCTGGCTGCTGATGGAGGGAGGGGAAGCCATCTATTGCTAGGTTTAGTCCAGACCTTTGCCTTTATTTAGAATGTTCCTCTGTCTTCGGCAAACCATTGCTTATTAGTGGTACAGCACACCTTACCCTTTAATTGTGTTACTTGGAGCACCTTCCTATGCCACTCACTACCATACAGACTTCACTGTGTGAATTGCTGGATGGCTTCCCTGCTATATCAGCCATCCGAATTGCAACTGAGATTGTTCTCCATCTTTCAAATATATAGAAGAGAGAAGTATGAGGAAATTGGTTTAGTATCAACAATAAAAAATATTACACTGTACTAGACTGTTGGCTATCCTCATTGCCAAATTCAGCCCTTGATCCATTCACGACATGCCAGAAAGTACCTGCATTTCCTGGAAAGTAATTGTGACATGAAATCAAAGAATTAGCATGAAAGTTTAGAAAACAAAGACAGATTGGGGTTGCGATAACAAGGACCTTCTCAGATCTGATAAGCATGTTCTTGTTAATAATGAAATATAATGAAAGACTAAAATATTAATGGAGCATTCATTAATAGTCTTCAGAACTGATGGACAGATTGCCTTGAAAAATTCAGTTATCTTACACTAGTTTGGCTGGTTTAACTGCATATAAATCAGCTTTGTACAAGGCAAAGCTACTGAAAGATAATGCTGAATCTGTCTCTTCATATATACCTATTGTATACAGGAATCTGGTATGAAATAAGAGGAATGGTTACAGTAAGATTTTCTTGCCAAACTTGTTAGCAATCTGTTTAGTAAAACTTCATGATAACAGAAATCTGGTCAATTATCTACCTCTTTATAACTATTTTCCATGAGCTGAAGGATGAAAAATGTGCAACAGCAAAGAATGGCAAGTTGTAGCTAAGTGCAAGAGCAAAGTATTCATCCATCCTCTCCTAATGCCAAGATTTGAACAGGGTGCTCCTGAGCAGATGGTTTAACAGACTAAAGCATTAGTTTGCTGATCCTCCATGCTTGCTAATTAATTCTTCAGTTTACTAGGATTTAAGATGATTGTTAAAAACAAGGCTTCTCTTAAAATAAACTTTAGGTAAATGTTATAAAATGGTGGTTAAGGTAATAATGTCTGTAATAAGAACGTTATGTATTTTCTAGAAAAAAATGCTCATTGTCTTAATGTCCTAAGAACTGTCCCTAAACAATTCTTCCTCTGAAATTCTCTTCTTATAGGAATTTGCTTTTGTTTTCCTAGCTAATTAATCCTCTGACTTCCTGTTGACACTCTTGGGTCAAGATTATGTCCTTGACTTCTGTGAGAATGGCATACATACAATCACAAAAAAAAAGAGTTAATCTTTTGTAACAATTGTCATCTCCCCCTGAAATCTTTTAAGCCCATTATCATGCAAAATGTAAAAACTGAAATATCTCCTTTATTGCTTTTAAAGTCATTGTCATTCTAAGCAGTTAAGATGCAGTAATTTATTTCAGGTTAACACTAAAATGATGAATTCTCATTAAATTTAGTAAAATGTAGTATTGTAGCCTGCTGTCTATTAGATTTAAACAGAAGGCAAATAATTTGTTTCAGATTTCATGGTTTTACAACCACACAGTTTTATAAACTGGATGCCAATCTGAGAACAGCAGATCTTCACCCAACACAAATTATGGAATTTATACCACAGGGAAAACAAAACAAAACAAAACAAAACAAAACAAAACTAAACTAAACTAAACTAAACTAAACTTAACTAAACTAAACCAAACCAAACCAGAACAAAACAAAACAAAACAAAAACACCCCATGGAAAAATTATCGTGATAAAATAACATTTTGCAAATAAAGTAGGAGGAAAACAAAATAGCACTAGGAAAGCTTCACTTACTAAAAGTAATGCATATGTTTTGAAGCACCACTTGTTGCTTGCAAAGGGGTGATCCATGTTGATGTTAGTTGAATTTCAAAATTGTCAATGGACTCTGAGAATGTCTCTCCAGTCAACTTATAATGGCCTAAAAGAAGCTCAGCCTCCGTGGTTTTCCTTTGCCACAGGAGGCACTGCAAAATTTTGCATATGATTATCCTGTCCTATTTTGTTACATGCTGTCTGGAGTTTGTGATAACTTAATTCAGGTAGAGGTTTGGATTTACTGGTGAGAATTCAGTATCTTATGTTATCTCAGTAAAAGTTCATTCCCTCAAAAACGTTATGGGTTGTTTGTTATGTTAAAAAACTCTTGGCAGTTTCCCTTTCAGAACAACAGATAAGAATTCTTATTACTATTGTCAGGAATTCATAACTTGCCTCATTTTATAATCTATTCATCTTGTAAGCTAAGAAAAAGCTATTATTATAGATGATTCAAGGATGAACTTTTTTAGTAAGCTGTCAGTATGTTGTCTTCATCGAAACAGTCTTCAGATACTTTCAAAAAGTAATTTTCTTATCCAAAATAACTGCAAGGAATTTTGAAATAATTTTAATATACAAGGGAATCTACACTAAGGCTACTGAGAATGCAGTATTTTTATTTACATGTCATCTGGATTGAAATTAAAGTAATAAAAGAAGATGCTCAGGATGAATTAATGCTAATAAACTTGAAGTGTTAAGTTTGATAATTTTAGATAGGTGGGCTACTACCATATTAGTTAAAGCAGTAGTAGAATAGTGAGACAGTAAGCACTGTCCAGTCAGTGTTCACATTTTAAAAGCTGCTGGGAGAATTAAAAAAGATTTTCAAAATTATTGATCTAATCTTGAAATCTGACTTTATAGTGAAAGCCTGCAGTCTGATCTCTTTAAGAAAGGAAGAATTAATATCTCGTACCATGTAAAATGTGGGGATTTTTTGTGTAATAAGTTGGAATAGAGTAATTAAAGCACTGTATGAAGTACTCTATAATTCAACATATAAAGGCAAAGTTCTCTTTTTATGGGTCTTTGAGAAGATCTGGTCAATGAAAACTGAAAGGAGACAAAACCAAAATGGAAGTATAGATTTAGCAGTGAGAAATGTTAAATTTTAAAACAATATTAAATTGGAGCAATTTAAGCGATGTGTGCCAGATTCTATACTACTTTAGAGCGTAATTAAATACGCTTGTTCAGCTCATCTGAAATTGTACTCTTGATCAAGAAATTAGGAAAATGTGGAAGTTTGCATTAACTTGGTAGTACAGTCTGATGATCCCAGTAATCTTTTTTGATCCTAAAACCTAAGCTTCTGAACAGTTTATTTTGGTGGGTTGTTTTTCTTTTTTTTTTTTTTTTTTTTGAGCCCAAGCATAGCCCTCTGAAGTCAAATACTGATTGTTAAACATAGACCAATATAAATAAAAAAAAATAAGATGCCCCAGGAATAGGAGAACTGAAGACACAGGGATTATTTTAGATTAATTCTGTTCTATTTCTCCACATCATTACATTTCTTGACTCCAGCTGCCTTGCAGATCCCTAAAATCCCATCTCTTCAAGAACATACCAAGTCGTCCTTATGTCCCCAAAACCTCCGTGATTTCTTCAATTAATATCTCAGATTTTGCCATATAAAAAGAACACTAATGAAAGAGGGGTCTTCCACTCATGGCCAGTTTTCATAACAGTTTTAGGAATTTACACTCTCTAAGACTTTCACCTCTCTGTGAAACTTGTTTGGAAGAAGGCACGTAGATCAGGAGAGAAAGGACTGGTAGAATGGCAGATGGGCATGAAGATAGCCATTGCAAGAATTTCCTTAGTTGCCAGGCTGAAAACAATCAGAAAAATTGTCCTTCTGTATTTACTTCAGTTACCATAAATTTTAATGAAAAATTCAAGAGACTACTTAGATATTGGTTCCAGGAAAGATCCTACACCTCTACCCTATGCTTTACACTAGTACATGACAGTAACAATGTATTAAATGTCATTTTACTCACAAACTGAATCCAGTCTTTTCTGAGTTGAACAAATAGCTAATTTTATTGCACACAACAATGCTACATAGTAGTTTCAGGGGGAAAGAGTATAAGAAGGTTATATTTAGAACTCTGAGAATATTTAGGGAGTCAAAATCTGATTGCCAGACTTGTAATTTGACCTAGGAATCCGAAATGCATATATGGTTGATGTTTTTCTATTACATAGCATCTATTTCTGGAAGTCTTTTCACTTTTGTACCTTTTGAATCTGAAAAACATTTTTGACATGGCCTTAAGCTGAAATCTCAGATAAACAGGAGACATTTACCTCCCTTCACTGGCAAATAAAGATGGCTTCCAGTAGGCTCTCCAACTAAAATATCTCCATATAAATCATTGGTATTCGATTGTAATTATAGTAATTTTTTTTCATTTTAATATACAAAAACCCAAAGATATTCTGAATTCAGAAGTGATTTTTACCGTGTTTTTTCATTGGAGTTATCTATGTGACAGTGACTTTTTAATCATAGCTAATTATAAATGATTCACCAGAATGTTTAAAACCCTATAGAAATGTTTAAATAACACATGGCTCTTACTGCATAGAAATACTTTAAAATATTATGCTCATCTTAAAACAGAAGAGTAAATTTACTTAACACTGTTGTTCTTATTTTGTTGAAGGAAGTTATAAACTGATTCCTTTGAATCATCTACAAAAGACAGAATTACTAACAGACCTTATGTAGGTTGTAGCTTCATAGAATTTTTATCATTTGTCTTCTTTTCAGGAATTTATTCATTAAAATCCTTCATCTGTGCAAATCATTTCTATGCAAATGACCTTGCCACTCCCACAGCTTTTTATTTCCTACATTCCAGTTGCGGAAAAAGCTAGAAAAACTTTGCAAATCATAATAAATGCCTGGGCTTAGTCCCGAGGTATAGGTGAAAATTGAAAAAAAAAAAAAAAATTCGTGTTCCCAATTATTGCAACCATTGGTAGTTTTATTTGTTTCAAAAGGGTTGTAATTAAGATTTATTATAATAACTCTTGCATCTGGTTATGGAGATACAGATAATCATGGAATAAGATGAAAATGGATTATAGATCTCCACTTTTGATTCAACTTCCCAGCTGCACATTTAGAAATCTAAGTTACAATGCTAGTTATAAGGCAAATACCCTGAAGATTTCTGTGTTATTCAAGGAGTCCTGCTCTGAATCACCTCCTAGGATAACCTGCCTGTCTCCATTTGCTTTGTAGGTGGTCTTAGCATGTATGTTTTTTAATTAAAAGATGTAATTTGAGTGTCTAAAATTACACAAGTTGATGATTGTTATGCTTCTACGTGTCAATTCCACAAGAATTTCTTTCTCTTTTAAGGAATAGTTTGATAATAGAGAACACTGATACAGAAGGAAAGAATGATTTAGTGCCATTCCAATTACCATCTTGATTTGGTTCTTAGATTATATTACATCAAAATATATGTCCTTTGCTCCTGGTACCATGAAAGGAAAAAAAAAAAAAAAAAGAGATTGTTAAAGAAGAGCTCTATCCTGACAATAAACCATCGTCACTCTAGGTTAGAAGAAATTATAAACTCTTTATTGCTCCCTTTCAGTATTTCCCAGTGTGCAAGATGCTTCCAAAATGTTTGATAAAAGTGTATTCCAAAGAAATTACAGTCTTTAGCAATTGAAAGGAAAGAAATCAGAGAACTAGGAATGATAGTAAACAATGCTTGTGCAGGTCCATAAGACAGAAGGTTAGTTTTCATAAGATTTAAATTTGAACTAAATGGGCCTTATGTGAGTTATGTGTTTCACATAACTGTGAAGTTGAAACAAAATCATTTTTGTCTCTGAAATGGAATGTGACAGGTAATTATTGAATTCAATACTGTAGGTATTTTTTCTCCTTGCAGTGGGTGAGGAAGTATTTATTTGTGTTTCTCCTCCCTGCTTAGATACAAATTTTCATGATATTTGAAGAAACATAGTACTTTCGAGATTTATATATCATTGGCAAATTTGACTGGAATTGGATAATGGATGAAAACGTTACTAGGAAGAACTGGGAGATGATCAGGCAATAATTACTTGATAACCTTATGAAACCAGGCTAAAATCTAAGAAATTTGGATATCCTCAAGTTTAGGGTGCATTGGAGCTGCACAGCTCTACTTGTAACAACCATTGTCTACTCTTCGTCTTGCTTCTCAAACAGTAAATGAAGTGTAGACTAAAGATTCCGCAGCTTTAGCACATGGGACCGTGTGGAACATCTGGTAACAATATTTTTAATTTCCTAGGAGTGAAGCAGTGCAAGCTTTATGAGTAACATTCAATGTCTTTCTATCTTCTAGTTGAAATCTGTTTTATTTTATAAACAAGGAAGTGTGTCATAAACATAGAGATTTCTCCAGGAAACAACAACAAAAATAGATGTAGCTGTTGCTGCTGGCGTTAAAAGTGTATAGATGCAAGCACCTACAAGCACATTTGTCTTAATAATCACAACTAATACTGACTTAAATCTTCACCTTGGAACATAGGAAACTGAACTGCATCATCATCCCATATAATCTGGGAGCAGTATTTCTCAGCCTTCAAATGTTATGTCCAAGTCTTAATTTTAGTCCATTACCTGGCATAGTACACCTCTCTGAGGTGATTTTGCAATTATTTTATTCCATATCTCCCTTTCACAGTTAAGTGGATAATGAGCTTGCTAATTAAGTCTTCCCTTTTAAAATCTCGCTACAGCTATGGGAAAGTTATCCCTACCTGAAAGGGACCAATTCTTTGGTAGACTCAGCTCTGGTCCATGAGTTATGCTCCCAAAGCTAAAGTGATCCTCAGAGAGGGATAATATTGCTTTATTCAGTTCAACATTTTGAAGTTCTGGATAATTTTTTAACCTCCATACATCTCCAAAACTACATCTAATTTGTGGTACCAAATCTGGTGGTCCTTCATAAGGGTCCTCGATATATGCAGTGGAAGAGGTGATCTGAGAAGTACTCATAAGGGCAATAAAAGTTTTTGGAACTGCTAAAATCAACAGGAATAATATTGTTAAAGTTCAGTTTCAAGCTCACATGCTTGGTTTAGACATGCTTACAAAAAGGCTTTGGTGTAGTCTTTATTAGTATTTCCATGTAAATTCTGTATTTAAGAAGTCAATCTTCAAATACATCCTGTAAGTTTACTTCATTGGCTTCTGAAAATATTGTAATTCTTGGTTTCTGTTCTTCAAATTATAATGAGTGTTCTTTTAAACACATTTTGGCCTGATTAGGCTTACTTTCATAAATGAACCCTTGTGTCTTATAGTCCAGAAATGTCTTTCTACTTTGTTAACTGTTCTTCTTGATGAACTATCTAGAGAATTGTTTGTTGATTAAATTCACTCTTCCTTTATATACTCTCTTGATTCAGGTCTCTGAAACAGTAATTGAATGAGAAATAACTTCTGAAGAAATATTTTTAGGGATTATTTTTTTCTTCTCTAAAATCATTCTTTTTGGTGACAAGTCTATCACTAATTTGTGATTATAGTGTATATGTGCATTTTCCTAAAACAATAGCTCTTGTTAAAGTATCTTCAGATTACTTTGCAATTTTAAGTATTTAATGATATTTTAATGTTGACATGCTACATTCTCTTCAGTAGTCCTGACGGTCACTGGTTCAGGAACTACGTTTGTTTGTATGTGATCTTAATATAATCTATAGAACGCAGTAGGAATTGAAGAAGGCATTCTAAATAAATTACCTCTCGGAGGTTATGGAGGGAAGACTTTGCTAATAAATTCTCCCTGAAATTTGAGGTAGTGGAGTAGCACAAGTTTATTTTATACCACATTGTTCATTTTAATTGGGTTAGTGGACAAGAGAAGTCAAGTCATAGAATCATAGAATGGCTTGAGTTGGAAGAGACCTTCAATATCATCTAGTTCCAACCCCTCTGCCATGGGCAGGGACACCTCCCATTAGACCAGGTTGCTCAAGGCATCATCCAGCTTGGCCTTAAACTCATTCACAGATGAGGAGTCTACAACATCTCTGGGCAATCCATTCCACTCTCTTACCACTCTGACAGTAAACAGAGAATCATTGAATCATAGAATGGTTTGGGTTAGAAGTGACCTCTAAAGGTCATCTAGTCCATCCCCCTCTGCAGTAGGCAGGGACATCCTCAACTAGGTCAGGTTGCCCAGAGCCCTCTCAAGCCTCAACTTCAATATATCCACGGATGAGGCCTCAACCCCATCCCTGAGCAACCCATTCCAGTGTTCTACCACCCTCATGTTAAAGAACTTGTTCCTGATACCCAATCTAAATCTACTCTTCTCTCATTTTTAATCATTACCCCTTGCTCTACCTCTATAGGCCTTTGTAAACAGTCCCTCTCCATCCTTCTTGTAGGCCCCTTCAGGTACAGGAAGGTAGCTATTAGGTCTCCCTGGAGCTTTCTCTTCTCCAGGCTGTACAACCCCACATCCATCAGCCTGTCTTCATAGCAGAGGTGTTCCAACCTCCTGATCATTTTCATGAACCTCCTCCGGACCCGCTCCATAAAGTCCATGTCCTTCTTGTATTGAGGGCTCCAGAGCTGGACACAGTACTCCAGGTGAGGTCCCACCAGAGCCCAGTAAAGTGGCACCTCTCTGAGATGATTAAAGGTAAGTTAAAAAAACAAAACAAAACTGCACGGAAAACACCCTATGACCATTCCACAACCATTTAGTTACCCAGGAAAAAGGTATCAATGGCCCAGCAGACCAAGCTTTTCTGAGCAAATGACCATTCTTCTTGATCTGTGATACAGGGAATGGCATGTAAGTGCAGACTGGTGTCTCAGTCATCATTCACATCCAGTCCTTAGATTATTCATTAGGACTGCAAGACTGCCAGCTGGTTGGATATTTAGATACACAGTAAGGCTGCCATAACTTATTAGAAATATGCATTGAGTAACTTGGACACTCTTTTCACAGCTTGAACTTTTGTTTCACAATAGTAGTTCTTGTGGTACATAACAGTTACATAGAAATATACAAATAATCTCTGCTATCCTGAATTTATGTCCTCCCACAACTTTGGACAATAAATCTGTAAGAAAAAATATTCACCACATCATCGTTTCGTATAAAAAGTTACTACTAATGGGGAATGGAAAATAAGTGCGATGCCTCAAATTTTCAGAACAAGTGCTCGTGACATTTCTTCTGTTACATTTCTTCAGAGTACAAAAGCCACTGGCAAGTTAAAAAATGTTGGGGGACATGAAATAAAAGAACAGGAATATTTATTAATAATGAGCATACTGATAGCTCAGGGCTTAGCGAGAAATTTACATTATGCACCTTGTCTGGCAAATCTCAGCAACTTTGTTTTCCAGGAATCAACATCCATGAAAATTCCTTTTCAATTATTTGAAATCACAAGGATGATATTTTACGTTTCTGAGGCTGCTTAGCTTCATGTTGCTTGCTTTCTCATTTGTACTCGGCAGAATCTAAATGTGATCTAAATATTGGTATAGATTTAAATTAAAGTTCATTTTTTCTGAGACTGATCCTGTTAGATTGGAGTTTAAATCTTTAGCTTTTAAATATTTTTCCACACATATTTAATTGAATATGTTAGTGTTAAACATTAGTACTTTTCATTAGTAATAAGACGTTTCAAACTCCAGTGCCATGTTTCAGGACCTTGGAGAGCACCCATGGTCCTACCATGCCCTCATGACCCCACACATTGAAGAAAAACCAACAGAAACCAAGAAGACTACCCAAAAAAGTGATTATTCAATAATGACCTTGTTAATAACCTCTCAAGAAATCTATCTCTGAAAGAAAACCTGTTAAATTGCTTTGAATGTATCATACACCAACTCACATGTTGCGTCTTCTGGATAATCTGCTGGCTTTGTCTCTTTGGTTAGTTGAAAGAAGTCTGAAATAATTTTCTCATAATGAGGATTTATTGATATTTCACAGTTTGAAAACTGTTTGAAAACCACTGGCTGTGGCTTGGTCTGAAAGAAATATGGAACTAGACTTCTTTTGATAAAATCACAGAATAGAATTCGTGGAAAGAGTCTGTTTCAATGAAAGAATTAGATTTAGCGGAGATGAAGCAATAGCTTTGCCTGTTGAGGCAGATCTCCACTAATTTGGCCTTCATTTCAGACATGGCCAAGGAGACATCTGTATTTATACATGCACACTACTTTACACCCGTAGCAGTCTGTCTTTTCATTCTCAAGCAACAACCACTTTTCTAAATGAACAACAGGAGAATTTTCAGAAAACATTATCTGCAGTCTAGACTTTTTGCTTGTGTCTACGATTTTAAAGCTTCTTTCAGACTGAAAATAGGCTGGCAGAGGGGGAAAGCAGCAGTATTCATTCTGTGTCAGAGAGGTAGAGCAGCTTGTTTTGATACTAAGTCAATTGAAGGATGTGTCTTGTTATAGTCTCTAGGCATCCATCACTATTTAAGATCCATAGAATTTCTGAGGTAGATATGGAACCTGAAGAAGACATTTTCTAGAGTGGCAGCATAGCAGAGGCATCTAAAATGACATAGGTACTTACAGTATCTGACTTGAAGGTTCATGGCAAAGACATATCAATATTTCAGAAATAAGAGGGAACAAAATGCATTTCTACACAGTCAAGAATCTGTGTTGCTTTAAAGATGTACCATTTACACGGTATAGGACTTGAAAACATTATAATAAGCCAGATATTTATTCAAATCACTGCCATTACACTAGGTATATCATACTTAGTGTGTATGTAAGAATGAGTGGCTTGGTTTTCCCTCTTGATTTCATTATCGGGTTGTAACCCCAAAACTCTCACCCAGCCCTAAGCAATCAACTAGACCATGGCACTAAGTGCCTCATCCAGTCTTCTCTTGAACATCTCCAGTGATGGTGACTCCACCACCTCCCTGGGCAGCCCATTCCAATGGGCAATCACTCTCTCTGTGAAGAACTTCCTCCTAATACTTAGCCTATACCTCCCCTGGCACAACTTGAGACTGTGTCCTCTCATTCTGCTGCTGGTTGCCTGGGAGAAGAGACCAACCCCTACCTGACTACAACCTCCCCTCAGGTAGTTGTATATCAAAGTAAGAACTGCATTGCTTTAACCAATGAAACTTACCCCTGTGCAGGAATATTCAGATTTTTAAATTTTGTTCCTGGGTCAGTGGGAAGAGTTGCCCTGTGGTTTGGTCCAGAGCCTGGATACAAACTCATGGTCATGGGCAGACCAAGGCTTCTTCCTATTTCTTTCAGAGCTCAAGGAGCTTCAAACAGCTTGGTTAGAAAGCCTGAGATTATATCAAGTTCAAATAGCAAAGATAAGTAATCCCAAACAGGGAAACTATAGGTCATGCCATAGTTTAGGCAGAAAGAAACTGATATCAAAGCTCAGTGCAGGAGTTAATAAATAAAGATGATGATCTGAAAGATGGCTCTGGATAGTCTATATTTTAGAGGGGGCTTGCATCGACTGTGAATATCCTGCAAGGACATGAGAAAGAATCCAAAGGAAAAATAAAGTGGTCAGGAAGACTTTCAGACTGAGAACTGATATTTTTTTAGCCATTTCTTTTCTGTTCAATTAATGGTTGCAATAACAAGCCAAGCAAAATCCTAATGTAGACAACTGCTATATATGAGACAGTGTTTGTGTCTGCAAAGGCAGCAGCCAATGGCTGCCTGCTTGAAGCATGATTCAGTCCCAGGTGCTGAGGGGATGATTCATCCTCAGTTGGGCAGTGACTCACTACAACTTTCTGCACTGGTTTGAGTCTAGCTCTTAAACATGTATACATAGATGTTTGACATCACAATTTTATGCTATGTGTAAGAAAATTCTTTGAAAAATAATAAATGGGTATCAGATGTAAAAATTCCCAGGCAATTTCTCTTAACTTGAATTCAGAGTTAGAAGAGCAGAACTATGGTGAAAGAATGATTACAAAGGAGAAAAAAAAATGTTCTTGCTTTCACTAACCTTAAAGGATTTTTAGAAAAATTTCCACTTGTAATTTAAAGCTATGTAGGAATGTTAAGCTGATGAAAGAGTGTTAGTGTAAGAGCACTGCTGTTATTCTTTACAAAGCATAAAACTCATCAGTTACATCCCATGAAAATGAAATAAAAATGTATTTGTGGGAGTCTGAAATTTGTCCTAGCTAGAAGGTTTATGGGCCTTTTGATTCTTTCAAGCTGCACTTGGAGTTTGTCAATGTGTCATAATTTGTCAGTTAAAGGTGTAATGGAAATAACAAGCAAAGACATCTTAAAAAACAGTTCTGTTTGTATGTTAATCATAATTTTTCATAGAATCATAGAATGGCTTGAGTTGGAAAGGACCTTAGAGATCATCTAGTTCCAATCCCCTTGCCATGGTCAGGGACAACTGACAGTAGAGCAGGTTGCTCAAAGTCTCATCCATCCTAGCCTTAAAGAATTCCAAGGATAAGGAGTCCACAACTTCTCTGGGCAGTCCATTCCAGTGTCTCACTACTCTTCTGCCTCATTATCTGGCAATCCAATGTAGTGAGATAGGTCTCTGGTTTCAAATGTCACACTTCCTACTTCACTGTAGTCAAAAGTAAGTCGAGAGATTTTGTTTTGTGTTTCCGTTAGTGTTCAGTTGTCAGTTTTTGTTTTGTAAGCAGTGTAGGATCTTTTGATTTCTATTGTGCCCTTCCTACTATGTATTTTATTTCTTTGTCTTTTTATGTTAGTTAGATGTGTACCAGTTATATTTACACATTTTCTTTTACTGCACATACATCTCTATCTCTATGAAGAACATATATTAATATAAAAAGCTTCACTACGAGTATAATTTTTGCACTTGTATATGCATGTATATTTTTACAAACACCCTTAAAATCTTACACAGAAATGAATCAGTGTGTAAAGCAGTGTTTAAAGGGATGTGCTTATATATACAATGTATATATTGACACATCAGGATTAGCAGGGAGTAGAATAGGAGAGCTGAAATCTTCATGAAGTCCAACACTTACAGTTGTTGACAAAAAAAGGGTATGTTTTATAATAGTTTTATCATGGAGCTATAGCAGAAAACCAAGTAGGCATTGAAATATTCAGGCTCAGCTAATTAAGCTGAATTAAGAGGGAAACCTACTACACCTTTATAGTTAAATTAGAAAAGCAAGACCTTAATTTTATTAACGATACCATGCCTTTTCACTGACAGCCTTTATGTAACTAAATTTCAGTATATACTCCTCTGTGAACATTTCAGAATTTCAAACAAATCTTGTAACTTAGGAAAAAAATTTTCATGGAAATGGTCGTCAGACACTGGAACCAGGGCTGCCCAGGGAGGTGATTGAATCACCATCTCAAGATGTGTTTAAAAGCTGCGTGGATCTGGTGCTTGGGGACATGGTGTAGTGACAGACTTGGTGGAGTGGGCAAAATGGCAGGACTTAATGATGTTGGAGGCCCTTTCTAGCCTGCATCAGAGGTCTTGATGGTTGGACTCGATGATCTCAGAGGTCTTTTCCAACTCAAACAATTTTATGATTCTATGATTCTAACTCAAACAGTTTACAGAGGCTTTACCTGCATGAATATTGATGAAAAACGTTCTTTTTTTTTTTTTTTGCTAATTTCTGTATGTCTGAAAAAATCAGACTTCTAGTTCTTAGTATTATTCAAATGAAATCCCACCTTTCCAAATGAACTGCTTGCAGAAGTGTTGATATTAAGGGCACCCATCCTTATTCACAGATGTATCTGTAAAATGTTCATCTGTTGGTAGAGGAAAAGGCACAACTCTTGCAAAGGATTACTACTAGTGCTCACTTCACCTGTGGAAGCAGTCCCCTGGCCATACACCTCATTGATCTGGAGAGACCCAGAGCCACAGGATGACTGTCCTCCAGCTTTACACCACTTGCTCCTTCACTGGAGCTTGCCTGGTGGTTCCTGGCCCAGGATGAATTTGGCTGTTGTCTCCAGACTTGTCCCTGCCTTGCCGAATGGCAAAAGTAGGTTGGTGAAGGTTGCAGGATCTCCCCAGATGACCACCCTGAGTGCACCCCTTCCACCCAGCCCATTCCTTAGCCACTCACCACACTCATCCTCTTCCCTTTTCCCTAAATGACTCTGTTATTCCCCACACTCTGAATCATATCAGCTCTCTCCTATACAGACATGTGTAAATCATTATCTTTAAGAAAATAATTTGAATGTCTCTGATTTATCTAATATATCCACAATCTAATGTCATGAAGCAATAACACATCTCCAGAAATGTCAGAACAGACAGAAGCTGGCTTCTGTCAACAGAGATGTGCTTGGTTTACTAGTGGTCCTGGCATATCTTTCCAAATCATTCACTTTACGTGGTAGTTGGCATACATGCTACAAAGCCCACAGCCTGATTTTTCTGCCTTTTTTTTTTCTTGCAGAACTCATCCAGTCAGGTGATTGTCCCTGCTATGACTTATTCAACACCATGTTTCAAATGAGACTCTTGAACCAGGATCAGTGTGTATGGAAAGGTGCCTGAAGCTCAAAGTGCTGGTATAGTGTAAAAATTTTCAGAATGTTTTCAGAATGTTTTTATTCTGGGGACTGTCCCTTATTCAATTTGGACTCCATTTGAAGGGCATATTTCCATGAAGCACCCCACATTTCAAGGCAACCCACCCAGACATACATACTTTATATTGCTTAGGAGTTCCTCTGTGTCATCTATAGCAGTTCTATGGCTTTGGGCAAAGTAGGAACTTTTATACCATCCTTGATGGTATGAGAAATATGCCTGAAATATTCCTTCAAAATAACAATGCCAAGTTGTAAACAGCTGTCATAAAAGGTAAGCAAAGAGTGTGTCATCCTTGGATTAACAGGGCATGTAAATATTGATGTACTTAATTCCTCCTGTTACTCATTCACCATGATATTAACTCTCCCTCAAATGGAAAATCTTGAGAAATCCTACCAAATATTGTAGAAGTCAGGCAATGAGAGCAAAAATGCCTTTCAGTGGGTAAAAATTGGGATGCTAGTCACAGCCTACACACTGTGTGAACAGAGTTGGTACTTAGGCTCTCTCTCCTTCATAGGTCAGGTATTATTTTCCCATGAGCTATGAAAGAAATCTTTACATCTTGAACATTTGTCATCTAGGAGAAGACCTACACAAGACATGTGACCCAAATCCTGTTCTGAGACTGCTCCAGTCCTTTGAGACCTGTGACCATTGTCATCCTTTCTGTTTACACTGCAATTGCATACGCAGTGCAGCCTGTGCTGCAATAGCAAACACACGTTACTGTCGGATGACCACAATTTGGGAAATGAGAAGGTCTTTCAGACTGAATCTGGCCAGTTCCAGTGGTATTCAGGGCTTAACTCGCAGCACTACAAAATGTGTAGATGCCCAAATACAGAACTAAGATTTTTTAGCAATTTGGTCCTATTGCGTTTCTTGTATAAGTAGTCCCATTTGAAAATAAAATACTTGCATACCTGAAATGTTTAAGTAAGAAGGGGTATTTTTATGCTTTGATGATGCATATTATAAACACTGATCTTTTTTTGGACATTTTTTTCCTTCATTGACCTTTTAATCTGATTATTCTGATGTTTTTCACTATTTAATGCTCTTCTATTGTTAGTTTCCACTGTAGATAAAGAAAATAATTATAAACAGAAAATAATTAAATAAATATTACAGTTACATAGAGGGGAAAATAGTAATGAATAAATAGAAGTCATTAAAGAAAGCTTGCTATGGGAAATCAATTAGAAATACTTGAAGACTGATCTTGTAAAGATTATTTAGTAGGACATTGCATATTTTTCCCTTTTATATTGATCATGCTTCCTTTAGAAGTTCAAAAAAAGTAGACCATCAATAAACTAACTATAAGAAGTCAACATGGCATCTTGGAGCTGGGTACAAACTCTTTCGACACTCCACACAGGGTTCAGATTATGGAACTCAGACATCTAAATAATACCTGCACATCTACAGCCTTCATGAGTCTGAGCCAAATTGTGTGAAGTGACCAAACAGAAGATATTTCAGCATGATTCAGAGCATACCACAAAAGGTAGAGTTCTGAAAATTTGGCACAAATATAATTGATTAAAAGTCAGGAAATTGATGTATCAAAGAGACATTACATTGCTAGAGTCTGAACAAAGGCAAACATCATTAGAGTTGTTGTCTTTAAAGCAAACAAGATGTAGCTGACTAAGAACTCCTGAACAAAAAGCTATCATTTTCCATCATTGACTTTCACCGTAGTGTCATACTTAGAAACATTTTTTCCCAGACTGTCTGCATTGGCTTCACTTTTCTTGATTTTTTTTTTTACTGACTTTAAAACATGCTGGTTTTTTCTTATAAGAGACTCCTGGATTCACTTTTTTTTTTTTTTTCTTTGAAGGGAAGCAGAAAATTGTCCTAATATAGGACTAACTTACAAGCTTGTCAGTGGGAAGCTGAACTATTTAGTTATTCAGCTGATTCAGTGATTCAGGATGACACTTTTCAAGGTGATGGTAGTGGAAGCAACTTCCAGCCCTTCCTCAGATGGGTCTACTGCCACAGCCCTGTGTGTGGAGCTCAGATGCATTCATAGCCTGTGTGCATGGCAGGAGTCTAATCCTGAGGTATCCTATTAAAAATTCAGAATTGTGATTTAAATCTCTGTATGTGTATCTGCAGTGAGTGTGTTTATATTTACACATTTGTACAAACCCTCTCCTTTTATTGTCTTATAGATTTTTCTTTTCCATTCACTCCTTGTTCTTATTTGTTTCCTGTTTGTATTAATTTCCTCCTCATTTTCTCCTCCTGGCATATTTTCTTTTTTAAAATTTTCTTTCTTTTCTCCTTTATAAATTCAATACCTATTACCTTTATAAAATACAGCCCTTGGGATCATTTTTCCCATGCTGGTAGTTATGGAAGCACCGCAAGACAAATGTTAGCAAGGTCACTGCGTTTTCTCTATGCCCTACTTACTCCAGCTGCAAACTCAGGAGGAAGGAATTTATCCATTTTTATGAAATACTCTGGGATCTATGAATGAAAAAGTGCTACATATGTCCCAAAGAGTAAGATCTTGTAATTTTTTTACTTATTTTTTAAAATTTCACCTATTTAATACTTGAAGTCAGCATGCAGCATGTTTTCTGTCCCTGTCAGTACTGATTTACAACTCAGGCCAATTTGTGCTATGTTTTTCTCTCAGCGATGGTAGTGACCATCCTCTTACCTTTGGCCTTGTTCAGATTATATACCACCCAATTCTAACAATTTGTGGGTTTTCTCAAAGAAATGGATTCACATTGAAGGAACTGTTTTCCTGGTTAGGGCTTTTTGATTTATTTTGGATTGTCTGCATGCAAATATTCATACATGTGTTTCTACCTGCAGATGTTTGGCTCAACCTAGCTGCAATTATTTGCTGATAGTGAACCTGATGCACACTTATATTCTAATTTTATGATCAAGTTCTGCAATTCTGCACAGACTATATATATATATATATATATCTGTGCTGGTACGCTTAGGAGATGGGGCTTTGCATGCTGCTGCAATAGGAGACTGATTTTCTAGCTCATACTGACAGACACCTCTTTAGTCTTGGACTTGTGAATTTGTTTCCCATCATATCAGTCAAGAGATACTTGACACCAGGCATTGACACAGCATTGTGAGCTGTAGTGAGTTACCTCTCATACAATTCACGTTATCAGTTTAAAATTCAGAAAGACAACTTGATCTAGTTTTTTGCTTATTTTTCTTTTTCTGTTAAGTTGGAGTAAAGCTAATGTAACTATTAATAGTCTACCTCAGATTTCAACAAGTTCAGATGAGAGAAGTTGAACTAGATTCTCAGAGGAATTTACAGAAAATTGTTTCACCAACATGGTTTTTTAATGTGTATCTTCCTAACAGAAGATGCATGCTGTTTCAAGTATTTTGGAGTAGAGATTTTCGTGAAAGGACGAGCCTCTCTAAGAGTTAAACACCTAAATAGACCTCTGAGAGTCTGGGCCGTTGCTCTGCATCTCCTTCATTAAACCCCTTATTGCTATATGGAAAAGTTCAAGAGTTTACTGGGACTGAGGTAATCAGTTTTGGCCAGGAATCCTTTGTGAAGACAGATGGCCATTGCTCATCATGTGAGTAAGAAAGCTAATACTTATGGTCTTCAGCTGTTAATGGTAGTGTACTTGGGGTAATTCTAACTTCAGGTATCAACTGTGTTCCTCCTGTGCTTTTGTTCCCAACCATTTACGCTTGTGTACTGAATTTAGGAATATAAGGTATAATACAAAGCATAAATGTAAATGTTCTTCCTTTATCATGTGGAAGGAATAAAGAAGATCACCAGATTTTATTAAGATAAAAAATCAAGAATACCATCTTTTCAGCATAACATGGTACCTCCAAAGTAATTTCTATGAGACTAGAGAGTGTTTAATTATTTACTCCAGATTTTCTCAAGGTTTTAAAAACAATTAATTTCTTGTTCATTCTCAGTTATTTATTAACACATTCATAAATCCATTGTTGTCTTTTATTTACATCTTGTTCAGCAAAAGACAAAAGAAATTTCTGCTCCTTTAAATTGCTGTGCAAGCTTTCAAATTTGTGCTTAATTGTTTGTAATTTTGACAGGCTCCAAAACCATTTCTACACAAGTAGCTTGAGACAATAAGCATCACTGTTCAATCTGTTCTTCAACATCAACAAGAAGGGCTCAGCAAAATGTAATAGTTTACATTTAGCCCAAGAGAAAGCAGCATGCTTGCTCTGGCTTGTGACAGTACCTCATAGAAACCATTTTTAATATGCTAAAATGAAGTTTTAAGAAAAAAGAAAAATGAAGAATCTGTTAACAAGTGGAAACCTATGTGATGCTGTGAGACTGCTATGAGCCCACTGAGCAAAGTTCAGGCTTTACAATGTTCTTTTTACCACAGTCCTGCTCATGGCTGCTTGTTATACACATAAGCAAATGGTTTGCCAAGTTACTTTGGGTATTGTCTGTGTTTTTCTGTTGCAGGTTGCACAGAAGTGAAAGAAAACTACAAATTTGTGCATGCTGGCTGCAGATTACTGGTGCTCACAAAGAGAGGATTATTATTTTAAGTGGAGAATGGAGGTTATTCTGTTGATAATGCACTACAGTAACCTCTGTTCATTCCTTTCATTCCTTTGAACAAGCTCAAAATATTATCATGCACCATCACAACCCCTGCCAAGCAACATCAGCTATAGCAGCCACAGGCATCCCACACCTGCTGCCTGCTAAGCCTCTCACTGAACAGCAGCGTGGAGTGGCCCTTACAAGCAAAGGCTCAGACAATCCCTCTCCTGGCTCAACCACCTTCTGGAGGTTCACCAAATCTCTCTTCGTTTTAGCCCTTTAAGACTGTACTGAAGACAGTGTCTTCAACATACCGATGTGCTGAGAGCTCTACTCTGAGATTTTTTGGCCTGTAACACTCAGGCCAAAGTGGTAAACAATCACTTTTTTTTTTTTTTTTTAAATTAAAGGAAAGGAGATAGATCTCCAAACTTGAACAATTTTAAATATAGAAAATTAGTACAGCAACAGGTATTTCTCTTATGGTGCTTATTTCAGTTACCATCATGCAAAGTCATGGTGTTCACATTTGAGATAAATCATTCTTTGACCTTACAAATAATAGATATCTCATCAATGTAACTTGCCACCACCCTGAGTTCTGTTACAGCTTTTTCACTCGAACAAAGCTCCCACTGATCCATCCTGGATGCTTGTTTTCCCTTTAGGATTTCTATTTTATTTCCTGGGAAAACAAAAAAAAACAACCCCCAAAAAACAACAGCAACAACAAAAAACCCACAAACCCAAAACAATTACAACAATGACAACAACAAAAGTGAAAAAAACCCCCAACCCTGAGTTTTGGGGACCTTGATAATCAAGCCCCTGTGATCAGACATGGTGTCTGTCTGACAGAATCACAATGGGGTAAACCTTCAGCAGACACAGGTCAGTGCGGTGACATTTTAAGCGACTTCCAGGTCACAAGCCCTGGTCCTCATGGGGGATTTCAACCACCCTGACATGTGCTGGAGGGACAACACAGCAAGGCATCAGCAATCCAGGATGTTCCTGGTTTGCATAGATGACAACTTCCTCCTCCAAATGGGAGAGGAACCAACAAGAAAAGGTGCTATGCTGGACCTTGTTCTCACCAACAGGGAAAGGCTGGTGACCAGTGTGAGGCTCAGGGGCAGCCTTGGCTGCAGTGACCATGAAGCAGTTGAATTTAAGATCCTCAGGGCAACCAGGAGGAAGTATTCTAAGCTTACGACCCTAGGCTTTAGGCATGCAGACTTTGATCGCTTCAGGGATCTGCTGGCCAAAGTATCATGGGATGAAGCCCTAGAGGGAAGAGGGGCCCAGGACAGCTGATCAGTATTCAAGGATCACCTCCTCTGTGTCTGGGAGCAATGTATACCAACAAAGAGCAAAGCAGGGAAGAATGCTAGGAGACCTGCCTGGATGAGCAAGGAGCTCCTGGACAGCCTGTCACTTAAAAGGTAACTCTACAAGGAGTGGAGGAAAGGACAGCTGGAATGGGGGGTATATAAGGAAGCTGCCCGAGCAGCAAGAGACCTGGTTAGGAAAGCTAAAGCTTGGTTAGAAAAGCTAGAGCTCAGTTAGAATTAAATCTAGCCAGGGAGATCAAGGGGAACAGTAAAATTAATTTCTATAAGTATATTAATAGTAAAAAGAAGACTAGGGAAGGTGTGGGCCCCCTCAAAAAGGAAACAGGTGAAATGGTCACAAGTGACGTGGAAAAGGCTGAGGTTCTCAATGACTTCTTTACCTCAGTCTTCACTGCAAGGGCCTCCAGCCACACTCCTGGAGTAATGGAAGATAATGGCAGAGACCAAGAGGAAGAACTGCCCATCATAAGTGAAGATCAGGTTCGTGATCACCTGAAGAACCTGAAAGTGTTCAAGTCCATGGGACCCGATGGGATACACCCATGGGTACTGAGAGAACTGGCAGATGAGGTTGCTAAACCCCTCTCTATTATATTGCAAAAGTCATGGCAGACTGGGGAAGTCCCCACTGACTGGAAAAGGGGAAACATTACTCCCATTTTCAAAAAGGATAAGAAGGAAGAACCAGGGAATTACAGGCCAGGCTCACCTCTGTGCCTGGTAAGATCATGGAGCAGATTCTCCTGGAGGCACTGCTGAAGCAGAAGAATAGTGAAGAGGTGATTGGATACAGTCAGCATGGCTTCACCAAGGGCAAATCCTGCCTGACAAACCTGGTGGCCTTCTATGACAAGGTCACAACATTAATAGATGAGGGGAGAGCAACTGACATCATTTACCTGGACCTGAGCAAAGCCTTCGACACTGTCCCACACCACATCCTGGTCTCCAAGATGGTGAAACATGGGTTTGATGGACGGGCCATTCAGTGGATAAAGAACTGGCTTGATGGCTGCACCCAAAGAGTGGCTGTCAATGGCTCCATGTCCCAGTGGAGGCCAGTGACAAGTGGAGTCCCTCAGGGATCAGTCCTGGGACCAGTCTTGTTCAACATCTTTGTTGGTGACATGGACAGTGGCATTGAGTGCACCCTCAGCAAGTTTGCTGATGACACCAAGCTGTGTGGTGCAGCAGACACACTGGAGGGAAGGGATGCCATTCAGAGGGACCTTGACAGGCTGGAGAGGTGGGCACAAGCCAACCTCATGAGGTTCAACAAGACCAAGTGCAGGGTCGAGGCAGTCCCAAGCACAAATCCAGGCTGGGCAGTGACTGGTTGGAAAGCAGCCCTGAGGAGAGGGACTTGGGATGGACGAGAAGCTCAACATGAGCTGTCAATGTGCACTTGCAGCCCAGAAAGCCAACCAAATCCTGGGCTGCATCAAGAGAAGTGTGGCCAGCAGGTCAAGGGAGGTGATTCTCCCCCTCTACTCCACTCTGGTGAGACCCCACCTGGAGTACTGCGTCCAGTTCTGGAGCCCTTATTATAAGAGGGATCTGGGCATGCTAGAAGGTGTCCAGAGAAGGGCCACGAGGATGATCAGAGGGCTGGAGCACCTCTCCTATGAGGACAGACTGAAAGAGTTGGGGCTGTTCAGTCTGGAGAAGAGAAGGCTCCGAGGTGACCTTATTGTGGTCTTTCAATATCTGAAGGGGGCCTACAAGAAAGCTGGGGAGGGACTTCTTAGGATATCAGGTAATGACAGGACTAGGGGGAATGGAATAAAGCTGGAAGTGGGGAGATTCAGGCTGGACGTGAGAAAGTTCTTCACCATGAGAGTGGTGAGAGCCTGGAATGGGTTGTCCAGGGAGGTGGTTGAGGCCCCATCCCTGGAGGTGTTTAAGGCCAGGCTGGATGAGGCTCTGGCCAGCCTGATCTAGTGTGAGGTGTCCCTGCCCATGGCAGGGGGGTTGGAACCAGATGATCCTTGTGGTGCCTTCCAACCCTGACTGATTCTATGATTCTATGTTAAAGGGATGTTATAGCCACAAAGTCAAATAATCACAGTTAGGACAGAGGAACTATTTTATTGCCCACAAAACTTTAATTTGCCCCTATTGTGAATTAAACTCTACACTGAACATCAAATTGTTAATCTCACCATTTCCTCTGCAGGGCTCCAATCATGGATTCTGATCATTGTCCTTCACAACTCTCCTACAACCACAAGTAGCTGGATTATACTCATGTTACAGAGAGGGACCTGAGACAAGACATTTCAGGCTAACATTTACTCCTCATTTGTTAAGGACCCCCAGCTTAAAAATTTGTCCCTGGTTTTGAAACATACATGGCTTTTTGGAATTCCCCAATTTTTTGTCATCCTTCCTATGTTCACAGAAGGCACTGTACAGACAGCAAGCTGATACACAGAAAACACCTGGACACTCTGCACCCTGAGGAAAGCCCTGCTGGCAAGCACAACACCATCCAGCACTCAGAAGTTGCACAAGCCTCTGAAATGCCAACATGAGTCATGGATTTGCAGGATGAAGGACATACATTTACACGGCATTCAAAATACTTACATTTGTTTGGCATCTGCTAAATGTCTAGCAAATTGACTCTCAACTCCGAGCTACAAAAAAGAAACACTTGCTTTATTATCCCTTCCTTTCTACCTGGGCTAAAATAAGGGACCTCTGGGGATCATCTAGTCCAACATCCCTGCTAAAGCAGGTTTGCCTAGATCAGGTTGCACAGGAATACGTCCAAGAGGATTTTGAAAGCCTCCAGAGAATTCCACAACCCCTTTGGGCAGTTCCAGTGCTCTGTCACCCTCAAAGTAAAGTTTTAGATGTATCTTCCTGTGTTCTAGTTTGTGCTCACTGCCCTTGTCCTATAACTGTACACCACTGAAAAGAGTGTGGCCCTATCCTGTTGACACTCACCCTTTAGATTTTTATAAGGACTGATAATATCCCCTCTCTGTCTTCTCCTCTCCAGGCTAAAGAGTCCCAGGTGTCTCAGCCCATCATCATTAAGAGAGATGCTTCAGTTCCTTAATTATCTTTTTGGCCCGCTGTTGGACTCTCACCAGTTGTTCCCTGTCCTTCTTGAACTGAGGAGCCCAGAACTAGACATGGTGCTCCAGATGTGGCCTCACTAGAGCAGAGGGGGAGTAGAACCTCCTTTGACCTATGTAAAGAGAACTCTTATGTTTTTTCTTTACATTCTCATCAGATAACAAGCTGTGAGATTTTGTGGTCAAGCTCAGAGCCTCTAAAAATCCAAGCCTTCTGCCAGTGTTTCTCCATATCTCACTGTCTTTATCAACTTGTTGTCTTCTTTCTTGCTATCCCTGTCTACTCAGGTTCTCTTTTTCTTAAAGATAATTTGATTAGATATTACTCTTGACTTGAATGGTAAGGAATATCATCCAGAGGTCCCTGCTGGGGAAAGAAGAATCATTCAGCAGGAGTCACAGCACATTCATGTTCAGGTTCCAAGAGCTTTGTTATTATTGGTAAGTGACAATGTCATTATCATTTTGTAGAAAGCAGCACAGCGTATGTCAAGCAATATTTCAAGGAAACTCCTATTTGTAAAACCCACATGACAAAACCTGGCTTTCAAACATAGTCACTGCAAATATTTTCCTTTAATTGCTGTTCATATTGCAAGTTTTATTGAAGCTAGTGCTTATATATTAAAATCCTTTTTACAAATAGTGGAAAACCGAAGAACAAAATAAGATATTTTAAATACATATGAGAAAAACGGAATTCATTTGATATGTTAAAAAATTCTGGCATATTAGATCTAGTCATAAACATGCACTTCTGACCAAATCTTTCTTTCATTAGGAAAAAATAATCCCTGTATAATATGAACAGCATGAGTCCTATGTACCATGACAACCCCAGTGATAAAGTGATCAAAGACTTTAAACTCCATTTGACTTGTGCTGGTCTTCTGCATTGGGATAGCTTTCTTTGACAAGTCATAATTATATATAGCTTCAATGTTTCAGCCATCAGAAATTTCTTTGGTGATGCATAGTTTTGATGTTAGAATCTTTCCTGACCTTTCACGAGCTTCGTTATTGTAAAAGCCAACATTTAATTCAGAAGATAAAGCCGCTTCTCTAGATATATACAAAAGTGTGTTTTGAATGGATTAAGGAATTCAATAACTGTCTCTGGCTGTGCCTTTATTAGGCAATCACATCTTTGATCATCTGCATAAATGGAGAAGACTCAATACTAGCACTGAATGTGTGTTGCCACATATCATACTTACATGTAAGTGAAGAAGTCAAACTTATTTCAGATTTGCACCCTTAGAGATTCCCATCCTTACAGTTAAAATATGATGGAAGGAACAATTTAGATGTGATTGCAAATTTGTGCTTTAAATGTTTGCGGGCCTCTCCTCTCACCACCACACTTGTTCTTCTGTTATCATCTTCTCTCACGGTTCGGTCCATGTCTAGATAATATCATTGAACCACTGACAATACAAGTCTAGAAGCGTTAGAAGTCTTAAATAAGATATAAAATCCGCTGTGCAAATCGTGTTTCTTTGTTGTCTTCTGCAACTCACAGTAAGTGCTGAACTATCCTTCCATTGAAGTCCCATCAAGGCAGTACATCATTGCTCACCGTGACTCCATGATTACGCATTTGGCCCTGAATAACTGGATATAGAGCAGTACCAACTGCTTTTGTGTTCTCACTGCAGAGATATTCCCTTCCAAAGAAAAGACACTTTGGCTTTTCATACAGGCAGCTGACCATGAGCGCTGGCAAGAGGGAAGGGTTTTGGCCAAACATGAGGCACCTACCAGAGACCCATATTGTATCAGACAATGGATTATGAAGGGCAAAACACAATGATAAACGTAATTTAAGTTGTACAGGACCTTCTAATGGACCCACTTAAGACTGTCAGGAACTATATTGAGCCAAATGTGAGTATAAAGCTACATGGTGAAAACAAATGCAGGCATTTTTATGCATATTTCTGGCTTATGATACACCTTTTTTAATAACGGCCTTTGAGAACAGCATTCTCTAAACAATTTCTTCTTTCTTTTTCATCCTGCAGTTAATGTACTTTTGTTTTTCCACAACTTGATGAGATGATAATATCAAAGAGTCACCAATTCATCATTATGACCTTATTGTAAAGTCGAACAGAAAGAAAAGACAACCAGTGAGGATGTGAGTCCTTATTTTCACAAAAATAACTATAGTGCTTTGCAAGGAAGAAGTATAATCAGGGAAGGCAGATTAATAATCTGGCAAAGGCATTAAAAGCTTTTTCACCAGTTTCAAAGCCACATCAGAGAACTCCTGACTGTGAGTTCAGTGTACCTGTGATCATGCTCCACAGAGCTCAAAATAAAAAACAACCTGCAGCTATTATGTTTCAATGAGATTTGTTTGCTTTACACTTATTTGGTTTTTCATTTCAGTTAATAGAAGCTTCAAGAAAAGAATATAAAAATACGTAAATGTATATGAACTGAAACAGGTATTTCATGTTCATAAATTGAATTATGCTAGTATTTAAAAGAAGCTTGGGATTGAAAATAAACTGGATGTCCAAAGGGAACAGGTGCATCTTGGGAGAGACTATATCTTGCACAGCTTAGAAAATCTAAGGCCTAATAAATACATAGAATCCACAAATGATCTATTTAATTAGCATTTATTGAGTACCAAGACAGATAAATAAAAATAGATTTGCATGAGTTCTATATTTAAGACAAACAGCTTTTAAGCTTTTCTAAGTTAAAAACAACAAAATCTAAAGTCAGAGAATAGAGCACCCGAGAAAGCATACCTGGAGAGGGTGACTAACTGGAGAGGGTGACTATCTGTAAGTAAATGTATATATGCAAAAACAATAAATAAGTCATGCTCAGATAAATACAAAATGAAAGATATAGAATATGTATAAATTTATTTTTATTGTTCAGTAGTTTAAACTGGAAGCCACAGCTGCAGACAAAATTAATAAAAAATCATAGTGTTACATACCTTCTAGTTCTTAAAATCTGCAACACCATATCCAAGGGTGCATTAAGTTTACAGAGACACATGAAGAGTACAGGGAGACTTTCACCTGGTTTGTCTCTACTGGGGGAAATTTCATTTTATTGGCATACAAAGGAATGGCAAAATAAATCTTATCAGTGACAGTTCTAATGAAATGTATCCAGTTTAAATAACATTAATGCAAAAACAATATCGCTAAATAAGGCAAAAGTGGTGAAATTAAATGAAGAGTTAGAAGGACTTTTCTGTTCCCCATGACATCACAGAAGGCAAGAAGAGGAGGGCAAATTTTTCATTAGAAATACTGAGCAGATGCTTGCCTTCTCACACTGTCTTCTTTTTCTGTTTCTTTCATTACAGATGGACTACCAATAACGTAAAAATGAAATAAATTTACCTGGTTTTAATCAGATGTTATCTTTCCTCATCAGTCTCTGCAAACCTGTCTGACAAGTGTAGTTCTGAAGGATTTTTACCAGTGCAAAAACCTTTACCAGGATAAATGTGCATTTTGAACATATAAGAAACTAGTGGAAGCTACAGGCTGGCTGTAGGAGGAATGAGAGATCCAACCAGTATTTGTGAGTGTATCACATTAAAGAAATGGGATTCAGCTAAGATTAATGATCTGCAAGTGACTACATACAAAACATGGGCAACCCTGCCTGACCTATGGCCTGAAAAAGGTAGGACTCATTGCTCAAGGCTTTACTTCTTTCCAGTGACCTTCCAACAACAGTTCTGTCCTTAAATCACTTCTCTCTTGCAATTTTGTGCTTTATCTGTATTTGACATAAAATGCTAAGTACTGTGACTGAGATTTACTCATGCTTGCAAACATCGCTTTTATTTGCATTGACTAAATCCCCTTGGGCATCTCTTACTTTGTCTGTAACAGGACAAAGTACAGTCATAAATATTCATGCTTGAGAAAGATATAACAAGAGGGAAAGATGAGAATCCAAACAGCCCCATCCATATTTTTTTCAATTGCTTTTGGTTGTACCATCTCTTAGATTGAAAAGATAACTCAATCCTTTGCTCCTTGCTTCCTGCCTGAGAAGACTGCCAACAGGAGCATGCCAGTGACTGGTGATTTGCTTTAGCACATGGACACTTGTCCAATTGAAATGCCATGATATCACCACCACATTTTATATAAGCCAGCACGTAGGAAAAGGATGCTGCAACATGATCAGTAAATAAGTAGGTGAAATTCTGTCTTGTCTATAGAGATGTTGGAAGTGAAATCTGCTGCACAGCTTGCGGGTTTATATGAACAGTTTGCTAATTAGAGTTGCATAAAATGACAATTTTTCAAGAAAATTTCCACCCTTCATAGGCAGCCCAGTGTGAAATCTTATGTTTTTTGAAAACCCTATTCTCATTGAATTGGGATTTGAGCTGTTCTCATATTTTAAAAAAAGTTTCTACAGGCAGTCCAAATCTACTGCTCAATGCTGCAAATTTTTCAGTACCACCTAAACGTTTTTTAGTTGTTGATTTGTTGTTGTTTGTTTTTTTTCCTGCATAGATATTTGCATGGTTTTGGCACCCTTCAGCTGCTATCCTACTCTCTCCCTGCCTATTTCTGTGGCCCACCAGGATGATGAAAAAAGTGTCAGGAACGCTCACACAAACTCACTGTCATTTTTTAAGCTGCAATAATGACATTCATTAAATGAATGCAATAAAAACTAAAAATACTGAAGTGGGTTCATTCTTTTTGAAAGTCTGGGTATTTGCTGCTGCAAGAAAAACATCCATTCCAGTCACACCCATTGGGTTGTTCATGTGCAGAGTTTGCTGTGGAAATTCCTTTTTTGAGGAAATTTTCTAGAAAATTTTGAAGATTGTTACTGTCACTCAGGTGAAACCAAGAAGGTGCAAAAAAGCTGCAAAAGAATAGGAGCCTTGTAAAGTTCTTCAGTGCAGTCTCAGTTCTGATTATGTTCCTTTTCCATTGCTGTATTGAGCTCTGCTAACTGAGAAGTTCCCCTGAGGGGGCAGCCAGAGTAGGAAAATCTCTCTCCACAGGGAGAGCAGCCAAGGGTGGATGTGGAATGAGGACCATTTTTTACCTTTGGCCAGTCTCTAGACCAGGCCAGCCAGAGAAGCTAATTGGGATAGAACACGTTGTTTTTGCCCAGCATGTAAACCCTCCCTTGAAGTCAGTCTGGATAGTCCCTCTGTTGATAGAATGCAATACAAAATATTTTTAATTCTTCAAAGGTTTAATTCTTTTGTTTATATATAAAATGCTGTAAAAAAAAAAATCCTTAATGTAATTTATAGCCAGTGAACTCAAGAGTTGGACTTCAATGAGAATTGGCTTGTGTTGCCTACAAATGCAGCAGTAAAGAGACAATCGTCTGGGGGTATGAATGTGTGCACATTCATGTTAGTGATACTGGGAGCAGTGGCAAGGAGCAAAATGAGCTTTCTTAAATAGATAGTGCTCCACAATGTCAGGTTTTAACACACAGCCCTCTCAGCCACACTTTCTTTTCTTTTTAAGCATACAAACCAAACTCTGAACTGGGAGCTGTTCTGTATTCCCAGTCTTGTGTTTATTTAACTTTTTAATAAATAAAAGTACTACATTTGTTGTTCTGCTTGAGATAAAGAGGGGAGATTCATGTAATTTAAGGAAGACTTGAGAAGGGAGAAAGCAATGGCCTTTAAGGAAAAAGGGAATAAATCTCTTTGGGACACAAGTAAGAGCTCTGCCACAGTACTTTCCCTTGAATTAAAGTCTGGTCTCCATCTCTCTGGACTCCAAAACTTCTCCTTATTTTTCAAAGTGAAATATGGAAAGAATCCCATATGTGACCCTTTTCCAAAGGCAGCATGAAACGCTTGAAGAGGCAAGTCTTTCCTCACTGCTTCTCCCTTAGGAAACAGATCACAGGGGCCAGTGAAGCTGCCTGAGACACCTGTTGGGATGGCACTGCTGGCAGGGACTATCTGCACTGCTGAGGCCAATAGTAGGACCTAGAAAGGAGATAATCAGCTCCTGCCACCACACAGCAGTGGTCACTTAATAGAGCCCAGTACCCTATAGCAAACCTAGAACCTGAAGTAAACACTGAAAAGACAGCAGAAGGCCAATGGAGTAGGAGAGAGAAGCTATTCCACCTTCTGTGTTATGAGCCAGTCTGCAGGATGTCTGCAGGAAGAAAAGAGTGCAACAGAAAGAAGCAAAAAGTATCCCAAAGGTCCTAACCAATCAGACATGGAGAAAAATATTTCCTTTTTATTCCCAGGACAAATTCTTTTCAGCTCAGCTGCTGAGGAAGGCAGCCTCAGAAATGCATTTCAAGCACTCCTCCATAAGACCTGTAAAGGAGGCCGGGGTGGACTGAAGCCTGTACATTGCTTCATAGCAGTGTAGCAATGGTTTAGCCCATGCAGCTGACTGTGGAACAGAGAAATGATTATTTGGTTATTACTATCAAATGGTGTTTTGCAGCAGTCAGAGTGAAGACCAGGGACGACTGTTGCAAACGTCATTGTTCTCATTTCAAGGCGTTTGCAGTATGAGTAAAGACAATGCCTGGAGGGCATTGCCAGCCAACCACAATGGCAGAGCTCACAGAACAGGGGATGGGCTGTTCTCTAGTTGAACAATTTGGAAATCCAAGAAATTTCTAAAGTAATATATCACAGATTTCACCCAGAGTTTTGCCTGAGAAGCTGCAGGAGCTATTTCTTAATTAGAAATTTGTCCCTCATTAACTGCCAATTCAGTTATCCAAACCAGACAGAGAAAATGTTTTTCTTATTTTGTCTCCCCGTTTTCTCCCTATTTCTTAATAATATCTAAGAAAGGGACAGGACTGTACTTTGGAGTTCTTGCATGCAGTAAACTCCTCAAGCTCAAGGAGCTTTTAAGATGAAATTTGTTGTGACAGCTGCAGGACAGGACCAAAACGTTCTGCAGAGTCACTGGGATCCTCTTTCTCACAGGTGGGAGACATCATTGGCATGCACATCTCCAGCCTTCAGGACCTCTGGCCTCCTTCATCACCTACTGCCTTCCTCCCCATTGCATGCCTCTTTTCCCTCTGCCTCAGTCCTCTTTCTTAAATTAACTGACTATTTTTCAATCTGCACCTTCCTCTGACAAGGTGCTGTCAGCTCTGCTCATTCCAATAGCTTGCCATGGCAGACTGAGTTTATGCAAACCCATTTTCTGGCTCCCCACATGGCAGAGCTGCTTCTCTCCTGTCTGTGGTGGGAATGAGTAATCCTACCATAGCAGGGGGACACAGATGGGAACACAGGTGACACCTCCAGCACTGAAAGTCCAGGGCACTGGGATGCCATGTATGGCTCCCAGTCTGTTGAACACACTTGTGCCCATGCGGGGCCATAGGTGTGGACAGCACCCAGGTTTTGGCACACAGCAGCTCACAGATCGAACTGTGTTGCAGGTCCAAGTGGGGGCCCTCAGGGATCAGGTTTGGGATCATGTGCTATGTGAGTGCCCATGCAGTTGTGATCACCTGTGGACCTTAGGTGAGCATGGTATGCCATCTATGTCACACTTAAATTTTATTGTGAAAGCTGTTTTGCATGGTATTAGACAGGGATGCAAAACATGGACTTGTTGCACTATGCAGGAATTAACTTTGTTTTGAGATACCTGACAGTGGCAAATTTTGACATACTGACCCAGGAGCATCAAATTCCAGAGGACAAAACATACCCAGAATTTCCATCACTTTCAGTGCTCTTAGTGTGATCTTTTGGGATCACAGGACACAAACTGGGACAGTCCTGTGAATAAGCAATGAATGCAAATAAATATTCACTCCCAGATTTGGCTTACTAATATTATATCATCAGAAAAGCACAGAAAAGGCAGACCACACGTCACCCAAATCAATACAGGTTCTACTTGCCAATAGAAAAGCTATTGAGACTGGGTGGAGCCACAGGGTAACTGTGCAAGGCGAGTGGTAGCAATGAAGCTCCCTCTTTCCTGAGCAGGATGGTCACTCAGAGAACAGACCTTGAGCACAGCTCTGGTAAACATGCTCATGGTCAGTACACATTCAGAGCTTTGTCTTCCTCTATCCATTGCAGTTTAACGTACTAGGTGCAACAAAACTGCTACGGGTGGGCTTCCCATAGAGGAAGAAGGCATTGGGACCAGGGCTTTCTCAGTATATCAATGTGCAGGCAATTTTTATGGTAGCAAAGGGGTTTATTTACAGCCTGGACACCATGGCCCTTATCTTTTTCTGTCCATTTCTCTGCAGCTACATCCTCTACAGGAAAAAAAAAATCTTGTCATTAAGGCAGAGCTTGTGTCATCACATGCGATTTAATAAGATCAAAATAATTTTCAACCAAACACGGGATGACAAACAAAGTTCTGTTTATGGCGAAATAGATGTAAAGCAGTTGTAGTGGTGATTTAGAATTGATTTGATCTAAGTGCATCTCAAAAAATTGTGAAATAGAATCTACCAGCTAAAACTAATGAGCACAAAACTACATTGATTTGGCCCAGGGTGGACAAATAGAACATCTGGCATATTTGGCACCGATGACACAGCTGGCATTGTTGGACCCGTTTCTGCAGAAGGTACAGATGCAGAAATGGGAGAATTGGTACAAACAGTGCAGATGGAACAGTTGGAACAGATGACAGTGGGCAGAGCTGGCGATGCTGGCACAGGTGTCATAACCTCAACAGCTGGCACAAGTTGTGACAATCCTGGGATTTCTTAGTGCAAGGCACATGTTCATTTTGGCTTTGGCTGCAGAGAGATAAGAGCATTTTATAATTAGTAAATGTGCCATTTAAAAAAGAACTTTTTTCCCCATCCTTAAGGACATCCACCTCCAACTGTTACAGCTTGGAATGTGGAGCATTTCTGCAAATTACAATTTCCCGGAGAAATACACAATTGATAAATACTGATTTAATATAAGGTAATTAGACATTTTTATTCTCATATAGATAATAATCATCAACAGGATTTCTTCATAAGAGGTTTGTTAAAAAACATGGTCAGATCTGTAGCCTGATCATGGAGATTAAAACAAGCTTTGTCTTAAAGCCAAGGCTTGTTTACCACCAAATTGGTGGACTACATTTTCCAAAAGTGCAATGCTTCACAATAAAATGGAGTTTGATAGAAGCCACCAGGAAGAGCAGGGTGTTGGGTGAGCACCCTAGAAATACTTAACTCTTTGGCTGAAAATGAATCATACTTACGAAAAAACAGAGAAGCACTTTCTTTAGCAGTGTGGCTTTGTTAAATGTTATTGAAAATACCAATGGTCTGAATCTGAATTTCACCTGAGAAAGCAAATACCTTGTTGTCCCTTGAGCCCCTACTCCATGAGTAACTGTCATGAGGCAGGATCTTTTAATTCCCATGAAAAGATAAGCAACGAGATTAAGTTTCTTGCCAAGGATTCAAAACAGAAATTAATTCCTTCTCTTATTTCGGCTGTTAAATGCTGTGGAGATCAGCCAGGAAGTAAATTTTGCTGAACTTTAGAGCCCAATCCTGCAAAACCTTGTTCATGGGTGTCTTCAATAGCAGCACAAGCCCACAATGGAAGAGCTTGCAGGGTTCAGATTTCCTTTCCAGAAGTCTTACACCCTGCAGAGACCTTGTTGGATATATTTCTGAATGCACCTTTTATCATGTTGCTTGTACAAAACCAGTTTTTACCAATTTGATTCTGCTGCACAAAGAGACCATTGGTTGGTATTTTTAGTAAAGTGAATTCATACAAAAGAGGATTAAAATAAAAATGGACAATACCCAGGACAAACTAATAAAAATACTGAATTTAAAAATATTTAATATGTGCATAAAAATAGGAGTAGGCCCTCAACTACTGGCACAGCTGCAGTAACTTCTCTTTTCCAGGTTGCCAGGCTGACGAGCTAACCCTGGCAACTTAAAAAAGGTCTGTTTCCTTCAGGCCAAGTTCAGGCGATAGCTATCAATCTCCTGGCTTTCTGGACATGGCCATACAGCTGGCACCACCACCTGTTCCCAATAGGGACCAGCAGCACCCTACAGCTGGTCACACAACCATTCCTTCATTGCTGTCAGCCACCACTGGCTGGTCACTACCTGGCACACACGAATGGTGGAACTGCAGCAGGAACCAACCTGCACTCTCCACGGAAGGGGAGGGAGACGAAGACTTCACCTAGGCTGCTGCCTTACTGCTTGCTGGGCTTCTTGAAAAGAAATAAACATGTGGTTTCCTGTGTATGTGAGTGCTTTGCTCACTGCCTTTTGTTTAATAGCTGCCTGCACACCCAACGCTTCATAACCTATGGATGTCTCACAAAAACATTCCTCTCTTGCTTCTGACCGCAAGCTTTTACAATGTGCTTTAATCTCTGCTTCAAACAGTTGCTGTACATGCTGGTTTGCTGTTCTCCCCAGAGAGCTACCACCAGGGTCTGATATTCCAGCTGGGGTGGCAACTGGGTGTGGGGCGGTGGCAGCTAATCCCCCTCCTCATATGCTGGCAGAGACACATCCTGAAGAAAACTTCTATCGACCTTGCAGTGAGCTTCCTGCTCCTGGCAGGAAAAATGTCCTACAATAAAATGTTATTTGTTCATGAAAAAAAAGCAGTTATGGACATAGTTTTTCTTCTTGTTTTGTGTATGCAGTAGGTACCCTTTCATGACACATGACAATCTTTCACTCTTCTATTAAGTGTTGTATTTTTATGTAACCTTCCCAATTTTCTGACTTGAGCCCACCATGTTCTAAAGACACCAAGCCCTACCATCAAAATTAACTCCTATGTGACATGTTTATTCCACTTAAACTTCCTAAATAAAGGTCACGTGGAATTTAGTTACTGTCTCTGATGGGTGCTGCATCTATATTTTACCCATTTCCCCAGAAAGGAAGCCTGTTAATCACTCTCAAAATGCTGCTCAATCATCACAGATCAACATTTTCTCTTATCTCAACAGTTTGTGATTAAGGATCAGTTCCCCAGTAGATATGAATCATTACATCTTCTCCAAAGCCAACATAACTCTGCTGATTGCCTTATTGAGGAGGCATCATCTCCATGAAATGTATTTTGTAAGCATAAGTGCAATTTTTCTAATAGGATTAAAGCACACACTGTTGCAACATCAGGTACAGGTTGGATAGGTAGATAGTAAATAATGAGGATAGGTACATAGTAAATAAATTGGATAGGTACATAGTAAATAATGAGTAGTGGCCGTTTGTATGCTCAGGCATCAGCCTTGATGATCTCCTCCTTTACCCAATATATGTACTGCCCACTGTACATGGGGTGCTCTCCCAGTGCCAAGCAAATTCTGTTGTCTGAGTACTAGTTTAGGATCAATAAACCTGCTCCACCACAAACATCTTGTGTAATCTGGAGGAAGCCTTTTTTCACCTTACTATTCCTAGCATGTAGATCTGGAAAAGCTTCCAAATTCCTGGGTTTGGCTGGGTACCTCATCTCACTGGGATGGGATACCAACACTCACCCATCTTCTTGCCTTTGCTGCATTTTTGCAAAACAGAGGCCCAGGAGTAGTGGCCCCAAGGAGCCACAGTGTGCTCCAGCTAGGTGTCTGACCCTGCTTACCTCAGAAGTCAGGGAGATCAGCTTTCCAATTTCCCAAAACCCCCGAGCATATCTTTTATCATACAGTCAAAATATCCCTGTGCCCCTGCTGGGTAACACTGTTATCTTACTATTTCTATCTCCTCCTCATACCTTTGCTACACTAAGTCTAGCATCCAGAATAAAAGGAGTAGTGTCTTTATTTATCATCCATGAAGTACCCAAAGTCTTGGAGTCACTGCGGTTGTTGCAAGTATAACAGTCACCACCCAATCATTTATGAACAGAGAGGCCTTAGTTTTTGCTGAAATTCTGCACCTTACTTTGAATCAATTCCTATACTGATGGAGTTAATCCAACTTTCTAAATGAATTTTTAACCTGATTTCTGGTCATTAAAATGATGAGCACTCTTTCCTCAAGAAGAGTAACTTCTTTTCTATATCAGAAAATCATCTAGAGTTTGGGGGATTTCCCCCAGAATTTTATGTAGATCTTAAATTCAAATCTGTACAAGGCTGTAGTGTTCTCTGAATCAGGGTGTTTTCAAGATTTCTTGCTTCCCACATAATTTTTCCAGGATTGGTCTAGGTAATTAGCTGCACAGCAGGGATCGTCTTGGGGCCCTAGAGAGAGGAAGGTGATTCACTTCTTTTAGTCCAGCACTAATATGGAGTATTTGTACTTTCAGGCAGAGATACCTCTAGCCTCTTCTCTGAACAGTTTGTGAAGTTAAATAAATAGGAATTAACAGCTTGTGCCCTAAAACACACTCTCCTGACTGCAAGGCATGTGTGCTTCTGCAGCAAATTCCCAGATTCTGGAGGTCTCTTGCTGACTCTTTTCACTGCAGGCATCGAGTGGGAACCACTCTCTTCCCTTGCCTTGGGTAATCAGTTAGGTATATCAGCAGAGCATGTGCACATGCAAATAATCTCCAGCAGTGAGTTGCATCACTGGAATTAGCACTACGCAATTGCTCAGGAAACAAAAGCTGGTGCCTTTGTCACTGCACAAATTGAACTCCATAAATTGCCTTAAAGACTTCACTGGTGCTGTTTGCTGAGCAAAGTGCTGTATTTCTGCATAGAGTCAGAATATGGCCCTAAGTGCTTTTCTGGACTAGGGCCCGATACCTGTACATTCACCTTGGAAGATAAAATAAGTAATGATATATAGGGCAGGGTGAGAGTCATCTCATTACAGTGTCTGCTTTTTCTTGGCTCCTGAAGCTTTTCTGGTGTGGCTGTGGCAGAGAAAAGATAAGTGGTTCTGCAGATTCTTTCTTTGGGATTTACTGGTCTTTGCATGCTCAAGAACTATACACGGATTTAGGGGTTTGTTTGTTTGGGTTTTTTTTGAGGGGAGTGTGTTTTGCTAGGTTGGTTGGGATTTTGTTTGGTTGGTTTGTTCATTGGGGGTTTTGTTTTGTTTGCTTGTTTGTTTTGAGTCTAGATCGGACCTTTCTTTACCATTCAAATATGAAATTTCAGTGTTGCGTCTCTCCGTGTACCCAAAAGAAGCGCATGTCCTGGCTCCTCAGAGGTCTCATTCTGCCTCAGAGTAGCTGCAATCACTATAGGAAAGACAGCCTCAGTTTTGTGTCAGGGTTGGGTCATCTTTGTCATCTTAATCCTGGGTGACCAACCCAACTTTCATTTTCAGTGGTTCTTTTCACTTGTAACCTGAGAAGACAAACTTGCAAAATGCAAAGCCACTCTCCTGCTCTTTTCAGATGCTCTCCATTTCAGCTGATGAGCCTGGGCAGGGTTTGCATAGCCTTTCTTCACTGAACCCTGCAGAGGAATCTTCTCCAATGAGGAAATGCACTCATTGTTATAAATGGCAGTTCAGACCACAATAAAAACAGATGATGTTTGTTCTGTCTCACTGGAATAGTCTCTTCTTCACTTTCTGTTACCCAGCACACCAGGATCTTGGATGAAGCACAGTTTGTTGAGATTTCTGGCACTGATATCACTGAATTATGTTTAATTCAGTTCTACTAAATTAAACCTTCAGTGCTGAAGGGCTACATATCAGGCTTCACTGCCTTCCAGTAGGTTTCTATATTCTTAAAAGCAGCTGATGTTCAAACAATGTGTAAACTATTGGAATAGTCACTTTGAGGATGCTCATCCTCAGTGTTCTGGTAGCCATCCTGGCAGTAGGGTTGCTTCTTACATTTTCAGATATTCAGGTATTTTTAAGCAGTTCTAGCTTGAAGTGGGGTCTTGATTCCAGGCCCAAAACTTCTGCAATTCATGTTGCACAGTTACTGTTAATAATACTAATGGCTATACTACTAGCACCAAAGGAAGGAGACATCAGCATGCTACCGAAGGGAAAATGAGTTCCACACACATTGGTATGAGAAAAGGGACCACTCTTCCTGCAGCTGCAATGACTTTGTACCTATAACCATCATAAAAGAGTAAATTTTCCAGGAGGAAATGGGAAACAAAATTGGGGAGGCACTGAGGGGATCTAGAACCTAGTAAGAAAGTTTAGAGGGAAGCATTTCCTGGTCTTACAGAAAATAACTAGAAATCATTTCTCTTTGGAGGGAGAAGAGGGTGAAGAGAGGGGGAGAGAGAGAAAGAAGGCAAAAGTAAACAGAAAGGAAAAGGGAAGGCGGGGGGGAATCCAGAAAAAGCAGCTGGTTAACAAAAAATATGCCAGCTTCTGTTGGGTTACTCTTTGAAATCAGTGAGACTGACTGATCAAGGAGACAGGCATCTATTTTACAGGCTGCAAACCAGAAGCTGGCAGTTTAAGAAACCAACGTTTAGAGGGAAGCAAGCATTTGGATAAGAAGAAGGAACAGCTGTCTCCTACGTGGGAGGTGATCAGCACATAAAAAATGTTTGGTGAAGGGGCATGACACCAGCACCTGGCAGGGGCAGATCCTCCTAATCCCCACCAGCAGCTGGCCACACGCTTTGCCCCATACCCAGGGGAGCCCCCGCTGCAGTCAGGGCTTCGTAGTGCTACCAACCGGGAAATTTAAAAGGTGCTTGTGACTCTCCCAAGGAGCCCATGGAAACATTTGCCCCTGAAGCAATGCAAACTTTCTCCATTCAGGTGAACTATTCTTATCAGCTTCCACTACGAGTAGAGATTGCAGCATTCAGTTTTGTCATACCTTTTGATTATTATGTAAACAGACCACCTAATCTAGTTCTGTCATAACTACTCACTAACCAGTATGTGTGCCAGTCTTGGAGATACAATTCTGTGAGACTGGAGGACAAATGAAAGGACAGGGCTACACTCACTGCACAAGTGTCTCATTCCTCCACTCACATCTGTTGCAAATCATTCGCTTGTGATGCAGGACATACACTTACATCCATTGCCTTGACAACAGTCTAGATTTGCACCACCATAAGGCAAGACTCACTGAATTTGTATGAGAAAATACACAATTCTGTGATTTTCTTATCTTCTTATACCTTATCAGGCAAAGTTGCCAAGTCCCTATATACTTAAATACCAGGAGACAAGGATTGCACTGAAGAGGCACTTGGTGTTAATTAACACTTACTCTCTCCTATTGTGCCTGCCTGTTTTCACAGAAAGTGAGCTTTCTTCCCAGCTTCCACATATGATCACATTCAGTTCTGTGCTCTGCCTCTGTATTCAGAAAGCCTGACAAAAACCTATATGCAGAACCCCGACTTTCAGTGCAGTCCATGCATATCCCACACAAACACACATAGTATCTGCAAAGCCTTCACCAAATCTGTGTAATACTTTCCTTTATCACATGCTGAAAGCATAGAGATGTCTGCAATTGACACATCTCCCTCATGAAGGATAAGGGAGATGAGATTTCTGAGGAAAATAAAGGGTCTTATCTGAATCCAGATGAAGTATCCAGGCCAGTCACTCATTAGGCAGCAGTAAAAACAAACAAACAAGAAAACCCAAACAAACAATAAAAAACAAACCAAACAAGAAAACCCAAACAAACAATAAAAAAACCAAAACAAAACTAAAAGGCAACAAACAAAACTAACCACAAACTAGTGTCTGTACAGATTGTTACTTTTAATATATAAGAAGAAACATAATTAGAACATGATTTTTAATTTTGTTTTTTTAACCTGGTTGAGCTTAGAGTGTTATGAGTAGCTAGAGAAAAGCACAACAAGTCTGATGTGCTTATTATTGAAGAAAAGCCAGTACAGAACCCCATGAATTATTGAGGCAATTCTGTATCCATAACCAATGCCATCATGCTGGCAGGCATGTTTTTGTTAGGCTGTCACATCTACGTCAGTTCAGAAGTAGTGTCAGATACTGCCACAACAAATTCTCTTGTTATAAAAAAATTGGGGTGCATATTTTTATAACATTAATATATAATATATAAAATGGTTGGAATTCATAGCAGTTGGCACTCAGAATAAGAGTCTTGCTTTGGCTGATATATACAGCATATTGGAAAGGAGGAAATTTGCTTTCTTTGCAAACATGATGACTTTCCACAAATCAGAATTCTTCCACTCCTTTTGAATATTGCGGGGGCTTTTCACAATTGAGTGGAACAAATTTAGGGCTGTAAGTAATTGAGAGTTGGCTGCTTGCACACAGGAAAAAAAGAAGACAAACAAAATGTCACAGTGATTATTTTTATCTCTGTCAAGTGTGTGAAATTAATTTATGAAAGCAACATTTTTGCCCTTTTGAAAGTATATGTACACAAGTTAGAATTCTGGGTGGTTCTCTCCAGGCTACCAAAAAAGCAAAACATGTACAGTATATCTGCCCTTTAATCTAGCAGAGTTTTATTTGCAGATCTGGCTGTGCATCATGTTTCTGTATCTGTGCTTCTGCCAAGTGCAGAGCCAGATTTGGTTCTTGGATAGACTGGTTCAAAGCTGGAGGAGTTTCACTGGCTTCAGCATACACTGTTGAAGAAGAAAAGGACAGGAGAAGTGGGCATTGTCTGTGTTTCACTACAACATTTTCTGTTCCTAGGGATGTCCCTGCCTACATGGAGTTTGGCTGCTTAGCTATTACTTACTTTAGGTATGATTTAGTCTGTGGTTGGACAGATGGGAAGAGATGAGGTAATGTCCATGGAAGCTGAACCATGTTGTCTTGAACAAAGATTCATCCCTGGTGTAAGACTTCACCTATTCACTCCACTTTGATAAAGTTGTGGAAGCAGAACTGTTGTCCAATGCCATGTCAGCACTGTATATGTTACCAGTCATCACATTAAACCATCCTAGCCAAGGAAATCAAGAGAATCCTAAAGTGAAGGATCAGACTAAGTATACAACCCAAAATAGCAGATAGGTCAGTCTGTAGGACCCTGGCCTGTGTAAAGTTACATTGACATTGGTTATCTGGGGAAGGAAATGTTCTGAAAGTCAGTTTTCACAGAGTGAAACCCAGAAAAGGCTGCTACAGAAAATGGTGAGCAGGCATGGAGGAAGCTGCTTGCTAGGAATGCTGAGCTCCCTCTGTCCTCCTTGGAGACTGCCCCAAGCTGCTGTCAGCTTTAAATATTCCTCTAGGAATTACCCTCGAAATAATGTGGCCTTTTAAGGTCAGTCACAAGTAGAACTGCTAGTGGAGAGATATTAGTTTGGATTTTTAAATGGCAGATTCTCTGTCACAGGAGAGGGATGGGAGAAGGGATTGCATTTTTAGGTCAAGCTCAAGCAGTTCAGCTCCCAGAGAGACCACCAGAAGTGTTCCTCTGGGAAAGAAAAACTAAATTAAAGTGCAGAAGGTGATCCAGCATTATACCCCTCTTCTTCCTCTTTCCTTACCCCATCTGCTCTTCAGCTTTGTTTAATTATTTTCATTTGTTCTTAAAATTTCCTGTAGTAACTCATCTTTCTATAAACCCACATAGGTCTTTAACCTTCCCCTGACAAGATCTTTTAATTACTCCTACCCTGCCCCTGGTGCTAGCAGCTATTCATTCATATCACTTATGAAAGAATGCTCCAAACTCTGTAGGAAACCCACTGTTAATTTTGATGCACTTTTTCAGCTGGTGGGGAATCTCAGCAGAAAATTTTGCAAATGGCTCATTGGGGGGGCAGGGGGATGGACGTGCATTACCAAAGGCTTAAGAGAGCAATGCTAGACGAAACAACAACAGCACAGGGTATTCATTATCAGCACAACACTATCAAAGTGAAAACATTTAGTTTCATATGATGGAAAACAGAAAAAGTGCACATAATTTTGTAAAGACCTTTCAGCTTTCTCCTGCCTGCTTCCAGGCTGGCCCTGTTGCTGTGAGCTCAGGAATACTCAAGGAAACTTCTATTGAGGGATAATATGCAGGCACCCTGCACCTTCTCTGGTAGGGTATACAGCCTCTCTTGGTGGGTCACCATGCTAGGCTTGGCTCTAGCAGGAGCAATATCTGCACCTCATGCATAAGGGAAATAAGTCTCAAAAAGATTTCTTCAAAGTCTGTGAACTGATGCCACTCAAGTGATGGCAACTTTAACTGATTTGCACCCTGAGTGTGATGACATTTCCTAAGCCTTTTGCATGCTCATTCAACCAGTAAAGTGAAACCACCAATATTTGCCCATCTACTCTATGAGAGTAGGCACAAGCAACAGTAAAACCATGAAGACTGTAACTAAAATCTAAGTCCTTGTGTGAAAGCTCTGTAAACATTAGCTATTACTGTCTAAAAAGAATAACCAAAGAAATGTAATCCAAATGCTAACAGGGATAAATCTCTCTAGGAATGGAGATTATGCAGTTTCCTACAATTTTCTAAACACAGATAAAATGTGGAGTTTCATCACCAATTTGCTGTTATAATTAACAAGTCTATTGAGCAATAAATTATCATAGAATCATAGATTCAACCAAGATCATCCAGCCCAACCTATCACCCAGCCCTATCCAATCAACTAGACCATGGCACTAAGTGCCTCATCCAGTCTTCTCTTGGACATCTCCAGGGACAGCGACTCCAGCACCTCCCTGGGCAGCCCATTCCAACGGGCAATCACTCTCTCTGTGAAGAACTTCTTCCTAATATCCAGCCTATACCTCCCCTGGCACAACTTGAGACTGTGTCCCCTCATTCTGCTGCTGGTGTCCTGGGAGAAGAGACCGACCCCCACCTGGCTACAGCCTCCCTTCAGGTTGTTGTAGACAGCAATGAGGTCACCCCTGAGCCTCCTCTTCTCCAGGCTAAACAACCCCAGCTCCCTCAGCCTCTCCTCATAGGGTTTGTGTTCCAGGCCCCTCACCAGCTTCATCACCCTTCTCTGGACATGTTCCAGTACCTCAACATCCCTCTTCAACTGAGAAGCCCAGAACTGGACACAGTACTCAAGGTGTGGTCTGACCAGTGCTGAGTACAGGGCAGAATGACTTCCCTGCTCCTGCTGGCCAGAAGCCAGGATGCCATTGGCTCTCTTGGCCACCTGGGCACACTGCTGGCTCATGTTCAGCCTCCTGTCAACCAGTACCCCCAGATCCCTTTCTCCCTCGCCACTCTCCAGCCACTCTGTCTGCAGCCTGTAGCGCTGCTTGGGGTTGTTGTGGCCGAAGTGCAGAACCCTGCACTTAGCCTTGTTAAATCTCATCTCTCTGCCCACCCATCCAGCCTGTCAAGACCCCTCCTAGTCCCTGCAGGGCCCTCCTACCCTCCAACAGATCAACACCTGCTCTTAACTTGGTGTCATCTGCAGGAAAATTTGCAGGGAAGCTATTACCAGGAATATTATAATACCAAATTGCAGGAAGGTATTACCAGGAACAACCACTAATTACTGAAAGGCATGTTTCTTCAGGTATCTGATAAGGAAGTTGGGTGTCCTGCAAGCACTCCTGCATGTTATGGCATTTGATCAAAACAGTTTATAAATGTTCTACTTCATCAAATGGTAACTTCAGCAGAAAGCAATCAACACAGCAGCAGAGACAACCAGTATAGATTTCTGTATTTATTATATTTGATATTTCTTTCGTGTTTATTTTTGAGAGCAAGGGGTTGAGAAAGCCTTTAAAATAAAATGGACTTGGTGGTGTGTTTTCTGAACTGTAATTTAGATTTTGGCTTCTTGTTTTCTAAGTTTATCAGTGGATCGTCTCTTCACTCTTCTTTCAGTTAAAGGAATCTACAAAACTTACCAGGCAAAGTGGTGCTCCTGAAAATAAGATAACCTATTATTAGCATCATGTTTTCAAATACAATACCCCTATTGTCTTAATTATGTTACTGTGGTGGCCAGTTTGGAATGGGTTCAAAAGGCTTTTAGGAGGTTTTCCATGCCAGATTTCCTGCCCTGACCATGGAGCAAGCTTAGTTTGCTAATTACAACTAAGCACTTTTTCAGACACCATGCCCCTTCCAGACAGAATGGGTATGATGTTGGAGCAGGGCAATGACCTCATCTTTCCTGGTGACACATGTTTATTCCAGGCTGAACCAATCTTCACGTTCCTGGATGAGCAGTGTATGAACTAGTTTATGTCAATGCCACGGATGCTCTAATAATAGGTGAAATATAACAGATCTAATAATTATGAGATATCTCATTCTTAATAACTGAAGATGAAATAATGAAAGTACTCACAGAGACAAGGTGAATGCAGTATGATTTTGGATTGCTGGGTCTAATATTTTTTCTTTTACATTAAAAAAATATAATTTAACTTATCATGAATTTCCTTATTACATTTTTCCCCAGCCTATACTCTGCCATCCTTACTTGCAAGACCTCTGCCTGGCTCCGGGTCTCTACTGAGCCCAAGGTACTTGTTGTTCTGGTTAGCTATTTTGTGGTCTGCACAAGGCAGGCCACAACTTTGGACTGATACTTTTTTTTCTGGACCCAGGATGCATTTTGAACTTAGACTACAAGCAAACGTAAGGCCACAGACCTTAATTTTGCAAACATTGTGCACCTAAAGCCATTACTACTTCTTGAATACTTGTCACCATTCACGGTTACCTGATCTGCTGGTACCAACCAAACCAAATCTGCTGGTTTGATGCAGAGTTCATCCCATCATCTGAAACCCCCTTCACCACTGATTCGTGCTCACTTACTGCAGGGGAGGACTACCAGTTTTTCAAGCCCTCACAGAAGAAAGGTGGAAGCAGCCAACAAGGACGGATGATACTTCTAAACTTTTGCAAGTTAAATGTTTGGCCACAATTTCCCCACTGTTGGTGATCTTATTTTCATCTGGCACACAGCTTTCCATAGGTGAAAGGGAAAACAGCAGGGAAAACTAGGGTTTAGTTTGATACATGCAACTTATCACCATTATTAAGATCCCTCTCAAAAGAATCTGAAGAGTTTTGTCCCATGGTAATAACCCTAATAGAGGGATTTTAAAATGTCCACCATCACTGAAAATATGTTTAACTGAAACACTGGATTTTTGTTGTAGAAAATAAGAATGTTATCAGAGCTATTACAGACTATATGTAACATAGGAAGGGATATTTTATTTCTTTGCTTTCTGGTTTTGAGGGTTTTGGTTTGGTTTGATTTGGTTTTAAAAGTGATGTTTGCCTAACTACAGATGCAACTACATCCTTTGGAATACACAGTGTAATGTGTTGCTGCAGCAGCCCTGATACTTCAGATATTTTAGGACAGTTATGTCAGAATTAAAGGGGGAAAAAACCTCTCCTCAGTGCTTTACATTTAAAAACTACTGGCATGATGTGCTAATTCATTAAAAAAAAAATCTCATTCATCAAAACAATTCATTTTTTGTTTGAACAGGCTGAATAAACAATTTCTTACTGATTTAATCCTGGCAGTCTCTCCAGTGAAAAGTGGCTCCAAGTTCATGTACATGCACCACAGTGTCCTTAAGTATCAAGAACAAACTGGGTATGTAAAAAACATTTAGCGATCACCTCTGCATGACTGCTCAGCATTCCCACTTGCCTCTTTCTTCCCTTCTTTTTATTATTTTTCTTTTGCAGCAAATGACATTAAAATCTTGAGTTTATCAGAACATTCTGAGAAACGTCTAGATCGGATCCTTTATTTTATTTCTCCTGCCTATGACGGGCTGACATGGCATGAATGTTGTCCTGAATCAGCACTAGATCATGTACTTTCAGAAAAAGGTCACAGAGCAGTGCTGGAACAGCGAACAGCTGCTTGGAAATGTGCTTACTGTAGAGCTCACTCTTGTGAGTATGGAGGGAAAGCAAACAATATTTTCAATACTTTGAAATGTATATGTTTGTTTTGATTTTTTTTTTTTATGTCAGCTAGTAAGTAAAAGTAAAATCTTCACATACCATGATGAAGAATACATGCTAATAGCTAACACCTACATAGAAAAAAAGTGCTAAACATCTTAAAAGATGAACATCTAATCCATTTGCTGTGAAGTGGTCAGGTAGTTGGACCAGATGATCATTATAGATCACTTCGAACTGAAATGTTCTAGTCTAGTTCCATTCCATTCCATTCCATTCCATTCCATTCCATTCCATTCCATTCACTTGGATCTTCTCTGAGTCAGGTCCAGTCAATCCAAGATGACCCACTTGTCCACAGGAAGTGGTTGTCTGTCTTCATACTTTGAAAATCTGGATGGGTCCTTCAGTTTGGAACTATTTGGCTACTGACTGCACCATCTTTCAGGGGAGTTTTGCCTTGAAATTGCGATGAAAAAAACAGCAAACGTCACCCTCTTACACTTGAGATATATTTCTTTTGCTGATATAGCCACGCTACTATTTTTGTGATGACCATAATTTTTTCCTGTTTTTTATGAGAGCAAGCTCTGAAGAGTTTTCTTGTAATGGGCACCCAGGCCAATTTCCTTTTGGTGCACTAGCCATATCACCATTAGCCCTCAAATTCCATATGCAATGCCTAATTCTGTTTGTGAAATATACACAGCCTATTCCACAGTGATGGGGAGACAACACAGGGAGAACGAAAGAGATTTGATCTACTTAACTGGTAGTATCCGCAATAAAATGGGAGCCATCAGAGGCCAAAATGGACAGTCAGCTTGTTTGACCTAATGAGACATGGGAGAAAAAAAAGAAAAAAGAAAAAAAATCTTTCATAATCTAGGCTATTTTTCAGGCTTCACCATTAGCAATGATTATTTTTTTAAATTTTATTATGGATAAATATAAGAGTTTTTCATATCCATCTTACTAGCCAGTTCTCATGAGATTTCATGTAGCAATATATGAGGACACTGGTAGGTAGAAATATAAAACTTTCAGGGTCAACCAGCACTTATTTTACCCTCACAGACTGGGATTCAGGACTTTCCCAACTAGAAACATATCAACTTAAATATGGGTTTGCCAATGACAGCAAAAATTAAGTTAGAATTTCAAGAATTAAAATAATTTTGCTACCAAACAGCATGTAGAAGTAAGATTTTCTTTTTTCTCTATAACTTCCCCATGTGTCCTTGTGACACATGTCATAAAAAAAAATACATGCTCTTGAGCTGGACAGTTGGTACTTGCATTATTCAGTACATCCAACTATAGTTCTCATATGTAGGAAGAAATCCCACACAATTTTAATGGGAACAAATTGAAAAACCAAGTAACAACAACAATAACAAAATTTAAAAGCTCTGCTCTACCCCTCCTGAGTATGCTCTAAGTTTAGATATCCTACTCTCCCCCTCTTCCAAGTGCACACAAGGAAAGAAGGGAGCCTGGCAGTTAATATGTAATTTACAGAAAATCAAACCAACACATGAGAGTTTCCAGAGACTTCTTAAAACATCGAGTTGCATATGTTCTAATGAAAACCCATGCAGGTTTGTTGCTTTTTTTTTTTTTTTTTTATATGAAGTGGTGGTTGGAGACTAACGATTAATGATGGTATCATAGAATATACCTGGTTGGAAGTGACCTCAAAGATCATCCAGTCCAACCTTTGACTTGGCCTTGTTGAACGTCATACAATTAGCTTTGGCCCATTGGTCTAACCTCTCCAGATCCTGCTGTTAAGCTTTCCCAGCTTCTAGCAGATTGACACAGCCACCCAGCCTGGTGTCATCTGCAAACTCGATTCCCTCATCCAGATCATTGATAAAGATAATAAAGAGGACAGGTCCCAGTGCTGAATCCCGGGGGCCACAACTAGTGCTACAAGCCAGATTTAACTCCAGTCAGCACCACTCTTTGGGCCTGGTCATCCAGCCAGTTCTTTATCCAGTGCAGAGAGGAAGAAGGCAGCCTGTTAAAAGTAGTACAGATGAGTCTGTCTGGAAGATACCCATCCCAACATACAAGCTGTGTGCATCAGATACCTGCAGCACACATTGAGTAGTCATCACCATTATATTGCCATTAATCTCACATGAGGAAAACCTCTAGAACTGAGTTTCTCATGGTCTCCAAGCAGGAATATAAACAGGGAAGAAGAGAATAGCAAAATGGCCAAGGCAGAGAGGAAAATAATGGCAAGGAGTCTAAGTTCTTCTTACACCCAGGAAGGAAAGACCTAAGTTTTAGATCTCATGGCACAAACCTGTATTTTCAGGGAATATTAATGGAAGACTGGTGGCAACACTTTGAAATCTTGAGAAAAGCAGATGTTAGGAGAGAAATTTGACCAGTCTGCCTCCAGACACTGCTCTATTTAAGGTGCCCAGACAGAGGATGAACACATCATACCTTCCAGGGGATCTACAGGTAGAAGGCAAGCAAGGCTTTGGAGTACTGTTTTCACTGAGTATTAGGAGGACAATATTAATTCAGTCAGAAAGCTTCCACTGTTTCAGAATTAAAAAGTGGGTTCTGGAACTGGATGGGATAAGGTTCATGTTTCTGTGTTTCCCCATCTCTTTCCTCTTTGCTGTTCCTCCTTGGAGCAGGCTCAATTTCTTCCTACCACACTCATAGCCATCCTTACACACATCTCTTCCAGTCTGCATCTTTTTGTCCTCCTCTTCTTTTACTCTCAAGCTTCCCCTTCAGCCCCAGCTTACTTTCTATCCCAAATCATCTTCCCCTATCTACCACATTTTCCACACACCCCCCAGTTCTTTCTGCTGCCACAGGACCAAGCTCTGCTGAAAAATGTCCTCTTATGCCAATGGCAGGTATAGAAGGATTGGTGGGCCCTGAAAAGATTTGCAGCAGTGACTCCTGCATGCCTGTGTGTGGGTGCAGAAAGACCCAGCACCATGAATCTGTACTCCCCTTGCATTTGGAAGATTTCTTTGTGTAATAGTGGGAGGAATTAATTTCTTAGGAAACATCTGTTGCCATATAATATTGGAATAGAGCAGAAAAAAAGGGAAGCTCCTCACCTCAAATTGTGTCACTTTAAAAGCCACCACTCCCAGTTTTTGCAGCAAAACAAAGAAGGTCTTGTTGGGGTAGTGGGCACCACTTCCCCTGCAGCTGGTGCTGGAGGTGGAATAGCTTTCCTTGCCAGTTGTGGGCTACTTCACAGATGTCCTTTTGTTCCCCTTTCACACTAGCCACAATTTCCTCTTAAACTTTAATCCTCTCTCTGTTTCTAATGTATGCAAATATATGCCAAAAATTAAGTCAGAGATACAAGGCAGAACAAGTTATTGGGATGGGGGCAGGAGGGAGGGAGACAAGGAGATGGTGGGATTTCTTTCTTAGTATAAATGTTTTAAGGCTAAAACTGTTTAGAGAAATATCTGAAAGTTAAGAATGAAGTGCCTCTATTATCCAGGCTAACCTGCAAGAACAGGGAACAGATGAATTTTCTATACTGCACAGTTCACATGGAAAGGCTTCTCATAGCAAGGAAGAAAATGTCTGCTTGTCCTTCCCATATGCCAGGTTTCAGCCAATGTGCTGATGGAGGAGAGGCCTTCTCCCTACTGGGATTCCTCAGGATGCCCATTTTGGCTCTTCCTTGATCCAGGCCAGCAGCATGCCTCACCTCCCACAGCTCTCAAGTCATGCAAGCAGCTGCTTGGAGGAACAGTGCTTGGAGGCAAATACGCATGAGGCAGTCACAGATGAAGAGCATGGAGAAATGCCTGAAATGTACACAAAAAAAGTCAAAACTGAACAAAACCAGAAAACAAACAAACAAACAAAAAGATAGAAACATTAATTGCTGCTATTTCTGAAGGTATGTCCAAGGGCCAGGCCAGTGATCTGGGACCAAGGCAGAAGATGAGAAACTGATTCCATCACTCATTGACATTACTGTGGGTAGCCCATGCATCTCCTCACTTCCCAGCATGTAAAACAAGACTTTGGATGATGGAAACAGTTAAATGTTTGAAGACTATTCAGAAAAATGACAAGACACTTATTTTATCAGTGCTGAGGGAACAAAAAGGAAAACAGAATCACATAAACATTCAGTTTGGGAAAGACCCTCAGGATCCCCAAGTCCAACAGATAAGCCTACTCGACAAGGTTCACCCCTAAACCATATCCCCAAGCACCACATTCAAATGACTCTTAAACACATCCAGGGTTGGTGACTCTACCTCCTCCCTGGGCAATGCCTGACCACTCTTCCTGTGAAATTTTTTTCCTAATGTCCTGTCTAAACCTACCCAGCTGCAGCTTGAGGCCATTCCCTCTTGTTCTATCACTAACTACCTGTGAGAAGAGACCAGCACCAGTCTCTCTACAACGTCTTTTTAGGTAATTGTAGAGAGCGATGAGGTCTCTCCTCATCTGCCTCCTTTTCAGACTAAACAGCCCCAGCTCCTTCAGTTACTCTTCATAAGATTTATTCTCCAGGCCCTTCACCAGCTTCTTTGCCTTCCTCTGCACTCGCAGTTATATTGAGTTCCCACAACTTCCACCTTTCCACTTTCTGAATGGAAACATTTACTAATGTTCCCAGCCCACAAGTCAAAACTCAGTGCCACTGCAAGTGGGTGCAAACCAGTTGCATTCAATGAATTTATGTCCCCTCATCTTTGTGCAGTGCTCAGTTCTTGAAAAACCAGGAAACTAAGATCTGAGGTTCTTGGAAATGAAGCTTCCTGTGGAGCTCACACACAGCTACTTTCTTCTTTGTCTCCTCATTTCCTTTTAATGATGCCCACTTCTCTCTGTCCTCCTCTTTCTCTCACCTTCTTCTATTCCTTCAGTCAACTTTATCACCTACACTTCCCATGCCATCATGTTCTGCATGTCTACTAGAGTCTTTCTCTTTCCCTCAGTGCTTTAAGTCCATCACATTTGGAATGCTATGTTAATTAAAAAAAATTCTTGTGCAATCTAACTTCTAATTTTGAAAAGCTCAGTAGTAACCTTTTAACAGAAGGGGATCTTTTGGTCCCATAAATTGGGTTCTAATAAAGAATATAGAAGAAGATGTGGAAACGAAGAGCCTCCAAGTTTAAATTGGTTATGTGTTGGTTTAAATTGAAAAACATACACCAGGCAGTCATCTCTGAGAGTTCTTTGTGCAGAACTCAGCACAGCAGGGACATTTTCTGTATGAAATGGTGCACATCTGTATGAACAAATGGATGTGCAACAGCCAAGACACAATGTTGTTCTGATCTCATTGGTTGTTAGCTGTCCTCCTTTAGTTCCATCACATATAGGTCTATTGTGATTCTCTCTTATTCATGTCCTCTTACTCACTCAGACTATTTAGTTTGCAGCATGAACACCCACTGCTAGCAGCTTGGGAGTGCTGGTGCAATCTGTGTGTGGCTGATGCAGCAGTTGTCACTAGCATGGGATCATCCCAAGTCTTAAATTGTGCCAGGGGAGGTATAGGCTGGATATTAGGAGGAAGTTCTTCACAGAGAGAGTGATTGCCCATTGGAATGGGCTGCCCAGGGAGGTGCTGTAGGCGACGTCCCCAGATATGTTCAAGAGAAGACTGGATGAGGCACTTAGTGCCATGGTCTGGTTGATTGGATAGGGCTGGGTGATGGGTTGGACTGGATGATCTTGGAGGTCTTTTCCAACCTGGCTGATTCTATGATTCTACGATCTGAAATTTAAAAAGCTGTGGCTCTCAGGCATTTATCAAGTCCTTTTGCTAGCCAAAGGAAAAATGAAGCCTGTTGGCCAGGATATATCTTACTAATCTCCTTTTAACAAATTTATAGTTAGCAATGCCATGAAGGTTTTCACTACATTCATCTATTAATTTGTGAAGCTATCCATTTCAATCCAAGAATCGAGATTATATTAAGATTTTTATGTAGGTCCATCAGATGATATCTGAATGTTTCAGCATCTTTAACATAGTCATTCCTTGTGAATGTCTCAGTAGGGTAAACCAGTGCTATCTTTCCCCATTTTCAGAAATGGAGAATGAAGATACGGAAGATTAAACTGCTTGCCTGACTTAATCACCCACAGGAAGTCTGTGACAAAGCCTGAAGTAAGAAAAAGCTCTCTGAACTACACCATGATCTCCATCTCTTCCATGAATCCATTCTGATTTCTTAGGCAAAAGCAGACCTTGTGGATGCAAAAATAAAATAACACTTTAGAAAAAAACTACACATGTGAAAAATGCTTCTGATAATGATATCCAAGGAAAAGGGTCCAAGCCCAACTGTGAATGCCAAATTTTGGGGGGGAAATAAGACCAAGACTAATAATCTGCTTCAAATGTATTTCTCTTGTGTCTATAGGTATCAATGTGCTGGGATGTAAGATCTCTCCAACATCATACACTATGTTCACTCTATTTAAGGAGAAAAACTATGGATCCAAGACTTCCATAAAGAAGCATACAAAAGAGTTTTATGAAAGGTTGGAGGTTACAACCTCCATTCATAGATGAGTTGCATTCATAGATGAAGCCCACAAATAAAGCCAAGATCCAGCAAATACATGTTATCATCACTCATTAGAGACAAACTCTTGAGTGAGATTTCTGATGCTGGTACAAACACCTGAGTCTAGTTCTTTGTTTGAAGACCAACTCCAGGCCATTGTCAAAACCCTAGAAAACAACCCTGAAGAAATAAAGGTATGTGGAACAGATCTTGATGCTATTCTTGAAGGGCAGGTGAGTAGTTTCTAAGGTAGCTGTTTCGTGAATTTTAAAATCAGTTAACTGTATTAATTTGTGGCACTCCTTGTAAGCCATGGATATGTTCTGCAGCCCACAGACAGATGACTGCAGATGGACTTACACACACAAGGAGCAAGGTATAGCAAGGAGTTCAGGCTACAGGCACAGTGTACATGCATGCCTGCTGTTCCAAAAGTTCTACCACTTGACCCACACAGAATATTTTTAAACTTACTTTTTGGCTGATAAGTATTTCAGTTTTGGTTTTTTGCTGAGAGAACCTCTTTTTTATTTTATTTTATTTTTCAGCAGGAAGGCAAATCATCTTTGAATACTGCCAAATATAACAAACATCTACAGATGGGTTGGTCTGCAGCTGGAGGCTTTAACTTTGTAGTATTTATTTGAAATATCAAAGCCAGCAGAGCAAGGCTAAAACATAGTGGGCACAATTCACAGTGTTTTGGCTCTTGAGCAAATAGCAGTTGAACTTAGAGGTTGGTTGTTTTTTTCCCTGATGAAATGGAATTTATGCAGATGTGTTTTGCACTAAATTCATTAACAATTATATCCTGGTGCAGTTTTCACATTTTTGTAAGGAATATGCATAAGCACTAATTAGATCTAAAACAATGTTACTGTGCAAATTACAGTGCTGATTGTTCAAGTCGCCTTACATTCTGCATCTGCTTTGCAATGATGATAACATAGGTGCGTGCAGTACAAATGCCAGCTTTTTACATTTAATAGGATGATTTATTTAAAAGATAGCATTGAACAGATAATGCTGCACTTTAAATTTCTCAAAGCTGCTTTTAGGTAATATTGTAAAGTCAAGTAAATACTAATGCTAATAAGTTGCCTAAACTAATTGCCGTTTCATTAGTCAAGAGCGACATTCTCTGAGGCACATCCACATTCCATTTGGCAGCAAGCACCAACTGGGTGCAGCTAAATGAAAGCCATGCTTTGCAAAGATTGCATTCTTGCTTGAAAGAGGAAAGGAGGAGTGCAAACATCTCAAATCTATTGCTTCAAACCATGGAAATGAAATAATGAACCTGCTTATTTAACTTCAGTTCTAGATAACACATGGTGACGGAAGATCACTGGGAATGTAATCTATTTTTAAGGAAACTAGTACTTCAATCTCTTAGTCCCCACTCCATTTGTAATGACTCCAGGTGTGATAAGAGAGCATTAAGCTTTAAAGGCACTTTAAAGGCAAAGTTTTAAATTCAGTAATTTTCCTTGTTAATTTTAGTGGAAGCTGAAAAAGCAATGCAATAGGATGTTATCCAAGATGTCATGACAACATTAATGTATGCAGTGAATGATGCTGCCAGCCCATATTCGCTTTCAGGAGGAATAATTCATAAATATCTTCTCAACTCCCAGCCAGCTACACCTTCACACAGGACACTAGCCAAGCACACAGACAGGCCAGCAGTGTCCTGGTATGCGTATCTCCCCCAGCCTTCCCTGTGGGTGGAAGCAGTGCCATGAGGCCAGTGAATGTGCATGAACACAAGGGCACCGTACTCATGCATGCCTTCTTAATCATCATTTTCAGGGACAGCAACGATGCTTCTCCAATCTGCTGAAGCCTTTGGGAGGGGCAGAGTAACCTGCAAGAAACTTTCCAATTCAGCTCCCTTACAGAAGAAGACACGAGGAAACCATGTTGCAGGGGAAGAAAGGATTTCCCAGCACAGCTCCTAGAGCATGAAGGATGTCTCTTCTCACCAAGCTTTCTACAGCTGTGACAGGAAAATAGAGTAAATGGAAAACACAGGGGTTTGCTTTTTTTGGGAAATACTGGAATACTGGAGGAATGTCGGCAGCCTAACAGAACCACCTGCAGGTACTGAGACAGGAGTTCCAGCCTTTCTCTGAGAAAACCACAGGCTACAAGTACCATGTCTCCCACAGCCTAATCATTTTCCTAGTTCCCTGTTTACTTGTGCTTAAGCATTTCCGTTCATCTATCCCCTCTAGCTCTTCTTGAACAAAACAATTTAATTTTTGTCTAATGTAGATTCATGCACATCATACCACGAATGACAAAACACACCAGGATTCTTCTGTCCAGAAAAGAAGGAGACATGACAAGAATCTATAACAAAATCAGAGGTGTAAAACGGGTGAATAGAGATGGATTGTTTATTGTCTCCTCTGATACAAGAACTACACTGTCAGATGGCAGATCCAAAATACATGAAAGAATATTCACCACCTTGACACATAGCATGTGGTTTTGCTAGGGATAGTCTGCAACAAAAGGCTGGAAGTTTATAAAGGAGCAGCTGGACAAATTCATGAAAGAAAAGAAAGTCCCCTGAGTAGAGTTAAACACCAAGATACCAACCCTGGCTCAGAAGGTCTCTGAGTTGCAAATAGCTGAAGGCTGAGGGACAGTTATGAGGGCATGTTTCACTACATGCTTCTCTTGCTTTCATACTCTTCCCACAACGTATTTTGGTCACTGCTCAGTGCAGAATATTTGATTAGATGAATACTTGTTCTGACACAGCAAGGCTCTTCTCATGTCCTTAATACCCTCTGTCAACCACTGAACTTGCACTACTGAACTTTGAACATTTACTGCACATAACATCTCCTGTCTTACCTCTACAGACAAATGCCTTGGGCATAACAAGTGGGCATTGTTTTGCACACATTATGGAAAGCATTCATCATGACACATTTAGCCACTTTTTCTAGCTCTCAGACTTCAGCAGCTGCTTTCCTTTAATCAAAGTACAGTTCTGATGAAGAGACCTTGGGGAAGTACCTCCCTCTTCACTGTTTAGAAAGTGAGTCTTGGGAGCCTGCCCTTATGAAATTAAAGTTAATATCCCTGAACAATCCTCTGCCTTATATTCAGAACTGTCTTAGATGCCTATATCCTGCAAACTTTTGTGAGTAGGGCTATCAACACGCCTAATCTCTTGGGGTACAGGCTCTGAAGTCACTCTCAGACAAATCTTATATGTATATTTGAAATAAAAAAGAATCGTATTAAAAATAAAATTAAATATAGTTAGTATGGTTAAATGGCAAGCACTTTACTGATTATTTTATAAAAGTGCAGTAGTCTTCTAAATTTAATTAAGCCATTCTGAGGACATGATGAAAGGGTTCCTTAGCATAAAAGTCTTTGAAGTTTCTAGAAAAGAGTGAGGTATGTAACTTCGAATAAGGGAATCCCATAAGATTTCTCTGTGCTGAAATTAAAGTGCAATAACTCACCTCAAGGATGCTATTTCTGTCATCTCCAGGGTATTACTAGCTTTTGCAGCATGTGCTGCTATGGGCTGCACTGCATTGCCCACACTGGCTGAAAGGACAGAGAGAGGATCCAAGTAATTCATAGGCATATGTTGAAGTAAAAGCTGAGGTTATGTCCATCGTGATGTCTCCCCACCCATGCACTTGAGGACATTTTTACTGTGCATTCTCATCTCCTACCTTAAACTCAAGCCAACTACTCTTTCCTTCGTTTCACAATCTATACCAGGTCAGCTCTTAACAGCGGTGGGAGCCAAATGCTGGTTTCTCACATGACACATTTAGCCACTTTTTCTAGCTCTCAGACTTCAGCAGCTGCTTTCCTTTAATCAAAAAGAGACTCAGGAGTCTGGTTCTCCAGTACGTTATTGATGCATTGCCAAATACTTGTGGAATCTATCACTTAACTCTCTGTCAGATCCTCTTCAGCAGCAGGCCTACATAAAATACATTAGTTGCTTCCCTAAGTACTTTTTATCTGATAACGTAACTGGAAGTTTGTGTTTTAAACCTTCATGATGACATGTGCTCATTTTCCTTTTGATTTTCCTTTTTTTAAACCTTCCTGCTTGTATAATGAAATGGCATCGTTTTCCTTTGCACAATTTTTGCCATCAGTCCCATGCAAATCTATGAGTTTGACTAGTTGGGGAGAACTGAAGCCAGTTGTGGAGAACTGAAGCCAGTTGTGGTTTGATCCTTCATTGCATCTTTCAGTTGCTGGTGTCACAGCTTGACAAACCCGAAAGGTGAGATGCAGATTCCTTCCTGTTACCTGGGGCACGTTTGTGCTCCTGACTTGCTTTATGTAAAATACCAATTTCTGGAAGATTATCCTAGCTCAATAAGGCTAATTATTGTAATGAAGTTGGGGTGCTCTCACTGGATCCCTGGAAAAATCTAGTTATAATCATCAAGCAATGATAACATGCACATATTGTGAGGTGGCAGAACTCTTGTGTCATGAATGTAATACAGAAACATTTGCCTCTAGCTCAGACACATTCTGTCAGAGCATCCTTAATGCATCTCTCCAGAGGAGTCAGATCTGACACTTGGGATGGCTGGCTGTCTACTCATCCACCCACTTCTTCTCAGGGTTTCTCTTTGCCTAGCAGGAGTGGGTACAGGGTTCACTGAGAACCCTGAAAGTAGGCTATTAAGTGACCTAGATTATTGTAGGGGGGTGTTTCTATTTCTGTGCTTCTTGGCCTATGTACTTATGTTAGTTGCTTTGTCTCCAGGGCAGCATCTACCCAGCAGGAAATCTGCCTGGGGGAGTTGAAGATGTATTAGGGGGAGCAGGCTGTTGAGAGACAGAAGATGTCAGTGAATAGAAATAATGGACCCAAGAAATAACTGCAATACAAAAATGCAGCTGAAATCCAATACTTTCTTATGTTTGTGGCTTAACATGTGTCAGTTGGCACATTAACAGTAGCATATGGGTTGCTCTGATGTGAGTTACTGCATACAGTATGTTATGCTCAGGCCTAAAATGTGTAATTCTTTTGGATAGTGTTGGCAGATTTCAGTGTGCAGCGTACAGTAAATGTTCATAAATTTAATATATTTATAAGCTTTTCTGTGGAGCTCATTGCTGTCTGATCTGAGAGATTCCCAAGCAGCTCTGCAGAACACAGCTCTGGTAACTCAAACCTCCTTTACTGAGGTAGGAGATGTCACAGGGTGTCTGCTGCAGGGCTGAAGCCAGAGCATAGACTATCTCCTGAGTCCTAGCCCAATGAACTAAACCATTTGATCTTTCTTCTTGAGGTACCTACAGGGAAACCTCCACGTCACTGAAGAAAACAAAGGTTTGCTGGTGAGCTGGTAGCAAGTGATGTAGATTTAGTGGGTTTTACCATGTCCTTCCTCTGAGTACTACAGAGGTGAAACTGAATACCTTCCAGATGACCTCCTTGCAGCTCATCACATCATTCCTACAAAACCCCAGTTTGAACACTGAGGATACTGTCAGAGTGTGACAGTTTTTTAGGTAGCACACTTCATATGAGCTGCATCTGGCAGGACACAAATTAGTGCTTCTCCAGAAACAAGGTGGCCAGGTTAAATCTTGCTTTCTGCTTTCAACCTAGTGGGTGGTACGGCAAAGGTGCAACCACCTGCTCCAATCCACTCTGAGGCTGAGTAAGGTCTCAAAGAAAGAAACAGCAATATTCTAATATCTAATAATTTCAAATAAACAAACAGAGGCAAATCATGTATTTCTTCATAGATGATTTCAGTGGAATTTTTCTGCTTGTTACTTGCCCTGAAATTATTGCTAGCCCCTCAGTGAAGCAGGAAAGCCCTGTCTGGGGCTGGTTTCCAGAGGTTTTTGTCCCTTCAGCAGAAGGCTTAAATATCATCAGGAGAATGACATCTTTGGCAGAGAATATCTTGAAAGCACAACACTGTTGCTCAGGCTCGCAAAATATGTGTTCATTTGGCTGGGGCAAAGAATATTTTGTAGAGATGTGCACAACATTTTTTCAGCCTCTTGTTAAAATTGGTTTAATTTACTTTTGCACTTGGAGAAAGTATGCAACTCCACATCAACCTGGCTACTAGTAGAGACTGATACACAAGAAACTTTTGCATTGTGATGCTTCTAGAATTTTATGATGACTGGAGACAAAATAAGATCAACAAGTGGAAGCAAGACTGGTAATACCTTTTGTTAGCAAGTAAGCCTGTGGATATTGTTTACCTCGACTTTCGAGAAGCCTTTGACGCTGTTTCCCACAGAATTCTCATGGACAAACTGGCTGCTCATGGCTTGGATGAGCACACACTCTGCTGGATAAAGCACTGGCTGGGTGAAAGGGCCCAAAGAGTGGTGGTCAATGGAGTTAAATCCAGATGGTGGCTGGTCACAAGTGGTGTTCCTCAGGGCTCAGTGTTGGCTCCACTTCTGTTTAACATCTTTATTGATGACCTTGATGAAGACAGAGAGAGTGTCATCTGTAAGTCTGCAGATGACACCAAGTTGGGTGGGAGTGTTGATCTTCATGAGGGTAGGGAGGCTCTACAAAGGGACTTGGATAGACTGGATCAATGGGCCAACGTTAGTGGGATGAGCTTCAACAAGGCCAAATGCCAGGTCCTACACTTGGGTCACAACAACCCCAAGCAATGCTACAGGCTTGGGGAAGTGTGGCTGGAAAGCTGTCTGGCAGAAAGGGACCTGGGGGGTTCTAAGTGACAAGCAGCTGAATATGATCAAGCAGTGTGCCCAGGTGGCCAAGAAAGCCAATGGTGTCCTGGCTTGGATTAGAAATGCTGTGTCCAGCAGGAGTAGGGAGGTGATTGTCCCCTTGTACTCAGCTCTGGTGAGGCCACAGCTCAAGTATTGCGTTCAACTTTGGGCACCTCAATACAAGAGAGATGTGGAGGTGCTGGAGTGAGTGCAGAGGAGGGCAGCGAAGCTGGTGAAGGGCCTGGAGAATAAATCTTATGCAGAGCAACTGAAGGAGCTGGGGCTGTTTAGTCTGAAAAGGAGGCAGATGAGGAGAGAACTTATCACTCTCTACAATTACCTAAAAGGATGTCGTAGAGAGGCTGGTGCTGGTCTCTTCTCACAGGTAGTTAGTGATAGAACAAGAGGGAATATCCTCAAGCTGCAGCTGGGTAGGTTTAGACTGGACATTAGAAAAAAACTTTTTTCACAGGAAGAGTGGTCAGGTATTGGAATGTGCTGCCCAGGGAGGTGGTGCAGTCACCAACCCTGGATGTGTTTAAAGGTCATTTGGATGTGGTGCTTGGGGATATGGTTTAGGGGTGAACCTTGTCGAGTAGGGTTATCTGTTGGACTTGGTGGTCCTGAGGGTCTTTTTCCAAACTGATCATTTCTGTGATTCTGTGAAATGCAACCTAACAATGAAAAGCAACCACAAAAATCTTCATGAAAAAATAAAATTAAATGTTTTGCTCTGTCTCTGGGTCACAGCCCAGCCTTTGTACCAAGAGCTGCCTCCAATGGACATGAACCCCCTGTGCTGTATGGGAGACCTACAAAGTTTCCCTAACCTCCTCTGATTCCAGGCTTGTAAGCCCAGAACAGTGCCAGAGACAGAGGAGTGTGAGCAGAGAGAGAAAATGGGAAATCTCCCACCTGGGCTGCTTGAGACCCTTGCACTCAAAGGCTCCAACTGTCACCTAACCCTTGAGGGTGACCTCGGTTAGGTAGGCTGTGCGTTGCTATGCCCAGTTCCAAGATACTCAGGCCTTAGAACAGGCTGGCATGCAGCCACTCCCCTGCATCCTCAGATGCACCTATGGACCAAGTACAGCCTTGCAGCAGTCTAACAAATATACAAGATGAAAAGGAAAGGAAAAAAAAACTAAACAAAAACCCCAACAACAAACATATTAGTTTCTGGAAACTGGGGAGAAAATATGCTGTGTAATTAATATTTTCAGCACTGAATTGAATCCTGTACATCAGCTACAAAAATGGAAGTGGACAAGGTTATGCAGCCTAACAGTCTGCTTGCTCTCCCCAGCACTTTGATTTTTGTCAGTTTATTTTTTCATAATGATAAATGTACACTTTTTGTTGCCCACTTGTACCTGTTCATCCTCAAAGCCTCACTGTGACTGTCTTAGCAGCATTTCTCAGTCTCGGTTGATACTTTTTTTTCTACAAAAAATAGAGTACTAGCAATGAGTTTTAACAATGAAAGCTTGGGTGACGGAATTTTTTAAGAAGGTCCTTTTTGTTGGCACTCCTAGTAAAAAACTACAACGTACTTATGCATATCAGAACAGAAAAACATACAGCCAATGACTGACATAAATAGTATTCACAAGTGCCATTTTTTAAACTTATGGCCCATTGGCTAGCTCTCACTCCTCTTTAAACAGCAATCAAACTAGAGTGTTGCTAAAGAAGTGGGTGCTGAGGAATATGATGGAAGGGGAGAAGAAATATATCTCAAAACAGCCACGTGCTACTGAAAGAGTAAGGGGGCCCTGCAGAACACACACTGCATAGCATGGCATAAGATGGCTTTTTTAAGCAGGGATTGAACTCCAGCTTTCCTCTTTCCTTGCAAGATGAGAGATGCAGAGTGTAGTGAAGGCAATGGAGAAGCACATCTGTGGAACAGCTTGACTCCCTGCGCTGAGAAAGCTTTTGTTTGGTATTATTTTTGCTTGCATTACTTAGTTTGATTTGCAAAAGCTCTTCCCAGGCAAATATACCTTCCTATCTGCTGAGATGGTTTGTTCCTGCTTGGTTATCTCCTCATCCAACAGCCACTGTATTCCCAGGAGTGGGTGGAAGTTGCTGAGCATAGAGAAGGCAGCTGCAGCACCCTCCAGGACTCAGGATGGACACAGCTACCTGGAAATGGACAGCCCTTGATTTCTGATAGCTAGTCTTGCTATTGCTCATTGCTATGTGAACTATGTGAACAGCTAGCTCCTAACAGTCACTCAAGGCAGCATGGTGTATTTATAGTAGAACTGCAAGTGTAATGAGTTGGCAAGTGTTCTTGTTATCTATTTTTCTCCCTACGTTCAGCATGAGCTTTCACTTGCCCCTCTCTGATGGCATTCACTAAGCTCAATTCTTCCATTGTTTCTTACTGGATTCAAAACCTCCCTGGGCATGGACTATGCTCACTAAGCACAAGGCTGGCACATGCGGCCATATAAACCACACTGGGGGTACACACTATGTTCCTGATGGGAATCGGGTGACTACAGCACTAGATGATTTTGCACTTCACCCCTTTAGCTCTGAGAAGGAGCTGTGAAGATGGCACCCAAAAGCTTCTGCTATCTACAAACTCACCCTTCCAAGTGGTGTTACATAAAAGGATGATGTGCAATGCTAACAGCCATGGGCTGTTCTTGCATTTGCCTGAGTGCACTGGAAGTGTTCTGCTTGTTTCTCATAGTTGCATCACCTCCTCAGTCATAGATATGAGTTCACAGTGTGATATTGGAGCAAAACATCCCCAGTGACAAGAAGCCAAAGATAGATGTGATAAACTGCTGGCAGCTCTGGAGCATGCTCCAGTAATTCTGGGTGTATAACTGAGGCTAAACATCAAAGAGCTGATAAACCAGAGAAGAACCTACAACTGCTCGCAGACTTTGAAGGCCTAATTCTTAGGGAAATACTAGAGTGGAAAACTGCTATTTGTAGATTAAGTTTAGGACATAAACTTGCTAAAGTTTGACAAATATATAGGTAAGAGGTAAGGGGATTCTTGACTCTGCAAGAGTTGGCTAAGAGAAAGCAGTGTTTACCCAAAGAAACTGGTAAAAACCTTGTTATTTTTTCTTAAGAAATCATGCAACAAAGACCCAGCAACCTAGTTTGGGCAAAACACTCAAAATGGAATAATCCTCCATCTGTAGTAGGATGGATGGACAGAGATGGGAGGATTCAATACATCTTTCTGGCTCTATTTTATTACTCAAACTGTAAAAAAATCAAATTAAGTTATTGCTATAGCGGTCATTTGAATAATGCTCTGTTTCCATTACTTTGGGCTTTTCAGAAGTTTCCCCTCTGGAGACTGAAACTTGTTGTGCTGAGTGTTAAACCAAGACAATTTGTTTGAAAATATGCGCAAACCCTCTTTTTCTCAGTCAAGAGAATGGAATAAAATTGACAGCTTTGTTGGTACACATATAGAATCCTAGAATTGTTAGGGTTACATGCCCCCCGAAAGTGGTTGAAATGTCAAGTAAAAAGGTCTACTGATGTGCAAATTTTTGTGCATGTGTGTATGTCTACAGACAGAGGAAAGTGCCTGCTTAAACATCCTAGGTGTTGCAGCAGGGATACTTGCAGGGCACTGAAACAGAGCCAAAAGATCTGTGTGAATGTGTTGTGGGAAAATGGGTAATCATTTTCAGGGGGTGATTTCCCATAGAGAAGGAAGTGTGTAGCACTAACACAGAAGACCTGAGGATCAAATGAAGCTCCTGAAGCATCTGTGTGGTTGCAGGCACATGGACACATTCACAGAGCATAATAAGCGTTTGTGGACGAGGATGCAAAATGTACAGCTATTGCTTATGCTACCATAGTTTCAGGATTTTATCCTCTAAGAATGAACTTAGGTAGCGTTTGTGGTTTTTTTTCCCCTCACATAAAAGAAGGAAAGAAACTTGGGTCAATTTCTGATGAGGTAAAAAAACAGATTAAGTTTGCAGTGGGTTTTTTTTTCTCCCCTCCTTTTCTCCTGAGTGGCATAAAAAGGAGCCTCCATATTCCTCTCCCACATGCTGTCCTGAATTTCTCTCCTTTCCTCAACACTTAACTTTTTCTTGGAATGCCTTTATGTGCCAGATGACAGCGAGTTACTGTGCTAATTGCTTTATTCTTCAATAAGGACATTTACTATACCAAACTCCTACAATACTTATGTGTAAATTAGAATTTGGCCTTGAAACAGCCCTCTTTCAAGAATTAAAAAGCTTTCTTGAATGGGTAGCTTTATAGATTTAAAAAGCTTTTTCTTAGATAGATTTTTTTCCTTTTTCTTTTTTTCTTTGTTGGCATTAGTGACTGTTTTCACCCTGTTATACCCTTAGCAGCCAAGAGAATACTAATAATTCTCACCAAATTGCTCTTGTTTATTAATAAATCTGCATTCAGATCTATTCAACAACACAGAATTGTGGAGCCCCACGTACAAATTCCCTTCTTTAAATAACAGTGGTCTTCAAATAAACTGAAGGTTTAGACAAATGTTTATGAACCTGTCAGCTATGCTGAACAGGGTTGCAGCTGCATGGTGAGCACAGAGAGCCACTGGGAGTAAAAGAGGAACTTACCACTTAGGGGTTTTGCCCAGAGAAGAAATGATAATTTTAGTTATACTTTGCTCGCTTGCAACAATAAAAACAAAATGAAGCCACAGAAGAAAACTGTCATGTTACACCCCTTCCATCTGGCTTGTGCTACACACCCACATATCCCGTCATTCTACAAATTAATCTTTCACACATTTTTTAACAAAAAAAAGTGTTAATGTTATAGAAGAGAAAATAAGGTAAACAGAGAGCTGTGTAAAAATACATTAACATTAAAATATGGTGGCAGTTATGGATTTTCTTAATTGAATAGGAGAGTAAATATTCACATCAAATCAATGCCAATGGCATGCAAATTAAAGCTACATTAGGGCAGTCTTGATATAGGCATTACCATTTTTGACACCTCTGTGATTTAAAATAATGTGCAGACTTTATTCGTTAATTTTTTCCTCCCTTCTTTATGTCATTTTTGAGTGGGTAATTTGCAATTACAGAGCGAAATCCTTCTCCTGTGCCCTCTTATGTTATGCTATCTTATTTTCTTCTTCTGCCTGGAAGGCCCTGTGAACACTCTCTCAGTTTGATTTAGGGTTAATATTGAAGCTTTCCTATTGCAGGATGAACATCTTCAAGCAGCTGCCTTCAGGTTTTGCCTGGCTATAGCACACAGCCAAATAACCTGTTGAAAGAGAGTGAGGAAAGGTGCTTTTGATTCACAGAATTGTCAGGGTTGGAAGGGACCTCCAAGATCATCCAGTTCCAAATCCCCTGCCATGGCCAGGGACACCTCACACTAGATCAGGCTGCCCAGAGTCCCAGCCAGCCTGGCATTACGATTTTCAGAGATGGGGCTTCCACCACCTCCCTGGGCAACCTGTTCCAGTCTCTCACCACCCTCATGGTGCAGAATTTCTTCCTAACATCCAACAATCTGAATCTACCCACTTCTAGCTTTGCTCCATTCCCCCTAGTCCTATCACTTCCCAACATCCTAAAAAGTCCCCTCCCCAGCTTTCTTGTAGGTCCCCTTCAGATACTGGAAGGCCACAATAAGGTCTCCTCAGAGCTTTCTCTTCTCCAGACTAAATAACCCCAATTCTCTCAGTCTGTCTCCATAGGAGAGCTGCTCCAGCCCTCTGATTTGCTGTGGCAGGTCCTACAGGCATCCCCCTCTTGTTGTTCTGTGCCTACATCTCCACCTAGGTCTTTCTTCTATCTTCCATTCAAAAGTTTAGTCAAACAAACAAACAAACAAACCCAAACCAAACAACAACCAGAAAAAAAAAAAACACACACACACAAAAACCCCCAAGGGTCTTAAGCTGTATGGCTCCAGAGGTGAAAGTAGGAGGTATGAAACTCACTGCTTGGCAGAAAAATCAGCTCCACTATGCAGGAAAGTAGGACTGATCAATCTCTATGGGACAGAGATGAAGTGTGTACTTACAGTCGATGTGATGCCATGAGATGGTGAGCAGAAGTCATGCCATGGTGCGGATTATGCAGTGTTTCCTCTTGGATGACTGCAGGAAAGTTCAGCTCCTACTCTTTGAGGGAGCAGCAATGTCATATACATGCAGCCTGAGATCCTATTGCCCTTCATTTCTTTTGGAAACCTCTCTTCCCTGGCACTTTTTGCATCCTCATCAATCACTATCTCCAGATTTAAAGATGGGTCCAAAACCACACCACTATGTCCCCAGAAGAACCTACATGCACAGGCAAGCTCATGCAGTGAGCACTACCACACACTTCAATGTGCTCTCCTCACAGGACCAAAGAGGGGTCAAATGGACTAGGGAGCATAAGTGCAGGAGGAAGATATAGAGCAACACTATATCCCCAACCTGACTCTCCATTAATATAGACTCAGGAGGTGGCTCTAGCATCTTCTCTAGCATACATGCACAGCTAAGAGCTGCAAAGATTAACAAAGGTTGATGAAAAGAAAAATTTGAGTTCTCCTAAACTCAAAGTCCTAATAAAAAGAGACTGTACTGGAACTCACACACCCAAATCCTACACAAAGCTAAGAGCCACCATTCAGGTTTTTGTTCTACTCTTCAATACTTCCCAGGAAAATCAGGTACAAACCAGTTGCAGTGCTCATTACAAGCGTTAGCTGTATGTCCTGAAGGTTGTTCAGTTTGCACAAAGTATAAGAAGGGCTCCGGGCAAGGACTACAAAACTGCCACTGCTTAGAAGGTTTTAGTGCAAAAGAGAGCCTGTGAACCTTTGCTTCCGAAGGAACCATGCTAAATTGGGTGACAAGTCTTTTCTGCTTTGTTCTGGAGAGCACTAAGGTTCATGGGACTGGGGAGAAGGGGGACAGGGGCTGCAAGGACTCATGTTTTCAGTTTCAGTGAGCATCTTCTACCAAGGCAGAGGACTCACAAGATGATGTCAGTGTTTCTCACAAGCACTGAAAACTATGTTTATGTACATTAACCAATTTCCTTCCCTTTACACCCTAATTTCTTCTAAATTTAGCTTTAACTCAGATTTCCATTTTTCCTTCTTTACCCTCAGGTCTTCTTTCCACCTCATTCTTTTACATTTTTTTATTCCCCATATATTCCTAAGTGGATGTGGAGGGAGTGCTGTTTTGAGGAGAGTATTGTTTTAGGTGGTTTCTTCCTTTGTCCTAGGGAATTAAAAGGACTTCTAAGTTAGGAACTCAGAACACTGAGTTCTCATAATAGCATGACACCCATTTTCTGCTTGAGAAAAACCTGCCTCATGGTCCAGCTCTGCTTTATAATCTTAAGAGCTGAGATGATAAATGTCAATTGCAAAGACAGTTGGCTGAAATAGTTTAACGTTTGTGCAACACTTCACATATCTAACCATTGTATCCAATATTCACCAGAAACACAGAGAGCTGCTGCCACTGCCACCCAGACTGTCTCTGAGCATGATGATTAACGAGCTCACAGCCCTGTTTTGCTGTTGAAGTTAATGCTGCTTCCTGAGGGCAACACGCCTGATGAGAGAATTTGCAGCAGTCCATACGCTATATTGATTCAAAATGCCACTGTATGTTTTAATTAGCTTTTAAACATTAAAAAGTGAGACTGAAAACAAAAATGACACATATGCTTACACAGCACATGTCTGTACCAAAAAGGTGAGCATCAGGTGCAGTTATCGACCTGTATGCTGAACTGCCACTGGCAGTTAAAACCTGTCTCTGTGGCAGTTAATAGATTTCCATCGCTTTTCTTTTCGTTAGTTTTATGCCAAATATCCACTTACATCTATTTTCATGCCTTGAGGAATGTATTTTTTTCACTCACCCACACTATCTTTTGAGAGTTACAATGTGCTAGAAAAGTTTAATTTTGTATAGTGTGGTTTAGGAGAGAGTGAGCCCAATGGGGGCCAGTAAGAAAGTGGTATGGTGGGATGAAAGGCTGCATCACAACCCTTCCTTTGCACCACCAAACAATTTTGGCTAAATTATTGATAAAGTGTTCATTATTTCCTAACCAACATTGTACTTATCCTTCAGTATCTGGATAGCAAAGGGCTGGCTGAAGCAATCTCAGGATCAGTAGCAGTTATTTTTGAGAACTCATGGAAGACAAGGTAGGTATTTTATCCTTCAAAGTGGATGAAAAGAGAATTATGGGCCACTTATCAAACTTTCTCAGACAAATACAGGAACAAACAATTAAACATTTTTCAATCACCTAGAAGACAAGAAGATGAACATTGGTCCACACTGATTTATCACAAAAGAAGCATGTTAAACAAATCAGTTTCCTCTCTGAGACAAGTTAAGAGGCCTTGAAAGATGGGTAAGCAGTCTACCATGGCATGCCTTCAGCAAGGCTGTTTACCTTGCTCTAGCTGATGCCCTTGTGACTAAACCAGGGAACACGGCTGAGCCAGAACTAACCAGTGGAAGCAGGATTGGCTGAACCATACACAGGGATCATTACCAAAAATTCACTGCCAAACTAAAGGGCTATATCGAGTAGTTCTCTAGGTAGCTGTCCTAAATTTAATACAACTCATTTTTTCATTAACAATACAGATAAACAGATTAAAAGCGTAACTCTTACATTTGCAGATGTTACCAGCTTGGAATAAGATGAAAGCACACTAGAGGAAAGATTGTAATTCCAAATGGTTCTGGCAGATTGGAAAATGACCCCCCACTCCCCCCCCCCCAAAAAAAAAAATGAGTGCATGGCAGGATGAAAGCAACATTTTCTGCTTCAGTAGGAATAACAAAGTGTGTAAGTACAGGGGACACAGCCAGGGTGTGGCCATGAAGGATATGGACCAACTCGATGAAAACAATAAAATAAAATGTGATAAATGACCTGCAAAGAACTTACAGGGCTCTTTAATCTAAAGAAGACACAGCTGGATGAGGTATGGCAGCTGACCTCCAGCACAGGAGCTATTAGGATGCAGAAGAAATAAACTCTTCTGCATGGCCACTCTGGGTAGGACAAGAACAAGCTTCTTACACCAATATTAACAACAAAACACCAGGAAAATGTGTCTCTAGAAAGGCTAATGGAGCAGCAGAAAGGATTGCCTGGGTGGACTTTGGGGTCTCCTTCACTGGAGATTTCCAAGAATAGGATGGAACAGTGTTTCTCAGAAAGAGCCCAGATAGAGATAATCCTGACATCAGGAAGATGAACTAAGTGATCTCTTGAAATGCATTCAATCCTTATTTATTTATTTATGTAACCCATAGTAGGTACAGAACTACTTTGTGGCTCAACCCTACATCAGTGAGACAAGTATCAGGGGGTCAAATGTAACAAATCCTTGGAAATTACTTGCATCAAGCTTGGCTGTCACAAACCAGTTAATCACATGGGGTTTGCAGCTCATGCAGTTGATCATCTGTGCCTACTTTATCACCAAAAGCAGATATTTACCAATCATAGTGTGGAGAAAACCAGACATCGTTGACATGACTGAATACTCTTAAATGCATTTAAAGCTTTAAAGACTAGTTAGACATAATGTATATTTAAAATTCTTGAAAAAGGCAGAAGATCAGACTGAGGAAGAGAGAAAAATGATGGAACAGTGACATTGTGCAAGTTAGTTTACATAAAGAATCTTACCAACTCACTGACTACTTGTTCACATCTGCCCAAATATAACTTATGCCATATGTCCTACTATGTAAGTCAGCTTGGAGGCAGGACACTTCCCTAAGCAGCAACTGACTCCCTGAGTCTGCTCTATCTTCTGGAGAACAGAGGGGGGAGGGGAAACCTGTTACATCACATTAAAATCTAAGAAACAAACAAAGTAACATTCCTAAAAGCCTCTGGGAAATAAAAATCTTTCCTCTACCCTACAGTATGGCTAGCTGAATCTTTTGTCTACACAGAAGACTAAATCACAGAAATGCTGTTCTTACCATAAAATGTCTTTGAGGAAAACAAATGTATCAGTTTTACATCACCTTTTCAGTTTGACAAAGTGGTAAATATTCTCTTGATGGTTATCTCAGTGACCATCCTTTCATCATGGAAACACAGCTTAGGTTTGCAACTTCTGAAGTCTGACTCCCCAGTTATGGCCAGTCAATCCCTCTGCCGTTTACAGGTCTCCAAGGGCTTTGGTGGTGCTACGCTGATGAGCAAAGGAGACCCAGTCCTGCCCAGCCACGGTGACTCCTAGCAAAATGCTTCCCAATGGGAGCTTTTAGCTGCTAGTGTCAGATAAAAATATTGGCTTCAAAATCCTGTTTCAGATACCAGAAGCCTCCTTATGGCTCTAAGAGTTTAATTTTCATTTAAACATCAATAAATAGCGGCATAAGGGTTTAAGATGAATTATGTAAGCCCTTTAGCTGCAGCCATTACATTCTGCCACAAAAATGAGCTGCTGTTCTCACTTTGTTTTATGGGCTCACTGTAGCCTGTTGTTATTGTAGCTGCCAAATAAAAACCAGCAAACCATGCAAATGAAAATATAATCTTTTATGATTTCATAGTCTTAGGATAAACTGCCATGTGTGGGTTTAGAGAAGGGTGTTCTCTGCAGTCTGTAGTGTTATGTCCCTGTCCTGCAAGCTTCTGTGCATGAAGAGCAGAACTGGCTTCTTGAAGGAGACCTTTCACTGATCTGCTCTTCCATCTTCAATTGCAGCATTGTCACAAGCTCATGGGCGATGAAACATACTATAGCTTCTTCAAGATATGACAAAAGGGTGGATTAGAGTTCCCTTCACAAAACTGGAAAGTCCCCTTGCTTCAAAAATAATACATTTTCCACTTCTAACTTCTCTCAAGCCTAACCTTGTTCCCTGATGGAAGCACACACCCCACAATTTGCTCCAAGCCATGTGTTGTCAAGTGTCTGTCACCCAGCAAACATGATGAGAAAAAACCACACAAACCAATCATCACTTGGCAGTTGAAGCCAAGTGACAAAAGCGTAAGACTCCACACAGAAATACCTGGGATAAAATGTGCACTAGTACATGGAAAGAGAAAGAGAATATCCAAGAGGGAATCAAATCCGGGAGAGGATCTTATCCATGCATTTTAAAAAAAGAAGGGACTGTAAGTATAAGTTAATGCACTTTCAAGCTAATTACAGCAGAACATAGCAACTATATTAACGGCAGAGTATTAAGAATATGAGCATGTGGACTAACATGTAATATTTAGTCCATAATATTTCCATCCAGAACTGTGATACAAAGATTGTCTCCTTCAACTTTGCAATGTATCATCTCTTTCGTCTGTCTCGGTTTATTTTCATAGTCACATTCACTAGTGCTAACATTTTATATTTTGCACTTCATAGTGGGAGCTATGCTGAATGCTGACACCCACTCTTGTGCAGGGATCTCTGGATTTTTTTTTTTTCCCTTCCACCCGTTTTACACAAGATGGTAACATATGGCCTTGGGTGATTAAATGATTTAGTGAATGAACCGAGCAGAAAGAGCAGGATGATTGGAAGAAGACAGCTTCTGTTTAGGCATAAATGCCTTTGTAATCTGTAATGACAAGAAAGAACTTACAGAAAGAGCATGAGACTATTTAATTGGGTTTTGGTTAAATATTGTATTTTTTTCAGGTCTGCTTTAAATATAGTGAAATAATAGTATACTGGCTATTACTTGTTTCTACAGCCCCTTGTAGAAGGGGCACCCCGCAAATGCACACAGATGTACACTCACACATAGCACATAAAGAGAGAAAAATCAAGCAAATGGTCTTGTAAAACTCAAGTGTTGGCTACCACATTAGTTGAAAATGCTTCACATTTTTGAGCTTTCTCAGAATTGCTCTGTCTTACAATAACGAGTCATACCTGTGCAACTTCAGCAGGAACCTCAGAAGGTTTTGTGAAAGTAAGATATCCTGGTACCTTCTGAGCAGTCCCACACAGAACACCTCTGCCGCTGCAGAGGCCCAGGGCACAAATTAACAACCACTCCTGTTCTCTTACTTTCGGGTCACCATGGTTTGTGCCTCATATCTTTTTGAACCCTAGGTTTTGAACTTGTTATATATATATATATATATATATATATATATTCAGGGAAAATACCTGTGTGTTCTCACAAGAATCCAGTGGCACATGACATAGGGCTGTCCTGGACCATCTGTTCATGGTTGGCCAGGGTTACAGAGACTGGACTCCAGCAGCTAGGTATTTGAAGCCAATTCCTTTGTATCCAAAGCAAGCCATCTATTGAGAGAAAACATTTCTACTCTGGTTCAAGTGATGTTGTGCATATAATTAATACTTAACAAACAAGTCCACCTGAATTCCAGTGCACATCTCCACTCACAAGGCTGATTCCATTCTTTATGATCAGATTTTTACATAGAGCCTTGCAATTATTTTGGGACATCACAAAGAAGTCACTGATCTTGCTAATTATCCCCTTGTGAAGCAGAATCTGGAAATGAAAGTTAGACAAATTTATGTTCCAGAAAAGGACAGCTGGACCTAACTAAAGTCTATCAGTGATGCAGTGTGAATGCTAGCAGCCACCTCAGCCATAAACGTCAGGGCATGCTGCCCCTTCTACTTTAGGTGATAGTATTTGAGACGAAAGAGAAGTTTTTGGCCCACATGCTAAGAAAAGCTTTTAGCTGAGTACATCCTGGTCGCTTAACCAGCATGGCTAGGGCCGATAAGAATTACTGATTCAGTCAGACTCTGGCACAAAAAGACGCACATTTAGCCAATTCATGCAAAGGCTGCATTATATTATCTTGGCACTTCCTCAGCACTGGTTTCCCAGAGAGAAAACTCAGTTCCATGGTGACATCAGCTGAACCTCAAGTGCGATGGCAACTTCAAAAACTACTTAACTTTCCATTTTTCCAAAACCCAGACTGACATTAATTAAATTTCACTAAAAAAAAACCATAATCCAAAATCAAAAGAAACCAAAAGCACCATGATGACAAGTCCAAATTTTCAATTCTCTGGGATACATAACCCTGGAGATACTTGCTGCTGCTGTAACTCCAGTCCTATTAGTAAAAGCATTCTGGGAGAGTTCTAATTTACCAAGAAGGTAGTCACTTACCATTGTCCTATCAATGAAGACAGTAGTAATGCATCTGAGTGACAGTATCTGGTCCAAAGTAATCCATGGAGCATAAACTTAGGATATTTTACTAAAGATGAACAGTTTTCTTTTTTTTGTTTTCCATGGAGAATGAAATGGATGGTACGTATGGTAATTACCATAGCACTGGTCTACAGTGTGAAGAAAATGTAGAAAAGCATGCTACAGCAGGTATAAGGGCCACATTTGCAGCTTGGTCCACAGCATAGCTGTGTTGTTAACATCTAGATCTGTGGCTCCAGATCTGAATATAATGCAGGCACCTTTGATCTATGTCAGCTCAGGCTCTTCTGCTGGGCTGTCCTCAAGTTTCCAAAAGCATGTAGCACCATTCAAGATCCAGAAACAAATGTAATGAACACATTTTGAGACTTGCAGGCAAAGCCAGCATCTGCAAAGCAGCTTGGTATGTATTAATCAATCTTGAGCAGCAACAAACAATACTGGGAGACTCACCACACCAATCATTTTAGAAAAGACACCAGGAAACCTCAGCATTCCCAGATCAGAGGCAAGTGGGAAGGCTCTACTAGAGCTGCAGGTGCTCCTGCAGCACCACATTGCAATGTCAGCACTGGTTGTGAGCCAAAGGCCTTTAGGCTTGCTTGTTGCCTGGAGGATATAAATTAAAGTCAGCAGGTGCAAAGGTGCAAGAAGTGCAAAATTGCATCATGTCTTTCCAAACTGTGTTTGTGCAGTAAATGAGACTCACTTCTTTCCACACTATATCAAAAGCATTTTCCTTGTTTATGAAAGTTCTTAGTCCAATTTTTTTGGTGTCTGTTCTCTGAAGTACCTTGGAATGCCCGAGGTGATTTAAATATGTGTAGAGACCAGGTGTATTGCCAGATGTTTACGTCCCTTTACAACAAAGCTTCACCATCCCTTTCAACAGAATGCCTGTCTTATATTATTTTTCCAAACAGAGAATCAACTGGACTACAGGGTATTTGTGAGTTTTCCCTGTGCAGGATTTTTTATTAATTTAATTTTCTACCATTTTGCTTCTATATTTAAAATAATGCTAATAATGTCTATATTTAGAGTAAAACTAAGTCTTTAAATCTAAGTACTCTTTTAAAAAAATGGAGCTCCCTTCACATAAAAAAATCACAAATGTCAATAGTTCCGAGTTTAAATGAATGAAGTTTGACTCACTGTCAAAAAGATTTTTAATCTTAGTGTTACCTAGAGTCACTTTTTTCTCTTTCACCCCATGTACTATTTAAACATAGCAAAATTTTGGTTTATTACAATAGCTGTGTAAACAGTAATTGCAGATCATTCTCTTAAATGTAACTGTAGTAAGAAATTACCTGTAGCCCTGAAGTGACCTCCTTTGAGAAGGCAAAAAGGACAAAGTAATTTGACCAAGGTCATATAGTCCAATGATAGAATGGAAAAGAAAATACAACCTTATTTAATTAGGAGTCAGCCTAGGTATGGGGCAGTAAGATTTCTTGGTACACCTTAAAACATAAGGAGGGTTAAGTTCATGTGCATGAGGAGGAAATAATAAGTGAACAGAATGCATTAGCAGGAATGCCCCATGAAATCTCTAGTCTTGTCTTAGTCTTGTCTAGTTTTGTCTTTAGTCTTTAGACTTGTAAAAGTCTACAAGGACCCGAGAAAGTCCATTTGCTAAATGTCCTATTTAGCAAACCAATTCTTTCATTCTTTCATATTAAGAAGCCTCATTTTCCCCAACGTTTTCTATCATGACAGTGACTAAACTGTCTCCCTCAGTGAAGCTGCACTTGTCTAAGTCAGTATTCACAAACTGAGGTCTTCCTGACCCTGAGCAGTTGGTGAGATGGCTTATGCTAGGAAGCATGAGGCAGAATGCAGTTTAGAGATCTAGGACAACATAGTTAATGTAATCATTTCAGGCACGTTCACTGACAGTTCAAATATATATAACTGCATAAGTCTGCATTTGTATGATCTAGAATATTTCCAACAGTATTTCCTATTAAAATAGAATCATAGAATCATAGAATCAACCAGACTGGAAGAGACCTCCAAGATCACCCAGTCCAACCGATCACCCAGCCCTAAGCAATCAACTAGACCATGGCACTAAGTGCCTCATCCAGTCTCCTCTTGAACGTCTCCAGCAATGGTGACTCCACCACCTCCCTGGGCAGCCCATTCCAATGGGCAATCACCCTCTCTGTGAAGAACTTCCTCCTAACATCCAGCCTATACCTCCCCTGGCACAACTTGAGACTGTGTCCTCTTGTTCTGGTGCTGATTGCCTGGGAGAAGAGACCAACCCCCACCTGCCAACGACCTCCCTTCAGGTAGTTGTAGACAGCAATGAGGTCACCCCTGAGCCTCCTCTTCACCAGGCTAAACAACCCCAGCTTCCTCAGCCTCTCCTCATAGGGTTTGTGTTCCAGGCCCCTCACCAGCTTCATTGCCCTTCTCTGGACACATTCCAGCACTGATACTTTCAACACTGATTTTTGCAATTGAAAAAAAAAGTAGTTTAGAAGTTATAGTGAAAACATTTGAGAAATGACAGGCAGCAGAGAACAGAGTACTGTTTTTTTCCTCAGATTAAGTGATTATTAGCACTGAGGAGACAATCAGAAAACACGAAGAGTCAGCATCTTAGCTGCTGTGCCTTGAAGACAAGGACAAAAACCTCAAAGAATTCCAGGTATAATGGAATATAGATCATGCCACTAGAAAACAACCAACTAACCACCCAAACACCTTAAAGATGGAATTGTGTCAATATCTAAGAAGAACTGAAATATTATTAAGGTTAATAATTTAAAAGCCCACATCAGGTCTGCATGAGCAACCAGTTCACCAAAGGCAGAGAGGAATGTGTTTTCTTTTGTACATATGTATATTTTACATTTATATATATATGTATGTAATGCTTGAAGCATATGGACACCTAGTTGCTAGCTTCTGTGACATACATAGCAGCACTATCAAATAAATTAGGCGTAGCAAGAATTCAGCATGCTTCTTTGTAACAGTTTCATATTACTGAAGGAGACTAAGTACTTGCCTTCAGCTTTTATATCTACTCAAACAATTTTGGTTATTAATACATAACTCAGTTCTTTTCCTCACTCTTGAGTCTCTGCTGGTCCACCTTTTTTTCTTTGAAATACTTCCCTTAGTCAAGTGTTCACCTAAACTGAAGGGGAGATGGTGAAATATCCGACTCTTTAAATTAGACTTTTCCTATGGAACACCTTCAGTCTTAAAACCCAGACTCCACTGCTGTATTGCAACCCACCACTAAGCCTGGGAATTCTCCAAAGCTGCTGACAGTCTTTCTGTCTGTGAACCACCAGAATGTCTGGAGAGCTCCCTCAGGCATCATCTTTCCCACCACTGCCTAAGAGCAGGTAGGCCTGAGACATCCATATCCTGACCTGCTGCACTGCTCCTCCTAATGCCGGGAAGCACAAAGATTACTGACAGAAACACAGCTGTAGAGGTGGAAACTCAAGCCCTTGTCACAGCCATTCATTAGATGAGAAAAGCCAAAGCATATTCCCACTGCACTCTTCCTACAAAATTACAACTGGCCTGTGCCGACCAAGGAGAGAGGTTAGGACACAAACTACAGAAATACAAAGGTAAACATTTCATGCATGTGCATGAAGTGCCACAGCCAAAATGGGAATACCATAGGAATGTTTCTTTAGGGATTTTAGGCAAGGCTATGATAAGAATCACCTATTACCTACTAATGCAGATTTGCAATTATCCAATTATTAATCTGGTACAGCAGCACAACTGTACGCTTTTATATCTTGCAGTGGCATCTATCAGCACCCATGTGGCTTATCTGTTAATCCAGATGTTTCTGCTGTCGACCTCTGCAAAGTCACCAGGCATCAGCAACATGTGTTTCTCTTAGATATGGATTCCCCAGTAAATATTGTCAAGTTTCCTTATCTTAAGTTAATCACTTGTTCTTTGTAGCAGTGACAGGTCTTGAGTCTCGAGATAGTAACAGCTACATGTTCTTGGCTCCCAACGGCTCAGTAATTGGTCTCAGTAATTTACATCACACACGCTCCATCCTGAACGCACAGCAAGTTACACCCAGGTGGCCAGGTAGGCCAGCGTCAACTGTGGATAAAGTCCTTGTGAAGCGAGAGAACTACAGTACGTGGTTTCCTCAGGGCAGGCATGGAAGCCTGACCAGCATCGGTAGCAGCCATGGCCTCCTCGGCCAGGCTGGACTCACTTACACAACCCCCCACCCACCCGCCACACACGGCTAGGGTCGACACGTGTGACTCCAACACCTGTGTAGCCAGACAAGACTGCAGGGGCACACAAGGGGCAGCTGGCCTCATGCCCCAGCACAGCAGCCCCACACGCTTCACCGGGACACCTCAAAGCCTGACTACCAATGCCTGCCCCCGGCCGCACCTGCCGCCCCACCACCCATCCGCCCCGCCATGCACCGCGCCACCCCCCTTCCCCAGCAACCGCCGTGAGGCCGCAGCCCGCGCGCGCGCCCTCCGAACCAAAGCTCTGCCCCCTCTGGAACCGCCCCCTCCCTGCTCGGCCCACCCACGGCCCCGCCCCCTCCCCGGGCTCGGCGGGGCTCCGCCCCCTTCCGCCTCAGCTCCGCGCCGGGTCACGCCCCCTACCCGCCGCGCGCTGCGATTGGCGGCACTGCCGGCCTTCCCGCTCCATTCAGCGTCTGCTGTGGCCCGTCACTCATCGGTGAGGCGCCGCGCCGGTTGGCGGCGGCAGCGGCGCGGGCGGGCTGGGCTGTCAGTCAGAGAGCGGAGTCCGAAGTGGGGAGCGGGGAGGGGGCGAACATCTGTCTGCCGCAGCCCGGGCCCGGCTGTGCCGCCGCCGCCGCTGCCGCCGTGCGTGCGCCCGTGCTGCGTGCGCCCGGCGCCCCCGCCCTCCCGCTCTGCCTCCCCCCGGGTCCCCGCCCCTCCCCCGCGCCCGTCCGCCCGGCCCCGGGCTCCGCGCCGTCTCCGGCCGTTGGTGCCATGGGGAGCCGCTGAGCGCGGGGCCCGCTTCGCTCCGCCGGCTGCCCCGCTCGCTCCTCAGCTGCCGGCAGGGGGGAGGCCGGGGGGGCGGCGGCCAGCGGGCGCGGGGGACGGGCGGGGGTAGGGCGGGAGGGGGGAGAGACGCGATCCCGGAGCGGCAAGTGAGCGAAGAGGAGCCGGCGGGCGGCGGCGGCGGGAGCGCGGGGACTTCGGGCCGCCGCGGAGTGTGAGTCCCGCTGCCTCCATCCCCACACACCCTCCGGGCCGGGACCGGGACCGGGGCGGCCCCCCAGGGGCGGGCGGAGTTGGCGGCGAGTCCGGCGAGGGGGGTGGGCGCAATCGGGTGGAGAGGCGAAGGGTGGGGGCAGTCCTCCCTGGACGGCGGGACCGGCCGCCTCGGCGCCGCTCCCGGTTACTTTTCTTTTGTTGCCGCCGTGACCCGGGGGTGGCTTTTCCTGCGCGCCGGGCAGCTGCTTCCTTCGGCGCGCCCGGCCACAGCCCCGACCCCAGGCGGGAGTCGGGGCGGCGCTGCCCGGCGGGACCAGGCCCCCGCACCGCGGGAGGCGGCCGGCTCCGGCCTGGGGGTGGGGAGGTAGTGCTTGGGGGGGCGCAGCCCCGGCTAAAAGTTGATACCACCCGGTGGGGATTGGGGGGGCCGGGCCCGCTGGGAACTTGCTGCGCGCCGCTGGCCCGCGGCGGCGCGCTTCCCCTCAACGGCTCGGCCCGGCGCGGGGGGCTTGTCGCTCGCCCGGCAACGGGCAGGTGAACCGCCTTACTCCATAGACGCGACGGGCGTGAGTGTCACCGGGGGCACGGGGTAGTTGAGGAGGCCGACGGGGATAGTCCCGTCGGCGGAGCGAGGAGCATGGAGGCCAGGTCCCGCTTTCCTCCGAGACGAGCTGCTGGCGGGGGGCACTGGTTCGCCGTGCTGGGGGCTGGCGTCCCGGTGTCGCAGCAGTCAAATGACAGCCCGAGCCCCCACGGGGAAAGAGCAATTTATGAGTAAAAGCTGAACGCTTGAAATAGTGCCCCGGCCAGGTTAACTGCTTTGGAGTTCTAGATGAGCTGGAGTTTGCGTGCTCGGTATCACTTACGCTGTCTGAACGTTGAAACTGAAAGGACCGGCGGGGAGCTGTGAGTCGAGTCAATAGGTTCGGTTAACTTCTTGTAACTGAACCTCTGGGCTGAGTGAAACCGAATTGGTATGGATTTATCGGGCAACCCCGTAGCTGGGGTCTACTGTCAGTGTATAAAGCGGTCCTCCAACTTAAGGCAGAAGTGCTGCTATGCTGCAAATACAGTAGAGCCCCATATGTTTAGGTTTTTCTTTTTTTTTTCCCTCCCTGTTAGAAAGTTTGAAAAAAAGAGACTTTGAAGTATTTTGTTTATACTAACAGAAGAGAAAAGTTCTCCTAAGAAAAAGCTGGTGGCAGGAGTGTAGAGGAGTAGCATATGGCATTAAAAGGAGCACAGCTGGAGGTAGCATTTCCATCTGAACATGATGTCAGAGCAGCTGACAGCCTGCCATCCCTCAGCCTTTTATTCTAACACACAGACAGGGAGTTAGTGTGTGCAGATCTGTGTGTGGAGAAGGTATCTCATTCCTCTCTAACATCATCTCCACTTTGCATCTGTCTCTCCTAGTCTGCTTTTTTTCCACCGATCTAACAGACCTGGAGCCAGCAAGACTCAGAGGAAAGGACTTAATCAGGTTTATGTGTACTAAAGGTAGGAGTTAGCAATAGATTAGATACAGCATATTTCTGTTTTGGTGTGTTGTTTATTGAATTTCAGAAAAAAAATCACATTACTTTTCTAACCAAGTTTAGAGGTAATATATGAAATTGAGTATTAAATAAATAAGTAGACTTAGTCAAAAGGCTTGGGCTACAGTTGGAGTGTATCAGTTCTTGGGCACATTGTTAGTATTAACTTTAATGCATATTGTAAGAATATCTTGGTTTGGATGAAAGCAAGTTCATGTGAGACCAAAACTGCAATGGATTTAGTGGCAACCCTAGAGAGTTCTGCTTTGTGGTTTCGCATTGCATCTTTTAAGTGACTTTATGAGGGGTTTAGTGAAATATACCAAAGTGTGCTTTTTTTAAAAATAGAATGGTTGTGGCTAGAAATTGTGTGAGGAAGTGTCTCATTAAACTTAATGGTTAAATATCCAGCAGCTCAGAACTGTACTAGCATACAGCTGTAGTGCTTCTGAAGGATAGAAATCAGTTATCTGTTTAAAAACTTTTGTACCAGGGAGAATGACTTGACTGGTTTCCTCTTTCTTTCTTGCATGTGGCATTTGAAATCTTTTATTTCAGTATAACAATAATTATTTGAAAGAGTTTTTGTATTTGCGACTAATTTAGAACTTGTAGATTTGAGCTGCCTGAATTGGCCAGACAGCTGTAATCGCACTCCTCTATTCTTAATCTCTTTATCTGGGCAGCAGCTGCCATATGGCCACAGTCAGCTGGATCAGATGTTTATAAGCTGCCTTCTTCGTCCCTCTCTGTCCTTTCAGCCTCCTAATTTGATCACAGCTACCTTGTGAGCTGCCCTCCAATCTTTATTTTTAGCCCTCTTAAGGATTAGGATTGATGTTGGCTGTGGGGCACTTAAAGTGATTGTATTGTAAATCTTCGTGCTCTACTCTAGCAATGGTATAATTCAGAATATGGTAGAGGTTGTAAGTTTTAGTACATCTTGGTTTGCGAGGGGTGAGGATATTTGAATAATATCTGCCAGCCTAGAGAGCCACGGTCTGCTTAGATGATTTGGGAGAGCATTGATATCAATCACAGAAGAATAGATTAAGACAGGTTTTTAAGAGTCTTTACTTTCCATTTGAGTTTTGATTTCGCTAGTTCTTTTTAAGTTTATTTTTTTCTTTATCATCAAGGAAGGTGAATAGGAAAAACACTTTGGTAAGAACAGTGCTCAGGATACTGATTTTAAATGTGCACACAGACTTGTGTGGAATGACTTTTTTTTTTTTTTTTTTGATAAGTTTGGTACTGCAAACTCTGCCTGGTGTGGGAGGGGAGGGAGATTTCTGTCCTGCACAGGGGAAGTGGTGTTCATTGGCAGTTCGGTTGCTAGTTTCTTTTGTAAATTCTGCATGTTGGCAAAATATGTTCGTGTTCTATTGTACAGTATGGAGAAGGTTTAAAACCTGAAACTGTACTTACCACAAGAAGGAAACCGTGTGAACTAGATTTCTAAAAACCTTGATTTTGCTGTTGGTATAAATTGACACCCGTAAATAATTTTTATACTTTATCAATGTTTGACCTTCAGATTTGGGTATATTAGCATTTCTTCATGCACGAATCTCTCCTCTTACTATAATTTGACTTCAAAAACAAGGTTAGTGATCTGATGGTTTGGATTTTTTCTTCTTTTTTTTAGGAGGTATGTGCCCTCCTAGGAGTTCAATCTAGAGGAAGTTTCCTACAAAAAACCAAAAACCCCAAAACAAAAACAAAACAAAAAAACCCCAACAAACAAAAAATAAAAAAACACACCACACAACAAAACTGTTGAACAGTTTTATGAAGACAGTGGTACTTAAAAAAATTTGCAAAGTTACCTATGCGCTTATAATTATATCTTACTTATCGCAGAAAGGAAATTGCAAGTTCAGTAGTTGATCAAGGGAAGAGTTGTCATCACACATTTGTGTTGAATAATCTTTGCATGGTGTCAGTACCAGAATTTTGACAATATAAATACAAGGTTTTTAGAGTGAAATAACCTGGATTTGTAAGTTCTGCGATTCTGACCTACATTTAATATTTTTTAAATCTCATTGTTTTTAGGTTATGAAGACAGTATGGAGTTTCCTGACCACAGCAGACATTTGCTACAGTGTCTGAGTGAGCAGAGACATCAGGGTTTTCTTTGTGATTGCACTGTTCTAGTAGGAGATGCCCAGTTCCGAGCGCACAGAGCTGTACTGGCTTCATGCAGCATGTATTTCCACCTCTTTTACAAGGACCAGCTGGACAAAAGGGACATTGTTCATTTGAACAGCGACATTGTTACAGCCCCAGCTTTCGCTCTCCTGCTTGAATTCATGTACGAAGGAAAGCTCCAGTTCAAAGACTTGCCCATTGAAGACGTGCTAGCAGCTGCCAGTTATCTCCACATGTATGACATTGTCAAAGTCTGCAAAAAGAAGCTGAAAGAGAAAGCAACTACGGAGGCAGACAGTACAAAAAAGGAGGAAGATGCCTCAAGTTGTTCAGACAAAGTGGAGAGCCTCTCCGACGGCAGCAGCCACATGCCAGGAGACTTGCCCAGTGATGAAGACGACGGAGAAGATGAAAAATTGAACATCCTGCCTAGCAAAAGGGACTTGGCGGCTGAGCCTGGGAACATGTGGATGAGATTGCCCTCAGACTCAGCAGGCATTCCCCAGACTGGCGGAGAGGCAGAGACGCACGCAGCAGCAGCTGGAAAAACAGTAGCCAGCCCCTGCAGCTCAACAGAGTCTTTGTCCCAGAGGTCTGTCACCTCCGTGAGGGATTCAGCAGATGTTGACTGTGTGCTGGACCTGTCTGTCAAGTCCAGTCTTTCAGGAGTTGAAAATTTGAACAGTTCTTATTTCTCTTCGCAGGACATGCTTAGAAGCAGCCTGGTTCAGGTGAAGGTGGAGAAAGAGACTTCCTGTGATGAGAGTGATGTTGGCACTAATGACTATGATATGGAACATAGCACTGTGAAAGAAAGTGTGAGCACTAATAACAGGGTACAGTATGAGCCAGCCCATCTGGCTCCAATGAGGGAAGATTCAGTCTTGAGGGAACTAGATAGAGAGGACAAGGCAAGCGATGATGAAATGATAACTCCAGAGAATGAGAGAGTCCAGGTGGAAGGAAACATGGACAGCAGCTTGCTTCCTTATGTGTCAAACATACTTAGCCCTGCTGGCCAAATTTTCATGTGTCCTCTCTGCAACAAGGTGTTTCCTAGCCCCCATATCCTGCAGATCCATTTAAGCACGCACTTTCGAGAGCAGGACGGGATCCGCAGCAAACCTGCTACTGATGTCAATGTCCCAACCTGCTCGTTGTGTGGTAAGACTTTTTCTTGCATGTACACCTTGAAACGTCATGAGAGGACTCATTCAGGTGAAAAGCCCTACACTTGCACCCAGTGTGGGAAGAGCTTCCAGTACTCCCACAACCTGAGCCGCCATGCAGTGGTTCACACGCGAGAGAAGCCTCATGCTTGTAAGTGGTGTGAGCGCAGGTTCACGCAGTCTGGAGACCTTTACAGACACATTCGGAAGTTTCACTGTGAGCTGGTGAACTCATTGTCTGTCAAAAGCGAAGCACTGAGCTTACCTACTGTCAGAGACTGGACCTTAGAAGATAGCTCACAAGAACTTTGGAAATAAAATTTTTATATATATAAATAATATATATATAAATCTCTATAGTTGTGGTACAGTCTAAAAGCAATCTTGTTTCCTTGAACTGAAAGTTTGGCTATTAGCTTGTTTTTGCACTTTAAGGCAGCATGAATATTTCACAAATTTAGCACTCCGATAAAAAATGAACTGTAGAGGTAATCCGACAAATTGCGGAGCGTATTTTCCCCCTTTTTGGAATACAAGTCAGCAGATACTTTACTTCTAAGAAATCTCCAGTTCAAAAAATTTGGGCTTGGCTTTATTCTCCCCAAAACACTGCATTAATTTGAGCTCTCAATCATTTCCCTCTTAAAATCTGAATGTAGAATTCCTCTTCCAATTTTGTCAGTTCCTTTACATGTCTGTAATTGCATGAGTCCTTTCTAGCTGTTGGAAACCTGAATGCTTTTAGACCCAAATGGAAAATTTCTGAAATGCTGGATTATCTATTTTTAAACAAGCGGTTGACTTACAACTTATTATGGCAACTTCTGGATTTCTGACAGTTCCCACTGGAAAAAAAAAAAAAAAAAGAAAAAACCCTCACCACCACCACCAAACAAACAGACCAACACGACAAACAAACAAAAACCACGAAAAACAAAACCTACATAAAACCCTGAGATTACACTGGGATCACTGGGACTCTGTCTTACGTGAAGGTTTGCTTGGGATGAAAAAGGATATTGCAGCTTCAGCAGTGATGAACTGTGTGTTTTAAAAATGTGAATTACTGTTATTGTATACTGTAATTGATTACATGGGCCGGGGGGAGGTATCAAAGAACTTGGCAGGTTGTGTTGATGCTCTTAGTTGAGTCTTGAAAAGTAAATATTAACGCTACAGAAATGCATGATTTTCAGTATATTTTTGTCTTTGTTTGCATTGTATAACTTTAACGAGTGAGTTGAAAATTATTTAATTTCCTTAGGAAAAAAAAAAAAAACACCACCGTTGAAAATGCCGGTGTTACGAAGAAGAGAAATGCACTGTTTTTATTTTATCTAATTTAAATTTACTTTCCCACTGTCTTTAAGTTGAGAAGACCTTAAGCTACAAGTCGCCGATTTAGCTACGATAACAAGGAAAAAAAAATAAATGAATGTTTACAACCAGGCTTTGACATTTGCATGTGCGGTGTGCATTTACTAACCCCAGACCCCTTCTAATTGCACAGACCCCACACCAGCTCCAACTGAGGTGCGTCCCATTTCCCCAGATGAGCATTTGTTGCATTCCTGCTGCACCATTCCACCACAATAGGTTGTTCTTTCCCCCCACTTACTCACAGTGGAAAAGAGGCTGTGGACTGAAAAAAAACAAAACAAAAAAAAACCCTGGGCTGAAAGGCCCGGGCAGGCCTGAGTGACAGGGGGGCCGGGGGAGGGCAGGGGAAGGACTATGTGTATCCAAGCAGCAGAGACTGCAGCCTGACGTGTGGTTTTAATGACCAACACGCAGGTCAAAAGCATTTTGCACAGTGTTTGTTTTCCTGTCTTGCACTTACAAATAAGGTCTATGGGAGTAGCATGGAAAACGTTTGCTGTTTATTCCTTTTTTTCCTTTTTTTTTTTTTTCCTCTGCTTTTGTTTAAAATTTGATCGCCTTAACTACTGTAAACATAGCCTATTTTTGTGCTTAAGATACTGAATGGAAAACTCCATTGTGTATTGCTGGACTGTTTTGGAAATATTTGGTCAAATGTGTGTTAATTTGGCTGTAATGGCATTTAAAACAAAACAAACAAAAAAAGCTGTGAAAATGGCCTTGGAGGGTTATCTTTAGTTACTTGAATAGTTCCTAGGTTTTAAAATTACATTCTTAAGTTAGAGAAGACAATCAGTGTCTGAGGAAAATGGACTTTCTCTTGGATTTTTTTGTGATCCTTGTGAGTGATTGCTTTTTTCCTTTCCTTAGTTTCACATTCTTCTTTTGTTCTAAAACTTAGACTGACATCTAGCTTTGACAATCATAGTATGTTTTATTTTCCTGAGGGGGGAATAACTTATAATGCTGTTTAGTTTTGTACTATTGGTGTGTTGGTGAATTTTTAAACTGTGTGCTAACTGCAATAAATTATATGAACTGAGAAATAATTCCCTTGTCTTTTTTCCCTCTTTTAAATTATAGTTACGGAGTATTTTTTATAATGTGTAACTTTATTACTTTTGTACAGACTTCTATTGCTAACTGTGTATGGAATATGTTTTCAGTATGCTTTTGAGCACTTTGTTGCTGACGTGCATATTTACATCTCACTTAACATTTAAAAAAAATTAAATGCTTGTGTTTTGAAAGCATTTCTTTGTGTGTAGCTCTTGATCATTCTGTAGAGGGATTTTTTAATTTTTTTTTTTCTTCCCCAAAGAATTTTGCAGAAACGATCTATTAGATTCCAGTAATTTTGCTACCGTGCAAATATCTGTGCAGGCATGCAATTCCTTTTCTGGGCTTAATTTCACCCCAAGGAGCTCTCTTGGGCTCACTCTTTTGTATACAGTCTCTAGCAGAACATTAAAGCAGAAGGCAGCAACTTAATCTGAAGCCCTCGCTGGGTACTTACTGGCCATCAATGGTCCAGTAGGCAGTCAAAATGTCCAAAATACGGGTAATACATCAAAACTATACTACAGAGGAAATTTTAAATAATCCTAACTCTGTGGATTTCTCTTACAGACTAAATGTTTCTTTAAAAGAAATAAAGTGCCTTTGAAAAAGACCCAGTTAGGTGCTTGTTGCAAGATAGACCCAGAATTCTTGTTTGAGTGCGCTCCATCCTAGGAATGAGACCAGCACTGCAGAGCCCAATGGGAATATGAATGTAGAGCTAAATTAAAAGTTTGGAAGAGAGACAGCAGGACCAATATGAAGGGGAAACAAATAAATAAATCTCAATTTAAACATTTCATTTGTCATTTGCTTAAGTACAACTGTAGTTGTGCCTTGCCCAAGTGAATGTCGGTGCCTAATGCTCATCTGCTTATCTTCTTACATCTACGTTAATTTGTGCTTAACCAATGTGATCTTTTCCGTTGTTTTTATAAAAACTATGAGTCACCATTTGCTGTGTTTGAGAGGGGGCTTTCAAGTTATTACTAAAATCTTGAAAACATCGTCACTATTAGCGTGTTCGGACACAGATTTCTTTAGCAGGAGACCTTTTTCTGTAGGCTTTCATACGATAGTGTCTTATGTGTAGTTAAGACAGTTTAAAGTATCACAAAGACTGAAAAATGGCTAATATTGCAGTTCTGAAATCGACACAGTTAAGCTTTGAATGTGGTTCTACGCAGATTCATCATTTGTTCTCCAACGTTAAGGTTTTCGGGGACTGTAGATTCCCAAATAAAACTAGATTTAGATGGAGCCTTTCTTCAGGATGGTAACAAAGCATAACTTAGTCATTAATGACAAAATAATTCAAAGTATCCTTTATACTATTGGGTTTTATCTACGTGGTTTACACATGTGCAAGGCATTTGCTCGTGGCTATGAATGTGTTTCTTCAATGAAAAGATGCGTGTTGATTCTCTCCATAAGGTTTAATGCACTGGCGTGTCTATATAGCTGTAACTTTCTTTTTTTCTTCTTTTTTAATATAGTCCTTAGACACTGAAGTATGAGAGAATGTTTTATTTGGCTTGAGGATATGTGGTAACAAAATCCTCACCATTAAAGTTGACATGATGGTTGAAGGCAAATTGTGGGAATGGAAACTATGCTTTACGTTTCGTGGCTTCAGAAGACTTTCTCTGACCAGCGTTAGTCATCACTTTTTAACTGAGATTACTTCTACCCGAAGACTCAGAGGGAACATGCTAAAAACACTATTTGGTTGGGTTTTTTAACCACATCCTGTGGTATCTTAATATTCTTTAATTACTAATTATTTCTCTGTTCTGAAGCTTAGGGATTTGGCTGTAACACAGACTTGGGAATGAGATACAGCATTCTACAGACCATCTACTTACCGAGACCTTTGCATTTTAAGTGCAATTTGAAGAGGAACTTTGTAGGAGCTTAAGACAAAACTTTCTGGCCAAGGAAGGGAAGAGATCCTCATTGTTTTTCCTGCTCTCCTGCGTTAGTGGAAAAGCAAATACCAGACAATTCCATATGCTTCTGCAGAGCTGAAGTGAAGCCAGCATATACTTTCAAAACTTGCATCATTTTGTTGGAAGCCTAAATATAATTTTAATATTAATTTTCAAAGGGACAGGTTCCCTCCTCTTATGCTGCCTCATTCCAGCAGCTGTGCTGGCTCACCTGCTCGGGAAGGACACCACCATTTTCTCTCCCTGCTGCAGTGTACCCTCTGCTTGCTTTCTACAGATCAAGGTGTTAGCAGTGGACTGACTATTTTTATCTCCTCTTATTAATTTTACAATTTAAAAAATTGTTCTGACTTTTCCATGGACTCTTAATAGATAACTCTTATATTTTTTTTCCATTTCAAATTACATTTTTAATTTAAAAAATGAAACCCTGAGCCCTTCTTATGATCAATGATGCTGCAGCCATTTGTAGCTGAGGAAAACTTGGAAGAAAACATTTCTACTTGTTCCCTCCCTTGACTTTGGAGCAATGCAAATTTCTTCAGAATGAAGGTGAGATGCATTTCAAGTCTGCAAAAATACCCTAAAATTAGAAAACTAATTTTAAAATGTTATGTAGTTCACTGTCACAGGGTTCCCAAACTTACACATTATTAACACTATTTGTCCACGTGATTTCCAAACTGAAATATTTCCAGAGAGCATGGTATTTTTGTTAAATCTAACCAAAGCATTAAGTTGTTTTTGGTTTTGTCTTGTGGTTTGTTTTGGGGTTTTTTGTTTGCCGCTTTTTTTTTTTTTTTACTGGAATATTAAATTTTAACAGAACTGTTTGCTCTTTTTAAGGGAAGCAAAAGTTGATCTTCTGGGCTATTTGAAAATATTCTAGTTCCGTAGTTCTTGTTTAGTTTCTGTTGCGCTTCACTCATGTTTTAATCACATCATTAAATATACTGATGTTGGTAATAAAAGATATTTTCTAGACGGTAAGAAAGGAGTTCTTTCTTGTTTGCACAAATGCATTTGGACAGAAGATGGAAACATTCCTTTTTACCAGCAAACGAAGATAGTCACAGGACAGAGTCTTGCTTGTTAAAGCCTACAGCCAGCAGCTTCTGCTACTGCGATAAAATTCCACGAAACCTATTAATGTGTCTTACTGATGAGAGACTGCATCCTTTTGGGAAAGATTATCCACTTTAGCCTTGCATGCTAAAAATGAAGCATCACTTTTAATTGATGGTCAAATCAAAATGCTCTCGGTACTAATAACATGCAGTTTCCCCAGTCCTGCAGAAGCAAAAGAAGTGTGAGCCTTCTGCATAGCCAGGCAGCAGTAAAGCCAAAGGTGGAACAGACTTAACTGTGGCAGTGACAGCAGTGCTGCAGAGGTTTCGAGTGACAGAGATATCTATCAGAGAAAAAAAAAAAAAAAAAAGGACCAGGAATATTTTTCTTGGGTTAGTTAATTTTTCAGAGTAACAGAACTTGGCTGTGTTGTCCTCCTGCCTCTCTGGCACTAGGGATGTTACTGTGGGGCCAAATTTCCTTTTCTTTTTGAGATTTTGGAGTCTGGCTCTAACAAGGTTTTGCCTGTGGCTAAGGGGGACAGTGTATGCAAGTCTAACCTTGGAGCTGAAACTTCCATGTGATTGGGGATTTTTTGCGATTGCAGGAAATAAATAAATTATTTATTCTAAAATACAGCTGGTGATTAACTTCTAGGACGTTTTAATGTGCCATGGATTGGTATTTCTTACCCTCATCATTGTGCTTAAAAATGCATATTGTGTGTAAGCATGCGTGTGTATGTGAGGAAATACTTTCAATAACCTGCTAACTTTTATTTAGGTGTGCATTAAAATCAGTTGTTCTTTAAAGGTCTCTTATTAGTGTTTGTATGTAGCAGCCATCACAACAACCACTTGCTTGTGATTCCTGCAGTTATGAGTGCTACTCTGACCACCAAGAAGGATTTTTTGTATGCCATGTTCGTAACATGCCAGATAGGGATTTACACAGCACATCCCCAGCCGTTACAACCAAGCACATGAAACCCAGCATGAAATTAGTGAAATATTTAGAGAGCAAGTTACATGTACATCGTGACTTCCGAAAGGATTTAACTGCTAAAGCAATATGTTACTGCCTTAGTACTACAGGAGGTATATTAAAAGGCTTAGCTGTCTCAAAACAGCTCTGTGGCATAGTATATGCTGTATCTGGATGTAAATCTAGATAGAGATCTAAATATTTTTTTCACAGCCTTCCCAAAGTATATTTTGTTTAAGTCTTATTTACAGCTATTAAGAAAATAAAAACTACCCTCAATGCTACATTTTAGGCTTTTGACAAATTGCATTCAATTTTAAAATTAAAGCTACTTTTTATGAGCTTTTGGATATGTTCCCAATATACATTTTACAATTTTAAAAATGTACTTTATCTATAAATAAAACCCCTTGAAACTGATAGAAGTTTATCATACAAGATAAAATTTATTTTCAACTGCATTCACCACGTAGTCTCACTTAGTGAGGATTCATGTTGAGATATTTTGGAAGTTCATACAAGATAAAATAGAGTTAAAATCTTAATGAAACATATCCTATCTTCATAGTCTACAGCAACCAGGTCTTCAGTTTCTTTAGATTGTTCTCTCTTTTTAAAGTAGTTTGACTGGCACTGTCTATCCAGAATCTGATTTCTGTTCATGGATGATTTTCATGCTTATATATATGACAGCTTGAAAACAATAAACATCAATATTTCATTATTTTCAAATGACTTTGAAGAAAGATCTGTGTCTTAATGATCTGAGACAGACTAGGCAATTCTAAATTTTTGGAGAAATGGAGAGTTGTGCATCTTTGTATTAATAATGAGGATGTAGTTTAATGAACACATGAATGCTGAGGTCCCTGTTGACAGACACACCAATGTACCTCTGCAAGTGCTGGATAACTCGTTGTGACTTACTCCAAGGATTTCTCAAGACTGCTACTCTCTGCTCAAAAGAAAAGGCTCTTACAGCACAAAGTGAACACAAAGTTGTGTTTTGAGCAATTCAGTGCAATAAAATGTAATTTTTTTTGTCAAAGACTGGAAACTTCGTAAACAGTTCTTCAAAAAAAAGTGAGGGTGAAAATGGCATAAAGCAGTATTTCACATGAGAATTTTGTATCAAGAAAACCATGCATTTTAAAATCTCAGCAAGGAGACCCTTTAAAGCTTCTAAATAGTAGCTAAAGTGAGAGTAGATCAAGCTAATTATAACATTATTTTTTATTCTCTCTAATATATAACCTTAAGTTTGCAGCTTGGAGGAAAAGGTGGGATTCCTGCTGAGAAGAGAATATGCAGGAAACCCATATTCATCTTCCAGCCTGAGGGTGTTGTGTCAGGGTGAGGGTAGGAAGCAAATACTGGGGCCAGCTGAGGGCAAAGCTTGATGGCTGCCTGCTCTTTTGCCAGCAAGCCTGCTGGAGGTGAGCATCTTGTGGCAAACAGTACTTTCATCCCCAAATGACAGCAGGTTTGTAGGCACAATTCTGCTGGAGGGATAGAAAATGACTGAAGCGCTGCTTCTGGGAAGACGCTGAATAATGTGGAGTGATTCAAACAAGGCATTAAAAGAACCATGCTCACGCTTTCTCAGCAGAGAATAGAGGCATGAGTGCTTGCTGCCTGCTGCAGGCTGAGGGGTATGGAAGTCGCAGACGTACCTAATGTTATGTCCTGAACTAACAATGCCACTGGATAATCTGGAGCTGGATATCTGGGTGCTTTATTGCAATGCTCTTTAAAAAACCAAAACCAAACCGACAACAAAACACCACCATAAATGTAAGGTCTGATCTCTCAGTCCTTCTTCATGGAATATAAGCCTGAGAGCGAGCAGAGATATTAAGATTTGGGACCTACCTGACATGAACTACATGTGAGTCACTCTCAAGACAGCGAGTAGATGACTAGCACTCATCCTAATGTTAGCCTTCTATTTTAGGTTGATGCTCTTCAGATTCAGGCCTCCCACACTCAAAACCATGACCATTTAATGCATTGGTGTTTTTTTACCATGAGCCTTTGATAGGTCCTACAGTTGTTCATGGCTGAGCCAAATTTTCTTGCTCCAAAACTGCCTGTATTAATGGCAGGAAGAATTCTGGGTTTAGAAATTACCCAAATCCTCTGGGTAGCTGTTGTAAGTTCCAGGAAACAGTAGGAATATATCTGCAGCAGAAATACATGATATACAAAGACAACAGCTTAGCATGCATTGCTAAAATTTGGTAACAGTGCTTACCTTTTTGAAATTATCTTATCTCTGATCTTAACTCATTTTATTTAGAAGAAGGAAGAGCAGCCTGTACTTTCAGCTTAAATGTGGTGAGAAGAGCAGGAACATCTGTAAATAATGGTGTTTTTTTTTTTTTTTCAGGAGAGAGATAAGCACATTTTTAAAAGAATGAAGGAAATTACAGAAAAATGAGGTTTAAGGGAAAGCACATGTTGAAAGAGAGTACATTAATCAGGCTATGGGAATGAGAGCTATAAAGCCTCTTCTCTACATCACTTTGATTCTTAGTAAGGACAAAAAGCATTATGAGGATTTTTGTCCTTTTTTTCTTGCCTCTTAGAAGGAAGCAATACGGCACAGCAACGTGGTGAGCCTCACTCCTAGCACAGTCCCAGAGGATGAAGCATTTTTAATTCTCTTTTCCTTTTAACAAAGGACGGAAAATGTTCTCATGACTTTACAGATGACGGAATCCAGGTTTTGAACCCCACATATGAAGTCTCACTGTTGGATCAGTGCAAGACCCCATTCCTGTAGCAGAGGTCTCTGGCTTTCTCCTGCCTCATACTGAATGAGGCATTGGGGATGGGAAGCCCATGGTCAATACTGCTTGGTAAAACTATGTACCTCTTTCAAAGACACTGAACTTACTGAAGGAGAATGAGAATAAACAAACCAAAACAAAAACCAAGCCAAAACAAAACAAAAGAACACAAACAAACAAAAAACAACCAAAAAAACCAACTAAACAAAAAATACCCCAACACCTAAAATGAAGTGAAAGTCATATTTATCCTGGGGCTGGGTGCAGGGTTTGATATTTCAGAATGTTTTTACCACATCTTCTGTGTTACCTCTCCAACCCATTTGTGCACCATGCTTGACGCCTGATGTTAGTCTTGGCTCTGTGCCTTTCTGCTGTCAGCTGATCTAAGCTGGACACGTTCTCCCAGAGTTATTTGTCAGTGAGGGAAAATAACTTTCGGGTCCTCTGGAGAACACTAGAGGTGCATGCTCAAACACAAGTTCATTCTGGGGTTCTGGGCACAAATTAAGCTAATTATGGGAGTGTTCTTCCCATCACAAAAACTCCTGAGATACTTGTCAGTCTTCCGGGGACATTGGCTGGAACCCTTGTTTTGTATCCACGTTATTTATTTAGAAAAATTTAAAAATAATAAGAGGACTTATGACCTCAGACACAGCATTTTCCCAGTCACAGGATACTTCCTGTGACTACCACATTTCATTCCCAGCTTCCAGACCTGTTCTCCCTAGGATACCATTTTGCACTCTGCGCACATGCCACAAAGGAGGTTTTTGCCCATCATGCTTCTCAGAAGCGGGCTGTGAATTTCAGAAGTCGGTGACATGGCTGAGAGCGTGCAGCCTGGTGCCTGTCAAGCATCTTAGCACAGCATCCACAAGACAACTACTCTGAGAAGTATAACTGAGGGACTGGAAATCACTTCAATCCCTCCCCCCCTATGTTTTTAAACATGGATCTTCTCTGTGACTCGTGGGAGTGTGAGGAGAAGGAGAGAGCAGAGGGAAGAGTGGAGCCTCCTAAAATTGGGGGTTGCAGCCCTATGGAAACACTTGCTGCTGCCTGAGCCTGCACAGAGCAGGTGTCAGCATAATCGCATAGCACAGAGGCTGGTGGCATCCCCAGGGCCATATTGCTCTCCCATGGGCAGGAAGAGAGAAGCACTCCGGGGTTGGCAGTGGCAATAGTAGGTCTCTTCACCCCCTTTCCCAGCCCCTTGGTGGAGGGCAGGAAAACCACAGCGCCAGTGCTGGTTGGTTTGGCCCATGATGACGCCAGGCTTTGCCACTCCGCAGCTGTGCGGTGTATTTCTTCAGGCCACGTGCTGCTCCTTGGTGAAAGCTCCCCTCCACAGTCAGCTCCAAATCCTAACCTATGCAGCAATTAGAGAAAGGGTCATGCTGGCCTTCAGCTTTATCTTTTCTTTCTTTTTTTTTTTTTTCATTTTTTCAGGTTGTACTCCACTATTTTGGAAGCTTTTGGCTGAAGATGGTATCTGAGCAATTTCAGCCTCTAGCTGTCCATCATCCATCGTCCTGGGGCCTCAGCTTAGGCACATTTGTGAGGCAACCAATGCCACAAAAACATCCGAGTGCAATCTATTTTTTCCTTCTTCTTTGTTGCTTAATGGATGACTCAACTTTCTTTTGTGACTGGATAGCTTTAATTTATAGTTTTTATTCAAGCAATCGTTCTTCTCATTATTTTGGGATAAATATTCTTATTTGTTGATTATTTAATAGTTTGTTTGGATAAAGATGGTAAAAAAAAAACCAGCTTGGTGCCATAGACTGAGTCCAAAAGAAATTAACTGCTCTGCTGCACATATTGGAGCAGAGAGTTTGCGGAGAATGCAGCCCCGCTAATGGACTGGCAAACTGATAAAGGCTTTAAAGATTCCATATAACCCCACACTCCCTCGTTTTATTAATTAACTCTCCTTGCTTTGTAGCAAGGTTGTCCCAGCTATGGAACAAATGAGTGAAAGAGCTGGCCAGTATACATTAAACATCATTTTATGCTTAGCCTTCTGGAGGATTAGGGTTTGTGGGTGTTTTGAAGTGGTGGGGCTTTTTTCATACATCCTTCCTCTGCTGGGTTTTTTTATCTGTGTTGCTCAGGGTTGGAGAAGGAAAGGAGGTAAGGAATTTAATCCATGTGCCGTCTATGCTGTCCCACAAAGGGTGGCAAACAGGGACTGGAGTACCAGAGAGGTGGTAACAGCTATTAAAGTGAAGGAAGGGGAAGGAGCCACAAAAATAAGGTAACGCTCTTTCAGCAGCAGTAAAAGATCGTTCACTAACGACGGCTGACTTCTCAGTTCTGCGTCCTGGAGAACAGGCTCTGTTTTGATGGACTGCTTTATTTAGTCACTGTTTAGCTGGAGAACGGCTCCACTAAGGCATTAAATATTTCCATGAAATAAAGGTCATTGTGATTTAAGTTTTTTAATGATTCACTAAATTTTTCTTTTGCTGCATTAATTTTCTAATATTTCCTCTGTATGTTTTCTCTTATAGGATATACAGATTATTGTAAAGTCTGTCAACCAAAAAGAGGAAACAGTCAAGGAAAAATTTATTTATTTATTTATGGCTCCGTAATTCTTGGGACAAAGTTCAATGATGCATCACACCATCCACTCTCTGTCTGGACTGAAGCAGGGGGGGGTTGTGTTGGGTTTGGGTTTTTCTCCTTTTTTTCTTCTTTTTGTGTTTTTTTTTTTCCTGAAACATTACTTCTTGGCAAACTAGATATGCAAATGCCAGAATACACTAAAACCACATTTAATTGGACCCACTTGCCAACTTCTTGAACACAGCTTGGATTATTTCACTGGAGGCTGCTTCTGTTAAAAGATGGGGGAGGAGGAAGTGGCATATTGACAAGGCTTCAGATAATTTTTTTTCCACTAGGAGTATACTGATGCTATGAGCCAAGTTTGGAAGTATTTTACTATGTTTAATAATTATTATTATTAAATGATATTGTAAACATATGCATTTAAGTGGAATGTAATGGGAATACAATCACATCACTAATTTAGTTTTGGATTCATTTTCAGCTTTTTTTTTTTTTTCTTCCTTTTTTTGAGGGGTAACAACTCCCGCAGTAACTAAAACCTGTGCAGCACTGTGAAATGCTGGTTAGAGAGAAGGCACATATCCTTTTCTCTAGCTAAATGAGCTGATTAAAAATATTCATTCTTTTACGAGATCTGTGAAATTTTCATCTCTGACTAACAATCAATTAAATGTAAACCGTATAATAGGATTAAAATTACAAGGTTTATGGAGTTCCCAGAAATTTCAAGCATACTTAAGGACACATATGTTATACTTCGGTATTTCAAAGAGAAATAGGAAACCTCAATAAATTATTGCCCTAATAACACTGATGCTGTGCAAAGCTAATAGAAAGGGGTTATACGCACTTTCCAGAACCCCTTTTGTATACTAACTGCAAATGTGGGTGAACTGTGAGGCCCCAGTAGCAGTGTTGCTGATGCTGGTGGGAGCCAGGATCCAGGATAAGGGCAGGAGACACAAAAGCTCTCGAGGGGCAGGGTGCCAACTTTGCCTTTGCCATGTATTACCCCGAGGTGACAGGAGCGGCCCTGGGGTGCTGTGGCCACCCTGCTCACAGCAATTTGATGGGTGCCCTTTTGGCCCCTGGGACTAATTACGCCTAATGCACCCAAGCAAGAAAGACGCTTTGTTTCCACCATTATCCCTACATGAAGGAAAGCCTCCATCATAGGCAGGCTGCCCTGCTGCCTGCCCTGGCCACTGTGGTGGCTGGGTAGGATGCTTTCAGCCTCCCTTTCATTGAATTTCTCTCAGCAACACCAAACCTCCCGGTTTTGCCCAGCTGGTGAGCTGCTGTTTCACCTACCGGTGAGCAGGGACTGCGGATGCTCCCCCTCCAGCGTCGTGCTCTGGCCCGCTGGCATGTGCTACTGGACCCTGGCATGGCACCAGGGGCTGAATGCACAGAAGGCAGAGGGAGGCAAAGCGAAGAAACAAACATTTCCCTGTGCATGCAAGTTGCCAGAGATGTCGGTCTGGGCTGTCGTGGTTTCCAGTGTCAGCCTTTAGCTTTTTCCACAGCCACCTCTGAGTTGAGGGTTTTGCACTCTTCTTTACTGCTGTTTGTAATTTGGGGCAGCAGATTGGATGTGGCGGGGTGATGTGAGGACAGGAACACAGCAGTCTTGCAGCACAACGGGGAGGCCACTGGGTTGGAGGGGGTGCGGCAGTGGGAAGCGACCCACACCTGCCCCCATCTCTGATCTCCGTTAGCAAATGTTACCTCTCCAAGTGGAGTGAGTTTCCAAGTCTAAAATGTTGGTTTACTGTCTATAAGATTTTGGGAAAAAAAATTAATCTCACATAAGAGTGGCACTGCAATTAGGGAAGAGGCGTCACTTTAGATAATGAGCATCTTTTTAAGGTACTTACGTGATCTGAAAAATCGTAGCTGGGCTGGATGTTCTTTAATTTTGCCATCCACCCAAAGCAAATTTGTGAAGGAGGGCGTTTATTGTCATTAGAGGAATTCTTTCAGCTACCGGAGGAGAGAACAATTTCCTTGTCATTAGCAAAATCCCTGCCTTTCTTGCAGCACATAAACAGTTTACACGATGTGATTTTAAAATGTGCTTGCCTGTAAGCCTTTGCAGGAGTCTAAATTGTGAACATTTCAGCGTTTGGATGTAAAATCTGGGATCTCAATTTAGCCTTCTGTAAATGCAAGGATGAAGGGCAAAGCACAGATCTGGGCATGAATTTTTAAATTAAGGGTATTCAGTTTCACAGTTTTAGGATGGCACCTATATGCAGTCGACAACCAAGATGTCTGAGCAGCTCACAGTCTGGAGTTTATTCTTAAATAGTCTGTGAGGCCTAGATTGCCTATTGTCCCTCATACATAAGGTTTGGAGATGCATTGGCCCAGGCTACGCAAGCAAAACTTCTCCATGAAAACCTGGCAAGCGGCAGCAGTAAAAAAAACATTGAAATAGTTTGTGTCTCTTATCACTGTACCTCTTGTCATTGTGCTAATTGCAGTCTAACCAGGGATGCATTTAGAGGGGTAAATTATTACACTCAGGGAACAGGTTTTTTTAAGGATGTCTGAGGAAGAGCTGTCGCCTGCTGCAATGGGCTGTGTTGTGTTTGGGTGGTGGAGCTGTGCCGGCGAGCCCTTTCTGGGACACTCAGAGCCAAAGAAGCCAAGTGACCATTCCAAGCCTTGCTGGAAGCTGATGCCAGAAAAGAAATTGCAGCACAGTCCCTTGTGTTGCTGCTCGGTGTCCCAAGCACTGAACCATTCAGTCTCTAGTCCTAACTGTTTGAGAACAACAAAGGGATGGCATTCCGTCAGAGCTTTGTATTAAAGCTCGATGATCAGCCCCCAAGAAATGAGATCAAAACCTTTCAATACAACACAAACCAGTTGCATGAACATAAAGATGAACTTAAGCCATTCACTGTGGCAATCTGTGGCTGGTAACAGTGAATGCAATTTATTTTAATTAATGGAGAAATCTTTTATTTTTCTAAAAGAACAAATGGATTTCTAAGAGGACTGGTGTCTGAGGAAGGTGGAAATGCTCAAGTATGAGCAGGGTGCAGGGCTAAGACAAATGGGAAATAAATCCACTGGTGTGTGAAATGTAAAAAGAACCAACAGATACAGGCTCTCAAGGGGATGAAATGATGCCAGGAACATTTTGCCTCAAAGTTGCATGACAGGCAGGGTGGATTACACTACGGAGTAGCTGGAGGACTGGCACATAGGAAACCTCTTGGTTTTATATTGATTTGGTCAGATGCCAATCTGAGCATTGGCATCACAGGGAAAAAACAGAGGGTGATAAATGGGCATCCTCAATGCAGGGGATACACAACCCCTTGAAGTTAATGACAGAAGTAAAGGGGGGTGGGGAGATGTGAATTTTTCAGGGAATTACATAGTGGAAAAGATGGGGGAAACTTCTATGCCAGGGCCCTCCACATCTCCAACACCCAAACTGAGCTGATAAGACTCAGTACCATGAACAGGGATGAATCAGTCACTGACCCTGGATGCTGACCTTCAGTAAATTCTGTGTGGTGGGAGGTGCCCTCCCCAGTCACAGGGGGATCTGCTGTCCCAGCAGCCCCACAGAGGTGAAGTGGGGGCAGTGGCTGAGCCCACGACACAACACAGCTCTCGTTCCTGCAGTGAAGCTGAGCTGCAGATCCATGCCAGCTCTGCAGCACATGTGGCTCTATGGTGCTGGTCATTAATTAAGCTGCTGTGACCAGCAAAGTCATGAAGGCAGATGTGTTACGACAGAGTCACAGATCACAGCAGGATTGAGAGTGGAATGGACCTGCAAAGGTCATCTGGTCTGACTCCATACTCAAGAAGAGCCACCTAGAGCAGGCTGCCCAAGACCACATCCAGGCCACTTTTGAATACCCCAACCGCAAACATCAAGCAAGACAGATGCCATTTTTCATGATCAGTTTTATACAAAGAGTTGAGTTTTTGTGCAGGACCTGAAACAACTTACCTGCACCCACTCCGAACACTGAGTTACCAAAGTCCAATACTGGTGGGGGTGCCCCAGCTGCCTGCCTGTCTCCTCAGCACCCCAGAATCACAGAATGAGCAACTCTCAACCATGAGGTGTTAGGCATCACACTGAAGAAGCGTGGTGTCTGCGGGGCTAAAGTGGTTTTGGAAACATCTGAAGGCATAGCATCTCTCAGATATGAAGGCTGTATTTTAGAAGAGGCAGTGGCAAATATGCCTGTTATTAAATAAACGTGTGATCCAGGGTAACATCAAGATGTTTCCAAATTGTGAACAGGGCAGAGGAATGTTTATCTGCCATGTAAACAGCTGGATGAAGTTGCTGTTTTCATTTAGTTTGAGTTTGAATCAGAGGTGAAAGCCTGACTTGTAAGCAATACTAGCAATTGTTGGTTAAGAGAGGTGGTCAGATAGCATTTGTGAAGTCAAAATCTGAGGCAGATTTTTTTAAAATGCAGGCAGATTTCAAAGGCTGGGTCATTAGAGAAAGTGAGATTTCTGTGAATCAGCATGTTACATGGTCTGATGTGTTGAAAATCAAACAAATGTTAGACATATGGAAAGACCTCTGTATAATGAGAAATGTGAAAAACAGGATGACTGTTTAATTTAGAAATAGGATAAGGAAGAGGAGCACATTAGAAGTATACAAGGCAGTGAATAGCACAGTGAAGATAAGCCTGTGCTTCTGTTTCACTCTCTCTAAGACTGTAATTTATATTTACTCACATATGATTAGCACTAGTAAATTTTCACCAAGTGTGGGTAATACCACTGGAACTTTGTACCACATGCTATCTGTCCTTGGAAGGGCATAAAAAAATTACAGAAAAAAAAAAGTATCTATATGGCAAGTAAGCTATAAATCATGCTTTAGGTTGTAATCCAAAGAAAGGTTGGAAAGAAATGTTCCCCGTGGGCCACATGTTCCCCAAACTGCCCAATATGGGATTCTTGAATCTTGCTCTCAAGGTCTTGTGTTTATCAGCAAGAGCAGCAGGTGAGGTAGATTATTGATCTGCCTTGTGATCTGAAAAAGTATTGGTTTTTTTTTTAGTGATAACTGCATTCCAGATGTTCTTCTACCCTTGGAAAGAGCCACTCAGAGTATGGCCCAAGGGGACTGAACACACAACTCCTAGTGCCCCAGCAATGTGGAGTGACCAATGGATGGAACCACCTTCCTGCCCTTGAGATTGTGTTTGGCATGGCTTCCAAAGAGACCAGGGACAGCCCATGCCAAGGGTATGCTGGCACTTAAACCAATGACTTCCCTGGTTTGGCTGGTGACTGATGACCAACTGCAATGTGATGGCACTGGCTGAGGGGCTGGGCAAGTGAGGTGAGTTTCACTCATAAGCTGCCCAATTCAGTGGATTTATGTCAAGCATTCTAAGCATCCTTCACAAGGCCAGTAAGGACCTTTGCTCTCGCTCACAAGCAGGAATAAAATTGGTCTCATCCTTGCTGGGGGAAACTGTGTTAGGAGCCAGGCTGGCACCATGAGACCGGTTTTCTGGGAGAAAAAGCAATGTGGCAAGAAACATACATGCCCAGACCAAATGGCAGCAAACTTACGGTAAAGTCCCTACATGTAATCTATATTCTAATTAATACTCTGCATCATCTAATCAACAGAAATCTTCTGGCATGCATGATCTGGTTTGCAAACTATTCAGCGGAGAGGATTTTTAAGTCTCTCCACAGATCAGGGTAATTAAGCAAAGCTGCTGGAGGGGCTTCCCTCTGCAGCTTCTTGAATACTGGGAAGGGGGAACGGTGCTTGAAAAAAAACAGGCAACCTCTGGCAACCTCCCTTAGCCCTGGAAGGCTCTCTGGAACAGAAAAGAGGGGGAAATTGCCTTCCTTTCCTGCTGCTGTTGAGCTGGTATCTCTCCCATTGTCCCAGTGCCAGCACTGAAAGCCCATCCTGCTTCCCTCGTGTTGAGTGTACTGTCCGTCCTACAGCAGATGCAAAGGCGGCAGTGGGACCGCTCAACTTCAGAGCCTCTCCAGCAGCCTCTGAAGTAGAAGAGCACAGCTCTCCTCACAATATGCTGTGGGGGAGGAGGAAGGAAGGACTTTGGCCCTGTTTGCTTGTGCTAATTGATGGCTTCTGTTGCAGCTATTCACACTTTTTAAAAGATGGTAACAAGTCTACTGATTTAGAAGCAAAGAATATAAACCCCACAGCCTCACCAGCGGGTGGGGTGCAGACAAAGCTGTGTTGAAAAGCGCCTGGCGGAGGCGCAGCAAGCGGCTGGGCAGAAGAAATGACCCACCTGCAAACACTGAGCTCTGCACAGGTGCACAAAAAACCTTAAAATATGTAGTTTTGCTAGGATGCAAAGGGACAACCTCCTCTGCAGCAGTGCACTGCCAAAGCGGGGCTCAGTCCCAGTGGTGGCCTGCCCTGTGGCTCCACCTCCCTGCCTCACCTTGCTCAGCTGTGGTGGTTTTTGCCCCCTCTATAAAATGATGTTTGTCTCTATGCCTTTAGTGCTTTCAGGGTGAGCAATGTCTTTCTTGCTGCAGCCCTCTCTGTGTGCTGGCTCTCCTCTGCTGGTGTGGTGCCCGAGAACCATTTGGAGCAGCATTCTGCATCCGTGCTCTCCTGCCTCAGTATCTTCTCTTTGCAGGCAGACATTGTCTTCTCCTGCTGAGAGAGCATTGTACCTTGCTTCGCAGTTTACATGTTAAGTCTATATTGCAAGTCAGAGGTGTGATCACAACATGCCTGGGTGAAACCCTGCTTGCCTTAAATTAGCTGAGATATTAATTTTGGAGGTAGAGGCAGTGTATGCACTTTGGAGCCTGTGGTCTGGGTGGGCTTGCAAAGCCTGTGGTGTTTCAGCTTCCCTGGCATTGGTACCCAGGCAGCTAGACAGAGCGAGCTGGGATGTGTGAGTAAGCAGCACAGCAAGAGACGACTGCACTGAGTGGAGGGAGCTGGGCTCCAGCCACATGCCAGAGCTGAGCAGGGTGAAATCTGGGTGTTTATCAAAGCAATGCTGCCCTCAGCTCCTCTTCTTCCTGGGGACCCACTAAATGCACCTCCCTACCCAGCAAGTCCTTGGCTGCTGAGGTCAATAATTCTGTTTTAAGGAAGGCAGACTCAGTTCTCATGCAACATTTATCTGTCAGAAAGACCACTAACACCCTGATATTGCCACTGCCACCACCGAGGTGAGTCAGCTGCTGCTAGCTGCTCAGTGGGTGCCTCTGCAACAGCTGGGGAGGGGGAGAGGCAACGTCTTCCTGACCTGTTTCCCTCTGCCCAGCCCTCAGCAGCATCCACATAGGGGCCTTCACCTCTTCTCACAGCCCTCTGCATGCTACCTGTGATTCACATCTGTGTGTACTCAGCCCAGTAATTTCTTTTTCTGAGGTCATCTGAAATACATGTTTAACAGAAGCGTTCTTGACTTTTAATATAGAAAACCCCATAAAAAGACAGAAGACTAGTGCAAAATAATCAATGAGATATTTAGTCATAGCTCTCCATCACATTCACATTATAAATGGCTCAGAAAAGTATTTCTACTCATGAGATAAGATTTAATTGTAAATCACAGGAAATGGTGAGATATGTATCATCTGGAGCAGGGTGGTCAACATGTTTCTGGGGCTGGAGAGAAAATAAAGCAAAGTGTGTGTCATAACCAAGGTGGTCCCTGAGCACGTTTAAGCAAAACTGCATTTCAGCACAGGCAGCACCTCCCATCTCTCTAGAGGAAGGCCACCAGCTTTCTGCTGAAGGCTCTTTCTTCTGAGCTGTACTAAGGGGCACTTTGCTGCTGCAGTTTCATGATACCTGAGGCTTTGTTACTGGTTTCTTCCAATTAAGCTGGTTTTATTCCAACTTAAGGTCTTCCTTTAACAGCATGAGACCAGCTCACAACTTAAATGGCAAATGCACAGCAGTAACTTTCCTAGCTGCAGAAGGTGATGTAGACAAATCTGTTGCTGATACGAGCAAGTACCGAGCCGAGACCTTGTTTCTCATTTGAAGTACATTGCTGTGTCTCCTCTGACATGTTTCTTCATAGTGCTGAAAAAGAGGCACTTGGAGAAACAGCTTTTCCACTTGGAAAAATCTTTGACTCCAGCGTTGTAAATCGAGCACTGTGGTAGGTAATCAGCAGAAATCAAAGAGCTCACATGTTTTTCTAGTGCAGAAAGAAGAAAGATCAATTTATTTAAAATTGGAGAAACTGATTTTTCATTTGGCTAACCTGTTAGCCTGCTCCTGGAGGATGAAACCTCTGTAGGGCAAATGCCTGGATTTCTTCTGCATTTGTTTTGTGAGTTTCAACCTTCAAGTCGAGCCGGAACTGCTGGCAGAGCTGCTTGTGGTCCTCCTGCCTGTGCTGCTTCTGCTGGTCACCCACCCTGAGACTTAACCACTGCCCTTCAGCAAACAATGCTGTGGCTCCTCTTCTGTGTGATCGCTAGAGTAAGGAAACAGTCCACTTCTGTGGGCGCCTCACTTGGTGATTAAAACAGGGAGGAAACAGCAAAGGCTTGGAAAGGCAGGCAGCCCCAGCCCTGGAGTAAGCAGCTCTCCTGGTGCTGAAAACAAATAGGATGGGAAGGAAAGAAGGAAGCTGTTTGGTTTTGTCTAGACACAGAGAGGCTTAAGAGTCTGCCTGACTGAAAGCTTTAAATGTGTTAAGGAATAGACACTTCTCAGACCTTTTTTGTTACTTTTCCAGGGTAATTTGCTGTTATTCACATACCACTTTTTGTTGCAGTTTTCTGAAGGTTCACATACATAATATTTCACAACTGAAATACTAAATCATAACCCAGGGCACATTTAAAGCCCAGTGTTTACAATGCAGTACATTTCCCCTTTCAACATGTGAGGAATTTTAAGAATGAAATGCAGTGGCTCTAACCTAACCACATCCACCTGACCACCTACCTAAGCAGAGCTTCAGAAACACATTCCCTCTTGCCACCCTCCTGTCTCTTCTCTCTTGAGCTTGCCCGGCTCTAGACGACGTTGCCTTGTGATGCACATAACTTTTTCACTAACTGGAAATAGGAATCTTGCTCTATCCATTAAATACTGTATATGCAGTTTGTATATATAATATTTATATTTTCCCCCAAAGTTGTGAAATATATAAAATATAATTCCTCTAGCTGAGAGCTCATCATTCTCATGACAAGGTGCAATCAATAAATTATGCACCACTTGTGGTTATTCTGCATGTCAACTCATATTTCCATGTCGCTGTCCTGACTGTTACTGAGTGTTTGTGTTGTTGTACCTTTCCACCTCCTCAGTGTTGATTTAGGAGTTATTATTCTGGGCTCATAGTAACTGCAAGAAAATCAAGTTCCAAGTGTTTCTGCCAAAAGAAGGAAATGAAATGAGCAAGTCAACAGAAAATTCCACTTGTCAAACACCATTTGCTTACGACTGCAGCTTTGTTAAGGAAACTTGGGTCTGGACAAGTTGCCCAAAGGAAACAATTCTCCTTTGCAATGGGCTAACCCCTCTGCCCGGCAAGGACTCTTGGTCATGACAGCTGTGGTCCTCAAATGAGCGAACAGGAAAAAAAACTAAAGCCACTTCTGACACTTACAAATTATATCTCCTGAATAATGCATGACACATCCAGATTGGCTACAGGAGGGGGGGCTGGGGGGAGATGCTTTTTCAATGGACAACCAGACGGATAAGGATTGTATTATAAGAAGAGTTTGACATACCAAGAAGAGGGAAAAAAAAGCAGGAAAAAAGCGCCCAACTACTCGCACACACTTAGAGATTGACTGTCAAATCATTTCACATCTGTACCTAAAGCAAACAGACATAATGCTAACAGCTTGCTGGAGCTCAGAAATGCCACCCACTAATCAGTCCACCTGTGGAATTCTCAGTCCATCTTGCAAGTCGTGTACCCGATTGCCAAGACGCCTGACAAGAAAATGTATATTAAAACGTTGAGGAAGACTGGAAATACAATGTGGTGTAGTATAAACAGAATGCACTCGCTGGGTGGGAAAGCAGAAATGCCTTTTAATTCCTCTCACCATGACCCGGTGCTGCTTACTTCTGCCTTCACCAGCACCGGATTGTGGGAACAGATCGCTGACTGAAAGGCATATTTGCTTCTCGTGTGCGATTGTGTCTCACTCTGCTTTTGCACAAAAACTAAAAAATGAAGTAAATAATACCCCCTCCCCAAAGCCTTGTCCCCCTTAATTATTTCTCTCTGCGTGTGTGTATAGGATCCATTAACAATTGCTTAAATATAGGTGTTGACAAGATAAGCAAAAAAAAAAAAAAAATTAGTGAGAAATAATCTTTCCTGTGTAATGAATGTGCCCTTCGGGGTAAGACAAAGAGGCAATTCAAAGGAATGGTTTGTTGAGATGGTGCGTTGCGGGAGCACAATTCTTCCAGGCTAAATTACATCGAGGATTACAGCATCGAATTGCCAGTCACTATTTAACATGCTGGCAAAATGATCATTTTGCTCTTTTCCTCTCCAAAAGGAATATAAGGGAATGAACGGGAAAAGTTTACTAAGGTTGTAAGAGGAGACAAGAAGAGCTGGGAATGCCCTGGGGAGGATAATTATTCTGTACAAGGCACCATCAGAAGGTTATGGAGTTTGTGGTGTAGCGGGAGGCAGCGCAGCACAATTAGATGCTTCAGATACTGTTTTCTATACGTTCTGAGCTTCTACATTTGCACAGTAGCCGTTTTTCTGAGTACAAAATGCTATTTTAACATCTGTTCTTTTAAGGCTATTTGCTCTGGGAAAGCAGTGCGTTTTGCCATAAATTTAGGTCATTAATTTGTATCTGTTCTTTGTTTATTTAAGAAACAGGACAAAAGGGCAGCTGCCGAAACATTTGGCTGTGCCGAGGGGTAGTGGGCTCGGCATGCTGGAGTTGTGTATGCGACCAGCTTGAGTGTGTATCTGCAGCTAGAGGACAGAACATTACGGAAAGCCTTTGCCCAGGCGTGTGATGCTCCCTGATCCGCTGTAGCCCTGCCCTCCTCATTACTTGCTTTTGGAGGGGTAGCCATGTGCAGGGACAGGGAGGGGAGGTACACATAAGGATGGGGGCCACATGCTGATAAGCACAGCAAAAACTTGGATAGCTGTATAGGAACACTAGTGTTGCTGCTGTTTTTAAGGAGGGTTTATAAAGCAATTGCCTTTTACTGCATTGAGTCAAAAGGCTGCAGTTGGCTACCAAAAGTAACATGCTACAAGCAAGTTTGACCTATATAATTGGACGTTTGTAAAGAGAAGAACAACAATACCTAATAAATTGGTTATTAACAGCATTTAATGCTCTTAAATTGGTCATTAAATATGGAATAATTTCTGCGGTATTGATATTCTGAAGCATTAAGAGAGGTTTTATTTATTCTGTAAGCCTACTGGACTCAAACACTGGCATTTTGCTAAATAGTGTGCTCTTTGGTGGTGCATGATTTGTGTTTGGCAAAGAATTTTTCTGATCTTCACTGGATCTTTAGAAGCAGTAACTCTTCAAGTGCTTTGGGTGCACAGACACACATGGCGGCTCCCAAGGGCAGGTTTTTAAACCAGTTTAGGCTTTTACTTCCTTAATCAGTGGGAAAGAGCACCTAAATGTCTTTATAAATCTGACTCTGAATCATGCACCACTGAGGAGCATACTATTTAGCAAAATCACAGTGTGACTATTATAAAGGAGATGAAATTAAAAAACATGTTTTACTGAAGTATTTGGAGTAAACCCAGCAGTTTGCAGCATATCCACTGTTTTAAATAGTGAGATTGAGCAATACTTTTTAGTTTGCTCTTATTAAATCCTTAATATTACCACAATTTGACTCATGACTTCTAACACCAAGGTTTCTGAGTGCTGCAAGACTCAACATGAGGGTCATACCCCTTTTCTGTTCTCCCTGGTCATGTTACTCTCCAGCCTTTGGAAGATCTTTCTTGCCTTATGCCCACAGGGCAGGTCCTGCTGGCCTCTTTAGCTGCTCCATCTTCCCAAGGCTCCAGCCTTGTTCATCCCTGATGAGGAGATGACTTGAAAGAGATGGGATGGGAACCATAACAAAGGAGAGTTGACTGAGAGAAGGAGCCTCAAAAGCAAGAGTGGGGAGCAATGAAGAAAAAATGAGGGAGGACTGGGGTTAACAAGAGACTAAAAGGGTGAACAGCCCACACTGAAGCCACTAGCAGCAAACAGCAGAGAGAGGGACAGGTTGGAGGGCTGAGGGGGTCAGGCTCAGGGGAGACAAGACTTTACCTTGATACTTAATGGACCTTGAGATCCACCACAGACTTCAGTGTGTCCTTGCACCGCTCCAGCCACCCCAACCAGAAGGGAAGTGAAGTTCAAGGTCGGCCTAGAGCCCAAGGCAGTGGCTACCCAACTCCAGGAGCTGGGCTGCCACTGGCACTATCTGTAGCTTGTCCAACACAGAAATTGTCAGCAGCATGAGTTTTACCATATGTCTAAGAAAGAGTTAAAATTAGATTTCTCCAAGAGCATTTTTGTTATGGAAGAGGAAGAAAGAGGGTGTCAGAGCCTGCCAAGGTTTTGCACTGCAAAGGCAGCCCATATGGGTATCAGAGAGATTTTCCTTCATCCCTGTTACCTGGCCATTGCTGGCAGAGAATATACAAACTCGTGTCTTAAGATTGGACTCTTCAGCAGACCGCTGGGCAGATCAATCATATGAAAATGTATGGATTTCAATGTAAAACCTCAAGCAGGCAGGATGACAGCTCTGCAGTCTTAGGATTTTGAAGGGCTTCTTGCTACATACATGCTCCAGAACAGACTGTCTATGTAGGGTAGCTCATTTTTATCTGTATGAGTAATTTGATAAAACAGAGTAAGAGGCAAAACAGATCAGAAAGAGAAAAGTAAATGAACAATCCAGGGAATCAAACTAAAACTCTCACCTTTGTGAAATCAGGACCCTCAGGAACATGTACTTGTTTTGTGAAAGATGTGAACTATTGTAGCCATATATTTCAAATTTAATTTTGAAAAATTTGTTTTGAATAATACAACATATTGGAGCACAAGTTATTTTGTCTTTGTAACTCAAAGTCTAAAGCCTATGGCTCTTTTTCATTCCTTACTCAAATAACACTCCTACCTACTTGTACATAAAGAAGACTTTTAGAAAGTGAATTAAATGCTCCAAGAGTGAGAAGCAGGACTTTGGTCCAGATCTAGGAAAAAGAAATGGAGTGTACCATGTGAGATTGGACTCGTTTTTAAAGAACAGGCTGCTCTGTTAGAAACATATCAAAATGTCTTTGTGGCTTTCCATGCTTTCTTCAGGCAAAGTGAAAACTAGCACCTGGACTGGAAAGATTAAATACCTGAACCAAAATGCCTAATTCCTCACTCAAAAGCAACAGGTGGCTTGCTGAAGGTGGCAGAGGCTGTTCTTCTGCTAGCTGGGAACTGATTTACTGGTTATTACATTCAATGAACCAATGTGCTTTTCACATGTAACCTCTCTGCACTTTAACTTCTCCATCTGTAAAAGAGCAGCAAAATTAAATACTCAGCTTTCTGAAGTGTTTTGGGGTCTTCAGATGAAAATGCTGTATAGCTACGTCAGTGTGTTTGAAAATATGCACATGTATATACACAAATTCATGCATGACCTTTTTTTTTCTGAGTGAGAACATACATCACATGCCTTTATATTTATATTTGTATTAAATACAATTGTATTTGCATTCCAATTCCAGGAAAATACTCTTTTCTACCTATATATCACCATATTTTCTAGATCATTTTAAAGGACTGAAATTATGATTAGATTATTCATAACATTAAAAAGTCATTGATTTTTTGATCACAAAACTTAGCAATGTCTATCTGGGAAATGTTTAAAGGAAGAAGGATGATAGAATAGCAATAAAGGCTGATTTTACTGAATTTTGTGTTATTCTGATCACAAAAGTTGCTGCTATAGAAGAGATACATTTGCAGAAGGTATGTTGCCCTTTTTCTCTTCTGCTAACACTCTGAATGTTCTTACAAGAGCATCAAGAAATTATTCTGTAGGAGCTATTTCATGTCTTATTGCTATTTAAAATTGATTTAATTGTGTTTGAAGAAGGGTCCCCTACTCTATTTACATACCCATCTCCCTTTGAAACAAGAGTGAATTTGGCTAGCTGCTTTGGGAATAGGTCATGCTCCTACATAATTCTCTTTTTTTGCTTCAAACTAGTGTATTTTTCATCAACGACACTTCACAACGAGGAAGAACGGGTGTCAGGTTTCAGTCTCATATGTTCTGTAATTTTACATTCTGTGGCAATGCCCACGGTGCTGGAATAATTTGAAAGAGAACTACAATCTTTCCAAGTTTTGTAGAATAAATGTTTAGAATTGGTAAGAGTTTTGAAATGCAAATGTCACTTTTTTTTCGAACAGTCTGTGATTAATTCTTAAAGTACCAACAATGCTTGCCTGTGCATGGAATTACTGATGGGGATGGAGATAAGACACCTGCTGGCAAAAGAAATGTAGATGCCATTTTGGACAGTAAACCTGCAGAGCTTATTATTTAAAAGCAGAGACCCGGCCCACTGAGATGGGGTGTCAAGTCTTGACAATTAAGGAAGGTTCCTATGCCCCTGAACCCTCCAGCAAAATTCTCCTCAGGACCACCATGAACTCAGCTCTGCCTGACCTATATGGGGTGACTTCTGCAGGCTGGGAGTCCAAGTATATCAGCCTAGCATGGGTACACCCAGGAGGACATCCAGGGACCACCTTACTGCTAAATTACAGGTCATATAGGGTCATTGCCACCAGAACTGCCATAGTCCCAGCTTCAGCCAGGGACATGGGAGGAGGGAGAGCCACAGGCAAGGTGAAGTCTCAGCTTGTCAAGTTTTGGCTCACCCCATTGCAGATCAGTCTAGTGATGGGTGAATTGTCATTTAGGGTCTCGACTCACATGAAGAGCAGAGAGGCTTCAGCTTCCTCCTCTTCCTCAGTGAGTAGCACTGCTGATACCTGCAAGTTGCATCAGACCATTTGGCAGCACTGAACTAAAGATGACTTTCCTGCCTAGAAGACTTGAGGGGAATTGCCACATAGGCAGTTTGATATCCCTTGACCTGCCTGCAACAGCTGAGTTTCAGTCCCCTGCATCACCTGGCTTTGCTTACCAAAACTCCAAGAAAAGGAGAAGTCCCCTGACCTCAGTTGCGTTGTGGGTGGCCAGGAAAGTGAACCGTGTGCTATAGACTGGTGACACACAGACCGCATGCAGTGGAGAGAGGGCACATGAAAGGCAGTAACAATTCATGAGCATAAATTATTAGAAGGGAGTCCTGCACCAGGTCCAACCGCAGGACTGGGTGATGCCTAGGAAGTTTAGAGGTGGAAGCCAGAAAGGCAGCCAAAACTGGTGCCAGGAATCACAACAGGCTTAAAACTCCAGCAGCTGGATTGCTGCCATCAGTCTTTGTAGAGCATGAGGAGTCATGGACATTGTATTCTTGCCTGAGGTCCATTTAACTTTACCTTACTCTCCTTCCTCTGCAAAACCAGAAAGTCTCTCCCACTGCCATTTAAATACTTCCACTATGGTTTTGGTAACAACTGCCACTCCAAAGAGTGCCCAGATATATCTTCTTGAAAAGAGTGTTTCGCCTCCAAGACCCTTTCGCTAGCAACATACACTGGTCTCAGTGTGGTGCTCTCTGGAGAGACTGCTTGAGCAACTTGTACTCTCCTAAGTGATCACAACAAGCTGTTAGAAGGAAAGAGTGGGGATCACTCCAGTTCCTCTATGTAAAATCTCATTCCCATTCCTTCTCTTATCACTCACACTAGGAGATCCTGCTTCAAACAGGGACACACCTGAATTTGAAAACTGGTACCTGGCTCTCCTATTTGGGTTGTCAGAGAATCCACTTGGAAGAGACCTCAAAGTTCACCCAGTCCAACCCTCAACCCAGCACTGAAGGGTCAACACTAAACCATGTGCTTAAGCCCAGATCCACATGCTGCTTAAACACCTCCAGGGACAATGACTCCACCACTGCCCTGGGCAGACCATTCCAATGTTTGATAATCCATTCAATGAATAAATGTTTCCTAATATCCACCCTAAACCTCCTCTGGCACAGCTTGAAACCATTTCCTCTAGCCCTGTTGCTTGCCACCAAGGATAAGAAGTTGGCCACCTCCTCACTCCAACCTCCCTTCAAGTAGCTATAGAGAGCAATGAGTTCTCCTCTCAGTCTCCTCCAGACGGAACAACCCCAGCTCCCTCAGGTGTTCCGTATAGGTCATGTGTTCCAGGCCCTTCACAAGTCTCATGGCCCTTCACTGGACATGCTAAATTTTCTCCAACTGTAGTAGGATTTAGATTTCAGAATTTGTTTTAATCTGAATTATATTTTAGCCTGACAGCTGCTTCATTTAATATTTACTGCTGCTGTAAAAAAGAGGTCTACATGGCAGGCAGAAATGTGATCTTCTATGCTTTCTCCCATGATGTTTAAATAAAAATAGGTGATTATGTCAACGGAGACTGTAATCTAGTGATGGGTCTTGCTGAGGCTTAATCCACCCGGTTGAACTGGCTTCTCAGAGTATTGACTTCAGAGGTCAGGGCTGGAGTTCCTTCTTTGTAATCAACCTGCTACATAACACCAGGCTTGGCCATGTCTAAATATCTCTGCTTGAAGATGATTCCAACTTTCAAATGCAGAGATTGTAATCTGCAAATATAACATTTGCCATCTGAAGACTTCAAAAAGTCCCTTTTATTTCCTACAAAGAGCATTCAGTGTAAGAATAAAAAGAGCTACATTAAAGCCAAGTTGGTATTATTATCAACAAACACTAGCTTAAATGAATAATCTTGTAAACTGATTAGCAGTCTGCACTCTTGAAATCCACTGCAAATGCACTCCAATTTATGATATCTATATGTAAAAGATTATTAATTGTTTTTTCCATATTTAAGTTAGAAACTAAAAATGCTGTATTTTAAAATAGTTCAATTTGTTATGTATGATTTTTTGGTCTTTTTTTCTTCATTTCTTTCTTGATGTTTGCAAAGGTTTTTTAGGAGTAAAGAATGTGTCTCTCTGATTATAAAGAGAAAACAGTTTAAGTGACATGAATCTTTGTCAAATGCATAAAAAGGCTGCCTGGATTGATTACCCTACTTTTGCTAACATTGGAAGAAAATTAGCAATTTCAATTGTTTCTTTAAAGTACAAAGAAGGAGGAGGAAAGAGTTCAAATACAATACTGCTGTAATACTAGCCTGGCTACAGCGCCATAGAACAGGATTTAACCAAAACAAGGAGGCCTTCTAACTATAACTACAGACACCTTCAGCATTACAGATTATTTCCTACTATAAAATAAGTGTGGGATGATTTAAATTAATATAAAATACCCTTTAGAGGGCCATATTTTTAAACTGTAATTACACAATGAATATGTGATACCTATATTTGGCATATAATGAGGATTAATATTATATCCCCCAAACAGGGGCTTAATAACAATGCAAACTACTGAAAACGTCATTAAAGGAGCTAATGGATTAGAAAAGAGATGTAAAGGTGAATGAGGGGAAAATCTGAAATATAAATCACAATCTTTAGTATAAAACTTGAAGAACTGATGCAAGCCTCTATCCAAGCGCTCAAACTGAAAGCAAGCTGAGCCCAAAGGAAAACCCCATAACTAAAGATCCTGCCCTCACTCTGAGGACTAATGTCTCTGGTGGGAGCTGTGCTCAGCCCTGTGCAAGGATGTGTCACCAGTTCCTTGGCCAGGCTTTCACCTGCAGCTTTGGAGCACACAGGGCAGCTTGAGATGGCATTGGTGCTGCCAGGCAACCCTGCCAAGTCTGAGGATTGCACCACAACATAAGCCTCTACAGCTTTCACTAAAGAGCATGTCTCTTGGGTTGGGAAAGAGAGCAGACTCCTACTTTGTAGTGCAGCTGTAGAGCCGGATGTGCGATGCTCACTGACCTGTGGATATATTATGTATTATGCACTGCATTTGCTCCCGCTCCCCAAGCCAACTGTGAGCTGGAAGCCTTCTCTGACCCAATGGCAACACTCCTTGCCCAGGGTAGACAGTCTTGCCACAACCTCTGCATCTCTGGGAGGGTCATATGTAAATTGAACTGTGCAAAAGTGTCAAACACTCTCATGGGAAAACATAATGTACCTTCTGCCTCACCCAGTTTTAAGGAGGTGGTTGTAATGCCTATGGGCACTGCTGCTGTGCTTGCGGCAGGGAGGTATCTAGGCAGGTATCAGAAAGCATTACATAACTGGCAACTCCCTTAAGGTTCAGCAGCCTTTCCAAACTCAGGCTACATATTTTTATAAATACGTCTGCATGCCAGAGTCCAGTGTCAGGCACCTTCTTCTTGCCATCTCAGGTAAAATAGACAGAGCAACTCACCTCCCTCCAACCCAAAAAGCCTTCTTCAACACATACCAGGGACTCCATGCAACACAGTGAGGCTGTGGGTCACGCATTCCCACCTGCCCAAATCTCACCCTGCAGCAGGAGGTACCTCTCTGATTATTTCATGTCAGGTTCAGTCTTACAATACAAACACAGCCAAAGTGTCTTACAGGTTGCTCCCCTTTCCTCTGACAAAGGCTTTGAGGCATCTCACATCCCTCGAACGCATTTTCTACCACATAAATAAGTGTGAGCAAGTGCCTGTCTTACCATGAGCAGTGCTATTTCCAGCTGCAGCAGTGTGCATCACTTCACTAACTAGCTATATATATGTATCTATACATCTGTATGTATAGATTTATGTATGTGAGTACATACATAAGTGATATATGGGTGCATATAGATATATATATGTACGTATTTGTGTGTATTTATGCATATATGCATCTGTGGGCATTTAGCTGTGTTCAGCAGGGCAGGCAGTTCAGAGCATGCATCTGGTCCTACTTTGGCAAATGGGCTCTGTCTGTCCTGTTTGGGATTTGGAAATGAATGATATACCTGTAAAGTGTGAAGCAGTGCCTGTACTCAGCTCTGATTGCTTTTGTTTTTACTTCTTTATTAATCATCGCCCGCTGACCTGTTTTTTTCAACAGACCAAACAGACATAAATATTGGCAGAATTTCCTTTAACCCTCCAAGGCATCCATGCCTTGCTCTCCATCCTGAGTCCTAACCTCTCTAATACGTTGTTGGGTCAGTTTCCCAAGACAGAGTGCATACATCCTTTCCTGACTCATTTTCACTCTCTTTCCCTTTTGCTAACATTGGCTTTGACAGGAGAATTGCCTCCTTCCTCTCCACTCTTTAGATAAATCTACATCCCACCCTACACAGAGGGGAGGATGGATGGAGTACCTAGATATTTTGGACATGAAGTGGTACCTTTGCGGGTCCCTAATTCACTCTTCCAAGTCTCATAATTGCCAACAGAGGTCTTTTTTCCTTCTCATAATGTACAAAATGATCTGCCCTTTTATGATTGCCTTGAGAATATCCCACAAAGCTGACGGTGAGGGAGCAGATGCCTCATTCAATTCCAAATAGAAGGAAATCTGTTGTCTCAAATAATCCCTAAATTCAGACACTTTCAGCCAGCTATTATCAAGAGACCACATTTTAAGAGCAGATGTGTTATTAAGGCTGAGAAATGTTATGAGTACTTCGTGATCTGACAAATTAATTCAGGCTATCCAGCATTCCAACATTTGATCCTTTAATAATCAAAAAAATGAAATGGAAACCACTGGGAGGGGAAGGGGGGGTGGTGTCCCTCCCACAAGACACTCATCTGGAAATTTAGGGGTCCCCCACATTTTCTGGAAAATATTACCAGCGGAGATTTGGGGCTCCCGGTGCCCATGCCAATATTATACTTTCTTGCCTGTGATGGCTTAGACCTCTATCTTATAAATTAATCTTGCAGTTTTGATGCCCAGGCTTGTGCCGTGTGCCTGTCTAATGAAAAGGTTCATTTGGATACAGCGGCATTTAGAGGTTACTAAAAAGGCAAGTCTGGTTCTCATCTCACTTAGGCATATGTGACTGCACTGCCTGCCGTGGAGCACTTCTGCTTCGCACATGTGTGAGGGAGGTTAGAGACAGGGCTGGGGTCATGCCCAAGGGACAGGAACAGTCTGTAGAAGTTTGCCTTGCCAATGCAATAGCTAACTTGCTTTTCACTGGGCACAACATAAAAATTGCTACAACTTTAAGCAGGAATCTTGAGAAACTTCCCACTTTCTCTCCTGCCCTGAAGTTCCTCCCTTCAACTGATGCTTGTGCTGGTGTCCTTGGGCCAAATGGATCCTGGTTGCCTATGTGGGCAGCAGGCAAGAAGCAAGCAGTGCCACAGCCCTGAATCATGGGGAATTCCACAAAAAAATGTGTGCAAGAAGGACAGGAAGGTACAGTGATGCAAGGTGTTGGGACACTGCTGTCCAGACGGCAGCCAAATGAGCAGTCTGGGTGTGCAGAGAAGCGTAGGTGGCCATTCACCTGGCTGCAATAATTTAGCTTGCTCACTGCTGATACTGCCCACAGGACAGCTTGCTCTGTGTTACTTGGCTCTGGACTGACACCAGGAGTGCTTTGTCCTACTCACAGACACAAAAGTGAGGAAGTCTCTCCCTCACCACTTAGGAGTTGACTTCACAGATTCCCCCTTCCCCTCCTGAGTCATTTGCACTTCCAGTACTCCATAGCTGCTATGTGGGGAGACAAGCAAGCTGTGACAGACATACTGAGCCTTTTCAGCACCCACAAACTCTCTGCTCCTATTTGTGCAGCTCCAAGATGATAAAAAAGTCTGTTGCTTTTGAAATTTTCCCTAACTCTTCTGGAGACACTTTAGAGGAGTGCAAGGACATACTACTATTCTCAGTGTGCTGACCAAGGAACCACAACACCGAGAAGGTTAGTGATTTCTCCAAGAAAGAAGTATCAGGGTCAGAAATCAGAGGTACTGTTGCATCACCTGGGTTGCACTGCCACTCTACAAAACAGCAAAACATGCAGAGTCCTTTCTTTTCATGTGTACTGGGCCATACACACCTCTAGGTACTTGCAAGGGGAAGTCCTTGGAGATGAAGGCAGACAAATCCCTGGAGAAAAAAGAAAATAAAATAAATCCAGTTAGAAACTGCATTACCAGGGACCAGCCCTAAAGCAGAAAAACTGCAGATGAAGCTTTCAAACATGCCTAAGTGACACAGGTGTTTAGATTAAAAACTCTTGCATGCAGTTTCAGGATTCCTGCTCAGCATTGCCACAGAAAACATTCTAGGTTTTCATCAATACCTCCTTCAGTATTTTCTATTAACTTTAACACTTGCAGATTTGAGATCATAGAAGAGGCCATGTGACCCCAAATGAGGTAGGGCTACAATAATCCCAGTGAGCCTCTAGGAGTGTCTTGCAGCACCCCTGTCTCTAATAGGCTGGCCTTGCCACTACTGGCTGCAAGAATATGCTGCACTGGTCCAGGAATCAAAGCCAAACACAGCTCAGACATGCCATCTGTAAAAAATTATACCTTCCTCCCCACAATTCTAGGATTTTTACTTCAATTTGGTCATTCTCAGCTTTTCTGATCATTAGAGAAAGCCTCCTGCCTCTAATCAGGTTTGTTTAAAAAACATATTCTGACATCTTTTGCTTCTGAGCCAAAAAAAGAGGCAGCCTGCATAGAAACCTAGTTTTCCTCACTCAAATGTACCACATTTTAAATTCAGAAACAAAGAGATGCACACGGGTAAGTGAAAGCACATCTTGCAGAGATCACCCACAAGCTCCTACATCTTTTGGACTACTACGATTAGCACAACTTGACGACCACTCCATCTGAAGGAAGAAATGAGAAATTATGAGGGTCACTGAGCACTCTGTGTATCTGTGAGTGCTGCAGTTATTTAGCAAGTTGGTTATCATAGAGAAGACACTGGAAGGACTGCACTCCTCAGTGGGCTCCACATGCTCCACTGCCTGTGCACTGAGGTGGCTCGGCCACCACGGAGAGGACAAGTTAGCAACCCCCCAAACCAAGAGTGTTTCCCAGCAGCCAGGGCTGGGGTGTTATCCTCATGTTTGTGATTCTTTTTCACAGGAAGATTGCAATGTGTGTGGGTCTTTTTTTTCTTCCTTTTTAAATGTACATTTAATCTAAGCAGTAATGCAGGAGATCTGGGGTGCTAATGTATGATGTGAGGAAGGACTGAAGTCTCCTGGGGGGAGAGGGGGTGTGTCTTTTTTGGCAATGACTTGCCTTAGTGATAGATTTGAATGAGGAATGTTATGCACACCAAAAATCATTCACAGGACACAAGCACAGAGGTGAAAGCTTGTACAGGAGGTGAGTTCACGGTGCTCTCCTCGTGCCCCTTATCGTCCTGTCCTGATTTCTCAATTTCCACCTTCTCAGTAGCCATGTGATGCTTCCTCAACAAATTCTTCTGCGAGTCAGACCTCCTGGTACACATGGTGCTGCAGGGACAGGACTGGCACATTTCCAGGTCATATCTGAAATGGATAAGGTTTAATGTGTGAGGTGTCCCTGCATGTGGCAGGGGGGTTGGAACTAGGTGATCATTGAGGTCCCTTCCAACCTTAATAATTCTATGATTCTATGATTCTATGATCTATGATGGACATGTGGATAGCAGTTAGAAAAAAATGTATTTTCCAAACTGGATTCCTTACTCCTCAGGACAAGCAGTCATGCCAGGTTTTCTGAAGCAGACATAACCGTCATACCATTGGCACAAGCAGCCCCACCAGGTTGCAGCAGTTCTAAATCAGTTAGTAGAATAAATAGCAGTACTAGTTAAATTAGTTATTTCTGGTCAGAAAATTATGTGAATTAGCAAAAAAACCACCCCAGATTAAATGCTGGTGAAAAAAAAATCTAACAATATTTTAAATTAAGACTTCTTTTCAAGTCAAGATTTTGAAATGGAAAGTAAAGGTTTTTAAAAAGCAAGTAGTAGACATTTTTAAAAATGAATGTGCCCACACACACTAACTTTTCCACTACATTCTACCATAACAAAAAATATCTCTGTGTGATCAAAGTTGATTCCATCAGGAGTGTTATGATGGATGACTTTATAGTGTGCATATATATACTCTTTACAACACGAAAGATCAAAATATTTGTAATTGTGTCAGAGGCTTATAAATGTTAAACTGCTTGGCCATTATTTGTTTAAAAGGTAAAATCAGGACAGTATGTAATTGCAAGTTAGTATATTTGATTAAAGAAGTTGTTTTCAGTGTGACACAAAACCCCCAGAGGTACTTGCATAGGCCTGAGAAAGGTACCTATGGAAAGGAAATCTCTAGTCAGTTGCCTTGTATTTGCTGTCTAGTATCACAGACAATAGTATCACAGTAATAGTATCACAGAATCACAGAACATTTGAGGCTGAAAGGTACCTCTGGAGGTCATCTTGTCCAATCCTAAAAGAAGCACCTAGAGAAGGCTGTCCAGGACCATGTCCAGATGGCTTTTGACTTTTTCCACGGATGGAAACTCCATCACCTCTCTGGGCAACCTGTGTCAGTGCTCAGTCAACCTCACAGTGGAAAATTGTTTTCTGATGTTCAGAAGGAGCCTCCCATGTTTCATTTTGTGATCATTGCCTCTTGGCCTGGCAATGGACACCACTGGAAGCAGCCTGACTCCGTCTTCTTTACACCCTCCCTTCAGATATTTCTACACATTGATGAGACTCCCCCTGATCCCAGATCTCTCAGCCCTTCCTTATAGGAGATATGCTCCAATCGCCTCTAATCGTCTTTGAGGCTCTTTTCTGGACTCTTTCCTGTAGCTCCATACTGTACTAGAGAGGCCAGATTTGCACACATCACTCCAGGTACGGCCAGAGTAGTGCTGATTAGAGAGGAAGGGTCACCTCTGCTGGCCTGCTGGCAATCATCCCTCCTGATGCAGTCCAGGCTCTTGTCAGCTGCTTTTGCTGTAGGAGCACATTGCTGGCTCATGTTCAACTTCATATTCACCAGGACCCGAGGTCCTTTACGTAAAGCTTCTTTCCAGCTGGCTGGCCCATGTATTCTATACATGGCATGTTGTAGAGTGCAAATCAAGGAGGCAGTTTGCTGTAAGTAGAAGGACTTTTCTCAGATATAAAATATTGTCATACCTAAAAGAGGTAGATTCTTGGCAGTAGGTGTATAGGGTACATTGCTCTCTGTAGTGATATCTAGGATAACGCTGCCATCAGTAGTGGGCAGATTTAAGGTTCACAGAGCTCTAAGGATGAATCTTTCAAGCACATTTGGAAATACCTTGAAAACTTTCTTAGCTTAGAATTTCCAAACTGAATATGAAACACACTCAACATAGGAGACTGGGTTTTTTTTTGTCTTATAGTACAGATCTGAATTTACAGTGTAAATGTGCTAATTAAGCATTTGATATACAATTTTCAGAGATTCCTTCCTTTACATTTTCTTCAAAAGTGTCTTGGGTGAATCTTTCTTGCAAAGCAGACCATCATTATTCTAAAAAAAAAAAAAGAATGCCTGTTGTGCAAATTTTATGTCATAGAATCATAGAGTCATAGAATCACAGAACTAGAACTAGAACTAGATTGTAGAATCATAGAATTGTCAGGGTTGGAAGGAACCTCAAGGATCATCTAGTTCCAACCTCCCTGCCATGGACAAGGACACCTCACTCTAGATCAGGTTGCCCAGAGCCACATCCAGCCTGGCCTTAAAAAACCTTCAGGGATGGGGATTCCACCACTTCCCTGGGCAAGCTCTTCCACCACCCTCATGGTGAAGAATTTCTTCCTAACATCTAATCTATATCTACCCATTTCTATTTGTGTTCCATTCCCCCTAGTCCTATCATTACCTAACATCCTAAAAAGTCCTTCCCCAGCTTTCTTGTAGGCCCCCTTAAGATACTGGAAGGCCACAATAAGGTCTCCTCAGAGCCTTCCCTTCTCCAGACTGCAAGAGTGTGTTCTGCAAGAGTTTATTTGTGGCACTTACAATCACAGAAGGAGTTCTGGGTGATAAATATGTCCAAGCCTTCAGTGCTATAATACTACTATACAGTACTAATTCTCTGTTGTCAAAGTACATTTTCCTATGGACAATGTTTCTTCATCTGTGAACTCCAAGTTTCACAGAACCTGTGGCCACTTGTTTTAATATGTGTTATGATTTGCAGCTGGTAGCTTAGCCTAGTGTCTTAGTTATAATCAAGAATAGGGGCTCTCTGGACATCTTTGAGTAAAAGGTAAATAATTACCACTGGATACAGAAGAATACCAACCAATCTGTCCATATCATTCCATTGGCTTGTTGACTAGGACATAGTTCTCTGCACAAACTTTCCTTTTTCCTTCTTTGCTTCTTCTCTGTGTGATTCTGTTTTGCATTGCTTCCTTATCTCTTTCCTGACCTTCTGCTGGTTCAATATTTTGTCTGTGAGGTAATGTGAAAGGAAAAAAGGGAGGAGGTTGCCAACGATCCCCCTGGACCATCCCGAAGAATGATTCTGTACAAGGGAATCCTTGTATTTGTGTTTTTCTGAATTGCAAATATATGTAAATATATTCTGTACATATTAATTGCATTTTATACTTCTAGATTTTAGTTTACATTTTTTAAATATAACTTTAATTCTGCTTCTGAGTTCTGAGTTTGGTTTTTTGGGGGGCAATTTACTCTAGGAGCAAATTCCAATTAGTTGGGGGAGTAATTCCAACCCACCACACTCTGTAATAAAATTTGACTATTTTAAGGTATACTTCAAGCATATGCTTTACTGAAAGTTCAAATTTAAGTGTCACTACAGTGCCACTCAAAAGCACCAAAGTGCTAGTGAGCAAGAGGACAGTACAAATAAGAAGATTTCTGAAGTTTAGGGTAAGAAAAAAAAAGTATTGGGAGGAAAAAATCCTTTCTTTTAATGTTGTCAGGAAGGCAGGTTTTCTCAACACTACTTTTAAATACAAAGCAAACACCTACCAAAAGGGCACATATATAAACCCATATATAGGTGATTACTCAGGTCAGTCATTTTAGGTTAGAAGATGCCAGGGGAATAGAAATTGTTTTTTTACCAGCAATGTAAGTATATCGCTATCTCCAGAGAATTTACCATCTCCCATAATAAGATGCCATCTCTAGAAATACACTTATTCCCTAAAAACAATCAGCTGCAAATTTGAATGTAACCAAACTCTATAAGAAAAAATTTTAGCTATGTGTATTTTCATGTACTGCTCCCTTGTCTCTTTCTCTTCATTGCTGCTGGTGATGTGTGAACTGCTGTAAAATAAAGCCACCTAGCACGACCTTTCCGCACTTTACCACAGCCTCCTTATTACGCTGGGTTTAGGTGACAGGGTTGCACCTTTTTTGTGTGTGAAGAGGAGAACTTGCCTTCGCAGCCTTGCATGCAGAAAGGCCTGTCTACAGCAAATCAAGTTACAATTTTGAGCCACATTCTGCTTTCCATGTTTGCATAAAACTCCCACTGACATGAATAAGACTTCTGTGTATATCATGCTGTGTAATAAATAGCATTCAAAACAGAACCTATGCAAAGCTTTCTCACTGTTTCAGGCTACCAATTTATCCTTGTATTTACAGAATATTGATGTAAGCAGATGCCCAAACTGCCTGTCATTTTAAAAATATGCAGAGATGACTGATGCAGTGGCTACTGACTATAAAACCACTGCAAACTTTCCAATCTTATGCTGCTCCCCCAGGCCACAGCAAAGAATGCCCTCACCCTACTGAGCTCCATGCACATGCACACACTCACCCGCTTGGCAAATGATTTGCAGCTGAGCTCACCCTTACTTTTATTGGCACATAAATGTCTTTGCAGCTATGTTGTCTCTAAATTGGGGACAAGGTAGGAAAAAGAAGCACAACTGCTGATCTACCAGGTTTTATATGGAAGGGTTTTGTACAGATCTATCTGTCTGTAAAAAGGAACAGATAATTTCTGATCCCTTTGGCACTTCTGATCCCAAAAGCAGAGCAGTAGCTTCTACAATAGTCAGAGACATGACAGACCCGTTCCCTCTTGCCACAACATGTAGACCTCTGACTTTTCCTTATTTCCAGCATCAGAGGGAAGACTTTCCTCTCCTTTCTCCCATTTGTGATGTTCTCTCAGAGTTTCTAGGTTTTAATAAGGCAATTGACAAATAGCATCAACACGGCACAAATCAAATGCTAAATATTTATGTACCATATAAATCTCAGGAAATGCTGTCATCTTTTGTCTACCTGTTTCAGAGCCTCATCTTGCTCATTGCTTGGGCTAAGGGGGCTTATGCTGGTTACGACTGCTATTTTCCTCAGTGAAAGTCTGACACAAACATAGTGAGAAGTGAGCAGGGCACACCAGGGTTATGTATGGAGATCATCATCAGCAAGGACTATGCTTGGAAATCATAGAATCATGGAATTCGGGTTTGAATGGACCAACCCCACTGCAGTAGGCAGGGACAGCATGAACTAGATTGTAGAATCATAGAATTGTCAGAGTTGGAAGGGACCTCAAGGATCATCTAGTTCCAACTTCCCTGCCATGGGCAGGGACACCTCACACTAGATCAGGTTGCCCAGAGCTACATCCAGCCTGGCCTTAAAAACCTCCAGGAATGGGACTTCTACCACCGCCTTGGGCAACCTCTTCCAGTGTCTCACCACCCTCACAGTGAAATACTTCTTCCTAACATCCAATCTGAATCTACCCGTTTCTATTTTTTTCCACTCCCCCTAGTCCTATCATTACCTGACACCCTAAAAAGTCCCTCACCAGCTTTCTTGTAGGCCCCCTTTAGATACTGGAAGGCCACAATAAGGTCTCCTCAGAACCTTCTCTTCTCCTGACTGAACAGCCCCAACTCTCTCTGTCCTCATAAGAGAGGTGCTCCAGCCCTCTGATCATCCTCATGGCCCTTCTCTGGACATGTTCCAGCACGTCCAGATCGTTCTTGCAACAGGGGCTCCAGAATGCAGTACTCCAGGTGGGGTCTCACCAGAGCGGAATAGAAGGGGAGAATCACCTCCCTGGACCTGCTGGCTGTGCTTCTCTTGATGCAGCCCAGGATGTGATTGGCCTTCTGGGCTGCAAGTGCACACTGCTGGCTCAGAGCTGATTGTTCAGAGCCCCATCCAACACGACCTTGAATGTTTCCAGGGATGGGGCTTCTACCACCTCTCTGGGCCACCTGTCCCAGTGTTTCAGCTTATATCTAGTCCAAATTTAACCTCTTTTAGTTTAAAAACATCGGACCCCTTGTCCTCTCACAGAAAGTTCTGCTGAAAAGATTCACCCTGTTTTTTACAGACTCCCTTTGAGTATTAAAAGGCCACAATAAGGTCTCCTAGATGCCTTCTCTTCTCCAAGCTGAACAAGCCCAACTCTTTCAGAATTTCTTCATAGGAGGGGTGTTCCAGAACTCAGTTCATTTTTGTGGCCCTCCTCAGGACTTGCTCTAACAAGTCTATGTCTTTCTTGCGCTGAGGACTCCAGAGCTGGACACAGTACTCCAGGTGGGATCTCACCAAGGTTGACTAGATGGGCAGAATCACCTTCCTCAGGAAGACTCTGCTAGGTATGATGCCACATTTCCTGAATGTCGGTGAATATTATCCCTTGACTGAAGATCTGCCCAACTGGTTTTGGCCTGGAGTGTGAGTTCATTCTAGCCACCACTCTCCCATTCTGGAGACCAGCACAACCCCCAGCTTGTGGCTGGCACCTTCCTATGTAATGCTTCCCATGGAGAATATTGGTCCTAGCCATCCTTATCCTGGAGTGGCAGGGGAGCAGAGGGAGCAGAAAGCAGTGAAGGACTGCTTTTCCCAGCAGTGACCCACTGCCAGAACAGAAAATCTGAGAAACCCTGTTCAGCCTGGCAACAGGCAGCAGCTCATTGACTAGTGGTCCTCTAATATTTGACTTCTTTCAAGACAGCAAAATATCTCTGTGCCTGCAGTCCATGTATGTGTGTGCTTGCATGCCTGGGCGCATGCAAATAAGCTTTCCAAAAGCACCCTGTCCTTACTGAGTGTGCTTTGGAGGTGTGCCACTCCACAAATACTGGAAAAGCCCTCTGGAGCTATTTTTTATTTTTGAGCATTGCTAATATATGACGACATCATTTCCACCCTTTGCAATTTTCCTCAGACAATTTCTACGTTATTTCATGTTGATTCTAAAATAATTTAATAGGGTTTCCACGGAGCTTGGTCATTTTGTGAAGGAAAATAAGTGGCTCTGCTGTCCCAGGGAGGTCAGAGGAGGGAACTCTCAAAAAGATATCTGAATGCATGCTTTGTGCTGAGGAAGAAAAGTTACTGAGACAAGAGCAAAATATTGCAACTAGTAAATCAGAAATTAAAATTCAGTTCTCTGTGCAGAAAAAGACATTTTCATGACAAAGAAGATCTGGCTGTACAAGATCTGTGGCAAAGCACCAAGTGATAACATCTTGTATCCTGAGAGGAAAGGTACAGTGACACAGTTATAATGCTGCCATTGGTGACACTTTAAGATCTGGACACTTTCAGTTAACTGAAAATTACTACTACTGAGTGATAATGGGCCCCCAGGTGTCTGCACAAAAGTGGTTCCCATAGAACTTTTCCATTTTCAGAATTTTTCAATTTTAGCTGTTTTTTTGGATGTGGCAATTAATTTTGGAGCCAAGGAGACACCCCTGTGCATTTCTATGAAAATAAGTTAGTGTTTGTATGTTTACTCAGAACAGGATGAAAAATACTTAGTGATTTTCTACACCTCACTTATTGATTGTACAGCTAAGTAATTTGACATTTGTAATGTGTGCTTGTGGAATGAAAAATAGCATATTTCCAGTCTTAAATTTTGTTTGGTAATTTTGATTTTGGTTTTTGAAAGTAAGAGCACAGTATCTATTTCCAACACATGTTTTAATGTGAAGTGTTGACCTTGCAAGATCTTTCAGAATGCATGAAACTCCACTTTAACTTGTGAAGAACAGGGAAAGACAGAAGAATAGGAAAAAAAAATTAAAAAGGGGGAATAATAATCATCACAAGTGATTTGGGGCGGCTGTTTTTTCTAAAAACTGCCCACAGATTCGTATTACAAGACCATGGTTTTGGCAGCTCACAGCTCTGCCAAACATTAATGACTTGATGCTGTTCAGTTGATCAATTTATTTTTTTAACTTTATTTTTTTAAATTTCTGATCCATCAACTTTGCCTTTCCAAGAGTGAGGATTGGGGAAACATAGGTTATTTTGCCCAAATTTAAACATTTTGGCAACTTTTTTGTGGAACCATGGCAGCATTTCCATGCTTCAAAGCAGGGCTTGAAATCTGGCAGGGGATTGACCTCAACTTCAAGAATATGGAGTGTACCACCTTTCTGAAAGTGCACCCGATTTGACCAACACATGCATTTGGGGAAAAACAAATCTCACATCATAGCTGCTCAATGGAGACTCCATAGGTGTGAACAGCTAAAGCCAAAAATACTACTGTCATGAAGCATGTCCCATCTCATCGTCATCTCCAAAAGACAACAGAGACTGAACATGTACCTCTCCATGAGCTATCAGAGCATGCTTGAAGCCAGTGTTACAGGATAGAAACCAGCTCCTCCCTGTAAGAGCTGCTCTAGGCTGAGTTAGAGCCAGCACTGAGAAGCCGTATCTGTAGTGTACAAGACTATTTGTGTGATACCCTCAGGTTATGTTTATACTGGTGGACCTGCAAACATGTCCAAACTCTTGTAGGTGGATTTTCCTCAGGTTGCCATCAACTGGTTTCCAGATGGGTGGGCAGAGACTCTATTGAGGTAATGTGATGACCAGGGAATCAGGACTGCAGATCACAAAACCCTGACTACTTTCTTCTCAGCCAACTTACTACCTCAGTGACATTCCTAGCAGAGATTAAGTTGGAGGCTTCAAATGCAGAGGAACTGAAATAAGAATGAGAAAAGTTATGGAAAGACTGAAACAAGGGGTCTGTTGACACCAGAGCCAGGAGAGCAAGATTAGCTAGGGCTGGGACTAGCTGGACAAGTAATCTGGGAATGGGAGTCAGAGGTGGTGGAATGCAGCAGACTATTGAAGTGAATGAGCAGAGAGCTGCTGTGGGCAGACAATAGGATCATCTGTGGAGCTAGGACAAAAGGAAGGCTGGGTTACAGGCAATGATCAGACCAGTGGAGGTGGAAAACAGAACTGGGGAAGAAAGAGGAATGTGGTTATACAGGGCAGCCTGAGACAACAAGTAAAAATGCTAAAAAGGAGATTGAAAAGAGCACTAGAAATGGACAGAATGCTCAGGAAAGCTTAACTAGGTCTGCTGGCCAGCATAGAAAAAAAAGGTGTAGAGCATAAATCAGAGAGGAAGTTACCAACGAGAGACTGGATCTAGTGAGGAGACCAGGTAAATAACTTTGAAGTCCAGAAGGCAAAAGAAACAAGAAGGAAAGAACAAAGTGTGGAGAGGCTAGGCATAAATCATTTAGAGGGGAGCAGACAAAACAGACAAAAAAATGAAGAGGAACGAGCAGACCAACCATGACCAGCAGAGCACATTTCTTGTTGGCTTTTCTACAACATCTGTAAAGAACTGTACTCTTACTGGAGATGCCAATGGATTCCCAGTTTGGAGACATAGGTTCACTGGGAAGCAATGAAATGGTGCAATCACAATCAAATGAAGATTTGAAAGTCATTTCCAATATACAAATAACTGAATGGTATATGAAAATAGTTCTAAAGAGATTAGCAGTTTAAAAATAGCTTCCAAGACCTGTAAAAGCTTTTCTTTCTCATTATTATTTTTGACAAATATTTGTATATGAAGGAAATCTTGGAAGTCTCTGGAAGATCCTCCATATTATAAAGCAAATCATTAAAAGCAGAGTTTCCACAGTGGATGTTAAGATCGCCTACTACAGTCTTTTGTGTGGAAGTCATGAGCTCCCACATACAGGTGGGAGCCCTTGTGTGGAGAACAGAAAGCCCAGGAGCACCACAGGGGTCACCTTGAAGAACTGAACCCTTCTCATCTCCCTGTGTAATCCACCAGCTATAAACAAGAATAATTCTACCTCCTCATCTCTGAAAGGTGTTGTGAAAATGAAACCCACTGGTACAACAGCAGTAAGTACACTAAAAGGGCCTGCAGCAAAGTGAATCACTCTGTCTTCATACTGGGGCCTGAACAGTGTTCAGAGAACAAGGCATGGGGTCTTGAGCACAGACCCAATATAAATATCTACTCATTAAGAGAGCACCACCTGCTCCATGAGCTGGAAGAAACAGAGGTTCTCTGGGACAAATAGTGCAGAAGGATTATGATTGTGTAATTAAGGACTGCCACAATGTGCATATGCACAGAGGGGCTAAATTGAAGCTCTTCAAACCAGCTTAATAGTGGCCTCTTCTAGGTTCTCAGTGCTTGATTTTGCTACCCTTAGTAATGGTCTTTCACTGCAGTTGCTGTGCACAAAATCATTATGTAGTTTTTGGCAAGGGGCAGAATGTGATGTGGAACTCAGTGGAACCTCTTAACTGCCTCCAAGACATCACTGGTGTGAAGCAAGACAAAAGGTGTTAGAAGGAGTAGGCAAAAGGAACTATGGACCTGCCATATTCCAGAACACATCAAGTGAGGAAGTGGGAAGGAAAAGAGAAAGAGGAAATGCCAAATATGACGATTCTGCAAAAAATGCAAACAAATCCCTGTTTTTCTCCCTAAGACCCCAAACTTCACAGAAGTTTGCCTTCCGATCTTGGTTCCAGCTCTGTGACTCAAGCAAGCTTCATTCTCCAGATCTGCAGTGTATCTTCCCATTTATCTCTAACTAGGACAATTTCTGAGTCCTATATGAGTCATCAGTAGGTTTTATATAGAAACCAAAGAAGGTTCTTCCAGTCTCTCAGTAAGATATGTCGTGCTGCCAGGGAAGCACTTTTGGTTGTTCTGACGAGCAATTGTAACTGCTCTGAATTGCCAGAAGTATCGTCTGAAGAGCAAAAGGATCATTTACCATCTAAATCCAAAAGGGTTTATAATGCAATCTTTGAGTTGCCTGAATGCATCGATCCCACCTTGCAATCACTGATATTAGGCTTTGCAAACTGGCCAGATCCTAGTGGGTATAATTTTCAGGTTGGCTAATTCACAGGGTTCGAATGATGCCACCAGGGGCTTGAAGCCAGCAGAGGGGAGGGGGCAGCGTGTGACACACGGGAAGGGGTCTGAGTCAGGGCTCCCAAGAGCAAGGAGACCTGCCTCCTTTCTGATTCCTGCTTCTGGAAACTACTCTTTGCAAACCGGGTCTGCTTGCTGACAGCTACCTACCCTGCAGTTAGGTCCTGTCCTTTCTCAGCTGAGACAGGAGGGACAGGTGGCCCATGCCGGAAGCAGTGGCTGTGGCACAGGACTTGGGGGGGGAATCCTGGTCGAAAGCCCAGAGCTGCCATGTGACAAACAGGAGGCCAGGTATTAACAGGTGGGTGAGAAGACAGGGGCTGGCTGCCTGCTTGGGGAAGCGGCCGTTTTAAAACCAAGGCAGCAAGGATCACAGGGAGAGTGTGCACGGTGGGGAGGGCATATTTTGAAGAGGAGGAGGAAGGAGCTGTTTTGGAATTGGGTGTAAAGCCATTTGTTTGGAGGGATGCCAGGGTAACAGTAGGTGCCCAGAACAAATGCGCGCAGCCATCCCAGCACTCAGAGCCCGCATGCTCGTCCTTCGCAGTACCTAAGTAGGTCAACCCATTTCTTCAACCTTTCCTCTTCCCTTTCTCACTTGCTCTCTTTGTGGGAGGTGGTGGTGGTGGTAGCAGAGGGGCTACACCCGTTTTCACTGATTTCCAACACTGTCTACGTGTGAACAAGAGAAGCGGAATGAAGCTAAAGCTGCTTTCTTATTAACAGCTGGTGACAGTCCCTTTACACAGTGCGTGTCGTGTTTCTTAGCCGAGGTAGAAAGGAGTGAAAGAGGAAGGCAGTTATTTAAAGTTTAACATTACAGATGAATTGCAAGGATATTCTGAGGCTCACAGTCCCCCTCAGCAATTCTGTGAGCCCTGAGGCTGGCCTCACCACACCTTTGCAAGCGACTATTTTAGGCAAGTGTGCTCATCGAGTTCAGGAGGACGACTGCTCCAAGTAATTCTGGGATGCAGGTTTTGCACCACAGGATGCCAGCGGGATCCAGTGAAGGTTATGGACTGTCTAGCCTGAACTCCATCTGTGCCCTGAAGTTTCCTCTTGGCTGGGCACCGCTGAAAGACCAGAAGCAGCCAGTAGGAAGCAGTAGGCACAGGGGCTCATGGGGAATTTAAGCCATCTGAACATGGCACTCAGCTTTTTAAGACGTTTTTTTAAATGCTGTGAACATATTGCACCCAGTTATAATTGTGTTATGTACTCTGTGCCATACTATGAGTGCATGCCTCCTCCTAGCTATGGAGGGGCAAATCTGACATATATACAACAAGTGTGCTGTTTTTTCCTGTGTAGTTTCTCCCAGCCTGCATATCATGACAGTATCTGCAGGTCTCCCAACAGGACACTGAACTGTGTGTCTAATATCTGCCGCACGTTTTTTGTTCTGCCCTCCTCTCCCAAAGAAGGAGGTGAGTGTAGTGGAGCATCTTGTTTTTGCAGCACATTTGTTTGGTTTTTGATTTCCCTGCACACAGACCTATGTATTTGTGTTAGTGAAAGTAAGGCTACAGAATGTGTCCTGCAATTGGAAATGCTTTTATTTCAGTAACAGGAATTATAGCTAATTAAGTCATTTTAAAAAGGGAAGGGAGACTTGATTTTCTTTATTCTCAGCATACTCTGTTTAACAAACGGGTCTTAACTACAGATGACAGTATTAGCTTCAGCCGCTCAGACAAGGAAATCTTGGCTGCTGTTCCCTTTGACCATTTATCTATGATAATTTGAAAGATATATTCTTGCTTCCTGAACAGATGCTCTTCAACTCTCTTTTTTTTTTTTTATCAAACAGTAATATATGTTTGAAATCTCTTTACATGTATCCTTTTCCCCTTCCTTTGAATGGGCAGCCTATACAATACCCTCTATGGACCTTGCCAAACAATAACACTGGCTCTGGACACAGCTCTGCTTCATGGCAGTTTGGGTCTGCATCTGGTTCAGTGGCAAGGGCACTTCTGAAGCCTAGGACCATGGCCCATATGCACTTCCATCTCTAGAGCTGTATTTTAAGTATTTTCATCTTTGCATTACACTGAGATTTATTCATAATCCTTAATCAAGCAAATAGCCAGTATTATGCAAACAACAGTTTTGGTATTCTAGGGGGCACTAGAACATAGAAAAGACTGACTTTTCAAAAATGGAAGGGAAACTTATATTTCAGACAGAAACTGAAATGTCATATCTTGAGCCCCGAAGTAACATCGTCTGCACTGGGTGTGTATTTTTTCAGCTTCTACAGTTTGATATTTTTTTACCTGAGTCAGCTTTTCAGAGATTTTTCTGACAGTATAAAACCAAAGCATATCCACCTGTTGCTACTAACAATAAGTTTATTCACACTTTTTCCACATGTATTTTGAGACGACCTTATTTTAAAGGGTCAGAGTTAGAATTTCTTTGCTTTAAGTCGTATTAAAATACTCAGTTTCCACTACCTTCCAGATCCTCTGTCTCATCCCTCACTTGCAAGTTTGGTGTTATGATAAAAATCAAATGCAGGTTCACTAAAGCATTCCAGGAAGCAAATAGTGTCTCTAGTTCTGGAGGTATGCCAGCCCAGCAATATCAGAGCTGAGACTTTCCTGATCTCCATCTATAGTGGTTCTATAGTGGGTCAAGATCCAGCCTGTGCTGACAGGGCCTGGAATCACAGTGCTTCAGAGACCTGTGCTGGCAAGGTCTGTACCATGTCTCTGAGGTCTAGCTTGGGGTGTAGTGTTTCTGTACATTCAACATCCATTAAAAGACTCATTCCCCAGGCTTTGCAGGAACATAAGGTTGCACTTTTCTCTCTATCACTGTTCTTTCAATGTTGAAGTGATTTTAGAGGAGAAAAAATGCAACAATAACTGTGAATACACTGAACATCAGGACAGGGCAATATAAAGCCTACTCTACCATTAACCTGGGGCTGATGGAGGAGTGACTTCAAGCTGAGCCCCAGGTATAGTGCCTGGACAATCTGAAGAGGTGGGTCCACGTGAACCACATGAGGTTCAACAAGAGCAAGTGCACCTGGGCCAGAATAATCCTCACTATCAATTCAGATTAGGGGATGAGGTGATAGAAAGCAGCCCTGTGGAAAAGGACTTGTTGATGCTGATGGATGAGAAGCTGGACATGAGCAGGCAGTGTGTGCTTGCAGCTCAGAAGGCCAATCACATCCTGGGCTGCATCAAAAGATATGTGGCCAGCAGATCCAGAGAGGTGATTCTGCCACTTTGCTCTGGTGAGACCTCATCTGGAGTACTGCAACCAGATTTGGAGCCCTCAATACAGGAAGGATGTGGACCTGCTGGAGTGGGTCCAGAGGAGGGCCACAAAAATGATCAGGGGGTTGGAGCACCTCTGCTGCAAAGACAGGCTGGGGGAGCTGGGGTTGTTCAGCCTGGAGAAGAGAAGGCTCTGTGGACACTTAACAGACACCTTCCAGTACCTGAAGAGGGCCTACAAGAAGGATATAGAGAGACTATTTACAAAGGCCTGTGGTGATAGGACGAGGGGCAATGGTTTCAAACTACAGAACAGTAGATTTAGATTGGATGTTAGGAACAAGATCTTTACCACGAGGGTAGTGGAACACTGGAACTGATGGCCCAGGGAGGTGGTTGGGACCCGATTCCTGGAGATATTCAAGGTGAGGCTCGACAGGGCTCTGGGTAACCTGTTCTAGTTGAGGATGCCCCTGCTTACTGCAGAGGGGGTTGGACTTCGATGACCTTTGTAGGTCCCTTCCAACCCAGACCATTCTGTGATTTTTGTGAAATGGCCTCCTGCACTGGTCCCATGTTCCTGGGAGAGGCCTCCATCACTGGACACCCCCCTCACCACAGCTGGACCCCACATTGGCCCAAAATGCACTGCACAGGCCCTCCTCAACCACCCAGCCTGCGCTTGTGTCCTGCTCTGCCCCACTGCACTGTGGCCTGCCTGCCACTCCTGGCCAAGGGCAGGAATATGCACTGTGCTTTGAAAAGCCGACTGGTGTCTGCTCTTCCCTGCCTCCCCCACAAACATTTGTTTGTCTTAAATACAGCTTTTTTTCCCTTGGGCTGCCACAGATTTTCCACCTCAGCATCCAACCAACAGCCGGCAAGGGATGTTCATTAGAGACCATGAGGAAGGCTCTGTCTCCCAGTGCTGGGCCTTTTCGGTGAACAAGACAGGCAGCAGCTTCGTGTAAAATGACGAAGTCTTCCTTGTTTTCTTTGGTTGCCAGGGTAGGAATTGACATTGTCCCTGGCGGAGCACAAGGACTCCCCGTGACATGACGGGGACAATGGGAAGGTATGTTTTCTTGACCTGCTGCAGGAAATCCTGTGCGTCTTGCCGGAGAATGTGGCATTTTCCTGCCCTGTCTGTGGCCAGGCTGCAGCTCCAGGGACCTGTGGCAAACTGCTTTAACATTCTGTAGTTTGAGACTTTAACAAAATTGGCTCTATTTGTTGCCCAGGCAGACTTGTGAACCACAGCCTGGTGCACTGCAGTGGCACTGGGTGCTGGTCAGATGGGCCAGCCTCCTCCCTCTGGGGCTGAGGCGGGACAATATGCACCAAAAACAAAGCTGACCTTCACAGCTGTTACCTGCTACCAGTTCTGGGGTGGACACTGTCCTGGCTGGAGCTGAGCCAACCATTTCCACTCAGCTCTAGTGCTGCCGTTGATTAACTGATTTTTTTTTTTTTTTAAGAAATAGTTCAGAAAGTGATGCATTACTTCTGCCTGTGGACAGAGTGAACAGCTGAAACGTGGGAGTCCAGACTACAGCTGTATGACTACAGCTTTAAAAAAAAAAAAAAGGCATATATTTTAGTGAATAAAAACTACCAATTCCCTCTGCTGGTCTTACGAACTTTATTTACTTACCAAGTGGTTGTAGTCACCAGACTATCTATGAAAGCAACAGTGAGACAAGCAGGAAAAGCCATGACATCTTCACAACTGACAGTCATTTAAACCACAGCGGTCACTCTGCCTAGCCTCCTTTTTCCTCTCCAGACATACATCTGTATATTCTCCCAGTCTTCAGTTAGGGTCCTGTCATGCAAAGCAGCCTAACTGCTACAGATGATCACATCTATCAAAGGAATGGTGTCATTGTTAGGAAATAAATATTCACACAGATGAATTAGCTGCAGAACGGGTTCTGCAGCTATTTGGGAAAACCTCACACTCTAAGACCCATCAAATGTTTAGGGAACATGTGTGGATAATTTCTGAACAGGAAAAAAACAGAACAAAACAAATATTCTCTTATGACAGCCATGCATAGAGACAATGTCATTATGGTTGGGTGACAGGTCCATCAGAGAAAAAGATTAGCCAAGGCTCCAAATAACCTGTTTACTGACAAGTTCAGGGTGGCATTTTTATGTTTCTGGTTTTTTGCCATAATTCCTTGCCAGGCAGCTATGAACAGGGACATGCCCATGAACTTGGTGTACCCTATGTGCAGAACTCATACTGTAAGGAGAAAGCTGCATTTGTTAAGAGAATTAATTTGCAAAAGCTAATATGGCTGGCTGGAAGCCTCCCTTTACCTCTCCCTTTTTCCCCTTTGGAACAGATGCAGGAAGAGCAACAACTCCTGGCAATATTTGTGCCAGACTCATGTGATTCCTTCCATTGCCAAAATAACCTCTCTTGTATGAATGCCTGTGATGGGTATATGCTGTTGGAGCATGCAGGACACCTCCTTGACTACATTCTCTCTCCCAGTAGCAGTGCAACAAGGCAGCTACCACAAGCATAATCTTATTAATCTGTGGATCAGGGACACATGCAGACACAGGCTGCTCAGGAAGGAGAGTGCGTGTTAGCGGGACCTCACACAAACAGCTCCACAAATGAGATGTGATATACAATGTGCTGGTGGACTGATGTAGCATCAGCTACATATGGCTGGCTTCTGATCCCATGGTCCCGTGGTCAGTGGACAAGGAAATGTGGGCTGCTTTCCTGGAAACCAGGCTTTAAACCTAGCAGAGAGAATGGGACAACACAGGAGTTTGGACTTTCCTCAAGTATTTCTACCATTGTGGTATACTGCATCCTTTGACATATTAACATCTAACCACCTACCTTTCCAGCTGTCCTTCATACTGATGCTGCACCCATCCCTGTACCCAGGAGATGAAGCACCTCTGGGAAGAAATATTTGCACAAGGAACATAGGCACACATTGGGGTAGAGTTACAAGTGCTAGGACTTTTTGTGTTGCCTTTTCTCATCTATGCTTTGCCTCCCTCCTATGTGTTCATCCCCTTCTACACTTGCCTTCCCTTTCCCCTCTCAGCTCCTCTGTCTTCCCCTTGAGATCCCATAGACTCTTCCTAGAGCTTGTAAAATGAATATAAAACCTGCAGTCTCTATGGGAAAAGAAAGCAAATAGATGTGATAAGTAACTCTTCTTCTCGGGAGCAGTCTGACCAATAAGCCATTCCCAGGGCTTTTGAAATGACAACAGACATCTTTTCCTATCTTTGCTGTTGCTGCTGTTGTGTTCCTCACAGCAATGCTTACCAGGCAGTGGAGAATGGGGCCCCCTTATGCTTGGTGCTGCATAAATCATTTTCTTTAGCCTGGGGAAAAAAAGGAAAAAACAACTAAAGAAGATGAATGCATGATTCAAGGATTTACTGCTCAGATTGCTTTGGGGGTCTTTTATTCCTCACCCTTTTCTGTGTTTCTCTCCCAGGCTACCTCTCCTGCTGGCCTAGCCCTTCACCCCACCCCATCACTCTCTCTCATGCCTGGCTGCTCCCCATCTGATTTACCTTCCATCTCACTTTGTCCCCTCCTTTGTCCTTCTCTCGCTGTCACTTATTCCCTCTCCTGTGTGGCCAGATCCCCTGACTGCCTTCTCCGTTCTGCAGTACTGGGTAGCTTTTCATCACCTTGCTGATGGAATCAAGAGATGCAAAATATTCAGTGTGAGGTAGACACTGAATGGTTAAAACTTGGCAAAGTTATAGAAAACTGAAAACAGGCTCTCATAGCAGAAAGTGTCAGGTACCACCAGCTCCAGCTAAATTAAATTCTGTCCCTGTAGTGTGTATGCACAGAGACATTTATATTCATATTTTTAACAGCCTTCTAAACTCTGCAGTTCACTGACAATCCCTTCATGAAACTATCATTCCTTTTTTAACACCTGAACTTTAAAATGTCACATATAACATTTAAAAGGACAGGCAAATAACCAAGGAAACATCCTAGCATGCATTTTGCTTCCTCTCCTTATGGTTGTTCTAAAGTCCACGGAAATTAATGGCAGTCTTTCCATCTAGTTCAGCAGAGATAGCATCCGGTAGGTCAGTTCCTCCTAAAAATTCAGACCAAAAGGACCGCACACAAATGTGGATTTTTGAGTTTTCTTTTACTCATATATCTGGAAAGACTGATATGCTGTCAAATGATCTTTTCAGTGTTAAATACACACCATTAACTACTAATAAAACAACAGGCTTTAAAAATTCAGCTCTTTTTGGCATCTGTACAGAGCACTCCATTTGATCTCACAAGATGTATGGTTTGCACTAGGATTGCAGTCACAGTTTTCTTTTTAAAGCTGTCAACCATTCCAGAGTCTATCTTTACAATGCAATTCAAACATTGGTTAGGAAAATAAGCATTTTTGCTTGAACTATGATATCAAGATCCTTTCCCAGCCTTTTTCTGTATCCATTTGCAGGCTACAGCTCCTGTTAAAACTAGGTTGCAATATGAAATCATGGGGGAGAAGAGCATGATCCCTTCTGTTTAAGACACTTTCTCCCAGTGGCGGAGATATTGTGGACATTAAATGCTTCCTTAAACATGCCAGTTTTGAGGAAAACATTTCATTAGAACCACTTACAAGGCAAAACTTCACTATCTTATCTTGTTAGACCTACAAAGGTAACTTCAGAATGGAACACTGCCTTTTAACTCTCTTAAAACGAGCAGAAAAATTCTGCTGAACATTAGACGATTTGCCATGGCATAGCATTGCATTGGCAACCAATCTGACTCATTAGCAGACATTTGTAAATGGTGTGGAAGGGGCAAAATCAAGTTGATCGTTGCTTTCTTGTGAAAACAAATCGTCTTCTAAAGGCAAACACCTTGAGTATTTTTGACAATCTTCCGTCAATATTGCATGAATCAACTCTAATGTAATGGCATAAGGCAAAAGGGAGAATACAGATACATGATGAACATATGTCTTCTAGTGCTTAGGCACAATGGGGAGCCCCTTTATCTGCTTCCATAAGGCATCTTATTATCCTTAAGTAATGGGTATTAGAAGCCATGCAGTATGGTAAATCTCCTCCTACATGGTACATTCCCATACTGCCTAGATACATATGAATCCTGCATGTCACGTCATTACATTTTCTGAGACTGTATCTCCATCCATGCTAAAAATACACAGAAGGAACTTGAGTGTAAGCAAGAGATACTTCTGCACAGACCCTTGGCACTACCAGAGACTGAGAGATTTATACATGTCTATTTTTCATCATTGTTTGATGAAGAACATTTGTGAAGATAACCAGCCCTAGGGATTTTCATAGCACGTGTCTGCTAGGTGCTTACACCCATCCATTTCCAAGCTGGATACACTCAAGCAAAGCCCTCTCCACCTTCCTTTTCATCTATATGGTGGCCTGATTTTTTTTTCTGAAGTGCTTAGTTACAGAGCCATTCCCATAAAAATAACTCCAGAGCTATCCATAAATACTTTCACTCAGCAATTCCAAGCAGTGAACAAATCTGTGAAACTCGTGACCTGCTGGTGTCCTGCTCTTCTGCTATAGAAATACAGGGACTGTGGAGCCCTGAGCCTGCTGTGGGGATGAACCACCTTTCAGCAGCCTTTGCCCTCTCACCTCTCCTCTCTCCCAGTGAGGGTCTCTGCTGTGGAAGTACCCACCAATAGGACAGGGTGGCCTCTGGGAGTTCATGTTGCAATAGGGACACAAGGCAGAATTTTTACACCAGACCCTACTCCTGTCCCTCCTAAACGCAAGGAAACCATTAGTGGCCTACAACTTTGATCTAGCGGCTTCATCACTGGTGCTCCTGAGTTGGATTTGGTCTTGTGTACAAGAGAGAGGGGAGGAGCAACAGTTCCCTGGTGACATGTGTTAGGCAGGAACATGGCACATGCTTGAAGTACCCCCAGTGTCCCACGATTTTGCACTTCTGCGTGAACAGCCAAATGGGCAGACTCCTCCTGCTCGGCTGCAGCAGATGGAGTGGAGAGGCAGGCTGTGTGTCTGCAGGGCTGGGCAGTGGAGCTGTGCTCTCAAGCTCCAACTAATGAAGCTGATTTGATGAGCTGATTATTCTTGTGAATCAGTGCATTGCTGACATGGTGCTCCACACCAGACACAGAAGGAAAGGTAAAACATGGGCCCCATATCAAGCTTTCCACCTAGGCAAATGGACCAGACAATCCAGAAAGACAAAGTTCTGGATGATGATAAGAAGATTAAGCCCTTCTTTGCACGAGAGCACTGCAGCTTTCTGAGATGGAAAGTAGCAGCATTCCTAATTTAGATACTCTGGTTGAATTTTAAGTGGAAGTGAACAAAACATTTCAAAAGCTGTCCCTGTTCTCTCAGCAGGAAGACTTCAAGAATTTTCTGGGTTTAGGGAAGAAATACAGGCACAAAAGTAGCTACCATTTTCCCAGGTAGAGATGTGATTCCTGGAAGCAAGCATGGATTTTCTAGATGTCATGGATGTAAACAAAGAAGGGTTGGTTATCAGGAGGTGATTCATGATGGGAGGGATAATGATGAATAGGTGTTATGACAACTGCTCTGCAGCTGTAGCTCTCTCCTCTGTCACAAACTGCCAAAAACTTGCCAGCTTTCTCCTGAGACCTTCTAATGACAGTAAACAAGGCTTGACAGTGTTCAACACAGAAGGTACATGACTGTTGACCTCCTCATGGCAAGAGAAAATTGGCTAAATGACATGAAGATGTGGAATTGCAGGTACCTGCTTGGTCTTTGGGGTTTTGTAAACAGCAAAACATCCCACAGAAAACATTATTCCTGTTTTACATAAGCCATTAATTATGTTAGCAATATTTCTACCTGTGCAGTGTCTCCAGTTTTAGCCCAATATTCCTCCCTCAACATGTAGAAAAGTACCCTCTGGGAGTACAAGGTCAGCTTTCTATGAATTTGTTCATTTCCACTGCAAAATGAACAAGAGAAAGCCCCAGCAAATTTTTTTTCAGGCAGAGTGGCAGTTCTTCTGTTGCTGAATCATCTGTGACAATGATTAGGCAAGAATACAAAAATAAACATTCCTTGGCAGCCAGGATCCAGTCCCCCCCTTCAAAGTATCAAACCCACCATTTAGAGATCAGCTGCAGTCTGAAAAATACTGCACTAGGTGGTTTGGTCTGTTCTTGGCACAGAGAACAAGCTGTACCAAACATGGAGAAGCGCAGCAAAGTCTAGAGGAGGGATCAGCTATACAGTAATGATCAAATGATAAAAAAGAGCTGCTGTGTAGTCTCTACCACAGTATCTAGACACACAGAGAATAAATAGGAGAGATTTGCTAGAGGGTCCAGTGCAAAGCTGAACAGTACAGAGGCCTGCCCATAATATGTATTCATAGATATTTGAATTTTTTTTTGAGATTCCCTTGCCTCAAGTGCTTTATTCATGTGGGTCCTACACTTCACCCCATCCAGGAGGTTTCTGCTCTTCAGCTCCTTGACTCTGTCATTCCTCATTACAACAGTCACCTTTGAGAATAGGTAGAGAAACAAAAGGCCAGATGCACAGCTGCACAGATGAGTGGAGCACACTGTAACACAGGAGAGCAACTCTCTTTGGACATAACTAACATGTGTGAACTTGCTTGACTGTTTGTACTCCCATTTCTTGTTGCCTGTTCTCACAGAACATTGGATTTAAATAGCCACAACTGTCCTCTTTTTCATATGAGAAGGCCTATTGAATCTATATGATGAGGTACGAAGAGGAACGGGCATTTGGGGACAAAGAAGGGTGAGGGGAAGGAGGAGTGAGGGTTAAAGAAGAGAACTTCAAGTCCTAGTCACTGATTTCTTTTCTCCATTCTACTAGAAATTTTCCTGCATACTATTGGACATGATACTTTCCCAACACGTGCCTCTGCTATGAAATATGTAAAATGGGGACACCAGGCAGCCCACATCATGAGGCATTGCTGGGCATCCTCATAGAATCATAGAATCGCCTGGTTAAAAAAGGCCTTAAGATCATCTAGTCCAACCATAACCTAGCATCTCCCTGTACACAACTGTTAGACCAAAGCACCTCATCCAAACTTTTTTTAAACACTTCCAGTGATGGTCACTCTACCACTTCCCTGGGCAGCCTGTTCCAGTGCCTGGTGACCCTTTCAGCGAAGAAATTTTTTCTAATATCTAATCTAAACCTCTCCTGGTGCAACCTGAGGGCACTTCTTCTCATTCTGGGAGAAGAGGCTGCCCCCCACCTCATTATAACCTCCTTTCAGGTAGTTGTAAAGAGAGATAAGGTCTCTCCTCAGCCGCCTCTTCTCCAGGCTGAACAACCCAGCTCCTCACAGGACTTGTGTTCAAGACCCCTCACCAGCATCACTGCCCTTATCTGGACAGGCTCCAGCACCTTCATGTGTGTTTGTGAGCTTCTGAGATCCTGGTTAAGCTAGCACCATAGAGGAGCTTGTAGCTAATCAGGCAGGAAAGGAAGCGGAGATCTGGAAACACCCATTTGAAGATTCTTGCCTGGAAGAGAAGGTAAATATTGAATTTTCTGTGAGGTGAATCTTCTTGGTTTTACACAACAGTAAATAACCCATTTGGTATGAAAGACCACTGATAGATACCTACACCACATTTCCACCTCAAAACAAAGTACTCATTTAATCAATAAGTCTCAGAGAAGTCGTAGGATGATGCAAAGAGTGGTGAGTTCAAGGACCTAGAGTGAGAGGAAATGCTAGTTTCCCAGACTATCCTCAATCACTTCTACAGCCATTGTAGATCCAGTGGCTTTCCATCTGGAAAGTTCTATTGAACAGAAAGGCTGAGTTTGCCACCCAGAATCTACAAATTAGAACCTTGTTTATGGCAGAGAATCACTGGACACTCCCTCCTTACCATGTGCCTTGGAAAGCTGAGAAAAGCTCTTCCGACAGATGACATCTGCTGTCCAGGAGCCCCTCTGCTCCATAGTGGGATGAAATTGGGTTGGGCATGCAGCTGGTCTGCACAACTTCATGGTGCATGCCTTTCTGACTCTTACCTCCAGAAGCTGAAGTCTGAATTAAACAGACAGTCCTCTGGCTCAAGAGCTCTGATGAGCTCTGTTGAGCTATTGGCCCAGCACTGGAGTTTGTGTGGGGGAGTCACAGAGGCAGAGCATATCTCTCCTGCAAAGCCATGGTCACCACCTGCCTGTGAGGTGCTCCAGGAGCTCCTGCTCCATTCGGCCTCCTCCTACATATTTTGTGGTTGTCAGTCTCATGAAGATTTTGATAAGAAACTTCCAGAGCCAGAGAAATTGGTTGCCTGCTCAATATCTGTGGTGTCTGACAGTAAAGGACATTATGTTTCAAGGCTGGACAGAAAGGGGTAGATAGTTCTGGAAGACACTGAGGTTTATTGAACTGTCTTATTAATTGTTGCTTTCCAATCTGCCTCTTCATTGACTATATAGATTATCCTTAGGTCTCAAGTGTCTCAGGTCTCCCACAGTTTTGGTAAGATAAAAGTAGGCATGAATGTTCAGTGACATCTGCAGTGGTTAACAAGCCGGGTGTGCTCTTTCCATCTCCTTGTGCCTTCAGCTGAGCCTTTCTGTTTGTCATGCATCCCTCTCCTCCTTCTCCCTGTCTAGCTCCTTTTTTTTCATCCCTTTTTTCAGGAATGAATGCATAACTTCTCATCTTTTTATAAACAACACCTAGAACAACAGCCATAGATGAAATGCTCTGGTCCATGCTGGAGAACTGTCAATGCTCCTGCAGTCCCTTAAATCTGATCATCCAGACATACTTGTTACCAACAACTTGTTCTGAGTCAGCTTCCTCTACCATCATATGTATGTATTTTTCTGCACGTGTTATTAACAATAACACAAATGCTGATTTTCTGAGCCATCCTATAGCTGTCTTCTTGGTAAGACATAGAAAGTTAAAAAAAAATAATTCATGCTCAACTTAAATGACTACTGAAGGAATGTCTAATGGATAAATTAGGCACTTCTTGGTTGTGAAGGTGGCAACTTAGAGTAACATCCCATAATGAAGACTTTGGGAGTTGATGATCTGGTGTGCTGGCACATTAATGTGAACAGCCTCTCTCAGCTATGATTTTATAACATGACCTGAAGAGTGAAGGATTAAGGATATAAGATGAGTTTATTAATACAATAAGACTTAAAGGCAAGCTGGTAGAGTGTTGTGAAATCTATAGATATTTATGAAGGAGAGAGCAAACCTAAAAGGCTGCTTTTTGTTAATGTGAATTGGTAGTTTTCTAGCAGTTAGAAAACAGAAGAGATCTGCATTTGGATTACTGTTTTGAATACTTGTTGCTTACCTAAATCTTAAGCCAAACTGTTTCTGATGTAGAAGTTGAGTGGGAGAAAATTCTCCTACACCCTGTTTGCACCCCCTCCTCCCTATGCTAGAGGTGAGGTGTTGGTGAGAGTTGCCAAGAAAATGAAGCATCTGGGAATGCAGGGGCAGAAACTTAAGCCAGGACACCTGGGAGATACTCTTATCCAGCACATGCACCTACCCAGGGAAATGAAAAAACACATCAAGAATGTACTTACATCCCATCTTTCCCTCCTCTTCTTCATTCCTCCAAAATCTAAGCTCTGCCTCAAAGGCACAACCAAGTCCTAGAAAAGTTTGCTCTGGTATCGCAGTTTTGAACGTTATGTGATTTTCTAGGGAAGGAGAGTAAATTCAATGGAGCATAAGGAGACCACAGCTTGAGTGGTGCAGAGGTTTGTGTAAGAGAAGATTAACACTGAAAAGCTGACTAGAAAGGGGCCACACTAAATAATTTCTCTTCCTCAGAAAATTAAGCACATGCAAGAAGTAGCAGACAGTGACTATGGGAAAACCTGCCAGAACAAAGTAACAGTCTTCCATTCTCTCCTACCTACAGATGCAGCCAAATGCACAAGAATGGGGTTGGAGGTTGTTCATAAATAGTCCGGCTGCTGTTTGTCAGAGGCAACAGTTGAAATGTCTGTGCACAATTGCTACTTCAGCATGTGCTAAAAATGACAATGGCATCCACTTGCAATGGCCCCACTGAGAACTGTCGTTCCAAGTCACAGTCATAAAACTACTAGTGGGTGGTCTTCATCTCCACTTGTCCTCATTATCATTTCATTGTGTTTCTGTGGCCCACTGTACCATGGCACTCCTTGCATTTTAAAGCATTTCATTGATGGGGCAGTTTGACATTCATATTTATATGTCCTTGTTGTATTGCAGTGGTTTCTCCTATTCTTACGATCCAAGCCTTTTGTGAAATGGTACGAGGGAGATGTGTATTCAAATCTTGGTCCAATGAATTGGGTATTGTCAGGAAATAATAGAAAGTATTGAGGATTTAAACATCCCGGACCCTATCCTGCTGCAGAATGTAAGGGAAGAGTATTTCTTGCAAGGGTCTGAAAGTAAGTCTGTGGGAGAGGGCAGATGCGCAGCACATACCTGATTTGGTGTTCAAGAAAAACTTACCAGGTTACAATGTTAACAGAAGGCAGTCTGCTCTCTGTCCTCCACTAGGAGTAGTGAGCAAAGCTCCTGTTAACTTGCAAACTAGAAAGTTTGACCCTAATATGTCTTTTATTTCCTAAAAGCTAAGTAAAGCCTATATGCAGCTCAATGACTAGGCAACGCTTCAGCTGTAAAAGCAAAGTATTTGCCAGACCTGTGGGAAATAAAAAGAAGAGGCAGCTTACACAGTAGAAAAGTTAAAAACAAATTAAAAAAAACCAAATTAACCAACAAACCAAACTAAAACAAACCAACCAAACAAACAAACAAACCCCAAAACTAACAGGAAGAAAAAAATCAACAATACAAAAAACTATTGAAACCTGAAGATTTGCTTGTACTCTTGGCTGATGCCTCCTCTGATTTAAGAACTGGGGCCAGAGTAGAGATTTTGTCCTCTCCCTCCTTTCCACAGGCAGAGCAACTAGGGGCCATGCAGAAACTTGATGCATGCTGGGTTCACTTGCCCTAATTGGAAAGCAGAGTACCTGGGCAGGCGTAGGAAGCACACAGGGCTTCTGCCGTTTTGCAGGGCCAACATGTACATAGATGGCTTGCTGTGCAGCAAATACCCTGGTTCTGCATACATCGGGCTGCACTACATGGCTCTTACAACTTTCCAAGTTTTGCTTGTTCCAGGCACATAAAGGAGCAGCTGCTGCTCATGTGTGCATGCGTTGTTGCCCAGTGAGGAGTTGAGGATGTGTCTTGGCAAATGGCAAGAGACTTAAGTTTGCAGACAAAGTGCCACAGAAGGGCAATGAAAAGAGGCCCATCTGAAAACATAAAAAGGTATTTATTTAATTGCTCTATGGATGATTGTTCAAAGCAGGGCAAGTAAAACCGAAGAATTCATAAAATATCTGACATGAGCTTTCTCCTGATTCTGCTTTAAAAAATTATGTGTGAACAAGAAGTCAAGGGGCTGCTTTTAGTCCAAAGTTCAATGTGCTCCATAAGTGTGTGCCACTTCCTGGAGTACAGCTTTCAAATGTGACCAACTTCTCAAACACTTAGGGAGAATGCCAAAACTTTTAGAAGAGATCTTATCCCCATGGGATCTTAATTCCCCTCTTTACCTTCTTTAGAACAGGACCATGCAAGAAGGAGGTTTGCAGGCATCTTGTGTTGCACTTCCAACATGCCACAGTCCTGATCTGCAAGCTCTCAGACCAGGATTTATTCTGTGTGCTCATTCAGTCCTTGGCCTCAGCTGTTGGTGCCAAAAATGAGAGCAATGAGAGCCAAGTAGGATGACAGCTTTTCTGCTGTGCTCCTTGGCCCACTAGAAGCTGGACAGTGAGACAGCAATAACGATACCTATCTCAACTACTGTGCCTAGATCCACAGCAGACCACCACCAGCAATAACTGAATCCAGTACTTTTATATAGTAAGGACCTGAGATGGAAGAGGTGAATCTGGACATGCAGAGTGGGCCAGCGCTCATCTCTGTGGATCATCTGGATCATCATATGCTCTAAACCCAGGACAGCAGACCCCTGCCCAATCCCCCTCAATGAGACAGAAGTCATGCACAACAGAGACAGCAATAGTAATACTATTTGTTTAAATATTATTTGCCATGGTCATAGCACTTCTGTTGGTGAATGATTGATGGACCAGCTGGAACTGCACTGAGCATATTCATTAAACTTTTGGTATATTTTTGCTTGTGGCTGTCAATGGTTTATACTCATGATTTTCATCTTGTGCCTTATTTATGAGCTGTTTGAGTTGACAGCTTCCTATTTGCCATTCACTCCTCATGGTATTGAGCTGATCACCTAAACCACACAGTATCCCTTCTGTTTCCCTCTAGGTAGGTGAAACTTGTCAAAGAGAACAGTAAACAAGGAAATACCGCTGCAAAAACATAAACCTTCATGGAGTTTATGTGAATAAGGACATTACAAAGACCAAACAACCACTCCGACAATAGTCAACCCTCACTTAACCTGGGGCTATATCCACAAAACATTGCATGGAATGAGAATTCAAATGGATTTTAAACAATTTTTGAGCACTTAACTTACTCTGTTACTTGGGCCCTCAGACTTTGGACGTGTTGCAGTCTTTCTCAGAGACAGTATTAGCTTGTATTTTTAATGCTAGCGTGTGATTTCCTGATGACTTCTGTTACTACTTGTGCAGGAGAGATTCGCATTAAGGATACTAACCGATTATTTGGTTATTATTCTGATCTGCAATGTGTGCTCTTACCAGCATAAAAGAGAAATTAACTTTAGACAAGCTTCTGATCTACATGCAAAAATGAGACCTGACATTTGAAACTTATTAAGCGCATTAATTTAAAAGGCAAGTAATTTCATCAAATGCATGCAGCTTCCTCCCATGCTTGGAACTGCACAGATGCTCGAGTTTTTCACCAAACCAGAAACATCACTTGTTTAAAATGTGAATCATTCCCCCTTCACCAGCAAAATAAAATGAAATAAATACAATTTTAAAAAATAACCTGCAAATGACAACCTGTAACAATTTTGTTGTGATTTATTTTGTTGTGATTTAACTTTTTTCCCTACTTTGCTGTCAAGAAAAAGGAGAGAGGAAGAAGGGTGCTGGCTGTTAGACCAATCTTTAACATCCTGCCTTGATTCATTCAAGAAAGACTGCAAGAATGAAAGATTGTAAGAAAGACTATTACAAAGCATTGTGAAAAGTTAAATCTTAAAAGAAACTCTACAAGGAAGATTGTTGTAAATCACGTGCAGTGACCGTCTATAGACTGCAAGAAAATACGGAAAGGAAAGAAGCCTTCTTCCTAAAAGAAAAGACAGGTTTAAAAAAGGAAGCAAAGGACACCAGAACGTTGCTGTTTTGAATGTTGCACTAAGTTTAGTTGGATTTCATGTAACAGTATGTGTCACTGACATGACTCTTTCAGCAGAGACATAGGGATAAAATTTCCTGCAGTGGTATTTTACATTGCCTATAGTAGAGAGAAAAATAGAAATAACCTTTCTAAAAAGTATTGATTTCTTTTTACTTGAATTCTCTTTTGTTATTATTGGTACTGGAACTTCTGCCTTTGGATCCTGTTGTAATTAGGAAAGGTTTTGCTATGCATTGTTCTCAGTGACTGGCTGGCTCCTCAGGGACTGCTTTGCTCCTGCACTCATCAGGAAAACAGGGTCATACTGGGAATCAGCATGGACAGCTGTGACCCAGCATTGCCCAGGATCCAGCATTACTGAGAGGACCCAATTGCAGGCGGGGGAGGTGCCCCAGTCCCCAAGCGCCATCACCTATATTACCGTATGTACAGTCTGATAGGGTGCCAACTAGCTCATCATGCTCCCTCACTCCCTCCTGCCCCATCCCACACACTTCTCTGGGGTGCCAGTATCTCACTCCTCCCCTGGCTCAGCAGGAATGTTGCTTCCCAAAAGATCAAGCTACCCAAAGGTAGCTGTCCCAAGAAAACTGAAAGCAGCCATCCTTGGTCTAGCTCAGCATGTGAAGATGCAGGCGCTCGTGTCCAGGGTCTAGAAAGGTTCTTTCCAAAATGCTAGGAATCACATCACATTTGAAGGCTTAATTTGGTAACTGGGCAGCACCCTCAGCCATCTGTGCCGAGTGGTATCTGCACTTGCTGGCTGGGCAGAGGCACTTGGCTTCCACCTGACAACAGCCTGACACCTCCGATTAGGGAACACAGATTCCCCACACCCTGTTCTCCCCCCATCCTCTCCAGGAGAAGCAGCTCCTGCCAGGGAGGTGTTTGGGTGCCCAAATCTTGGCAGAAGGGTGCCCAAATCTTGGCAGAAGGGTGGCTGAACAGGGGCTCAGCAGCAGCACCTCTAGCACAGCAGGATCTGATAGCAGGTGCTGCAGTAGGAGACAAACGCATCAATGCAGCTTCCCTGCTGCACTCACCCAGTCTTCAAGGGTCTGTAGGTCAGAGAGGCAGGAAGGCTGTGTTCACAGCCACAGCTCACCCAGTGCCCACCATGTCTCTGATTTTGAAGGTTTTCTTTCAAGCCTAGGAACTGTTCTTGTAAGTGGCTACAAAACTGTATTGAACCTCAGCATTCAGAAACATCACCAAGAAGCATTTTATGTTGTGCAGATGTTTTTGGATATATATTTGATGTTAGACTGTCACTTCTTCAAAATTATCCCCCTTGAAGGAAGGGAAATTGAGTATCGGAATGCTTAGGTGGTCTGAAAACATCTTTGGTGCCATTTTGATACCAGCAGAGGCACTGAATTTCGCTCTGGGAGGAATATTCATGGCTAAGCTCTAAGCCTCTGATTTATAATGGAAATACTGATAGATCCAGATCCATTTGCAGATGCCATTATAATGTTTCATCCTGGGGAGGAGAGGGGGAAGGGAAACAGCCTCCTTCCCTTTTCATTTTAAATATTGTTACACTCTGATACTGGTTTCATGAAGCATTTGAATGGGTCCTTATTCACAAATGAATAAAAATGAGTAAAGTCCTCAGAATCAAAGGTAAGCCAAAACTGGCACCCATAAGCACAAGGCAACCCAGAGAGCCCATCTGCAGCCAAACCATGCAGCAGACCCAGACACAGCTTAAAGGCTGGCAACAAGACCGCCTGCAGAATCTGCCAAGGAGCCAGATGCTGTTGCTTCCCAAGCTTGGCATGAGGGTTCCTGATTGCCATCCAACAAAGAGGAAAAAGAGGAATGATATAATGTGGTGGGATAAAACACATCCCACCTCAACCTCCTTTATTGCTCATTGAAAAAAATCGTGGAAGATACTATTGGAAATGTATCATTGTTTTCAGAAATACATACATTAGCCACAACAATGGCCTTGCCAAGTGGGAAAAGTAAGAGCTATTTAAATATATGTGCCATTTGAAAAAAAAAATCAAATTAAATCTTCATGTGCTGTGTTTTGGGTATGGATGTCTTTGTGTCTTTTGTTAACTGTTACAGTGATAACCACTAAAATGAATACAAGTGTGGCAAAAATCTTTCATTTTTCTACAGTAATATTTCAAAATCCCCTGTCTCGGCACAGCTGTCTAGATCAGAGAGATCATGGTGATGGCAACTGAATGTAAAGAAGCCAGGTTTGTAAAATGAGGTGCAGAAAAATAAAAAAGGCAATTGTAAATAAAGATATGTGCCGACAAAGACATTACAAAAAATATATCAAGAAATTATACAGATAAGGGCTCTGCTTTCTCCATGGTTGCACAGCTCTGTGTTGATGTACCTTGATTTCATTAGTATTATACCTGGGGGAAACTGGAGTAACACTGTGAAGGATTTGACCCAGGCAATATAGAAAGAAGTCATAGGAGTGTGCACCTGAGGATATATATGTATGGCAGTGGAAAGGATGAATTAAAATAAAAAGGAAAATATACATAAAATAATATGCTGGAGGCAGATAAAGAAATAGGAAGCAGCAAAGAGGTGATGTAAAAGAAGAAATAAGAAAATACTCTTACATTTACTTGAACAATAGAAGCTGTTGTCATTACTTTTACCATTGCTACCATCATATCATATTCTGGAAAATACCAAGTGTTTCCATAAATGATATTTCAGGGAAGCTTAAACATATTTGCAAGTTCAATTCAATTTTGCGCAAGACTTTCAGCTGAAAAAAGTGCATCAGAACATGGTAGACAAATCAGTCCTGTAATTTCCATTGCTGGCTGTTTTAGCATGGTCAAAGGATTCAGGCACCTGTTAAAAAAAAAAGGGAAGGTTTCTTACAAAATCAAGAACAAGAGATTCCCTTTTATTCAGTAGAACACTGGTTAGAGCAGTTGCTGAGGACAAGGAGACTCAGTTTCAATTAAACCTGTAGTCCTGTGTCTAGAACATCTCTTCTAGGCATGGCAGAATATTGAATATTAATCCTGAGTCCTCCATGTTCACACAACTGCTGTAGCTGCTGCATTACCAGCTCACAGGAGCACTTCTCTCCCACTCTGCCATCCCAGCTTTTACATCCCTTGGTTTTCATTAATATTTTCAATTGCAATTATTTTATTCTTATTGCTTCTGCTTAGGAAGGTGTTTCATTTTTCTTTACCTGAAGCAAATAACTTAAAATTTTCAGATTTAATTCTTGTCTGGTTTTGGTCAGTCTAACTCAGTTTAATGCTTTATCAGATCAAATTATTCATACTTTCAATACACAGTGTTTCTCACAACATTTTGACAGGTTAAACTGAAAATTCTTGGTGAAATACAAGGTCTGTACATACATTTACTGTAAGGAAATAATAAAAAATAGTGAGAAGTATATTGTAAATTGGTACATACTAAAAGATACAAGGTTGCTCTTGGTGCATAGAATAATAGAATTGTTAGGGTTGGAAGGAACCTCAAGGATCATCTAGTTCCAACCCCCTGCCATGGATAGGGACATCTCACACTAGATCAGGTTGCCCAGAGCCACATCCAGCCTGGCCTTAATAACCTCCAGGGATGAGGCTTCTACCTCTTCCCTGGGCAACCTGTTCCAGTGTCTCACCACCCTCATGGAGAAGAATTTCTTCCTAACATCCAATCTGAATCTACCCGTTTTTATTTTGTTCCATTCCTCCTCACCCTATCATTACCTAACACCCTCACCAGCTTACATGTAGCCCCGCTTAAGATTCTGGAAGGCCACAATAAGGTCTCCTTGGAGCCTTCTCTTCTCCAGACCGAACAGCCCCAACTCTCTCAGTCTGTCCTCGTAGGAGAGGTGCTCCAGCCCTCTGATCATCTAAGTTTCAAATACATATTTATATTTACAGAGCACTGTGTGTGATAAATTTATTGTATGTGTAAAATCCCCACTGTTAAGAATTTCAGTGACGACCACACTTATTCACTGGGAACTGAAGAAATGATACCATGAAAAAGTGCATCTCAAATGCACATCTGCAAGCTACTAAGGGGAAGTTTTCCTTTCTGGAGCTGGACATTTAAGACTAGTAATCAGTCCCTCACCTGTGCTGCTCTGGGTGCTGCTGCTGCCTGCGATATACCCCCCTTTCCTTTTTTGTGGAGTGAGAGACACCCAAATAATAGGAAATCTTCTAAATGCTGCGTGGTCTAACAGTGGCTTTCACAAGGTGATTACCTGTGCTCCTCCAGCTGCCTCCATCACTGCACAGGCCTCGTGGCAAGCACCCTGCTGCCATGCCAAGCAGCAGCAGTGGGTCAGGGAACACACTGTCTATCCCCTGTGGCCGGGAAGAAGCTGCAAGGGTGGTAGCACATACCGCGGATCCAATGCCCACCCCACTCTCAGAGTCTGCTGCTCTGCCAGGACACGTGTGCTGGGCGCCGGTGCAGGCCCCTCTGCCGAGTGGCAAAGGGGCACCCCAGGGGGAAAGCAGGCCCTGGGTTACTAACAGCTTCTCTGGAAGCCGAACCGGGGCCGAGGCCAGGCCAGGCAGCCAGCCAGCCAAGCATCCCAGGAGGCTTCCTCTGCTCTCGTCACCCACCTCTTTCACTCCATCCAGTGGTGGTGAGCCAACTCGGAGCCTCCAGGCTTTGAGGATGAGGCGGAGGAACACAAGGGCGCTTCAGAGGTGCTGCCTGGGTTTCCTGCAGCTCTTGAAGAGGGTGCCTTTGCCTGTCCCAGCTTCTCCCCAGGTACCGGGATGCCGGGAGTTCACATAGGTTCTCTGTACTGCTGTCACCCCCACAAAAGCAGCTCAGGGCTCCAGCACTTCTCCATCTGCAAGACACTATGGCTGCCATATAGCCCTGGCTGCCAAGGAAGAAGCAGCGGGGGCAACACTCACCTTTGGTACCAGCTGTGCTTTACAGGCCAACTGCCTGTAGAAGTCTTCCCTAAGGTGGCAGTCATGAAGGAGGGACGGTTGATTTCCCCATCACTCCTAGGAAGAGGCAGAGCAATGGGAGCCAAGGCCAGGAGGGGCATTTTCACTTCAGTCTGAGCCCAGGGAGTGTTAGGTGCTGGAGTGAGGCCTCAGACCCAGCCTTTCACCGGTACCCAAGGCAAAGGTAGCCTGAAGGATCCCCCAACTAGAGGCAGAGCAGCTCCTTAGATGTACATCACCAAGGGCAGCATTTGGTTTATTTGGGATTTTTTTTTTCCTTTTTCTTGTTCTTTTTCTTTCTTTGACATTCATGTCTATTTTGTCAATGCTAAGCCCAGAGAACCTGAATTCTCACAATAACTTACATGTGGCCTAAAAGAAACACACGTTATCTTGGCAGCAGGGACCCAGCAGTGAAGAGTGAGAACCTTCAACAGCCCACTCTCCATTCCGTCTTCTTACCTGGGGTGTTTTGATGCCACAGGATAAAAATAAATAAAAGCAAGTACTTCCACTTCCTCAGAGTGGAGCTGATACGGCAGTAGCTCACTGGGTGAGAGCAGCTCAGACCTGAAACACTTTCTTCTCTGTTGGGATCACAGCTTGAGCGTAGGCTTGTTGTGTCGGAATGGGCCTACTGTACCCAAACATCTGAGCTTTCTCCAGCTCCTAGAGGAACATTTTATACTCATTATACATGCAGCAGAATTTCAAAATATGTCCCTGGGACCAGAATGCAGGAGGAGGACATTAAAGGTTAGGAGGTAGTATGGGAAAAGCGAAAGGCATGAGTAATCTGGAGTTGCCTGATAACCCTTTGAGGCTTAGCCAAAATTAACTGTATTGAGCTGTCGTGAAAGGGGGAGATGTGCTACTTGACGTATTGTTAACAAAAAGAGGATTTTATTGCTTTAGATACCTTTTAGAAGCAAAAAGCAAAGGATCAGCTCCACATCCCAGGTTTCAAAATGTTATGATCTAAGTGCAGAATTCATCAATGCCACCACTAAGAGATCATACATCCTGGAGTGTCATGAGCCATCCGTGATTTGTGTCATTGCAGAGGATGATAAATCACTGCTAAAGACATAACAAGCAGCATCATCACTGCAACACAATAGATCACGATGCATCAGGATCTTTGCTAAAATATTATTTACAGTTAGCAGGGGCTTGGAATGGCAAAGCAGAAGCTTAATCTTCCCTGCATTGTGCCTTTGTGCACACTAAGGGGCCTGCTGTAGGAAAAAAACGGGATCTGCAGTGTTTACTGACGCAATAACTATGGGTTGTATACACTGGAGCAGAAAGAAATTAAGTGTATATATATATATGTGTGTGTGTGTGTGTGTGTGTGTGTGTATTTATGGAGAAAAGGAGTGATGGCAGGAGCAAGTGCAGTCTCATTCTTCCAAGGACTGAGAACTTGGTAATTATGCCATTTAAAGCCCATCTATAAATGCAGATATGTAAAGGTTTCTGTTTCTCACAGCAGTGCTGAGGAGAGTTTAGTCACAAACCTTGAGGGGAAAAGGGAAATGGTTTTCAAAAAAGCTCTAAAGGTCTGGAAAAGTCTTATGAATTTTTCCAGCTCTCCCCCTCTACAACACATGATTTAAATAAGATGAGCTTTACTCCCAAAATTACTTTGGTATCACTTTCAGGGAGATGTTAAATTAAAAACAATACAGCTGACATAATTAATGTTACCTTAAAAATAAAATTATAAAAAATAATCATACTCCACAAAGCCCCCCCCAAACCCTCAGAACCCCAAAACCAGATATTTCAGACTCTTGAAAATTATTACCATCTATTTTTACAGGAGACTCTGTCAATGCAGTCAAGTGTTTCTCTGGGGACTGCGAGTTATTTTTCTTTCTTATGCAGGACATTGCTGATTTAGGTCACACCAACAGGACTAAAAGTTCCATTTAAAGAAAAGCTGAAATGAGTAGAAAGATTGGGGGAAAAAAAATACTTCCTGCTGGAAGGAAATCTGCATTACCAAGTTGTTGATGACCATTTTGACCACAAAAACCCCATAATGCTTTACAAGAGTCTGCCAGCTCCAGCTTTACCCTGTCAGTGCAGGAATATTAACCACCTTTTGCCATCCTAAAGACAAAAGACACAAAGTACAGTGCCTTTCACTTTTATATCAGTTACTCATTCTGTGTTTGCTTCATGATGTGAAGTTAAACCCTCCCACAGACTTTAATTGAGTTAAATCATTGCCAGAACCTTTTAGGCTCCCTCTCATGCACCCTTCAATGTGTGCGTCTCGGATGAGGCATGTGAGAGGGGACATGCTCCCAGGACATCTGGGCAGCAAGCCACCTACCTGTGGGCTCCAAATATCAGCTATATTTCACTTGGACATTTCTTCCTGTTTAGACGCTCATCAAAGTTAGGGTACGGAATAGGAAGGAGCCACGAGCAATTTGCTGGAATATATATAGGCATTCCCCAGATTTCCCATCCTCCTCCTTAATTGGATATTATCCCTCATTAATGACTCTGTCAGAGCCTGTAGAGTACTAATTGTCTATGGTTCCTGTCTCTTTCCCCCCGCTCTACCCTCCTAGAGATTAGTCTTTTGTTCAAGTTCATGAAGTTTAATTTCTGTTCCTCTCAGTGAGATGGGCAGCCCATTCAACCTTTGTTCCACCAGAGCCCTCGGAGCCTGGGGTCATCTCCCTGGGATGGTGTTTTATGGTAAGGGGAAGACCCAAAGCCTCCTGCTTGCTTCATTGTGAGTCACCAAAGCTTAGCTACTCTGATGTTTCTGCCATAGCCTTCCATAACAGTGAGCCTGTTGCCACTTTGCACGCACACAAAGCACAAAGTTTCATGTCTCGGGCAGGTAGAAACCCAGAAGGGGATTCAGAAGTCATTTAAGCCTTCCAAAAAAAGACAGAGTGGGCAGACACTTGCTGCATGTCACCTGCATTTATCTGTTGAGGGGCTTGTGTTCTTTCAAAGTGAAACAGCTCGTCTCAGAAGAACAAACAAACAATTTAAGTGTCTGTTAATCAAAGACTGATGTGAAAAATAAATGGTCTTGACTGGCTAAATTATTTTGCATTGCTGACTGCCTTGGTAAGCTTTTGGCCAGTTTTTGGTATTTTTCTGACTGGATACCTTGCTAGGACATTTTAGGTGAATTCATTTAAAGCATGAAACCCAGTAAAGTTTCCACTGGTGCTAGCAAATTCCCTGATGTGATTTTGGGTGCAATAGCCTGTTTTGACTTATGACCCACTTGGTTGGGGCCAGTGTGAGTTCCTGCCATTGTCTCCCTCGTTGCTCTGGAGATGCTTGTCCCGGAGGCTCACTCTCTTTAGCATATGACACAGCCAGGAGCCATCAGTCTGTGCCCCCCCCCAGCACTTGGAGGGGAGCCCCGCCAGGTCTGGCTGTTCCCGCAGCCCTGCTCTGGCATTGCAGGCACACAGGGAGATGGGTGGCCTCTCTCTTAGACCTTGTCTGGGATTTCTGCCATGCCTGTGGAGCACAGCCCTCTTGTCCCAGCTGCCTTTGTCATGGGGATGCTAGAGATGAAGCCTGCACTGCATGAAGAGGCAGGGGGGCTTTTGCTGGCTTCAGTGGAGCTGGTGTCACTACCTGCTTTGTGCTGTCCTGGGGGCATGCTAGCAGGAATCACATATATGTTGCCCATCCATACTTTTTCCTTTCCCATGGCTCTCCTGCTACTACAGCCACAGTCTGACTTGTTACTACCTGCAGTCAGCACAGATAGATCAATACAGACCTTAGCAATGTGCATTGAATGTGAGTGCACCTTTTAACCACTGCTACCCAGGGAAACCTCACTTTCCAACAAGCATTGGATGACTTGAAGGCAATTCTTCAGGAAGACCTTCATAACATGAAATTACTTCCAAACCTTTTTTAAGAAACCCACAGAACTGTACTTTTCCGATAGCCAAACCAAATGGGTTAAGCTATTTGTCTGGAGAGCTACAGGCTCTCCAGGCATCAAGTCAGACTGAAGTGGTTCAGCGTCCAGGTCATCCCAGGACACTGACAAGGCAATGGGCAAATGATAGGGCTCCAATCCGAAGGTCTTATGTTTCAAGCTGTTGGGGAGGTCCTGCTGGTGCCTCATGGCTATACTCCTCAGCCAAGGTCAGCCCTGACACTTGGTCAGGCGCAACCTGTTACCCCATCCCTGGTTTCCAGCTCTAGCCACAGCTACCAGATCTGTGCTACATGCCTGGTGTCAGGCATTCCTCCTCCCCTCCAGCCCCTGGTCATGGTGTAATGCCACATCCGGAGCACTTTCAGCCATTTGGGCTTTTTCACACACCTCCTGGGATCTGTTTCCTCTCCAAATTCTCATTCTTAGGATGGTGATACCTGGGCTGATGGTTCCGCTTATGCCTGATTTAAATGTGGAGACAGCTTATTTTTCTGAAGATGACAGATGGGAAGGCGGACCTTCCGCTCAAAAACCCTAATGCTGCCTCAGTAGTGTTTTAGGAGAGAAACTGTTCCAGGGGTTTGGGACACCTGGAGCAGGAGAGTTAGTGTTCCCTGCTCTCATCCTGAGCAATATAGGACAGCAGAGACTATGTGGTGCTTAGGAACTCTGCTGTAAGATCTGACCCATTTTTGTCCTCAAAAAGCAATATAACATCTGCTCTCAGTATTTCTGTGTGCCATTTCAGAAATATCTCTGGAAGAGCTCTGCTAATCCATGCCCTGTCCACTTTCAAATTGTATTATTACAGCCTCTAGTTTATATATGCTTGGGGATGGATCTGTATATAAACTAAAACTTCCACAGAAGATTATCTTGGGGATAAATTCAGCAGCAAAATGGACCTGTACCTGGCAATTAGACTTCAGGTCAGTTCTGCAGAGCCTGCTGTGAATAATTGAGAATATATGTTAGTTGTTCCGTGCTGAGACATCCCTACAGAACAGCAGGGGGTTTGAAGGCTCTCAAGAATTTTCTCCTGGAGATGGTGGGGATAAAGTGCTTGGAAAGACATCTCCCCACAGCTACCCAGCTGGAGCAAGCAGCTTGGTGGGGTAAGGGAAGAAGAGGCAATGAAGATCCCAGAGGTTGCAGATCCCAGGCTCCCCATGCTTCAGCATCATGATCTGGAAATGATGAAAAGAAATGCCTTTGGTTAGCTACCAAGGGTCCCTTCAGCAGTTCACAGTCAAAAGACAGGGAGGCTTGGCTCCATTTATCTGGGTGCCTTTCATGCTTCGGAAGAAGACAGCAAAATCCCTGTGGATCCTCCTTGCTAGCCTGAGCTTTGGGATCCCTGACGGCTCCCAGAAGTCCTGGCCACTACCAAAACACTTCTGTTCCTGAGTGAGAAGTTTTTGCTCTGCAGATATTATCTGCCAGTAAATATTCTCAGATTAGATCTGAGACCCATCAAAAGTGCTGGCTCCACTTATTTTAGAGTCCATCTTTGACCTTTACCGCTGTGAAATACATCTACTGATATTCCACCAGAGGCTATAAAACAAGTGGCCTGACTGAGCATCAAATAGCTAGATTTTCTGTCCATTTCAGTCTGTGGCATTGACCCCAAATGAAAATTTATCTGCACCATTTTTGAGTCCCCTGGAATCCACTGGGCCTGAGATGCCAGGAGCAGCATCAATTCACCAAGCAAACTCAGCCCAAGCCTGGCTGAATGGAAAAGACATGATTTTGAAGGAAGAACTCTGGTCTTACATAGCATCAGAGAGAGGCTTCAAGAGAGAGCAATGAGATTGAAGAAAGTCTGCCTTGTACCCAGTGTCGCCTCTGGGTGACAAAGCAATAGGGTAAGGCAGAAGAGGTGTAGACAGCCAGGCAGGGTGACACCAGCCACCCCTTCAGAGGCTGGCTTTTGCCACTGCCATGGCTATGACACTTCACCTCCAAAACCCTTCAGAGGCCTCGAGCAGCACAGAAGAGCCAGCTGCAGTGGTCATTAACTCGCACAAACACTCGGCCAAACAAGTTGACTTTCAGCAGAGCTGGGAGCAGGAGTGAGGTCTGTGTGTTGGCAGGTTGGCTCAGCCACTACAGTGCTACACTTGTCATAGCTGCAAAACACTCACCATTGCCTCAGTTTAGGGTGTCCCCAAAATCTGCAGTTTGTCAAGGTTGAGAGATGGTGCCTTGCTCTACACCCTGGGTTTTCTGTGTCCCTTACCCTGTCTTTTCTCCCCAGACTGTGTGGCTGCTGGCTGGTGAAGATGGAGAGGACTGGACTCCATTTTGAGGTAATTTTATTGGAGAACAAACAACATTTGACTTTGTGTCTCTTTTGGTGAGCTGCCAGGAAGGTCAGATGCCCAGTGGTGTTTTTGGTGGTGGCGGCAACCAAAGCAGCAAAACGTTACAATGTCTTCAACCACACATCTAAGTCCCTGTGGTTTCTGCTACAGATGAATAGACAAAAGACCTCCCAGGTGGGGAGAGGGGCCTTACACTGGCAGAATTTGGATGTTTCACTGTTAGCTCCCTACTCTAGATGAAAAACATTCATAACCTCTCCAAGCTGAGCTCTGGCAGGGTGATACAATCCATGAGCTCCACAAGCTAATGGAGTTGAAAATATCCCTTTATCCCAGCCTTTCCCACCACTTTAAGGTGCCACAGAAAATGTAAGGCTTGCTTTCTGCTTCTCTTCTTTTCTTTTTCTTCCTTTTTGAGCAGTAGGGTGGAATATTCAGGGAATGCAGGCAACATAGAAATTTCTTGGTTTCACCTCTCTGGCTGGAACACAGCACTGAGACCAAATAGAAACCAAGAGCAGAAGGCAGTCAGTCCTCCTGTTCCTAGTATTCCAGAAGACAGTCTGTGGGGAAGAGACATCAGAGTTCTCCCTGCATTACCTGACTGCTCTACACTAGATGTTCCTTCATTAATCGTCTTGAATAAAAAATATTTATAACCACAATACTCTATTCTTTGAGCTTGTTGTTCTCACCCACTAAAGTAAAGGCGTCTCATAGGTTGATGATATGTGACAACTTGAACTGCATTGAAATCCAAGCAACAGGTTAGGAAAGTCCTGGGAACAAATGGAGCTGGTGCACATAAATGGTATTTACTGAAGGAGAGCAGTGACTCCCTGGAGGGTTTTACTTTTCAAAGTCAGTGTCTGTTTTCTATGCATTGCCATTCTATGGAATCCACTAGCTGGCACAGCAGGGTGCTCGCTTTCTTATGGGATATACAACTTGGGTGTAAAATAATCCCTCTTCATTTCCCTTGGCATTCTGTACAGACAGTTTAAAGTGAAAAGGAAAGTCACACAAAGCAGCTGACAAAGGACATGGGCATACGCTGCTACTAAGAAACATCTTTCTACTTACAGAAAAAGAAGAAAAAGCAAAACAAAACAAAACAAAACAAAAAACCTGATTTGCCAAGATGTTTTCTGACTGCTGCATGTTTTAGTCCTCTTACATATGTGGTGGGAGCCAACCACTTTATTTGCAGATATCCTCCAGCCTGATGTGGCTGCTGCTTTGCAGATGCTCCAGCACCTGCAGACTGGGACCTCCTGCTCACCTTTGTTCTTAGCCAGTATGGTGGGCTGTCTGCTAGGACTAGCATTTGGGCCCCAGAGAGAATTTGCTGGCAGCTGCCTTTGAAGCTGTCGAAGCAAAAACCAGCTCACATTTCCATTTTAGGCATACGTGTAATGTACATCTTTGCTTACTGGACGCTGTGGTGCAATCCAGCCTCAGGAATTCTTGGCTTCCTCCTGGGTTTTGATGACTTATAAGAGGTGGTGTTGCACCAAAGAGGTTCATGGTAGTCATATGCTGACTCACTGCCAGCAAGATGGAGACTCATACAGAGACCTGAAGAACAGAATTTTTATGCCAGAGGATGCACATTACAAAGTGTTGCACTCCCTGTGCACCCAGTGCCATCACTGGAGATGTGGCTGCAGGACCAGGCATACCATGGACAGAAGACTCAGAGTGACCATGCAACACCCCATGGCTCCACTGGCCAGATCTGTGCTTTTCGTCAAGGTGGTGTGATTGAGCCAACTTCCCACTTCCCAGCCCCGTAAGTGCCTGCCCCCCCACCCCAGGTGCTAACCAAACACCTTAGATCACTGCATAAGGCCTCATTTCAGCATCAGCTCTAAATGAGCAATTAAGTTTGTCAGCATTCAGAGAAGTACTTCAGTGGACTGCTTGCACAACCAGATCCTATTTAGTTTGAGTACAGATATTGGAGTGTAGCTGCTTTAAAAGTACCTTTAAGATACACAGGTTTAATTATTTCTTTAAAAACAAAAATCCCTTCACAGAAAAGGATATACCAAAGCCTTTTCAAAGCTCATTAACACAGTGAATAAGAAACCAGAATTGATTTACATAACAGAGATACATATACGTATGTATACGTGCACGTACATTTGCATGAAAAGCATTTGTACAGCATTCTAAAAATAGGAGACATTTCAGAGGATTTTGAGCAAGTAAATCTTTATATGGTTTTCTGGTTAATTGCTTCCCTCCAAATTAATAGTTTAAATTAAAATCTGGTCTTCCTGTCTTGTACAATCTGCAAGCCAGTGAACCACAGACTTTCCTACAAATACTTTTAATTCCTCAACTGTAAGAGCAACCAAGAACGCCCAGTACTATACAGATGAAGATCAGTAAAGGAGAGATGTCTTTGTCTCTAGTCTTTGATTTCTCCTAAAATTAATCTCACCCCTTAATTTGGAAGGCAATTATCCCTCTGAGGAAGATAGGAGAATGAGAATAGTTCTCTGAGAAACACTGTTTTAACATGAAAACATCTGGAGGTTTGAGGTATCTAAGCAGAAATGGGAGGAAGTTAGGTACCAGCTCCTGTGAACTGCATGCTCCAAATACCTGAAACGATGCTGAAGTTTAGGCATACCCTTACTGACTTGGGTGGAGCAGCTCTCATACTTCGCATTAGGCGTATGCTTAACTGCTCCTCTGGGTCAGGGCCCCAGTCAGCACACTGAGATCTCATTTTATTCTCAGTTACAGCTATGTAAGATTGTATAAAGCAAATCATTTTATACAGTAAAAAAACTAGATTAAGTTTTGGCTCAGGATATAAAGGGAGATAATGACATCTTGTTGAATGCTGCTGCCTCTGTTACTTACGTTTGTACCCTAACAGCTCTATGTCTTCTTAAAATCTCCCTGTTCCAGCCTCTTCTCACTCGGACCAGTCTTTCTAATTCCTTCTGCAAAACAACCTCTCAGCAGAAAATATCTGCATGCCAATAAGATGATGCCATGCCCAGGGATATCCCAATTGCTGAAACAGAGCCCATTAGCTAAAATCAATGTAAACCCATAGGTAAAACACAAGTCCATGAGTTAAACCTGCACCTGTGTCCATGAGTAAGCACATGCTTTTGTTCTGTAATCTCTATTCCTTCATCTTTCCCTTTTCCATCAAGCTGTTTAAACCCTGATCCTGATGCTTTTGAGCATTAGCTAACGTTACTCAGATGTAAAGCCCATTGACTTCAGTTTACCTGAGGTGTGTTCTCACGGTACCTGTTTAAGGAAGCACTCCTTTTAGATGAATTACACTAAATTATCCAGAATTATACTAAATTATCCACTTACAGCTAAACATGTGCTTCAGTGTTTTCCTGGACAAGATTAACACAAACTCAAGATTATGTCTGAGCATACTCCCCATCCAAGGTGTGATCATCTTGGAAGATCAGCCCTTAAACTGTGTCCCCCCTTGGTACAGGCAGCTGCCTTCTGTATGCCAGCTTCAAAATACCTCACATGCTGTTACATCTGCGAACATCAGCTATTGCTAATGTGTTTTCTTTACCTGCCATTTGCACCTGTGAAAATCAGAGGTAAATCCATCAGAGATCAGTAAAGAGAAGAGAGAAGCTGGCCAGTTCAGTGTGCCCAGCTTTCCTGATTGCTGGAGCTGTGGCAGGACAGGAAAATCCCCTCAGCACAGCAAGGCTGTAAGGTATGGCCAAGGGCCCCAAGAGGCTTGGGGCTGGCTTTGGCCAAGCATCCAGAAGCTGATAAGAGTAATGCAACATCCTGGTGGCTCTCACCGTGGCAAAGAGAAAGTGAATGCACAAGTCAAAGATAACACTTGGTTTACCTCAACCTCTAGCAGCTGTCACTCTGGTTTTTAAAAATACAGTTTTGTTAGTGGCTTGCCTCTTCCCCCCCCCTTTTTTTTTTTTTTTTTTTTTTTTGCTTTTGCAATTGGCAGTAGTAGTTGTGCTATGAGATGTAAGCCAGGGAGTTTGTAGAATTACTGGTAGGACAGCGTCAATGTGGCAAGCCAAAAGTTTGAAGAAAAATTCATGCATGCAGGCTCCTAAATATGGATCTACATGGTTATTTTCAGCCAGAGTCTTGCACATCCATAGTTCCAGGTTAGAAAACATAAGCCCCAGGTGAAATGCATTTGGAGGCTCTTGCCATGTGATGTGAAGGAAGACCCCTGTCACAAAATCATCTGTATGACCTACTTGCTTCTCCCCACTAAAGAATTGTCCAGGACTCATGTAACAACTTCAAACTCAGGCACATTCCTCGAGCTGTGTGAGGAAGCTTGCACATTGCCTGACCACATTATATCTGCCTCTAGGCAGTGTTATCACTCCTTCCTTTCCATATGTTTAAGCAGAATTTTTACAAAAATAAATGAAATACATATGTACATTATGCAAAGAGTGTTCTTGAGCCGTGCTATATTTGGTTTTGCATGATACGTATCCAGCGTGTAGACCATTGGCACTCGTTTTTTAACTGTTAGAGATAAGCAGAGTCACAGTAAGCTATAAAAGAGTGTAAAATATGCAGGGCCTGATTCTCCGGCTCATGGAGGCCCCTTTACATCACACTGGCACAGCGCTGGCATCTAAAAGCAAGTGCACATGTGACTGGAATCCACTTTCAGGCCCTTTTATATTGCCAAAAGAGCTTAAAGTTGCTGAATTTAAATGAGGCTCAGATGCTTGTAGTACAAGTTGGTAGCAATCATTAAAAGCTTCATTAATAATGTTGGCCCTCTGTCCCCCAGTCACAGGGCAGGCAGCAGGAGTTACCCGTGGGTGCAGGGAGCTGTCAGAGAATTGGGAAGCACTGTCCCTGTCCAGGATATGTCCAGTGGGTGCCACCGCGGGCAGAGGGACATGGGAACAGGCAAATGGGGCAGGTGATCAGCCAGGTAGGGAGGAGTATGGGGGGCCAAGTGCCCTGCTTCTCCCAGCTGGCCCCCTGCCCAAACCAGGATCTGTATCACCTGCATTTCCCTTTTCACAGCTGTTTTTCCTACCTACAAAGAGCCAACATACCACAAGCTGTATGTACAAAGTGCAGGTACACCCGCCCTCAGTTTCAATCATTCAGCACCAGCCAAAGAGGGAGGGATGGGAGTGCTTTGCCACCTTCCCACTTTTGCTAGGGTGGCTGTCTCCACCTTGGCCCAGGTTGGATCCAGCCACCCTCTGTGCAGGCTCTGGCTCTGCATGCCTCGCCCCAGGGCCCAGACGCAGCCAGGAGGGAAACCAGAGCTGCTGGCTCGTGACTGGCGCACAGATCACTAGTTCATGACTCTCTCCTGTGAAAAAAAGTCTGCTCGCATTTAAAGAGCTGGGGGGGAAGGATTTATTTTTTTCTTCTTTTCCAATCCCCAAAGTCACATGGCCAGACTATTTTAAACATTCCTGGCTATTCCCCCATGCACCAGCTCCCTTGGCTGGCACTGGGGTATTCTCGAAGCTTGGGTAGGAGAGTAAACTCTGCATGTATAATTTATCCATTGTAAAGGATGCAAAATCTACTGGGAACAGGAGGGGATAAGAAAGAGCGAAGACACTTGTGGATGCCAAGAATTCCAAGTGCCAGACCTTGCTAGCGCTCTTCCAAAATGGAGGGTCCTACACAGCTCCCGTTTAGCTAGAGCTGAGCCTAGCCTTGCCTGCTGTGTTGAGATTTGGCAGGCTGCAGCTCACCATTGTTGTGAGCTCTCATCCAGGCATCAGTGCCAAGCCTCCCTCTGGCTGCAGCCCTTCCAGTGCTGTGTGCTAATCCCTTAGAATCTGCCTATCCCAGATCCAGCAGGGGCACCATTCAGATCTGAGAAGGGAGAGGGAAGAGTCCTGTGCACAGACCCTTTTCCTTACAAGCTTCATGAAGCCCTTATTTGTCCACTGCAACAAATTGCCAGTATCAATACAACAGAAACATTACAATGAGGGAGGAAATACGGAATTTTGTACCTCCCTCCTGGATTAACCCAAAAGACCTTTCCAAAGTAAATAGTGATGCTAAATGCTCTGGGTGTAGTCCTGCAGCCACCAAGGTCCTGGAGAGAGATCCTGCTTCCCCTCTGCACCACAGCAAGGTAGCTCAGCAGTGGCTCTCTCACCGGAAAAATGGAAGGGGTCTCACAGTAAAGCCAAACTTTCCCATTTTTAAAGTTTTCAGTTTCTCCCCGTTAGCCTGCCTGCATGCTGAACGCTTGTGAGAGATGTAGATCACTTGCTCTGCCCAGCCACTCCTTGGGCAAAGCTGAAGCATCACCATGGATGCAGCCAGTGTTCGTTCCAGCATTGCCAGCAAGACCAGGCCAGCAGCATTGCACTACCAGGCAGCCCCCCAGCACTCCTCTTCAGTGCCCACCCACAGAGCCAGCAGAGGAACCAGCTGCCCCTTCCCCTTGTCAAGGGTACTTGCAGCTTCAAAGCCCTCAAGTAGGGCAGGAGATAGGGAGGCCACAGCACCTAGGCTGACACCTGGCAGGCCTCAGTGCACAACTGAGGTTGGCCCTCCCTGGGGCTCACCTTTTGTAGGAAGGAAGGGTCCAATGTCATAGTTGTGCTATTGCTGTAATTAGTTGTGTCGCTTTTCTTTTTTAACCCCATTCAAAGCTGGGGCTGAAATGGATTTTGCAAAACGAGAATTTTGCAAAAGCAAGAATTAAGCTCTGGACACTGTCCCTGCACCCTGGCTGCCATGCCCTGGGGAGGGAATGTAACAACCAAGCTGGTTTCTAGTTGCACCCCAAATCTATCCAGAAGCAAAACTGGGTCCAAGGTACTTGGCCCTCCCACTCAGCTCTCTGCTCATACCTAGAGAGGGGCCCTGAGTTTGATCCTCTTTGTAAGCCACAAGAGGGTCTTGCCTGTGGCATGGGAAAATGCAGGCTTCGTAAGCCACAAGAGGGTCTTGCCTGTGGCATGGGAAAATGCAGGCTTCCTGGTAACCCAACACAGAAAGACAAAGGGCTGGTTCTGGTGCCATGATATTGTGGTAGCTCCAACAGTGTGTGGGGACAACCCATGTCTGGCTACATCCCAGCAGCACCAGGAGCTGTTAGCGTGTCCCCGTGTAGGTGCCTCCTCTGCACCATCAAAGCCCTTGAGCTCAAGCAGGATGAAAACAGCTCATTTGAGTAATTTTCAGAGAAAAACCTTTTGCAAAAGCAACGTTATCTCACAGTATGCTGTGCCAACCTGCATCCATAGATGCTGGAAATTATAAGATCAAACTGCTGCTTGTCCAAACACAGGGGCTGATGTTGGCTCCAGGCTGCTTCAAGCATTTGCTGGCTTCGCTCACAGAGGGGCAAGGGAAACAGCTTGCCCACCCTGTCCTAGCAGGGGTTAAAAATGCTTTTCCCATCCAATGTGATCCCTGACTCCCTTCAGTGAAACATTTGTTTCTTCAAACACCACCATCAAGCTAGGTGTGAAAGGGTGGCATTGGCCACTGTTGAAAACAAACAAAACTAATCTGAATGTATCATAAACAGCCCTCTTGAAGGACTAACATTCTGTGATTCTGTGATCCTTCAGGGAGGGCAAAGCACTGTCACTACACGGTATGGCTGAACCCTTAATTACAGGCTGTCAGGTACCATACATCTCTGAACTTTCTGAAGTGCAGGGGAGGGGATGTGATGGGAATAGGTAACACACGAACATCACAGGCTGGGCAGAGCAGTGGAAAGATGAATTGTAAGTGCTCAGCTGAGAACTGGAATATTTGTGTGTATTCAAGATGAGAGGCAGTAGTGTGAGGGATGTTAGCAGAGTGAGATGGTCCTAGAGGAGATACAGTGGGTTCATGGCTAAGGCAAGCTAACAGAAGCCAACCAACCATTCTTTAGTTTCTTTGTAATTTCTATTAATAGCCTATGAAAAATCAAAAAGCTCTGACAGACTCTTTAAAGAGAAGGAGTAACCAATAAAATTACAACTGAGACCAGTCTAGAGAAATATGCCTTTGCTTGCTGACTCGATGGAAGGCAGTTGAGCATCTTCTTGTGCAGAAAATGGATAATAAACATCACCTTAAGATGGCTGAGTTTGTAATGGGAACTATTGAAATCTCTGTCATAACCGTTCACAATACAAGCTCAACTTCAGAACAAAAACCATACTAAGAGTTCCATTAATATAATGACATGTTAAAAACAGTCAGTGTGCACAGAGAAAGGAACCAGTCTCAAAGGGCAACCTTTCAGTGGTGTGCTGCCCTGGTTTGATTAGGATAGCCTCACCTTATGTGGGGTCAGCTGGCCTAGGGAAAGTTTTCCCATTGAAGGCAATGTGGTGGGCTCTGTCCAGGCATGACAGCGGGGAGCAGCATGGACAACTCTCTGAAGCAGGGACCCCAGGTGTCTCCAGAGACCCCGTCCAGCAGGTCTGAGCAAGGCTGGCTTGACAAAATACAGAGAAGGACAGGAGGTAGGACCTGTCCTAGGCGGGGATTGACTTTTTGTGGTAGGTCATCACAGGGTATACATCTGGACACTTTGCAATCACAGCAGCAGCTACCAGGGAGGTCCTTGGCCAAAGCTCTCACTGCCCTCTGGGGGTCTGCACCACTGTGGAGCCCTGTGAAGACAGAGCTGATGTGGGGTTGGAAAGATGGGCATCCTCATAATTATCATCTTCTTGGGATGCAGTTATAATGTATGTTCACTCCCAAATGCACAAGAGGAGTATCTAATGATTGCAAACCCTTTATGTATATCTTTGACTGACAGTTCATAATTTCCATTTAGTGACACTGTTATTCAGATTTTCTGTGCTACCAATGTTCTTAAAAAAAACAACCAACCAAACAAACATTAATTGCCTTTAACTATAAATTTGTATAGTTATAAGCCATTATTTTTTATTTTACCAATTCTATACTGTTCTTCGCTTCTAGGCAATATTCATTGCAACCTACTACCATTCTTCCACTGGTGTATCTGCATCCACGTAGTACAAACACTTAGGCCAAAGTTTGGAAGGAAACCATAAAGCTCACCGTTCCTGCTGATGATTCCTGAAGACTACCAACACGCATATCCAATGTCCAGGGAAGACTTTTGCTCTTTACTAGTGGATTTTTAGCTCCATTTATATGTGTATGCAAACATATGTATGTATGCACACTCCACACAAAACCTTCACACACATGTATTTCCTTAGAAACACATATGCGTAACTTCAGATCATCTTCCTCCTTTCTGATCAGATTGGGCATAAAAGAATCACAGAAGCACACAATGTTAGGAGCTGGAAGGGACCTCGAAAGATCGTCCAGTCCAACCCCCCTGCCAGAGCAGGATCACCTATACCAGGTCACACAGGAATGCATCTAGGAGGGTTTTGAGTATCTCCAGAGAGGGAGACTCCACAACTCCCCTGGGCAGCCTGTTCCAGTGTTCCATCACCCTCACAGTGAAAAAATTTTTCCTCCTCGCAAGCCTCTGAGTTTAGGGACTGAGGCATTTAAGAAATTATCTTTCAGCAATAACAACATTGTTCCTGGTTTCTCTCTCGGGGTTATTCAACCCTTAATCTCTAGTAACTTAAGAACCAAATGTCACTAAATAGTAGTAGGTTTTAACTTTTCTTTTTGCAACAACAACAAACAAACAAAAAATAATAAAAAAAGGAGATGGCCTTTTCTAATGCTAAGACCACCTGCCTCCCCCTTGGGCACTGCCAGAGAGGATTTCCTGTGGAGGCTTTCCCTGTGCTTGTGGTCACACTCAGACATGATCATGCCAGGTTGGTTCAGCAGTGCCTGTAGGGCTGCTTTAGGTTACCTGGTTTGCAAGGCAGCAGTGACTATGTCAAGCCACGGGGCCCTCTGTGCCCCAAAGATTTTTCTGGGAGGGGTTTGCTGCCTTCCTCCCACTCTGCCCAGCACAGCTGCTTGTCTCGCTGTGCTGCAGGCAAGGAGGGAGACTCCTCTCCCCTTTCATCCTTTGGCCACAAGTATCTAGGGGTGGCTGGGCAGCTGGCAGGCACTGGACTGACACCTGCATGCCAGATCCATCCAGCTGTGCCCGTGACACACCATCCATCTGCGGCGCTTCTCACATGCTGCCGCCAGTTGCTTTCCCTGGGGTGGGCTGGAAAAAGAGCTGGGGCCAGCAGCAGGGAAGGAGTCAAAGCAAAATTTTCAGATAAAGTTTTGCCTCCTAATTGATTTCCACTTTTCATCTCCTCACACAGAGAGGGTACAGCTAATGTAACCCAAGGGTGCCCAGATGCTTCAGGGCCTGGAGCTGTGCACATTACCAAGGCATGCCTAGTAGCTCTTTTGAGGCTGGTAAGGGCTTCCTGCATGGATAACACGGCCAAGATCCTTGGTGCTGGTCACCTGCTGCTTTGCACAGCCCAGGCACTCAAGGGATTTGCTATTCATTTTGTCTTCTCTGTCTCACCCTGCTTTATACCCAGGACAGCCAACACAAGCAGTAAACCCCACCTCCCAGCTTTGCAGGAAGCAGGGCTGGGCTCTGGGCAGACAGCATGGGAAGAAGCAGACCATAGCTCTTCTGAATTAATTTTGGAGTATCTCACTAGCTGGAAACTGAGACCGCCATCATTTTCCTCATCTTCAAAGCCTCCATTCATGACGATAGCTTTGCAGGAAATGAAATAGCATTTAAGCAGGACTATGCTCTTGGGGAGCTGGTGGAAAAACTTTTTGTGACATGGTTGAACTAATAAGGAACCACCTCATCTGCTTTTCTCCACTTCACCCCAACAGCTCCGATCATGGCACCCCAGGCCATGTAGCCCCGCTTCTGCATGCCCTGCCTCATCAGATGAAAAACAAAATGTGAGTTTGAAAGACTTGACTGAAAAGAATTTTTTTTTAAAATACACCTCAAGAAACATCCATGAGGGAAGATGTTGGCCTTGGTTAGTGTGTGCCACTGCATGCCCAAAGTGACACCTGACCTCTGATGAAGGCAGCCAGCTCCCCTGCAGCTGGGGGTTCCTGACCCACCACCTGGTACACGTGGGCTCCCAGAGTGGCCACTCTCCGAACAAGTACCTCTTACTTGGGCACATGGCCAGGCAGCCACAAAGGACCCCACAGGGAAAGAAGGACACCCCCAATAAAGTGCAAGATGCAAATTCCTTGATGGGAGCCCAGGCAAACAGTCACAATACTGGCAGTGTGATTGTGGCCTTGCTTAACCCCACCAGGAGTGAGGCTGGATGGTAATTAAAGGAACACTTGGTGCCAGTGAAGCTGGCGATGTTGCTGCTGCTACATCTGCATTAGTTCAGTGGTGGAAGATTTCAAAAAGAAAACAGCCTTGGCTGCTTCACTGCATTTCCCACAGCAGATGGGTTCATCCATTGCTGCCACAACACACTGTCCCACTGCTTGCCACACACTGGGGCACAGCAAGACATCTGCTTGCACAAGATCCCAGGGAAGAATGGCTGGGAGTAGACAGAGAAGCATCCATGAAGCTGTTTCTCCCCTAAAGGGAACCCTCAAGGCTCCAGTGCTTTTCCACAAACATATCCATCACCCAAAACTTTTGCACCATGCTTTTGCTTTGCAATCAAACAGCAGGAGAATTCCTCCTTCTACCACCCCTGCTCCGAATGAAACACTTCCTTCTCCCATGTTCTCTGCTTTGCTTTCCAAATGACCTTTTCTTTAAATACTTGCCCTAGTTGTCTCGTGTGGGTCAAACGTGAGCCCATTGGCACCCATGTAATCACGCTCTCAGCTCAGCACATAGTTCTCATCGTCATGCAGAGTGCAATTTTCACCTGTTATTGAAAATTCAATATTGGGAGCTTTTAATTCTAAAGATTTTGATTTTTCAATAAAAAAGTGAAAATTAATCTCGGCAGGATTGCAGCAGAAATGCTGCAAATAAACTGGTCACATAAGGGAGAGAGAGAAGGAAAACAGGCATGGAGAGAAGGACAGAGCAAAGGAGAAGAATACAGAGAGATGATCCTTCCAAGAAAGGGCTTAAATAATTCCAGCATAAAAGATGACCAGTGGCAGAGATGTTTTTTTGGGCTGCCTTGTACAATCCAAGAAAACTTAGCGCTGCTCCCTCACTGTCCCGCTAGTTGGCTGGACCATATCCCACTGCTGCAGCATCCATGCTTGCCCTGTTTATTTCAGTGCTCATGTGCCAACAGCTCAGTTTAAGCTACCAGTGTCATTCAGAACCTCCCAGCAGTCATTCTATAATATCTCTAGAAGTCTTTGTCAATGTCACCCTTATTCAATCAGCTGGGACTTTTCCCTCAGGGTTAATTGGACTGGTTAAAACAATGGAAAAGTGGTGTTTAAAAAGAAGATTCCAATAAGCAATGTTAAATATGGGCCTCTTTCCTCCAATAATAAACTAGCCTATATTAAATATTAATGGATTGCTTTTTGGTCATCTGTGTAGCTGGAAATCTCACTGGGTGAGGGGTACTGGTCCTTTGTTAGCCCTCCAGATGTGTTATTTTGTATCCTAGAACCGGGGCTTTTACTGGTTATCAAAATCTGAAGTCTCTCAGCTATATGTGGACAAGTAGCCATCAATTTGCACACAGCAGAGTTAAAATACAGCTTCCCATCTTTTGCCTCTCCTTCTTTGTAGATACTGTTTCTGATAGCTCTGCACAACTCCATTTCTCCACTCAGACACCAACCCATCCCTCTATCCATCCCTCCATCCATCCCTCCACCCATCCCTCCATCCATCCCTCCACCCATCCCTCCATCCATCGCTCTGTGCTGCTGCTCTATAGTCACCTGGGCAGCGGCTCCCATGGGTGCCTCCCTTGGGCTCACATCCAAGCTCGCTCTGCTGCTTGCAGATTCTTTTTCCATAACATCTCTGAGATATGGTCTCCCTTACCCATCTGTACAGCTAAAACTCTTGTCAAGACTCTCAGCATTTCACATCTCAATTACTGTAAAATCATTCTCCTTGCCTGGCAAACGTAGCCTTATCCAGAGCTTCCTACTCCATCTCCCTGGCCAGCCACTCCCATACCCGCCAACCACAGCTTAAAATCATTTTTTATGCTCCAAAGGATCATACACAAACACCTTCTGTGAGTTATTTTTCTTATTGGTGATCAGAAAAAAACGGTGAAGGTACAGGCTCCCACCTGGATGTGCGTTTACATTGCAGCCCTCAATGTTAGGAACAGTGAGCAGAAGCCGACTTACACATCATGCTCTCATGTTAAGACAAAATAATGCACCTGGGACCAAACTCAGTCATGAAGTATCACAACCTTTAGTTCCTGCTGGCAATGCTGTGAGGGCACCAACTCTAGCTCGGAAAGCCCATGGCTCTTGCAGTAGCTCATCTGCATGGGTATGTGGTATCTCACAATGCCAACCTGTCTCCAACCCAACACGACCTTGTGCCTTTTGCCCAACCAGAAATGTTACGAGCCACGCTGCCATACTGGCATGTTTAATACTCACAAACCCCTTCCTGTTGCTCTGTATATGCTCAGCATTTTCTCCCTCATGTCTGTTTCCAGAGCTGCTTTTCTTCTACCTTCCCCTCCTGCTGCTTCTTTCTTCCTCTTCATCTCCTGTCTGCTCTGTGAGGAAGTGTGGAGCTGGCTCCCACATTTCACTCCTGTTTATTCTCAAGTCTGTGTGGCTTTTACTTGGTGTTTTCTATTACGAAGATGACTGCAAACTGAGAGTTTAAACAAATTTGGCTTTAGGTGCTTTAATGAAAAATTAAAGGGTTCAATACTGGCTTCACCATCAAAAGAAGTACATTAATATTTAATATTCAAACAAAATGTCTTCATAATAATTCCACCACATTTTGCATAGAGAACCCACAGTAAATGCCTAGGGTAAGGCAATAAAAAACCCACCAAAAAAACCCTGTAGCACTATTTACTGTTTTAACCCTTAACTGACTGTCTTTCCTAGTTTACACAACACTCTTTTACAAAGAGAACTGAGATATTTTTAATGACATTTCCCCCTGGCCTCTGCCACCAGAAAAGATAAGAATACTACATTTCAGATCACCGTTCTGGCTCTTTAAGCCTTTTCAAGACCAAGGATATGAAAAAGTTATGCAAATTAATTGCTCTTTAGATGTTTCTTTAGAAAAAAAAATGCAACAACGTCTCACTGAAGAATGATTGAGTTGACATTTCATCTTCAGCGCATGCTGTCCACGTACAGGTCTCAGGAAAGTTTCAAATTATAAAGAGTGGCTCTAGCATCCATGAGTTTGTGATATCTATCCATATTACTGTACTAAAGGAATTTCTTGCCTCAAAATTGAACTCTATCTTGCAGTGTGGGCAGAGCATCACTGTGTCAGGGAATGGACTCTCTATGCCTGGGAGCACCCTCTCTGGAAAGCACAAATCCATCAGGAGTGCCAACACTTTGGGGCAGATGTTGATGATGACACTTAGCTTTGGAAGGAGCTACAGGCTTGTTCTCTCTTTTTTTTCCCTTCAGCTGATGGCCATGACTTCTGTATGCTCGTTATTTGTGATTAAGCTTTAGAGTATGCAGTACTCTCCCTGACACAACACAAACAACTTGGAAAAAAAATACACCTCACCAAGAAGGAAACACTGATTACCTTGCATTGCCTGGGTAAGCTTTAAGATCCTTTTGCACATAAAATGAGAATGATTTCTTAAACTGACAGCATTTAGCTGGAGAAAGGATTCTCACTTCAGTGAACCTCTAAAAAAGTATGATCTAGTTGGATAGCAAGAAAACAAATCATATGCACTGTAAAGCAGAGGAAAGAAACTACAGTGGTTCCAGGTGTGTATTACAGGAAAATAATTAAATAGCAGTCCTGGAAGGAGACATCATAGTTAAAGCAGGTAAATAAGAAAGCTCTGCTGATGTGAACTCAAAAATAAAGCAGGGAAGGAAATATAACAAGTCACCAAAGAAGTTGATCTGTCTTGATCATGCGTCCAGAAAGTTTCTGTGTCTTCTGTCCCTGCAGTTTTCTTGCTTTCAAATCTAAATTTTGTTGCATGACAACTACTAGACAGGAAGAGATGGACAGCTGAAACAGAATGCAGACAAGGTTTCTCAGGCCAGGGCATGAAACATTTATTGTAGATGCTGATTAAAATGTTTCGATGCACTTTACCTGGCACACATAAGCAAGTAAATATACCATTAGAAAAAGCACTGGGATGAGACTTTCTCAGCCTCAGAGATGGAACCTTTGCCAGCACTAACCCCCCCTGCTATCCCATATGCCATGAGGTCATGCCTTAGGGTATTTTGATTCCTTATGTAAGAGACTCTCCTTATAAGATCTGCCATGTCCAGACAGTCATGGAGGTTAATGTTGGTTTTAATCATCAGTCTTCCTAGACTAACTTGGAGAATAGCTTCCAGATGTCACTCCCAAAGTCCTGATGTCCATACACATCCGGGCTACCATGCACCTTCAGTCCCATGAGGCTGAAAGCAGTCTGATATATAGCAAATATCCTCCAGTTCTGTTCTTTGCAGCACTATCCTTTACACGACTGCCTTTTCAGGTTTGCAGCCCTCTAGGTGCAGACACCTTTAAGTTTCTCACAAACTGGGAGCACTTCTTCCTGCTCTCTTTCCTGCAAATTATTGTGCCCTCAGCTCCCAGTGGAGTTGGCTTCCCTGCCCCACAACCAGGAGGGCGGGCTCTAGTTGGGGACCATTTCGGCAGGGTATGAGGAAGCACCCTGCTCAGATCACAGTCAAGTGGAGAACACACTATCTTGTTATGCAGTTGTTCATGGTGCAGCACAGAGGGTCCTGCAATTCAAACTGCAGCTGGAATTCCAATCACAAGTAAAATGAACGTATTTTTCAAGGGGAATTAGCGACACACAAGTGCTGTCTGCACTATGGTAATTGTACTTTTCTTGGCTATCATTTCCTCTTCTGGAAGTCACTGACCCACCCAAGAGATCTTTGGCAAGAGGAAAGTCTCATTTTGGGGACTTCATAAGGGCAGTGTGGTAACACATCATGATGCCTGAGAAACTCACTTCTATGCTGAACAGCAGTTTTGTAACAGGTTCAGATTCTCACCAGTCTGTATCACATTCAGCAGCGGTGTTACAAATGCAAGATAAAGTTTCTTAACTCAGCTTTCTCACTTGTTTCCAGAAATTTTCACTTGTGGCAAGTACTGGGAGAGAGAGATGCTGCTTCCCTGCAGGGGCAGGTGATACCTGCTAGTTTAGGATGGTTTCCATTAGCATATGGGGCCAGGAAAATGTCAGACTATAAAGGAGAGGAGAAATGGCCTCAGATGCACTCACTGAAGTACTCTGGTAGGAGAAGCATTTGCTTCATTCAGTTGCTTGTCACAGCTTTTTTGTGTTGGTGCCATACACAAATATGCACTTAGAGCCAATTTTTGCACACTCTTGCAGGCCCTGCACCTTGGATATGGGAACATGGACTTGGTGTCAGGGTGTGATGCAAAGAAACAGGGTTTAATCCAAGAACTTTTTACTGTAAGTTTGCAAAGAGCTTCACATGAAAGCCTACATTGTTTCAAAGTGCTAGACATTTTGCTGCTCTAAAGTTTCTAGCAGGCAACTTCTGCTGGGTTTTGGATTCAGGTCTTGTCGGTTCCCAGGCTGCCAAATTGACTTTTGTGAGGCAGATAAAACTTGGAATAGATCTGGTTCAACCTTTGCAGCCAGCGCCTACGCCTATGAAGTTTCTGAAACAAAACCCAGAGTCTCTGAGGGAAGTGGGGGGGGGGGGGGGGGCGGGAGGGGGGGGGGAAAGAAGAAAAAAAAAATTATAACCCCCCTCCTGCACTCTCGATTGTCGTTCAGTTCTCAGTCAGGTTATACTCTGGACTCGTCACAGCCCTAAAATCAGCCACTGCAATCCCCTTTAAAACTGTTCATTGCTTTAATTCTTTTTTCCCTTGTAAGGTGCGCTGGCATGGCGTGTGCATGGCGGGTCGCTAACAAAGAAACAAAGCGGACGGGCAGGAAATCAGAGCGATGTGCCATCACTCCCCACTGATCGCAGGTTTCAGCAGACCTCTTTATTCTGTCAGGCACAAGACATCTGCATGTGCAGCTAAGAAGCCGGTTGAAAAAGAAAGCAAAACCCAAGGCACGTTAATGCCTCCTGTGATAACTGTCTTTGAAAGCCGCTGTCCACCGCCTGCTCACTCGCCCTGGCCGCCACCGACCCGGCTGCGGTGGCAGCCGCGCAGCACCTGCGAGCTGCCAGCGGGCCGCTTTCTGGGGCCGGCGGAGCGGGGCTGCCACCCCAGTCGCGGAAGGAAAAGCAGTGGCAATTGCAACTGCGGCGGCGGCGGCTGCCTTAAGCTCCTGGCCCTCGGCACCCGCCCGCTCTAGCGCCCGCCACGGTCCCAACTCCTGCGCCCGGCACTGCCTAACCGTGAGCGACGAGAGACCTCTAGCGTCCGCCGGCTCGGCCGGGCCCGCAGCCCCGCAGCGGCGCCGCGGCTCCACCTACCGCCCGCCCACAGTCCCTTCTGTGTCACATGTCCGATAGTCTGCCTGCTCTGCTGCCCCGCCCCGCGTTGCTCTGGGCCCCGGCGGCGGGGCCGTGTGGCCTGGGTCCGTGGATGCTGGGGGAGGTGGGCGTCCGTGCCGCCCCTGCAGGAGTCCGCGGCGACGCGGAGGGAATTCGCTGGTCCCAGGAGATGGGAAGAAGCCTTTACCTCCCCTGCAGGGGAACGGCCAGTGGGCAGCCGTTAGCTTTGGGTCCTTTGCCCTCGACAGGAAACAGCAAATGAAAGTAAACAACAAATTTGTTCGTGCACCGTTGTGAGCCTTCTTTGCTGCATTGCTCTCCACCAACATCCAGCTCTCCGCAGGGACGTTGCACAGTCAGGTTCACCCCCCGCTCTCCACTTGGGGCCCTCCCCACCTTGCAAAAGCAAACTTCCAGCAGGTCGGGTAGTTGGCAGGCTGGGCCAACTAGCAACGGAGCTGAGCCTCCCTAGCCGACATCTTCCTCAGGTAGGGAGGGCATATGGATGCCTGGCGTTTCTTTGGAGCAATGGCGAGAGAGTTTGTGCTTGGGCAGCTGCCATCACTTTGCAACTTTTAACACAGCCAATGTCCATACAAACATACACTACTACTTGTGTCAGGTGGCTGCAGGGAGGAGCTCTGGAGGCTGCTTGGCTTTTTCCTGCGTGCTTCAGCAGCATCTTGTGTGCTCATGGGCTTCCTCATCCCCATTCTTGTACATGTCCCTGTTGCCATCCCCATTCTTGCCCCTGCTCCCTGCCACATTCTCCTCCCTCACCTTGTCCCCTGCCCACAGGGCTGTGTACAAAGCAGCAAGAGAGCAGAAGTCAAGTGATTTCCTTCAAGAAAAATCCAAAAGTGGCTTTAGAGAGTAGTAGAAAGGCTGTGTTTGTGTAATGGCACAGGGACTGCAAGAGGTGATGCTGTGGGCAACTGTCCTGCTCCTTCTCTGGCATGTGCCTCACCCCACCATGCAGAAGCAAGCATGTTGCTTTTACCAAAGCTCAGCCCAAAACTAGGCTATAGCAGCCCTGGGCTTGGGGTGTTGAAATCACTTCACACTGAGCTTCCACCACCAAACCAGCCACAGCTGAACCACTGGAAACACTAGATTTACGAAAAACATGACTTTTCAGGAACAGTCATAGAATCACACAATGCCAAGTTGGAAGGGATCCCAAGGATCATCTGATCCAACCTTTCTAAGTGATAGTGTAGTTGAAATGAGATGGTCCAGCACCCTGTCAAGATGAGTCTTAAAACTCTGCAGCATCTTTTTTTTTAAGATGTCAAAGCACACTACACCAAGATAAAGGCCCATATCCATATTATCCCCATCATATTTATCCTTAGGAGACTGTCCCAGAAAGCTTGCTTCATCTTTGAAACAAACAACAAACTCACACTTTTTGCAGAAGGGCTTTGTGCAGGGCACATCTCTCCTTTCGTGGCCTTCCCAAGGCAGTTCCTTGTCTGTTGTAATTTACTCTTTAATGTCAATGGCATTCTGTTTGTTCACTCTAAAAATAGGAAGGTGGAGGGAGGGCATGGTGACCAGCAAAGAAAGAAGCAGTATTTCGTGCTGTCTGGAAGCAGAAGAGAGCAGCACAGGCAAGGGGGAGTGCTACCAGGAGAGGTACTGCTTCTTGGTTCAGCAAGCAGGTGTTTAGTGTGCCACCTTCTTCCTGGAAAAGGACTTTCAAACAAGACCTACGGGGCAGCAAACATGCTGGTGCTCTTTGTGTGGATTTTCTTGCAGGTCAGCAGCAGTGTTTGGGTACCTGCTGTCATCTGGTTTACACCTGTTAGTTGCGTTTCCCTCCTGAACAAGCGAGAGTGGTGGTTATCTTGGGGGACCTCAAAGTGTGCATGCTTTGAGGTTTGGGAGACTGAGGAAAGCGGCAGTCTGGAAGACCACCCCCGACTGCCTCTGAAAACACCCAACAGAGCTGCAGGACCAGCAGTGCCACAGTGCCAGAGACAGTGTCCAGCAAGGTGCTTACCCTCCGCGCAGTCCAGACCTGGCCTCTACCCGCTCCACCCAAAATCGTTTGATAAAGTTATTTCTGTTTCCTGCTTATTGTCTCCTCTTGTTTGAGCTCCAAGACTCTGATGCTGATGCACAAATATGTGGATTATCTTGCATTCTTTGTTTCATGTGAGGGAGAACTGGAAACATTCACCTGTAATACAAAAAGGGGTGAATTTGTTTTCCTACAGTAGAAGGTAATGTTTGTCTTGCCCTGCTTTTTTCCTTGGAAGCCTGGATAGATGATAAAGGACCTTGTCAGACTGAGCAAGATCAGGAAAAAAAATTATTTGCAAGGAAATTACTTAATAGTATTTTTGTACTTTTGGTTCTGTCTTGAACTTTTTTTTTACCTGTGTATCTCATATATGTGAGACATGCTTGACAGATGTGACAGCCCTGTTGACACATCAATTAAGGACCTCACTGACAAGTGCCAAGCTCTCTGAAGTGCCCAATGAGCTCTCCAAGACAAGAATCAACATTCCTGGAAAACAGACCTCAGAAGAAAAACAAATGTCATGATCAGGGCACTTTTTACCTAGAAAAATAAAATATGTTTTGTTCTGGCAACTAGATATCATGAGCAATGAAGCAAGGGTGTCCTTTTAGTTTTTCCTCAGAAAGCTGCTTCTCAAACAGATGAAGTAGAGCTGAAAGACCTAAGTACAGAGGAGGAGAAGCAGAGTCATGCTTGCCAATGCAACTGCACCCTGATAAATCTCCCTGCAATTATACAGAAAGATGCAGACACGCTCATGTGGCCACTTCTGAACCAAGATGTGCAGCCTGAGCTATGTGGAGCCCTCGTGCCCTGTCTGCCATGGCAGTGGTGCTAGACCCACAGTGCTTGCAGCCTGAAAAACATTGTTTTAAACACAAGGAATCATGACACCTTCCAGAGCTGAAAGCTGCTGGAGGCTTTTGGGGGATGGGGATGAGGATGGGGATGGAGATGGAGATGGGGATGGGGATGGAGATGGGGATGGAGATGGGGATGGCAAAATGTCCTGGGGCAAAATCCACAAGCTCTTGTAATAAGGGCCCTGTGGGACCGCAGGGATCTTGTATGCAGGGACAGGCCTGTAGACCACACCCCAATCGACAGGGTCAAAAACTGGGAGGCCCTGTCAGCTGAGTCATGAAGGAAGCACAAGCAAGGAGGCAGAAGTGCAAGAAAGGGGCAGGCACCAGGAAAGGAAAAGACAGCTGAGGGACACAATCTCCATGAACCAAAAAGTTTGTGTGGGTGACTGTGTGAATTGGAAGAAGAAAATATGTCACAGGAAGGCCTTACAAACCCCAGGACTGTGGTCAGGAAGAGTAAGGAAATGCTGTCACTTGCACCCAACAAAGCCAGACTGCAGAGGCAATGGCAGCGAGTGAGGCTCAGTCTGTGTCGTGAGGGGATGCTGGGCTCCTTGTTAGCTCCACATTTTCCTTTCCTTTCCCTGCTGGTGTGAGAAAATGCATGCTGCATATGTTCAGCTGCCAGCAGTATGGCAGCTCAAGCACCACCTTGTTAGCTTTGCTATGTGTCTTTTCCCACAGCACTGCTTTAAATAATGAAGGGAATCATGATCCACCAGCTGGATTAGACATTCTGAACTTATCTGGCTCAAATCCAATGGTGATATATTTGGTCTCATTATTTTATGCACAAATGCCACAAAACAGCATAGGATTCTTTTTTCCCCTAAATATTCTTTTTCTTTTAGCACTGACATTTCTCTTATTTGCATTAAGATTTGCACTGAACAATCTGTGCCAGACCAAGTTTGACAGATAATTCTGCTTTTATGGCTGGTTTGTTCCAGGAAATCAGGATTGGAAATTGTATCCCCTGACCTCACGGATGGGCCAACAAGTACTCCCAGGGTGAGGAACATCTCACATCTGGGATCCTGCTGTGTGAAATAGAGGAACTGGTGAATGCTTCGTAGTGACATGGCTGGGACATCGGTTGAGGAAAATGGAAGCCGAGGTCCTCATGTGGTATGACTTCTAGCAAGCATCTGAGCTGTATTTTTCCCAGTTGTATGGGGAAGATAACGATATTCAGACTGCTTTATAAAGTACTCGGAGGGTTACAAGATTTTTGTTAAAAGGGGATCCAGATGGAAGTGATGGGAAGTGTTGTTGTATGGACCTCACCCACACTCTTCCTGTTTCCAGTGAAAGCACCCAAGAAGGTACATGCAGGGTGATGGATGTAATGGGGCAGGGAAGCAGCCATGCTTGCTGTAGAGTGCAAAACTTTATATCCCCTGCAGTGGGAACGAGCCTCCCTGCCATCAGAGACAGAAAAGGCTTTGCATTGGAGGGCGGCTAGCTGCCTACACAACCCAGAGATTATCAAGGGGATCAGAGGTCAAAGATAGATAAGAAATGCTTTGAGCACAGAAAGATTAGAGGGCAGAAGCCTTCACTGTGGATACTTTGAGCTTGCAGCACTACAAATCCAACAGAGTTTGGCCCTACTTAAGAAGCACGAAATTGCCTCGGACCAAGTTCTTGTGACCTGCTGTTCCAGCAAAGTAAAATAAAAAATCATTACAAGATGCAAGCCACCTGGGATGATAATGCCCATCAGCTTCAAAATTATCAGTTCTTAGTGATAAAAGTGTAAGAAATGAGGGCGTTGTATGGGATGCTTTACCTAGCCATCTTGGCAAGATCACACCATGTTACAATTCAATTCAGCCTTCAGGCAATGCACTCCTGCTCTCCTTCTGGAACCAGTCAATGTCTGCTCTGGGTATTTCATCTAACAACCCAGAGAGAAACTGAGATTAGAGAAGCAGAAACTTACAACATCTGGGGGAAAAAAAAAAATCTATATTTCCCTCTCCTTTTTTTTGTGTTTCATATAGTCTTATTCCAGTATATGCCATTGTGCCAAGTCTGCTGTTTGAAGTAGTTGCTGAAAAGTCAAGACAAGTTTGGGAGCACCTGGAAAAATCATGAACACAGTGAATTTTAAAAGCAAAATTAGGGTCTCCCCTTTCTGTTTTTCATTAAGGAGAGAAAGGGAATAGAGTGTTCCATGTATTCAGCCATTCAAGTGCGATGTACTCAGATACCGTCTGGGTGAGCCCAAGCATCACTCTGCAAATATTGACAGTCTCTTCATGTAAGCAAGAGCAATCAGAGTCTAATTTTAAGTGCTCATTTTGTATATTTCTCAATAACAATCATGTAATTAGGGGAAGAACAAGCCTAAAGTGTGGTTGATGTCTCTTCCAGACATTTCCACCCTACAACATGAAGCACAAAGCACAGTATGACTGCACCATTGCTGTTACCACACCCAGGCTTCCTCTCCAACATCTTAGCTTCTACATGGATGTTTTAATTTTTCATACAAATCAAGTATTTAAGGTGAACTTAAAAGTGCATTCAATTTTAACATTTTTTTGTAATATTTCAGTCTTTAGCAGGCTCAGGGACATTTTACAGCCTCATAAAAAATGCCTGTAGGACTTGAGAGCTCTTCTCGAGGCAGTAAGTGCTGTTCTCAGGCATTTCACAAACTGAAACAACACATTTGGATCTCCTGAATTCACAGCGGAAATGCTCCCAGCTCTGGGGTAACATGCAGTAATTATTTGATTGCCTACAATTTAATAACATTATGGAAAATTTCAGTGCAGGAAGAAAATAATGCCTCTTTCTTGTAATTTAGTCAGGAAGTAGGATTCAGGAAGCTGGAGTGTATTTTGACCCCCACACAGCCCCCTGCCTCAAATGTGCTCAGGACATGAGTGTTAGTCCTGCAAAAACCACCACTGGGTCTTTAATGGCCACATGTGGCCAAGATTTTGACTACACGATAATTCTCAGACAGTTCAATAAAAGAAAGGCTGGTGAGCTTTCTCTGCTGGGCTTGTTCCTAACCCCATGGCTCCTGATGGAAATCACAGGCCATTTGTGCATTAAGTTGGCCCTGTTTCTTTTCCTGGGCTACAGAAATGAAAAACAATAATTGGATCCTTCAAGCTGAAAGGACATAGGCCCAGTGCTTAGTCCTTAATGCAGTTATACAAGGTGACAAGCAACAGTTTCAGGAGCATTTTAAAACCATCAGATAATCAGTACAAAGGGTGAGTAGCAATGGTGGGGTTCACAACTAAACAGATAGGGTATCGCCTCACATTTGACCTATTTCACAGCATAAGCATCACTTCTGCCCCAGCTGTCTTTTAAAAGTTATCACTGGATATTGCTACCAGTGAAAAACAAGAGGTAGGTACCACAGTCTTCCACCAAGGTGTTAAGTGGGCACCATCAAAGGCTGAATTTGCAATTATTTTTTGTAATATTTCTTTAACATTGGAAACAAAAACGAATGGCCCGATAATTGTGCAGGGCAGACTGTCAGTGGGACTCTGGCTTTCATATAACCACAGGTACAACCAGCCAGCATCAAGCATATTTAGGTACCTCACAGGCAGCCTCACTTTTACAGAAGAACTGGGCAGTCCCATTTCCACTCTCCTGCAGTTGCTACAGGCTGACTATTGCAGAATTCAGGACCCTGTCAACATGCCAGGCTGGAGCTGGCAGGCAAAGCAGGCAGGAACAACACCATAGGAGTGTAATCATCCTAGTATGCCTTGCAAAATGAATCCATGCTACTGGAAGAATAAAGCCATGCTGATCAGCAGGTACTTGCATGTTAGAGGTCCTGCTCCAAAGGTATGTGTTGATTCACAAGCTTTCCATCCCATCAGGACAGAAGATCAGCCCTGCATACCATCACATACCATGGGGAACAAGCTGCCAGAGTAGGAGACTCCTCTCAGTATCCTACAAAAGTATTGCAACGAGGGCAAAGGCCACTAAGTCAATGAAGGGGTAAGCAACAAGGAGGTGGTCCAGGTGAATCCAGAGAGAAGGTAAAAGCAGCCACAGAGGGCACTTTTCCAGACTGCTCCAGTACCTGAACATTTGGCACTTCAGTACATGACTGTCCTCAGTTTTACGTGTTCTGTTGTATAGAAGCATGCAGCTGCTATATGGTTCCTATTTCTAATGAGGGCACAGATCTACCCTGGGTGAAATCCAGGTGTATGCAAGTGGGACTATCCTCGACATGGAACAAAGTGTTTTTCACCACTGGGATTCCATGCACCAAGAGTGGTTCCAAAGAATGTTTATTGATATGGTGATAGGCATTTTATATGTATAATGGGAAGGTGATCTTATGCTATGCTTCCAAGATTCCTTGCTGCAGGGCAAAGACAAGAAAGCCAAGCTATCTACAAACAGAGGCAACAACTGGCATCTTTCCTTTAACACAGAGAGCCAGCGCCCTGCATGCTGGGTTGAAAGACAAATGATGTGGCTTGTATCCTTGTCTGGTGTTAGTGGTCTCTGCTCCCTGCATTACAGGGACACAGACATTTTGGATATACCATTTCAGTACTGTCTCAGATTTATAGTCAGCAGAGCTGGAAGTCTATTGCAGCACCTCACACATTAAGACTAACAACGATGACAGGGGAGAGCTCCTCCTGCTTTTGGGTTTGTGTACCTCTTGGTCTTGTTCTCCCATGCTGACTGGGCACTGTAGATCAGTACATCACTGATGTCTCCTAAACGAGGATGGAGCTTGCATTGAGCAATGTGTTCAGGACACATATTCCCGTATGGATTTCAAAGTACGCAGAAAGCATTTCAGTCCATGGATGAAGAAACTTACGGAAATTTCAGATATGGCTTGAAATTAGTAACAAATTGGTACTGCTGGGCAGATTAATGTACGAAGCTTTGATCCCAACAATTGCAACTCCTGCTCCTGGATTACTCCTTATCTAATATGACTACATTAGATGATGCATTTTGCATTGCAAAGGGCACAGATCTGCATTTGTGGTGCTCATTAACCCCCCTTTCCATCATGGCACTTGGCTAATGCTGCACCTGAGCTCTTGCTTGTGTTTTACTCTCAGGTACTTGGTGGCATAAAGGAGTTGACCTGCAGGGACTGAATGCCACCCTCATCAGACTGGTCAGGAAGCTTGGGATTTATCTGGAGGGAACTAGCAGAGTGATCATTTAGCCTGTATTTCCACATGAAACAAAGCTACAGAAAACCACAGGTTGAAATTCACAAAGGCTTCTTTCAGCCCTAGGAGGGTCCTTTTGCCTCTCACACCCAGTATAGCCAGATGGTGCTCTCGCCCTTCCCTTCTCTTCTTTACTCAAGTGTGCTAGACACCAAGATTCTTCAGTACTGAGAGTGTCAGAATTTAGACTTCCTCCTTAGCCATCATGTGCCACCAAGGGAGACTATCATCTTATTTTACAGTCATAGACCAATTTGATCTGATTTTCAACTCGCTTTCAGTTTTGGGGTCCTTTCCCCTTGCTGCCCCAACCAGACAGCTTTCTCTGAGGTGGATGCTGACTTCTTTCACCCTTGTTTGCTCCTGCTTCTGCCTCACTGATCCCCCAGCATGGAGCTATTATCCCAGCATTTTTGTTTTCTGTGGTATGGGCAGCATGTGTCTGGATCTGTGATTACTAGTTGTATCTCTGTGACTCACCAAGGAATGAATACTACTTGATCCAGCCTACATGTTGCTTCTGCTCAGCTGGTGCCACTGCACATGCTTTGAACCAAGCACCCAGCTTACCTCTGCAGAGGAGAGCTCTGCTCACACCTGTGCATGAAAACTTAAGAGTCATGCAGCACTACTCCTCTTTCTCTCTTTAAGAGTTAAATTAATTCTTGCAGTAGCAGGGGCTTGTGCCTGGCATTAGGAGAGGGTGCCGGCAGCAACATCTTCAGGTGCAACTGGGTGGCTGCTGGTGCCAGCCAATGCAGAGCTGCAGGACCATTCTGTCTGGGTGAACCTGTAAGAGCAGTGTCCCCAGAGCTGCTCTTTATGTTAAACCACTTACTCTGTTATCTCCTAGGGCAAATTATTTTATTTTTTCCCCTACTGAAGAATATTAATGCCATTAAAATAATAAGAGATTTAGAGTATCCCTTTGTTTAGACAGTGACATGCCACAGTGACAGGCACAACATAAACAGCTAAACACTGAGATAACCAAACACTTAAGCTGGTGAAAAAACTCTCAGCATTTTTCCCATTCCAAATTCTTTACAGTAATCTGATTTGACTTGCAGCACAATGCATACTTCAGTGATGCCTGAATAATGACTAGGCAGGGAATTAACTCCCGTATTGGGTTAACATTTTCACTTTCACCCAGAAGACCTAGGCTCAAATCCCAAATAAATCAATGGATTTAGTGATCTCATTCTAGTTCCTCGTGGTCCTTTGTTCACAGCTCCCAGTTTGATAGAGCTGGGGGCCCTGCCTGCCTCCTGCAGAAAGGGGCCAGCATTTAGGTAACAGAGACAGTGTGGGTCAGAGAAGAGGTTTGTTATTTAAAAAACAGCAAGTTTGTGTGACCCAGGGATCTCAGCTGCTGAAGCAACAGGGGTAGGGCAGGGAAGGCTTTCACAGACCAACAGCATTGCCATACTACCTCCTGGGTGTTAGACATTTGCTGCTGTCAAACACCATGATGTTAAAAAAAAACCACAAAACCCCAAAACAACAACAACAAAACCAAAAAGTAAACAAAACAAAAACTAAAAAACCTGTGTAGCAGATGTTTTCAATATAAACTGTCTGAGTGTGACCAACTGCAGATTTGTCTCTCCAAGTTTATGAGTGGGAGAGCAAACGTAATTCACATAGCCTATGGCAGGGTTGAGGGACATCTTCAGTATGTGACTGTGCTGACAACATTTTATGCATCCTACAAAGATGGTAGCATCATAGGGCAGGACAAAACCTTGCACCTATCAAACAGGGAACTTAGAAACTAAACATTCTTCTTGTGTCTGGCATTTCCTGCATTGCTGTTGTCCTCCTTGCTAAGGACACTGAGATGGCAATGGGTGGCATTTCCACATCCTGTTATCAAAAGCTAGATGCTTAGCGCCTGTACTGGAGCCTGCTAATGACGTCCGTGAAAGCTGAGGTGCTCAGCAGCTATGAAAATTACCTCACTACTGCCTAGACACTCCACTTAGGTTAAACAAATTGAAAGGCTGCTTTGTTTTCTTCTATTTTTTAATTTAATTTCTCCTGCTAAGACCATGCCTAAAGCACAACCAGTAGCACCACAGATAAATGCTGTGGAAAATACCAAGTCAGAATATTCCATTATTTATTCAAAATGTGGGCAGCAAAATGCAAAGGTCAATGAAATAAAGCCATTTATGTATCCATGGCAAATATAACTGGCATTAAATAGATCATGCAAGTAGCACTCCATCCCAAAGAAGACTGGAAGAGAAACATACCTCAAAAGTTTCCATGAAGCCTCATTCAGCATGTATATCTACAAGGACTAAGTGCTTTTTAAGAGATTCATGTGCACAAGGTTTAACAAGTTTTCCTTCTATTTTTCATTTTCTCAATGATCCAGAGAGATAACATAGCTCCTCATCATGATCTCCATGAAGAGTCATTTTTGGGGAGCAGAGGTAGAAGAAGGTCTTGGTGCACCAGCACTTCTTACCTCCTAAGAATCCACAGCTTTTGCCTTAGAACAACAGGGAATTTCATCATGTTTCTCCAGAAACAGAAAGCCACATCCATCCTGTCACAATTCTCTACTCTAAACCAGCACAGCCAGTTACCATGTCCTGGCTACAGGCAGGAAGTGGAGCAGGCAACTGCTGAGACAAGCAAGAAAAGCAACAAAATCCCAATGGATCCACAAACACCACCACCTTCTGCATACCTCAGCAAGACAAATTCAGCCTGGAAGTCCACAGCAGCTCCTGGGAAATTACTTACATGAGGTTTGAAAACATCATACAGACCTTCAGCAGCTAGAATGGGTCAGCCTCCTACCCTGCAGTGCAGCTGCAGCCACTGAGGAAAAAGAAAAGAAACAGGCTGGCAGAACATGCACTACCACTGCCCTTTTGCACAGTCTGCTCCTGCCAGCCAAGAGTGATGAAGCCATGAAAAAGCGCATCGAGAGACCAAGCAAAACTAATCTCACACAATACATCTCAGCACATGCAGCTCACAGTCAGGAGTCAAGAATTAGAAGCTCTTTAAAAACATTTCTGTGTGAGATCTTTGTGGTGTTAGGCAGTGCTCTGCAGCTCAGCAAGCCAAGGTGGGGCAAAGCGCTTGAAAACCGCTAGGCAACAGCTTCACAGAGGGGTTCTGAAAAACTCTTAGCCTCCTCAAGAGATTTCCAGAGACCACCCCAGCCAGGCAGGCTAGCAGCTGGTGAGCCTTTGCCTTCACCCCATGTCTCCCAGGGCAGGACATCATTGGCTCCTCAGGAGCCATACACACCATGCTGTTTGTGCTCACGCTGTTTACACACACGAATTTAAAGCATCTCACCCGGTTTCTCCACAAATTGCTGCATTCAGATGAAGTGGCAGCTGCTGTAATTAAGACACAGTTAATTACATATCCCCTTAATTGCAATGATAGGATTTTGTCAGTTTGGTAAATAAGAATTGTTAGGTTTCCTCCAGCAAGTGCAGCCTCAGTGCAGCTCAGACGTGGCTCCCTTTGTCTCCCAGTGAGTGGCAAGCTGTTTGATGTGGAATGGGGACGGTGGCTCTTAGGTGGCAAAGGTGCTTGTGTTAAGCTTGCCAGCAAGCTTCAGCTCTCCACAGCCATCCAAAAAGCCTTCGCAGAAGGCAGTGTGTGAAGAGAAAGTTTTAATGCAAGCTGCAATGCAAGTGCAGTGCTAGGAAACTTGGAGGGGAGGGGGGTATAAGTCAACATGAAAAAGGTGACTCTTCTTGCTCCTTTAATTAAAAAACAAACAAACAAACAAACAAAAAACAGGAATGAGTTGGATTTCTTACAATGAAGAGTGGAATATCCCACTCACCTGACCACAAACATAAGCAAGCCCAGTGTCAGCCAAGAAACATTTAAATTCCAGCTCTGTCCTCAAGAATGACTATAAAAAGAACTTTACAGGTTTATCTATTGCATCCCAGTTTTTCCCTTACTGCCTGTGCCAAATTTGTAAATTGCTCTTTCTCTTCTAAATCAACAAGTCAGCAAAGCCTAGGGTCACCTCAGGCATGTGCCCTCTGCTACTGTCACTCTCTGCTTCCTCTCCTGTGCAGTCCCACCCCTTGCAGGCAGCTCTTCAAAGGACAGTCTCCACCTGTGCCAGCATTTAACAGGTTGACACAATCTTGTCTGAGGGGAGAAAACAGGAAGACAGAAGGGTTGCAAAAAGCCAGGACTGAATCATTATTGCCTTTTTCTGGACGAGAGCAGATGGGGATGGCCAGAGCCTGGAGTGAGCAGGGTGGTCAACATGAAGAAAACACATTTTTCCATCCTTTTCCATCAAGGCAGCTTGATACCAAAGTAAGCAAGAGAGAATCTGTGAGGTAATGTATGTCCTTTCTAGAACTGCTTTTCAGTGATTCAGTACACAGTTATCATCCATACTAACCAATGAATTGTGGGTGACCAACCAAGTATGTTCAAGGTATTCTCACACAAAAAAATGTGGCAGAAAAAGTAATCTAAGATTATCTGTGATCATCTTAGACAATCATTAGTTATGACAAAGTTATAATTCATTAACAATGAAACCACTGGTTGCATTTGCCTCCCAATTCTTTACCCAACAGGCAAATACGAGCTTTCTTCTTATGAGAAGCAGCAGCCACCACCTGCCTGGCAAGGCCCTGTCACTGTGTGAAGTTACACATTGTGGTTGAGTGTTACCCCTCCTTGCTGGCATCTCTGCTCCTCCCTGAATTCTTCAGTGGGCCAAGTCAACCTGCTGAACCATAAGCACTTCTTTGCTTATTTTTCACTGGTTTTTTTCCTGCCTCGTTAACAAGGTGAACTGGTTTGGCACAAGGTTCAGCAACCACAAGGTGAAGATCAGGACATTTTCTTGACAGCATTAGCAAGCTGCTGCTAACAACTGAAATGGTGATATGTTCAGGCTTGCAGGATGTTTCTGTAAGCAAATAAAGGAATGTGATCTAGACAAAACTGCTTTGGGATAGATTAGTAAAGAAAAAGAAAAAAAATCACACCCTGAAAAATGGCTCACCATCAAAAGAGCAAAATGTATTCAGTGAACAGATCCTGCTTCCATACAATTACCATCTTTCGCTGGTGAAGTGAGCAATGGTATAGGAAGTGCACTTTGTAAATGTGCAGGTGATGCAAAGCTGAGAGGTACATGAGAGAACAGGGTAAGAGTTCAAAATTATTTTAACAAATTAGAGAAACGGTCTGAGAAAAACAAGCTGCAACATAATAAGGCTGTGGGCAAGTTTCTACGTGGAAACAAATCAGTAAAGCAAATGCAAAATGGACTGAAATATGAATCAGCAAAGCTATACCATTGGAAAGATGGTGAATATCATACAGAATCCATAGTTACATTTCCTGATGCATGATCTCATCCATCCCTCTGTTCAGCTCTGCAGACATCATAGAAATGTGACCCTTTTCAGGTTCCAACTCCCCAGTGACAAGAGAAAAAAACCCCAGCCTTAGAGATCTCTAAAAATTACCTCAGAACAGAGCTTCAGAGAATTGATCAGCCTGAGGAAAAAATAACTGGGATTTAGCAAATCCCCCAAAAGACTGCTGCAGAGCAAAAAAGGACTGATCTGACCTTCCCATTCACAGCAAACAGACCATTGAACAGCAAGCTTAAATTGCAGCAGGATGAATCTGAATGGATGGTAGGAGAAACTTTCTAAGGGTGAAACACTAGAGCAGATCATCAAGAAGGCTGTGAAGTCTCAGGGAAGGACATTAGGCAAGTGTCTGTCTGGATCAGTGAAGGCAGCATCCCAGGTGCCACTGATTCGAGGCCACTCATGGTCCCTCCTGGTTCCAGGGTCTGTGCCTCAGAAGCAAACGAAGCTCTTCTTTCCTCCCTGCCCCACCTCATCTTTCCTGAAGCCTCCTTATTTCAGTGCTGAGATGTAGGTCAGAGCTCATATGACAGAAGGGTGCATAAAAAGATCCAGACTCAAATTACGTCTACGTTTCTAATTCCAGAAAGGTTAAAGAAAGTCTTACCTTCTGCCTATAGCAAGATGTACTAGAGAGCATAGCCAATAGCACAGCAGAAAAAGGTTTACCCTTAAAGACCCAGCTCTGGATTCCCTCCTGTGTCAGCCTTTGTTTTTCCACCCTTTGACTTTCTTCTTTAAACTTCAGCCAGGAGACCCTCCTACACTCAGATCTAGGAGTAACTTGAAGAGAACGCAACCTGAGGACTAGTAGATGCTATAGTCTAATTTGCCAAAGTGCAGCATCTCTCAGGATGGAAGCTTGGGTGTGCAGGGGCACAAGTTTTCAAATTATTTGCTTACATATTAGCTTTTCCCCTGTTGTCTAGCTCTTAAGTCTCCTTAGGTCCCCATCTTCAGTATGACACCACTCCATTTCATTGTGTATATATTCAAACAGCACTCAGAAATGCACTCACAGGGCTGCCATCAGTGGGACTGCCACCTTTGCTGTAAGGCTGAGGAAAGAAGGAACCATCAAAAGCCAGCCTTAGTGAAGTAGGAAGACCCATTCTTGCCAGCTAAGCAAAGGGAGCTCAGGCAGATGGCCCCCACAACTGTGCCTGCAAACCTTGCTTTCCCTGATCCTCGTCCTAGATTTATCCAGGTCTGTAATCCCGTTGGGTGAACTGGGCAAGGTAAGCTTACACTGAAGTCTTAGTCTTCACCCAATCTGTAATACCACTTAGTTAAATAACCGTCGTTGGTGTGGGCTTCCTCAGTTTTCAAAAGCAGAATGAATTTTATCTTGGAAAAAGAACCAGGGTTTTAGTGTGTTAAGCTCAATAAGCTTCAAAGCCAAGACTAGGGTATTTTTTAATTGATGATTATTATTCAGCATGAGCAGTAAATTACAGATGGTCCTGCAAGTTTAATTGTATGGTTGTTCCATGTGGATGTATTGCTTTACTTTCTCTGTCGCAGACTCCCTGCAGGCCCCAGCATTAACCATTTAACCTGTTTAAGGGTCTCTCCTTCCTACTGAGCTTGTCTGTTAAGACCAAAGCCACTTTGGTTTACAGCATTATGAGGGGATTTTAATACATCAGGTCTCAAACGCTCCTGAGACTTGTAAATGAAGTTTTATATGCAAAGTTACAAGAGAAAACTATAACCTAAGTATTCAAGTCAAATGGCAAATTGAAAAAGTATTCTTGGATACATCCAAAATAAGATGATAAATTCTGTCATGAGGGCCTTTGAAGAGTACACCAGAAGAAAGGCAGGCAACCCAAGGGCTGGAATAAAACTTGCCAGTTCTGTGGTAGACAGAGTCACTATTGGCACTATCTCAGGTAGCTGGATTGGCAACCTGAAAACATAACTCCTGCTGGAGGAAGAAGCATGCAATGTCTCCCGTTTCCCAAAGATGTGGGATGAGGAACACTTTCCGCTGAAGCCACGCTGAGGGTAAAACTGAAGAAGAATCACCCCCAGTTGGGGAGAAGAGAGGAATCTGTTGGTGCTGCTGACTATGATAAGGACAACAGTTGTGCAGAACTGGCTGACAGGGATATGGAAATGTTGGTAAATATAACAGTGATTCTCAACAGCTCATATTGTGTGTGAGTGTTGGAGTTGTCACTTTTGTATGTTGTATAGCTACATTTTCCAAGATTGACTGAAATTATCTAAAGCATGAAAATACATTCTTTTGTAGACTAAATCAGAAAAGGAGTTTTTACATCATGATCTACAACTAAGTGGAAGATCCAATGGTCTTAGTTCTAGAAAAAAATGAACTGTGGATGTATTTGAGGAGTTTCTAACACAACTGTGTCATATTATTCAAAACAATAGCCTAAGATCTCTGTTGAGAATCAGTTTTAACATCCAACTCCTGGAGCTGCAATATGAATTCACACTCCAGTGGAACAGTTGCCATGGAGTGGCCAAAACATAATTCATGATGGGCAACAAAATACAGAAAATACCTACTTTGTTTTCCGAATACTCATGAGACAGTGTTTCATACACAGCAACCAGACTTCTTTCCTTGGAAGGTAAAACAAATTCCATAAATGTGACAAACTTGCAGGCCATCAGACCCACGCTGATGCAATGAAGCAGTCTGCACAGAAATTCTGCTCTGAGTCACAGAACAGCACGATGCTGTCCTGAATTACAAAATACTGTTGAAATAAGTTAACAGGTTCCAGCATTTGTTTCCACTCGTAAGACCTGCTACGAATATTGCACAACTCATTTCAAATCTTCAACCTTTCATAGAATTTTTACATGCATATACTGATTCCTTTTTTTCCTGAGAGTCCTAATAGGTATGCTATTCCAGAGCAGATTTTGCTACCAAAATGGAGACTGACACATCAAGCTATGCAAGCAAATTATTTTAGGTCTGTCAGCAGCTCCTTGGCAGGAAAAATAAATAAATAATCAAATATTTCACTTCATTGTAGGAATTTGGCATGTCACAGTCCACCAAGAAACTAAGAAAGCTTACAAATCCTGCACCAGTCTTGCCACCAGGGTAAGCCTCGTGAACCACTCAACATTATGCACATACGCCTGGCTACACTGCAGAAAAGTACTAAGGGGAGTGAGGGAGGAAGGGGAAGAGAGAGAGAAAAAAGAGAAAAAAGGTCTGCCCAGCTCTTCTTACATTAAAAAAAAACACCAAAACAAACAAAACAACCCAACCAAAACTAACTAAACAAAACCCACACAGCATTCATACACAAAAGTATTTCTTCTCCATAGCTTAGGTATGATTCTTGCTCACTAGTCTCCTGCTTGTACCTTCCCTGTCCTCTATTTGCTTGCTTCATCAGCTCAGTTGTTTGTCCTGGAAAGGATGTCTGCAATTTCTATCCCAGGCAACTAGGGAAGGTCCACAAGACACATGCAACCAGAGGAACTCCAGGGCAAGCTTGCTGTATCTGGTTTGGCTGAGCTAGAGTTAATTCTCCTCAAAGCATCTTCATAATGCTGTGCTTTGCAGTGCTGTAGCCGAGTGTCAATAACACACCAGTGTTTTGGCTGCTGCTGAGCTGAGAACCCAGGCTGTGCTTTTGCAACATTTCACCACCCCAAGAGTATGCTAAAGGGACACAGCGGAGCCATCTGACCTGAACTGGCCAAAAGGGTATTCCATGCCATATGGCCTTACCTCAGATACAAGAACGAAGTGAAAGAAGGAAGTTGGGGGATTCGCCCATGGTGTCTGTCCTCCAGAGGAAGCACCAAGCATAGAGAACCCTGCTTCCTGAGACTGACCACCATCTGCTGTCAGGAAGCAGAGATTAACTGCTCTCTCTGCTTTCGCTGCTGCGTGGTCTATTGCTTTTGCTTATCATTAAATTGCTTCTATCTTATAACTGACTTTTGTTATATTTTTCCCTCTCTCCTGTCCATCTAAGAAGGGGAGTGATAGAGTGGCTTTGGTGGGCCTTTGGCCCCCAGCCAGGGCCCAACCACCATACTTGTGTGCCAAAGTAAATGTGTAAGACCTGTGGAATAAGCCTTCCTCTTTTATACCTGTTGTGGGCAACATCAAAATTATTTGTTTTTTTCTACTTTGGCCTACAAGAAGAACAAGAAGAGTTCCAGGCCGAGTCAACCAAAATTACATCAAAAGTTTTTTGCTATACCTAGAGTGCTGCATGATCTGAAGATAAGAAACTACAATGGAAATTAAAAAAATAAAAATGTTAACAAAAAAGAATTGTGTTTCCTCCCCTATGAAAATCTGTTGCATTGCACATCAACTTCAAAATATAGGCAATGTTATTTTTTTTTTTCAATGTCATAAGCTACTTCTGTTGGGAAGCTAAGGCTTTAAAATTTCTAGTAATATTAAACTAATGCAGTTAGTTGCTTGACTGCAAAAGGCACAACCCTTATCATGCTAATTACAAGTCAGATGGAGCCAATTGAACAATACTGAATTATTAAGGTCTTACTGTACATTTCTCAGGCTGTTAATATCTATTAGATTACAGCTGCATTATACTGAGTGCTCATTTCAGCAGGAGATTAGAAAGTACATTTATAATGCTGGCTACCCTTTGGGTGGATCATGGTATTTACATACCATATGTCAGCATGAGATTACAGAATGATTTATGCTTTTTGCCTAGATCTTTCTGTAAACTGCAACTGGCTCCAGTAAACTACAAAGCTGAAACTCCATTCCAACCTGACTTTGACAATTCAACTCTCAGTCAATACATGCATTTTCAAAAAATAATCAAAAAGACCACCAGAGACTGGTATAAACAAACTTCATACAATGCAGCATCTGGCTTGCCATATCTCAACACAAGTAATTCATGCTGTTTTCCTGTCAAGAGTGGCATAAGAGATGAACTAAGCAGGTTTGCTCTGCTGTAAACAAATTATCCCTACATTGCACTGAGAAAACAAGTGAAGTCATCTCACTTTTTTTTTTCCCCCAGCTCTCCCCCAAAGTCATACCCTCTTCTCCACCATCACCATCACCACCACCACTCAGGTATCCCAGTTCCATCTGTATTATGCAGAAGGCAACCAATGAATGAGAACAAGGCAAACTATTTGTACTTGTGCAGATTGTTATCTAAAAATAGTTACTCAAATGCGCTGTAGAAAATGCCAGTTGTGTGTATTGAAAGAGCTAAAGAGTAAATAGTTCAATGTATGCACAAACTGATTCATCACTAAAAAACCCTAACATACTGTAAGAAAAGACATTGCTTTGATATACTTAATATTTCTGGAGCAGCAGTAAAGAATATTAGGATCAACATTATCAACATTATCTGTTTAAAGTTGATTGGAAAACATTTAAATGTGCTTTTAATGCAGAGTATTTTGAATATGACACGTCAAATGAGTTGTATGTAACACTGACCAACAAAAAATGGTGTAAAATTTTAAGTCTTTGGAAATAACACATTATCTGCATGTATTCACAGCAGTCTGCCTTAAGCAGGCAAAGCTGTCAGGCACCAGAGTAAGTATACTTGATTACTATACCACCAGATTTATTAAGTTTCTCTGTTTCAGATACTAGAACACTATGGGTGGGAGACAACTCAAGAGCTGCCTGATACCTTCATTCCTAGCTATTTTGCCTTTTAATTTTTCTAAACCAGCCAAACCTTTGATTATGTTTCATTAAGAGAGCTGGCTATGACAGCAAAAGGAAACTATCCTCTTGTACTAGAAAGATTTCCAGGATGATGACAGACAAAAGCAGCTGTCATGCATTACATCAACATTATCTGTCTGCCACTTTATCTGAAGGTTTTGTCCATTAGCTACATGCCAAAACCCAATTACATGTCAATACAAATGGAAAAGCTAAGCAGCCCTCACTTTTCCTCCTGTTAGTAAGGGAGAGTGACTAAACCCTAGGGACATAAGGGCTATTAAATGCTGCAGTACAGCCCAAGCCTAGGAGAAATCTACCTCGTAAATATTTCAGTGACAGCAGGAATGGCATGAGATCAAAATATCTTGTCTGTCATCAGCCTTGTTAGGTATAACAGGTATCCATGCCTCCTGAACGCATCCCATTAGCAGGAGGGGGACACTTTGAAAGAGAATCAATTCAACTACTAGCCTATGCTGCCACCCTCTCCCTTTACATGCTATCAACAGAAGAGAGGAGTATACAGGAAGGGCCTGAGAAATACATGCTTGTCATTGAACTACAAAGGCTTTTCCTTAATTATAGCCTACCACTAGCCTGCAACAGGCATCCAAAAGCCTTTGAGACTCCTGGCTAATGAAGGGAGAAACAAAGCAGAGCAGGGAAGTTTGGCCAAAGAAACTGCAAGTGCCTTCCAAGCCATTTGACTTTGCCCCTGCTAAACACGCTGATGTTCTCTTCTTCCTTGCTTCTATAGTTGAACATAGCATGGTTTCAAGAGCAGAGCATGCAGTGCTTGCAACAATCTCTATAAATATTTGTTTCTGCAACATTCAGGTTGGTGATAATACTTCCCAGCCCATTTCCCCATATTAATGAAGCAGAAGATAGAAAAAGTAGCATTGGAAGTGGATGGGAGGAATTTGGTAGGACATAATAATTCTCTAACCATTCTTCAATAACAGGAAAGTGTTTGTGCACCAGGCCAAGAATTCAGTCCTGGAAAGCCTAGGCAAAATTGGCATTCAGGGACAAGATAATAAGCTTTACAGATGCCAAGTTTGACTACCTGAAATTTAAAGAGACACTGACAGCACAAATTCTTTTGGTGCCTCCACAGTTACAGGAAGACAAGAATGCTTAGTAACTATTACCTATTGTTCACATTGCAAGGTCAAATCCCTCTATCACCTAGAAAACAGCAATTTTTTTTCCTTCTAAATGAATGTTTTCCTTCTAAACATTTATGTTTTACATATGTGGTCATTTTAGGCTGTACCTTTAAAATTTTCCACAGATCTTGAACAGAAAGTGGTAAAATGTAAATAAATCACTATTGGGTGTAAAAAGGAAAATAATGATAAGTTCTAAACAATCCATTGGACAGATAACAAACATAAGCTAGTAATGAAAACAATCTTTCTCTCTTTTGGCTTCTTCGCTCTGGGAGATACTGACTTTGTGCTTCTGCTGGCTTCTGTTTGACCTTGGCTGCATTGTTTTGGCTAAATTGTAACCTCTCTGCTCTTTTCTCTTGTCCCTTTGTGTTCAAGGGGGTAAGAAGGGGGGCAAGGAAGGGGGCAGGGAGAGAGAAGCTATTAGCAGCTCCCCTGGTTTTGGGCCAGGGGGGTTCTTGTGCTGTTTATCAATTGTAAATACCTGTAAATATTGTAAATACCTGTAAATATTGTAAATACTGTATATTTTGTACATACTCATTGCATTTCATTGCAGATTGTAGTTTTGCTTGTAAATACAGCTTTCATTTGCCTCCATCTGGGCTGGGCTGGCAAATTTAATGTTGGGGGGAATTTTCAACCCACCACAACATAGTTATATCCCTCCTTCTCTTAATAAAGGAACTGGAAAGATAATTTAATTCAAGATGTCCTTTATCTAGGGAGGGATGGTATGGTTCCCTTCTGGACTGTGAAGCTGACAGTAAAATTACAGCCTCATCCCCTCCAGGGGAAAAAAAAAAAAAAGAATACGAAGTTGTTTAGATTTTAATGCTGAAGAGAATGATCTTTGCATGCATTACACAAATGTCTCTCAAAGCATCTACCAATTTTCAGCACCCTGTGTTGTTCTCCTTTTTCCACATAGCACACAAAGTAACATACGCACTCTGTGAACTGCTGTCAGATGCAAACAATTCATCAGAAAATGCTCCTTAAATATCAGTAGTTTTATATTTCAACCTCTGGCCCCTCCCCTTATAATAAGCAATTTTATTTGATGTGTATTGAGAACATAAACATTGTGCTGAACACCTCAACAGCAGGAAACATCTGGTTATGCAAGACAATCTGGAAAGCCTAATATCTTTTATTTTGCATTTTAAAAAATCTTGTATTAATTTGCATAGGTGAAATCTAAAACTACTGCCCCACACTGATACAAACTTGTTTTTAGGAAACAAAGTAAGTTTTATTTTGGAAAAGGAAGCACATGAATATCGTAGTATAGCATGTAAAAACAAAGTCATTCTCAAAAATTCTGAAAAGAAAATATGTAATTATTGGTGCCAAAAGAAATCAGATTCTTTGGAATATATGGTAATGGTTATAACTTAAAATAATTGTAGAACATTTCCCAACACTAGTAGGCCAAAATGTCATATGTCTTGAGGTGAATACTTGTTATTTTCCCTGTGTCTAAAGCAAGTAGGTTTAATGCTTTAAATGTTATTTCTAAAGCATCGTCAATTTATAATTACAAAAACGTCTGTTGCTTTGCCAGTTCTCCAGAGAAAGACCTTCTACTGGCTATGCAGAAAGGAATTTAAAAAGGGCATCAAAATGTTAAGACTTCTTACTAAATATAATTCATTTAATGAGGGAAATTGTTTAAGATATGTGTCTTGGAAGTAAAGAGGTGCAGTTTTTAAAATACCAGAAAATAAATGAGTAACATTATAAAACTTTTAACTCAAAATCAGAACAGTTCTTTAATAATAGCAAATGAACTTTTTACAATATCAACTTTCTAACCTCCTGGGCACACTCCCTGGTAAACACTTGAGTGTCCTCTGTGAGTTACAAAGAGGAAGTTTTCTGTGTTATACAGCTAAAAAAACCTTGACATTCTTAACAGCCTGGCATCACATCCTTTCTTAAAAACAGATCACACAATAATTTAGACAGCATTTATAGCATTATAAAAATCAGAATTCCTCTCATTAATCACTCACAAGAGCAGTCATTACGAATACAACAGCTTTAGGAATACAAATAATGAGGATGTAAAACTATCTGTGCAAAACTGCATTATTTTTACTGTCTAAAATTTCAGGGAAGTAACACCGCCAAAAGCAGAGAGAGGATAACAAAGACAAACAGTCATGAAAGTAATGCTACCTTAGATTTTCAAACAGGAATTACCTTATGTAGTAAATAGTAGGTAAAGAAAAAAAAATCTAGATGGCACCTTGAACACCAATGAGAAGTGTCCTGGAAATTGCAGCTGAACAAGGACTGATACAAGTTCATGTTAAAGTTTCTTTCAGGAATAGCAGGTGATCTGGGGGTATTGATTCTAGCATTTCTTTCCATGCAAAAATCTCTCCAACATCTTTGCTTTGCGGGCTACTAATGCATTTAAGAATGAGCAGTCTTTGGAGGAGTGTGCTTTCTTCCATGCATCTGAAATCTTTAAAACAGCTGGATCATTGACTCCCTGGATTTCCCTACTCCAATCCATTTAACTGCAGGAGACAAAAGCAAACTTTTAGTATAAGTAACACAAAGCAAGATCAGATTGTACCTTAAGATACAAACTTATCTTCTTAAGTGCTTAAGATCTCAAGTACCACCCTGAAAAAAAAACACTGCCTATACTTTAAGTGCATTAAGAAATGGTAACTGTTGTTCTCAAAGTAAGAATGTTATCAGTAACTTACAAAAGCAGGAACTGTTCTGAAGCTGCCATAAATCAGTTTTCCAGATCATAGGAAAAAAGACAGTTAGAAACTGTCAAAAAAGTAACAATTTGAATCATCTCCTAATTCCCAGTTTTGCACAGAAACACAGGATCATCCATTATGAGGAAGCATAGGAGAATTTTTTAAATTTAGGATCTCTTACTGTCACATATTTAATCATATTAATATACTGACTTTACAATGGTAGCAGAACTAAAACTATTACAGCCACCCTGAAAAACACTTCAGCTAGTTATAAAAAGAGGAATGCATATATATAGTTATAAAGAAAGAACGCATATTAGAATTTTCAATTCCGACTAATAAGATTAAAAGTAGTAAAACGATAATTACAAGTATCACCAGATACATCAGAATAAGCACAGCTACAAACTACTTTTCAGTATTTTCAATGTTCATTAAGGAAAATACAATATAGGTTTCATGAAGCAGGAAAAACAAATAACTAACAAAAAAACCCCAACCTAGTAACAAACAAACAAAACTCACCAACAAAATCTGGCTTACTTACCAGGAACACCCAATTCCATTTCTATAAAGCGAACGTAATTTTGTGCGTTTACAGGCAGCTCGTCAAACGTCCTTGCATTTGATATGTCTGTATCCCATCCTGGGAGTGTCTCATACTGAACCTCTACTTTATTTAAGACTTCATGGTTGGCTGAGAAGCAATCAAGAACAAAAATAATGTCAACTAAGATTATATATTCTCTACCCTTAAACACAACTGTAAAGGCTTTTATTCTTTTCTTACACAAGGAAGTGTACTCATAAGGTAACACTGGCACTGAAGGTACTTCAGTGTTCTGTTTTGAAAATATAAGCAGAGAAAAATGAATAAATAAAATCCAGTAACTACTCACTGTGATGATTTTAAGACTATGTCTTTAATTTTTTCTCACAGAGTTTGAGCAGAAAGGCAAAAAAATGTAAATAAATCACAACTGGGTGTAAGAAAGCAAAATGATGATTATTCTAAACACTTTCATTGAAGAGAGAGAAATGTTTTAAGATTCAGTACTCAAAGTATGGGCAGTCTCTCTCAGTCTGTTCTGCGTTACTCTTCTGGCTGGATGTAAAGGTGTGAGAGCTGAAATCCCCCTCCCACACCGACAGTAACACACACAATAGCATACTGACCTTGACAAGCTAAGTTTAACAAACCTCCCTGCTTCTTGGCTTTCTTCCCCTTTGCATGCTTGCTTTGGGAAGGAGGGGGGAAGAAGCATGGCCCCTTTGGGGTCAGGGGGCTTTGTTGTGTTTTTCTGTTGACTGTACGTATTTGTAAATGTTGTGAATAGTGTACATATTCATTGCATTTCATCATAGATTGTAGTTTTGCCTGTAAATACAGCTTCATTTGCTTCTGGACTGAGGTAGCCTGGTTATTGTCAGTGTGGGAGGGAAATTTCAGTCTACCACACTGCAACACCCACCATCAGGGCTTTAGAAATTCTAGCACTCACAGTCACACGTGTATTTTGCGTAAACCACAACATTTTTAGTTCAGAAAACAACTCTTCCAGAAAAGTAATTCCCAAAAATGTTGACTTTTTTTGTTTTCTGAACAAATAGCAAGGTCCAACTCCCCCTTTATGAGGGAATTTGGAGATATGAAAGTAAAATTAGCTATGAGCTTGTACCAGACAATTAAAATTATAAAATAGTTTTAAGATGTTGTTATTCATAGTAGACTCCTGATGCCTACAGACCCTTTGCCCCCAAACTCTACAATGAATCTGTCAACCAGTGTGGAGTCTCACATCATGTATATGAATACTGTTCCAATTCCCATAATAGAAGCAATGAATATATTCCATTTTGTCCTTCATTTAGTAACTTCCTACAATGCTGTCCATTAACTCTGAATGCTGTGATGATTCAAGTACTGGAAAAGATGCTAGGCACACTGTTCTGGAATTGAATCATGCCAGTAATTATCTGAACATTAGTGCTGGTATCACACTGGATAGCAAAACAAAAGCTTTAAGCCTCAAAATGGTGAAAATGTATTAATTTAAAAAAGAAGAAAAAAAGAGGCATCACGCATTCCTGCCTTCCTGAAAAAGACAGGGTTCTGCCAAAGGCACTGTAACTACTGTCATGTAGGCTCCAGTTCTCCTATCAAGTCACTCCTGCAAAGACAGATAGTCAGTCTGGGAATGGGTTTTAGGTTCAAGAAGCACAGTAAAAGCGCAAATACAAAACCACAGCTAATATCCTCCTGTGTGTGTATAGCCAAACTCAGGCTCAGCACATTAAATAATCTGTCCTGGTGCAGGCAAGAGTTCAACACTACCAGTATTGTAAGGACAGCCTTTATAAACTAAACATTTTGAGTAAGGGGTGAAAGAGTATATTATACCCTACAGACTTCAAAGTCTGTAACAGTGAAGAAATGCACAGTTTATGGACTGAGGTGTTCACAGGTTAAGGCCAACGATCCTGAATCAATACTTCTTGTAATAATGACAAACAGATAGGCACATTAAGGATGTTGGGTTGCAGAGACCAAGGAGAAGCACTTTCTTTAATGTCATCAGAAGTAACACCACTTTGGCCTGCTGTCCAGGTATGTGGGAAAACAGAACACTTACATTCAAAGTGCAAAGCCATAAACTAATCTCTAGGCAGCAGAGATGGTTTAGAGTAAGATGGTAGCCCCCCTTTTTCTGAAGGGGGAAAGTGATTGAACACCTAGGCTTGGAGATGCACAGGCATTTTTACTTTAAAACCTCTCTGATGATGCTAGCTCAGACAAAGCTGAAAGCACTCATAACTGATCTGCTCTTGCCTACAATCTTCCATTATTCTATTAGTTAAATTCCTTACATCCCCAAAAGAGAGGAGAAAAAGAACGGATACATTTCTTGCTGTTTCAAGCGATTCACTCATTTTCTTCCAGAAGGTGTGATAAAAGATGATGCGTGGTAAAGATATGCCATAAACTGAGCTCAGTGTCGTAACAGAGGTAGTCACCATCTAGATTTCTCTCCCTTATGGGATTTATCTTCTAGGCATTATGGAATATTCTTTCTTGACAGCTGAATTAAATACAGAGAAAGCAGGTATCATTGTATCTAGTAGTCTGGTACTAGAATTCGCAGAGGGAGTGATGTGATGTTACATCTAAATCAGAAATAGCTGAAGTTTACATCTTGGCACCACTGTAAGAGGAAGACCCTACAGGGATTTCCAGAAACTCAAAACAAAACCAGTCATATAGGTGAGACAAATGTTATATCTAGCACAGTGTCCTAACTCTTTAACCTACAGTAGATGTCCAGGGTAAAAAGCATAAGAAGAAAAGAAGGAACAAAACAAAACAAAACAAAACAAACAAACAAAACCCAAAACCGAGTACGAAGTAAAGCTGCCTGAAAATAATCTCCCAGTTTCCTAAGATCTGTATTTTTGAAGTCTGCTGAGCTAGAGATTGTATCTGTCTGTGCTGAGATCAGCTGACAGGAGGCATGAGCAGGACTAGAACACAGCTTTCACATGCCATTCAAACTGATCAGCTCAGAGGTAGCCCAGAGTTTTATTATTCTTTCATAAAAAACAACTGAACAGAAATGGAGACACTGGCCAGTTCCATAGCAAAAGACCAATGATACCAACTAAAGTAGTTTCCAGTTCTGTCTTCACAGGAGATTATGGAAATGCCCACAGAAATCTAAGCTAAAAAAAAACCCTGAGTGAGACTTGTATGATTCTCTGATCCATCTGGAAGAAGGAACAATATATGAAATATGGCATGTTTTCCTGAGATGGTGGGCACGATGTATGCTTCTAAACTAGAGACAGTTTTTTCACAAGAAGGGTAAATCACTAACATCTCCAACAGAGTGGGAGGGTAGGGAGGGGAATGATACCCTTCCAGAGAGAGTCCCAGATTAGATCTCTTCTAAATTAAATTCAAAATATTGAAGTGGCAAGTTTAAAAAAAGAAAAATTATACAAGTGTGTAGCATGCAGAGATGCAGTCATCAGAAATAATTTAGTGGTCTCCAGAACACAGAGCGGGAATAAAGCTACCTTTTGTTTTTTATGGCAGGAGCAGGGTAATAAGTAACCAGCAGCATATGTGCTGAAAATGCTGCCAAACGCAGAGAGGTGTGGAACACAGAAGTACTGTGACAGTCAGCATACTCCAGCTTACCAGAAGTTCAGCTCAAACTCCTTCCTGACACTTAAGGAAGAAAGCATGAAAATAGCAAAGACAACAGCTTCCACTAAATTTCTACCCAAATTCTTAATTCATAGAGTAGTTCAGGTTGGAAAAGATCCTTGAGATCATCAGGTCCAACCATAAGCCTACTCTACCAAGTTTACCACTAAGCCATATCACTAAAAGCTACATCTAAACGACCCTTAAACACATGCAGGGATGGTGACTCAACCACCTCCCTGGGCAGCCTGTTCCAATGCTTAACTACTCTTTCAGTGAAAAAATTTTCTTAATGTCTAGCCTAAACCTACCCTGGTGCAGCCTGAAGCCATTCCCTCCTGTTTTATCGCTAATTACCTGTGAGAATAGATGGACACCTACCTCTCCATATTGTCCTTTCAGGTAGTTGTAACAGGGTGATAGGGTCTGCCCCTCAGCCTCTTCCTCCTCAAGCTAACCAGTCCTAGTTCCCTTAGATGCACTTCAGAAGACTTATTCTCTTGGCCCTTCACCAGCTTAGTTTCTCTTCTTTGTACCTGCTCCAGCGCCTCAATGTCTTTCTCACACTGAAGTGTCCAAAGCTGAGCACAGTACTCCAGGTGTGGCCTCACCAATGCAAGGTACAGGGGGACAATCAATTCCCTACTCCTGCTGGTCGCACAATTTCTTATAGAAGCCAGAGTGCCGCTGGCTTTCATTTGCCTCCTGGACACACTGCTAGCTCATGTTCAGCCACTTGTGGGTTAGAACTCTTAGGTCCCTTTCTGACAGACAGCTTTGCAGTCACACTTCCCCAGGCCTGTAGCATTGTTGTGACTCAAGTGCAGGATCCAACACTTGGCCTTGTGGAAGCTCATACGACTGATCTTAGCCCACTGACCTAATTTGTCTAAACCTCTCTGTAGAGCCTCCCTACCCTCAAGCAGATCAACACTCTGCCATGGTAGGGCCAAAACAGGCCCAGCACAAACCCAGACAGACCCTAAGGTGTGTAGACATGGTACCCCTCTCTCCCCTCCTTCCTGAAGAAAGTCAAGGTAACACAGGAAAAGGAACAAAGGGGACAGGGCCTGTGCATGTCTGGTAAACAAATTGTTTACCTGGGGTAAGAACACATGTAGTGGCCACTGCTCCCCCAGAAACAAGGCCTTTGTTTCTGCCTTTTATGGCCACAACCTGGCAGAACCATTTTCATTGGGCAGCTATATGCTGGCTTCAGTTGCCCCTGTTGGCCCAAATGGATCTGGGGCAAGATATATATACAGGCTGACTTGTGGTTGCCCTCGCCTTGCCCTTAAACTTTGTTCAAGCCTTGCTTGAATTGCTTTCTTGTACCCATCTTGCATGAAGCTACCTCGAGTTGCCCGGCCCTGCCTGGAGCGCCCAGTCCAAAGCCTGGGATAAAGCCACGAGCCCACAACACAGCAAGCCGGAGAAGCCACAAGCTTAGGAGCCAAGCCTGCTTCCCCTTGCAACATGAATCGTGCCTTGCCTCAGTTTACCCAGGACAAAGCAAGTGCCCATCGCGAAGAATGCATCATAAACTGCCCGCCGTCCACTGAAGGCAGATCAGCCCTGGGACAACGTGGCACCCTTCTTGCTGGCAACCTACCGTGCCACTGCCGCATGAGAGCGCCCCAAAACCTCATAGCTAACATAGTAGCAGCACTCCTCATGTGGGTAGAATCGCGTGTGAGTAATTAATTCACTGCCTTTTGGGCTTAAGGGTTCTTCCCGAGTCTCCCCCCTCACCACGCTGTGGGTGAGCAACATTTTCACTCTTGGATTACTCTCTTTCCATGTTATTTCCTCCCCGTTTGCATAGAATTGTTGTTGCATTTTGCCCAAAGACTGTACATTCCTACTGTAAATATATATTCCAACTGTACAACCATCCTATTTAATGAGTTTTGATAATCTTTCATACTAATAAAGGGTTACTAGTATTTTTATTAATCCCCGTTTGCCATATCGTTCATTGTTTAACACACTCCCACCTAACTTGGTCTCAAATTTAGTAGTGGTGCACACCAACTCCTCGTCTAGATCACTGATAAAGATATTAAACAGAAGTGGTCCTAATACTGAGCCCCAAGGAACACCACTTGTGACCTACCACCAGCTGGATTCAACTCCATTGACCACCACTCTTAGGGCAGAAATAATGGAAAGTGTGGTGGGTGAGCACCTCTCCCAACTCTTAGTATTCTTGGGAGTAACCCATCTGGCCTCACAGACTTGTGTGTATCTAAGTGGCATAGGTCCCTGACCACCTCCTCTTTCAATTGTGATGACCTAATTCTGCTTCCCCTCCTTGTCTCCCAGCTCATGGGGCTGGGAGTCCAGGGAACAACTAGTTCTACTGCTGAAGACCAAAGCAAAGTAGGCAGTGAGCACCTCAGACACTTTATCATCCTTTCTCACCATGCTTCCTCCTGGAGTTTCGCCCTAGTCCTCCTTTTGTTGTTAATGTATTTATAGAAACATTTCCTATTGTCCTTAACAGCAGCAGCTAGTTTTGAGTTCTAGCTGGGCTTTGGTTCTCCTACTTTTCTCTCTGTGTAGCCTCACTACATGTCTGTAGTCCTCATGAGACTCATACAGTAAAGAAAAATACAGTTAGGCAGGTGAGCCATGTTGTGCTGCTATGACCAAAGGTCGGCCACCTATTACCTGGGCATATACAGGGAGCAAAGTGTACACTCAGGAGTTGTAACAACATTCTGGTCTCACCTGAGAGACACAATGAACTGAAAACAAAAAGTAATCACTGAAGTCTCTTACACTGGAAAACATGGCCACCTGCCTATGTCATCTTTAATGATGGACTTCCAGAGAAGGTCCTCCTGGCTTGAGTGCAAGACAGTCCAAAGAGCCCTGAGGCTAGTGACACAGCTACAGATGAAGCATTTACTGAGTAGTTCTCAATTCAAATGTGCCATCCCAATGTGTACAAAGGCCATCTAAAGTACACACAAATGTCCTTAATTTTTTGATAAAGGTATTGGACAGGAATAGCTGAGTCTGAAAAGGGAAAAGCATTCACTGGTTTAGTGAAAGAGTACTGTGTTTCCTGAATAAAAGTGCGTGTCATGTCATTCAGTTTACAACTGAAAATGTAACTGGCACTTCTGTTTGAAGATACTGGAGGGCAAATCAATTAGAGAACTCCCTCAAGCACATGGAAAACCAAGAGATTTTTTGTTAATTCCTTACGAATTTCCCTAACAGATATGTGCTATTTTCAAGGACTACTAGAAGATCAATCAAGGATTCCTTTACTCATAATCACATCTCCATACTACATAAATCATGCTTTGAGTTGTAGCTGATTTACTATAGTTGATCTCCTTATCCACAGAAAGTTCTCTGCTGATGAGATCACATGAAAAACTGTAGCCTGTGATAAGCCTCTATCCCTGAGCTATCACACAGCAGAAAACTCAGAAAAATCAGAAAGACCAATTTTTAATGTTCTTCCTTTTTTTTGGAATATCTCTACTACAGCAAACTGAAAAGGACACATTATCCATAAAAACAATGTTTTGTGATATTTTTGAATATACATATACATTTTTCAGGTAAAAATGATCACTAGAATCACCACTGTCCTCCTCAGAAGGTATAGTTTCTTTCATGCTAAGCTGATGGTCCTGCCTTAGAAGGCAGTCTTGCTTTCACCTAAACTAAGCACTCCTTTCTTTCCCCATCCCTTTTCCCTCTTTTCCATTATATAACAGGTTTTTGGCTGTTCTGTGGACCATTAAGGGTTAACACTGTTAGAAACTATAGGAAAACAACACAGGGAGAGAAAAAACTGGCTTTTCAGCTGGATTAGTTCTCTCAAGTGCTTCAAAGTACATTTAAATGAAGACTTGTCCTGCCAGAAGAGAGGATGAATGTAACAGTGAGAATAAGACACTGAGTTTAGAGTGTTTGCTTGAAGGTAATGCAGTCTGTATTAAAAGAAAGTGATAAAGCAGTAACAACATTTACGTTAAAGAAGGTTTATATAGCATTTTGCATCTTCCTAGTAGACAAATGACAGTATTTGATACCAGTGTCTTTAGCGTGTGGGTACAGGTGTGGCACCAGGTGTCTCTGGGGCCATCTGGGAAGACATTAATGCCTTGATGATGTACAGTTTACAAGTCAAATAGATTTAAGTATCAAATTACATTTCACCAAAATCTAAAACTTAAACAAGTAGACTTACCAGGAAAATGAGGTATGATTTCACCATCTAGTTTGTATGCAACGCCAACTTTGATTTCTGGAAATACATCCAAGATATCCAATTTGGTAAGTGCCAATCTATAAAGAAACATTACTCAGGTTAAACAAGTTCAACAACACTCAACTCTCATCACAATGTAAATATACTGAAGGAAAAATGGATTCCTGCACATTGCAGTTAATTCTCCTACCTTAGAAAAAAGTTAAGACCATACTCCAGTTATCTGGCATGACTTGGAAAAAAAAGATACACAAAACCAACCAAACCAACCAACCAAAACCAAACCAAACCAAAACCCCAAACCTTAACAACCAAAACCAACCCCACCAAACTGCAAAAACCTCCAACAACTTTAACAGCCTTTTTTGTTGCATCCTTAGATCTAGTACTATAAGAAAATGGCAACATTCAAACAGGTACTAATTAAAGTGACTGGTCCATAGCTTTAGGGGTTAGAATTTGGTCAGGGTGCTGCCAAAATACTTAATGACCATTCATTTGAGATGATTTCATAGCATGATACCTGTTGCTCTCTGTTCCTGTCCTCTGCCAAATGTTTCTACCCTACAGTGAAGGCAGCAAAATAATCAACACTGGCTCTGTAAATGCTTGGCTGCATCCTATTCTAGATTTAAAAAGAAGCACAGAGGACCAGAAAGCCAGGGAAAATTAGGTAAAGCATGTATTTGCATAGTTTGATCTACTAGATATTTTATACCAGTTTTGTTCCAGCCATATATTTTTCATTTTAATTAAAATCCTAAAGTCATATTGAAATTCCTATATTTACACATATTGCTGAAGACATTGATGAGTTTACAACTTTCTTATTTTGAAACCAAACCAACAAAAGCTGACAAATTGTATCAGGTTTTAAGGCCTTTCTAATACTTTTGTTTTGGGTTTGGTGGGATGACAAGGCAGGTAGCTTGAAGCATCAAGTAAGCACTAAGATAATGTAAGTGCTTCTTGGATCATTCAAAATGAGAAATAATGTGCTACCAGGGAAAAAAAGAAGTATGAAAATGTCAAATAAAAAAGACATTTAATGCTAGGAAAAATGAGGGACAGTTAACAGTTAACAATCAACAGTTAACAATCAACAAATCAACACTAACAGTCTGAATGTTACTAAATAGTGTATGCATAGTTTACAGTAATCTGCAACATTTCATGATTTCATGTCAAGTTGCCAGAAAAGCTGTCAACAGAACTCACGCAGTAAATCCATTAATCATGTAGGCATATCGAAGTGATACAAGGTCCAACCAGCCACATCTTCTCTTTCTACCAGTGGTAACACCGAACTCTTTACCTCGCATTTGCAGCAATTCTCCAATTTCCTAACAAAGAGATATACTATTACATGAGCCTCTTTTTTTTTTTTTTTTTTAGTCTTCAACACATGATGCAGGTGTATACTTACAACGTTTTACAACATTTTAAATTACCTTAAAAATTCTTCCCCCAATTTTTCACAAAGCTGTCCACTGGGACAAAAACAGAAATACAAAATGCAATTTTAATCAAAAGAATGCTAGTTGAGAAAAATCTCAAAATTTGTTCCTGCTCTAGCCATAGGAATGTCTGAGCAACTGACAATCAGATTTGGGGGTCCTGTAGGAGCAGTCCAGCACCAGAAGAATGAAACATCCAAACACACCATCATCTACATAAGACAGGCAGGCCAAGTTATTTCACCCAGTTTCAGGTCACATCTCACATTATTTTGTTCTGTAGGAAAGGCACCAATTCCAACTCTTGTTGTATATGCTTTCACAACTCCGTACACTTCCCCAACGTTCTGCGGTGGCATGCCCAGACCTGTACACACACCTCCAACTGTGCAGTTTGAAGAAGTCACAAAAGGATATGTGCCTGTTAAAACAAACAAAAAAAAAAACCCAAACCAAACGTAATAAAACATTGGGTTTAAACTAGTTAAAAATAAATAAATCTAACCTGGTGAGGAAAGTACTAGCATTGCACTTACCTTGGTTTTACAAGACTAAAAAATAAAACACACAGTAAATGTATTTTGTGGTCAAGAACCTCTAAGCTTTCTATATACATTGTCTGACCATTCTTTATTGACAAAGGTAGAAATCTTACCAGAGACCAAAGTTAACTACGTAACAATTCTAAATGGGAATAAGACAACAGAAAACCATGCCTATATAATCACTAATAGAACAGTATGAAAATTTGCAGGGAGACTCTTAAGAAACTGGTATTAAAAGGGCAGAAAATGCAAGTTCAGCATTTTTCATTTTGAGAGGAAAAAAGTGCTCTATAAACTGGTCAACACATGATAAGGATGAGAAACTGCAAAGACATTAGAATTCTAGAAAGAAAATTTTGCTGACATAATCAAATGAAAATAATTATTGTCACAATTGAAAAAAAAAAAGACTCCTGGAATACAGCCTAGTTCATTAATGGTGAGATTTTTTCTTACTTTAAATATTCAGATCTCAATCTAAAAGCAGTCTTGACAAGTATAAACTTAAGGATTTTGAGATGTTTAATTTCTTTTTTTTTAAATAATGGAAGATATATCAGAGCATGTCAGTCCTTAGTTAATTTGAATCGTGAACAAATGTTTCAGCCACACAATAATTGCATATAAGCAAGAAACTTCTACCTTACACTTCAGAAATCTTTTTCTTTTGGTTTAAGAGTCAGAGATGGGTAAGAGAGGAACAGTCAAGACAAAAGGAACTGAAAGCGACATAGATAATTTAAAAAAACCAAAATCCTACATTCTCTTCAGTGAGGTTTTGCAGACTAGCTGCAGATACCTCTAGCTTCTTTTGCTTAATTCCTGTCCCTCAAGAGAAGCACAGGCTTACAGGTGATATGCAAGAGCCATTTTCAAGCATTAATTAATCTTTGTCTTTCTTTGGACACAGTAGTTGAGCTTATTTTTTACTGACAGGTAAATATAATGAGACAGTCCTTATTCATTTTCAGCTCCCAGCATACTCTATTGACATTGGTTTATCCTCCTTCAGTATTTAAAAAGACCACACACCCCCAACATCTACATCCCCACCTCCAGACACATGTGAGCTTCTTTACGTGCTCCAGAAGAGTGGGATGGACTGCAAGACTAGGGATTTACGATCTTCACTGCCAAGAGACACACATTCATAAAAATCACTTCAGTACTAAGATTTCCATGCAACAAGGCACAGAAAATGGCTTCATTCATCACACTCGGTAATAAAATATGGCATTGTCAAATCTTTGGGCTGAAACTTGTCTCTATTGTAAACCCAAGTGTCAAAACCATTGATTGTGTGGATTTCATAGCACAGACAGGAGAAAAATCTAAGTGACCCAAACACCTCTGTATGTTTACAGACAGACCTGATGAGTTTCAGAGTATTTGCATTTCCTACACTTAGATGAAAACTAAAATCCTTCCTACCTACAAAAAGCAACCTCCCGTACAGTTTTCTGCAAATATCTCAGTTTTGCATTAAACCTTTGCCACGTGTAGTGGTTTCCCAACTGTAAGAATCATGAATTTATGACTATGGCATTTATGGCTGTTCTGCATTACGGGCCTGGAAAGGAGAGCCTCGCGCTCTCTCACCTTTCCAATCCTTCAGCGGGTGGCTGCATTTTTGCTTGTTACGGGATTTGGTCAGGTATTCCTTTCCCTTTTCCTTCTGCTCTCTATAGATACTGATGTAACCGGGTATCTTTGTAGCAGAGGAGTAAAACATTCTGTGTAAATCAACTGAAAACTCTCCCTCTGCCTTTTTTTTTTTCCCTCTCTTTCTTATCTCTTGGTAAGGAGGAGAGAGAGGAGACAGAAGTAGGAGTGGAGGAGTTTAGCCCCACCATTACACCATGATACATATATTTGATTAATTATTTTCTTTTTCTTTTCTTTCTGTCCTTATTAAAAAAGGAAGCTTCTTCCAACATTCAGATTTTTATGGGAAAATTTCATGCTTACAGGCATACTTTTCATTAAGAGAAGAGGCTTTCAAACTATTGTTCCAACTAAACTATGATGTTGGAACTGCCCAACATCAGAACTCCTATGAGTTTAAAAGAGGGCCTTACAGGCTTCAATTTCAGTTGTAAGCATCTTTCTCACAATAAAAATGGTGTAGTTACAAGGCTAGTGAGACCAAAGAAAATGTGACAAAATGCAGGAGCCAATCACATACAGAGTTATATTAAAGTACCCATCTTTACAATGTAACAACAAAGGTAATAATTCTAAAAAAAAGAAGCTTCTGATTTTATTAGTAAAATTCAAGTGCTTTAAGGAAAATGCACCACTTATAATTTGAGACTAGGATAATCTTTTCACTCTTGCCTCATTAACTATCCACAATACCAGTATCTTTCTCTACATCATGAAACAGTGGAAAAGTCAGTGTTACGTAAAAGGTTTAAAAAAATGCAAACTGATTCTTAAAAAGTCAACACATATTTTGCATACATACTTTCCCTCTCAAAGCTCTCTATTTTTCTTAACAAGTGCTCTCCACAAATGCATACAATTGAGTTATTTAATGTGAAATGAATAGACATTGAAGTAATAGCTACACTATTTAAGAAAAGTCACCTGATCTTCACTGTCATTCAAGTAAATACTTTAGGGAAAGTCTAAAGCTTTTTGAAATAATTTAGTTAAAACTTCCCTCCTACTTATTTGCTTGTCATAGAGAGTACTGTTCTTCCAAAATACAAAACACTGCCATAAGAACAGGTAAGCACAGAAGAGTTTATATTCAGTGTTCCTCTTTCACAAGGTTAAATACATAGCAACATGTGTCTCAAGAAGATTAGATTATACTTACCAAAATCTATGTCCAGTAGAGCTGCATTTGCACCTTCTACTAAGATCTTCTTTGGTGGTCCATGTAAAGCCTCATACATGAAATAAACACCATCCTTTACCATTGGTTTTATTTTTTCCATGTAGCCCTGAATAATACAAAAAGAGTATTGTATAGCAAAATTTCATTACAATAAAGCCAGCCATCGTACAAGAGCTATTGATCCCACGTAACAATTCCCTTATTCCTTTTGAAAGGGAAAAGGACAAAGAAACAAAGAAATGCTCAAGATGCCTTAATATATGAACAAGGGAAGGAAGAACATTAGATTCAAAATTACACAATAGACACATATGCTTTTCCTGAAAGAAGTAACAAAATGGAGGGCAAAAGAAGGATTAAAAACCCAAACAAAATATATTATAGAAATATTCAAGCTTGAGTATAATCATGATACTTTACTATATTCGGTATTTCATTTCCAAATGCCCAAAATTTTTCCCCCAAAACCAGCATGTGGGGAGTTCCACTACTAGCCATGTGAAGCCAACAAATGCATACAATTATAAAGCAGCAGTAACTTGTGATATACACACAGGTATGTTTGTAAGAAGTCATTTACTGGAATTAAGGGTCAAATGCTTGAATGCCACTGACTAGCTGGATGTAAGATGCCAGTAATGTTCAGATAAGCACTTGGTTGTGCTTTTTATCCATGAAAATATATGGAAGTTCTTATTCCAACGATCCACTTCATGTGAAATGTAACACATTGTCTTTCAGAACTGAATCAAGTGCACCAGCATAAAAAAGTTCAAGTAATTTTCCTCAAGCTACAAATACATATATACATATTATGTTTCCACCCTTTTGATGAGTAACCCTAATGTATGAGGGGATTGAGAGTACCCTCAGCAAGTTCGCTGATGATACAGAACTGGGGGGGTTGGCTGACACCCCCTCAGGCTGTGCAGCCATCCATCATGACCTGGACAGGCTGGAGAGCTGGGTGCAGGCAAACCTCATGAAGTTTAATAAGGACAAGTGCAGGGTACTACATCTGGGGAGGAATAACAACAGGCACCAGTACAAGTTAGGGGCTGCCCTGCTGGAAAGCAGATCCACAGAGAAAGACCTTGGACTGCTGGTGGACAGCAAGTTCTCCATGGAACAACAATGTGCCTTTGTGGCAAAGAGGGCCAATGGGATCCTGGGATGCATCAAGAAAGGTGTGTCCAGAAGGTCTAGGGAAGTTCTTCTACCTCTCTACTCTGCCCTGCTGAGACCACACCTGGAATACTGCATCCAGTTTTGGACTCCAGTTCCAGAAAGACAGAGAACTCCTGGAGAGAATCCGAGAGAGAGCCACAAGGATGATTAGGGGAGTTGAGCATCTCTCCTATGAAGACAGACTGAGATCCCTGGGGCTGTTTAGTCTGGAGAAGAGCAGACTGAGAGGGGATCTCATCAATGTGTATAAATACCTGAGGGGTGGATGTCAAGTGGAGGGGGCCAGGCTCTTTTCGGTGGTTCACAGTGATAAGACAAGGAACAATGGGTTCAAACTTGAACATAGAAGTTTTCACCTCAACATGAGGAGAAACTTCTTTACAGTGAGGGGATGGAGCACTGGAACAGACTGGCCAGGGGGGTTGTGGAGTCTCCTTCTCTGGAGACATTCAAAACCCACCTGGATGCATTCCTGTGCAGACTATCTTAAGTGATCCTGCTTTGGCAGGGCGGTTGGACCCAATGATCTTGAGGTCCCTTCTAGCCTCTGATATACTGTGATACTAAGTAAACTGGAAAACACTTTAAAACACTCAACTGCAACTGTTTTTTTAAGTTAACATAACAATAAAAATACCGTAACTCAACATGGGTAACAGATATTACCTAAAGTAAGAAAAACAGAAGTGCAAAGAAATCCATATAGTCCATTTGAGACCTAGTAAACTGAGTACAGTGGCAACTAAAGATACAAAGATATTTTCTCTGGCCTGTATTTCTGAAAGAATTAAACATGCACCTATGCATGTCTTCCCCTGTTCCACACATACCTCAATGATTTTAAACAATTTGTCAAATTTTACTGAAGTTTTCTAAGGGTTTAAAAAAAAAAATCCCATACAGTTAAGTTTCTATAAAATATATGAGCAGAAAAGCTGGGTAAGGGTAAATTTGAAAATTTCTTTCAAATAAGAACTAAAAATTAAAAAAGTTGCACTAAAGGAATTAATACTAATGAAAAAACTCACAACTGTCCCAGCTGTGTGGAAAACATCAAATCAGAATTCATAATTAACCACAAGGCTACTTTACTAGCAATCAGGTTTCATTAGTTCTGCTGCTATCAACTAATATTTTTCTATGCTGTTACACATTTGTTTTCCTTAAGGCTTATAATTATAATAATAATTTGCTTCAGTTCTTGCATGTCAGAAAGACATAAGGAATGAACTTTACAACAAAACATACGTTCCCCAGCTACAATCTTGGTGGGTTTTTTATCTCCTCGTCAGCACGTCTGAACAAATGGAAGTCAAAAATAATTCTCTCTATACATGTCTTTTTCTTAAAGTTTACAATCTTTCTCCTGAAGTCATATTTTGAAACGCTGCATTAATTGGGGTCAAAAGTGTCTTTAAGAATGCTAGGAGACTCTAAAATAAATAGGTAGCAACTTCCCATATATTACATTTTAACTGCTCACCTGAGTGTCAGTCACCAAGAGATTTACACAACATAACTGCACACAGTGATTGTATCATAAACAGAGAGACACGGACTTACCTTAAGCTTTTTCAATTCCCCTTCAATATCTATCTCTAAGGTAGGATATATCGCTTTGTACTGATTGGCTAGCACTTTGAACCTGAAAAGCAAAAATGCTTCACTAAGGTTGTTTGTTTATTTTCCTCCTCATGCTCCCACCACATTTAGATTTTACTGATTACATATCCACAATTATTTGGGGTTTTAAACAATAAAATATTTAATAATTATAAATATGTAATTTGAAAAATTTTAAATACAATTATTTTCATATTTCACAGTAATTTTCACTTTAAAAAGTAACATCAACCAGACGCAACTGCTTACATAGGGTATGACCCGGAAACTGAAGACTATGCTTAAAGCCATACATTAAAATACAGAAATTACCTCTCAGAAAATTCATCAAAATCAGAAACAAGATCACACATTCTGAGTCCACTTCGAGCTGCTTTTGAAGAATATACTGGACCAATTCCTTTTTTCGTAGTTCCCAAACTTTGAAAAGATAATAACAAGTTATTCTTTATATAAAACTAAGCTGATTTTTCTTTAAAGCTAATACATAGCTTAGCATAAAATGAAATGCTGACAATTGCAAGCATTAGGAACCTTGTTTTAAGCATTTAAAACATGAGATAATTTTAACATGCAACTTAAGTTTCAGAATGTCACTGTTCATAGACATAAAAATATTCAACTTCTATACACATCTGAGTTTAAATCTTTCATATTTTAGTGAACTTGTACATATTTGTTTGTACCCAATTCCCAACTTTTCTACCAATGGAACTGAATGTTGACAACACTCTCAAGCACTTTGAACTGAAACTAAAAATTTTCCCAAAAAACTGTCCTGAGGACCTACAGAAAATCCTCCATGAAGCAACAGCATGAACAGAATGGATTTCAAGTTTCTATGCAAGAAATATTTCATTTAATTCTAAACACATCAGTTGGAGCCAGAAAAACAGGAAAGAGTACTGAGCATAGCTGTGCACTTATGTTTAAATTTCATTGTTTTCATTTTTTTCCCCCAGACACATAGAGACTTATTGTCTTCAATTACAAATTCTGCATATGCAGAGTGACCCAAGACTTCTTCAGACTACCTTGAAGGTCCCATACCATAACTCAGTTCAAGAGGAATTCCTTTTTAAGTAGAAGATATAGGTCATTATGTTGAAGAGTATCAAACTGAAATGAGTGAACTGAAATACAGTTCAGAATCAATACATATTTAATTTTAACTTGGTCATTAGTAGTTTGGAATAGATTCAAAACAATACTCTTAATAAAAACAAAATTCTTCCAACTAGACTCAATACTGATGAAGCTCAGGGAGCAATACATGTGCTTCCAGTTCAAAAAGAAAGATGTTCTAATCAACTTTGCATCACAGTTATTTAACTACACCAGGACATTGTGGCTTAAATAACTGACTCTAGCCTCTGTTCCAATTCATACCCTCCACTATGATTTTTTTTTTAAGGAGAAGGTAGTTTCCATTTATTTTGTCTCATTAAGATATGCTAATTCATACACAAGCTGTCAGATAATTGTATTTACAGAAATGAAAGTAATTGTTTAAGTACAACATACTGCATAATTTACCTTTTCTACAACCTTTCTGCAAGGAAAGCTATGTGAGCCTTCCTCCTGACTTTTTGAGCTACATTTGAACAGATACAAGCATTCAGTAAAAAAAAAAAAAAAAAAAGGGCAAAAAACTTACTATTTACAATGATCAATTTTGAAGTGTTATACACAAAAGAATTTTAGTACCAAATATGCTGTGCAGTCAAATCTACAGTTAGATTTATTAGCAGGCTATTTCAGTTCCCCACCCTCAAAAAACATGAGATGGTCTTTTGATAACCAGTTTATGATAGCCTGTTCTTAGCCAACCTGTAGCAGTATCACTTACAATTTAGGAGGAAACAGATAACTTAGTGCTTTCAATCTGTAAGTGCTTTTAACAAGCCTGAGAACAGTTTTATTGTTGCAGAAGTTCAATAACTCCATTGAAAGAAGAAATACAGTGTTTTTGAGAGACCTGAGTTTTTCAGATTTTAATGTAACTTTGTTTTACTATGTTGCTTTAAAACAGATTAATTTGAGAAAATTGACTATTTCTTCATTGGGCTTTCCCTCTCATCTGTAACACTAACTAATAAAGGGGTTCCTTTCAACGAACAGCAGAGTGACTTATTGACAAACACACACACATAAAATGCATGTATGTATGCTCTTGTTGTTTACTTTTTAATTCCTAAAATAACAGGTAATGAGACAGTTGGTACAGCACAGCCAAGTGTGAAAATGACCCACTGTAAGAATAATGGACAAAGCATCACTCAGTATCAAGCTGCATGAAGCAAGATATGCCCAAATCAGACACTCTCTTCAAGGTTATTGGCATGGAAGATACCTTACAGGATGTTAGGGGTTGGAAGGGACCTCTGGAGATCTTCAAGTCCAACTTCCCTGTCAGAGCAGGACCATAGATTGCACAGGAACGCATCCAGATTGGTCTTGAAAATCTCCAGAGAAGGAGACTCCACAACCTTTCTAGGGAGCCTGTTCCAGTGCTCTGCGACCCTTACAGTAAAGAAGTTCTTCCTCACACTGAGGTGGAACTTCCTGAGCTGTAGTTTACATCCACTGCCCCTTGTCCTTTCACAGGGCACAAGCAAGAAGAGCCTGTCCCCTCCTTCCTGACACTCAGCCCTAATATATTTATATACATTTATTAGATCCCCTCTCAGTCTTCTCCAGACTAAAAAGCCCCAGGTCTCTCAGCCCTTCCCTCATAAGGCACATGCTCCGGTCCCTTAATCATCCTTGTAGTCTATTGGACTCTCTCAAGTAGATCCCTGTCCCTCTTGGACTGGGGAGGCCAGAATTGGACACAATACTTCAGATGTGGTCTCACTAGGGCAGAGTAGATGGGGAAGAGAACCTTCCTTGATCTGCTGGACACACTCTTCTGAATGCACCCCAGGATACCACTGGCCTTCTTGGTCACAAGGGCATATTGCTGTCCCATGGATAACTTGTCCACCACGACTCCCAGGTCCTTCTCCCTGGGGTTACTCTCCAGCAGATCACCTCCTAACCTATACTGGTGCAGTTTATTATTTCTTCCCAGGTGCAGGATTCTGCACTTATCCTTGTTGAACCTCATTAGGTTCCTCTTTGTCCAGCTCTCCAGTCTGTCCAAGTCTTGATGAACGGCTGCACAGCATTCAGCTGTATCAGCCAAGCCTCCCAGTTTGGTATCATCAACAAACTTGCTGAGCAGACACTCAGTCCCCTCATCAATGTCGTTGATGAAGACGTTGAACAGGACTGGACCCAGCACTGATCCCTGAGGGACTCCACTAGTCACCATCTCTTCAGCTGGACTTGGCACCATTGACCACCACTCTTTGCACTCTATTTTGTAACCAGTTTCTAATCCATCTCACTATCTGTTCTCCTATCCCACAATTCCTGAGCTTACTCACAAGGACGTTATGAGAGACAGTGTCAAAAAAGCCTTACTAAGGTCAAGGTAGACTACATCCACTGGTCTCCCTGCACCTACCCATTCAGTTACAACATCATAGAATGCTATCAGATTAGCCAAGCATGACTTCCTTTTGGTAAAACCATGCTGACTACTCCTGATAACCTTATTCTCTTCCATGTTGGCAGGTGCGGCTGGGTGCCTCCTGGTCACATCTCCAGTGTTTACCCAGTAGGTGGACACAGGAAATAATGTATTTCTACCCATAAATCCTGCACCCTATAAATCTGTCTGCAAAGTCATTCTCTTTCTTCCCTCTCTGGTCCCATGGGAGATGCTTCCCTATTGGGTGAACAATGGGGGAGTATCTCAGGCCCTCAGGCCTCTTAGGCTTTGCTTAGCCCTAATGCCTGCATAAGAAGGTGGGGGCAGTCTCAGACCCAGCCAGCCTGAGACTAGCCTAGCAGGGGGGAGGTGAGGGAAAGAGCCCTGGCGCTTTTGGGTGCACCCTCAGGTGGGGAGAAGGGAAGCTTGGGACTTTTGGGTGTGGTGTAAGGGACTCTCTATGCCTTGGGTTATCTTTTTCACTATGCTTTGTAGTTTCTGTAAAATACCAATTGCTTTTCCATTTTAACTTTCTATCACTATCCAATCCATTTGTGTGAGCATCATTCTTTTGTCCCTCTTGGGGCAATCGAGGATCTCTAAACTCTAAACCAGGACACATGTGCCTAGAATGAGCCACTCCAGTTTTTCCAGGGATGGAGGGACCACTGACTGGTCTATAGTTTCCTGGAATCTCTTTTCTTGCCCCTTCTGAAGACTGGAGTGACATTGGCTTTCTTCAAGTCCTCAGACACCTCTCTGTTTGCCACAATTTTGCAAAAATGATGGAGAGTGGTAGAGTGACAACATGAGCCAACTCTCTCAACACTCTTGGGTGCATCTCATCAGGGCCCATGGACTTGTGTATATTCAATTTGTGTAACTGATCCTTAACCCAGTCTTCACTAACTAGTGGTGAGTCTTCCCTCCTCCAGGCTTTCTGTCCTTCATCCAGGGTCTGGAGTTCACAGGGGCTGGTCTTAGGAGTCAAGACTGAAACAAAGAAGGTATTTAGCAACTGTTTTCTCTGCATCCTCAGTCATCAGGGCTGCCACCTCATTCAGCAGTGGGCCCACAGTTTCCCTATTCTTTCTTTTACGACTGATATATTTGAAGAAGCCCTTCTTGTTCTCTTCAACTTCCTTTGGCAGTTTTAGTTCTAAGAGGGCTTTGGCCTTCCTTGTTGCCTTCCTACATGCCCTGACAACTTCTCTATAGTTTTCCCAAATGAGAAGTCCCTTTTGCCATGAACTGCAAGTTTCTTTCTTCCATGAGATTTCCTTCAGTAGGTCCTTGCTCATCCATGCAGGTCTTCTAGCATATCTACCCAATTTTTACTCAAGGGAACACACCTATCTTGGGCTTGGAGGAAGCAGCACTTGAAAATTGACTAACTTTCTTGGGCTCCTTTACCCTCCAGAGTCTTAGCCCATGGGATTCCTGCAAATAGATCTTTGAAGAGTACAAAATCAGCCCTGTGAAGTCTACTTACTGCCCTGCTTCTACACTGTATAATACTAAACTCCACCATGTCACAATCACTGTCACCACAGCTGTTCCAAACCTTAATGTCCCCAGCCAGTCCTTCTTTATTAGTTAATACAAGGCCCAGCAATGCACCTTGTCAGCCTGATCTCAGTGCCAGGCAAGACTATGGAGCAGGTCATCTTGAGTGCAATCACACAGCACCTACAGGATGGTCAAGGGATCAGGCCTAGCCAACACAAATTTAGGAGGGGCAGGTCCTGCCTGACCAACCTGATCTCCTTCTATGACCAGGTGACCTGTCTGGTGGATGTGGGGAAGGCTGTGGATGTAGTCTACCTGGACTTCAGCAAGGCCTTTGACACCATCCCCCATAGCAAACTGCTGGCCAAGCTGTCAGCCTGTGGCTTGGGACAGGAACACTCCACACTGGGTTAAGAACTGCCTGGAGGGCCAAGCCCAGAGAGTGGTGGTGAATGGTGCCACTTCCAGCTGGCAGCCAGTCACTAGTGGTGTCCCTCAGGGATCAGTGCTGGGCCCAATCCTGATCATCTTTACTGACGCTCTAGACAAGGTGATTGTTTCCATCATCAGTAAGTTTGCAGATGACACCAAGTTGGGAGCATGTGTTGATCTGCTAGAGGGTAGGAGGGCTCTGCAGAAGGACCTTGACAGGCTGGATGGGTGGGCAGAGTCCAGCAGCATGAGATTTAACACATCTAAGTGCCAGGTTCTACACATTGGCCACAACAACCCCATGCAGTGCTACAGGCTGGGGACAGAGTGGCTGGAGAGCAGCCAGGCAGAAAGGGACCTGGGGTGACTGGTTGATGGTAGGCTGAACATGAGCCAGCAGTGTGCCCAGGTGGCCAAGAAGGCCAACGGCATCCTGGCCTTTATCAGGAATAGTGTGGCCAGCAGGAGCAGGGAAGTCATTCTGCCCCTGCACTCAGCACTGGTTAGACCACACCTTGAGTATTGTGTCCAGTTCTGGGCCTCTCAGTTCAAGAAAGATGTTGAGTTGCTTGAACGTGTCCAGAGAAGGGCAACGAGGCTGGTGAGGGATCTGGAGCACAAGCCCTGTGAGGAGAGGTTGAGGGAGCTGGGGTTGTTTAGCCTGGAGAAGAGGAGGCTCAGGGGAGACCTTATTGCATTCTATGACTGCCTGAAGGGAGGTTGTAGGCAGGTGGGGGTTGGTGCCGAAAGATGAGCCGACGGGGAAGACAACTGGCCTGGACGGGCAAGCATCTTTTGAAGGAACTAAGGGAAATAAAGAGGGTGTATCGCCTTTGGAAAGGGCAGGAAGTAACTCAAGATACGTTTAGGGATGTTGTTAGATTATGTAGGAGAAAATTTAAAGAGGCAAAAGCTCTGTTAGAACTCAAACTGGCCACTTCTGTGAAGGACAATAAAAAGCATTTTTATAAATATATTAATGGTAGAAAGAGGGGCAAGAAGAACCTCCAACGTTTATTGGAGTTGGAGGGGAATATTTTAACTAAAAATGAGGAAAACGCAGAGGTACTTAATACCTTCTTCGCCTCAATTTTAAACAGTAAGACAGAAGGGCTTCAGGATAACTGGCCTCCTGAACTTGTAGATGAGGTCAGGGAGCAGTACCAGTCCCCCTTGTAGTCCAGGAGGAAGCAGTTAGAGAATCGACGGCGGCAAGCTGGAAGAGGCAAGCGGCAGCAGGCAAGTGGCAGCAGCCAGGTGCCACAGCCCTGTGTCCCTGCCGCTCCGCTTGGCCCTGCACCATTTGGCTCACCCCCTCGCTGCCGGGGTCCCAGAGACAAGGCACTTGGCACAGCCTTGCTTCGCACTGCCTGTGGCCTAGAGAATTCCACGAGACATGGCCCTGCTCTCCCGCCACCAAGAAACTTGGAACTGCTCCTGTGACAATGCCATGATTCTCCAGCCAAGGAAATGGATACCCATCCTACTCAATACGTATTTTTCCCACTGCTTTTTCCTCACAATTTCCCTCTGCTCTGGTTCAATCTAACAAACCCAGTTCATTAGCTGCTTGGTGTTGTTTCTTCTTCGTTTACTCCAAGGGAAGCAGATGAACCTTGGCACGGCTACCCCCTCACCCCCTGCTGACCAGGGTTGGTAAGGGGACGACTGGGCCTCAACAAACATCCACATAAATAAGCTCAGGAAGTGTGGGTTAGAGTAGTGGACAGTGAGATGGATCAAGAACTGACTAAATGATAGAGCTCAGAGCATCAGGACCAACAGCATAGAGTCCAGTTGGAGACCTGTAGCTAGTGGTGTTCCCTAGGGGTCAGCACTGGGTCCAGTTTTGTTCAACATCTTCATCAATGACCTGGATGAAGAAATAAGAGTGTATCCTCAGCAAGTTTGCTGATGATACAGAACTAGGAAGACTGGATGACACACCAGAAAGCTATGCAAGATCTGGACAGACTGGAGAGCTGGGCAAAGAGGAACCTAATGAAGCTCAACAAGGTTATGTGCAGAGCCCTGTGGGGAGGAATAACACCATGCACCAGTACACATTAGGGACTGACCTGCTGGAAAGCAGCTCCATGGCAAAGGACCTGAGAGTCCTGCTGGACAAAAAGTTATCCATGGGACAGCAATGTACCCTCATGGCCAAGAAGGCCAATGGCATCCTAGGGTGCACTAATAAGAGTCTGGCTGGCAGATCAAAGGAGGCTCTCCTCCCCCTTTGCCCTAGTGAGATTACATCGGAGTACTGTGTCCAATTCTGGGCTCCCCAGTTCAAGAGGGACAGGAAACTACTGGAGAAAGTCCAACAGAGTACAAGGATGAGTAAGGGACTGGAACATCTGTCTTAAGAGGAAAGGCTGAAAGACCTGGGGCTGTTTAGTCTGGAGAAGACGAGAGAGGATCTCACTAATGTCTACTAATATCAGAAGGGAGGGTGTCAAGAAGGTGGCCAGCATCTTTTCAGTGGTGCCCTGATAGGATGAGCAGCAATGGACACCAACTGGAACACAGAAGTTCCACCTCAAGATGAGAAAAAGTTTTTTTACTCTGGGGGTAATGGGACACTGGAACAGGCTGCCCAGAGAGGTTGTGGAGCCTCCCTCTCTGGAGACTTCCAAAACCCACCTGGGCATGTTCCTTTGTGGCCTGCCTGAGGTGATCCTGCTTTGGCAGGGAGGTTGGACTCAATCTCCAGCAGTCCTTTCAACCCCTACCTTTGCATGATTGTATGACTTACATTCACTTCTGACAATGAAGCATCGTGAGATAGAAAATTAGTCCTATCAGACCTTTTAGTTATCTGGGAATGACAAAGGGGTTCTTAATCCTCAAAAACAAAGGTATTTTTACTGAACCAAATACCTCCAGTAAACAAAACATTAGGGAGCAGGAACCCTTTTTATAAAGCAAATTAAGAACTAGGAACTTCTTCATAAGGCAAAATACAAAGATACAATCCTTTCATTAAGAATATAATCTTTTGCTAGCCACTGGAAGACAGAAGTGTAAGAAATGATTGTTACATACGCCACATTTAAGAGTTACATGGATAATCAATATTTTTTAAAACCTCAATGGCAAGCAATAACAGAGAACCAATGTATTATAAATCATATTTGTACTAAGTCATCCAACATATGACAAAATAAAAGTACATACTTCTTTCCTGCTTGTTCTTGCCTCTGTTGTTCTTGGATGCCATCAGCAGCTTGGTGGAAATCAAATACTATGAAAAATAAGTAGATATTTGTGTGAAACTAATTACTGTATCAGTAATGATTTCTTCTAGCCCTGGTTATCAGTGTGGGGAAAAATACACACACTGAAGAAAAAGAATCTAAATGGTAAGAGTTTTTTCTCCTCTTTCACAAGTTACATTTTTAACAGGGAGGAGCTCTGAGGTTTTTCAGAGATTTTTTAAGTGTTTATTTTTCTGTAATACTTGCACACTGTGTACAGATTTCCTACAAAATAACTAAGCCATTTCAGCTTTCTAGTGGCCCAAGAGAATATAATCAACAACAAAGAAAACACGACATCAAAAAAAAATCCTGGAGAATAGGTTGTAGTAAAAAATGTCATACTGATGAAATTTAAGGTGGGAACTTATGTAAATATTCACATTCATTCTAAAAATTTCTTCAAACATTTTATTTTTATATGACAACACCAATTTAAGTACACTTGGAATTACAAAAACTCCCACCAACATGTTGTGTAAATAGAAGTCATACTCAGAAACCCAGATTATATTTTTTAAAGCATTACATACTATTAATGACAAAGATTATGTCTACCATAAAAAAAGACAATCTGACAAATGACAAGACTCGTGTCAAATACAAACAGTGGTGCAAGAGTTTTGCAGGTTAACAGAAGTCAGTTTGTTTTTCTTAGGTGGTACCTGCCAAAAGTTAAACAACTAATATATACATTACAGAGGAAAGGCTGAAAACTTGCAAGAAAGACTCATTTAATAAGTACTCTAGTCTCTCAAGAACAAGAGTGGGTTTACCTCGTTTGCCTTACCAGTTTATCTTTGTGTTTATTTCCACATATGCCAAATAATTTTAAAGCATTGTATTATCCCTTGAATCTAATTTTGGTTGATCTTTCGTTGCAGACTAATCACTCACAGATCACAGATCAGATACCTATTTTATCATGGAAATAGATCTTCAGATTGCCATCAAAACTTCTCTAGGAGAAGCATTCTGAAGCAGAATGACAGTAAACGCCAGTCCATAACTGGTTCCTTTTACTCACGACCTGTTTAGCTATGAAACCCTTCAACTGCAATTTAATCATTGCTAAACAGTTTTTCTAACAATCTAGTAATTTCCAAGTAATTCACCTACAGTGATTTCTGTCCTCCAGAAAGGAATTTAGTAATTCAGGAACAGTTATTCAACTATACTTTGGGGTACTCAGTATTCCAGTACTTTGGGGTAACTCAATAGTTACCCCAAAGTAAAAACATTTATTCACTTCTTAAGCTATTCCAGATCAGTTAAAAAGAAAAATAAAAGCAAACAAACAAAAAACCCCAACCAACCAAAAAAACCCACAAAACCAAACCAAAATCAAAACCTTTTTCCAGTGTTACCAGCTTTTATCTGATAAAGACAAACAAGTATCCATCTTCAGAAGGCAACTATCAGAGCAGCAGTAATACAATTTCCTAATACAGGCAGTTACATAACTTTTACGTTACAGTATCTAAAGATCTAATTTAGGGGATCAATTTATGCAATAAAAATGTCCTAAGACTGATATAGAAAGAGCCTCTGAAACTCTGTGTTTGTGGTTTGGGCTCTGGTTTACCCCAGGCTCTGAACTGCAGAGCTGCCTGGAACACTTAAGCTGGAGTCAACACTTGACTGAAGAGCTCCCTGCAACAAGGGCAGCCATTCTCTCCATCCCTATAGAGTCCTTCCCAAAAAGTTTCCTTTCTAAAGTATGTGGCAATTTACTTGGTAGGGAGCTCATTTTAGTTTGGAAGTCACACCCAGCTGCATGATTTCCCAGCAGAAAAGTTGCTATAAGCAACACTGCTTTTACAACAAAAGGGGAAATGAATCCTTCAGCCAATTATTTTCTGAACTGCTCTGCAACTCTAATATTTGGCTTGGAAGTGAACCTGCTTTCCTGATTAGGATATGCTTATGGAATTGGATTAATGAGACTCTAAAATACAAACTTGGGAGGGTCTTAAGTGGCGAATTATTTTTTTCTAAGTGACATACAGAGACTTAAACCCCCAAAAAATTATATACCTATATAAAGAGATGGTTAAGAATTGTCTCATTTCTCCTGCCATGGAAACTTCAGAGAAAACAAAGATTAACAAAATAATCAACAAAACCATCAAACCACAAACAGGAACTTACCAATATGAGCCCTGTCAGAAATAATTAGTCTTTTTTCCCAGCCTTCCAGACCTTAAAAAACAAAATGGAATACTTCAAATCATGTTTTGTATAGCATTTTTGTCTTCCAATGTATAAAGGATAAGTATTTTTCATGTCTATTCTTCAGGTAATCTATTTAAAGATGAAGCAATCACATTCCAGGGGACAAAAAAGTAAGATTTCAATCACTACAACTTGGCATCAGCCTATAAAGCTGAGAAAGTCAAGAGTATTCTGCAGATTAATTCTAGCTATTCTACTAGTTCCTCAGTTTCAGCAATCAATATCTTACTGTTTTTGAATAATCTAGACCACTGATTTACCTCACTTATAATAGACTGCTGCCAAGCATGGACACAGACATATTCAAAAACTGAGTGCTTTAAGCAAAGAAAAACGTCTGCAGATAATTCACATTTAGAACATGTGCTCTTCTGAAACTGTAGAGATTCCTTCTGTCCATACTCCCCTGAGGGCCTTGGGACTTCTAGTGAGACTCATGTCAGAAACTAGCAGGCCAAGAGAGCTCTGGAAAAACATGTTGTACGTAACCTCTACAGAGGCATTCTCTGTCTAAATCTTTTGAGGAGAACCCCACAAACTATTTTAAGACCAGTATCTTAAAATTGTCTCACCTGTTCCTTTCTTTAAGTTTTTTTCAGTTTCTTCAAAGAGTCCTGGCAAATGAATTACAACGCCGTTTCCTGAAGACAATCATGACACAAAATACACAATTACACTGACCATGGGCAAAACATTCTAATTCAAAGACACCTGATGTTTTGTATGCACAATATTTAATTTTTTAAACTTTCAAGACACTTCCATTTTTATTCTTAGGAATTTGTCTGTAAAAGACTGATTTACACCTGAAGTAGGAGTTTGAATCTCTTCAATAAACTCAACAAACTTTCAATTTAGATCAGGACAAACAGTAAACAGCATCGTGGGACAGTCCAGAATGTAACTTCCTCTTCCTCATCTCTAAAATTAATGTTCCTCTTTGTACTTCATTTTAATAACCCTACTGATTTTTAAAAGCTTCACACATTTCTATCATCATTATAAACACTAGGAACCCCTCAGGCGCTCTTCCGCTGTAAACAGACACAGAATACTCTATAGGTAGAGCTGGGGTTGTCAACAGACTAGCAAAAATAACAGAGGAAACAGCTCCATCAAAAGCAAGCTTGCTTTCCTACAGCTGCAGTACTGCTCAGAAAAAAGACTATTAGGTTGTACAATTAATCAGTATCACCGAGTGCCTAAGAAGGAGTATTTCCATGTAATAAAATTGGATCATCTTAAGGTCATACAAAACTCAGTAGATCCACAGCTATCAGTATGATGACATCTAGCAAAAGAATGAAGGGACCTATCATTTGAAACTATTTACCTATTACCTAACAACACATAGTTAAAAACATTCTAAACACTAAAATACAAAGTATTTAAAACTTCTTCACTATAACCTTCATGGCATGGTCCTAATCAATAGTAGTAATTTATTATAACACTCTAATTATTTTGTCCTTGGCCTATTCTATGAACCTGTAACCACTTTGGGCAGAATCTTAAGCCAGATAACTTTTTTTTTTAAACACAAGGTATTTCAAACACAAGACCCAGAAAAGAAGTTAGAACAGTAAACTTCAGAGCAGACAAGAGACAGCAGATACAGACAAGAGGATCTGTAAAAATCTCTCTCCTGCATACTGTATTTTTAAAGGATGGTGTCTTTCCTACCCAATATTAAATCCATCAAACAGCCATCCTTTTTTACTGTTTTCAATCAATAACAGTTTAAAGAAACATAATACAGTAACACATCAAAAGAGAACAGAAGTAGCATCATCTGCCATAGCCCTCAAAACTAGAATCAGGTTAATATCCCAGCCTCACCTTCAGCAGAGGGAATCTACTTCCATGCCCACTGGCTCAGTTTCTGTAGAAATTTATGCAGGGGAAGTTGATCCACAACTATTCAACTACCAAGTCAGAACATAATAGCTGAAAAGAGGCTATTAACCAATTCTCATCAAGTAAAGAGTTTATGTTGACTGTTGAATACACAGTCACTACAAGCTGGACTCAAGAGCAACGCAGTCATGATTGGATAAGTATACCGTGTAAGGAACAGGAGTTTTGGGTATCAATAAAGCAGAATGGAAATATTGATAGGCCATAGCCTTTTAGTGACCCAGGCTCACCTGATTTGTGAAACAGCGCACAAGCATAGTTACAATGCTGTGTAGACATGTTTTATACTTATTCTCATTTTTAGAAGATTTTAAGGGCTACACAGCATTAAGTAGGTTGGTCATACAAGCTATCCAAAGGTTGAAAGAGAGAGAGGAAAAAAACCCAAAAGATACCACAACCAACCAAGACCAAAACAAACAAACAAAACAAATGAAAAAAAAAAAAAAGAAGCAAATAAACAAAACATAAAAACCCATGTAGGATTGGAAACAGGATTCCAATAGAAGGAGGGGATAAGTAGGCCTGTAGAGACAGACAGAACAAGCTAAGCCCCCTTTCAGGAAACAAACATAATTTATCCTGACATCCAATAGAGCTGTCACAGCCCTAAACCTTCTAATATACTCTCCTGAGATATATAGTTGATAGAGGAAAATAAGAGAATGAAGATACGCTAGGCAGCTAGCTGTTTGCATTGATAGGACAGATAAAACAAGGATTAAATTTCCAAGACAGTAAAATAAACTTCTGAAATCCAAACTTTGCAACTGAGTTCAGACAATAAATACTAAGAAGACAGTAGACTATTTCAGGCCTTAGGAGAACTTGTGGAAGAAAAACTGTGATCCTGTATGTCCTTAGATGTATTTTGTTATTTTACTATGTCAGAGATCTGTAATCACAGGATTATCTGTTTTTTAGATGCCCCACTTACCAATGAATGCAGTGACTTTTGGATTGATGATCCCACTTGGCAGAAGATGAAAGTCATACTCCACAGAATCCACAACAACTGTATGCCCCGCATTATTGCCTCCCTGGGGTGGGAGAAAGGAAAAAAGTCTTAATAGTTTTTGATAGGAAAGGCAAATGAACACATGGTGTACAGATGGAACAAACTGGTTCCAGCACCAATTCTGCAGATTTCATTTCTGTTACTGACAAAAGATCTTTCAGAGATCTCCTTTTCCCAGGAAATTACCCAGCCTCATTTTGTCAAACTTGAGAATTTCAGCATCATATGGACTTTGGACAGTATTTTGGTTCATCAAAGGTACAAAAGCTTGGAATAAGATTAAAATATTTCTAAAAAATATTGGATAGAAACATAAATATTTTAAATCATGCCAACATTCCTAAAAGCCATCATGAGTTTTACTAGCTTCCTATTATAGTTATGGAAAGCATGTTAAAAAAAATCACCAGTTAAATTGAATATATAAATGCATATAGTTCCTGGAAAAGGTAAGTCAAACTGTTTGGCAATGCCATGGGCTTGCTCTTATGAATTTTGGGTTCAGTCATTTGAATGTTTTTCTATGAACAGTAACCAGGAAAGCTAACTTATTCATCCTGTACCTGTAGTAATCTGTCTTACTACTAATTGACAGCCTGTGAGAGTACAGGTCGTTTATATCTGAAGCATGCTGTTACACAGTGAATCTAGAGGCAACTAAGATGATGTGGTTTCATAAGCTACAAGAAAAATTTACATAGAAGCTAACACTTTACATTTTTAGTTTTTTTTCATTATGACAAAGAGAGTATTCAGAGATTTCTTAACTTTGAAAAAGTATGCCACATATACAAAAAGAAGCCTGTGACCAAGTCTTAAAAAGGGTCAAGACAGGCTTATGAAACTAAAAAGATTACAAAATAGTTACCAAATATGCCAAGTCCTTATTTGTTGTACTTTTGAAAATAAGCTTACACGCTCTTGTGACTGAGTCATTTGTGCAAGACAAGGTTACATACAAAATGGTTCTGTTTGTTGTAACTAAAGGAACACCCTTTACAGACACCTTGCACCAGAAATAAACAAACTGCTTCATAGAAGGAAAGAGAAAAGAAACTTTTAAAGAAAAAGAGACTTTTAATCTAAGAGTTCTTTCAGCACAAAACTTCTCATTATTCTGAAATGTTTCAGAATAAGGTATCACAGATCTTTCCTTAGCAACACGCTCAACAGCCACTCACCACTTCTACAACATTTACAAAACCCAAGTGCAATACATAAAGCCACATATCTGAAATTACAAATAAAGAATATTCTTAGATATAAACCGTTTGTGACAGCATATAAACACACATGCACAAGTAAAAGCTTAAACTCAGTGAGATTAGTAATGAAAATTCTCACATTTTACAGCATTATTTGAAGACTTACAGCCAGTCCACCTCCTTCAGAAACAGAGGGAAGACTTACAGACCTTTACCCAGCAAAGGAGACATCTGAATTTAAGAAAAGTTTAAATGATTTAGCAATACAATGCAGTTTTTCCCACGTAGTGAACAATACGTTGAAAAGTTGCATAGATTTCTGGACACCAATGGTTTTCGCTGCAAATGATGTGACTTCATCAGAGAACACTAAATTTTCAATTCACAACATGTGAAACATATTGAATGCATAAATAAAGCAAGTTGGTTAATATTCAAGGACCACTTTGCCCAAGCTCAAGATCAGAGCATTCCAACCAGTAGGAAATCGAGAAAGGGACCCAGGAGACCCACATGGTTAAATAGGGAACTGCTGAGCAAACTCAAGTGGAAGAAGAGAGTCTACTGATCATGGAAGGAGGGGCTTGGCCACTTGGGAGACATATAAGACTGTTGTCAGAGAATGTAGGGAGGCATCTAGGGAAGCTAAGGCCTCCTTGCAATTCAACCTTGCAAGGGAGGTCAAGTACAACAGAAAGGGCTTCTTCAAATACACTGCAGGAAAAACTAAAACTAGGAGCAATGCAGGCCCACTGCTGAATGAGGTGGGTGCCTTGGTGACAGAGGATACAAAGAAGGCAGAGTTAATAAATACCTTCTTCGTCTCCATCTATACTGCTGGAGAACGTCCTGAGGAGCCCCAGATCCCTGAGGCCCCAGAGGAAGACATGACAAACTAAGAATTTTCCTTGGTTGATGAGGACTGGACTAAGGAACAGTTAGGCAATCTGGACATCCATAAATCCATGGGTCCTGATGGCATGCACCTGTGGGTGCTGAGGGAGCGGGCAGAGGTCATTGCCAGAACACTCTCTACCGTCTCTGGTTAAGTCCTGGCAGACAGGAGAGGTGCCTAGGGACTGGAGGAAGGCGAATGTCACTGTGATCTTCAAAAAGGGTAAGAAGGAAGACACAGGTAACTATAGACCAGTCAGCCTCACCTCCATCCCTGGAAGGTAATGGAGCAACTTATCCTTGGTGCTCTCCCTAGGTGTATCAAGGACAAGAGGGGTCATTAGGAACTGTCAACATGTTTTTACCAAGGGGAAGTCATGTTTGACCAATCTGAAAGCCTTTTATGAGGACATAACCAGGTGGACAGATGATGGTAGAGCAGTGGATGTGGTTTATCTTGATTTCAGTAAAGCATTTCACACTGTCACCCACAGTATCCTCACAGCTAAACTGAGGAAGTGTGGTCTGGATGATCAGGTAGTGAGGTGGATTGGGAACTGGTTGAAGGAAAGTCAGTTGTGGTCAATGGGACAGAATCTAGTTGGAGATCTGTATCTAATAAAGTTCCTCAGGGGTCAGTACTGGGAGCAGTACTATTTAAAACATTCATCGACGACCTGGATGAGGCCACAGAGAGCTCTGTCACCAAGTTTGCTGATGACACAGTGTAGTGGCTGACACACCAGAAGGTTGTGGCTGCCATTCATGAGACTTAGGCTGGAGAGCTGGGCAGGGAGAAACTGAGGACAAGTGTAGAGTCTGGCAAAGAACCTCATGGATCAGTATAGGTTGGGGACTGACCTGTTGAAGAGCAGTGAAGGGGAAAAGGACCTGAGGGTCCTGGTGGATGGGAGGTTGACCATGAGCCAGCAATGTCCTCTTATGGCCTAGATGCCATTCTAGGGTGGATTAGAAATGGGCAGCTAGTAGGTTGAGATTCTCCTCCCCCTCTACTCTGCCCTGGTGAGGCTGCATCAGGAGTATTGTGTCCAGTTCTGGGGTCCTCAGTTCAAAAAGAACCACAAAAATGATCAAGGGAGTGGAACACCTTCCTTATGAGGAGAGAGACTGAGGATGCTGGGGCTCTTCAGCTTGGTGAAGAGGAGACTGAGGGTGACCTCATTAATGTTTATAAATATGTAAAGGGTGAGTGCCAAGAGGAGGGAGTCAGGCTCTGCTCAGTGATGCCCAATGACAGGAGAATGGGCAACAGGTGGAAGTTGAGGAATAGGAAGTTCCATGGAAACAAAGAAAAAATTTTTCACTGTGAGGGTGATGGAACACTGGAACAGGCTGCCCAAGGGGTGTGTGGCATCTCCCTCTCTGGAGATATTCAAAACTCACATGGATGCATTCCTGTGTGATCTGGTATAGGTGATCATGTTCTGGTGAGGGGGAGGGGGTGGGTGGGACTAGATGATCATTCAAGGTCCCTTCCAACCCCTAACATTCTGTGATTCTGTAATTTACTTGCTTATGCTATGATGCCTGCAACATGAAAAGCTTAGATCCCAAAAGTGCTACTAACACTCACCTGGTAAAATATTAAGACTATCCCCACCCTCCTTTGAATTTCATTCTGTCAAAATGTGTAATTTTGAAAAACATTTTTCATTTCAAACCATATTTTAGGAGAGCATTAAACCAACTCCATTTAACAAATTCAGTTTTCAAAATTCTGATGTTGATTTACAGATGAGCTCTACTCGCAAGTGTATAGTTACAGTTAGGAATTGTAACATATTAAAAGAATGGCTCACACTGTACACTTACAGTGGACTAGCAGAAAAGTGTACACAAGTTGTGTGCTCAGACATTGCACAACACAGGTTTTGTAAACAATACTAATTACAGAGACCTGAACTCAGAGTTCTAGTGCTGGTGGGGTAGAAGGGTGGGTTTTTAGGTTCCAGGGTTTATTTTTGGTTTTGTGGTTGGTGGTGGGGTTTTTGTTGGGTGGGTGGATGGGTGGGTATTTTTTGTGTGTGTGTTGTTTTGTTTGTTGTTCTGGGGGGTTTCTTGGGGTTTTTTTGTTTGGTTGGTTACTTATTATTGATCTTCCTGATTAATGATAATGTCAACACCTTCACAATGTAAGCAAACTATTGCATCTGGGTATAATTCAAGGTATAAACTGATGAAGTCTCTCCTGGCTTCAGTACTTTCCACCTGGATTTCTCGCTCCTCTATCATCATGCTAAACCAAATGGGACCAGCTAGGTCATTCAAGCTAACACTCCTGATTCAAACAGTTCTCCATTAATAATGTTTAAACAACTGTGGAATTTATTTTCACTATTAAACAAACTTCATGCTCAAATGATCTTCAATACATTGTATACAGCTTTTGTCACAGGTAAATTAAGATATGCAAGTCATTTCTTGAGGCTGGCAATACTCCATAGTTAACCAAATAAGAGTAATGAGTCTACCACATCTCAGTAAACTTCTGGGTACCCAGACTAATAGAGCTCTCCCCAGCCATGTGAAAGCTGAAACATTCACCTTGGACCAACACCAGCAAAGTGGCCAATTGCTCAGGAAGACCAAACGATGCTCTTGTTCAGTCTGGAACACACTACGTGCATGCAGCAGCAGCTCCTTTTCCCTTTCTGCCTGCACAACTGCACGATATCCTTCCGCTAAGCCAAAAAGTGTAGCACAGCCAAGATACTAATTAGGGCAATGCAACTCTGAATTTGGCTACAAAGAGACAGATTGCACAAAAGGATTGACCGGGGGAAGATGACTTCTTATACATGAGAGGTACAAGGTGGCATCCATGGCACTCTGAACAAAGAACTTCACTGGATGCCTTCTTCCCTTTTTTACAGAACAGTAGCAGAGTACCTCCAGCAGTCGGAACGTGGGCTGGGGAAGAAGTCAAGCAGCCAAAAGAGAGCTGGCTTTGCTGGAGTAAGACAAGTAAATTTGTAAGTATTTAACAACAACAAAATAAATCAGTAAGACAAAATAGCATGACATAGTCAAATGTCTAATAAAACTCAAGACCTTATTTGCTTGGTATCACAATACAGTATTATTCCAAATTCATGCAAAAGAGGCATTCTGTGAAAGACAGTAAAGACACAAATACCTAATGCAAAGACAAGCAAGAAAGCCCTTTGAAGAAAAAAAAAATCCTTTGAATTTTTAGGTAAGTTAAACTTGTAAGAGAACAAAAAACACCAGAGAGCTTTCAACATCCAAGTATCTGCTAAACACAAATCCAATAAACTCTCTTCAACAAGTTGTGTATTCTCTCCCTCTACTTGCCTGATCTCCTTCTAATAACAGCTGTTGTAAGTGTTGTCTCACTAACCCCACTCATCTAACATATTAAGGAAAAAAAAACCAAACAAACCACCAAAACAGATCAACCACACACAAACCCCCCACTTGTTTCTTACATTGCTTCCTATAAACATATTTGTGCATTATTTTTTCCACTGCTGTATCTCACAGGATGTTACAGCATCAGATACAGTATTGTAAAACCTCAAATTATCTGCCAGAAGAGCAGAATTAATGTTTTTAACCTATATAAGACTCTCTTAAAAGTAATTTTAAAACCTTTTTCTTTTTCCCCCAAATATCATGTCTCTCAGTTTAAATAGCCATTAAGAAAAAAATTTATTTTAAACATAATAAAAGTCATGATACTCCAAATATTAATCCTTGAAAATGAATGCTTATTTTTATCCTACCAACAACTGCATGTATTTTTTAAAACATACGACTATCACAAAGGAGATAAATTGGGGTTTTTTGCATACTTAAGTATACCCCTGTGCATATACTTCAAGTTTGGATGCATACACTCTGTGAGCTTCTCATTTCAATAGATACAATCTAAAATACCCCAGCTTTTTAAAAGTCTTTTTATTCTGGAAGTCATGCCAAAAGGTATGCACTAGTTACCTGAAAATTTTCCTAGTACAGCATCATCCCTGAAACACACCAAGAAAACAAAGTAGGACAAGACACAAGAAAAAATGAGGTGCTCCTGGCCCTCAAAATCTGCATCACATAGTAATCGTATACTGTGAACGGGAAGTATATTTTTAGAAATTATTTTTTAAAAATTAAAATCAATTCTTTTTACTATTACACCAGAGACTAAGCACTTCATATGCATAATGGTTAATTTTTTCTTATTTAACACTGAAATCTCTCTCTAGATTAGGTTATTACTAGGCTATTTAGGTAAGAATACAAATTATCTTCTCCCTTAAATTCTAGCTAAGCACACTTAGAGGGTGCTGTTTTTTTAAATAAAAATATTTAAATTAAAAAAAAAAGGCAAAGCATTTCACTTCAGATTTTGTTACTTGGGCACACTTCACCACAGAAAACTGAATGCATAGGAAGAACAGGCACATGCCTTCCTAAACAACAGAATACAACAGATTCGCCATCTAACAATAAAGTAGCTACCCAAAACAAAGAGCAATAAGAACCAGTAACAACACATTATACTGGTACCTACCAAGAGCTTAACACAGACTTAAGTTCCAAGTATACTTTGCTTAGATAGAGCACTATTTGTGCATCTTCATCCATTATCAAGGCAGAGAATTGTAGTTTTAGCATACTCTGAGGTTTCTGAAACTGGATTTTCAGAAGCCATCAGTCTTCTTAGTACTGTATTTTGAGATGGATTTTAAAAAGGTTAAAAGCATTCAGTTTGTATTTTCTCCTTTGTTTGTACTACGTTTTCTCCTATCTTTTTCCTCAGTATTCTTTCCTCTTCCTAAGGATTCTCTAGTAACTAAGAGATCAGCACTTCAAGCAGCCCATAGCTTTACCAAATCACAGTGTTCAAAATCAGCATCTGAATTACTCCAACTTTTCAACTGCCAGGAGAGTGAACTTTGTAATAAAGTAATACAAATACACCCTCCTTCCTTAACTTTTGACTTTGCCTTTCAGTCAGTATCTGCATCCACTGCAGCTGCTTAGGACTCTGAAACAACACACTTTGGTTCGCTTCCTGGTCTCCTGTTCTCAGATTACCAATTACTGCCTACCCCGCTGCCAGCAATGCTGAAGGAGTAACTGCCAACAGTTTGTGCCTACAACAGAAGGAAACATGATCTTGCTCAAAGAGAATGGAGAAACAAACACCTACTTTTCTCCCCAACTCTATTAGTTCAAACAATTCATGGAATTATGAAGTTGGGCATCTTAGAAACAGCTGGTATAATGATAGTATTGATGCAAAAAAAAAAACCAAACACCCACCTCAGCCATGAAAGCTTCCTAGTACTCTTTAAGCAAAGAGTTGTTGGTTTGCTTTTGGGGGAGTTTGTTTGGTTATTGTTTTGCTGTGTTATTACTTCCCCCTTCCCCCCACCCCCTTTTTTTTAAACTTATGCACATATCCATCTCAAAAAAGTGTCAGATAGATGGGAATGAAAACATTTCTTTTCATTTATTTGTAGACAGTTGAAAGTCAAGAACAACAAATGTGAACCTAAGCATTTCAGTACATGGATTCAGTTTGGGGACTTTTCAGTGTGATGCTTTGATGGACAATGTAAAATCCTATTAGGACACAGTAGCCTTTTATGATCCTGTCATAATCCTGACACTATTAAATTAAAATATTCTCACTAAAATAATAGTATAAATCATTAAGTGGGAAAATAAAAGTAAGCTAAATCATGACCTAGAATACATTAAGCAAAACTTAGAATGCAATAACTAAATGCCTAAACTTTTTTAAAAAGACATTGTTCCAATTTTACTGGTGTGAATGCTTGAACCACTCCCTTGAAAAAGCATATAACCCCTAACTGCTAGCTGATAATCTCAAGACATCTAAGCTATTCAACATGTGGAACAGCTACGTACACAGAACTCTAACAGAAAGGTGCATACCAATAGACAAATTATCACACAAATATTGTTAGAATGATAGCAATCCTGGTAACAAAGCTGTGTATTTACCTCTTTCTAGATGCCTGAATGCAAAACCCACAAAACCACCGCTGCTGAAATACTCTTGGGGGTAGGGGGAAGCAGGGAAAAGTTTTTTTCTTCAGCTTACCAAAGATTAAGTAACATAAAAATCCTTCTCACTGTAAGCACTATACCTAAGAATTTGCAGCTATATATTCAATTTAGATAGGCTGGTCAGCACTACACACAAAAGAAGGTACTATTCTGAAACATACCTATCCTGGCAAATATGAACAGAATCAGTCATACTGCACAAAAAAAACATAAGATAGCAAAAAGAGTAGCAAGTATTGCACATATGGGGGCCACAGATAAACAATCTTGGGAAACACCCTTTTTGCAATTGTTTTGAGAGCCTGAAAATACCCATTTGTAAGGATACAAAGTCATTATCTGCTAGTTGTCATTTTACTGAAAACAAACTTGAAATTCCAATAAATAAACAAATAAATAAACAAGTGACTCCTGATAGCAAAAAACCACTATCAAAACACTGGAAGACAATACCTACTACAAACAATACACTCATGAACACAATACAAACACATCAGTATTTTAGAAGTATAACTCTTAGAAAGGTGTATTCTGGAGCCAAACTGGTAAACTCAGAATCATGTTTGGACATCCTCGAAGCAAGGCAAGTGTTGTTCTCACTTTGAATCTTCCCATTGCAAATAAGCTGTTTATCTTGTTATACTTTGTGCATGCGGAAGAACTTCCAAATCCTGTATAAAGCATAGATTAGCAGCATCCTTAACATTTAATAGCAATTTTTCTTCTGTAATGGCATTACTGTACTAGTCAAAAGCCCCTAAGTAACATTCACATATTGAGCTGACTCACTGGGTAAGTAAAGAACCGATCTTTTCTGGCGTTATGGCAGTCTTGATAATTTAATGAGGTTCATTTGACAAAAAACAGTAATGACTTAAGAATCAGACTTTCTGAAGATAAGACATGACTACTTCAGCAATCTTTTTGCATCATGACCTTTATTGTCAGGATTAAGGAGGACTCTTTCTGGAAAAAAACACCAACAAAAATAAAAAATATTATTTTCTGGCTGAATTAAAACACTTCAAGAAACTCTACTAGGTAAGGCTTCAGTGTTTATTCTGCTTAACCAGCCACTACCAAAACTCAGCTAACAGAACTCTTGACGCTGAAATATCCACTACCTGGGGTTTTGGACTGGGTTCTGCTAAACATGAAGGTACAAACAGAATGTTTCCTAATAAGCTATTTATTCAGCTTTCCATAAATATACTTCAAAAATATTAATAATCACTAAGGATATAAAAATTTTAAAAATCAAACTGGGAGTTACATGCTCCAGTACATTTTACATGGAATGCCTGCTTACTTAAGAGCTCATCTGAAGCTAAGTGAAACCAACAATTGAGGGAACATGGAACTCATTTTCCAAAAAGACTCTGAAAATGATACAAAGCCATACTTAAATCTTGAACCAGAACTTCTTCCTGCAGTGAGTTTGCTCAGAAAAGTTCCCTGAACCTGGGTTTGCAGCTAGTTTCACTGATTTACCTGAAAAGTATGCAAAAGACTTCACAGCTTGTCCTTCCAGTTTAAGGGAAAAGGATGTGCAGTTCTCCCATTTTCCTGGCACATGGGACTCTTCCAGGAAAAATGCATAAACTTAATAAATCCATCACTCACTGAAAGATTCTGTCTTAATCTTAAATCTAGCCTCAAACTTTTTTTTTTAAACAGTACACACAATCTAAAAGGAAACATTAACATCCCAGCTTGGATAACCAGCAAAACCAAAAGGGAAATTAAAGTTGGTTGCTCAAACTCAGAGCAAAAAAAAAAATCTACTTCTTGTTAAAAAAAAAAAACAAAACCCAAACCAAATAAAACCACAAAACCAACCCAAACCACAACACCACGAACAGTACATTATCTGCTTTTAAAAAACTTTGTGTAGAACACAAAAAGGAGCAAGAGTATGTGTGCTGTGTGTGCCAGTCACGGCACATGTACGTATGAGGCACATGTACATATATAAACAGAAAATGCAAGTAAGAAATCACTGTAGGAACATAAAAAATACACTGCATATCAAACTAAGATGGAGAAATAACAGCTTACCTTTCTCCATTTCATATCTACGTAAGTTGAAAAGATGAATTTCATTTTCAGGGCATACCTGCACTAGTCAAGGGCAGGCTCGACATTAACAATCTGAACAGTAACATCCATTTTGAACACATGAAGACATGAGTGCAGTTCAAACCCTGATGCTTCCCCCACAGCAGTACTCTTGTTAACTGCCAAGACTGGTCTTCATTACTGCAACTTTACCTAATGGTGGAGGTGCACAGGGAAGATAAGATTTTAGAAAAGCAGACTGAAATTACTATTAAGAGCATATTGTAAACAGTTCCCTATACTTATATTAAACACAAAACTATTTAGCAGCTCTGAAATACTGATGTATGCATTTAAGAGAACCACCCAAAAGACTACTATGACAATCACTGCCTTTTCTTATGACGTGATGATGCCAAGTTGTCTATCTCAAAAATATGATGCCTCAGGGCAGAGCAAAGAAGTCTTTCAAGTCATCTCTTCTAGGAATAGAAATTAGTTGTCTAGCTTCAAGAGATGTTATCTCTTGCTACGTTAAGCCATACACTCTTTTCAACTCTCCCCATAATTTCTTCTACAGTTTCTTTTATTGCTATCACATCCCAGAATTCATTTTTAGCTCAGGGCAACCACTGTTGTTTCTGAACTAGCTATACAAGTGACTGCCAAGTTGGGCAAGAAACAAGTCGATGTTGCTTTGGCATCAGATGGTTGTAAACATTTTCATTTAACTCTTAAATGAAAACTCAAAAATACATGAAGAAAGATGGATATTACTATTAATTACAAGAAACACCTGATTGCAAAGCCTGTGTGTGTGAGGTAGGAAACGATACTCATTATCCTAGTCCAGAATAAAGACCAACCTAATCTGCCCCTAAAGGATCTGAGTAAGGCGGGCAGATAAGGAAGAAAAATGTTGACAGCACAGACTGGTCCAGCACTATGACTTCAGGAATATTTAGAAGGAACATCTGCCAAACACATGAAAACATTTGAAATCTTAATAAGCTTGCTACAGAGTACTGCATCTTAACCAACCAAATGCAGTCGTAAGCTCTTTTAGTACCAGTAGGATTGAAAGAACAGTAAGAAACTAGTAGTAGATCAAGGTGTAAATGTGTTCTTTAGCGCTATTAAGATCTCCTTTGCTAATGGTACAAATTTTATGAACTAAAAAAAAAAATTCAGTTTTGTGTCTATTTTAAGTAATTTAGACATTGTGTGATTGTTTATAATGACAAGAGATCACCTGTAGGTGATGGTCTGAAGCAAGTGACGCACTGATGGGGCAGGCCAAAAAATTTGTTTTACTGACCTCTTTCCTAACCACAGCACATTACTGGCATGCTGCCAACCCCTACAAGGTCCAAAAGTGCACCCAGCAATTAAAAATGAGTGCACTAGTTAGACATTGCACATGGAATGCCTGCACAGCTAAAAAAAGCACCAGTCTGTATCTACTGATTCTGATATTCCTAATTCTGTGTGGCCTGCAAAGGCTCTAGAGTGAAACACCTTTTCTACAAGAACATTAAAAAAAAAAAAGTGGGTTTGGTGAACAGAAGAAAACAAAATTTCAGTTTTTAAAAACGGAGCAGCCATATAGAGAGTATATGGAGGTATTAGGAGGCAGCTTTGGTCTCAGGGCTTTGGCCAGCAGTTACCAGCTGATGGATGGTAACAGCTTACCCCCAAGAATCTGCACATGGAAAATCTGCACTTTAATTGCCACATATCAGGTGATCCGTGGTCACATCACTATACATACTGTTGTTTGTGGGGAGGAAGAGAAAAAGAGAGTATGAAGAATCAACACACTGCATTTACCATGTGTTAGCAGTTCAGGAATAGGAATTGTGTGACCCCATAACAAGTAGAGCAGTAATGGTTAAGTCACTGGTAGACCATGCTGAAACCAGCCAAGATAATCTGGTAAGAACCTGCAACTCTGTTTGAAAGTATAACAAGACATACAATAGAACTGAAGAAGCAGAATAGGATTCTTTAGAATAGGGAGCATGGCTTTAAAATGATTTGAAGACTTACAAATCTTATTCACCTGTATAAACTATACACTCTGAATAAATAATCTGCCTCCAACAGGAAGAACAGGAAGTGACAAACATGTTGATGAAATGAGTAAATGAGAACAGAATCATACTGGGCAGATGCTACTTTTGCTGACTGCAGACACTGGTAAATCAAGTAGACAGGGCAGTGTTAGTAACAGAAATACACAGTATTTTGGTAAAGTGTTTTGATAAAAAGATTATCTAAAATAATTTGCTTGCATTAAACTGCCATTCCCATATCCACTAACAAATGAAACTGGCAATTAAATTCCCTAATTTGGTTGCATTCTGAAATGGTAGGAAGTTCCTCAACAACAATAAATATTTTCCCTTAATTTTCCATTACCTGAGGTATTGACAAAAATACAGTGTGTACTTTTCAAAATTGCCAGGTTTGACTGCAGAAAGGCTAGCTGCTTACTAAGAGGAAACTATCAATCAAAAAATAAAAAGTTTTTCTGGCAACTGCTCTTGAATCTCAAACCAATTCTTGCTCTGTTTTACTGTCTGGACTATGATTTATATGAAAGCACATAAACAAGACTTTGCTCTGTAAGCCACTGAAAACTGGATATAGGTTTAAGTGCAAAAGTCTCAGCAACACATTTGTTTTACCTAAAGTATCATTTTACCAGATACTTCCAAGAAGTAGACAATTCAAATTTAGCAGTGGAAGTACAAGTACATACTTTGCCTGCCATATAGATATGTTTGTATTAACTGTACCTGAACCCTCTGTACTAGCAGTGCCCTCATGAAACTATCATAGCTGCCAGTGCAGCTGCATCAGCAACTACATACATGTAGTCCATGAATGCATTTTAATTTTAGTTTAGTCTTTTCATACAGTTGTCTTTGAAACTGCAATACTATTTTCAATAAACGTTAATCTGTCTCCTGAAAAGAAATTCCTTGTACTAAGAGTCCATTCAACCACCTCTAAATCTAATATTAAATACTCTGAGGCGTGGTATTTAGAATGAGAGCCATAGTACAACTTATATCCTGACACACTTATTTGGCTGATTGTACCTAAGCAAGCACCTCAATCCAGATGTCACAGCTAGCTAGTTAAACAAGTGACTAAAGTTACTAGCATACTCACTATCTAGATTTCAGAGCACAACTTCTTGTAATGCCTTACCAAGTATTGTAAAAGTAAGTGACAGTCAGTGTTCAGTTCTGGGACAGGACTATTACTACACTCTGCATCTGCACAGAATCAGGGACAGTGATATGAAAGCCACACTACAGCTCCCACTTTCTATGCAAATATTATGCAAGTTTCCAAGACATACTAGACCTACTATGACTTCCTAAGTCCTCCAAGAATATAGCTGTATTAATAAATTTTTCATAAGAACATGCTAGAAAATACTTGATCTCACCCACAGGCATTCCTGTTACTCTGTGGCATGATGAACAGAAAGAACCACCCTAGAATGAGTAATAGCCTAACGGTGAAATAAGAATCAGAAGCTCCAATTACAGAAAGATTATATTAACAAGGGGCAGATTAAATATGCTAGAGTTTTTCTTTCTGGACTTTTACTACTATGAAAAGCACAGGAGTGCTTCACTGTTACTGCTGCTTCAATTAACAGCAGTAACATCTAGAATATGCCTGCATGCTCAGTACTACTGAAAGAGAATACTCCTAGTTTCCCTTCTCATTCTGAGAAAACTGTTCTTTGTGCTTACCCTGTCCTGGGCTCCTCTTTTCATTAAGCCAATTAAATTCAATTTTATATACTAATATGATAGAAAGTCAATCCAATGAAAAATAGTTTCCTGTCCTTTTGGTCAGTTTCAACATATAGAATCGTTCAACTGCCAGAGTCATGCATGGGAGAAGACCCAGACAGCATAGCCTTCAACAGGAAAGGGAAGAAAGAAAAACTCTTTCCTTCAGCAGGAGCAACAAGCTCTTAAGAAGGGCAGAAACGGCCATGAAATTGAAGCTTCAGGTAAGTTACATTTTTTCCCCTTTTCTTGATACTTTACCCAGCTGATTCAAAACAAGTAACAAATACATTAAAATATATGCCCATAAAAATTCACTGTCTGCCCCTCTCTCTCTCCGCTTCTTAGAATGAAACATACATACTCACCTAGGTGCCCTTCACGTTTCAAAAACAAAGTTGTAAAGGACAAACTGAGTCACTGTGGTCTATAACCCATAAAGCAGGGCAACCATGCCACAGTGCCACATCAGATTTGTTTTGTTTAACGAAAAAAGTAAATCGCCAAGACACATGGCAGAAAGTAATTCATTTGCAAAACCAGCTATTTATGAATATACTTGTTTAATCCAAAATTAAAAGTTTCTGAATTTCAAGTTTTTGATTTGTCAGTTGGGCTACTCACTTGGTTTTTATAACACCAGTTCTGCGTGTAGATAATGCAATGCCTCAGTATTTGAACTCTTTGGGAAACAGTGCACTCTTCCAAAACACATTCAAGAGCAAATTTAATTTGTGTATTTAATAAAAACATACAGATAACAACGCTTACATGACGTCTGCAGATAGTGCCTTGAAGTTAAGGAGCTTAACTTCAAGGAAAAAAAGGACATAGCTTTATTGTGTTGTGCCCTACAGAATCACAATAGAAATGTTAAGAAAAACATGTCAGATCTGTGATGCTTCAACGTAGGCATTTGAAAGTACTTTGCTTGCAGGTTACTTTTTTCTTCCTCTTTTCTGGAATAAGACCTCCATATAAAGAATAAACGTATTATTTGTTTATTTAAATTTAAACCCCAAAAAACGTACTGAGAAAGATGGTATTTCACTGACAGAACAATGATCTTGAAGCTAGAGCGTGTTTCAAATGCTAGTTTTCTCTGAAGATGACGAAGTTGTAGCGGACGACATGTAACCCTCGCGTGCATCCGGTAACTAACCGCATTTTCGTGCCGGGGGCCAGCAATACCCCTCCGAGCGGGAACGGCGACCACGCTCACACGCGGTGCGCATGGTTTTAGGCCACGCCGCCACCGATGAGGGCTCCTCGCCCCGATCCCAGCAGCGATGCTGCGGGTACAGCCGAGCGCGGCCCCTTCCCGGCGCCCCCCAGAACAAAGAGTGAGGCGGCAGCCCTGGGGGGACGGGGGGAAGGGATGCGACCCCGGGCGCATTCCTCTTGCTGGAGGCCAGTTCTCGGCGGAGAGAAGGGCGCCTTCCTCGTCCTCCTCCCCCCGGCGCCCGGACGGGGACAAAGGAGTAGGAGGGCCGCAGAGCCCAGCGGCGAGGCTCTCACCAGAGGCTCCTTGCCCCACCGCATTACACTCTGCTGCCTCGCGGCCGCAGCAGCCCGCCCTGAGCGGCCAGAAACCCGCCGCCTCATCGGGCGCCGCCGCCCGGCCCTGCGCAAACGCGGGCGTTCGGGGAAAAACAGCGGCGAGAACAAGTGCCTGCGCAGACCCAGGCAGAGAAGCGGACGGCCAGAGGGACCGGTGGTGGGGACGCCCGCCTCAAGGTGACACCCGCGGCCTCCCTCGCACCCGGGCTGCCTCCTCACCTGGCACCTGCAGACGATGTCAGCGTCCTGCGCCAAAAGATCCACCACTTTGCCTTTGCCCTCGTCGCCCCACTGGGCCCCCAGCACGACAGTCACCTTGTTGCCGGGGAGGCGGGCGGCGCACTCGCCGTTAGGGATGGCGGGCGCCGGGGCGCCATGCTCCGCCATGGCTCGCGCTGCCCGCTCCGGCTCCGCTCCAGGCACATGCGGCAGCCCGCGGCGGCTTCACTTCCCCCGCCTCCTCCGCTCGGGCGGGCAGCGTGGTGCTGCTGCTACATCCAGGTGCCGCCGCCTATCGGCCGCGCTGACACGGCCTGCCCCACCGCTCCCTGACAGGCGAACCCCTGCCCTCAGAAGGAGCCCCGCCCCACTCCCCAGCAAAAAACCGGAGCCCCTGAGACGCTCTCGGCAGCTTTTTTCCTTCCTTGCCGTTGCACCACTCCCCCGCGCCTTATCAGCGCGGACTATATTACCCAGCGCGCTGCGCGGCCGGGTGCCGCACTGATCTGAGTGCGGTGCATACTGGGGCGCGTAGTCCTCGATGGCCGCACCTGCTGCAGGGCGGGGCCGTGTCGGTTCGCCCGTGCTCCCTCGCGCCCTCGCGGCGGCGCGAGTCTAAGGAGGGACGCTCCAGCGGGCGCTGGTGGCCCTGCTGCGGCCGCGCCTGGAGGTGATCAGGGAAGCGGGGGGGTGTTAGTTCTGGCCTCAGCTCAATACATGCTTAAGCTGCGGTCTTGCGTTCCGTGGCTACAGATCCCCTGTCCGTTCCTCACAGCTGGCTCTCTGGGACTCAGCAGCCCGTGGGCTGGCATGTTACAGGGGTCTCCGCATCGCCCCCGCCTCTGATCCCTGCCAGAGTACGGCTCTCGGTGCTAGCGCAGCTCGCTGTTGCCTTGAGGTTACAACTGTTGTGGGCGAAGCGGTGTTCGCAGCATGTCGCAGCTTTGCCCATGCAGTTTGTTTTGCTGAATTAGTGTTTGTAGAACCAGGGGCTAAATGTAAGAGGTCGTTTTTCTCCAGAGATACCGGAGCATGGCTCCAAGCTTATTCATGGGGGGGAAAGGGGGAAATAATGGAAAAAATCCATGCAGAGCAATGCCTTCATCATACATACTGAGGGTTTAGAAATGGAACTGGTTTCAGTGGCTGTTTTCCTGCTCCACAGAATCAACACGGCGGGGGGTAGGGGGTGAAGGTTTGGGGGTTTGTTGTTTTGTTTGTTTTTGTTTGTTTTTGTTGGGTTTACAAGACATAAATCTGACTGATGTAATTATTCCTAAAATGGTTATTTTGCAAACCTGAGTCACTGAGCAGTCTCACTCTACAGCTGTCTGGCAGGTTATAGAGTTCGATTTTTAGTTCCTTCTTTGCTCCTTCAGATTTACTCTAACCAAGAATTGGATGATATATAAAAGCCTTTGGGGGAAAGTTTCAACTGTCTTGTAAAGCTGGGAAGATGTATAACAGGAAATTATATGCAAAGTTGATAGAGAACATTACTTTTAAAAACAGCTGAAAATAACTAAATCCTGGATGTCAGCACAAAGAAATGCTGTGACAGTTCAGTACAAAGATGTTGAGCAATTGCAAATGACAAGAGACAAGTGTGTGTATACACTTCAAAGTGCAAAGAGTTCCTTAAATGTTCAGTGTGATCCATAGTACTAATATTTTTGCCTGCTTGTGCTAAAAAAAAACAACCATGATTTATGCATCACTGCACAGAGCTTGTGGGAAGTCACTAAAAGCCACAAGGAGCTGATGAAGTCAGTTTCTCCAGTCTTGCTGACACAATGGCAAACTTTGTTTCACTGCAGTCACTTCTGAGGCCATAGATCATCTCATGACTCCCCTAACAATGGTCTAGATTAATGTTTCACGACATGATTTTCCAGTATAGCTGAATCATATTAACACCTCACCATTCCCAACACAAATACTCCCTTGAATCTCAAAATAAATTCAAGGCTGCCATAGCAGTGTGCTAGCAATGTAGCATTACTATAATGCCAGTTTCCAAAGAGGTCTCAGGCACACAAATCCGTTGTTCTGCTATTTGGTGTAAAAGAGTTTTGAGATTTATTTTTTGGTATGTTTTCTTGGTAGGTGTAGAACCAGTGGATAAAACAATTAACTCTTCACTTACCAAAACTATAATTATTCAATGAAATCAAGCACACAGTGACTGGTACTGCAAGATTGAGAATTTTTATTTAACACATGGTATTATGGGTCTGTCATTCTTCCACCACCTTTTCTTTGCAAACTAAATGGAAGCTTTCATTGCAGTGCTGTAAAATGTATTAAATGCATTTTATGACACGATTCTAGTATATTTATAGGATAATTCTCAATCGTGGTAACTCTTGACCAAAGTGCAAACACAACTGATGTCTAATACCCCTTGTCAAAAACAGGCATTTGATGCAGTAGAAGAGCTTTGCATAAAATTGTATAGAAACTCCCAGTTGCTCTTATTTTAGTCTAAGCAGGAAAATCAGCAAGAGCATGCAACGTTAAAGTACTGGTTTGTTTCCTCTAACATGTATGGACTATATTAACTTTTTTTGATATTTGGGCATGCTGAACCCACTCTTTGAGAGGTCAGGTGGGCATTTACAGGTGGCACAACGTGGCAAGAGTTAATGTTCAAGGAATGAAGGAATGCGACTGCCTTTTCTGGCATTAGCAGACTGGTGATTGGGATTGACTTCGTAAAATTGAACCCATGGTAGAAGTGTACGCTGACAAAGTTTAGGTCGTATTGTCTTCTGAATTGTTCAATATTACTGATGGGCTATGAAGAACTGACGAGGTTACATTTATCACAAATTTCACTCTATTTGGGGTACGCTCAGGCTTCTCAGATGACTGTTTTTCCTGCCTCCCAATTAATTGAAAGAGAATCGGGCAGGATTTTTTAATAGATAAACACTGAACAGAAGCAGTGTGACATGGGCATTTTATTCAGATGTGTTGAAGAGATACGTGGAATTGTTATATCTGTTTTCAGTCATTCTGATGAAGTACCCCACATATTCCAATTATGTATCTTCCAAAAAAATACAAACAAAATAGTTATAGAGATTTTTGGTAAGAACTTAAGTGGTTCAGAAAATCAAGAGTGAGTATAAATGAAGGGGAAATGCTGTAACAAGCAAGAAGACTGACTGGACTATTAGCTAATGCTCAGCATGGCCAATGGGGCATAGACTGCTATTTCATTCTTCTTACTAGTACTTCTTAATTGTGTTAAAGGGCTACTGAGCAATTTTAGTACTTTTCTGATACTGTTTTTCCTGCTGGAAGCAATTTTTGAGATTAAAGAAATAGCCCTTGGCAATGAAAGTTTCAGGGCACTGTCCCATGGTATAAGTTTTCTGTAAAAATTGGTTCTGCGTGTAACAATGAAGTAATACTCAGGTATTTTCCACTGAGATCTTACCTACATTAGAACAGTGGGTGCAGAAAGGTGGGCTGTGACCTATGTCTAGCTAATTTACAGGTGTCCTACAGAGAATAAACTTAATAAACCAATACAATTTTTACATTTGTCACATTTATCTCATTCACTAAAAGGTAAGTTGATTTTTCTTCCTGATTGACAGGATCTTTAGAGTATTTTCCTGTCTGATGTTAAAATGTAAAGTAGCTCACAAAAAATATTGTGTGTTGATAATGCCAAAAAGTGAAAAAAAGTTAGAAATCATCATGCCAGACATAGTTGACATTGCAGCACTTCAGATTTTCTAGAATGCTGTGGGTTTAGCTTAGGTGGAAGATAAATCATTCTACAGTCAAGACATACATAATTTTATTTGAACAGTATATTAATGTAATTGATCCCTGCTTATTACTTGTTATTACTGTTTTAATATTATTGTTTCCAGTTAAAATTTCCTTAATTAATTTTGTTACATTCATTAGTCTTTTATCATGATAAAAATGAGATTAATGACATTATAAAGTAATATATGATCATAAGTGGTATATTTGAACATGCTAGCAAGTGTTTTTGTATTTCTAGAATACGAATTCAGTGGAAGAATAGTTAAGATAATGCAGGACAGTTTTGAAATTTCCTTGCCAGTCTACAGAAGTGCTTTTTTTACATGCAAATGTAAATGAGGTAGCAAGACTGGAGATATACAGGAAAATGAAATACTGTCATAGAAAAGTTGTAAAGCTAAATCCTTTGCTTGGAAATGAGATTTGTAAATTAGGATTTGCAAAGACCACTATTTTATATAATACTACTAAATGAAAAAGATTTTAAAAAAATTAAATTAGTTCTTCAGATCTGCGTATTCCATTCTCTAAAAGAACAGCGAGTTGTCTTTCAAAGCAGAAAATAAATGGAGTTCTCTGTATGTAAGATACTGCAATTTAAATATTTACTGATAATGTTAAATATAAACATATATGACACAAGTTAGCTTTTAGTATACTGTTCCCCCCAGAATTTCATTGCTTCTTGTGATCCAAGCAGCTTACCCTCCAAAGCAGGCACAAATAGGTTTCATGTTCCTTAGTGTTACAACATGTTAAGAGTGTACAAAGATACTGTGTTCTGTCTCTCTTAGCCTTTGACAGCATCTATTAAACGTTTAATAGAATGAATGTGTGATAGAGACTAGGTGATTAATTTTTTGCAGGAATTCTAGACTTACATATTTCTCAGAATAAGTTTCTCTGAATCAGAGAATGAAGCACTAGGTAAAGGGAAAAAATTTGCAGCCTAAGGAATGTATGAATCATCTTTGCTGGTTTTATTCATAAAAACAAGGTGCCAAATATTGCACAATATTGACTAAGAAAGATCTTGAACTGGCTGAAAGCTTTTCATTTTTCCTAGATCTGGTGTTTTGAGAATACTTCCCTTACCTGGGTCATTGCAAAAGTGTCAGTTTAAGAGAGAGAAGCATAGCAGCCCTAGTTTATATCAGCTTTACCTGTTTGAAACAGCACCCTGAGTTCACCCACTCTTGAAAGTGCCACAAGGGCTATAAGTGAGAGCTATTGCATCAACCAAGATTGTATTAGTTTGTTAAATTTAGTTTAGAATAAACATTTTTGTCTGTGTTTATCTGTAACCCGTAATACCTGAGTCCTGATAAATCCTTAATTTCTTTTGCTACTGATTCCATCTGCTGTTTTGGGACTAGATAGGATGAGACTAAACTGGTGAATGGGGTGAACAGTGACCTTAAAGGCAGGTGATCAGGATTTGCAGTCTTTAGACCTGTAACACATTCTTAGAGATCTGAGGGGCTGTGAAATGTGCCCTGCCAGTCATCTGTCATTAAGGGGCTTGCAAGTATAGCTGTTGGAAAGCAGTTGTCTTGTAGTTTCCAAAGTGTCACTGATACTGTACAGTAGCTAGGTTGTCTCACATACATGTAATAAAACCTTGAGCCAAAAGCTTAATTAATATTTTACATACTTTTAGGCTCAAGTTTCTCTCCCGTTTTTCCCCCTAAATTAGATCCAATGTTGTTATAAATAATGCCCTCAAACTATAATCATTCAATCTTAGAGATGTAGATTTTCACTGGAGTGCTGAACTGCTAGATTGTATTCTCTGTTTAATAAAAATGTGGAGTTTTTCTCTTACATAAACTTATGAAGAGGACCATAAAATCTTAAATATTCAAGATTTGATCTAAATAGATATTCAAATGCACTACTGTGGTGTTTATTTTAAAAATAATTTCAGTTCACCAAAACAATGAACTGTCCATTTGCTGGGACTTACAGAGTAAAAGTAAAGACTGAAGTAAGCTGTGAAAATAAACTATGAGAAAACCAACTGCGACCTGATTCTGTTGTATGATTAAAGCCTTAAAAAAGCACAGGACAATGTTAACAAATTCTAGTCTTACATTAAATGACACATAAGAAACTGTTGTGTAGACATTATTCATTTTCTTATAAAGTTCGTCAGAAGTCTTAATTCTTAAATTATTTGTAATAACAGTATTTCCTTCCTTTTACACTGGAATGACTCAAATTATGTGGCTATTCTCAAGAGATTCCTACCATGTTTGCCACAAAAAACCCTGAGATTAATACTAATTTGGAAATTTTTTTTCAGTATTTTGAAAAGAAAGTAGTTGGTGTTTTGGTATCTGAATTGTAACTGGGTTTGGATCTGAAGAAGTTCATGCTGAATCTTTATTGTGATCACTATTGTGACCGGAAGGAACTACAATACATTTTAATCATAGAGTCATAGAATCAGTCAGGGTTGGAAAGGACCACAAGGATCATCTAGTTCCAACCCCCCTGCCATGGGCAGGGACACCTCACACTAGATCAGGCTGGCCAGAGCCTCATCCAGCCTGGCCTGAAACACCTCCAGGGATGGGGCCTCAACCACCTCCCTGGACAACCCATTCCAGGCTCTCACCACTTCTTCCTCACATCCAGCCTGAATCTCCCCACTTCCAGCTTTATTCCATTCCCCCTAGTCCTGTCACTACCTGATAGCCTAAAAAGTCCCTCCCCAGCTTTCTTGTAGGCCCCCTTCAGACACTGGAAGGCCACAAGAAGGTCACCTTGGAGCCTTCTCCAGACTGAACAGCCCCAACTCTTTCAGTCTGTCCTCATAGGAGAGCTGCTCCAGCCCTCTGATCATCCTTGTGGCCCTTCTCTGGACACCTTCCAGCATGTCCATATCCCTCTTGTAATAGGGGCTCCAGAACTGGATGCAGTACTCCAGGTGGGGTCTCACCAGAGCAGAGTAGAGGGGGAGAATCACCTCCCTTGACCTGCTGGCCACACTTCTCTTGATGCAGCCCAGGCTCTGGTTGGCTTTCTGGGCTGCAAGTGCACACTGCTGGCTCATGTTGAGCTTCTCGTCCACCCCAAGTCCCTCTCCTCAGGGCTGCTTTCCAGCCAGTCACTGCCCAGCCTGGATTTGTGCTTGGGATTGCCTCGACCCAGATGCAGGACCCTGCACTTGGTCTTGTTGAACCTCATGAGGTTGGCTTGTGCCCACCTCTCCAGCCTGTCAAGGTCCCTCTGGATGCCATCCCTTCCCTCCAGCGTCTCTGCTGCGCCACACAGCTTGGTGTCATCAGCAAACTTGCTGAGGGTGCACTCAATGCCACTGTCCATGCCACTGACAAAGATGTTGAACAAGACTGGTCCCAGGACTGATCCCTGAGGGACTCCACTTGTCACTGGCCTCCACTTGGACATGGACCCATTGACAGCCACTCTTTGGGTGCAGCCATCAAGCCAGTTCTTTATCCATCTCATGGTCCACCCATCAAACCCATGTGTCACCAGTTTGGAGACCAGGATGTGGTGCGGGACAGTGTCAAAGGCTTTGCTCAGGTCCAGGTAAATGACATCAATTTCTCACCCCTCATCTATTAATGTTGTCACCTGTTCATAGAAGGCCACCAGGTTTGTCAGGCAGGATTTGCCCTTGGTGAAGCCATGCTGACTGTACCCAATCACCTCTTCACTATTCTGTCTCAGTAGTGCCTCCAGGAGGATCTGCTCCATGATCTTACCGGGCACAGAGGTGAGACTGACTGGCCTGTAGTTCCCTGGTTCTTCCTTATTACCCTTTTTGAAAATGGGAGTAAAGTTTCCCCTTTTCCAGTCTGTGGGGACTTCCCCAGACTGCCAGGACTTTTGGAATACAATAGAGAGGGGTTTAGCAACCTCATCTGCCAGTTCTCTCAGTACCCATGGGTGGGATTAAGGAAGTAAATTTGCAATATTGTGCTGGATCCCTGTTTGTTAAAGAAGATTGTTATAAGGAAGTTAACAGCATTTGGCCTGTGTTCCCAATTACACCTCCATTTAAGATGGCACAGAAACATATGTAAACTACATAAATTCAGTGCATTCTGTTCAGAAAGTATCTAATATATAGGCATTAAAAAAAACACACCAAACCAACCACATTTCATGTAAGAAAACTCTCCATTTAATATTTTCTCTTACCTGATAGGATTGCTGCAGTCTAATGAACATCAAAACAGTTGTTGTCTATTTGTTAGTGTTCTCTCCTTCTATGAACCTTTTACAGTGCAAAACATTAGTTCTCTGCCATTTATGTTTCACCTCATCCTTTCTATGTAAATAATCCTAAATTGTACTCATGTGTTCAAGCTTTCTTGTCACCTTTAATGTTTAGATTCCTACTAGTATCTCTTGAGCCATTCCAGAATAGCTCCAGTATTTTCAACTATTGGTTGAACAAGAGGTAGGAAGTGCTGTAATGAGTCCTAACCTACACACAATTATTGACCAGGGCTTTAAGGATGCTTGTGTGTTCATAAAGTCTCATTGAATTCAATTGATCTATTCACAAATCAAAACTTTTTCTGTAATAAAGCATTATATAGATGTATTTATTGATAAAAGTAAAATATAAACCAATAGCACTAGGAAGAATGGTATATCAAAGCAAAACATGTTCCTGTCTTCTAGATATTTGAGGGTAAAGACCAGTATATGCTTGCTTCTGATCATTCTAATAATTTCATGTGGTACATGATGGTGGATTCACAGACAGGCAAGAGGGTTCTATGTAAGTACTTTTGAATAGTAACACTTTCTAATGGGGATAATATTTTTAATGACCTGTGGGAACAAATTTTTTTTTTAAAGTTTGAATTTTGGGTAATGTTGGATTTTATATATCTGTGGGTCAAACTGACAACTCTTTTGTTTGCATGTCAAATTAAAATCCATAGAATGTAAAAAAGGGGAGTTCTTCTACTTGGCACAGGTTTAAAAATAAAGGATATTGATACATGATGCAGATGTATCAACGAACAAAACTCACCTAGCCGTTGCCCAAGGTAAATCTGTGTTTCAAGAGAGAATTGCAGAAGGCAGCTTATGAGCAATAGATTGCGTCCAGCTCTGGACCCCTCAGCACAAGAAAGACGTGGATATGTTAGAGTGGGTCCAGAATAGGGCCACAAAAATGATTAGAGGGCTGGAACACCTCTCCTGTGAAGAAAGGCTGAGTAAGTTGAGGTTGCTCAGCCTGGAGAAGAGAAAGGCTGCAGGGAGACCTTACTGAGGCTTTTCAGCACTGAAAGGGGGCCTATAAGAAAGATGCAGTCTTTTTTAGCAGGACTTGTTGTGGCAGGACAAGGGGTGATGGTTTTAAACTAAAAAAGGGTAGATTTAGACTAGATATAAAGGAGACTTGGTTGGTTTTTTTTACAATGAGTGCGGTGAAACGCTGGCATATGTTGCCCAGAGAGGCAGTGGATGTTCCATCCCAGGAGACAGTCAAGGTCAGGCTTGATGAGACTCTGAGCAATCTGATCTAGTTAAGGATGTCTCTGCTCACTGCAGGTGGGTTGAACTAGATGACCTTTCAAGGTCCCTTCCAACCCAAAGCACTCTGTGATTACAAAGAAAAGAGATAGTCTAGGGAGGACATAGGTCTAACAAGTCTGAAGGTTGTTGAATCTTCTGTCTGCTGTAGAATGGAGGGAGATTTTGATTGCAGGGACCAGAAAGAAGTATGTGTTTCTTGAAAGGAGTTAGAGTTGTAGAAATAAAAATATCTTGAATGCTGTTTCAGGATTCCAAAGAATGCTCATGAAAAGGGAGAAAAATGAGGCAGAGGCTTTGTTCTCTTGCCTGTGTATGTGTATTTTATTCTGCTTACTAAGGTAATGATTTTTAAACCTTAGAATTTTAAGCATGTCTCCCTACACACTCTTAACATTTCTGAAGAAGGCTATGTCAAAGTGAAGCTGCAGCTAAAAAAACATCTGTGCAAACAAATAGGAATTAATAATAATTGGATAGAAGATGCCACCTGTATGATTGAGAGAGCATGCTCTTCAAGTGTACTAGACAGGCCAAGGAAAAATGAGTAGTGAAACATAAAAGCACGTATCTTAACACAGTAAGACCAGACAGGAACTCTGGTGGTTGTCAGTCTAGGAAGCCCTGCCAGAGTTATGATCATGTTATACTCAGAAGCACGAAAAAGGAAAAAGTCTGATGGTCATAAGACTACTGAAAAAGTTCTGTAGATTTCCTCAATAAAACCAATAGTTTTTAGGTGAAAACAATAACTTGTATTCTATTCATATCATCCATGGAGTTTGCCAGTATTTGGCTTGCTTTATTTCTTGAGGAGGAAAACATCCATAATGCTAGTCAGGGATACTTTTGCTTACAAAAGATGTATACAAACTACTGTTTCTCTAAACATAGTAAAAATAAATAGCAGTAGCTTTCTTTCTCATGGTTTTTGAACTACTCTAATAATTCCTGTGTGATGCAAAGCATCAAGTTCTTGCCCTCACATGCTACTGCTCTGTGTGTTTATTTGCATAGTAGGCTAATAAGCCCCTTACTCACATTTTTGCCTTCTGTCATCTCAAGGGTAAACTTTCCTGTATGTTTTCTGTTTTGATTAGAGTTAATATTGCCTGAGATTGTCCTCCTATATTTCCAAGATATTACTGCAGAAAGGAGCGCTTAATTGCTGGTTTGTTTTGCTGTAATGAATGCACTAAGTACAGTTAACAAAGCCAAAGACAGCCTTAGCAGCAAGCTCTCTCAGCCTAGATGAACCAAAGATCAGACTTTTTTCTTCTACTTCAGTCACACTAGTTAGAAATACTTGTGTCTTTGCTTGAAAACTGCAAATTTAGTTTTGTAGTAATACGGATTTTTTTCAGCAAATTTGAAGATAATCAGTAGATTCAGTAGCAAGCTTTTTAATGATAAAGTAATGTGTAATTTTTATTGGTTTTGTAGAACAGACCCACTCTCCATAAATTTCTCTCCAGATAAATTTAAGTCTAAATATGTTCTTTCGCTTAACACCTTAATTTAGCTCTTCTCCATTTTTCCCCCTCATTTTTATGGAAAACAATTTTGACATAAATTCTGGATGATTAATAGCAGACTTTGGCAGCCAACATTAATTTGTATACTTATCTGAGATTTTAAAAATGTGTGTGGTATACAATGAATCTGATTAAACATTCAATTGGTACAGTAAATGAATATAATCTTATTTATAAAATTCCTTATTTCATAGCATCTGCCAAATTGAATATAAAGAGATGATAACATAAATTATTTTGTACCTCACCCCCTCTTTGATTGTAAGAGAGACTGCAATCTTTGGGAAAATTGAGAACTTTAATAAAATAAATGTTCTTGCTAACAAACTGAATTCATAAGTAGTTTGCTAAAAATTATTAAACTTCACAGCTGTGGAAGCAAGCTTGTATTCTTCCTGTGCAAGTTCTACTCAGCCACCTCTGAGCAAGCAGCTGCATGATTACTCAGCTTGCCTTATTCTGAGGACAAACTGCAAGATGGCATTTTGATTTGAGAAGATGAATAGGGAAATGCAGGATGCAAACTGTAGGATGTAAATTTGCAGCATGTCAGCAGTTTTATGATAACTGCCTCTGTGCACATCTTTACAGCACTATACTTTGCAGCAAAAGTGGTAAGTCTGCTTCATGGAATGATTATTCCACTCACATGTACCTCGAGATGGAAATACCAGGTGTTTGCTGCCTTCTTCTCTGAGAGGGCAGTGTGTCAGTGATGTGCTAGTCATGGATGCATAGATGATGCACATTTAAATAACAGTTTTATTTCCTTGGCATGAGAGAAGCTCTGTTTTGTTTCAACAGTGAGTAACCCCTCATCTTTTGCTGCAGCATAATAGGCTGTATGTAGCTGCATAGCCCACAAGAATGGAAAGAGACTGAGGAAGGGCTTTCAAAGGAAGTATGATGGCATCAGTGGACAAAAAAATTCTCTGCATAAATTCTTATTCTTTCCTCTATTTCTGAGAAAGTAGCACCTACTTCCCTTACTCATTGCATGTTCACACGAAAAAGAAACAAAAGTATGAGGTTAGCTGGCAGCAGATGTGTTGCCTAAGTTGTTACCTTATGTGTTGTCACTAGAAGAAATTCTATCACAGTGATAGAATTTTAGTGTTAAAAAAATCACCACCAAAACAAGCAAACAAACAACAACACAAAACAACACCCAACTATCAACTTGTATCTCTTTTTAATTGTTCGAGGTTAGTTTTGTGGAAGTGTGATCCTGAAAGTGCAGATGCTTCTGAACCCCACTGCACATATTCCATCACAAGTGCATTGAAATGATGCCACTTTAAAAAAAGTTGAAATGCATGCCTTGTGAAAATATACCAGTTGCAAGTGGGAATGTATACATTCACTGTATATTGAAATATACTACCTGTATACATCTTTACTACATTTATTTTACTGTACTAGGAAAATGGCCTCAAGTTGCACCGGGGAGGGTTAGATATGATATTAGGAAAAACTTCTTTAGTGAGAGAGTGGTCAAGCATTGGAACAGGCTGGTAAAGTCACCGTGCCTGGAGGTGTTAAAAAATGTGTAGACATGGCACTTCAGGACATGGGTTAGTGGGCATGGTGGTGTTGGGTTCATGGTTAGACTTGATGGTCTTTGAGGTCTTTTCCAACATTGATGATTCTATTAAAATTTGCAAGGTTTTTTCTCATTAATACTGCAGCGGTAACAAAGGTACAACTGAGGTGAAACCTATTGTCTATTTCATAGAGGTAGAAAAATTAGTAAGTTTTAGTGATTCTGTCAACTTTCAGTCTTTGTGAAAATGATAAAGGATGGAGTTCAGGTATTTGTGCAAAGTACCACATCACAGACATTTAATTTTTTCCTGAAGAATTCAGCATTTTCTGTGAATCAACAGTTGACTACACCCTTGATGAGCAGCAGTAAGGCAACGGCAGTAGGAATATGGTTCTAAATACATGCAGTAAAATAATATCCAAAGTATCAAACCTTCTTGTAATGTTTGCTAATAATACAGTCATGCTTTTACTAGGATTTTGCATGTTTTGTGTAGAAATTGGATACCAAGGAAGTGGTTGGAATGTGGGGGAAGAACAAAAGGGATACTGGAGCCTCCTCAAACTACAGCATCCACCACCATCAGGTAACATTTGTAGGAGCCTTTTTCTTGAGAGAACATCATGGGATTCAAAACAATCAGTTGCTTTCCTTCTTTTCACAAGCAACTACTGTTAATTTTCTTATAATTAAATAAAGGGATTTTGGTAAGTCTGGATAGTCACAAAAGGCAATTCATGTATCCAGACAAACCTGATATTTGAAGAGCTTCCTGAGGCAGTGTTGCCCCTTCAATTCCTAGTTGTTGTTTTGGTTTGGTTTGGTTTGTTTTTTTCTGATGGAACTCTTCTGCACTGTTATTTCTAACATTTTGGACCAGTAAATCTTAGAACTAATATAAGGATTCTCATACCATCAGATACTCTACTTTTATCACTGCTTCCTGCATTTTTGGCAATTACTTCTTTTTCATTTCTAAGACTACTTAGCAGTCACCATATTTTGCAGTGTTCCATGGAAACACAACAGGTCAACATGCTAAAAATTCACAGCTTTTATTTGATTGTGAGCTCATTAGAAAAAAAGAACAAACCAATAAATAATACTGATGTGACCATAATAGAAGTTATGTGCAGCAAAGATATTTGCCATAGGTTTTGTGCTCTGGAAAATTTTATCCTATCTGTAGGCCTTCAGTGAAGCTAATCAGAGATGAATTTTGTCATGGGATAATGCAAATGACTCTGAGTTTACATTTTACAAGGGATTCTCAACTGCAAACATTTTCTTCTGAATATTTGCCATCTGATCCTTACCCATTTTGCACACTCTCTTAATGCCAGTTATAAGAAGTTCACTACCCTTTTGAGACTTCATCTTCTCTTTTTTAAGGAGTTTACTCTCAGAATGTAATTAATGCTATGTATTATACTGCAAGAAATGAGCATGACTTTAAATTGTTTAATGTAGATTTGGGTTGCTCGTCTTCAGTCATTATCTATTGTACTTTTTTTGCATTTTGTCACTAGATGGCAACATAGCAACACTCCATATCAAAAGTTCCTCTAACCAGCGATGGGCTTTTTCTAGCATTTTTCACAGCACCCACCGAGATGGGAACATACACATTCTGGCAATTTCAGTGAGTTGCTTCTTAATGCTGTGAATTCCAGTGTTACTTTTTTCCTATCTTATTAACTGCTACTTTTTAATACTACTGAAGTGCAGAATAACAAAGTAAAAGAAAATAAAATTGCTTTACAAATAAGTGATCTGTTTTCTTCCGAATAAGGGAGAGAGTCTATCGATTCATCCAAATCATCACACATATGTTTGGTTATTTTGCAGGAACATATTTTATTGAAGCCAGTGGCACATAACATTCACATCCATGAGAACACAATTTGCATTGTTTTTGCATTTCTAGATATTTCAATCACTGACATAAGTCTGGAAGTTAATATATCTGTTGATAGAGAAACACTGAAATAAGCTTGGAGTGAAACAATCTGTATCCAATAATCATATGCAAGAGTCTCCTTTAGCATCCCTCTTGAGAGCACTGAGCTCATAAACTAATTCAAGTCCTAGTCAGACTGGATTATCAGTGTGAAAACTGAAATTTCAAGGTCAGTTTCTCAGGAGACATATTCTCCTGTGAAATGAGATGGAAAGAAACAAGACCAATCTTAACAAAGCTACCAGCTTCTTTTGCTGCTTTTGGAAGCTTGGATAGATGTAACAGTTTTGCTCAGTGTTTGCTAAACATGCAGTGAGATATGCCTGGCTTGGTAATTTTAGAAGTCCAACTGCAGGCATATTTTGATCTTTTCCCCCCTAATTTCATTCCATCATCTATCTTCTGGAATTAGAACAGAATTTGGAAATAATATATTTGTGTCCAGTTTTAATATACCCTGTTCAATATTAATGTAAAAATATTCAAGAAGGATTTAGGATCACAAAAATGATCTGGTAAACTGAAAAAAGTTTTGCAATGTGACACCTAAGAAGGCAGTTTGCTTCATGTTTGATAAAAGAAAGTGACCACTGCCCTCAATATTTTTGTAACACATGCAACAAGAAAATGAATGTAATTTAATGTCAGGCTTAAGTGTTCCATCAGGTATATTGGAAGAATTTGAAAGGTATGTTTTTCCCAGTACACAATAGCCAAATTACTTTTTGTGAGGTGAAGATGTGTTTGTTTTCACTCTCCTTTGAAGCATCAGTCTGAGCACAGATGAATAAGATATCAGATAAACTAGCTGGGACAGTGTTATTCCACAGAAACATGGGTTGTTGGACCTTGTTCTTACGTTTAAAATTAATTACAATTCCCTGTTAGTTCAGAGGCTTCAAATCTGCATATGTCACCTAAGAACTCAAATGCTTTAGTTAAGTAGATTTCAGAAGAATCTGGATGTAATTAAAATACCTTGAGATACTCAGAAAGCAAGAGTAGATGCTTAGTAGTTCTAACTACTGTGATTTGTATGCCTTACTATCAGCTTTCATTTGTTCCCGTAATTGCATTAATAACATTTTAGAAGTTATTTTGCTGTCTCATGTGTCCTCTTAAACTGGTCTGACAACTGGTAATAAGCACAGACTCTATCGTGTTTTGTTTTCAGTAGCTTTTCCTTTCCATCCAAGACAAACCTTTTACATTTTCACTTAAGTATCCTGCCAAAGATATTGGCAGATGATCCATAAAGACGGCTAAGCATCCTAAAATGGCCATTCTTCTTTGACTTCGAGTCAGCACTCATGTTAAAATCACTGGCACTGGGGCTCTTACACCAGGATTCATTCCTATTTTTTTCATCTAAATCGTCTTGGTTTGAGTTACAACAGAACTAATTCTGACTGGTGATTTTACTTTTCAACTCAGTCTCTTCTAAGCAACTGCACTTTCTGACATTAATGGCATGTGGTCACAGACACTGTCTGCTTCTGGTAGTGATAACACTCAATGTATATAGTTAGTACCAAGGACTGGTTTGCAGGCCAAGGTCACTGCTAAATCCTGTGTACTGCATTGGAGGTGCAAAAAGTAGAAAGCTGCACCTTAAGAAAGGAGCTGCCAGGACAGGTGACCCTAAACTGACCAATGAAATATTCAATTCCATATATATCTTACTCAGCATAAAGCTGAGGAATCATGAGGGTCAAGCTCTCTTCTTTAATGGTCATTGGCTGAGGAGGACTCTGTCCATTCTGCCTTTAAATCTGAATCCAGTTCCATCATCTGATTCCCAGCTGTGTCCAGTCTGGGACTTTTGGCAAAGCATTAGAGGTGATGGTGACATAATTGCTCTCAGGGAGGCTGGGTTCAGTATTCGGTCTGTACATATTTTATTATTTTAATTAAAACAGTTTATTTTTTTTTTCTAATTCATAAATCTCTCTCCCGTATTCTCTTTCTTTTCTCCCTTTGGGGAGGGAGAGGAGTTAATAGAGAGCATCTGTCCATTGTGTAGTGGCCAGTCCAGCCCCAACCCTTGACACAGATACTGGTTTACCAGGAATCATCAGACATTGGTAATGCCTCCCTCACCTTGTTGAGGAACCCCACCATTGGTTTAGAATACTAGATGTTTCTAAAAGCTTATTCAGCAGTGAGCACAGACCTTCTACTTCGGTGAGCTGTCCTGTAGTCTTCTAGATTCCTCTACCAGCTATCACCCATGAGGATCTCACTTCTTCAACCTATCAGTAAACCTACCATTGGCAGGCCCTATATCTTGTACTCCTATCTCCGAAGATACAGAGTTTTGGCAGAAAATACCGTATGTCACTACAATGGCAATCACCTATACCATTGATAGTGATGCACAGACTTTCAGTTTGCTCTGTGCATTTGGGAGAAGGACTGTAAAAAACTGGATGCCAAGAACCGGCACATTTATTTCTCTGCTTCCTTCTAACTCAGATCAGTAAATTTATCAAGCCTAATTTATAAGCAGAAATGACTTGTGGCTTCTGAGATAATTCTGCTTGTGTTTTGCTCAAGCACCCCCATATAGTCAAACGTGGTTTATTTTCAGGTAGGAAAATTTCCTAGTAATTTTCATGATGTAAATCCATCTCTGAGCCCTTCATGTAAGCATATTTCAAACTACGGATTGCTTCTTGGCAAGTGTGGTGGGTTGATATTACCCCCCAACATAAAATTGCCAGACCAGCTCAGTTGAAAGCAAATGAAGCTATATTTACAAGCAAAACTACAATCTAAAATATGAAATGCAATGAATATGTACAAAATATACAATATTTATGTATATTTACAATTTATAAACAACACAAGAAACCCCTTGGACAAAACAAGGGGGTTATCAACAGCTTCCTCCTCTTCCCCCTCTTCCCCCCTGTACACAGGACAAGAGAAAAAGGCTGAGAAGCAGAGAGAGAGTTTACTAGTACTTAGCCACAACAAAGAATGTGGACAAGGTCAGCAAGCTAGCAGAAACACCAGTTAGTATCTGCTAGAGCAAAGAAATCAAAAAGAGAGTTAGTGTACACAACTAACTTCATGTTAGATATGAGACCAATGGGATTATTTAGACCTTATCATTATTTTCCTTCTGCATCCAATGGTAATCTATTTACATTCTACCAATTTCCTACTCAATCTGTGGAAAATTTTCCTAGGCACAGCTTAAACAACCACAGCAAGTAATAGAATTCATGCAGCTGATTTGAGTCCAGGATTAAAGGGCAAAGATCTTTATATTAATGTACAGAGCCATAAAGACCCCTATGTGCATATGATGGAATCATCACTATGCTCTGTATCAAAGGACAAAGTAGCCTGATTGTTCTGCCAAAAGTCTTCTGTCTTTACAAATTCTGAATCAAGCTTCCAATTCAACTCTAATATTCTCCTTCAAGGAGTGCTAAAAATGCTAGTGAATAAACCTCAACATTTCAGAATCTCAGAGCAGTGATGGGAAATACAATCAGCTGTCTTCAGCATGGTTTGTAAGGACCAATGATTTTCTGAGATTAATTTCTTTACGGAAAACTACAATCACAGCAACCAGCTAAGTATTCTGTCTTAGTGCTGCCTGAATCAACAGCCTCTGTTACATTTCAGCTTCAGTACTACAGTAGGTTGTCTTATGCCCTTCAGCTTATTTCAACATGAGACAGAGTTCTGCAAAAATTTAATTCAGGTGTCTACAATTCTATTTATTCCCATCTTCCTAATTCCAGATTGTTGTAGTTTAATCTTTTCCTGGAGTCCAAAAGCCCAAATGCAACAGATTTAGATTGCCTCCCCTCTCCCTGTTTCCCAGTAGGATAAAAGCAAATTAGGCAGGAGAAAGGAGAGGTAAAATCATGAAAGTAATGGTCTGGAATTAGTTTGGAAGAAAAAAAGGTAATTTTAACAAAAAATATATATAGCATTTGAGCAACAGGGAAAGTTACAAAGGTATAAGGAAAAAGGTAAACGGAAAAAAATATACAAAATCAGGCACAGCTGGCATTGGATTTCCTTGATGTAAATGGATGCAGTTCTCAGAAGTGAGGATGCAGCATGGAGGCAAGCCACGTTATAACGCAGGAAGCAGAAGAGTAACAGGTATGTGTGTCACGCAGGCGAGGTGCAGGAGAAAGAGAGCGAACCAAGAAAATGGCTTCACTTAAACTGGCTTGCTGGGCAGGAAGGGGGAGTGGAATAGACTCTGACCCAGGGGACCCCTGCCCCTGGGAGGAGGGACCAAGTCTCTCTGCCCACCTAGGTCAGGTTTCTTTGACCACTTGGGGGATGGGTTCTTTACAGCCCCTCCAGGGATGGGTGTAACCTGGCACACAGATTCTACTGCACCTGTTAGTGAGTTCAATAATAAGCCCAAATCTCCCTTAACAATGATCAACCTTCCAACCAAACTTGACTTTTCCACATTTCACAATGTAGTTTGTCTGCAAACAAACAAACAAAAAAATTCATCTGTTCACATACTGAGGTGCTGGAGCGAGTGCAGAGGAGGGCAACAAAGTTGGTGAAGGGCCTGGAGAATAAATCTTATGTAGAGAGACTGAAGGAGCAGGGGCTGTTTAGTTTGAAAAAAAAGGAAGCTGAGGGGAGACCTCATCACTGTCTACAACTACCTGAAAGATGTTGTGGAGAGGTTGGTGCTGATCTCTTCTCACAGATAATTAGTAATGGAACAAACTTATCAAACTGCAACACTGTAGGTTTAGACTAGACATTATGAAACATTTTTTTGGAAGGAGTGGTCAGGCATTGGAACAGGCTGCCCATCCCTGGATGTGTTTAAAGGTCATTTAGATGTGGTGCTTGGGCATATGGTTTAAGGGTGAACTTTGTAGAGTAGGGTCAGTGGTTGGGCTTGATGGTCTCAGGGGTCTTTTCCAACCTGAATGATTCCATGATTTTCTAAACAGTCTTCACTATCTCAATTTAATTTGACTTGTGGTTATCTATAAAGATCCATTTCAGAGCAATCATTAATCTGTCCTCCCAAAACAAAATTTTTTCTAGCAGTCCAAGGACTAGCATTCTAGTCCTGAAACTAACATTGAAAAATGTTGTCTGCCCTCAGATAGCTGCTGTATTATTTAAAAAAAGTAACCAGGAGGTCTGATAGTCAAACTCCTTTATCTGGAATCAGTAAGCATTTAAAAATCACTGGCTGCCAGGACTGACTTTCATAGTCCTTCAAACATACACTTGTAATACCACAATGATTCCTGTATTAGTACAGTGGGAGTAAAATTGGGTTACTGACATTGCAGGTGATAATAAAATAAGAAATAATAATAGTAGGTGCTTCTTGCCTCCAAATGAAATGACCTTGATATTGCTGCATTTCATTTCTTTGGTGCTACTGACATATTTCAAAATAAAATACTTTGTAGTGAGTTAACCCTTAGTGAACTACACCCTGGCATCTTTGAAAATGCATGCAAATGACAGCATCTGGTAGGTGCTTTAGCTTGATAATTTGAAAAAAAAAACAGTAACAGTGCTTCTCAAGATTCTTATAAGCAAATACTGACCCACTGCTAGGAGGATTTCACTCCAACTTATATCCTTCCAATTAACTAACATCATGTAAAATAATATAAACACTATCTAGAAATGCAGAATAGAGAAGTTCACAGTACAGTGTTGATGAAAAAGTGTACAAGATGACTAAGATTTGAAACCACTCGTACACAAGAAGGGATCTGTAGTACTGAATCGAAGTGCAGAACTGCTGCAGTAGCCATTATTCCCATTAGTAGTAAGCAGACTCCTTAAAGCACACAGACAAGGTTTGTTTCTGGAAGGTTTCCTGGGTAAACTAAAGTTTGTATTTTTTTCAAGTCTCTTACTTTTATGTTGACTGCTCTCCAGAAAGGCAAACTATTGCTGAGGTAAGTTTTAGTTATTTACTTCTGGGTAACTAGATGAAATAAATGCTAATACAGTGGTATTTCTAGCCTCATTCATATCACATTATTAGACTTACAAAACATTTCTTTTGCTGCATAAATGCATAAAACTATCAGAAACCTTTACCTTTTAGAACTATGTACAGATTTATATAGCTTTTGAGGAAAAAAAACCAGCAACATTTACAAAAATAAAAAATAACAGGTCCTTTGAGAACCAGCTGATGGAACTGAGGTTGTTTAGTTTGAAGAAAAGGAGGTTGAGGGGAAAACAACGTGGGGGTGTCTCTTCTCCCAAGCAGCAAGTTACAGGACCAAAGGAAATAGTTTCAGTTGTGCCACGGGAGGTTTAGGCCAGATACAAGTTAAAATTTCTTCACTGGAAAGATTGTGAAGCATTGGAACAGGCTGCCCAGGGAAGTGGTTCAATCGTCATGCAGACACGGTGCTTAGGGACACGCTTTAGCAGCAGACTTGGCAGTATTAGGTTAATGGTTGGACTCGATGACCTTAAAGGTCTTTTCTTACCAGAACAATTCTGATCCCATGACTCTATACTAAACATCTAGAAAACAGTTTGGGAAACTTTTATAACCTCTCTCAAAGCCATAAATGTTCCCTTGTGTCATGAGACATGTTTACCTCTTGTTTAAACCTCCACAATCCCTGCTTGATACCACTGGGATGTCTTATGTAGAAAGTGCTTTTTCCAAGGTAGAGTACATTTGCATGCATGACTGCTCAAAAAATTGCTTTTACATAAGAAAAAGTAATTGTAACTGCAAATATATTAAAAATTGACTATGTACTTCATTTTGAGTGTTAATTATAACTTTTAAAAGTTTTTTTATGATGTTAATAATGTAATGATTCTAACGTGCTTATCAAGAACTTATATTTTTCATTAAATATGTAAGGATGGGCGATTCTGGGCACTGGGTAGTTTCACAAGATTCTCTGGTTTTGCTCTCAGCTGTGAAAATAACTTACAAGGGCTTTTAAAATTTGTTTCTGGTTTTGTATTTGAAAGCATTCTTTACAGTCCGTACATATGGTGCAACTGAAAGGTAACAGCTAGTAGACATTTCTAAATATTATTGTCAATATATTAAATTTTCGTATAGTCTTATTGTTATTATTTCATTTGTGCAAAATAAACTTGTTACTACAAAAGCAGAAAGACAAGATACCATGTTCTTGTTCTGTGCAGAAGATTAACAGATGAAGGCAGAACAATTTATCCACACATTTTGAATGATGCAGTTTCTATTTGATAGTGAACAGGAAGTTTGCCAGCCTGTCAAACCTTGCTTGCTGTAATGCAAGTGTTCTTACAAGATCCACAAAATTAGACACATCCCTTGCAACTGCTTAGCCTAATTTCTAGTCCTTAAGATTAGTCTTGCAGAAATCCTGTTTCCACAGCCTCCTGGTAAAAATACAGGACTTGCATGGATGCTATAAAAAAGATTTTAACATTAACCCATTAGCACTTCCACAACATTCCAAGAAACTTCAGAAAATTGCTTCAGCCACTCTTACAACTTATTTGACCAGGTGAAGCATTCAGAGATATTCCTCAGATCCCAGGCCTGCAAGCCTCAGCCAGGTAAACCAGTGGATAACTACCCACTTCTCATTCCAACAAAAGACACCTGAAGTTGTATAGTTTTTTAAACCAAATGAACTTCCTAGGACCCTGCTATAGTCACCTCTTATTAGAAAAAGGCAGAAGGCTTTATTCTTGTTCCCTAATACAAGGAATTGCCATTGACTGAAAAAGTCAGTTGACATTGACTGAAAAGGCAAGTAATTTATGTATTCCTATTGTGCTCTGAATTATGATCATACAGATTAAAGATATTCTTAATAATTAAGTACTGTCATGAGTTACTGTACCAAGTGAATGTACTGCTGGTATGAAATCTGAGATACTCCTGACTAGTTAAGGCAGGAATCTAGATTTTAATTCTACTTCATGTACATTTCAGGTCAGATACACCTAGAATTACGCTCTGTTCAGTCATGATGCCCTTCATCTTTTTGGTTGTGCTCATCATCAGCTTTCAAGAGAACTAAAACAAGGCTTAAAGACCATTATGTTCCTCTCTCGCATACTAATGACAATCAATAAAATATGTGATTAAAAAAACCCCACACAACAAACAAGAAGATAAAATATTGTTTAATAATGTTTTGTAAGCCTTTTTTGTAGCTCTGCAATATCATTTAATGTATTTAGTTCCCAGGACATGCAATTGAATAAAACTTTGGTTTGTGAGAGTCGGTGGTGGCTAATAACTGGCATCTTTCAAGCCAAACTTAGTTAAGTTGCAATTTTGAGTCTCATGTTTGGGTTAGCTTCACTTTCTTGTGGCTTCCGTTAACTTACCTAAGCTATTCACCTATCTTTTCAGTGTGAAAATGTATGCAACATTTCCAAGGGGCAACAGCTGATTCAGTTCCCTATAATGAGGAGCACAGTCCCCAGAGGGAGTATTTTATGTTCCTCAAGGTGCATGTGTGGGGGTGATATAGTATGTTTTACTTCTTTAACAAATGTTAATTCTATCTTTAAAGCATGTATTTGGATTTTATTTCCTCCCAAGTTTATTCTCTTCTTTATTATATGAAGGGTAAAAATACATGTTAGAATAGTCAAGAATCTCATTTGAATCTGAAAACATTTTTGCACTTCTAGCCAGAATTTTCTTACTGACAAGTTAAGATATCTTGTGAAGTTTATACAGTTAATGACAATTGTTCTGTTTGTCCTAAAATAAGTTTAATAAAGCTCCACAGGTAAATAGTTGAACTTTTCAAAATTAGTTTACTTGATGTTCAGAATTTATGAAGATTTTCCTAAATATTATAAAAATTGTAGCAATTTGGCATGAAGAATATGAGCATTTAAAATCATTTGTTACTGATTAATTTCACGATTCACACTGCAGTACAGATTGTACAACAAAATATTAAAGTCAGAAATCAACTTTGAAATTTCACCTCCAGTGAAAACAGTCTGTTCCTACTGAATGTGAAGTGAGCCCTCATTTTGAGAATGGTCCCATGGCCTGAAGCATACGTGAGAATCCTCCAGCTCCCACTTGAGCATTTGCACATCCGAGTTCCACCTTAGCTGTATGTATGCCAAATGCAGGAGACAGGAGGTGTGTAGCAACATCTGTGAGGGGTGTTCTGCATGTCTCTGTGACTCTAAGATGCCTTCACCTTCTCTAAGTTCTCTTTTGTGGCTGAAAATTTGTGTTCCTTTAATCTTGACTATTTCTACGTCTTTGAAAATTAAACTGACAATGGCATTTTCCATTAAGACAGGAAACCAGACTGCTCTTTAAGGGTGTTCCTTCCATACAAGGACAGGAAAATGTCATGGCGTACAACAAATATCATACTGATTGGTAAACAGTATTCTGGTTTGTGTTCTCTGAGAAAAATTTCCATGTTCCTATTACAGGTTCAAGCAGCTTGGCTTTCAGTTTTACAAGGCAGAAGTCCCTGGGTCCATACATTATACTTCTGTGGTAACAGTGCCCACTGCTGATCACTGCCCCTTTACCAAACTGCCAAACTGATCTTAGTATCCTGGAGTATTCCCATACCATACTCACTCTCCAAACTACTCAGATAAACACAAACTGCTATAAAACATACCATCTCTCTTCTGTCACTGCAGGCTAGAAGTTATGTTTTCCTCTTCTTTTTCTTTACAATACACAATGCATCTTGTACAGGAGGCAGGTTTGTTGCTTGTGAAGACAACAAACAGGAGAGACAAAGCCTGATTCACTAGAAGTCATTCCAGCACTCTATTTCTCTCTTCCAGTGAATGCATGCTCTAAGTTGGAAATGGAGTGCCTGCCTTTTCAGATAAGGTTTTTGACCCCTACAGTTTTTAAGAGTTCTATTTTCCTCAGTATTCACTAACATAGAAACTTTTCCTCATAAAACCTTCTGGTTTAATAATGACCAGCTTGTTTCCTAGCTGCCAGCCAAAAGAACAGATGAACAGAACACAGAGCAGTTACAGACATCCTGTCAAAAAGTTTACTGTTTTACTCGTTAAGTAAGGCATTAGTGCCAACAGTCCTCATATGGCTGCGGTGAGCCACACGTTCAATAGGTCAGTCTCTCAGGTATTTGAGTTTCATATTCTGACAACCAGTACCCTTTGGTAAGTTTTTTCAACACTATTTTCTTCTAACCAAAGATTACTCCCCAAAGTAGCAAATAAACTGATGGATTTTTACCTGTTTGCATCAGCTGTGCTATAGTACTGGATGGACAGAGCCATTCTGCACAAAAACACGACACCAGGGTGCAGGGGTCAGCAGCCAGAAGGGAGTTTTAGCTGACAGAGGGGCTAAACATCTGAACAACTGCATCCAGAAAGGATAGTGTAAGCCAGAACATCCCCGCGGCAGTACATCCTCCTTTTGTCTCAACGGTGCATCCACGGCCTGTCGTGAACTGCACCTTTCTAAAAGTGCTAAAAATAGTGCCTTTATAAAGCTGAACGTGCACCTCAGGTTAGCTGCTGGAAAAGAGAAAGCATCTGTTTTCCCGTTGACACTTTTACCGACTGCAATTTTGCTTTGCTATGGCCTGACAAGGTTACATATGAGGTTACTTTATGAGTATACTGCACATCTAAGGCGTTTGCAGCCTTTCAAGTGGCCATGCATTCAAAACGCTCAAACGTTAGTTCTGTAAAGCTAGCTCAACTCCCCATTCTTCACTGAACGGAAACATAAAATGGCGGTACTGGGGGATGCTCCCCAAATGGCCCGAACAAACCTTCCTGCCACTGGAAACTGAGAGCCTTGACGTACATGTGTGTCACGTTCAACATCAAACAGAGCAGCCTGCCAGAGCCCAGTAGGTGCGAAAGCGCTGCGCTATTTGCTTCGGCGCGGGCATAGCGTCTGCCAGCCCCGGCGATGAGTGCGAACCGCCGCCCGCCGTGGGCTCCGCCGCCCGCACCGGAAGTCTCCGTCCGCCTCACCTACCCGACACCTCCCCAGGGCGGACGGGAAAAAAGACGCGCACAGTGAGCAGCACACGAGAGTCTTGCCCTTTCCCGCGCTGCAAGTGTCATCGTCCGTCCCGGCAGCCGTAGCCAGCCGCGTTGCGCGCCGGGAGCTGTAGTTTGTGCTGGCCCAGGCCTTGCGGGAGGTGGGGGCGGGATCGCGAGGCTCCATTTTGTGCCCATTGGCGGCGCGGCTAGGCCGTCACGCGGCCCCGGCGGCGCCAACGCCAGGCAGGGCGCGAGCCGCTGCCCGCCTCGCCGCGCTTCTTCGCGCCGACCGGCGGCGGTCCGGGCCCGCGCCCGCTGTTCCCCCGCACCGCCCGGCCCCCGCCGCCGGCCGTGGGCTGAGCGCGTCTTCCGGGGGCGAGGCCCTGTCCCTCCGCGGCGGCGGCTCCATGGTGCCCGCCGCCCACCCCCGCCCCGCAGCAACAGGCAGGACGAGGAGGAAGCGGCCCCCGGGGGTCCCTAACGCTCCGCCGCCGGCGTGAGCAGCGCTGCCGCCGCCCAGTGGGAACGTCCAAGCGGGCGGGGGGCGCCCGCGGGCCGCCGGCGATGGCGAACCAGCTGGTGATTCTGAACGTCTACGACATGGTGAGCGCCCGGGCTAGCGCCAGGGGCCAGCCGCGGCGGCCAGGCCTGCCCGGCCCGGGGCCAATGGAGGCAGCGCGGCCCAGCACCTGTGCAGGCGGGCGGGGGTCCTGATCTTGCTCCCAGGAGAGCCGCGGCGTCTGCGGCGCGGAGCGTTCTGTGGGGGCAGGGATAGGGCGGAGGGGGCAGCGGACAAACTTTTTCTGCCTTTCTCCTATCTGTCCTTTCGTGAGTTGGCTCTGTGGGCTTCCGCCCGTGGGGGCGGTGGAACAGAAAAAATTACGAACCCGGGGCAGGGGCGACAATCTGGGACGTTTGTCAGTTTCTACAGATCCTTTATGACCAGCAGATGAAGTTTGCTGTGGTGCTGGGCCGGAGCTTCCAGTGACAGGTAGAACCACTGCCTGTCGCAGAGTAAGTGCTGCCCCTGCTGTGAGTTAGTAGCGAAAAGTGCATTTCCCCGAACTGTTCCTCCTCTGTTAATGCTCCCAGGGCACAGCAGGTGAGAGGCTCAGCCTTTCTTGCTTCTGAAAACTATAGAAGTGGCTGGCTTTCCATTAGTGCAGTAGTTTGGGATAACCACTGTCTCTGTAGGGTTAGGAGGTTTTTAGCTATGTGTCAGAAATGTTTATTTTTCTCTATATCAGAGTTTTGGAACTGTTTTGGTATGGATGGAACTTGGTAGAAATACAGAAATTGCTCCAGCTTGATTTGCAGTCCTATGAGCTCACCTTCCCACCTTTTGGGGCAGTCTTTCTGTGGCATCTACAGCAACTGTTGTATTAAGTTCAACTGGAAGCTGCTCAAGTGCCATGGTAACAAATGAGGTGTAAGTACCTGCACAGAAAAGGACTTGTGGATAAGTAATATTAAGAATATATTGTCCGTTAATGCGTTTCCATCCCTGGAAATTAGAACAAAGTATTACTGGTTTTCTGACTGTTTTTGAGTCTACTGATGCAAGGACAGTAAGATTGACAACTAACTTCGGGAAACTGTTTGCATTACTTAGAGTATTTTGGATAGGCTTTCCTACCACAACCACCACCATTTTACAGTGAACTTTTGGTGTTTTAAAAAGATGTAGGTCTGCGTAGGGTAGACTTTAGTCAGAAAACACAGCTTGCTTTCTTGTGAATACTCAGGCCTAAATGCTAGAATATTTAATAGCAATCAATAGGAAGCTAACCGTCTTGGAATTAAAATTATTTATGAGATTATATGAACTAGCCTGATATCCTAATACTTACAGAAATCAATGTCCCTCTCAAAGGATTTTTAAGTATTTCTTACCCTCCTGTATGTCAGTTCTGTCTCCAGCACATATAAGTCTGTTACTGCTTTGGTTTTCCTTCATTGCAGAGGATGAAGTGAGACTGGAGACAGGGGCAGTCTCTTTACAGTGATTTTTCTGAGAGAAAGGGAAAATAAAATAAAATAGCAGCAGGGGGGTCTTTTGCTCACTTGGTTGAGCTCATACATGTTACTGATAAGACAAAAGGTCTTATGTCTTATTTATACTAGACTTGGGGGAAGGATGCTCTCTTGCATGGATATGTGTGACTTCTCTGGACTACCGTTCGAAAATACACATTGGAGAAGCTCTTAGCATGAAAAGAGATGGCTTTATGTACATGTTTGTACAAAGAAAGAAGTAGGACTTAAGTTTCAGGACTCTTTTATATAAGGTAGTATCTTTGAAGTCAGGGTTTGATGCACTTGCGACTCACTAGGAAGGCAGACCGAGTGTTCTCACAACAACTTGCTTAAGCTATGCCAAGAGTTGCCTGCACGCAGTTCACAGGCAGGCTGTGAAAACTAACAGAATGGACTGTCCACCTATGTAAGTGCCTGCCTGGAAAGGAATGCCATGGTTTGTGAGAAAATCATTGCTGTGATGATGGCACTGGTGGGGTGTGACTTCAGCATGCCCTTTCTTTTTTCTTGTGATGATCTACTTTTTCATTCACATGGTTCTCCTTCATCTCTTGCTCTTTAGATGTCTTTGCAACCCATATCCTGCTTTTAACTCCAGAGTTGAGTTACTGTGATCAGTTTTACTCCAGCCATCCTAAGGAAGGCTGACATTTGACAGGACAAGAGGGGGAAACAAGTAACAGAAAGGTTGTGCTCATAAAAACTAGAGTTATATTTTTACTTAGGCCTTCTTGGGGGACTCACGGTCCTTTTGTGATTAGTGGGATTCTGCATGCATCAAGAAGTAGCATAGTCTCTAAAGCCGCTGTGGAAGGAACTTGCGGTTAAAAAGAAGCATGCAATTTATTTGCAGATGTTTGATCACATGTACGGATTTTTCTTGTGCATTAGTCTGCAGTTGTGGTATTTGTTGAAGCTGTACATGACCACAAATTATATATAGCAAAAGCTGAGATTGCTGGCCAAGAGTATTGCTATATCCTACTTCATCTGTTTGTTTTGTAATGCCTGTATCAGTTGAGCATTAGAAAAACAGATTTTCTTTAAACCGGAAAAAAAAGTAAGGTTCTTATTGTGTCTGGAAAACTGTCAATATCAGCGTACACCCAGCGTCAAAGTCTTCCACTTATGTCCATTTTAAACTTGTTTGAGGCAGGAGATTAAACTAAAGCTGTACTTTCATGTTGCATAGCTTTTACATTACTGCATGTAGACAGCCTGCTGAAATCAAGGATGCAGTGTTGTTTGGGTACACTAAGAATTGGGGGGAGAAGGAAAGAGTCTTCCTAGTAGCTGTTCTGAAGTTTGGTTATTCATCACATCCTGACAACTGTGTGTTGAGACAGCAACAAGTTTACTGTTTGCTTCTGACATCACATGCCACTTGGAGGTGGATTTGGGGTTTTGCCTAGCTTAGATTTTTAGATTTTGTTTCTCTTTTTGGAACAAGAGACTACTGTTAATCACCTGGTTGACAGAATCAAAACTACTATAATGCAACAGTCATACGAACAGCTGTATTTTAACATGAGTGCTTTAGCCTGAGTGCTAAGTGTAGTTTAATTTCCCAGACAGCTGCTCAGGCTTGCAGGGGAATGCTAGGTGACCTTGCTACTGCTGAAACTACTTACAGGAGTGAGTTGGTTGGGTTTGGAGCGTTTACCCTTTCATTGTCCTTAGGGCTTCAAAAAGCAAAAATATTTGATAAAACTGATGGGTGAGGGCGTCGTGTGTGTGTTGTGGGAGAAAGGAGACTTGTAAAGTACTGGTAACTTTACAGAGGGGAGAGAAGCTGAAGGGTGTATTCATAATCTGCATCTCATGCCTTTGAAAATTTTTTATGATCATTAACAGGGTAGGGTGAAGACTTTGATACATCATGTTTTGAGAACCTCAATACTTTATAGTTTCCTCTTAACTAACTGCTATTTTTAGGAGTCTAGCTTTTTGTGTGTGTGCAGAGTAGCATGGCTTTTTTTTTTTCCCTTGTCACATATAAATATCTAAAGTATTAACATAAATGAAATCTCTGAAGAAGGTAATGAAGATATTTTTGACGCACTGGGATACTCTTTCATTTCAGTCATGACTTCATTGTGCACACAAAAATACTTCGCTAATATTTTTGTGTGATAGTTGCATTAAATTCTTGTTTTAGAAGACTGACTTTTTGCAAGATACTGAGGATATGGGATTGTGCTTGTATACAATCTACTATGGTGGAACTTCTATCAAGACTGCATGAAGGGGATGCAGTTTGTTTAATGGGCGCTTAGATGTAGCTTTTGGGATCGGTTCGGGATTGTAGAACTTGGGGCATGTTACTGAACCAACAAGCACATTCACACACTCTCTCTCAAATTTAATCTGCAATCTTTATTTTGTAAATTGTATGTAATGTTTTCATCTGTATCCAAACTCAGCATACTTTAAGTTGCATTTGTCCAACGTTTCTTTTTTCAGTGAGATAAGGCATTTTGTTTGATGAGAAAATGTGACCAACCTTCCAATAGCTGATCCGGATTAAGTAATAATTAGATATAATTACAGTTCCCAGGGAAAAAGTAATTATGCCTTATTGAAATTCTTTTGTCTCCAAATAACCTACTCTCTTCTTCCTGGAAATACTGAATGAAGTACCATCTTGCTTTAGGCACTTCTTCCAAAGTTGCTGACTTTTGTTTAATTTGCTACCAGTGCTCAGGCTTTGTAGTCTAGTGAATCCCATGTATTTAGGTGCCACCAGCAAGGAGGAGTGTGTGCTTTAAATAGCACTGGACGTGGTGAGCACCTTGTTGGAGCAGCTTTCCATTGCATTTCTATGCTTTGGTATGCATTGATGGAGGAGGGTTGGTGACCTGCATTTCTGTTCTCTCACTGTGCCTTGCATTAGATTTCATGGAGTTGTTGGAGGGGAGAAGTGTGATGTTTGTTTATTTATTTATTTTCTTTCTTTCTTTTCTTTTTTTATTCTTCCCATTTTTTTTTTCCTGCCTGAACGGGATATGTTGTGTAACTTCTGTTCCATTTAAGAGATCCAATGTATATGTGATGTGTAAGTTATTTGGAATTCAGAAGCTGAACCCAGTGTTTTCTGGCCAAATGGGTGTCCAGCAGAGAAGAGAGAAGCACCAGGGATGCTCTCTAGCTCAGTTCTACATTAGGTTCATTTGGATACATCTCCTCATTAAACAAACACACTTTAATCCTATACTAACAAGCCTGTGTTGAAGGTACTTACAGTTTTGACAATAAATATAAACCTAAAACTGTTTTGAAAGCCGGTAAATTGTGAGGTAGGACTAGCTTCAAAGCTGAAACAGGTTTATGAAGTAGCTCTTCCATTTTCCTGGGGGCTTTGATTTCAGTTCAGTGAACAGAATCCATGTTTTCTTTATGCTCACATATCCATTCAGTGAGGTAGTCTGAAACATCCTTCTCTTTCCTTCCTCTCTTCTGTTTCTCTCCCTCTGCTATGTCTTTCTACGAGGTAAATCTAACCTAGATATTTATAACCTAATATATTTTTGCATGTAGCTTGATGGTACAGACTAGCTCTCTGCTCTTTTCTGGGGGGAGGAAGGAAAGAACTGTGAAGCCCTCTAAATAGACTAAGGTGATAATTTAGTATAGTCATCTGTACCCCACTAGCTAACAGCAATGCACTGACAAAGCTAGAAATTAAAGCAAAGGCTAAAGTTCAGTCTTAAGCAAAATTTGTCCTCAGCTCTCAGTGAGCCTTAACTTTATAGGCAGTAAAACCTGTCTTCTGGTAATTCATGCTGACAAAATTTCCCACAACTGACATGTCTGTAGAAAAGAACATTAAATCCTCAGCATCTTGTTACCCAGATGGTCCTTTGTGTTCTGTGGCTGCTAGCATAATTGTGAATTTTACTCTGGAAAAGTCATGATGTTTGGCAGCTGCTACTAACTGAATCTGGGGGACCATTTATTTTAGCTTTAATGATACTTAGAATAAAGATGACTGTAAAAGCCAAACATATCTTTATCTCATGCCTGAAAATTTGTAACTCTTGGCCTGACTTGCTCTTTTTGTCATTGAACTTGTCTTGATTTTCACTGGTAGCTTCTCAATCCAGACTTCAGTGTATCTGCATTGGAACAAAACTAGCTCAGAAATGCACATTACACACCATAATGTTTGTAGTGGTCCTGTAAATTACGCACTAACTCCAGCTAGCCCATCTTAAAGTGTGACATCTGTAACCTTTTTACATTTTTATCATCAGTTGTACTGGTTTAATAGTGACTTCACATCAGAAAGCCTTTATGTGAAAAGGTTGTGTAAAGAAAATAGCTGCTTTTTCTTTCTTTTTGCTAAACAGCTATTACTTTGCTGGGGGTCCTACCTCAGTCTGTATTCTGCCTGAGAGATGACTTTTTCAAGTCTCCTTTGTAGAAGCTCAAAGGGCTGCCCTTTGGGACCAGATCATCCAGGAGAAAAGAGCCCACTATTGGAGTAAATGGCAAAATAATGCTTTCTTTGTATTTTGAGAGGCTTTTCCTGCTAGCCTATTCCAGTTTTAAGAACATAACTGAGGCTTGCCTTTTTTTTTTTTCTTTTTAAGCCTTTGAATTTCCATTTTATCTGTGTCACTTGAAACTTTTTACTGCTTGGAGACTGATATTTTGAAGGTGGTGATGAAGCCAAGGAAATACAGTAATTCTGAGGTTTTCTCTTTCCAAAACTGTGCATCTTTAAAGTCTTGAGGATAATAGTTAGCTCCTGACAGGCACTCAGTGGTGAAAAAAGAAAAGACGAAGCACTAGAGGAAGGGAGGAAAGGAGGGGGTTTCTTCTTTTTTTGTTTGTTTGTGGTTTTATTTTGGGGGGTTTTGTTTGTGGTTTTGGTTTGGGGGTGTTGGTTTTTTTGTTTGGTTGTTTGTGGTTTTTTGTTTTGTGGTTTTTTTATAACTTCCTGGTTTCTTTTTGAAATACAGTTATTTGTTGGCTACAACAGAAGCGATATACTGGAAACAGTGTTAGACCTATGCAAAAGATTTATACCTGATGTATGGTGATACATACATCAGGAGCCTGGAGAGAGCTTAGTTTCTTTTATGGTGACCACCAATTGAGTATTCAAAGGCAAAATATACTAAGGTAATTTTAGTTTGGTTTACTCTCTCGTGTTTTTCTGGTCATAACCATGAATGTGGTCATTGGTATAAATGACAGTTGCTGTGTTTGTATTACACTCCTACATTCTGATGTTATTAAAAAAAAAAAAAAAGCTTATGTAGAATAACTACACTTGATTCTAGAACGTATTCCACCTAAGTGAAAACTTGTAACTCGGTGACAAATTGAAAGCTGATAGAGATTTCTCCCAGTTCCAGCCTCCTTGGTTGACAGACATTGACAGCAGTAACGCACCAGGGCAGAACCTCATGGCATTAACTCACTGTATGCAGTTGGGGAATTTTAACAGTGTGTTCTGCTCTCATAAAATGGGTTGTGTGGTTTGTTGTAGGACTTCATGCTTTTGGTGTGCAAGACGAATATGTGTGAGTCTGCTATCAGAAGGCAAATCCCTAATGGAAACAAGAGTCTTTTTTTGTTTTCTTCTTTTCTTTCAGTATTGGATGAATGAATATACTTCTTCCCTTGGAATTGGAGTGTTCCATTCGGGTATAGAGGTGTATGGCCGAGGTATGTACAAGAGAAACATAACTTATTTTCTGGTAATGCTATTATTTAAAAAACATTCTTCAGGTCATATGGAAAGTTTGTCTTCTTAAAACTGATCATCAGTTTTCTCTTAAAGTTCTCATCTCTTCTGCCTATTGAAAAAAACCTCAGATACAAATGATCTGGTAGTCATCTTGAATTCTTGTATAAAGCTATGCAGATATGAAAAAGTGTGTAATTTATTCAGCTAGGCATAGAAATTATTATTTTAGGTTTTGAAATGCTTATTGTTAAAACAAATGTATGCTTCATGTAAGCATGGTCGAATTGTTTCCTCAGTATCTGGCCAGCATTTAGTGCAAGGAGTTAATTTTCAACTACAGAAGCAAGTCTGTTGCAGATAGGCACCTAAAACTGCATGATGCTCAGGAAAAACTGTCTATTCCTTACTTATAGGTTGGTTTGTTTTCAAGAGACAGTTTCTTTTAAAGGGGGTGTCATGCATATTGTTTACAAAAGATACACTTGTGATAAATACATCAATACATTAGTTTTGCTAAATAGGTGGTTCTTGGGGATGCAGCTTCATGATCTGTTCAGACCACTTTGAATTTCCCTTACTGCCAGAAGATATTTCTGAGCATGATCACAGAATCAACCAGGTTGGAAAAGACCTCTGAGATTTTCAGGTCCAACTTATTACCTAACACCTCCTGACAACTAAACCATGGCTCCAAGTGCTGCAGCCAGTCTTTTTTTTAATACCTCCAGGGATGATGACTACACCACCTCCCTGGGCAGCCCATTCCACTGGCCAATTACTCTTTCTGTGAAGAACTTTCTCCTCACCTTAAGCATAAATTTCCCCTGGCACAGCTTGATGCTGTGTGCCCTTGTTCTGCTGCTGGTTGCCTGGGAGAAGAGACCAACTCCCACCTGTCTACACCTCCTTTCAGGTAGTTGTAGAGAGCAATAAGGTCTCCCCTGAGCCTCTTCTTCTTCAGGCTAACCAGCCCCAGCTCCCTCAACCTCTTCTCTTAGGGCTTGTGCTCGTTGCCCTTCTCTGGACATGTTCAAGCATCTCAATGTCCTTCTTAAATTGAGGAGCCCAGAACTGGACACAATACTCAAGGTGTGGTCTAACCAGTGCTGAGTACAGGGGCAGAATGACTTCCCTGCTCCTGCTGGCCACACTATTCCTGATACAGGCCAGGATGCCATTGGCCTTCTTGGCCACCTGGGCACACTGCTGGCTCATGTTCAGCCTACCATCAACCAGTCACCCCAGGTCCCTTCCTGCCTGGCTGCTCTCCAGCCACTCTGTCCTCCACCTGTACCCCTGCATGGGGTTGGTGTGGCCAAAGTGCAGAACCTGGCACTTGCACTTGTTAAATGCCATCCTGTTGGACTCTGCCCATCTGTCCACCCTGCCAAGGTCCCTCTGCAGAGCCCTCCTACCCTCCAACAGATCGACACCTGCCCCTAGCTTGGTGTCATCTGCAAACTTACTAATGGTGGACTCAATCTCCTCATCCAGATCATCAATAAAGATATTGAACAGAATTGAGCCTAACACTGGTCCGTGAGGGACACCACCAGTGACAGGCTGCCAGCTGGCAGTGGCACCATTCACCACCACTCTCTGGGCTTGGCCCTCCAGCCAGTTCTTAACCCAGTGTGGAGTGTTCCTGTCCAAGCCACAGGCTGACAGCTTGGCCAGGAGTTTGCTATGGGGGATGGTGTCAAAGGTCTTGCTGAAGTCCAGGTAGACTACATCCACAGCCTGCCCCACATCCACCAGATGGGTCACCTGGTCATAAAAGGAGATCAGGCTGGTCAGGCAGGACCTGCCCCTCCTGAATCTGTGTTGGCTGGGCCTGATCCCTTGGCCATCCTGCAGGTGTGCTTTGATTGCCTTCAAGATGATCTGCTCCATAATCTTGCCTGGCACTGAGGTCAGGCTGACAGGCCTGTAGATTCCCTGGCTCCTCCATCCAGCCCTTCTTGTGGATGGGCATCACATTGGGCAGCGTCCAGTCATCTGGGACCTCTCCAGTGAGCCAGGACTGGTGGTAAATGATGGACAGTGGCTTAGCCAGCTCATCTGCCAGCTCTCTCAGTACTCTTGGATGGATCCCATCTGGTCCCATGGACTTGTGAGTATCCAAGTGGCTCAGCAAGCCTCTAACTGCTTCCTCATGGATTTCAGGGGGACTATACTGCTCCCTGACCCCATCTACCAGTTCAGGAGCCCAGTCATCCTGAAGTCCTCCTGCCTTGCTGTTGAAAATTGAGGCAAAGAAGGTATTTAGTACTTCTGCTATTTTCCTCATCTTCAGTTACAATATTCCCCTCCAAGTCCAATAAAGAGTGGAGGTTCTTCTTGCCTCTCTTTTTACCATTAATATATTTACAAAAATGCTTTTTATTGTCCTTCACAGAAGTGGTCAGTTTGAGTTCTAACTGGGCTTTTGCCTCTCTAATTTTTCTCCTACAAGATCTAACAACATCCTTAAACATATCTCGAGTTGCCTCCCCCCCTTTCCAAAGGTGACACACCCTCTTTTTTCCCTTAATTCCTTCAAGAGATGCTTGCCCATCCAGGCCAGTTGCCTTCCCCAGCAGCTCATCTTTTGGCACATGGGCACAGCCTGTTCTGTGCCTTCAAGAGTTCCTGTTTGAAGTAGCTCCAACCATCCTGGACCCCTTTGTTCTTAAGGGCTGCTACCCAGGGTACTCTCTGGGTTAGTTGCTTAAATAAGCTGAAGTCTGCCCTCCAGAAGTCCAAAGTAAGGATTTTGTTGTTGCTCCTCCTTGTTTGTCTGCAAATTAAGAACTCCACTATTTCGTGATAGCTGCACCCTAGACAGCCTCCTACCATCACATCTCCCACCAGTCTTTCTCTATTTGAGAACAACAGGTCAAGCAGGGCCTGACCCCTGGTAGGCTCACATAACATCTGTGTCAAGAAGCTGTCCTCCATACACTCTAAGAACCTTCTGGACTGCCTCCTCTCTGCTGAGTTAAGTTTCTAGCACATGTCTGGCAGGTTAAAGTCACCCACAAGGACTGGTGATCTTGAGACAACCTCTAGCTGCTTGTAGAATACTTCATCTACCTCTTCAGCATGGTTGGGTGGCCTATAACAGACTCCAACCAGGATGTTAGCCTTCCCTCTCATTTTTACCATTAGGCACTCAATCCATTCATCCTTAACCTCAAGTTATGTGGCATTGAGAGTTTCCCTAATATACAGGACCACCTCTCCTCCTCTTCTGCCTTGCCTGTCTCACCTAAAGAGTTTAGAATCATAGAATCAGTCAAGGTTGGAAGGGACAGTGCAACAATGAGAGACTCAGGATCAGTTAAAAGAGACTTCAGGACCTTAGAGCAACTGCTAAAGGGATCAGGAGCTCAAGTTGTGTTCTCCTCTGTCCCTTTAACATCAGTGATGGATGAGGGAATATATAGGAAGAGCCAACAGGTCAATTCATGGCTCCAGGACTGGTGTCATTGACAGGGGTTTGGGTTCTGCAATCACGGCTTGGTTTACAAGGCACCAGAGCTGCAAACAACTAATGGGATGCACTTGTCCCAGAGGGGCAAGAGGATCCTGGATCAGGAGTTGGCAGGGCTCATTGATAGGGCTTTAAACTAGATTTGAAGGGGGAAGGGGTTAATAGCCTCCTGCTGGCTTGTGACAAATAGCGTGGCAGCTCTCCACAGGCAGAGAGATGGAGAGCTAGTAAGAGCTCTCAACTTGCTGTCCTGGGGCAAGCCAGGGATGATCCAGTGCAGTGCTCCAGTCGTGAGTCGTCCCATCATGTTTTTGTAATGGCAACTACATCATAGTTCTCCTGGTGTACCAAGGCTTCCAGTTCCTCTTGTTTGTTACCCATACTGTGTGCATTGGTGTACATGGACTTCAGCTGGGCTGCTGAGTCCACCACTGACTCAAGTTTACCTCCCTCTGTCTCCTCTCTGCAGAGACTGGTTTTATAATCCATCCCCTTCAAACCTAGTTTAAAGCCCTCTCAGTGAGCCCTGCCAACTCTTGTGCCAGAGTCCTTCTGCCCTTTCTAGATAGATTCAGCCCATCTAGGTCCAGCAGGTCAGGTGCAGTGAAAATTGCCCCATGATCAAAGAACCCAAAATGCCGCTACCGTCGCCGGCCCTTGAGCCATTTGTTGATAACGTGGGTTCTCCTGGTCCTGTCAGTGTACACGCCTGCCACTGAGGGAACTGAGCAGAACACCACTTGAGCTCCTGCCCCATCAATCAATTGACTGAGAGCCTTGAATTCATTTTTGATTGTAGCATAGGCTCAGCCATATACTGCTTAGCAGTACAATAATGTTCTGAGGTGATAGTGTTGCTAAAAGTAGTTCATTTAAAGAAGAAAAATCTATTTTTTTTGGAATGTGTTTGGAGGTGAGGGGAAGCGTGGCATGCGATCCAAAGACCAGGTTGCACAATAGATGCTGCAACTGCTCTAACAGTCACTTTGTAACTGGGTTTGCGAACAAGGAAACGACAAAATACAATCAATGCTTAAAATTTCTTTTAACCCAAACCAGAAGGACCTGACTCTTAATAGGACTGTGCCTGAAAGCCAGTTCTTGAGCTGTACCAAATGCATGTGCCTCCCATGCTGTTCAGATTATAACAACTCTTTCATCCAGCAACTCATACCCCTGCTAAAACAATGACTTGCATTTTTCAAAGTACATCAAACTTTATTTATTAACCTGTTGTAAAAATGATTATCTGCAGAGCTGAATGCCAGACTTGGATGATGTGTTAAGAGTTCTGAGGAAAGGAAGCTTGAAGTCATGCTTACAGCTTTTTATTGCACTCAGGATGTGGCTTGCTGCATTATCTTAAAGACACAGAAGGAAGCTAAAGCACACCATGACATTTTCCTGTGCTGCAAGTGCTTATACTAGCAGATGCTACATGTAGACTGCACATGTATGCACTGATTTATTTTCTTGTTATAGTCAAGAACTTTGGATAATTGAACTTTTGGAAATCAGGAAATTAAAATTATTTAGGCTACTACTCACTGCTGCACTTACCACTGTGGTGTGCACTGAACAGAATCTCTATCAGATCTTTGATGCAGCACTTTGAATCCTTAAACTCTTAAGTATGTAAGTCACCTTTTAAAGACAAGCATGTATAAAGAACATTAGTAAGACTTACAAGTTTAATTGTAAGTCCTCACTTACACAATGAAAACAATATATACTTACTATAAACTTGATTCAAGTTAAACCTGTACACTAACATAGGAAATTTTTTTTTTTTGTCCCTTGGGTTGACTAGTAACTAGTGAAACTATTTATTCCCAGCTTCTTGGATTTGTTACCCCTGTAAATAAAATGTCTGCTTTCTAGCTTTAGATTCTTGTGATACCAACTAGTGAGGTCTGCTGTTCTTTACTGTCATTGTATGCCAGTTCTGTGAAATCTGAGCTTTCTGTTTCAGAATTTGCCTATGGTGGTCATCCGTACCCTTTTTCTGGAATATTTGAAATTTCACCAGGAAATGCTTCTGAGCTAGGAGAGACATTTAAATTTAAGTAAGAAAAATACCTATTTTCTTCCTTTTGAGAAGTATTAAAAAGACATTTATTTTTGAAGAGAGATGTGTTGAAGGATACTACAGGTTTTCTGACTTTCTGAGAAATTAGTGTGTTTACTTAAAAATGAAATATGGACAGAGTGATAAGACAGGCTGCAACATAGAACATTATTTTTAGGATACCATTAAATTCCCTAAATGTGGACAAATTATGTGGGTTTGTGGCTAGTTTTTGTTATTTGTACAGTATTTACAACAGGGTAATTTTTTCAAGGCAAAAGTTGAAAACTGTGGCTGTTCAGGGCTTCCCCATGTCTCTCTTCTGCTTTCTCAACTGTGATTGCCTTGACCTGCATTATAAGCTCTTACCTGTTCTTACCTGTCTCTACTATCCTTTGGAGAGTAGGGGAAAATACATCCAGTGCTTGACAAAGTTGCAAAGAACTTCAGTGAGCTGCATGTGGGTGATCAGCAAGGAAATACTCTCTCATGATAAAGATAAAAGTAGTACTGTAAAATGGAATAGAAAGAATCTGTTAGTCTAGGAGGGCAGAAAGATCTCACTATGCACAATGGGGTGACCTTTGAGCAATGTATAAACAGTAATTAATCTGTATCATGGAAGGCTGATCACCATCTACTCTCTTTCTCTTCTAGAGAGGCTGTGGTTCTAGGCAGCACTGATTTCATGGAAGATGACATAGAAAAAATAGTAGAAGAGCTTGGAAAAGAATTCAAAGGAAATGCTTATCACCTAATGCACAAAAACTGCAATCACTTTTCTTCAGCTCTGTCTGAGGTAAACAAACACAAAGGTCTGTAGAAAAGTGCTTCCTGGGTGGCTACAGTTCTATCTCCTCCTTGTCCTTTGGAATGTTTGATCAAATTTCAAACTGTTATCCAACTGTAATCTCTGTGCCTTGTGCACGTGTCACCATTTTTCACATTTTGTCTTTATAGCCAAAGCACAATGTTTTACTGTCAAAAATGCTAAATAGTGTTGTCATACATAGTTTGTGTTTGAGTAGGAGTGTATTCCTAGTTGAGAGACCTAGTAAGTGAAGTACTAATAGGATTTCAAAATCATTTCATATGCTTGAGAGATCACTACTGAAGATAGAACCACATGTTATTTTTATCAGTATTTCCCCTCAGAGCCATCACACTGAAAATAATTCTTGAAGTCGTGACCTACTGTTAAAGAATAAAAAGGCACTGAAGTCTCACACTGTTAGTCTTCAATGATAAGCTTGAGAAGCTTTTGTCAAGTTACTGGTCTGCCAGCACCTGCATCCTGGTCATGTAACCTGGTGAACATGAAAAGTATTTGACTCTGGAGTTGAATGAGCCTTGCTTTTTCATCTCAGATCTGTTTTAATGTCATTGGTTTGTCAATATCATTGAATGCCTGATCAGTCATGTATCAACACCAGGGAATGGGTCACAAACAAGCAACCCAGGGCAAAGAGAGGAATGGTGATTGTGATTTTTATCAGTAGTTAGCATTTTGTGCTTGAGAATTTATTTTAATGTTTCACTGAAGCACACCAAAGAAAGGGTGGCTATTTTTTCCATGGTGAACTTCCATAAAACTTGTTTGGTTTGGTTGGTTGGTTTTTGTTTCTTTCAAAATAATTAACGGCAAGCTTACTGTGTAGCCTGTGTGGAGACTGTTTGAGCTTTGAGTGGTACAGGAAAATTTTGAGATGATGCACTGGAGTAAGTAATACCAGAAGTGAATGTGGAAATAGCTAAGTAAAACAGCTCACTCCTTTAATAATGACAGTGAAACCATTTAGTGACCAATGTGCAGCAAAACCAAGTATTTAATGCAGCTTTATGTATTTCTGAGGAGATAACTAGCTTTGCATTGCATAGCAGCCAGTGAACCTAAGTGTGTATGCTTGGCTTGTGGGCTGTTAAATAGTGATGTCTTGAGCAAAGTTATCAGAGGCCACCACAGTAAATAGCTTCAGCTGTATGCACAACTCACATAACCACAGTATTAACACTGACATCTTGACTGCTTGATTTCAGGGTCTGTTTCTGAGGAATAGGCAGTGAAAAGAAACCATACCTTAAGTCATTTCTGTGTCTTTATAGAAGTTAATAAAAGACAGTGAGGTGGTTAGACTTTTTAGGGCTTGTTACAAAAAAAAAAAAAAGTGTAGAACCATGAATCAAGCTCTCTCAATGGAAAACAGGTCTCCTTGTGTGACACTGGATGCTGCTTTTATTGATGGATAAAGTTGTCCTGATGCAGCTAACTTGAGTGCTTCTTGACTGTTGTTTGTGATACATAAATAGTACGACTGCTGCACCCTTTCCTTTTTATTTATAGTACTGTGTTTTTGTTACTGCTGAATCTAGAAGACAAATTAATCCTTTTTTTTCCCTTTCCGCCTAGATTCTGTGTGGAAAAGAGATTCCACGATGGGTGAATCGCCTTGCCTACTTCAGCTCTTGTATACCATTTCTCCAGAGCTGCCTGCCGAAGGAGTGGCTAACTCCCGCAGCCCTCCAGTCCAGCGTTAGCCAGGAGCTACATGATGAGCTGGAGGAAGCTGAGGATGCCGCAGCATCAGCTTCTTTGGCAAGCTCAGCATGTGGGTCTAGAACTGGTCGCCACACCAAATTATAAGTCCTCCTCCAAAGTAACAAATGGTTTGAAATACTGAATTTTGATTTCTCCAGCAATTGACTTCCTGACAGAACATGAGAGCTGACTCTAGAAGATTGTTTTTTATGCAAAAAAGGCTCTCATCAGCCACTGTTTCAGCTCAGGATTATGTAGTGAAAAGAATTGCTGGGAGAAAAGGGAGGGATTTTGTGTCAAGCCACCCTTTTCATTTTCACCTGTTTGGTAGACCTGCGTTAGCTTAACATCTTGTATAAAGCGGAACTGAAATTATTTGTTTACAGTATTGTGTACTGCTGTTTACAAGTCCTGTAAGGACTCCTGCCACCCTGAAAGAAGAGAGAATTTAACTGTTGGTATAACTCAAAAGCAGTGGTATCATACCCTGGATGAACTCTCCCTTTGGTTTTCAAGATTTAAGGCAGGTGAACATTAAATTTCTGAGAAAATGCCAGGAACTGCTGAATACTATATATGTGAACAGGGTACTGTGCACTTAAAGTGGCTGATGTAAACACATAGATTCCAGGATGTAGGGAGACTGGTTTTGTCTAAGATCTGTTACTAGAATTATGGCCTCTACATTAATGAAACTGTGGATTTTTGCACATATGAAGGGAAATTTCTGTCTCATTACAATGCACATTGATCCTCCTCTCCCCCCGCGTTTTTTTTTAACTCAGCCATGTACTTTTCATTTTGTCTTCGGTCTATGTTCAGTCTACTTTCAACAGGATTTAGACGTGTGACTATCATCTATTAGAAGCATCAGCAAATTTTTCATTGTTTGCTTCACTTGATTTCAAACTTATAAAAGTTAATACTTCTACTTTTTTTTTCCATACAGTTTTTGTTTGTTTGTTTCATATAGTTTGCAATAGTGTAATACAAGCCACTTACGTTTGGGTAATGGCCTGGCTTTTTGCTGCTGATTTTGTTTCATTTGAGTTTATAAACATGTGTCCTCTTTGGGTTTTGGGGTTTGTTTGGGTTTTTTGAGCTATTAATTACTGCCCAGTTGTGCATATCTGCACAAATTAATAGAGAAATCCCAATTTATGTTCCCACGGTCTCTATCTGTGGCATTAACTTTCTTGTCAGATGTAGTGAAGAAAAACCTGAAAATTGCTTATGCACCTGTGTGTTTACACAGCAGAACCCACTAATCTGCACACATAATTATATCTGAAGGTAAGAGATGTTATTTTCTAAAACACAGAAGTATGTTTGCTGGTAGATTGTAATTAGAGCTAAATTTTAATTCGTGATCAGAATATATAATGGAATGCCTTATTCTTGTTCACTTACCAAGAGAATTAACGATTCTTCCAGTCATTAGTGTAAATTAGTGAGGGTTCTGTTGTGCACAGAAGGATACAGTAGCACAAAAACGAGGGAAGTGAGCTTGTGTATTTTGAAAGACTTGCTGCCTTAAATTAACAGAACCCATACCATCTGTAAACTGATCAGCTCACGAAGAGGTGTGCATTGCTAGAAGTACAAAGGACTCTTACAAGCTTTATTTTTAGTCTGTTGCTGGATTTAATTTCTGATTCTACAGTTTCTGCTGTTTAAAAAGTCCTCTTAGGAGGCAAGAATGCATCATATTTATGAGTGCTCCTAGTGATGGATAGGTGGTGCCATTGAACCCTACAGGAAGGTGTAATAGGCTGCATCTTAGTAAGAATTCATGCAATTGCCAACTCAGATGTTGGAAATGCAATGATGTTTTTCTGCCAGCACTGGGTTGAATCCTTTGGCATACAGTCTTAAGTTTCCACTCACCTGTGATGCAGTGTAGGTACAAAGATAAGAGACAGTTCTGGGAGAAAAATCAAGCAAGACCCTTTCTGGAAAGAGCGGGATAATAGTAGAAATCTGACTGTAGTTTGGTACATGTTTAATAATTTCCTCTACCAGTGGGAAACACTTCAGACAAGTCAGCCACTATGTTCTCTGGTCTCCAGAAGCTGGACATACTGACTCTCCTTGTTGAGTGCTTTTTCACTTGAACCTCTGAATTTGAGTTCTCCTTTCTTCTTTTTCTTGTAGTGAAAATGAATATGGTGGTCTCCAGTGAACTCTCAAGCATTACAGAACTCAATCTTGTGCTACTTACAGCTAAGACAACATGCCACAGGTCATGTTGTCTCTGTGGTGCAGCTGTGGTAGTAATGTGACTACATCTCTTGGCCAAGGCAGGTCCTTTACTTCAGCTCAGGGTTGAGGCCACTGATCTAGCAATGTACTGTAGCTTTTCCTAGGTTTTAGGAAAAATAAATAGAATTAATTTTCATTGCTACCTAACTTCTATGTACCAAAATCAGCTTTTTAGGCTTCTTGATACATCCAGTGCTAGGTCACAAATCTCTACACATTCATTAACACACAACTATAGCATGTGCAATGCAAGACTGTGACAGATCACAGCACAGTTTTTATTTAGAAGTAAAACTAAGACTATTTTTTATAAAGCAGACTGGAAAGTTCGTAACAAAAACATTCATTTTAGCAGTAGCTCTACAGGTGAAAATACTGTCTCATGCTCTGTTTGTTTCATCTATTTGTAAATCCTGTGACAAAACTGACACCTGAACCCTGAAGGCTATTGAGTATTGTATCAAAGCAAGCAGTACTGTTACTTCAGTTGCACACTGTCAACTTGGCCTCCACTGGATGCCTCTGAGAAGTCACCCTGCCAGTGGTTACTCTGATTTGTTAGCAATAGAGCAAGTTACCTTTCACCAGCATTACTGCCAAGCAGGGATTACTTTAGTCTACTAATGACCACACTGTGCTAGGACTAGAACACTCCAAAATGCTGTGAGAAAGCTGGACACCTGTGGAGTCTTTTCCATCAAAACGGGTAGAAAAAAATACCACTATTTCAGGGTTCTGCTCCGTTTACTTTCTCGTTTATTTTTCTGTCAGATCGTACTTTTATATGTATTCTTCAACATCACCTTATTTAAATGCTATTTTCTGTTCAGCAAGCCAAAAAAAAAAATCCAATGTACTGTCAGCGTGCACCAGTAACTTCAGAGTCGCTTGGTAAAAACATAGTTGCGTTGCTTCTAAAATTTTCAGTGGAATTCTGGTCACCATTGATACATGATCATTTTCACTGTTGGAAGTTGGTTACAAACTGAATAATCACTGAATCGTTTTCTGTAAACTTGCTTTCAAGTTTACTGTACTACATAGTATTTGTATAAAATTCAAAGAAATTTGACTTTTGTTACCTGTACATGGCAACAAGTTGTCTAGCATCTGAAACTTAAATCCATCAGTTTATTAAAAATACTTTTATAAAAAAAAGACCATTGGCTGTGTGTGTTATTCCCCTGGTACTCACAGCTCATTTTTGTCAGTGCCACCTGAGCTGATCTTTGGTTCTGAAAGATGCTTCCAAAGGACAGTAACAATGCAGGGGGTTCCTATAATTAAGCTATAGGCTGTATTCCAACAGGGGCATCAGGAGCTCCAGTTTGCTTTGCCTGAGGCATCATTAAGAGCCACTAGTTTGTAGCAGACTACATTTGAAATGTTTTCAGGTTTGGTGTGCTAACTACAGATGCTGGGTATTCAAATACCTTGGTGTGCTTGGGTAGCATTGCAGATATTATGTGCCATATTCTGCAGATGTGCTTGAAAGCCCAACTCACTCATCTGGACTTGCACCTGACTATGCAGACCCTGTGTGCTCCATGACTGCTTGTACACCTTGACAGTTCCTTTGAGCAGAGCAGAAGTACCGAGGCTATGGCGAAGTACCAATGGCAATGCCAGTCTAAGCCACTGCAACCTGTGCTGTGCCCACTTGTCCACTGCTAGTGCTACTGGTGGCATGGCCCAGTGCTGATCCAGGTTGAAGAAACTCCCTTGGCTATTCTATTAAAAAGCCGCCAAGTTATCTTCCTGAGAGGGCAGTCCAGCAGTTGAATTGTTAGCCCAATCCCTTGCACTTCTGTTTGAAGCCGTTTGAAGCAGAGCTGGCTGCTCCGAGCAGCCATGCTGGCTGTGGGATGTAGTGGCATGGCTGCATGATGATCCAGCGTGCTGGTTTGGCCCTGGCCTGGAGGCTAGGCTGCTCTATGAGTCCCCCTCTTAAATGGACAGGGGTAAAGGGGGAAAAAATATAACAAAAGGCAGAAGTAAGATAGAAGCAATTTTAATAATAAGCAAAAAGCAATGGACAGTGCAGAAGCAAAACCAGATGTTTGTGTCTACTTCCCATCAGCAGGACAATAGTCGGTCTTGGGAAGCAGGACTCTCTAAGCTTGGTGGTTCCTTAGGAGGTTAGACACCTTGGACAAATCTCCCCACTTCCTTCTTTCACTTCATTGTTACATCTGAGCTGATGTCATATGGCATGGAATACCCCTTTGACCAGTCTGGGTCAGCTGGCTCAGCTGAGTCCTCTCCCTAGATCTTGCCCATCCCTCAGCATACTCTTGAGGCAGGGAAATGTTGAGAAGACACAGCCTAGATACGTATTCAACAGTAGCCAAAACACTGCTGTGTTATCAACTACTGCTGCAAAACACAGCACTAGAAGGATGCTGTGAGGAGAATTAACTCCAGCTCAGCCAAACCAAATACATCCAGCCAGCAAACCTGAGTTCCCCCAAACATCCTAAGCTCAGGCAAAGACCTGGCAGCCACACTTGAGAATGGGCTCTGCTAGCGCCCAGTGGCCTTGGCTCTGGGCTTCACAGAAGGCAGATGAGTAACATGTTTTAATAGGACAGATGCTCCTCTATGCATTCAGGATCCTGACAAATTGGAGCACTGTCCTGTGGCTGTCAAAGCTAGTGCTGCCCTGTCCCTCTTACCCAGCACCTGGGAAGGGGACATGTTTTGCCTTGCTTTGTGTTCTGAGCCTGGCATCTCTCTGTGCACTGCTACTGAAGATTGCCTAGGACATGGCCTGTTGGAGAAACTGCCAAGGTTGATGTGTGTTTCATTTCCCAACTGCTACTGGATGCTAATCATTAGCAAAGCTGCAAGAGTTTGAGGAACTCAGCACCTATTGAAAGGAAACAACAAATTTTACAGAGTTCATCAGTTAAAACTAATGAGAGTTCCAAGTAACCTTGCTGGTGGCGTCTGATGGCCAGGAGTGCCACTTACAGGAAGGCAATCAATACATAACTATGTGTTGCCTTGTTTGTTAATGTTGAGTAGCTTGAGTTTAATGGAACTGTTCCAATGAATCCTCTAAAAGTTTCTTCAGGTGTGCAGGGTTTATGTTATGAATTTGTCATCAGAACAGCTTCTCGACAGGCAAATTTTATTACAACTGAGGGCACCTTGGTCATATCACTCCCCCTAAACAAATACTTTCACATTGCTTCATATTAATGCAATGGAAATGTCTGTTGGACAGTTTCTGACTTCTGATACTCTCTGTTTTGATCTAAAGCAAACAAACTTTGCAGTATAACAACTTGTCAGGGTAGCTGTGGCACTGCTTTGAGAAAACAGCTGTACTCCACCAGTAACTGATTCCTACTGGTCTAGAGCAGGAATGCCATTTTCCTTACATGATCTGGTTAGCATATCTCAATCTGAACCATGATTTAGCCATAAAGAAGTGTAAGATTCTTGCACTGGAGCATTTTTAGCTTGTCTTGGGGATAATGGAGGGCTATTATCTATCTCTGGGTATCCTTAGAAAGGGATGTTAAACACACTAGTCAGGCTATCCATCCCTGAGCAGCAGCCCAGGACAAGCAGCGCTAAGGTAACACCACTCCTTCGTCAGACAGAAGATGGGTGGGGAGCAGTTCTCATGTTCTTTTCAGAGTGGTGTGTCAATCCTGCAGTCCTCAAGGCTCATTGCATGCTGCACTTGCTTGTGCTGCTTCTAGCCTGTGCAGTTGTGTGAAGAAGTCACTCTTAGTGTTTTCCAAATTAAGCTAGTGAAGCTGAAAGAAAGTACCTTCGTGTGTGCCTCATGGGGGGCTATTCAAACCAAGCTCATGGGGTTTGACTCTTAAGATTCCTTTCAGGGAGTCTTTTTTTACCTCTTTTCACCTTTACACAGCCTCAAACAAGGTGCCCAAATACTGGACTTCGTTGCTGAATGGTTCCTTCTCACCATAGCTTGGCAGGAGGGTTAAGAAGGAATTCAGGACATCAGAGCCTTTCCTGCAGCCCTAACACCAGCCTGCTTCAGGTGACTGTGGGGCAGCACTGTGAAGGGTCCAAACACGCCTTTTGTGGGGTTTGGGTCTTGTCCTAGCATGGCTGATGGCCAGTACAAGTCACCTTTTACAGTGAGATAAATTATGGGAATCAGATGACTCTCTCCCTGCCCTGCCAAACAGGGCACCATTTTTTATCAGGAGCTAGTGAAATGTGGCCAAACTCCACTTCCAGTGGGGGATGGCAGGAAGGAGGAGATCCTCTGTTCCCAGTGACTGCCTGAGTGACACGGCAAATGTGGTTTCGGCTGGCTCCCTCACGTTTCCCAGGTCTGAACAGTCATTACTGTTAGCTCAAGCAAAGCCAGGCTTTCCTCCCAGAATAAAAATAAAGCCCCATTAAACCCACCTAATGACAACACAAATCATGTTGAACAGAAAATGGCTTGTGTTCCCTTAGGCTTCTGAAGCTTGTCGTGTTTGTTCTGGTTTTCCCATTCTTAATTTTGCTGTGGGAAACGCTGCCTCCCCCCAGCCTGTCCAGCACAGGCACACAATAGCCACTTGTTTTTTTTTGCCTGGAAGGAATTGCTGAGCCTTTTAATAGCTGGAATTTAGTTTATTTTTCTCTGTACTTCAGGTCATTCATTACTCCACTCATAGCATCCTAAAAGTGAAGATTTCCAAGAGCACTGGAATTTCCCTTCTTCTCCCCCCCAGCAAATATGTTCTGCATCTTCAGTTTTGTGAACCAGCCCTATGTTAGTCTCTAACTAATCCTGCAGTAAAGTGTCAGCTTCTAACAAATTAATTCACATGCCATTAAGCAAATACGGTCTGAGTAGGAAAGGCTAACAACAGCTGATGGCAATGTAGCTGGCTGAAATGTAACTCTAAAGGTCAGATATTTTTTATGGCAGAGAGACATGGAAAGTTTAGTAAAAGCACTGAACAAGAACCAATACACTGACATAATAATTTATTGATAACATGTTAACACTGCAGAATTAAACCAAGTACCAATAGGAATCTGTTCAGAGCTAGACTACACACCTTCCTGGTCCTAGCCTATAGCATAACCTAAATGCAGCACATTCAGAGCAATCACATCTCCTCAGAGTCATCATTTTCTCCCTTCCCCTGTCTTGTGCAACAAGTTAACATCCTAAATGGTCTCTTAGGACCTGCCTTTCACTTGTAAACTGGGTAACCCTAAAGGTCATGGTACTCTTCCCTGTGCCATGAGCTAATCTATACCTCTTTTTTCCATCTTCTGGGGAGGCTTACTTGAGAATGTCTGCAAGTAGCAGCAACCCCCCCCCAGAAATGGGTCCTTGTTTAATGTCCACCAGTGGTGGCCTTTGCAGCATATACCTGGCAGTCTGGAAAAATCTTGATTCTATCCCTCTTTGCAGGCTCCAAGGTGACTTTCTGCCATCTTTCCAAACCAGCTGTTGCTTTTAAGCCATGTTTGCAAGGTGCAGAAAAGTGCTGAAGTAGGTTACTTTTCAAACTTTCTCACCTGGTCAGTCAAATTCCTGAATTTGAATCTTTCAGTTTTACAGGACATCTCCCCTCCCTAAAAAAAAAAAAAAAAAATGAAAAAAAAAACCACAACACAGTTCTAGTGACTGTCATCTTGACTTTGAGATGCTAACCTTTGAGAAACATTAGAAACCCCACAGGCATCTGGAGAGGCCAAAGTACTCAGCTAACAGCTCTTGTTTTTCTGCTGTGGAAGCCTGCACTGATGACATCATCCTCCATGATGACCTCAATAAGAAAACCTTTGCCCTCCTGTCTTATCAGCCTACAAAAGTTCTCTTGGTGCTCCTTTCCCAACAACAACTCACTTCTGGGACAAGAGCCATGGGGACACAACATCTGCAAGGTTAGCTCTCTGCCACTGGGATACTGCAGCAGAATATATCCTGCAAGAGGACCTAAGCCATGCAGTGCTAGGTCACTCGGATGAGCAGAATGGACACTTGGAGTCCCAACAGGGAATTTCAAGGGCTCCATCTTGGTTTTCCCTCTCCCCATATCATCACTGTACACTCACTTCAGAAGAAGCCCCCAATGCAATTGTTCTAGTATTAGGTGACCTTTGGGCATGAGGGAGGGCTACTACTCAAACCAAGGGCTAAAGATGCTTTGAAATTTACAACTGTGTTTTAGGTAACAGACTCCATGCTGGTGCTGCAGCTGAGTCTGGGTCAAACAAACCTCCTTTCTCTGCCCAGATGTACAGACAAAGCCTGTAGGTTATGGAAAAGTATCATACGGGTTTGTGGCTTCTTAACACCACCTGCCTTGGGAGAGATAAAGATGTGGAGAGGCTTCAGAAGGCCCAGCCATCATTCCCCTCTGTAATCACTGGTGTCAGCATCTTACCTGTAAGGCCATGTCATGACAGAAACACTAGGCACAGACCCTCCTGGAGTCTTCTCCAGCATCTCTGTCCTTCCTCACAGGGATAAGGCCATGGGAAAGAAGGATAGAAGGGTCTATCCTGGCACTATCCTTACTGTCCAGGCAGGAGGTGAGGAGGGAAACACCCTGCTGTCTCCCACCTCCCTGGCAGCAGATGTAGGAACTGCCTTCCTTCAGCAGGGCTCCCTTCCGTTCCCATGCTGTGAGACTGATAAGCAAGCCAGAAACAGAACAAAGCTGGGCTCAAAAACTGAACAGGGAATGAAATGCTGTCCCACCCAACTGCACAGCAATCCTGACTCCTGTAACAGTTCCACACAGGGCACAGGATGGGAGAAGGTTCTACTGCAGGTTTTAGTACAGGGACATGTTTAAGGCCCTCAGTTAATAATCTGGTTCTCTTGGACAAGCAGCAAAGAAATAACAAAGCCTGGCTTTTGTACTTTGTGAGGAAAGTAAGGGCTTTTCTACTGTCTGCATAACATAGTATTCTCATGTAAACAAGAAGCCTGGGTTCTGCCTGTCTCACCACAATTACATGAGGTTTAGAAAAAGAGAAAAGGTGGAAACTGCTTTAACTCTGGTAAACTCCTGGTTGTGAGGATGGGAGAGCTCAGCCAATTGTCCTCTCTGAGAGCAGAGGGATTTGGCTCAGGAGAATGCAGGTACACCAAGGCACATTCAGCTCTGGTAGCCAGGCAAAGGACTAGTCACGGGCATGTGGGCTGAGATAGTGGGAATGGCTGCTCTACACCGAGGCACAGAGAGGGCCTGGCTGCCAAGGCTGTCCAAAGTGTTGCTGCTCTTTGTTGATGGAAGAGCTTACCTTTAAGACAAGTTAAGTTCAAAACATCTGGTTCCTGAAAGCCAGACGAAGTCCACAGTCCAATTACAAAAATATTGCCTAGTGCCAAGTACTAATTCTCCTGATACAAGTCATAGTCCTAATTATGGAAATGCTACAAGTCATCCCATGGCTTGTAACATTGCCACATTTTGTGCCAGAGCAGAAGTGATGGGCACCTCAGGCATAACCCCCATGAAACAGCTCTCTGCTCCATCTTTCTGGAAAAGAGCACTTTGCAGGCAGGACAATTCAATGAGGATAATAGTACAGGCACAGCTGGACGAGATTACTGCTTGTAGAGCTTCACTCTTCAAAGCAGGCCTCAAAAGGCACAATGGTGTGCTTGCACCTACTGCCGTTCAGCCATTTAAAGAGAAGTAGGTAACATAACCATAAATTCTCCCATCTCTTCTGGAGCCTGGGAATGCTGCAGTAGTGGAAAGAGGGAGTGAAGACATCTCAAGACTCTTCTTCCCTCTGACCTTCTCCCCTGGCTGCAGGACAGGCTGCCCAGAGAGACAGGATCACAGAATCACAGAATTATTGAGGCTGGAAAAGACCTCTGAGATCAACAAGTTCAGCCTATGACCTAACACCACAACATCAGCTAAACCATGCCACCAAGTGCCACATCCAATCTTTTCTTAAAGACCTCCAGTGATGGTGACTCCACCACCTCCCTGGGCAGTCCACTCCAGTGCCTAATCATCCTTTCTGTGAGGAAGTGCTTCCTAATACCTAACCTAAACCTCCTAAACCTGGGGCAGCTTCATACCAGGCCCTCTTGTCCTGTCACAAGTTGCCTGGGAGAAGAGCCTGACCCTTATCTGACTACAGGTAGTTGTAGAGAGTGATGAGGTTCCCTCTAGGTCTCCTCTTCTCCATACTGAACAACCCCAGCTCCCTCAGCCTTTCCTCATATGACTTTCCCTCCAGCCCCCTCACCAGTCTCATTGCTCTCCTCTGGACCCACTCCAGCACCTCAATATCCTTCCTGAAGTGAGGGACCCCGAACTGCACACAGTACTCGAGGTGAGGCCTCACCAGTGCTGAGCACAGAGGCAGAATTACATCCCCAGTCCTGCTGGCCACACTATTCCTGATACAGGCCAAGATGCCATCGGCCTTCTGTGCCACCTGGGCACACGGCTGGCTCATGTTCAGCCAGCTGTCAGCCATCACTCCCAGGTCCCACTCTGCCAGGCTGCTCTCCAGCCACTCAACCCCAGTCTGCAGTGCTGCATGGGGTTATTGTGGCCAAAGTGTAGGACCCTGCACTTGGCCTTGTTAAACCTCATCCTGCTGGCCTCAGCCCATGGACTCAGCCTGTCCAGGTCCCTCTGCAGCATCCTCCTACCCTCCAGGAGATCCATACTCCCTCCCAACTTGGTGTCAGCTGCAAGTATACTAATAAGACTCGATTCCCTCATCCAGGTCATCGATAAAGATGTTGAATAGAACTGGGCCAAGTTCTGATCCCTGGGGGACACCACTGTCACCAGACACCAACTGGATGCGGCACCATTCACAACCACTCTCTGTGCCTGGTCATCCAGCCAGGTTTTAACCCAGCAAAGAGTGCACCTGTCCAAGCCATGGGCTGCCAGCTTTTTCAGGAGGATTCTGTGGGAGACTGTGTCAAAGGCTTTGCTGAAGTCTAGGTAGACCACATCCACAGCCCTCCCCTTGTCTACCAGCAGGTCACCCAGTCATAGAATGAGATTACATTGGTTAGGCAGGACCTTCCTTTCCTAAACCCATGTTGGCTGGGCCTGATTCCCAGGTTTTCTTGTACATGCTGCTTGATGGCATTCAAGATAACCTGCTCCATAACCCTGCCAGGTACTGAGGTCAGGCTGACAGGCCTATAGTTTTCTGGATCCTCCTTCCAGCCCTTCTTGTGGATGGGCATCACCTTGGCCAACCTCCAGTCATCTGGGACCTCCCCAGTTAGCCAGGACTAGCGATAAATGATGGACAGCAGCTTAGCCAGCTCTTGTGCCAGCTCCCTAAGCACCCTAGGAAGAATCCCATCTGGACCCAACGTGACCTGGACCCAATGTGACCTGGACCCAACATGACCTGGACAGGCTGGAGAGCTGGGTGCAGGCAAACCTCATGAGGTTTAATAAGGACAAGTGCAGGGTCCTGCATCTGGGGAGAAATAACAACAGGCACCAGTACAGGTTAGGGGCTGCCCTGCTGGAAAGCAGCTCCACAGAGAAAGACCTTGGAGTGCTGGTGGACAGCAAGTTCTCCATGGAACAACAATGTGCTCTTGTGGCCAAGAGTGCCAAAGGGATCCTGGGGTGTATCAAGAAAGGTGTGGCCAGCAGATTCTGGGAAGTTCTTCTACCTCTCTACTCTGCCCTGGTGAGACTGGAATCCTGTGTCCAGTTTTGGGCTCCCCAGTTCAAGAGAGACAGAGACCTGCTGGAGAGAATCCAACAGAGAACCACAAGGATGATTAGGGGACTTGAGCATCTCCCCTATGAAGAGAGACTGAGATCCCTGAGGCTGTTTAGTCTTGAGAAGCCTGAGAGGGGATCTGATCAATGTCTATAAATAGCTGAGGGGTGGGTGTCAGGAGGAAGGGGCCAGGCTCTTTTCGGTGGTTCACAGTGATAGGACAAGGAACAATGGGTTCAAACTAGAACATAGAAGATTTCACCTCAACATGAGGAGAAACTTCTTTATGATGGAGCACTGGAACAGACTGCCCAAAGAGGTTGTGGAGTCTCCTTCTCCGGAGACTTTCAAAACCCACCTGGCTGAGTTCCTGTGCAGACTACCCTAAGTGATCCTGCTCTGGCAGGGGTGTTGGACCTGATGATCTCTCGAGGTCCCTTCCAGTCTCTGATATACTGTGATACTGTGATACTGTGTGACCCATAGACTTGTTAGGGTCTAAGTGGCACAGCAGGTCACTAACTACTTCCTCCTGGATTACAGGAGGGATATTCTGCTCCCCATCCCTATCTACCAACTCAAGAGGCCAGTTGCCCTGGGGATAGTCAGTCTTTTTGTTAAAGACCAAAGCAAAGAAGGTGTTAAGTACCTCAGCCTTTTCTTAGTCTTCTGTTACTGTGTTCCCTCCTTCATCCAATAAGGAATGAAGATTTCCCCTGGCCCTCCTTTTGTTATTAATGTATTTACAAAAGCACTTTTTATTATCCTTGACAGAATTGGCCAGATTAAGTTCAGACTGAGCTTTTCCATCTCTAATTCTCTTTCTACATGACCTTACAATACCCTTAAATGCTTCCTGGTTCACCTGCCCCTTTTTTCAAAGTTGGTACACTCTTTTTTTCCCCGGAGTTCTTGCAAAAGCTCCTTGCTTAACCAGGCCAGTCTTCTTCCCTGCTGGCTTGTTTTATGGCACAGACGGGGCAAGATGAGGAGGATGAGTGGCATTTGCCAGTGGAACAAGATGAAAGCTTTGTGCCTGGGCTTACCCACCTCACATCAATGGGCAGTGCATGTGCAAATGGAGGGAAGCCCAGCAGCGGCAACAGCCAAGGAAGGACAAGCAGGTCAGCAGTCTTCTTTCCTGTACATGCTGCCAGTCATCTCTTGGTTTCCATGGAAACCAGCTGCTGCAGAAATTATGGCATGAAAATTACTTCCAAGATTAAAGTGGAGAGATTTGCTTTGCTCTTGGAGGAGGAGGAAGGAGCAGGGACTCCTTACAGGTAGGTACATCTCACATCAGTACAGGGGGGAGCACTGTTGCCATCTCTTAGGGATGAAATTTGTTGTCTGCCTTAGAAAAGCCTGGCCAGCAGAAGCAGCAGCAATATATGATTGTGTGGTGAGATCTCCAAGTAGCTACAAGGAGTCTATGCTGCAGCATCCTGAGTGGCAGGGGAAAACACAGCCACGGCAAGTTAAAGACAAGTAGAGTTATTTCAAGGCTGCCTGTCCCTCTTACACAAATACTGAACTGGGAACAACTTTATTCAGTGTCTGCTCTGATACCTGACAAGACAATCAAGCGGACAAAAATCAGTGTTGTTTGAAGGACAGGCTAACTCTTACATAGGTTGTTCTCAGAAATACATGTATTATTGAATAAGCCAAAGTCACACCTCACAGAGATGCTGCACAGCCACAAAGCAAGTCAGTCTTTGATGGAATAATTGGCAGGAAAACGTGCAAAACTTAAAAAGCCTAACTCTCACTGTGTGTTATTATTTACTAGATCAAGTTTCATTTGGAAAGAGGCCACGAAAATATAAAGAGGCATTTAGGCTAACAAGAGAAATGCCACAGCCCAAGTTAGGTAGCACAGTGCAAGCCTGTGGTTAATGCTCAAGACTGGTGGGGTGAAGATAATGTGTGCCCACCAAGACAGATTCCCATCTCCTCTGAAAGGTGGCAGAACAGCCACGTGGACTGCACCCTGAGCATGTTCAAGTTAGTGCAGTGCTAGCACCTCCAGGTAATTACTTCAGTGCAAAACCAGCCTTCCCAGTGAAAAATAATCAGGCAAATCAGAGAAAACATTTGGAAACAGACTTCTGCACAGTGAAACTCACTTTTAGCATGAGTTCTTGTATGTTTCTAGAAGCTGCTCCAACATTTTACAAAAATATAGTCAAGAATACAAAAATGCTGAAGGCAGCCAAATCAAACAACATTTTTGTTCCAGTCCTGACAGGACAGCTGATCACAACATCAGCAAACAAGTGCCCTTGCATTCCTCAGTGCAGTGAAATCTACATGAACTTGGAAGCTTCCTGCAAATATTTTTCTACATCTCTGCTGTCAAATCCACTCAAAATGACTATACTAGATTGCCCATGACCCCATTTCTGGAAATACTCCCACAGCAATGCTCCACAAAACTTAAGGATGTAAAATTAGAAATCCTGGGAGCTCAATTCGTGCTCTGTTGTAGAGCATTTCATCTTATGCAGTGTTAAAGTGCTGCTACGCAGGCCTTGGGAGTATAAACGCTACTTACTGTAGCCATGTAACTGAAGTGATAAAGAATTTTACAGTACAGCTAATAAGCAATTAGATGCTAAATTACAATGCAGAATGTGATTGTCTATAGTCCATCAAAGAAGGAACAAAGTCCCTCAGATATGGTATTCTATGGAAGAAACATCTAGCTCAGCAGTTGAACTGTGGCATGTGAAGATACAGAGTGTGAACAGACATGTGGTCCTGCCAATGACTTGATTCTACACATACATTTAGATTATCAATAAAGTGATTAATTAGCTGGAAAGAACATGATGATCATTCCCCATAGATGAGGGTAGCACACGAAGAACACATATGACATGAGGCTGTGATTACATGTACAGAGAGGGGTGTTATGCAGAGGTGGTTTGAGTTCTTCAGACTCTAGCTGCCAGACAATCAGTTGCCTACGCACTGGCACTGGGTTCCTCTTGGTTTAGCCATCCAAACATGAGGTACTTACCCAGCTGATTTTGTACTGTCATAGGAGTAATGTAACACACATACCTGAAAGGAACTTGCTTGCCATGGACAGGAATTGCAGGACTGAGTAAGCCCTCTATTGTGCAGCCTTTCCCAGCATTCCCTCTGAAACTTTGGAGCCTTGCTAGGGAAGGTAGATAAAGGCTGATGTGAGGGAGTCAGCTTTCAAGACTACTACCTTTCTTCCTGGATGAGCAATTTGTCTAAAATCCTCTCACCCATGTGGGTGGCAATCCCTGAGAGAACACCTCAGTCATTCTCCTGGTGGGCAGGATAAGTGTGTGGCTTTGTGTTCCAGCTGGTCCAGCCATGGCCTAGCACTTAATGCTAGAAGGAACATAATGCCAGGGTTGTCTAAACTGCTGGGCTAGAACAGCGTCAGGAGATGGGTCCTTGTCATGGTAGGGCCATGACATGGCCCAGTACAAACCCAGACACGCCTTAAGATGTCTAGACAAGGTCCCTTTCTCTCCCCTCCTTCCTGCAGAAAAACAGGGCAATGCGGGAAAAAGAACAAAGGGGACAGGACTCCTGCCTGTCTGGTAAACCCCTGTTTATCTGGGGTGAGAACAACTAAGCTGACCACTGCTCCCCAGATACAAGGTCCTTGTTTCTGCCTTTTATGGTTATAGCCTGGCAGAACGCCTTTCCATCGTGCAGCTACACGTTAGCTTCAGTGCCCCATTGGACCAATCAGTCTCTGGCAAGATGTATATACACAAGTGACTTGGTAGTCGCCCTTGCCTTGCCTTGCTTCAAGCCTTGCTTAACCCTTGCTTCAAGCCTACTTGGACCTGTCTCGTAGAAGCTGCCTCAAGTTGCCCTGCCCTGCCTCCAGTGCATGGTCCATGGTCTGGGATATAGTCACGAGCTATACACATGCAAGCCGGAAAAGCCACAAGCCTAGAACCTGGATCTGCCTAGCCTGCTTCCCCTTGCTACTAGAATTATGCCATGCCTCAGTTTACCCAGGAACCAAGCAAGCGCCCGTCGCGCTAACCCTAACCCTTAACTGTCCACTGAAGCCAGATCAGCCTGGGACCACACAGTATACTCTCACACAGTAACAGCAGCAGCATCCCTGTGTGGGTAAAACTAGCTGTGAATAATTCGTTCATTGCCCTTTGGGTTTAAAGGTTCTTATCGAGCCTCCCCCCGTTGTAATCGAGCGCTATCTGCTCTCGGGGACTTTCTCTTTCCATGTTGTTGCCTCCTAATTTGCATAGAATAGTTTGTATTTTGCCCTAAGACTGCATATTTCCATTGTAAATACATATTCCAACCATAAAACGATCCTATTCAACAAGTTTTGGCATATTTTTATTAATAAAGGGTTACTATTTTTATTAATACCTGTTTGCCATATCGTTTATTATTGTTGTGAGGGTAATTAATTAAATATTCCCCCCTCGACCACAACAGTCCTATAGTAAACAAAGGTGTTGAACAGCAATCAGAGAAGCTATGCTTTGCATCAAATCAAGAATTTAGCGAGGAGGCTTGTTTGGAGGTTAACCTGGTGTTGAGAAAACAAGATAAGACAAGGCAGGAGCCTGCACAAAAGACAAGAGGGACTCAAGGAAACCCTACAGGAAAGGCTATCTGCCTTGTAATAACCCACTGAGACAGGACAGATTTGTTTTCAAAATCTTCTTTATTTAGTCTTACAGTATACTTTAGAGAGTTGTATTGTCAGACTTGTCTTTCTGTTCCAATAAAACAGCCTCACAGAGTCATGCAAGGGGAAGGGGAGAACAGCAACATAACGTCATCTCAGTGCACTGAGTGACACCTGCAAGCAGAGGAAGCAATACTGGCTGCTCAGAAATGTGAGTCCTTACATTCTTCTCCGTTGTCAAAGCCTTCAGTTGGCCCAGAGACAGTCAAACCCTCAGATCAGAATATGAATGCTCATGTCTGAATTACAGATTGTTCAGCTGGCCTGTCTTACCAACTACAGCCAAATACATCAACTTTCAAAACAGTTTTTTAGTCTAGAATTTGCTTGACTTACATTCACAGGAGCACAGGATCGCAGGATTTTAGGAGTTGGAAGGGACCTCTGGAGATCATCAAGTCCAACCCCCCTGCCAGAGCAGAACCATAGAATCTAGTGCAGGTCGCACAGGAACACACCCAGATAGGTCTTGAATGTCTGCAGAGAAGGAGACTTCACAACCTCTCTGGGCAGCCTGCTCCAGTGCTCTGTGACCCTCATAGTGAAGTTCCTCCTATCATAGGGTGCAACTGAGAAGAGCCTGTCCACTCCCTCTTGACACCCAGCCCCCAGATATTTATAAACATTTATTAAATCCCCTCTCAGTCTTCTCTTCTCCAGACTCAAAAGCCCCAGGGCTCTCAGCCTCTCCTCATTACGCACATGCTCCAGTCCCTTAATCATCCTCGCAGCCCTCCGTTAGACTCTCTCAAGTAGATCTTTGTTGCTCTTGAACTGAAGAGCCCAAAACTGGACACAATATTCCAGGTGAGGTCTCACCAGGGCAGAGTAGAGGGGGAGGAGAACTTCCCTTGATTTGCTGGACACACTCCTCTTAATGCACCCCTATGGAGTGGAGACAGTAAGTTTCAAAACTGATTCCCAGTGTTTCTTTCCAATGGCAGCACACAAAGTACTGGAAAATCAGCCTTGCAAAGAGCATCCTGTGGAACTTGTTAACTGAAAATTGTCTGAGATATTGACAAATCCAGTTTGATCACACAGTGATAACTGAACTCTATCCTGAATCACAAGAGTAGCCTTCTGGTAGGGTCTCTGTAGCTTTCTCTTGCAACATCAACACATTCTTTCAGTTCACTGATGCTGCCACACAGCTGCTGTCCTACAGCAGTAAGACTTGAGTATCCTCTGCAATATGAGAAGAAACTGAGGCTTGCAGATAAACATTCAGAAATACTGTAGGCAAGGTGAGCAAATGACACATACGAAATCTGTGTATCCTGATGAGTAATAAACGAGAGGCATTTTATTTTTTTTTAAATCCAATTCATGCATTCACATCCTCTGTCTGGGGTAACACATAGATGAAAACAACTTCACTTTTAGTAACTGAATTTTCCCCTAGATGGTACTTCCTTGGTCAGTAACTGCTAGTAAGCAGCCTAAGAAATTTTGAATATAGTTTTTAAAGGGCTCCTGAAGTAGCTTCCTGCTTCGGAAAGGCAGTGAAATTGAGTATTTCTGAAATGATCAACTATGCCTGGACTAAGTGTATTATTGTGTAACCACAGAAGATCAATGATGCAGGCGGGGTTCAGCACTGTTGAGATGGAGTGAAAACAAGTGTGCTGGTACCAAGAGTTCTTTGTAGTGTTTGGACACTTTTGCTGACCCACTTCTACAACTACTAACTAGCATTTATGTATCTTTGCAGATTCTGGATAGTTTGTGGCTGATACATCTCTACAAATGAGCTAAAATCAGCCCACAAATATAAACTGAAATTGTGTAAGAATGTGAAATTAGCTGAAAAAGCAGAACTCTTGTGGATAACAATAACATAAAAAATTAGCACTCTTCTCAAGTGAAGTATGAACAATTTAATTACCTGTCTCAGCTCTAGATCTGAAATCACCATCACTTAAAAACTCAGTGATAGATGGCAGATTTTTCTTAGCAGACACACCCTCAGTAAGGAGCTGATGGTTACCGAGGTTTAAATACAACCAAAATGCTTAAATTCTACTCCTTTGAATGCCTATCAGCTCTGCTTTATTGGAGAATGACCTAATGAATAAAATGGTGAGGTTTTGGGGACTGTTCCATGATTTGACTTGAAAATAACAGTGTAATACCTGAAATTCACCTTAGGGGTTGGCCTTTCACTGTAATTCATCTGAGCAGATAATTATCCCAGATACAGGTGAAATTTCTAACATGTTCCAAATAAACAGAGGCTTGCCTGTAGCTGGGGAAAAAAAAAAAAAGAAAAGAAAAAACAACCCCCCTAACTTTGAACAGCCTTGGGTTTTTTTAATTATTCATTACAAGCATTCAAAAAGATGGGGGATTTAAGACAAACTGCTGTATCACAACAATCATCTTGATCAATGAGTTTAAAGTAACCTCACAGGAGGTAAAGGAAACCATAAAATATGGCAGCATAGGTATTGCTCGCAAGTCCAAGGAGGAAGCAGGAATAGGATGAAACTGATTCTGTTATTCAGAAATGCACTGTCCTAAAACCAAGTTAGCACTCTAAAGGACTATTCATCAAAATAGGCACACCTCACCTTAGACAAGGTCCCTCTCTGAAGCTTATTGCTGAAGCTTCTTGGCAACGTAGACTTCCCCAGGACTGGAAGAATAACTCACCAGCTACCTCTGGCTGGTATTAGGCTATTTTAGCTTTAGCAGACAAGAAAAATTAATCTATTAGACATCAATTATATCCAGATTTCTTAAGAATTTTAAACAGTTTATAAGTGAGGTAATTAGGCACTTTCAGCTTCTGCTCTTATTCCTGCAGAGGTATTGAGAAGGCACAAGTCTGACATACTGGGAAAATAAAACTATCAGAATAGGAAATTTTATGCAAAAACAAAACTACCAGCAAAAGTAAAGAAACCTTTCTGCATAGATTAGTAACCACTGAATAGATGTCCAAACTGAATTTACAGAACAAGTATCTATCTCACAGGTGAGGATAACAGCACTGGGCCCTTCACTAAGGGAGACTCCTGAAGGTTTCCCCAGCAACACCGCTGTGCACATGGAGAGGGACAACAACTAAGAGTTCAGAGGGTGCACACAAATGTGCCTAGTCCACCCAGGAACAATTCCCCCAGCAACTTGGAGAGCTCCAATTGCCATTACTGTTTTCCAAAACAGTACAGAACACAGCTCGTGCCCCTAATAAATTCAGCTGGCTGTCTTGCTAACGTGCCTCACAGAGTTAATTTGCAGATGTAAGTAACTTTAGCCCAGCACTTGATGCTTTAGGCAGGAAACAAAGATCCTCCAAAACCAAAATATGACAGGTCATAGCCCTCAGTAGCCAGTCACCAACAGATTGACTCAGCCTTGAGGCCAGGTCACAGTGTGGCATCAAGAGAAAAAAAATGGATCCGAAAACACTAGTGACAAAATATGAAGCATTTTTAATCTCTGATCCTTCTCAGAAAGCAGCAGAAACCACACCAGCTACAGAAATATTTATATGCTATATTAACACTCTCAGTGTGCAAGACATGAGGTCATTCCTATCATGAATGAGAAGACCCTTGAATTCTTGCCAGGGAATCTGGACACCACAGTGAGGCACCTGAGGTGCCTGCAAATCAGCAACAGCTGTTTGGAAATAACATATTGTGTTTGACTTTGATCTCTCAAATGTCAGCCTTACACACTAGCTGTTTCTTATGAGATTTTTCTGAAGCCATGAGCTTTCCTTCCTTTGCCCTTTGCCAAAGGTGCGCTATTTTATATAGGAGATCCTGCCCTAGCATAGTGAAACCAACCTTTGCAGTATGACAAAAAACATATCCTAACTTCCCTGAATCTTTCCATGTATTTCACATGGTGACTCTTTTAGGAGTATACTGTTACCTTGCATCTAGCAGCAGATAAACAGTTGTGTCACCAAAGTAAGGTGGGGATAAGTCAGTGAAACCTGCTCTAAAATGTTTGGTAATTGATTACATAATTAAGACCCCAAACCCCTTTACCCTGTCTCAAAAATACTGAAAACAGCCCAACTCAAGCCAAACAAGAAAAACCCCTCAAACAAAAACAACTAACAAACACCAAAACCAAACACAAACAAAAAATCAAAACACCAGATCCCAAAGATACAATGAGCTCTACCTGATGCACCATATTTTCTTCTAGTTGATACATGGCATTGTTTCCAAACATCCTCTTCAATTATCTCATATATTCTCTACTCTTTGAAAGTTACTCCTCTTTCCCTGTTGTATACTGCTAATCATACATCTACTTTAACAGCACACTGCATGCAAAGCACATCATCAAAACACACCACTTCTCCCTTTTCTTACCCTTCAGTTCAGTGATATCATTATATTATGTCACTGTCTGCACTAAAAATGAACCAGTTGTCCAGACCATAGTATTTTAAAGCAATAAGAAGGTTCTTTCCCTTGTCTGGCCTTAGCCTAATCTTGGAAAAATGCAAAAGCCATAATAAGTGAGTAAGGCAAAAAGTTAATTTAGTTAGTATTGGATATATAGGGAAAAGTTTAAAGACCGGAGGAGTATACCATGATACTTCCTCAGAATACCCTTGCAGCCTCTGGTGACTTGTGCTAAAAGAATTTTTATGCCTGAGGGTGTCTGAGCAATTAATAGTCTTCAACCTGTATTTTTTTCCCAACACATTTTCTGGTTCTGTTGTGCTGTTTAAACAGCTTATCTCTAAATACATTTCTTACTAGCACAATTCTCATCAGTCTGCTATGAATTCTCAGAAACACACCCCAAAAGAAACAATTACAAGTATCTTATTAGTTTTAGTCTTCAGTTTTCACTCAAGAATTAATAGCCTCACAAATTCATATGACAGATGTGGGACATCAGGCTCAGAGTTTGTAAGAAGCCCCCTACACACTGTGATTGAAACCTCAGGACAGCTACTGTATTCTGAAAAATTAAGATGTGAAATTGAAGTTTTAAAAGAAAATTAGATAAACATGTTTGGAACAGCAAAGGCCTAACACAGGTTGCTCTCACACAAGAGAAGATTTTGTATCCACACTCTTGTTTATATAACCCTATAGCAACTAGGTCATTATTAGTCAGAGCTGTTTCAGAAATAGTATGTATCTTCTAAATTCTTCAGTTTTGGACAACAAGTTCTACACCTTACAAAACTGCAACTTAAAAAAATGGACCAAAAATTGGCAGAAATAAATACTACTGTGATCTGCGTTGAGGTGCACTATAGTGATGTACAAGCAAGTGTAGTGTCTGACAGTATTTTCGACTAACTGCTTTATACACAGAAGTCATTTATATATATGAAAAATAATTCAGAAAAATTCTGTTCTATTTTTAGTCAGAAGCATCCCTAAGCCCAGCTGCTACTACTAAGCCAGGAAATTTTAAATGTAGCTCTATATTTAACAGTATAGCTGCAATTATATAAGCTGCATGTTTTATATAAGCCTTCTTTTTTAATATAAACTCCTCTTTCTTTTTGAATCAAGCCCTTGAGTAAGATAAACAGATGAAAAGGTATGGCAAAAGAAATAAAGCCATTAGAAGCCTCCCCTTGTTTCCTTGGCTTTTAGAGGAGGACTTTGAATTAACATCTCTTAAGTGCTGCAGCTGTAAGGATGATTTGTACAGGCAGTTAGGAACAAGTTAGGCAAAGTTGACCTACAGAAATGATCAGTGAAGCCAACCCAGGATTAAACTGTCTTGCAGTTGAAATTTAATTTGTATTATCATTAATGCTTGGGGGAAAATAAAGTGATTTCTAAAATTCTATTGTACAAGTGTGGCTGCTGGCTGTTCTGACAACAGCAGCCTGCACACATTCTGTGTGCTTGCCCCGTCTCCACAAGGGTGGTTACTCTAACACAGTATTATAGAATCATAGAATTGTTGTGGCTGAAAAAGACCTCTAACAGCCATCATAGTAACCATTTACCACTCACATCCAGTAACATCATGCTGTCCTCCTGAAGGACAAACTCATAGCAACTGAGGACGTGAGTAAAATAACCATCCCCTTACTGACTTCTGGTAGTTTTAAGTACCCCTGGAATGTGGTAACCACAAGCAATCGCTGGAATGCTATTTAAGTAGGTTCAAGGGGACCATGATGACAGATAAAAGTCCTACTAGACATCTCCAACATTTTCCTGAGGCATGTCTCAGCTACTGATTAGGGGCCCAGGAACCTGATGGCCTGCTACCTACCAAACAACATCTGCAAAAGAGCAGCTTCTTCAGGTGCTTGATCTAAATCTGCACTGCTCTCACAAGATCAGCATGTTTCCCCCCTCAAAATTCCGAGGAAAGAGCTTCCTGTGTAGTATGGATTTTCAGATGCATCAGGAGGCAAAGGGGGAGCAAAGAAGACGGCAGGATTGCATAGCAAAGAAAAGAAAGGCCCGGACCACCCCTGGTGTCAGGCAGACCACTTTGGAACAGCTTAAACTATGTGTGGAGTTGAAAGGCAAAACTGAGAGTGCCTTGATGAACAGCCCCTGCATGCCAGTAGCAACTGCTACAGGCAGACTGGGAGAGCAGCTTTGGCAAACTACCTGGGCAGAGCATGCAACCCTTACAGAGATACTGAATTCATCTCAGTGAAGATAAGTTATCTGAAAGATGCCTGGCAGACATCATCCTAAAGTAGTCCTGCCTATTAAATGTATTTCTTAGGACAGGCTGTCACATCTTTTGCAGGTGCTTGCTTCTCCACAAGGCTGCATAAATAGCTTATGGTATAGGAGTAACTTACATGACCAAGAGGCGTCAAAGGCAGGATATTCCATGTTTGTTTGACAACTCAAATGTTTCAAAAGTGACGAGATCCTTGTATTTAGGTTCAGATCCTTGAAGAAACTGCTCAGTGTGATGAAGGCAATAAGCACTGGAGAAGTCAGTGAGCCAGGTTCTTGTCTACACTGTTGTGACACAAGGACCTTTTGTTCACTGCCTCATGTCCAGCACATGGTGGCTTCTTTGTCACTGCTGGACTGACAAGAGTTTTTCCTGGCTTGATCTTTAAACATGGAGGTGAAGGGTGATGGGACAAAACAAGGATTGCTGCCAAAGACCAATCCAAACCAGTTCCAAGATGGCAATTTTAGAATGGAGTATAAAGGCATGTAGCTTCGCAGCAAAGGACACATGCAGAGGCAGTTTCTGCCAAGAGTTTCTAGCCCCAGACAATGTCATTAAGGAAAAAAGTATCTTTCTGTATCAGTCCTGTCCTTTAGGGTCAGAAAACCAAGACACAAGATGTCTGGCTTCCAGAAACAGTGTGATGTCCCTGCCAATGAAGGAATGCGTGTAGGCCAGGGCTCTTGCTCAACCACCATCCCTGTAGGATGCACTGGCAGGATACAATAGAAGGTATTCTGGGATGTGTCTCTGCTGGGTCGGCTGTACCAAGGGTTAATCATAGGTCAGTCCAGCCCCTGTAGTAAATCATGTTGGCAAGAGAGCAGGTGTATTTCAGCAGCTCTCACATTCCGGGTACTATCGCCCTTGTAATTGTAACAGTATTACAAGCCCATACAGCCTCATCCCAGCTTTATCAACTACCAGGCTATAAACCCTGCATTTCAGCTAGCTAGAACTAGTTACCTGCATTTTAATTTTGATCCAGGATATGAAAAACACACCCCTCTTTCCAGAGCCTTCACAACACATCAAGAGAAATGCAGGAGAAGTACAAAGCCTGTGCCCCAAGAGGCTTGCCCTTCTCAAGAGCCGGAGGACATTGCCCCATGCCCCCACACAACCCAATGTCTCTGGTCCCTACCTACTGGCCATGAGGGAAAGCCAGATGCACACTCCAGGCTATCCCAACATGTCATGTCAGCAGACATTTCACTTTTAAGCTAAAGAGGCTCCAGCTCAAGTGTCTTCACTGATCCCAAGCACTGTCAAACAGCCCTCCATGTAGTTCTAATTCCACAAAGGGTAATAACTATTAATCTTAGACGAACTTCTAAAACAGATGAAGCAGAACTGTGAGGTATGGCAGTAAAGCAGGTTAATGACTGAGTACCAAAGAGAGGTGGAAAAAAAAGTTGGGGTGGTATGTTTTTTACCAGTTGATAGTTCAGTGTAGTTTATGTGATTTGGATATCTGGAAAAAGGATGAATGACATGTAGGGAAACCACACACTTCTCTTTAGCCTATTCTTGACTATCAGACAGAAGATGCTCTTACTTTTATACTCTGGTCCCCAGCACCTTGAGTCTAAAACTAATTTCCTCTTTCAATGCAAAAAGATCTGTCCATTCTTTTTCAAAACATGAACTTCTAGAGGCCAGACCACCTCATCAGCAGTAAAAGCAGTATCTATTTTCCACCATTTTGGCCCTGTAATCTCAGCCATATTTAGCATGCACTTGGGACTTCTTATGGTAGTCTTCAATGTTTGGCATTGCTTAACAAAATGCAATTACATTTTTAAAACCAACTAAGACAAAACAGAACTTACAAGCTTTTCCAAGGGCAGATTATGCTAACATTTTGTCACATACTACAGCAAATGTTCTTATGTTTGCAGCACTCCATACATAATAAGCATTAGCTTTAAACAGGCTAAACCACTCATAATACAAGTGACATTTACTGATCTTTCCAAAATGGATAGTAAATGTATTGAATCAGTGTTCCATGAATGTACAGCATTGCCTGCAAAGTATATGGAGATGATAAAAGAGTGATAAATTGAGACTTTTGGAAAGGATTGAGACCTGTTTCTAATCCAGCACAGACTCAGAGTATCTTATGCAAACATACAGTAGCACTTTTATAGTGATGCATGAAACTTTACATGTGTAGAAGTATATTGCTTCCAAAATCCTAAAAAAACATTAGTAATAATGTAAAATCAAACTGGCTTAGTTTTCAGTGTAACAAAACACTTTATTTAGCATAAGATTAAAAAAAACCCCACCACATATGAAAATTATATTTAACAAGGTCTGAAGATATCTCATTCCTCTCCAAGGAAAGTAACATTTCAAGACACGTTATTTTTAAAATCAAAGAGCAATACTACACCTCTCATCCTTCATTTTCAAGATGGAAAAGATGCTGGATTGAACATACTCTGTAATTCATTATTTAGCTGGTAGACTTGTTTTCTTGCAGCAAAATGCATTTTTATAGTATTTTGCAGAACTATAAAACTGTTCTAACATTGCTTAACACTGTTTACCTCTTCACATATTACAAGTATCTAAGAGATAATTTCATGTCTGATTTAGCACAGAACTTACTCCTACTGAACCAACTAGTGGATTGTTTAATTTAGTTGTACATGTCCTACAAGACCATTTTCAAGAGCACTTATTTTGAAGCAATTCTTCCTCCATCTCGTCCCCCCTGCCACCAGGGTGCTTTTCTCCCAGCTGCCCTGTCATCTTTTCCTCATCCCGTCCCAGCACCCTGTGGACGCTGAAAATAACTTTTCCCTCCACTCCAGAGAGGCTGCAGAGTCTCCTCCACTGGAGACATTCAGAATCTGTGTGACCTACTCTAGGTGATCCTCCTCTGATAAGGGGGTTGGGACTAGACGATCTTTCCGGTCCCTTCCAACCCCGACACTCTGTGATTCTGTGATGTCGGCATCGTTCAGAGTATCTGCACCCCAGGAAGGCTCCCATAACCTCGTTCTTCCACTAGGTGCTACTCCCTGAGCATGTTTATGTCTCCTAGCCCTGTTATTAGCTTTTAATAATTCCGTTTACACGCTGGAACCAAGGCAAACAGGCTGCTAGACTGAGCCAGGGCTGCTCTTCGAGGGTTTATGGTAAAGCATTGCGCGGAGAGTTGCTTTTAAACTCATGCTGCGCACCTTGTTCCATGGCAAGGGGTGCCGTGACCCAAAAAGCCACAGGGCAACATACGGAAGATCTCCCCCTCTCCTCATGCCTAAAAGGCTGAGAACATGACTGACACGTCAGATCCTTGTGAGCGTTGGCTCTCCGCACGGCAAATGGAAAAAAAACAGCACAACGCCTCCGGGAAGCGCAGGAAAGGAGGGGCGGGCCTTCTCTGGCTCACAGCCTGCGAGGCGCCGGGCCCTCGCGCCGCTGCCGACCGTTCTTGCGGCGGCGAGGGCCAGAGGACCTACTGCAGCTCTGCCACGCACCGCCCACGGCAGAGCGCGGGCAGCTACGCGCCATAACCGCCACCGGCGCCCGTGCCGGCAGAGGCGCGCGCCTGGAGCAGGCCGTTGGGGGGCGGGGCAGGGCATGGCGGGTTGAGCGCCAGCGCCACGCTCCCTCGGCTTCACCCTCCCCCCGTGCGCGCGTGCCTACGTGCGCGCGCCCTGCTCCGTGACCCATTTCAGTGAACAAAGGATTTTGCTGGAATCTCAGCGCTAGACCTAAAATGGCGCCGACGCTCTCGCCCGTCCCCGCCCCGCATGAGTACCATAGAGATGGGGCGGGACGGAGAGACCAGAGCGGTCGCTCCCCGTCTCCTCTCTAGGCGGCCATAGTCCGGCCTCGCTGGTGCGCGGCGGGGGAGGGAGCGCAGGTCGGGGAAGGCTCTGTCACATCATGGCGGACGAGGGCGACTCTGAGCCGAAGAAGGTAATGGAGGATGGAGAGGCGGCGAAAGACATTCCCGCCCCGCGCGCGGCCGTAACCCACCCCGCTCAGCCCCTCCTTCCTCTTGCTCCTCGGCTCGGCTTGGCTTGAGGCGAACGGCTGAACGAGCCATATCCGTACCGTCCCGCGTCGCTGTACGTGAGTGGCGGGGAAGCCTCCGGAGAGCCATTCTCGGTGGGTCACAAGCCGGGCTGAGCCAGACCAGGTCCGTAATCCGCACAGGCGCAGGAGGCCGGCGGTGCGTGGAGCCCTTCGCGCGTGTTAAGGTTTCTCTGCCCTCCCCGCTGAAGCGCAGTCGGGCGCTGGGAGGAGGAGGAGGAGCAGCTGCGCGTCAGTGCCCGCGAAAGCAGAGGTGTAGTGCTGCGCTGGGCACACGGGAGGTTATCGCGGACCGGTTGTGAATCCCTCTGGTTTCTGCTCCAGAGAAGATAGTTAGGAAACAGTACACGAAACCAGTAGCTGAACTGAGGCTCTATAGGACCGAGTGGGTGGGGTGCGAGTTTTCTGGTTATCCACGGACGCCTACGCTGTCATGGTATTTGAGCCTTTGTAAGGCCGTAGTTAGCAGTGATTAGAGTCATAAGAAGTGATTTCAAGTATAGCAACAGGTGAAGTACTATTTTTAAAGGATGCATCATACTGTGTGGATGTAGCAGGGATACCTTTTTTGCCAACAACAGCAGCGTATCAAGTGACATCTTCTATATGAGACTACTTGAAATTACTCATTAGGAATTAGACCAACATAGACCAAATCCATTTTGCCTCACTTGTACACGGGGGTTATGTGGAAACAGCTGATGATTGTCCGTAGGGAACAGAGAGAATTATTGCTGGGGATTTCCATATTTGTTGGGGATTTCTGTGCTTGCATACAGATCCACCTGTTGTCAGGTGGCTGCCGTCCTTGTTGCCACAGTCATGAGCTTGCACTTGTCTGAAAGAGCTGTCAGCCCTCCACAAATAATTCACTGTAGTACTCTCATCTTCAAAATGTGTTTTGTCCAAATGGAATAACCTTACACAAAAGTAAAGCAATTTAAACATCATCTTGTAAGATTTTAGTCAACAGTTGCACGTGTATTTAAACACAACAGGATGAGACAAATTCTCACACCATCTGTAACAAAAAGAAATAAGAGCAGAAGATGTTCAGCTTTTAATACAGTGCAGAGAACTCTGACCCATGTCATTGTGAGGTCTTTTTCTGTATAGTTTCTCAGTGCTTGTGATACCAATGTGCATTCTTAAGGATGCTTGTCAGGCAGAAAACAGGGGTTGTATGCAAGTTAGAAGACTTGTATTATGCAGAAGCCAGTGTAGACATCTCTGAAATTAAAAACATATTTGTCATTTCACAGTTGGGTTTCTGAATGCCACATGTAATTACCATTTGAAAATTAAATAGAAAACTGATAGATGGAAGGTAAGGTAAGTTACAGATATGAGACAGAGTATGAGATGATCTTGGAGGTCTTTTCCAAATGAAATAATTCTATGGTTCTGTAAAATAGTTTTTAGCAGTAGGTTCATTAAAAAACTTAAGTGTTGTATATAGAAGAATTTCTGTACACAGTTCTTGCCTATGCATAGGATTAGATTAAAAACTGCTGGTCTATAAATGTTTTTCAAAGAATTGGTAAGGTTGGATAAGACCTCTAAGATCATCAAGTCAAACTGTCATTTTGGTTAGTGTTGAGTACATGGTTCTTTACTATGTGTGCATTCTTCAGTAATTTCAGAGGTGCTCCTAGCATGCCTTTTTAGATATTAAAATTATGTGGCAGAAATAACCACATAATTGTTCGTAACCTTACCTGCTTGTTGTGATATATGAGCAAAGATTGTGGATTTGTACGGATTTTATCTCTTCCTTTTTTTGGAAATGTAAAACAAAATAAACTAAGTACTTCTTGTATAATATTCAACAGAAAGGATACATCAGCAGGTTCGTAGAAAATGATGTTGCCTAAATCAATAGTTAACTCTTCTGAAACCATTCCTAATACAGCTGTGGATGTTCACTTTTGCTCAGATACACCCCTGGAAGCAGAAAATTCTCAAATTATTATTTTGGATTACCAAGATAACAAGTCAGTTTGACAATAGACTTGGGATTACAGACTTATCCAAAAGTAGGTTTTTAATTTTTTTCCCCCCCAGTCCTTTAAACTCCTGGGATTTCTTGATGTTGGAAGTGTCCCATGTGCACGAGAGTCGGTGCTCTATGGCTCCCTGGGATCTTTCGTTGTGGGTCTTGGACACTTTTTAGCAACTAGTAAGTTTTTCTTCTGTTTTTCCTTTTTGCTGTTTAGTTTTTAATAATAGTAATGGGAAATCACCTCAGGTTTTTTGCCTAATTTTTGTTTTTCTTCCAGGTAGAGTTAGAAGATCCTGTGACTTTGCAATCGGTGGCTTTATTTGCACAATGTTGGGATACTGGTATGTAAAAGCTCTTGAATTTAGATCTAGGTTAGCTGCTTTGTACATGATCTCTGTGTGACCTTTCATACTGTTTTTGAAACTCTGTGAAAAACTTGCCTAGGAAAGTGTATACCAGTCCTCATTGGCCGTGTAGTGTTTGTCTCAAAGAAATAGCAGTTACCCAAATATTTTCGTTATGCATAGTTTCATATTGAATTTTACTAGTATTATTATATTTGGTTTCAAATTTTGAGCTATTTGAATAAGTCTGATTTGACACTGTCACCCATATAAAGTGGGGAATTGTGTTTTCTTTTCATCCCGTCCTCTAGGTTTTACTGCCGGTACAATTTGGCCCAGCACAGGATCCGGCAAAGAATGCTTAAGGAAGGAATGAGAAACAAAATTTTGTTTGAAGGCAGTTCTCTTGATCCAGAAAAAAGCCAAACTGGCAATGAAAGAAGTGATTCATAGTCTACTACAGAGGAATCTGTGGTCTAATACAGCTTTGGGAGAAGGTGGTCCAAAAATGGCAGTCTTCCCTGTAGATGCATGAGGTGCCTAAAGCTTGTAAATCATGCTGGTTTTCCTAGCAAACACAAGCAAGAAATGCCTATCAGTTCTATTCAGTTGGTACAAGCCTTTCTTTATTTCATATATGTGTGTATGACTATGTACACAGTTAGGATTGACATCCTATTAAACATCTGGGAACTGAGGTGGTCTTCTTACATGGTTTATGAGGTCTATTACAAGGTTCCACTATAAATGGAATGTTTTGTTTTAGCGAATTGGTAACTATGCCTCATTTTGATACAGCAAAATATTTTCATCATCTATTCTCTGTGTAAATGTATGTTTTAGTGATACTCTTAATTGTGCTGTTTGTAAACAAGGAATATTAAACAGTAGGTGAAGGCTTTGCTTCTGCAAGATGGGTGAATACCAGTAGTCTTTGTAAGATTTCAGCTGCAGAGTAACTTCATTGATTTATATACGCTGTGAAGTTGAAGGATTTATATCTTTCTTTGGTCTGTGTGAAATAAAGAATAAAATGACACTTCAGAAGCAGTCTAAGCTATGTAAGTAACTAATATTTTTACTTGATTAAAAATCTTGCCCTTCTATTTAAGTGATTTCCTTAAAACTGGTGGAGTAATAATAATTTACATTATTTGTAAGTAGCTGTGGTTGGTAGTTGTGGTTTTTTTTGTTTTGAAAAAGGCATGTTCTACTTGTATATTTCACTGTACATTTTCAGTGGAAAGCAGTATCGTTATATAATTTAAAGGAAACTGTCTTATTTAGAAATACAGTGTTAGATCTAATTGTGTATTAGTAAAAAGATGAATGATAGCACAACCAGTAACACAATGTATTTACCTTTTTTCACAAAGTGATTTACAGTGTATTGTACTGTAAGCACTTTTTTGGTCTAAAGGCATTCGCTGAGCAAATGCTAGTGAGGCATGCTAATTACACTAAGATAATAAAACTTTTGCCCTCTGGATTAGCCTCTCAAAAGAAGAAAACAAATTTGTATGCTGTTCCATTTTTTCACTCTCTTCCTCCTGTTTTTTCTGGAGAAACCAATAAAGATAAATTTTGTGGAGGACATTCAATTATTTTGATATAAAAAGTCTTCAGAAAACTTGGCTTTGCACGATGAAACACTTTCTGTCCTCTCTGCAAAGTCTAAACTGAGAACTGGTAGTAACTCTAATTCAGAAGAGGAAAATGTATCCCCTGCTTCTGTGTTGGGGAGAGGGAAACTTTTTCCCTTTGGATAGGGTAAGGAGGTGTTAACTCGAAGCCCTTAGAGTAGCAGTGTGAAACTGATGGAGCCATGAGCCAGGACTTACGAAACTCCTATTTTAATACATGGTTGACTTCTTTCCTATCTAACCTAAGAAAAGGAACTGCAAACTAAGCACAGGAGGTCTTTTGACTGCAAGGTTGTAGTTCAGCTGGGGAGTTAGGAAACAAAAGCATGCAGATGAAAATTTACTCTGGCAAAGAGCAGTTTTAGAAAAGAAGAGAATGATAGGAGGGGAGTTCTTCAAAGTGCATGAGCACTGTGGCTGTGTTGAGAAAAAGGCAGAAGCATCATGATACTCTGTACCTTAGAAAATCTGGGGAAAACTGCAACATTAGATCCTCTCTGGTGCTAATTAGTGGTGATGTAAGCTACTGGATTTAAGGGTATTAGCTCACTAGTGGCTTAACTATGATACTAGGAATTCTGGCCAATAACTCTGAAATTCTAAATATATCTGCATTGCCTAGATAACTGATCTAATACTTCTGCCTCCCTGTGCAAATGTAAAATAAGTATGCCAGATGTTAACAGAAAAATTGAGAAGAGGCAATATGCAGGCAATCTGGCTGATGCATTTGATCTTCATCATCTAGTAAATTGAGGGGGAACTGAGCTAACCAAAAGTTGGAGCCTTTACTGAATGGGACACTGGAATAAGGCAAGGAAGCTGTGAACATGACTCAGTTGGCATGAAAGGAGAGGGCCTGCAACAGCAGAGGGAAGAATGCTCATGGTTAAACATGCTGGGAGGGGGGAGCGGGGAGGGGGATGGGGACTGAGAAGTCTGGCATAATTCCTTGAAGCTCGGGCTACAGCTGCCTCTCGGCTAACTCTGGGAAGTGGATTGAAAGTGACTGAGGAGTTGCAGACCCCTATTGAGAGGGTGAAGGACAGGACAAACTGCCAAAATCTCTTTAATTAGGATACATTCACAAGCAAATAAAAATTACACTAACTTAATAAAAGTAATTTTAAAAACAATTTCCTAACATCTTAAAATTAGTGAACTGTACCTGTATTAATACTGATTTCTGTAATCTAAGCCATTGGTGGAAACACAGCATGCATCTCTGTTTTATTACTGGGCCTGATATCTTTAGGCATTGTTGCTTACAACAGATGTGATAGTTCTTGCTTTATCAAAGTTCAAAATACTCCTCAAATGAAAACTTACTACACAGTTACTAGAAATGAAGAGAAATAGTAATTGTGAAGATATTTGGTTTTCAGCCCTCTGAATAAGCCTTAAAAATGAAAAATGAGAGAATGAAGTATAACAACTTTAAGCGATGAGGTTGATAAAACCCTGTTTATTTTACTGAGGGTTATGTTACTTGGTCACTGAACAGCAACTGACAAGCACTTTTTTTGTTGTTGTTTAATCCCTGAAGATTCCTCACTTCAAGTAATCTAGAACACCACTAAAATAAATACATGGGTTTGTGGCCCCATTCACTCCTCCACACCTTAATGGACTGGGGAAGTTCACTGGTTCTTTTTCACAAGACATTTTTCTTTCTGTTAGAATTTCTGTCTGTTGGAAAACTTTCCCAACAGCTAAGAGATTATCTTCTAGACTTCTATAGGTAGATGATGGTGAGGCCTTGAGCGAAAGAAGATAAAGAGACAGTGACCCAAAACTTCAAAGGGGCCAAGGTAAAGATTCACACACTAAGAAGCTGACATCAACGAGAAGTAAATGGACTTTATCTATTTAAATGACTCCATGCATATGTAAACTATTTCCCAGAAATTTAATGAATATGTGTAGCTCTAAGTGTATATAAAGCACATTGAGACTACTTTGGGTTGATGCAAATTTGGAGGGTGACCTCTTTGCATCCGGTGCTGTATCAAAGCAATACCTTGGCGTAATGGTTATCGGCTATTGAGTTTTGATCCCCATCTCATTACTCTTCCTGTGATACCAATACTCTGGGAAAAGGGGTTTGTTAGACCTCTCAGGCACACTCAGGAGTCCCAACAGTCGTGGGCCTCTGAGCCTTGCAGGAGGGAAAATCACTGTCGAGGCAACAAACTGAAGCACGGCAATCTAAGGTTAATTGATGACTGGTTATCAGATGTGTGTGATCGATCTGCTGTGCACTGCAGTGCTTTTCACTGAAGCAAACCTACTGCTTCAGCTATTGCAAATTGTGACAGGTTCAAACCCCAAGAACTTTCTTGAAGTTAACAGCAGAGACAGAGCTGTCACTGCAAACTCATCTTTCACCTCTTTACCCAAGCAGGGATTTTTTGGATTTGTTGGTTCTTACGACATTTTGCAGGCTTCCAGGCTATTCTCTGTGTCACCACCTACCCCAAGTCTGCAAGTGATGCAAAGGAAGGGTCACCTCTTGGCATTGAGCCTTCTGCTTAATAGAGTAATCTTTTTTTTTTTTTTTTAGATAGGGAGGGAAATACATTTGTTATTTCTGGTGTAAGCAACTCAGGTAACAATGAAATACTGTGTGACCTCAGCTGTAATGAGCTCCTAAGTGAAAGATTTTCCTCAACTTAGCAGGCTAATTCCCATACTTCTCTCATTCCGTATCTAGGCATTTAGCTCAAGAGCTCAGTGGGCACCAGTGAAATTGTTTGGTTTACTCCATTTAAAGTTTGAAACAAATATGTTGTTATTGCCTTGGAAAATTGATCAAAACAAAGGCTTTACAGTATGTTTAAACGATCAAGAAGATGATCCTTTGGATTTTATTTTTTTTCCATCTTCTTTAAATTGAAGAACTGGGAATTAATTAAATGTCGGAAGTGGAGTTGAGTTGTGGTTTATGTGACTTAAGGGCTTGGAATACATGTCCTTACGTGTAAAAATTAAAATACTGCACTAACCAAGTCAAGTGGAGGTGAGGATGCGGGCTGATGAAGAGAAGGTAAGGTCTTGGATGACAGGATTTGAGGACAGTGGAGACTTTTCATTCATGGCTAGCAGCGATCTGACTAAAACTGTTCACAGGCCCTCATGTTTTTACATGCTCTTTATTTTGTTCTGCATGTGCAGGCAAATGAAGCCTGAGAGCCGTCCAGCAGTGGGTCTGCGTGTTTCTGTGGGAATAGGTCACAGCATCCCAATATCTGCTTGTTTTAGAGGTTAAGAGCAGTTTGTTCTGAGGAGGATATTTTAATCTTTCCAGTTTCTGTCATCTGTCATGAGCAAGACTGCATCAGAGTCCTCAACTTTCCTAAATGTGCAAGGAGCCCACTGACTGTACCTAAAATGTACCGTGGGAGCAGCCAATTGCCACTGCACTCTTTCTCCTTAGACTGGCCATGGCTTCAAAAATAGCCAGTTTTTATACTGTCTTTTTACCAGAACCAGTTACTCTCCCTCTCCATCTTCACGCTGTGGAGAGAAAGAAACATGATTTGGTTATTCTTGTAAACTACTTGTTTATTTTATCAAACCCTGTTACAAAGGGCAGCAAGTGTGCTCCCAGCCAGTGTGGCTTCTCTATCTGGCTAGTAGATCCTTGTCTCGTTTTGATGTCATATAGCTTGTGATCTGGTGACTACGGTGTGCAGCTATCCATGAGACAACTTTGGTCTTCAAGCCTACGTATATGTATGTGGCAGGTTCTTGGAATTCACCTACAATCTTTACAATTCTGATACTCCTGCTTTCTATTATCCAGGTCAAGAGTTCTTACCACCTTAACTTTGGCAGGTGGTCAAATGCTATGAGAAAGGTCTTTCTCCATCATCTCCTCAGTATGACACTGCACAGGTACTGTTGAAATGGGATGAGATTGTCACGGGTTGAGTTTGGGCTGGCCACAAAATGAATGACAGATGCTATTAACCCCTTCCCAGAAGGGGAAGGGAAAGGGAATAAGGGAGGGAGATTTATGGGTTGGAAAAAACCTGTAAGAGCTTTAATGAAACAGTAACAACAGAAAGAAAAGATAGGAATAAGAAAATAACGAATTCTATACAAAGCCAATATTGAACTCCCCCAATGATGATTGCACCACCACTGCAGGGCAAGCACTAGGGAAGTCCTAGACTGGACTCTGCAGGAAATGGGAACTAGAATCAGGAACACACGGATAGGGATCAAAGGCAGTAGAATCAGAGATTCATAGAAAACATCCATTTGGAATCATAGAATCAACTCAGTTGAAAGAGACCTCCAAGATCATCCAGTCCAACCCATCACCCAGCCCTATCCAATCAACTAGACCATGGCACTAAGTGCCTCATCCAGTCTTCTCTTGAACATCTCCAGGGACAGTGACTCCAGCACCTCCCTGGGCAACCCATTCCAATGGGTTGGAAAAACTTCCTCCTAACATCCAGCCTATACCTTCCCTGGCACAACTTGAGACTGTGTCCCCTTGTTCTGCTGCTGGTTGCCTGGGAGAAAAGACCAACCCCCACCTGGCTACAACCTCCCTTCAGGTAGTTGTAGACAGCAATGAGGTCACCCCTGAGCCTCCTCTTCTCCAGGCTAAACAACCCCAGCTCCCTCAGCCTCTCCTCATAGGGTTTGTGTTCCAGGCCCCTCACCAGTTTCGTTGCCCTTCTCTGGACACATTCCAGTACCTCAACATCTCTCTTGAATTGAGGAGCCCAGAACTGGACACAGTACTCAAAGTGTGGTCTGACCAGTACTGAGTACAGGGGAAGAATAACCTTGTCCTGCTGGCTACACTATTCCTGATACAGGCCAGGATGCCATTGGCTCTCCTGGCCACCTGGGCACACTGCTGGCTCATGTTCAGCTTACTATCAACCAGCACCCCCAGGTCCCTTTCTGCCTGGCTGCTCTCCATCCACTCTGTTCCCAGCCTGTAGTGCTGCTTGGGGTTGTTGTGGCCGATGTGTAGAACCTGGCACTTAGATGTGTTAAATCTCATGCCATTGGCCTCTGCTCACCCATCCAGCCTGTCAAGGTCCCTCTGCAGGGCCCCTCTACCCTCCAACAGATCAACACCTGCTCCCAACTTGGTGTCATCTGCAAACTTACTGATGATGGACTCAATTCCCTTGTCCAGATCATCAGTAAAGATACTGAACAGGACAGGGCCCAGCACTGATCCCTGGGGGACACCACTAGTGACAGGCTGCCAACTGGATGTGGCACCATTCACCACCACTCTCTGGGCATGGCCCTCCAGCCACTTCTTGACTCATTTCAGAGTGAATCTGTCCAAGCCATGAGCTGCCAGATTTGCCAGAAGCTTCTTGCGGCAGACAGTGTCAAAGGCTTTGCTGAAGTCCAGGTAGACTACCTCCACAGCCTGCCCTGCATTCACCAGCAGGTAACCTGATCATAAAAGGAGATCAGGTTGGTCAGGCCTGGCCTGCCCCTCCTGAATCCATGTTGGCTAGGCCTGATCCCTTGGCCATCTTGCAGGCATGCTCTGATTGCCCTCAAGACGATCTGTTCCATAATCTTGCCCGGCACTGAGGTCATGCTAACAGGTCTGTAATTTCCTGGTTCTTCCTTCTGGCCCTTCTTGTGGATGGGCTTCACATCAGCCAGCTTCCAGTCATCTGGGACCGCTCCAGTGAGCCAGGACTGCTGATAAATGATGGAGAGCGGCTTGGCAAGCCCATCTGACAGCTCTCTCAGCACTCCAGGATGGATCTCATCTGGTCCCATATACTTGTGAGGATCCAAGTGGCTCAGCAAGACCCTTGCTGCTTCCTCCTGGATTACAGGGAGACTACACTGGTCCCTGGCTCCATCTGCCAGTTCGGGAGGCCAGTTGTCCTGAAGACAACCTGTCTTACTATGGAAGATTGAGGCAAAGAAGGTGTTAAGTATGTCTGCCTTTTCCTCATCTTTTGTTACTATATTCCCCTCTGCATCCAATAAAGAGCGGAGGTTGTCCTTGTCCCTTTTTTTGCCATAATATATTTATAGAAGAGACGTCGAAGATCATCCAGTCCAACCCTCAACCCAGCACTGAAGGATCAACACTAAACCATGTCCCTGAGTGCCAGGTCCATACACTGCTTAAACACCTCCAGGGATGGTGACTCCACCATTGCCCAGGGCAGACCATTCCAATGTTTGATAACTCTTTCTGTGAAGAAACATTTCCTAACATGCAGCCTGATCCTCCCCTGGCGCTGCTTGAAAGACATGTCTTCTAGTCCTGTCACTTGCCACCCAGGAGAAGAGGCTGGGCCTCTCCTCCAACCTCCCTTCAGGTATTTGTAGAGAGTGATGAGGTCTCCCCTCAGCCTCATCTTCTCTGGACTGAACAACCCCAGCTCCCTCAGATGTTCCCTGTGGGCCATGTGCTCCAGGCCCCTCACCAGCCTCTTTGCCCTTCTCTGGACATGCTCCTGCACCTCAATGTCCTTCTTGTAGTGAGGGGCCCAGAACTGAACAGTTACTTGAGGTGTGGCCTCACCAGTGCTGACTACAGGGAGACGATCGCCTCCCTGTTCCTGTGGGCCATGATGTTTCTAACCCAAGCCATTGGCTTTCTTGGTTACCTGGGTACACTGCTGACTCATATTTAGTCGACTGTCAGTCAGCACACCCAGGTCTCTCTCTGAGTCACAGCTTTCCAGCCACACAGCCCCACGTCTGTAGCTTACCATGGGGTTGTTGTGACCCAGATGGAGGACCTGGCACTTGGCCTTATTGAACTTCATACAATTAGCCGTTGCCCATTGGTCTTACCTCTCCACATCCCATTGTAAAGCTTCCCTACACTCCAGCAGATCAACACAGCCACACAGCTTGGTGTCATCTGCAAACTCAATTCCCTCATCCAGATCATTGATAAAGATAATAAAGAAGACAGGCTCGAGTACTAAACCCTGGGAGACACCACTAGTGACTGGGTGCCAGCCAGATTTAGCTCCATTTACCACCACTCTTTGGGCCTGGCCAGCTAGCCAGTTTTTAATCGTCAAGTGCTGGTCATAGGAGAAGAGGAGGGCCTGACCCTTGTGATCACTCAGTTCTATACTAAGCATGATGTTCATGGAATGGAATAACTTGTTAGTCAGGTTTGGATCACCTGTCTTGTGTGCTCCTCCCTGCAAGTGTGATGTTCTTACATACTTAGGGCACTACAACGTGGCACACAAGATTTAGCAGTGACCTTGGTTTCTATAGGAGCAAATAATAAGCAAGAGTATTTCTGCATACCAATCCTTAGTAGTAACTATAAACACCAAGTGCTGTCACTTAACGAAGCAGACACTGTCTGCAAAAATATGCTCTTATCGTCCAAATGTGCAACTGCTTAGCAGAAAATCTCTGAACAGAGAATTGTTTCTGCCTTAGTTTAAAACAGGACAGACATCCACTCAACCTGTTTGCCTATGGCTCCTTCTGAAAAAGGTTTGTCGTCAGGGTGCCCACAAACATTTGGGCTATGTTACTTTAGTGATGAAAGGAAATCTAATGTCCTCTTTCCTGTCAGGAAACATTCAGGTGCTGGATGAGGTAGTAGCAACATCACTGAGGATGGAAAGCAAATCACTGATATATTACTGGGCAAATTATCACAAATGGTGAAGGGTGCCCTTGCACACTCATGTATGTGGACATGTGTGCAGCCACACTCCACACTTCAGGAACGCCCCAAGGACTGCAGGATTGTGAGACACCACAAACCATAGCCGTGTATTAAACCATGCACTCCTGATGTGGCAGCAGACCTGACACAATTGAGAGTTCAGTTACTGGTACATCAACAGCACTGTCCATCTACTGGTACCTACAGTGGGATCCACACTAACTGAACAGCCTAAAAGGTACAACAACCATTCAATTTGAGGAGGATCCCATGCACTTTCTCCCCCTCAGTTTCTCCCAGCAATATAAAAATTTTCTTGGTTTGTTCTGGAACTAGAGAAGAATACTTATACTTGGTTCTTTCTGGATAATAGACCTTTCAAGGCAGTATCTGTAAAAGCAAAACTAATTCTGAAAATTTCTCATTTTCTGCACTAGGACCTGCCAAAAGAAGCCATTGGAACTCTCATTTCCCTTCTATGGATGTTTCCTTAAAGGGAAAACAAAACAAAACAAAAGAAAAAAACCCAACCAACCAAACCCTTGCTGGCTGCCAAACCATGGAAGTACCTAAATATCCCAGGGTTGTGCCAGTATGACTGACAAATTAGTAGCCACAGCCACCTCCCAAGAATGTCCAGGAGCCACTGGGGAGATGTTTGGTTTATTGAAAGTGTCTCTCAGCCTCCACCTTCTTCACTGCTGAACAAACTGTGAAATTTCCTCACCACCAAGCAGTGCTGGACTTGGAAGACTGCCCTGTGGACCAGAGTGCTGGATCACAGAGATTCCTGCTGGCCCCTCCTTTCTTTCAGAGAAAGCCACTCCTACTGTGGCCACACATGGGAGCCAGCCAGTTGGCTCAAGTGCCAGGAGCCAGTGTGGCACTTTGGTGGTCCCTGCTCCATGCAGAAGGTACTTCTTTTTGTAGAAAAGGAGCAGGCAAGTTTATGCAAAAGGTGCAATTGAAGGAATGGCCTAGGTCTGGGAACCAAATGTGTTTTGTGACAGACTATTGTGTTTTCTGATAAATACTGAAATAGTTCTTACTGTGCTACCACAGCTACTTTCTCCAAGGTCTCAGAGAACACAGGGGGACTACACAAGACATTTATTTGCACAAGTAATTTACATATTTCTGAGGTGTTTGGCTTACTATTTAACAACTTAATAAATTATATTTCTTTCAAAATTACTTTTATTGTTACAGGGTAGCTGCTTGCATAACAGGGCATACACTAGAGGCTGGGAAGCAATTAGCTGAATAGCCACCCTGCTGAAAAGGATAGGACTTAACAGTGGACGCCAAGTTGAATGTGAACCAAGAGCATGTTCTCATTGAAATAAGGCAAACCACTGTCTGGGCTCCATCAGGAAGTATGTGGTCAACAAATCAAGCGATGCACTTATCCCCCAGTACACGACACTGTTGAGGCAGCGTATCCAATATTGCTGTCCAGCTTTGGGCCTCTGTGTCAACAAGGATGTTGAAAATACACAGAGGCTCCAGTGAAGGGCTCCTATGGTGTTCAGGGAGCTCAAGCACATTCCCTCTGGAAAAACAGTGAAAGGTGCTGGACTTATTCTGAGAAGGAGCAGGCTGTAGGGTGAAATAATAACTACCTAATATTATCTGCAGGACAGTTATAAAGGTGGAGTCAAATGCCTCAGCAGTTGCAGATGATGCAGCAGGGGCAACGGCCACAAACTACAACTTGGGAGTTTCATACCAGACAGCAGGACAAACTGGTTTACTATGAGGGCAGTGCAACACAGGAATAGGTTGCCCAGAGGGGTGTTGTACTTTCTACCCTTGCAAGTTTACAGGCTTCAGATAGACAAAGCACCAGCTGACCTGAGTACTATTGCCAGTCCTGCTGGAAGAAGGACAGATTGCATCTCCAGAGGGCCTTGGGAACAACATTTCTGTGATGCTGCAACCTACTGAGAGATTATACAAAGCCCAAGGCTTCTGCCAAAGCCCAGTGTAGTGCAGAGAACAGTACAGTAACTTCCCACTGTGCTTTCAGGAATGCATTCCCTCCAGAGCAGTGCTCCCAGGCTGCTCTGGAGGCCCCACAGCACCTCAGGTGATCCAACAGCAGCAGGGAGCACAACACAGAGAAGACAAAATGAGCACAGTGTGGAGGTTCCAGATTTGCACACATATTTTTGCTGCTTGCAACCTGCACATGGTGCTGCACATGGACTTGCCTTTGCTAGTTCAACTGTATCTTAGCATGATGTGAGCAAACTCCAAGTATAATTTCTTTCAGAAAACATTAAATCCTTCCAACGCGGCTTACTCATTTCCTCTCCCCATCTCTTACCACCTTCTTACCACAAAGACAAAAGTCCTTTTATAGTACAAAGGCTTATCTTACTTGCTCAACAGCCTCACAAAGCTGAAAGTTCAGCAGAGGCCAAAAGTAGCTCTAGCCTGTGTCTGAATAGCTTCCACGGAGACTGTAAAATAGAATCAAGCCTTTTGTGTGTCTCTCACCTTGTAAACAACCACTGGTATTTTAAGCATGCATTTATATCCAGGGAGATCTTCAATACTATGCTGAAGATATTTTTTTAGCAGCCATCTTGGGCATCAGCACCACTTCAGAACTCATGCTCCATTAGTGCTCCGTTGCTAGCACAGACCTCCCCACATGTGAAGCAAATGTAGTTTTTTCAGAGCTTGGGCAAAAACCTCCAGAGCAGAGTAGCAGAAGAGTTAATGTAGAACAGTGTGACACAATCAAGGACACATTCAGACCAGAAAATACATGTATTTTTATGCCACATCATTTATCAAAGGTGTGCTAATAAGCAGCCATTTGATTCTACCTAAGGGTGAACTAACACTGGAAAAAAACAAGTGTCCTTGTGTGCTAACCAGACAGGAGATCCCCAAATCATTAGTGTCCATTGCATCTGCCCTTGACTACCAAGTTGTAAAAATTTTTTGAGCCTGAAAGTGTTTGAATAAAAAAATTGGCTCACTTGTCTTATCTGTGATTTTGACTTCTAGGACCAAAATTACTCAGCAAATCAAAGATTGTCTACTAAACTAGAAAAGAGAACAAAAAACTTGTTCCAAGCTAACACTAGTTTATCAAGTCACTTATATGACTAATTATATTACTGTTTGTTTTTTTTTTTTACATTTGCCTTTTTCTCTCTTGATGGTGACTGTGTTAAGCATTTAGCATCTTTTAAGCTATAGCTGAGTTTACATAGTGGATTCCTTGCTGAATCTTCCTACCGTTCCCAGTACTGGCAGAAGGTCAAATATAAGGCAAGAGTCACTTAAATATTAATTACTAGCCAACTCCTGATTTCAGCTAATTCCCTGCAACAGCTAGCTCTTGAGAGGCCTGCTACACTGGAGGATACAGCTCATGCCTTGGTCACTAAGCAAAGGAAAAAAGTTGCACAAAATTGCTGATTTGCTATTAAAGAGAGCCCTCCTCCTTGCCCCCTTTACCTCCATGAGGTGGTTTTGTCTGGGATAAAGTGAACTGTGCATGAGAGGCATTGTTCTACCTTCACCACAGCCAGTTTGTTAACACCAGAGCTCTTCTGAATTTCCACTTTTCTCTTGAGACTTTTTCTGAAATCCTGACACTCTCCTCATCCTCCAAAGCACTTCAGGCTGAGACAGCTCCAGACATACTTCTGCCTTATTGGTTCACAACTACACTATACACACACTTGTTCACTTGAGAGAGCCCAGACCTGCAATTAATACTGCAGAAGTATTAAAGTACCTCACATCTCTAACTCATTTTAGTTTCTAGAGGTGTAGTCTGAGGTTGCGCTTTAAAGAAAACACTGGCCTAGGTTTTTAAAAAGTCAGGAACAAGCCAAATCTTGAAAGATGACATCACCACTTCTATTAAAAAAAACCCCACTGGTTGCATGTTGCAAGGTATTAAGAAAACCCAATGAACTAGTGTCTTATGCCATGAAAAAGTTCAGTTCGTTTTACACAAGTGCTATGGACTGCACATGGCACTGCCAAGAATGCTGATTTAAGTATTTCTGCCATCAGCAAAACTGGGCAGAATTTCTAACGTTTTTGCTCATGTACAATTATTCTGCAATAGGCACAGAAAAGAACTTGAGCAAAAGTACTACTCTGTCTGAGCTCCTACACATGCATGGACAGTATTGCTGAGTGCTCCTGGGGCAGTGCACCCTGTTAGAAGGGTGAGCTCCCAACAGGAGAGCTGTGGTTTGGATATAGATCTTGTAAGGCACTCCAAAACAAAAGCTAGGCCCCAATGTCCCAGAGGTAGGAGTCCCGTTACGTTCAGAGCACCCAGGACAGACCCTTGCCAACACTGGTGTGTCAGGGAAGACCCTTCATTTACAGTGTGTATCCTAGCAACCGTTCCTAGCAAAGGCAGAAATAAAACTGAAGGATTTTTTTTTACTGGCAAATTTCCTCCCAGGATACCCAAAACAGACCTGCCTGCAGTGTGCAGCTAGGCACTTGTGGCTATGTCATGCAATGCAGGCTGGATAGAACCTGTTTAATATGAAAGACAGCAGCACCTCTAGCACAGGGCTGCAAGAGTACCAAGTGTTACTGCTACTGTTGACAATAGGTGCAGTCATCTCACATTCCCAGTTACTAGGTCAGGACCAAAGCTCTTGCTTTGGTAGTAAAACCCCAACCCTCAAAAAGAAAAGAGCAAAACCAGTTTGCAAACCCAACAAATGTGAACCCAAACCCCATGCTGTATGTCACATGTCTGCATTGCCCTGCCAGCTGTGTGGCTGCTGTAACACAGGTACTTTTCCTTATGTAAACAAGTCCTCAGAAGCTGTGAGGTTGCTCAACCTAAGAGATGGCGCAGCCCTCACTGGGGTAACCTAACAGCTGTGCTTTCCTCACCTTTCTGTAGCCATCACCTAAGTTTTCTATTGTCTTTTTTCAGGCAAGAACTTCAAGTTTAAGTTCTAGCGTTCAATACTAGTAGTTTTCTAGGTAATGGCTTTTTACATAGCAAAATAAATCTCTGGAAAACAGAACCAATATAAATTGAGGGAATAAATCCAGGCTGAACACAGCCTCATGCAGGTGCTGGTCCAGCCTCATGCAGGTGCTGGTCTCTGCTCTGCTAAGGAGCAGGTATTTAGCCTTCTCTACCCCCTTTCTGAACTACCTACACCTGCCTAGGTGCTTTAAATTGAAGCCATTTTTTAATTCTGTACCTCAGAACACAGACAGCCCATGTATTGCTGAACTTATCAAAACAGCCTTTTCCATATAGGAGTGTTTTTTTGTAGACACAATACTCCTGTTTCAGGTGTAAGGTAGGTGAAGCACTTCCTCTTTTTTTTTTTTTTTAAACACCATACAAAGAGTTGAAAATAAAACATCCCAGACTTTTGAATTAAAATACAAGCTTTACAACCACATAGTAAGTGTATGTTCTTATATTTCAGTTTAAGACTATATAATTTTATAGAGTACCAAAATAAGCAAAGGATCAGCACTCCGTACAAAGTGTTAGTTTCTGTGAGGAGGGTAGAAGGGAGATGGACTTTAATTACACTAAACTGTTTTTTGCAAGGCTAAAGAAAATTCCATTTCAGCAAAACAGATTTGGGGTTAGATTCCCCACATTTCTAGTTCATTAAATAGTGTTTCTTTAAAGACAATTTACATTTTTCTCAAAGGTAAGGGATGAGTTAAAGCAGTATTATAACAAGGAAGTGGTGCTGTTAATGTTTAATGTCAATATGCAATGTCACCTGCTATAAAGGCTAGAAGAGCAACACAACTTTACCTTTACTTCTGAAGACTACTAAAAATTGACTAACATTAAAGTTTCAAGCACACTACACTGATGCTAGGTCTAGGCTGCCACTGCTGAGCCTCTGCTAGTCTGTGCACTGCCATGAGGAACTCGGCATGCAAGCTCCAACCGCCAGATGCTGGCAGGTGTATGTGTTTGCACACATATACCAGGGTTCAATTTAGAACAGTTATGTCTCTCCCATCTTACAGTATCAAAATGCAAGGAAATTAGCAGCTAACATTGCCACTACAATTTTACAAAAGCATTAATCTGAACAAAATAGCAGTTGAAATAAATTGAAGCTCTCTGATCAACTCCAGGATTCAATCTCTGTGACAACCCTTCTGTGACAACCCTCCTGGTCCTATTCCCTATCATTTCTTCCTCTACTCCTTCCCTACTGTTTACTTTACAATAAATAGGTTAAGTGGATTTACATGATGCAAACGTAACTCAGACTTTTGCTCTGTACAGAACCATGGTAAATTGTGAGATTATACATGTGATAGATCACTAACAGAGCAACCACCAGTTTAAAAGAAACACAAGTATTTCAGCATGTATACAGTAATGAGTTTAAAACTGTCCAACATAATAACTTCCGTACATTCTCTTCCTCTTTATAGCCTTAAAGGGATTTTAGACCTTGATGGCAACAATCCCAGAACAAGAGTAAAATGAATTTATTTTATTGCAAACAAACGTCTAGAGTTAAACTTCTCCACCCACTTTCTTTAAAGAGAAAAGGAATCAGCAGGCTAAGGAGATACACCCATTTGAGAATTGACATGATTAAAAATTAGATATAAAATGGGTGACTCACAGTTTCATTAGCTTACAAAATGGTGGAGTAACTACTACAAGTACACTAGTTATACAGTATTTTGTGGGGAGAGAGTTATACAGACACACAGCTAACTTCATATAGATCCCATTAGACAACTGGATTTACAACAAGTTTTGTTTAATAAGAAATGGGCAAAGCCAGCTTCTTTTCAGAATCAAAATGCAGAACAAATGGAAAAGAAATCATGGTGTTGTACCTTCACAAGTTTGAGCCTCCACAAATAATGCAACCAAGTTTTACAACTTTTAAGAGCTTCTACATACACTCCACCTTCACTATTTAGCCCCAGGTTTCCTCTTTGCCCCCCAACATCTTACTGAATTCAAATGTTACAAAAAAAGTCCTAGTTATTGCCAGAAACTTTTACCTCCCCCTCCTCCCCTTTCCCACCCAGAAGCTTCATAGAGAGAATGGAGTGTAATATGGAGCTTTACATAATCTCATGGTATTCATGAGGGCTACTAAGAAGCCTCTGTATGAATCTGGTTGCTAACATTTCTATTGTATTGTGACATGACTCACGACTGTTTCTTAGAAATTGGGGGATAGGGAAAAAGGAGAAAATTCTTTAATAAAAAGACACCAGGTACAAAGCAAAGTTTTACTTTTTTTGTGGTAAAAAAAAAGTCACATTTTACAGATAAAATGTAGAACCCTGAAATACTGACACATTCTCTTATCGTGCACAATGCTGAGGTTCTCTTACGAATCACTTTAAAACTGCAATTAAAAATGTACAAAAAAAAGAAAAGAAAAAAAAATCAACCCACAAAGCTTCTAAAAAAGGAACCCGCAGGCACTTCCTCTTGTGGAATGTTTAAAAAGTTAGCCTACTAAAGAAAACAGTCGACTTCTTGTGAAGGTTTTGGAGAAATATGTATCAGTTCATTTATTTGGGTATTCAATAATATCCTTGGTGATAATGCTGACTCCATGGCTTCTGACCCCAGAATTGCTGCAATAAATGGATAAATAGTTAAAATTAACCTGCAATCACATAATGGTTACACTTCTTACAGAAACAAGTTCTCTTGAAACCCGGAAAGATTAAAAATCCTCTCTAATAGCAGCAAGCTCCTAATCAACTGAAGGCAGTTGAAGGTTCACTTCACAGTAGTAATGGGAAGCCAAATACTACGTATCTTTAAGACCAATAAGCCATAGCTGATATCTGATATATTGAGGCCATCAAGCCAGATTAAGTTTTGCACAGAAAACTATTTATAGTGGTATTACCTTAGCATTAGAAGATTCTGCTATCTGGTTTTGATTACACATCTAAGTCTTTCAGACAGCACTTTGAAACATTCAAGTTAACCATCAGTGAAAAGGTAAAAGTTATGACTACTTACACCCTGCTGCCACTGGTTGTAGCCCTGAGATTGGTTTTTGTAGCCACGATTATTTCCCCTTCCTCTGAAGTTCTGCAAGAGGACAATGATTTAGTTACATCCGTACCAATTTTTCAAAAGTGTACTAACACCAATCTTTATTACCACCAGAACATCACATGCCACATAGAAGCTTTCAAATACAATGTATCAGGCCTAGATAAGAAAACAAATGGAACAAATATATCCCCCTCTGAAATACACACTATCAAAAGCTGCCCCCTCCTCCAGGCAACTGCTGCTTTAAACATGGTGCAAGAACCTCAGAATAAGCCAGCTCAAACTGTTGTTGCCAGTGGTCTGAAAAGCTGGCTAATCCATTTTGACTCAACCTATTTCCAGCTGCCCAGCTGCACCAGGACAACTAAAAATATGAGGCTGCCTATTTTTAGTTTGGAAAGGCTGTAGTTGCTACAAGGATGTGTTATCTGATCGGACAAAAGGATATGGATTACATAGCTGAAAAGGGAAACACTAGTCTACAGAACTTCAAATGAAAGTTACGATAAAAAAGAAGGACATTGAAACTAGTAGATAAAATGTGACATTTTCCCTGTTTGTCAGTATTAGACAAACCTGAACCATGTTTACTAGCTTGGGCTCCATCTGCTGGCTTTTCAGTAATGTAAAGTATGTTTTCAAATACTCCCAGTAATATTCCATCAATTGAGACCTAGGCTAGTATGTCTTTACTTCTTGTGTGTCACCAGACACCAAAACAAATATACTCTCCAGAGCTGCTGCCTAAACACTTAAAGATCCAACTTGACCCTGAAGTCAAACAACAGTTACTAGGATTTGCAGGGGAAAAACAAACAAACAAACAAACAAACACTCACCAAAAAACCAAACCAACATAACACCCTGAAACACAAGATTTCTCATACTCCCTAAAAATCTTCCTCTTTAACAGACACAAGGTACAGTCCTGTTGCAACCCTCACATCACTATCAGAATCTTTTTAGGAAGATCATTCATTCAGAGCCCTGGGCACATACACTGAGCTAGAAAGCTAGGCCTTTAGCATGGGATTAGTGTAGTATCACAACCAAATTTGTCATTATTCACAGCCACCAGACCTTTCAAACAACATCCAAAGTCCTGTAATTCAAATAGTAAATCCCCACAGAAACATCACCTGGTTATAATTTCCCCTGTTGGGCATTCCTCCTCTGTTATAGTTTCCTCTGTTCGAGTAGCCACCTCTGCTGGGAAAGACAGGGCCACGAGGATATGGGTAGCCAATTGCACCACTGCTGCCACCACCGCCACCGCCTCCACCACCTCGCTGAGGCATGTTGCCTCCCCTCCTGTTGTATCCACCACGATTGCCAGGGACTGCAGGGAGAGAGTTACTTCAAGTAATTGTTAGGTCTTAAATATTTCTACTAAGATGATAGCTCAAAATAGCAGTAGTATAAAAGTAAGTGTGCAAATTCAGTGCAAAAATGTCAATGCAAAGATTAAATCAAATTAGTTACAGTGAAAAATGGTACTTTAACAATGCAGTAGCACACACCCCCTTCGCCCCTAATACAGTCTGGTACTGAAGTGAACACCACCAAGCCTAACACAAACTCAAAGCTGCACCTCAAACTACACGTACAATGTAATCCATGATTTTGACTTTCAAAGTCAAAAACTCACTTTTAAAGCTGGACAGTTAATTCTGCAGTAATGCATTAAACTTACTGAATCAGAAATCAGTGTTCCCCACTACACAACTGCAAGTACTGCAACATTTTTGCTCCACAGAGCAGCTCCAACCTCCAAAATGTACAGGCTTATTTCCAGGATTACCTCCTCCTCTGAAATTGCCACGCATGTTGAATCCTCCACGTCCTCTCTGACCCCTATTAAACTGATTTTTATTGCTCTTCTTGTTCTTCTTTGAGCCAGTATTCTGTTTCTTTTCTGGCGGAAGAGATTTCTTGCTTTCTTCTTTATACTGTTCCAAAAGCTTTTGAGCTTCTTCTTTTTGCAACTCTACATAGATTATTTCATCAAAACATTCTGCTACCTCTGGCAGTGTGAAGTTCCCTATAATTGCAAAAACACTGAGTATTCAGCATCTACACTCAGCTACAATCAAAGTTTTAATTTTAACCATCTTTTACCCATTCTTCCTCCCACTCCCTGCATTCCCTCAGCATAAGGACAAAATTACACAGTGTGAACATTTAAGAAATGTAACAGTGACAAAGGAATAAACAGGTTTTCATGGAGTTGCCAGTACTGTTCCAAACCTTGAAAACATTCTGCCTGTATCTTTTTTCTTTTATAAGCCTCCACTCAGAATATCAGTTTCTGCCAAATATATCACTTATATAGGGCACTTTATGCCAAGACAGCTTTGTGCATCTGCATGAAGCGTATCAGCATAACTGAGTAGTGTTAAGGACTGCAGCAGAGGGAACACAATATAGTGTTGTCCTACAAGTTACAATAGTCTTCCAGTTTTGCTTAAGTACAACTGTTTAAGATAAAGTGATTTTTCAGACTTCACGTTTACTTAATCCTTTAAACAGATACTCAGCATCCTAAAACACAGTATAGGATTATGTTCCATGCCTTTCATTTTGAGAACTGCATGCTCTGGAAGATCTTTTCCCTCCACCTCTGCCTTCTTTTGTGTTCTTTGCTTGTAGTCTTCATCTTTTGGGCAAACAACAACTGCTTTGCGCTGGAAGCCTGCAAACAGGCACATTTTTCTCCTCTGCGCAGCTGCAGACACATTTGTCTGAAAAAAATGCAGTAACTTACTACACGTAGCTGTCATTGTAAGAGTTAAGGAAGTCAACTTATGGTGTATAGACTTCACCTCTACAAGAGCTTGCAATGAAGTTTACAAATAACTGGACATAAAGATGCTGCATAATGCAAAGTTACGAGTTCATATCCATGTGTTAAAACACTATTCCTCCCACATCCCATAAATCCAGAGATGGTCAGCAAGCACTTGCAGTAGTATCTCAACTTTGTGTCCCATGAGTGAGTAGTAAGTGAAACAACTGCTATTACATTGTAACTTTAATCCCATTTAATCACTACACTATTCCCTATAACAAATTGCCTTAACCGTTTTTCACTGAAGCTTCTACCTGATCCAAAATGAAATTCCGCTTCTTGCGAGCTGCAATCTCAATGAACTTTCCAAGACACTGTGGAGCTCTCTGCAACAGTGTGTTAAGTTTTCCAGTGTCCGCCATCTGCCGCTTAAAACCTGCAACCTACAGAGAGATTTCCCAGAATTACAGTGGACCGCATGCTAGTGGCTGACATTTCTTTGCTAAATACTTTTACTTCAAGGACTGTTCAAATTCAAGGCCATTGTTACAAACTCAAAACTGAAACTCCCAAAGCCTCCATAAGACAGTTTCTTGAAGACTGTAGATCAATCACTTCAGAAGAATCTAAGCTATACTTATCACATTATTAAAGCTAAATGTTCCAAGTACAGGGATATAAAAGAAATACAAATAGTCAACAACAGCTGACCATTTCTTATACAGTACACAAAACCCTTCAGAATCCTGTTGTGACATGTATGAGTTAGCAGCTCATCAAGATAAAAATCTTTAATTGTATCTAGCTAACCAGTAGCTCATTTTGTTAGACCATGAATTTAGAACAAGTCTCTAATATATCAGCAAATGTTTTATTATTACTTACCATCATTTTGTCCATAATAGTATTTGTCCCAAGAATGTTGTATTTCCCAGGATTTGCTGCTGCATGTTTGGTAACCCAAGTAGTCTTGCCAGCGCCAGGCAAGCCAATCATCATCACCACCTATGACGACAGGTTCTATACTTGAAATACTAGTTCAAAGATTTCATTTAATATGCAACTTAGACCAGCAAGCCTAACGGAAACTGAGGGTGTGCACAGGGAGATAAGAGTCACAGGATATCAAGTATTAGCATCTCCAAACAAAATCGACAGAGTCATGTAATAGTCTACTTAAACTGTCACTTCTGTTCATCTATCTCAACAACTCTTAAGATTATCAGCAAGAGGCTTACCTCACAATCCTTCTTTTGCTCAGGTCCTTTTGGTCCTCGGACCCTATCCTCCAGGGGGACCTTCTGGATGAAGGTGTACTCCTCAGGTACAGGAAAATAAGGTTCCTCCTTCTGACCAAAGTTGAACTCAACTGCACAGTTATGGCAGAGAACATGTGGAAAGAGTGGCCGCCCATCAAGAACTTCCTTACTTATTTTGAATGCAACACCAAGCTCTTGTCCGTTCTTGGAATATGAGAGTTCCACTTCATCACCATCAAAATTCTGGTTTTCAGACAAAGCATGAGTTTGGACAAAATTACTCACCTGGTTCTATGAAGTTGTATTAGTCATTTCACTATATTGGCTATATTCACTCTATTTCCTAACATCATTCTATCATAAAGGAATTATTCCGAAGTTTTCTTTTAAAATGATTTATTGTCAATGACTATCTCATTCAAGATCTGTTTTAAAAACACTCATCTGTGAATATGAAATTTTAACATGTTGACAGCAGTCACCATTGATAGCACATGCTTTGCCTCCTCCCTATGTCAAACAACCTGCCCTTGTTTTTCTGTTTAGTTTACTGCTTCTCACACTAAGGCAGTCTAAAAATTCAGTGTTTTTCCTCAAAAGAAAATATAAGTGAAAACTTACAGCAAAACATCCAATCACATCATTTTCATCAAACTTCTCACCAAAGTCTTCAGTCTCACAATTGCATGTCTTTATTCCTTTTAGAGAATACCCGTAAGAAAATTCTTCTTCACCTGAAGAAATAATTTAAGCTTATTAAAAATGGGCATTTTAACCCAGCATTTTAAAATTACAATTGCTTTACAGCTATTTAAGTAAACTGTTATTCAGAATGTTTTTATTAATGACAAAACAGGCTGTAACCCCCAAAGAGCTACATCTCCCTCCTGTATTCAAGAATACAATCTCACTTGAGACAGAACAGCAGTGTTTTTCCCACCCCAGTATTAAAAGCCGTATGCTCCTGGTTCCAGATTCAAGTTGACATAAAGCTGAACTGCCAGATAAAGACATGAGCAAGTATTTTTAAACTCTGAAGACCTGATTATGCACCAGTATACCTGTAATGCAGTTAAGTCAGAAAGGCTTTCTGAATTTAGTCTCCAGTAGCACTTACCCCTCCCCATTTTAAAGGGAGCTTAGCAGACATTCAACCTGTGCGACAGCTGAGGAAGAAGCTGCAAGGAACAAGCTAACAGGAAGTGTCAAACACAGAGACTCAAGTGGAACTTAAATACTTAAGTAGAAAGCTGCTACTGATAACACAACATACCAGTTCATATACATTTTCCACAAAGACAGGTCTCAACAGCAGGTTATTAATTATAAAGACCATTATGGCCAGCTCTTGTATGTCTAATGAAATTGTGTGGGGTTTTGTTTTTTTTTAAATCTTCCTAGCTGCTGCTTTCAAAAATATTCTTCCCCCAACAAGTTATTAAAAAAAAAAAAAAAAGTAGTTTCGTAGGAATTTACCTTCACTGGTTAGGTCTTATACCACATCACAACCTTAAAAACAAACAAACAAAAAAGCCCCCAACAAAACAATAAAAAAAAACCCCACAGTGGAAATCCCCCTCTTCCTGTTTATGATGCTACAACCAAAGGAGAAATCCCTTATCTTGTCAGGTCTTAAAGAATGTCCTCCACAATGCATACTTTAAAAGAATGAACTCTCAAATCACATATTCATTCGTTACAAGCCTGAATATGTAACTACTTTATTTTGTCCCAGAAATGCACTTCCTTACACACCATATCCAGTGAATGATTCAAGTTTTTCAGAATTAACACCATCACTAAGTTTTTCATGTATGCTTAAAAAAAAACACCTTAAAACTTCAACCACATACAAAATGAATACGAAGTAACTAAACGCTTAAGTCTTACCAAGCAACATTCCGCTTGTGTTCAGGGACCAGCCAACTCGTACTTCATGTATGTCAATGTCTTTTGTATACAGATGTTTAACAGGAATCTTTTCTGTAACCTGTTTATAAATTATTTGTTAAAAGGTATGTAGTATTAGACACTAAAACCAGAAACACAAAGGTAACATCTCGAACCATTAGATCTTTTCCAAGTTTGAGTAATTGCCTTTTTCAAAAATAAAGCATGCTTAAGTATGTCAAACTACAATTAATGACTTAGCAACGAAGTTTAAGACACTGTAAACCTTCAGAGCACTGTTAGGACTACATCGCAGGCCCTTCTCAGGAGCCACAATTTGCAACTAAAGTCACGAAGATGTATACTTTTTTTTTTTTAAAAAAGAGTCATCACGAAGTTGGGATCAACAGTAAATTATTTTGCCATTAAAATGTCGTAATGGATAAAAAAATGCTTTATGTAGACAAGGAAAGTATTACACTCATCCCTTTCCACAGTAAGCAGACTTCTTGGACAAACTGCCAGCTTCCAAACAACATAACCAGTTTTAAAACAAAATAATTAAAAAAAAGACAATCCAATCAACCAACCAACCAACAACAGCAAAAAAAAAACACCACCAAAAAACCCCACCTAAAAGCACTGGAATCTGTAGGCAACCACCTATTTTCTAAGTACCTTCACAAGTATCATGAAATTAAAGCGAAAAACACATCAGCATACCAGTTTCCACAACTATTTAAGACAGGTGACTGAGGTGAAATTGATTTGAAAGTGAAAAGGGCAATAAATACTGACATCAATTTCACTTCATCAGCCTTCCAAAGTTATAGGTAACAACAGACACAGAATCAACTCTATGAAAGAGCAAGGAGAATGGGATCTCTGCCCCCTCCAAGATAGTGGTCAGATTTGGAAAGTACTAGAGTAAGAAAATAGAGTTAGCATTTACAGACATCATCATGTGCCCCCCCCCCATTTAAATCTTTAATGTAAAGCCATTAAGTTAAAAAAAAAAATAAAAAAACAAGCTTTGTGCCACCTGTTTTTCTTTCATCAAAAAGTTAGACAAATTAATACAAGGCTAATTGCTCTTTGCAATTCTGACCTTTTAGCAGAACTCTTGCTCTCAAAATTCAAGTACCTACTAAATACTCACATTCACTGCATACACAAACCCGAATTATTCAGGTTGGAAGGGACCTCTGGAGATCATCTAGCCCAAACCCCTGCATAGAGCAGGTCAAATTCACAAGATGAAAAAAGAAGAGTAAAACAGACTGCTGGGACAATTTATAACCCCTTAAAAAAACCCGTAACAGATTTGGATTTGTAATCTTCATAAAGCACAAGCAAACTTCTGACTAGCAAGTACCAAACTCTTCAAGTGCTGATGAGTGAGGTGTCAAATAAAAGTATTGGTTCAAGAACGAGACCAGAAGCTGCATTTAGGGCAAATGCAAGCTGAGTTTTTTTGTTGTTAAATAGAAGTTCTGATAAGAATGCAGTTTTCAAATTCAGATGTCTTTTATCAGAACCGTTTCACAGGCTCTTAAAAGACCTTCTGAAAGTCCTGTTCATGTGAATTAGTTTCAACTACATCCAAAATATGTGACAAGTATAAATATTATATATAAGTATGCAAGACAATCTCCCATAAAACATTAACTTAACTCACCTTCATTTCAAAGCAGACTTTGCCTTTAGAAACTCCATAGGAAGCTCTCCCCCCAGCCCAAAGGAAAGCAAAGCTTTCCATGGTCAGAGAGGAAGCACTAAATCGGTCTCTTGAGATTTTAAAATGCAGGTCACAGTTATCTGTCAACATAAAATCATTCTTTTTACAAAATGAGGTACAGCTGTCCAATTTTATGCATTAAAGGTAATTTCACCTTTTAAAGGTGATTTTCAAGACCAGGTGCTAGGAAATGCTCAGCATCTTTCAGAGAAGCAACTGAACACATGCCTAGATGAAGCTGTAGACTGAAGCTCAGACAAAAAAATCTTAGAAAAGCTAGCTAACGAGTAATTTTTAAGGTGTCATCTTAGTTTCTGTCACAAAATTCCCTCTATTTTTTTCCCATCTGTTTCAAGAACTGCACTTCATCTCATCGAGACTCTTTTTGTTGGTTACCTATTTCCACCAACCCAGAGGGCAATGATATCAACTTTGTGTTCTTTGCATTATTTACTAGATACCCTTTTTAAAGAGTTTTCTTGCCCCTCATGTCCAAATCTTAGGGAAACTGACAACAGGAACACAAGCATTTTTAAGTACTGAAAGTAGTACTGCCTTTGGTTACTATAGTCAATTAACAAGACAAGTGAGATTAAGCCAATTAAGTCAGTTGAGTGCAGATAGGCTAGGCATGCAGAGTGAGGTAAAAAACCTATCTCACCCTAACAAACACAATCTGCACTATGAAGTCACCTATCACTCCAAGAACGTAAGCGAAGCCTTTGTTTTACAGGTTTCTTCAGAGTGGCATACCATGAAATTTCAAATTAATCATCTAGTAGGCTTCAAAAAGACTATACAAAATGGTAAGAGGAGGTACAGGATATAGAACATGAATTCCACACAGAAAGAACCCATAGAAGAAACTACAAACCTATTGATGGTTAAAAACAAAGGATGCGAAATGAGCAAGCAGAGAGTTCTGCCCTGGTATAAAACCTGCATGTTGCCAGAGTACAGTAAACTGCAGTCTTCCCTGTATTGCTCACAGCTGTCATGCATGAGGTCTTGTTTGCATATGGCCACCCCAGCTGCAAATACGTTTGTGATCTAACCATATTTTCATTAGTACTTCCATTTGTTGTGTGAAAACCAGGTAAGAATTGTATAGATAAAAACCAGGTAAGAATTGTATAGCTGAAACCCACCTCTATAGATTACTTTCCCACAACAAATGGGAGCAGAAATTGAAATAATGGCTTCCTTGTAAGACACAGGTAATCAAAAACACTTAAGAGTGCTAAACCTCTTACACGTCTGGACTATTATGATGCAGAAAAGAAGGTGCCAAGCTGTTACACAATTCAGTCTTAAATCTGTGTTTGATTCTGATCTCCAAGCAGCCTACTGTTTTTGGGAAACATCAGAATCTTCACAAAGGTGGCTACTCACACAGTTAGCAGCTAGAAACTTGAGATTCAGTTACCGAAGTGTCCAGGATGGCATATTCAGTGATGTACATGGCTGCAATATAATACCTCCTTCCACTTCAAAAGACTTCTCAGGGGAAAAAACCCCACCTTTAACTATGCCAACAAATATGCCAGGTAATGCAAATTTTAAGCTTTCTTTCCATGGAACTTTAATAATCAAAAGAAATTTGACCATCATTCAAGTTTTCTAATGTTATACTAAGTATTTATACTTACCTTTAGAAATACAAACGCTAACTTTGCCTCAGCCACTCTACATCACAAAACACTTTTTAAATCCACCTCAACCCCCCTGTCCCCTGCCAAACTCCTATGCTGCATGCATAGGTCAGGAGACTTTACCCAATGTTTTGGTTGAAGTTTTTCAGAAAACGGTAAAAAAAATACCACATTGGTATGGGAATAGAGCTGAGCCTCAACAAGTTATGCAGGAAGCTCACTTCACAAGTTGTCTGACTGTAACCATCTACAGTATTGACTCAAACTCATGATTTCAGAACGTTCTATGTCCTAAATAATCAGGTTCTCAAAAGCTGTTCCTAGGGGTCTTAATGCTCACTCTATACTTGGCCAGCTTGGTTTCCCTGTAAGACTAATGTTTGAGTATTTCTTTAAAAATCCTCCACCCTTCTGCTGTTTTGTGTAATGAAATGAGGTATAAACACAACTTCAAATTATTTTGAGGTTGGTAACAAGCCAACAAATGTATTCACCCTAAACTTCTGAAAGTATGGTCTTAAAAGTCTAACACCACATCTTTCCAGAGTAAAGGAAGGCATGTTTACTCACAAGTATCAAGACAAACCACTGTGTCATCAAAATGTTCATCTTCCTCTTCAACAGGTGGCTGAGGGGACTTGGCCCTGAACAAAACAAACAGAAGAAAATAAAGCAACAAAACAAACATATCTGTACTTTACAAGCACTTCTCATTCACAAAACACTGTACAGCATCAAGGTATTTACCTGCTGTACTTATTTTCCTCAATATACTCAAAGTATCCACGGCCATGGTCTTCACGTGGCCTCTTCACTCCTCTCTTTTTCTCACCAGGTTTTTGTTCTGTTTTAGCATCTCCTGTAATAGAATTAATGATTTATTTTTATTACTCAAAATAATCCCTTAATTTGGAATAAAATTCTACACCATAATAGCCTACAGCAAGTGAAAAGTAGTCATAACCCTAAAAAGTTTTTTATTCTGTTCTATGATAAAACCCTGTATCTCGAATTTTCTCAGAGAACTCCAAATTTGTCTGTTAAATCATATCTGATATGCGACAGATGCAGCCACACAGCAGCAACCGATACAGTCCTCCATGTTAAGATCCCCACAGAAAAGCCAAACTACTCCCAAGCAGTAGGGGGAATTAAAAAAAAAAAAAAAAAATCAAGACAGAAAAAAAACCCGCAACTCCCTTCCGCAAGGCCAGACCCGCATCACCCCCCCGCGCCAGCAGGACACTCCCGGCCTCTCGCAAGGACACTGAGCGCTCCGCACGACTGCGCCTCCTCTCGGCAGGCCGTGCGTGGCGGCCCGGGAGACAGCCCCGCGTGGGGCCACCCGTCTGCCTGAAGGGAAGGGATTCCGCCTCCTCCCGCCTCCATTGTACCAGGCCTTCCCAGCGCCATCCCGTGCAGCCACCAGGCCGGAAATGACGTCACGCCGCCCGGCGCCTCTCAGCACAATACAGCGCGCCCCAGTGGCCTCTCCGCCATCACCCTCCCCACCATCAGCCAACTCCCCCCCCCCCCCCCCCCCCCCCCCCGAGGCCCAGCGCACCGTCCCCTTCCTCGCCCTGCCTCGCGCAACAGCCCCTCCTCCTTCGCCAGTCCCGTGCAGAGGCCCCTCACGGGACCCCCGCCCCACCCCCGCCGGTGGCGCAGGGCCCGGCGCAGCGCCTGGAGCGGAGCACGCGGTGCCGCGCGGCGGGACCCCGCTCCCCCTCCGCGCGGAAGAGGCGCCGCCATTACGCCTGCTCCCGCGCGCGCCCCGGAAACCGCCCTCCAGGCCGTTGCTCTCCCCCCTCAAACCCCTCATGCGAGGGAGGGTTCCGGCGCGGGGGGAGGGGAACGCGACAGATTAACGGGCTTTCTCGACGCCCCCCCCCCCCCCCCCTTTCCCGTTGCGCACACTCACCCCCGGTAGCCTGAGCCCCGGGGCGGCCGCCGCCACCGCCACCTTCCGCTTTCTTCTGCTGCTGCTGCTGCTTGGCGGGGCCTCCTGGGCCGGAGGGAGACGCCACCTGGGGCCCCGAGGCTCCGCCAGAGCTTTTGCCAGGGGCTTCCTTGGCGGCGCTGCGCGGCTGAAGGAGTGGGGGCGGCTGCTGCTGGGGCGGCTGCTGCTCCCCGTGCCCGTTGGCGTCCCCGGCCGCTGCCTCCTCCTCGTCGGCGAGTTCGTCCTCCCCCTCCTGGAAACCCTGGTCGTCTCCGTTCTCATCCTCCTCCTCCTCCTCTTCCTCCTCCTCGCCGCCCGCCTCCTCTTCCATCGGGCCGCCCCCGGCCCCCGCCCGCTCGCCGTTCTCCTCGCCCAGCTCCATGGCGTCGCCATCCGCGGCCTCCAGCCCTTCCTCATCATCGTCCTCCGCGGTGGAGGCCGCGGCCTGGTCGAGGCCTCCCCCTTGGTGGAGCTGCGAGGCGCCCCCGCCGCTCTCGGCTGCCTCCCCCTCCATGCTGCCGTTGCCAGGCTCAATTGCGCTGCTGGCGGGGCCTCCCCCACCAGCCTCCTCCTGGTCCAGCGCGGCCTGGAGCCGCTCCATGAGCTCGGCCTTCAGGCCCTTGTCGGAGAGACGCCGCTTTTTCAACTCTTCCTTCAGCTCCGTCACCTTCAGCTTCTTCACGTTCACGGGCGAGCAGCTCATGGCGACGGCGGCTCGATCCCTTAGGCGGCGCGCGGGCGGCTCTGGGCTGGGGCGGGCAGCGGCGGCTTTAGGTCGAGGCCCCGGCGAGAGGCGGTGGGTGGGTGGCGCGGCTGGTTCGTGCGGCTGCGGCAGCTGCAAAGCGGACCCGCCTGGCGCCAAATCCTTTCACCGAGCTCGCGAGGGAGACGCGCCTCGCGGGGCCGAGCACGCAGCACAGCTCGCCCCGCCCCCGCGCACGTAGTCCCTCCTTTCCCCCCCCGCACCCCCCGTTACCGTAACGGCAGCTTGAGCGCTCCCCCATACCGTAAATATCCGCCCGAGCGCCACGGTCGCCGCGTACCCCGCCGCCCTGACGTGTGGGACGCCGAGCCTCCTTCCTCGCAGAGACGCCAGAGTGAAGCTGGAGGGGACAGAGCAGCAATCCCTGCCGGAACGCCCACTTCGCGCCAACAGCTGTAACTGCGCCATGTTGGGCAGGCGACAGTAGGCAGTGCAGTTGCAGGTAGTACTGTTGTCCCTTTCCCGAGGCACCCCTTCGGGAAGATAATCTACTCGGGGCTGGAAACGAGTCGCTCTGTAACACCGTCCACCCTTCGGGCGCGGATTAAACCCGAATGACGACCCCCTAGACAGCCTTCCCTTACCCCACTCGCTCTCCGGTGCTGTTTTCAGGCCACAGCCTGGCAGCTAAGGCAGTTCTTTACCTCCATTCGGTCCCGGCTGCTTGGGCCTAGTCCACACAGTTTGTTGTTTAAAGGGTATGAACACTGCTAACTCAAAATAGTTACTGTGATACTGGCTGCAGCACAGAGAGACACACATAGTCCTGATCTTGAACTAGACCAGGGCTGGCAAGGATCACTCAAGTGCATTAACTCCACCGGACAAGTAGCAGAAGTCTGGAGCTCAGCACAGAGCCCATCTATTAACAGAAACTGCTCACTTTTCCTCTGTACAGCATTAATTCGAGGCTCTGCCACTAAGTTTACAGTTTGGTCAAAAGTTACTTGAAAACAAACAGCAGAGAAGGTTTCACAGGAATAGAAAGCCAGCAAGCCTGCTTCTACAAGCCAGCTTCCTTAGGGAGACAGGATAAAAAGCTAATTTTCACTTGCAGAAAAAGAAAAGCAAGTCAACCAACTAGAACACTGGTATGAATGCCACAAAGGGAAGGTATGTTTGGCATGAAGTTCCCCTGTATTGCTACAGGTGTCATGGCATTCTGAACCAGAACAAATTACATTTACCTGCACCAAGAAGAAGAGAAGAGAGATGAAGAAGTCACCACATTTTAACTACAAAACAAAAGGACTCTTTCAAGCATGTACACACACTGTTCTGTCCTTGGTCAGGCTGGATCCATTTGGAGGAAACATGACTCACTCAGCAAGGTTAGCTCAACCCATCACACAGCTTGTTCGAACAGAGACAGGGAGAGCTCCTTCATGCAATATGCACAGATGAGAAAAAGGTTGCCAGAATCTTTCCCTTAAAATCTGCTAACTCGCATTAATTGTATCTAAGTCCAGTAAATCAGAGTTGTCTCGAAGAAAAGGATAAGAGCATATCAGTGCATGAGATCAAGTGGCACCAATTTTAAATCGTTACCTTTGTCTAGTTCTTCGTGAAAACTGTCTTAGCTAGTCTGCTGAAGTCTTCATATATACTGTTCTGCCAAGGTGGGAACAAAAGTAAACAGGGTTCACCTAGTTAATATCTCAAGACTGCTGACTGAAGCTTACAGATGACTTTACATTAATTAAGATGTCTTTGCCTGTCCAACCTCCATGGTTTGGTATGGCTTTTTTTGGGGGGTGGGGGGGTGTTTGTTTGGTTTTTTAATGTAGGAAAAATTAAACACAAGATAGATCAAGTCTTTATGACTCCTATTATATGTGAACCTCAGACAAAGCCCTGCATTTAGAGCTAGTTCTAGCACAGGCCTCTCTGTATGTTGAGCCATGTTTCTGGAAGAGCTTCATCAACCTGATGTCTGACAATCCCTCCTGCCACTACAAACTTTGTAGATTGCAGGTTCCTTTAGGCCAGTTTTGGATCCCTAAGCCTTGCCATAAATTGGCACATCTGCACACATTCACAGCACTTATATTAGAAAATGCCCTCATTCAGAGTCACCCTAGAGCCGCAGTCATCATATGTCATTCCATTCCTAAACAATGTCATGTCTGCCCGCTTCAGTAACATGTTCCTACTGCTTTATGCTCCTGTTACCATGAAGAAACAAAACAGCAAACAGCTTTGAGGCATATCAAGAGATTACTTACCCTAAAGCATTCAAGGTTGTGTATAAAGACATGTATAAATAAAGTAAGAATTAAATTTTTCCCCCAGAAATGTAACACCATCAACCCAAGAATCCTTTTTTATAAGTTACTAAGGCTATCACTTGGAAGGTTGAATATTATTTTTAAGAAAGGTAATTCATACTATAGTAGTAAGGGTATTTAGTATCTAAGAAACAAGTAACTACCAAACAAGTGTAGCACGACTGAGTTTTCAGACTACAGTTATGTTGTGCATAATTATAGAAGTGAGAAATCCCAGCTGATTGTCAGATGTCAAGTGTTTCAGTTGTGGTAAGAACAGCATTTCCTATAAAGTTCAGTAATAACTGAAATAGATTTGTAACCTTAATGACTTCCTCTCAGTGTAAAGATTTAAATTTTCTTGATGTTTAAGTTAAACACATATTTCTTACATCCTTGCCTTTCAGAAAAACTCTTAAGATAGCTCCCCTGTCTCTCTTTGAGTTCTGAATTTCAGGAGTTTGCCTCTTCCCTATTCATAAATCGAGGCAGAAATATTAGCTGAGGGGATGTGCTCTCTTCATTGATGTATACCCTCTCTTAATTCAGTTGGTAAATCCTTCAGTTCAGCTTTTCCTAGATCAGGCAGATAGATCCCAGCCATGTGTTTGCTAATGCAAATTTCTGAAAGAAGGAATTGCTAAAGTAAAGCACTTGAATTTGAAAAGCTGCTACTTGTATGATAGTGATGGCCATATGAAAAACAAAACATCATTGCTGGTAACCACAAGTGAATTCTCCATTAAAATTGCCTTTTCTTTGATTTCAAAGTATATTAAAAACCCCAAAATCTTCTTTAACATTTAAATGGAAAGTGAATTCTATCCATGCGTAACAGATGCAATCCTATGTACTTTATTTATCCATCATATAACATTTTCTTCCTAACTGTGTTACTTTCTGATTTAAGAGAAAGTTTCTCCTCACACTAGTCTCCCGCACTAAAAAGAATTTGTGCTCCTTTATACTTTAAATAGTTGCTCTCCTCAGTCCTAATGTTCTTTCCATTATTCACTCATAGTCCTTCCAAATCCCTCTCCTCCTCCTTTTTTGTGGAAAGCAGTGACAGGTGACAAAAAGAAGAGCAAGCTTTCAGGAGGTGACTGAACAGTCTGAGGAGGCTGATCTCACCTGGGCTTTGAACCTTTTATTGAACCTTTCCATACATCTTCAGTGTTGCAGGAGAACCCAGGAACTTATCTTTTCCTAGGCCTGCTCTCTTACAGCTTTGTCTGCCCTGTTCTGGCTGTTCTTGTGCTTTACCATATGTCTGACCATCATAATATGCTCTTGGTCTCTTCTGTATGTCCTTAACCCATCTACCTTCAATTAATATTGTCATCAAAAGTTACATGTTGAACATATCACTACTTTAAAAAATAATATTATTCTTGAAATACTCTGCTGCCTTTTAAGATAGTAGGCAGCAAGTGGAGTGAGTCCTTTTCATCTCATGAAAGCCTCATTAATCATTATTAGAGCCAATCAGGGTCAGTTCTGATGATTTCTTAGCCCAAATAATGCCCTATGTATATAGGTGGGCTCTATCCTTAGAGACTCTGCTAGGTTGAGAGCTTGTTTTGGAGAAATACCAGTACACTTGATCTGTGCTTTTCTCTTGCCCTGGCATGCACTAATGCTCTCTCTCAGAGTCAGGATGCTGAACTATGTTGACCTTGCCTTGTACCATCTATAATTTTTCCATGATGTTTTAATATCAAATGAAGTCAAATTCATCTTAGAAACAAGGTGGTCATTTGCTGTGCAGATGCACAGGAACTAGATCAGTTAGGTCCTATGGATGGTTTCAAACCTAAGGATAGATAGTGCCCGATTTTAAGTAGAGCTAACTGTTCAAGGGACTGAAATTCAGGTTCGTGGCACCATTTTGGTTAGCTAGTTCCTCCTTGGTACCATATTTTTCTTATTTGGCTTCTCATAGCATTCCCCTTTCTGCCATGAGTACCCTTGAGGCCTCCAGGTGGGTTGTCAGTCAAGGGTCAGTATACAAGTCCTTTTTATGATCCTAATGCTAGTTTGCTTTTCCTGTGCTGGATGAAGTACTGTAGCAATCCCACCAAGCAGAAGGAAGGACTGCAAAGCTACACTAGGACATCACAAATTTGCCACAGTCCATGTTTTTCACCCTTCAGTGGAGATCTTCTACTGACTCCATAGCAATAAGAATGCCCATTTCCTCATTTTCAAAAAAGTAGCTTTTCTTGCTTAAAAAAAGCCAAAAAACAACCCCAAAAGTTTCTGAGAAACAATTTCTCATTTCAGAGCATTCAGAGTCATGCAGCCTGGCCTTGGAAAACAAGACTGCATCCTCCAACATTAAAACTGTTATTTATTTTGTCTTTGTTTAGAGTCATTCAGAGGTTTACTGACCACACACTTATCAAGTATTGCATACAAATTACTTCATTAAAAGGTAATCAGTTCCTGAAGTCAGACATCTGCGGCTTCTTGAGATTTTTCTTGTAACCTGCCACATATACACATTTACTAGAGTGGAGCAAATGAACTTCCAAAAAGTTCTGTGCACTAGCAAACCACAGAACAAGCATTAACAATGCTTAACTTTAAGACTGTACACTATAACATTTTAAAATCAAGAAGTACAAAAACGTGTGACAAAGGAAGTAAGAGGTTTGCTTAGTTCTTTGGGTTTGTTGTTGTTTGCTTGTGGTTTGGTTTGTGGGGGTTTTGTTTGTTTGTTTGTTTTAGGAAATAGTATTTTATCTAAATAACTTCACCTGACTGTAGAATGCTCCCTGGAAAGAAAGCCATTTTGTCATAGATTGCTCTTTAACCCACTCTGCTAAGCAAATCTGCTCAGTCTGCCTTTATTTTCATGATGAGGAAAACCAGCATCATTTCATATGACAGACAGCAGTAACAGAAACTATTCTGGCAACACAATAAAGCAACTGCGAGCAAAGGGCTACAGATAATTTCCTAGGAAAGACTCCAAAAATTCAGTAAGCTCCCTGCTAACTCTCTGAGAACAATTGACTAAAATCATCAGAAGAAAAGCATTGTCACTTAACCTTGCTGTTCCACATCCATAGTCTAAGGAGACTCCCAGGCGAACACTCTTGACAGAAGGCCAACACCCTTTCCAACAGGTGTTATAAACCACAAGGAGGTATCCCATCAGGTCACACTGCTTTAAAGGAACAGTGCCAGCAAAATGAGGATAGAGGAGAGTCAAATGTTCTCTAGGGGCTTTTTTTTTGCTGTAAGGTAGATAATTTAAGAGTTAACAAGCTTCTAAACTATCGCAGTAAATTTTTTTTGATGGCAAACATGTCCTTTTAAATAACATCCAGCCAACATACTTTGTGCACCAACCCAAATCACCAGTATCTGCAATCAAAGCCTATGTATCATATAGCTTTTCTTAAGTCCTGGGACCCCTTTGACTCTGCTAGAGTTCATTACAGGGTCAGGGCCTCAACAAGATTCTGGATTTCGTGTTCATTTTCATGCAAAAGAAAACAGAATTGCCCAGCAGTTCCTCTGTAAGGTGAGGCATCTGTATTTGTTTATTCTGTTCCCTCCTATTCCACTTGGCAGCAAAATAAGAGATCCCCAACAGGAAAAATTAAAGCAAGAAGCAAGGTGAGCATAGCATGCCAGTCATAACAAGGAACTTTTTTTAACAGTCATAAAAGCTGGTCACTAAGTGACAATAGCTTGCTTGTCTACAAACTGAAGAACTTAAAACTGAAAGTATTGTTAAAAACCAATGGGGGAAAAAAAAAAGTGTACCCCAAGCACAAATCTCACACCTTCAAAACAGAGAAGAATCAGATTATTCACAATATCTAGAAAGTTTTTTTTACTGCCAATATTTCCACAGAGGAAAGGCTCAGATCAATTTTGAATAGTATTGTGAAATTTTAATATACTCAAATACAAAAGGCAATTAACAGTATAAATAACATTTGTAAAACATTTGTAAAAGAAACAATTATGTGAGAATTGTATTACCCAGGTAACTACAGACCAGTCAGCCTCACCTCCATCCCTGGAAAGGTAATGGAGCAATTTACCCGTGGTGCTATCCTTAGGCATATCAAGGACAAGAGGATCATTAGAAGCAGTCAACGTGTTTTTACCAAAGGGAAGTCATGTCTGACCAACCTGATAGCCTTTTATGAGGACATAACCAGGTGGATAGAGCAGTGGATGTGGTTTATCTTGATTTCAGTAAAGCATTTCACACTGTCGCCCACAGTATCCTCACAGCTAAACTGAGGAAGTGTGGTCTGGATGATCAGGTAGTGAGGTGGATTGGGAACTGGTTGAAGGAAAGAAGTCAGAGAGTTGTGGTCAATGGGACGGAGTCTAGTTGGAGGCCTGCATCTAGTGGAATCCCTCAGGGGTCAGTACTGGGACCAGTGCTGTTCAATATATTCATCGATGACCTGGATGAGGGAACAGAGAGCACTGTCAGCAAGTTTGCTCGTGACACAAAACTGGGTGGAGTGGCTGACACACCAGAAGGTTGTGCTGCCATTCAGTGACACTTAGACAGGATGGAGAGCTTGGCAGGGAGAAATTTAATGAAATTCAACAAGGGCAAGTATAGAGTCTTGCATGTGGGCAAGAACAACCTCATGGATCAGTATAGGTTGGGGACTGACCTGTTGGAGAGCAGTGAAGGGGAAAAGGACCTGAAGGTCCTGGTCGATGGGAGGTTGACTATGAGCCAGCAATGTGCTCCTGTGGCCAAGAAGGCCAATGCCATTCTGGGGTGGATTAGAAAAGGTGTAGCTAGTAGGTTGAGAGAGCTTCTCCTCCCCCTTTATTCTGCCCTGATAAGGCTGCATCTGGAGTATCGTGTCTAGTTCTGGGCCCCTTAGTTCAGGGGGAACAAGGAACTGCCTGAAATAGTCCAGTACAGAGCCACAAAAATGATTAAGGGAGTGGAACATCTTCCTTATGAGGACAAACTGAGGGAGCTGGGGCTCTTTAGCTTGGAGAAGAGGAGACTGAGGCGTGACCTCATTCATGTTTATAAATATGTAAAGAGTGAGTGCCAAGAGGATGGAGCCAGGCTCTTCTTGGTGATGCCCAATGACAGGACAAGGGGCAATGGGTGGATGTTGAGGCATAGGAAGTTCCATGAAAACAGCAGGAGTCATTTTTTCCACTGTGAGGGTGATGGAACACTGGAACAGTCTGCCCAGGGAGGTTGTGGAGTCTCCCTCTCTGGAGATATTCAAGACCCACCTGGATGCATTCCTGTGTGAGCTGGTATAGGTGATCCTGCTCTGGCAGGAGGGTTGGACTGGATGATCTTTTGAGGTCCCTTCCAGCCCCTAACATTCTGTGATTCTATGAAAATAATGTTTTAACTGATCAGCTTTAAGTGAAACGAATGCAGAGCATTCAGATAGCAAGTCTTTAAAAGAATGTTTCAACCCAGCTTTTTTCCTCTGTCCTCTATTTCTTCTCTGAAGCTGGTCTCATTACAGAAGCCAACAGCTTTAACTCCATAATAACAAACTCTTGTTTGTCCAAGTTCTTAGCCTTGACAATATAAGAGTTTATATCTAATGCCGTGCTTTAGCAACCAGCAATAAATCAGAAGCATGCTTTAGGTCCACTGTTTATTTGAAGCACTCTTATTATGAGGAAATATTTCTGGTAATACTTCCCTTGGTTCTTTTGTACTTGTCACTTACTGGTTTATAGCTTTCCCTATACTGTCTGCCCCATTTGTGTGTATTTCAAATACTTTCATATACTTGAAATACTTCATCATCATGATGCAAAACTTCACTTTGCTGGAACACTGAAATGTCTGGCCTGAACCTGACCTGCACTGGTGGTATGGATCGCTGTTTGCAACAACCCACATGAAATTAATTGAAGATGTCCATTTGCTTCCAAATGAACAAGGGCTGCTTTGGAGGATGCTACCCCAGATAACCCCCAGTGACAGACTGGGTGGGAAGTGAATGAACATGGGTGCTAAGTAACGTTTCACTTTTATTGGTGTGAACAGGTAACAAATTGATAGGAGGCAATTGGGATAGTTAGCAACAAAACTTTATAAGGGTGAAAATCCTCCTCTTCTCACACATTCTCCCTCCCCTTCCTCCTCCTCAACATGAAAACTGTTACTGGTGTGATGGGAATCACATTGGAAACTTGAAATTTTGAAGCCAGGAGCAGAGCACTTACCTTTGCAAGACAACTAGCTGAAACCCTTCAGGAACCAAGGGCCAGTATGCATTCATTACCCACATCTGGCAGTGCCTTGTGCCCAGTTTGCCAGGGAACAAGCACCTGGAGGCCAAAGATCCCTCTGAGTCAAGGCTGGAAAAAGTCTGCAGCCTGATGCAAGAAAGAATTTGGTTGGGATGAGTGCTATGGCCTTAGAGGGAGGCTGTTGCTTGCAAGCAGAGAGCAGGAAGAAAGCATGTGAAGCACGAGATAGAGCATCGCACCCTGTGCGGGCTGAAGCAGAAGGGCTGGTGGAGCAATGAGGAGCCTCCTTGAGCAAGGATGGGCTGTCAGCAGCCTTATGCTGGAATGCTATAGGATGCTTACTTGGGTAGTATCCAGAATGGGTTTGAATAAAACAAAGTTTAAAAAAACATTAAATAAATACCAGCGGTAAAGACTGTGCTCTTCCAGAATGTGTTCTGGATTTTATTGAGTTTTGTTGAAATGTGAAGTTTATTTGGTCACATTTATTAAACTAATTTATTACTGCTTCTCTTGGAATCACTTCAGAGATTCTGTTAATTATAGAGAATTAAGAAAAGGAGATTTATGAAACACGGTATTTTAATAAGCAATAAAGTTGCTTGTTGCAGGGCATCAAGATCTCTTAAGATCCTATGTTTTAAAGCAAAAGCATTTAAAACTGGGTAACACTATGTTAATTTTCCCCTTTTCTGCCCTTTAGGTATATTCAGAACCACTTGTGTAAGAATAAAGGAGAAGTATTTTCTTTCAGTACTTTTAACAGTCTAATGTTTCAAGTGAACTGCAAATTGCATCTGATTTCTGTCTTCTTTTTTTTCCCAGTCTTTACTGTGGCTGCATCTGCTGAAACTGGGGGTGTAAGGAAGGGAGAAGTGTGATTTACACTGGTGGAGCTTACTGCTGAACTAACTGGTGTTATGTGAGGTAAAGCTAAGCATAGGTATATGCCTCATGATTGGGACCAAGTACGAGTGTATGCCTCAAGACTGTAATTTTTCCATTAGCCACTTAGATCTGCTGATATTTTGGATCCCTAGATCTTCCTCTCTGAAGATCCTTTATATATCATTCTGACAAGTTTTCTATCTGATTACCTATATCTATTTTTTATCTCATTATGTTGTTTTCTGATGCTTCTGCTTCAAGTGTTTGACTGTTTTCTCACTTATGTTCTTAATTTTGTTTGATTTCAATATCCTCTTATGTAGGTTTGATTCTAATTCTTTTTCTATACCTCACAGATATCTTCTTTTTCTAGTGCATATTATCTGGCTTTCTCAGAAGATAACACATATACTCTCTCCAGCTTCCCAATGTTAACACTTTTATTCTGATTTCCAAGTGGCAATATAAGCAATTAATTCCACACAGTTAATTGTGATCACAAATTTGACTAGCTAGGTTTGTCTGTGAAACCTTGTACTTAATATAAATTTAACTTTTAGCTGCTGTAATTCACCAGGCTACTGAAGGTTGGGCAGATGGACAGAATCTAGCAATGGCTATCTTGAAGGCAGAGGACATCTTCCCAATATCAACCATTGGGTTACTGCTAATGGCACTGTCCTGCTAATAACCAGCCACATCTTATGCAGATGCAAATGCCAGACCTGGAGCTTTGAGTGATCTGTGAATTTTTTGAGCTTTCCACCTCCTACCTGCCTTGTAACTGTGATATTACTGAAGGTTGTCTCTATTGAGGAAAAAGTGATTGGTATTTACTTCTTTCAGAGTCTCAGATCAGGAATTCTCCTCTGTGTTTCTTATTGCTCATATCTATAGGGAAGCCAATAGCTCTAGGCTGGTAACTGGCAATAAATATGGGTTGGAGAGTAGTAAGAACAAAGCTATGAAAATCAGTTTTTTCCTTTCACTGTTCACTCAAATTAATTTCACAAAGACAGAAAGCATTTTAGTCCATTCTGGGACTGTGTAATATTTACTGAGGAGGCCTTCAGTCACTCTGGAAACTGGAGTTTTGAAAATACGCTGAAATTTTTGGCTTTTAGGGTTGTTTAGGAGAACAAGAGATTCTCAGACTTCTGAAATTTTAGATCAGAAGAATCATGTGTATCTCCATGGCTACCAGATCAATTCATGAACATCACAGCAGATTTCTGGTAGCCATTTTGTAAGATTTCATAGATAAACTGCTTAGTGAAAAGACTTGCAGCCATGTAGGCTTGCTGGTGAGACCAGGGCTGTATATATTTCACTATCAGTCAGAAGGGAGGACATGTTACTGCATCACCTTGCTATCTGACCTTGTTAAATTTGCTGGTGTCAGGGCTAGAGATCAACAAAATGGCCATTTAGTGTTTTTGGAACTGGTGGCCATAGGCCTGTCTACATATCTGTGAAATGTGGACTTCTAGAGTGCAAGTATTTCACTATGGGAACAGGAGAAATAGTGGTGCCACTGAAGGCACAGAGAGTGGTTGTGAATGGTGCCGCATCCAGTTGGTGTCTGGTGACAGTGGTGTCCCCCAGGGATCAGTACTTGGCCCAGTTCTATTCAACATCTTTATCGATGACCTGGGTGAGGGAATCGAGTCTTATTAGTATACTTGCAGCTGACACCAAGTTGGGAGGGAGTATGGATCTCCTGGAGGGTAGGAGGATGCTGCAGAGGGACCTGGACAGGCTGAGTCCATGGGCTGAGGCCAGCAGGATGAGGTTTAACAAGGCCAAGTGCAGGGTCCTACACTTTGGCCACAATAACCCCATGCAGCACTGCAGACTGGGGTTGAGTGGCTGGAGAGCAGCCTGGCAGAGTGGGACCTGGGAGTGATGGCTGACAGCTGGCTGAACATGAGCCAGCCGTGTGCCCAGGTGGCACAGAAGGCCGATGGCATCTTGGCCTGTATCAGGAATAGTGTGGCCAGCAGGACTGGGGATGTAATTCTGCCTCTGTGCTCAGCACTGGTGAGGCCTCACCTCGAGTACTGTGTGCAGTTCGGGGTCCCTCACTTCAGGAAGGATATTGAGGTGCTGGAGTGGGTCCAGAGGAGAGCAATGAGACTGGTGAGGGGGCTGGAGGGAAAGTCATATGAGGAAAGGCTGAGGGAGCTGGGGTTGTTCAGTATGGAGAAGAGGAGACCTAGAGGGAACCTCATCACTCTCTACAACTACCTGTAGTCAGATAAGGGTCAGGCTCTTCTCCCAGGCAACTTGTGACAGGACAAGAGGGCCTGGTATGAAGCTGCCCCAGGTTTAGGAGGTTTAGGTTAGGTATTAGGAAGCACTTCCTCACAGAAAGGATGATTAGGCACTGGAGTGGACTGCCCAGGGAGGTGGTGGAGTCACCATCACTGGAGGTCTTTAAGAAAAGATTGGATGTGGCACTTGGTGGCATGGTTTAGCTGATGTTGTGGTGTTAGGTCATAGGCTGAACTTGTTGATCTCAGAGGTCTTTTCCAGCCTCAATACTTCTGTGATTCTGTGAAGGGAAGGCTTCAAGGATTTGTCTGCTTCCAGGAACATCTTGATGTTTAGAGAAGTAGAAAGGATACAGCAGGAGAATCTTTTCAAAAGCTCAGCACCTGGGCATGCCACTTGCCCTAGGTCCCACATTATTCCTATGTGCCTTCTTTCCTGCTATGTGATCTATGTTTTCATAGAATCATAGCAACACAGAATGTTAGTGGCAGATTCTGTCTCGTTTAACTAAGCGGTTTACGATCTTACTGTCCCAGCAGTTGCACTGCTTCAGAAGTGACTAAATGGGATGTGTGATCACTCCCTGGGTCACATCTTTGTTTATCGAGTATTAAATATGCTCTAATGTGTGGAACAGCCAGAGTGATCTGACAGGAGGTAGAAGGAGATGCACTGGGACATCCACATTTACTGTTATCTGATTTGTCTGTTTCAGAGGGGGAGATGCCAGCTGGCATTGAAAGGTAAGGTCACCAAGTGACAATAGTATTGACTCAAATCACTGCAGCAAGGTTTGGTCTTTGGGCTTCCAGATTTTGTGGTTTAGTTAAAAAATACCCTCCCTCTCAGACTCTGTGTTTGGCTGAGGTAGTCTAAGATGACTGTAGCTATAGCTCTCAAGATAGTGATGATATGTACAGCAACTCTGATAAATACTGGCGTATCATGAAAGCATACATAAAACAGATAAAAGGTGTATTCTGTTTCAATTGTATGCTTCAATAAGCAATTATAAGAAAATAACTACCTCATACTGTAACAGATGCCACTTTTAGGTTTAGTTACATAAATACATTGATCAATTCCTGATGGTAAATTATGATGCCAATAACATAGAATAGGGAAGAGGTTACCTGTCTAGAGTTTACGGGCCCTCTGTCTCAGATGGATTACTAAATTCATATTTCTACTTTGCAAAGTTCGGTTAGCAATTTAAAACTTATACGTATACTAGGTATATACATTTTCACTGTCCTGCACAATCTCAGCCATAGCTTTCTTATGTGAGGAGGTGGTTGATCACAGCTTTCCTAATGCTGCAAATCTTTCCATGTTGGGAGTAACCTTACACACTGATCTGTGTATGATCAGTGTGTCTGATCAGCAACCATGGCTCCTGTTGTCACTCGCTGCATTACGCTGTGTAAATATTTATGTGGCTATTCAGCAAATGAGAACTCACCTCACAGAGAAACAACCTATTCATATTTTGTTGCTTATTTGGTTTTCCTGGGTTATTTTTCAGGTTGTCATTTCTCTGGTGTGGTTTACTGCACAACTTCACAGCTCTGAATGTCCAACCCTAAGACAATTTAAATAGCTTTATCAGAATTTTTAAGTTCCTCTTCCTGTTAAGTCTCCTTTTACTGAATCTACCTGGAGTATGTGTAAGATCAGTTTATCGTGTTGCAGTTTTCCCCACTCTTTAGGGCTCTGCGTGTGCTAACTGCTTGTCTTTCTGTCCCACAAGACTAATGTCTTTATCTTGTCTAATTTTGCAAATGCTCACCTCTACCTTGCAGGGACCAACTAGCCATTTCACTCCAATAGTCCAAATGATATAACATAATAAAGCTTTTTTTGTGTGTTTTGTTTGTCAGTGATGGCCACTGTACTGTGTCGAAGGGTTGGCACTTCTATTTTAGAGCCATAAAAGGGATCATATGTTCAAAACTAGCCTGTTGTTTGGTTGGTTGGTTGATTTTTCTTCCCAGCTTAGTTTGCTATTATAATAAATGTCTATGCTTCTCTTTTCAAGCCCTGCTTTTACTTCCTTGATGGGCCTCCATGTGAATGGATCATGACTGGAAGCTAGTTCAAGACAGCAGGCATTTGAGTTGGGAGAAGACAAGCCAGTGATGGAACAAAAACCTCTTCCACCCACTGATGGAGGACTGTGCCAAAAGTCCCAGCCAGCTGCCTGGTGGCAGGTTTGTGTTTCCTCAGCCCTGGTCAGTTGTTCTTGCACTGTGCCTTCTGCTACACTAGCCCAGCTCACAACCTGGTAGCCACAAAGAGCAAAAAGTATTTTTCAGACAAATTAGTTTCCTGCTCAGATCCTTTCATGGCTATGGCCTGGGGCATGGCAGAAGTGAAACAAAAGCAGGTGATGCTTCTGCTTGCCCTGGTGAAGCGCCACTGAAAACTTGACCAAAGTATTTGTTACCTCTCGTAGTTTGAGTTTCTGTGTCTAAATGGCTCAGTAGACAAATGCTTCCTATTTCTGTCTTTATAACATATCTAAGTGATTACACTGGCCAAATTTACACGTGCAGGAACAGTTTTGGTGGCTTATTTTTCCTGTTCCCTAGAATGAAGAATACAGCAAAATGTCAACTCTTTCTGGTAAAACTGACTGAACTTCAGCTTTTGACAGTATTCTGGTATGCACATTTTACATTCATAGCCAACATGCAAAGTCTCTGAGCACAGATTAGATTTACAGTTATCTATCTTCCAGACACAGTGCATCAAAGCCCCCTGTCTTTCATGAAGGAATCAAACAAGAGTTAATTTTTTTTCTTATTCTAAAGGCAGATAAAACATTACTGGTATGTGTCTTAATTCTGTTTCATTTTTCCCCCTCTCAAAGGAGCAAAGTATATTTTTATTTCAAAGCAATGTACATTTTACTATAGTAAGTCTGTATAGGAAAGTTTACAAAACATACTCCATACAGTATCTCTAGTTTAATCAAAGTTAATATTATTTAAATATAAAAATAAATTTAATCTCTGCAAAGTTAAAGCTTATATTTAAGTAACACAAAATTGTCACAGACCTGAAAAAACAAGATAGCCACATGAGGTGCTGTGGCCTGAGCAGTAGGCCCTGAACCAACGTTGACCTCTAGATGAACATCCTAACCAAATGTTAGGTATTATTAGTATCTGCTCCTTAGTGGTATATGTATCTATTCTTAGTATATAACCTTTAGCAAAATATGCATGCTCATTAGTGAAAGATGTAGCTTAGACAAAATACAATCTATGAGTGAGGATGAAATGTCCTAAGAATGTATTTAACTTTCCTTGCTTAGTAGAGTTATCAAGGCCACATAACCAAATGTCCAGCCATATTTAGTAAATCATCAAGGCCCTGTGGGTGAATGGCCTTGCTTGGTGGACCATCGAAGACTGTATCTGGGAGATTGTCAAGGCCATGCCGCCACGTGTTTGGCCATGTAGGGAAGGATGTGGTCAAAACCAAACAGATAAGCACACTCCCTTAGTTCTTCCCTGAGAGTTTACTTCTTTGACTTGGTGTCTGCGTCTCTTGTGCTAACCCTGTCAATTGGCAAAACATAAACTGGACAGGATTCAAAAGATAAATACATTGTGTGAGAGCTGGAATTCATTTTTAAGCAACGATAAAAATCTCTTGGTGTTTTTGCAGAGGAACCTCTTGATAATTAGCAGAGGTAGAACCTCTTAGAAACTTTCAGTCGAGAATCTTTTCTGTGCTTCTATGCGGAATTCCACCATTCAGTAATACGCCATGCAATTAGCCCTTTGAATTAAAAAAACACTGAGATGAATGAGAATTGAGGTGATGCTTATGCAGTAACACTAGTCTTAATCCTGTGCCATTTGCATCAGTGGAGATGAATAAATTGTGAATCAAATTAAGATCAGTCCCACAGACCTTAACCATATTCCCACTGAATTTCTGAAATTTGGGTCAGACTTGTAAAGTGAAATCCTGAACACATTAAATTAATGGGACTCATTAGAGAATTATTTTCTCCTTTACTGTCCCCCACTGTAGATTAAAAAAAGATAATGCTACATAAATTCTCCAAACATTATCTTCACAAGCAGATGGTCTAGAATTTAATAAATGAACACTTGCATTCTGAAGAAAACAGAAAAATCTTAAGTGCTTAGATCAATGGGTTTTCTTAAACCCACATTCATTTTGGTTTTGATTATCACTAACCTAGTGAGTACAGCAACATCTCCATGCCCAAATGATCTTGATACATTAAAAGATCTAAAAGAAAGTAGTTCTGCTATTTATGTGCTAGGAGCATTATCCTAAGTATTAAAAAGCACTACATCATGCCTCTTGTAAGCTGATTAATTGCCATGTATGATCACTCAGGTGTGTAAACTTAGTTCCTCCCAAAGCTAAGTACTCCTCTGTCATAGCTTTGTACATTTGTAAAATGTACTTTGGCCTTTATACCATTAAATTGCATGTTATCATATAACAAAGAATGTAATAAAAGCTTTTTTTTAAAAAGACTGGTTTCACAATATTGGTAACACAAACACAATTCCAGTGTCTGACATTCCCATTCACTTGTGATTGTCCAAATGCCAGTCTGAAACCTATGACTTTGTGTTGTTTTTTTTTTTCTCGTATATCTCTCTTTTTACACAGCTTCTAGGTAACTACATTATTAGACCGTCTCCCTTAATATTAAACAATGATCAAAGAGTCTTTCACTTTTTTCAAAGAACACTAAACCAAGTCTTCTGGGTCATATCAAAAGCCCAACTCTTTGACTCTGCTTTCTTTTAGCGAGGCCTAAAGCAGGTGCTCAGTGGAGAATCAGGCAAATGGATACCTTGAATATATTCTTTCTCTCAACCTCCTACAAATGGTTTGTGACTCAAGGACTTCCTGAGCTAGGGGTCTTAAAGAGCATTTCCGTGTATTCAGTACTACTCATGTATTTTTCTTCTTTTCTTCCTAAGCACGTAAGTTCAGTGATATGACAGTATGTTATTTAGGGATTTTTGGTATGGTACTGAAACATGCAAAGAACTTTTTCAAAAGAGACAGAGAAGGGGAGAAAGGAGTTGGCATTCATGTTGCTGACATCATTGCTTTTGTCTCTTGCGAGAGCAGTTTCACTGACAACCTCTTGGTGCTCCAGAAGTCCCACATTTCTGTATTTCAGGCTGCTGTCTGGCACCTTCCAGGCTCCAGAGGGACACAGGTGCCTTGGATGTGAACATGGAAACCAAAGTCTTTATTTGAGGAGGCAGGGTTTCTTATCAGTGTGGGGCCCTTGAACTTGGCTGTGTTCTGTGGCAAGCCCCTGATGCCTGTGGAGCATGGGGAGAAGTACTCATGGCAACCCATGTTGCTAGGCAGATGGATGACTGTGTTTTGTTCCTGCCACTGTGTTCTTGGGGATCCTGGCTTCACTTTTAGATATAACTGATGGTAATAAAATCTGAAGAGTAAACCATGTGGATCTCTAGGGCCATTTCTGTGCCTGACTAAGAAGGAGAACAGCATCCTGGCACTCAGATATAAAAGCAAGAACTTCTTCCTGCTGCAGCTCTTTAGGCATAATCCCAGAGGCTGAGCACATTGAGGAATGTGATGGAAAGAAATGCTTCCTTTTGCCTAATAACTAATTTTTAATGCATGTTTGCTCACTTTTCCTTAAATGTGGCTTTGTCAAAGCTGGACAGACACAACTGAAGATCCATATGATTGTAGTTGTATATGAGTAGCAAGAGATACTTGTCAGGACATTTCCAATGCTATCCCATTGATCAAGAAGGATTTGAGATGCTGCTATTGTAAGTGGTTTTCAAACCTATTTTTCCCCTTCCTTCCTCTGAGTTTTACTCACAGAGTCAGCCAACCAGAGCCTTTTCCCATTAAAAGAATATCTCACCCTTCCTGCCTTCTTCCCTATTACTTCTTCACTATTAATTGCATTGTCCTGCTTCCTGACTGTGCTGATTCAGATGCTTGTCAGACTCTACCAAATTTCTTAAGATGTCAGACAACTATTCACTTTTTTATTGATTGTTTTTTTCTACTTCAGTGATTCATATCTGCCCTCAATGAATGGCAGATAAAAAAGTAGAACATTAGAGAAGGAAGGAAAAGACTTGAAGAGCTGGATGCTTCCCTTTCAGCACTGGTTAATTCAACATCTCAAGGAATCATACACTAGTATTTTATTTAAGAGATCAGATTTTGGGCTTCTAGATTTATTACCTATATGAAAAAGAAAAGAACTCCTCTGCCAATTTATGTGCATTTTGCTGTTCTGTAACGCAGAGCAGGATGGCTTTTACTTTTCAAAAGGAAAATAAAATGATGAGAGTTAAGGTTAGTATGAAAATACCATCAGCCTGTAAGATGTCAATAGTAGAGCAAATATTGGTGGGCATGATTATTTGTGTGTCTCTAACCACACTGTTAGACTTTTCTTCTTCTGCTCCAAGCATAGGATCAAAGCCTGCCATAACAAAATGAACAAGACAGAAGAAAAGCTGTCTTCCCTCCCACACATCAAGGAATGAAGTAGCTGATCTCAGTGCAATTTACTCAAAATCTGAAGGGAAAGATGCAACATAGGCAAGGAATGATGCAGTCTTTCTCATGTATATCTTGTTTGCCATGTATCATTTGGATGAACAGATAATGTTTAGGTAACACTCTGTTTTGAAGAAGCTGTTTCTGAATTACTCAGGTCAGCTGCTGATCCCAGAGGAAGCATGGAATGAAGATGCCAAATCCACTTGGGTTATTTGTGTTATATTGGCAAGAAAGGGTACCGTGACATGGAAGCACCCCCCAGGTGGCAGGGCTGTACCCATGTAGCTAAAGAGGAGTTATAGGTAGATTCCTATTACAGAATTGTAGTTATTTATTTACTTGCTTTGTGCAGGACAAATTAACAAGCTTCTTTGTGCCTTCTGTTATATGGTTCCCTAGGACCCACAGAGGAAGTTTTATAGTGAAGGTCTTCAACAAATGTTTGAAGCAAAGATGTGTCCAAACCCTGCAACCATAAAGACATGGGAGTACACTGCTTTATAGGACATTATTCTATCACCTTGAACTGTTCTTTTACATCACTTCTTCCATTTTAGAGCTGATTTTTATTACTGAATAAAATTTTTTAACATATGCATGATAAATACAGAGAAGGTGTGATAGGACCCTGATAGCTGAGAGGAATGTATGCGATGCAATTAGGTGCAAAGGAAAGGGTACCTTATGGTTATTCGACTTCGGTGGATTCAGACATTGTATCAACAACGCTGGTTTCTTCCATATTTTCCCAGAGATATCTTCTGATGTTTTAAAGATGAAAAATTACAAATTTAAAAGGTATGCTCTCTTCATAGGAGCTCTTTAAAGATCGTACATGCAGCAGCTGATATTTCGAGCTGTTGAATTAGTAGCTCTGGGTTTCCTTTTGTACTTGTCTGTGCCAAAATGCGTTTAGTTGTTTCAGCCCACTCATTCCCTTGGTTTGAGCTGTCTGTGCATTAAGTTAGAAAGGAAACAGTCATGTGATTCAGGTCCAGTATTTGATCTGCATTATAATTATTAACATTTTTTCCTACATGGATTTCTCAAGATATGTTGCAAGAAAATTTTAAAGCAGCAAGTTCTCATTTTGGAGCGCTTTCTCATTCCATATTTTCTTCTACTCCTGGAAACAAGCAAGACACCAAAGCCCTGTGTGTCAGGAATTAGGGGAAGAAGGGGAAACAGGTGCTGACACCTGTCTGCAAACTACTGAAATCAGAAGGAAACTCCAGGCTGGAGCAGATGATGCAAATTAAACACTTTGATTTACACTAATTTTCCTGAGTGGAATCTCAGCAACGTTGGCAGGACTGTACTGTTTACTTAAATTAGTTTTAGCTGCAAGTCACAAAAGATTCTGCAGTTAGGCTAAACGTATCAAACTTAACAAGCACAAACATCCAGGCTTTGATTAAATATTTGTATATATTCAGCAAAACTCTCTCCCCAAAAAGCTATTGTAGCAGCTCATGAGGACTGGAGTCAGCTGCTACAATGAGACATTAGGTACTGTGGCACACCCAACATATTGCAGCTGTTGTGTACTTCAAAATGTCCCCTTTCTTGATTGGCTTTTACACACTGCTTTTGTTACCACCCCTCTTGGAGGAAATAAAGATAAGCATGTGTCAAATAGGACAGGGTGGTGAGAAAAGCCAAGCACAAGCCCTGGTGAAATTGCTGGGAAGATGTTAAAGGTAGAGGTCTGAGGGGGAGTTATTGTCTTATGTCATATTTGCAGTGACTCACCTCACTTCTAAGGCTACTGTAAAAACACAAGATTCTCAATGAACTCACACAATAGGCAGCATTTGTACCTATTTTAAAGCTGAATGTTCTTCATATTTTGGGAATGGATTTGGCATGAAAATCTGAATGACCACAACAGAATTTTTTAAAGCTTTTATAGAGAAGTGTGGTAGACACTTTGAATTAGCTTAGGATTTGTAGAAGAGCTGTAAATATCTTGTGATGAGTTAGCTGATCTGGAAAGTAACATAAGGAATCTCACACTGGGCACTGTATTCAAGAACAGGAAATTCCACATTTAGGGTAGAGACAAGAAAGCTCCATCCTGGCCAAAATGATGTGTTTCACACTCTTCTTCAGTTTCAGACGTTGACTGATCCACTACCATAGATCTACAACCAGGAAAGGCAAAGGTCTTCTGTGTGGAGGGGTTGAGGGAATAAGAAATCAAGACTTTTGTAAGACTGAGAGGGCCTTTCCTTCTGCTGCTGCATTTTCTAACTTCAGCTGCCATGATGTTATAACCAAAGCTTCTGTTATCAATTTGAGAGGAAACAAATCTGTGCTACTTTTCTAGTCAAACATGCAATTTGAAATATTTAGTTACTTTAATAAACTGTTGAGTCTGGAGATAGCCTTTCAGAGGGATCAGCTTCATAAAGAGCATAATCAGTTGTTTTCCCAACAGAGTAAAGATGTATTCTCTTTATCTATTATTGCCTCTTTACCCCGAGCCACATTCAATAAAAATGCAGAAATGCAAATAGAAATGGTTAAAAGTTATAAAAAATATTATTATTTTAAAGTGAAGAAGCCCTATTTGGGTTCATTGTGGCTTTTCTAATTTCAGGCTTTCTTAAATACTAAACACATCATAACAGTTTGAGAGGTAAAGATGACTGTGTGAAGAAGTTATCCACTCAGACTTTGCAAATCTTTAAAATCTGACAAACAAGCTCCTATTCTGGTAAGGACAAAGTTTTAGTGCTAGGAATTTCTTAGATATTTATTTTCTATGAATATATAGTTGCATTTTGCCAGAATATTAATATTTTCATTGCTTTAACAGTTGTTTTAGAGTCAGAACCAGGCATCAGAAGGGTGGCTGCTCAAATGCACAGCTAAATTTAAACTGTAGTTTTATTTAATAGTGCTAAGATGGAATATTTTAGCTGCTTTGGCACAATAGTATTTAGAATGAAATGTTCTTTCTGAAACTCAGATACATGGAAATCTCAGCAAGAGCTGAGAAAACTGTATTTTTAACAGAAACAGAATTTTGTGGAGTGGCAGGTTTAGGGGCCTCATTCAGGGCCTGCCTGCAAGGATATTGCCCCCCACCCAGGCCAGATGTGGGCTTTAGCCATGTTCCCCATTGCTTTAGCACACCCTAAATCCCAGAGTGGGGTGGTCCCGTTCTCTGGTGAGTGGGACTTGGCTGGGCCTCTGTACTGGGGTCCAAATTTTGGGCTTGATCAACGTCCTGAGGGAGTTGCTACCGTGGCTCCCTGCCCAATGTAGTATTGGAGGCTGGCATGCAGAACCTGCAGCAAAACTTCCACCCTCTTCCACTTGCTTTGTATGTCATAAGGCTGCGAAAGCCAGGAATGAAAGGCTTTCCAGGGCGATGGAAGGTGTCCTCTTATGTCAGCCCGACCCTGCCCGGCCCGGACCGAGCCGGAGAGCCGGCATCCGACCTCGCTGCGCCCAGGCTCGGGGAGCTGCGACAGAGGGTGGAGAGGGCCTAGCCAGGCCCAGCAAGGCTCGCGTCGCCATGGCGACGGCGCCGGACTGCTGTAATGGCGGAGAAGAAGGGGAACGGCCAGGGTAAGGCCGAGCCGGGGCCTCGGCTTGTCGCCCTGCGCGGTGTGCGGGAGGGCGGGCGCGGCGAAGGGCTCGACCCTGGGCGCCGGACCAGTGAGACCTGCGTCGCCCCGCCGCGGAAAGGCAGGCTCTGGCGGCGGGAGAGGCATCGGCTGGTGGGCTGTGTCCTGACCGGTGCTGGTGGCAAGGTGGCACACGGACATGCACAGGCACATATACCTATTAGGCAGGCATATAAATACATTCCTCCTACTCCCATCCCATCCCAGGTGACCGCATCACTGCCTCCCGCTCAGGCCTGTTTCCAGCTCAGGGCCAGGGGCTTCTTATCAGCAGTCCCTGTCATGGGGGATGCCACCAGCCACCAGGAGCCAGTAGGTCATCACCCCTTCAGTCACTTCTGGATGCATCGGGCACTTTCTTCTAGGAAAAAGTAATCTGTGCTGCTGATGGCACCATGGCTTATTTTTAGAGACAAGCATGTTCTACTTTAGGGAGTTGGCAGAAATTTTATTTTATAGGCTGAAAGGTAATTCCTCCTGCAAGGACATTCAAGTATAATTTAAAGAAAAACGTACTTTGTGTAGAACTCAAAATGTTATGACTTCTAAAATCCATCCTTTCTATAAGTAAACTTGCGTGTGTTGTAATAGTTTGCAAATTCTGGGTATTATTTAGGAAAAAAAAACACCTAGTATATTCCATAGAAAAATCCTGTATAAAAAGTGGCTATGGATGGTGCTAAATGAGTAATTTGATTTTGATAGGAGTATTTCTGGCATACACTTTGCAGTGTAGATATCTTGCAGAAATTAAGAAAGAAGATTGATGTAGCTTCAGTGAGGACCATTTTAAAAGTATTTTTTTTTTATATTCATTTTAATTTTTGTTCAGTCTTGTGAAAGCCTATTTTTGCATCATCTCAGTTTTCCAAGTGAATCTGAGGCACAGTGCTGGCAGACGTGGATGGAGATGATAGCGTAACAGGCTAGAAGTCTGTTGAACCATCTGAGAAGAGGGAATCTGGTGTTCTGGCAGGATGGAAGTAATAACGGGAAGTCTTGGCTCCATGTAATTTGAGCATGCATATGTATGATGTTGGGATTTTGCATTGTTTTGTCAATCAGCAGGCAGAAACTCTTGGAGAAGGAAGGTCATTGTTTTTTGCTTGATTAAAGATTTTTAATGCCATTTTAGTGGTTTCAAAGTGAGAATACTTTGTAAAAAAATTAATTCCTGTATTACTGAATACAGAATATATATTTAATACACTTGATTTTTTTTAATATCCTGTAAAATACTCTTCCCATTGAGTGTCAGATGTTGTCTTCTAGAAAATTGTGCTGTGCTAAGTGACCTTGACCCATAAATTTACTCCATTCCTGGTCCTACTAGACTTGCTGGTGGATCATGGAAAGAAACATACTGGGCTTTAGTTTTCTATCTGTAGAACAAGGACAATAACCTGTGTCACACAAACAAGGCATCTGACTTACCTTGTGTCACTCATGACAGTCATAGTCTGTTACTAGGCAAACCAGTGACTTATTGCCCTGTAAAGGTGTCACATTATTATATAAACAGTTGAGCTAAGCTAACAGTCAGTGTCTGATTAAACTGCAGAAGCAATCTCATAAGTCACACCTATTTCAGAGTTGCTATTAGACTTCTTGTAAATAGCAGTTAGAGGATTTAATTAGGATTCTCCAGGTCTGGATTCTCATCAATCATGCTTCCTTCTGACAATCATTCCATATCTATGCAAACTGCCACTTTTACTCTATTATGGTTCAAACAGGACAAAACATTAGTTGTATTGTCAAATAATTAGTCTTTAGGGTATTCCTCTTGGATCTTTGTAGAACTGCAGTTCCGCCAACTTTCATGGTTAAGGTTTCCCTTAGGTCCTATTATTTTCAAGTTTTGTCTTCTTCAAAGGTAAAATACCTGGTTAGATGTTTGACGAATGTACACAATCTTTACAAGGAAAAACAGTGAATGGCCAAATACTGCAATCTCTTATGCTTCATGTTACTTACATGAGTATTATCCTCTAACTTATGCAATTCTTGTGAAAAAAAAAATTGTATGTGCATAAGTGTTAATGGGGTCATGCCCCTGCTGTCTGTAGCTGTATGTTTTATAGAATTTATATCCCTACATTCGTGATTCCAACATTTTTTTCCATACCCATCCGATTATGCTAGACTGCTTGATACTTCTTTACTGCATATTTGGCCATTTCCTCCCTCCTATCATTCTGTTTCTTTCCCTTTTCCTGCTACATAATTTCAGTCTTTCTGTTCTTCCATTTGCTCTCTAGATGCTTTCTTTGTAATTTGACATAACATGTCAGATTTTCTAAGTTTTACTATCTCTGATCTCAATACTGGTGTTACCAGAACCTGAAAGCAAAATGTCAGATCAGTAGTGCTGAAGTAGAACTAGACAGAAGACAAGACATATTTTTCTCCAGCTGGCATTTAAGAAATCACATGGAAGTACACAGGAGAGAACACTCAGTGTTCCTATATCATTATGGTAGTGTTATGTAATTGATCACTATTAGAGTTTTCCTAACACCATATTCTGTTTGCCATATTAGCGCATATTTAAAATACAATTAATAAGTCATGGATTTTAATTCAAAAAAGAAGTATATTAAATAGTCTGAGCTTCCAATTTCACACACTGACACCTATATGAAACTGAATAACTAGTTAGAGATAACAGATGTCCTCTGGATAGCTGATTCTGATGCAAAGGCCTACTGAGATGGAGATTCAGTGATGATGATTTTGTCTGGTAAATGATAGTAGTTGTTCTGGGTAGTTTGAGTTATAGGTACACTATGTAATCAGAGCTCACACATCCTGTCCCAACTTATGAAACAGACAAGTGGAGGTTGTTAGTATAGATAGGAAAGAGTTTTCACCCTGATTTTAGTACCTTATGTAAATACAGTAACATTGTGTTAATTCATACATATATATATATATATATATATATATGCTCTTCAGCTGCCCTGGTTTGTCACTTGGGATGCTGATGGAATCAGAGTTTTACTGGAGTTCACATTTGGTAAGAACTAGCTACATATCCCGTTCAGTACTACCTTCTTGCAAAGAAGCAGTGCTGCCCCTACTTCACCTGCCCTGCCAAATCCTCCCATGCCTGGAAGTAGGATCTAAACCTTCCCTCTCCATGTCACCTAGCTTTGTCTGGATTCTCTGTCGCTAGAGAATGTGCTATCACTGCTCATTCTGTTTTAATAAAGTGGTGTGTCCAAGTTTTGAGAGCCTAGTAGCTGCCATGAGCACCGTAGGCAGTCATAACCATTAATTCTGCTTGCAGCACACAATTAACATGAGAGTTTCAAACCTGACAGAGAAAAGCATCTGAGCTGTGTATGGTTATATGCACGAGTACATTTAAGGGTCTTGCTTTACTGAGGATGTTTAAATGTATTTTTGAGGGTTTTACAAATAAACATCAGCAGATGAAAGGTACAAAACCTATGGATTAAATATGCACAATAAATCTTCAGGCTAAAATAGTCCATCAGAAAATTATCTCTAATTTTAAAAGTGTCAGTATTTCACTTATGGAAAAAAATACAAAATTAGTGCAAGTTGCTAAGAAGCTTTCACAGGGCTCAAGTAAAGCAATATTACAGCAGTAGCAGAAAATCTGAATATGTGACATCACTTAAAAAATCAGGAATTTACAGATGAACACTATCAATACCCTCTTGTTGACATTGCTCTGAGAAATTACATGAGGAAAGAAGTTTATAGCTTTTATTAGACTGTAATGCAGTTTAATATGCACATTGACATCAGAGTTACATTTTTTAGTATTTGCACTTACTTGAGAATGAAACAAAAAATATGTCCATCTTCCATGGACAAACAACGGCTGTAGATCCAATCCTCTTGCTTGTACTCCTGCAGTAAAACTGGATCTCAAATGGATGTAGAATAGGTAATTGTAGATTGACAGATTTCTTGTTTCCATGGTGCATAAAATGGCAGAAGTTTTTCAGTTTGGCTCTAGTTTTATCTGACTTACTGAATAAAAAATTGGCTGGTGCGCAGAAAGGCTTTAAACTGTTTTATCTTTAAAACAGTGCCATCCAGTAGATACACAGTACTGACAGGGGGCTTGAGAACTCCCACAAATTATGTTTCCAACAGTAGTTAACATATTATTAAGAATTTGCATGTCTACATACTAATTATTTTGTGCTCTGAGATATTGGGATTTTTTTTTTTCAATTTAAGAGTACCTTTATTTTGTGTGAGCATCTACCACTTTGTTTCTATTGGCAATAAAATGTGGCAGGCTAAAGGCTGTGGAAGGGAAATGGTCTTTCAGGCAACAGAGGCCCAACATGAACCTGTTGTTGGATGTGTTCAACAGGGAGCTTGTGAGCTCCCGGATGGGAGGTGGCTGTGCAGACAGTGGTGCTGGTCACACCACTGCTCTGCCCCAGCCAAATCTCGCTGTGGGGTCTGACTGTGTGCTGCTGTGTTTGCCATGGAGGGCTGGTTCAGGCAGGAGGCAGATGCTGAAAATAGCTCTTACACATCCTGTGAAGCATCCCGAAGGGAGAAGTAGCTGACTCGTGCCCAACACAGCAGCAACATTGGGAAGGGCATGAGACAGTCAGAGATGGAGCTAGGGGTGCCTGCAGAAGGTGGCTGGAGAAGCAGAGAGCTCCCTGTGTGGAGCTTGCTAGTACCTGGTGTGGGGGTAAAAGCTGTTGGCACAGTAAGGGCAGGAGGTCTCAAAACCTAAGTCTGGCCCCCCATGGCTTTTGAGTTTGGATTTTGTACCACCTGAAAGGTCTTGGGGTATTTTTTCATAAATGGTCTTTAATTGTAAATCTCCATCTTTAAGAAAATACAGACTCCCATCTTTTTGAAATATGACATCCTCACTGATCAGTGTAGGCACGGGTAGTATGCAAAAGCCCCATCAATGTAAGATTGGAAGAGATTTCCTTGAGTCCAGCCTGGGCTTGTATACAATCACAATTTTAGAAAGTTTACCAAGCTCCACCTTAAAAATAATGAGGATTTTTATGTTGCTAGTGCAAGGTCACAGGAAGTTTTGGACCCTTACTGATGATGGTCAGGTTGAAAATCAGACATGAATTCTGAAATTTATCCATGTACAGTTTGTGTCCTTCTCTTGCCTGTCCGCCAGCTTTCTTCTTTAGCTTAACCTGCCTTAAATGGCTATAGAAATAGGTCTTATTCCTCATTGATCATAAATGTGAATGTCTTAAATTTGTCAGTTGAAATACTGTTCGAATTCAGAATATTACTTTTAGGCAAACAGAAAACTGGAGGTTTGCATTCATTGACAATATGTAAAGAAAGCACTGTAAGTGATACTTTCAAGACAGCTCCTTAAAAACTGAAGCAAACCCCTGTAATCCCTTGCCATTTGCATTTCAGACTGGAGAAGAGAAGACTCTGAGGAGACTTAATAGCAACCTTCCAATACCCGAAGGGGGCCTACAGGAAGGATGGAGAGGGACTGTTTTCAAAGGCCTGTAGTGGTAGGACAAGGGACAGTGGTTTTAAATTAGAGAAGGGTAGATTTAGGTTGGATGTTAGGAGTCGGACGTTAGTTGGAAGTTAGAAGTTCTTTACCATGAGGGTAATAGAACACTGAAACACATTGCCCAAGGAGGTGTTTGAGGCCCTATCCTTGGAGATATTCAAGGTCAGGCTTGACAGGGCTCTGGGCAACCTGATCTAGTGGAGGATGTCTCTGCTTACTGCAGGGGGGTTGGACTAGATGACTTCTGGAGGTCCCTTCCAACCCAAACCATTCCATGATTGTATGATTTTTCAAGTGTGAACAGCAACCTCTTCCTTTGCTTGGTCAAAGCCATCATGCCAGAGTAGTGTGGATAGAATTGCAAACAATCTAGAAACTATTTTTTAACTCATTTGAGACCCTGGCAGGCAAATTGAAGGCTTTGTGATATGTTACATAATAACAGCATGTATTAAAAGTCATACTTAAAACCTCTCATTCTCCCATTGTATTGTAGGCAATTACAGTTCTTTCAAAAGAAGAAAGTTTACACACTGCTCCATTTTAGCAGTGTTTCTGTGGTGCTGTAGTTAAACTTTATAATGACGTACATTTAAAATGCATTTATTATCAGACCATCACAAGGATCAGTGCTGGGTTCAGTCCTGTTCGACATCTTCATGAATGATATTGATGAAGGGACAGACTGTCTGCTCAGCAAGTTTGCCAGTGATACCAAACTGGGAGGCTTGGCTGATATACCTGAAGGCTGTGCAGCCATTCAGCAAGACCTGGACAGGCTGGAGAGCTGGGCACAGAGGAACCTAATGAGGTTCAGCAAGAAGTGCAGAGTCCTGCACCTGGGAAGAAGTAATAAACGGCACCAGTACAGATTAGGAGGCAATCTGCTAGAGAGCAGCCCTGTGGACAAGGACCTGGGAGTCCTGGTGGATAAAAAGTTATCCATGAGTCAGCAATGTGCCCTTGTGGCCAAGAAGGCCAATGGGATCCTGGGGTGCATTAAGAGGAGTGTGTCCAGCAGATTGAGGGAAGTTCTCCTCCCCCTCTACTCTGCCCTAGTGAGACCACACCTGGTATATTGTGCCCAGTTTTGGGCTCCCCAGGCCAAGAGGGACAGGGATCTACTTGAGTCCAGCAGAGGCTACCAGGATGATTAAGGGACTGGAGTACATGCCTTATGAGGAGAGGCTGAGAGCCCTGGGGCTTTTTAGTCTGGAGAAGAGAAGACTGAGAGGGGATTTAATAAATGTTTATAAATATCTGAGGGCTGGGTGTCAAGAAGGAGGGGACAGGCTCTGCTCAGTTGCACCCTCTGATAGGTCAAGGGGCAATGGATATAAACTACAGCACTGGAGGTTCCACCTCAACATGAGGAAGAACTTCTTCACTGTGAGGGTCACAGAGCACTGGAACAGGCTCCTTAGAGAGGTTGTAGAGTCTCCTCTGGAGACTTTCAAGACCCATCTGGATGCATTCCTGTGCAACCTGCGCAGGGGCATTGGACTCGATCTCCAGAGGTCCCTTCCAACCCCTGACATGCTGTGATCCTGTAATACCCACTTGATTCTGGTCCTTGATTCCCACCCACACAATCAATCAGTATTCTGGGGCAGTTTAGTAGGCATATTCTGTTTATGAGATGCTTGTGCTTGTCTTGAAGGTTCAAACCCCAAAACATGCCCTAACCCAGACAATGGCCTAAGCACCTGTGAGTGTGCAAAGCTGGACAATTCCCAGGGTCCTGATGGACCATGTAGCACATGTAATTAATCTTGTAACACACCTGTGAACTGTGTGTGCTCCTGGCCATGTTTGGATATGCCCCATCCTATAGGTTCAGTCATCAGGTTTCTCTTTTACCAAAGGGCATTAATTGTCTGGGGACAGTATTTGAACCAGCCAAGAAGGTAGGTGATTTGCTTTGTTCTCACCAAGCAAGCAACAAGAGCCAAATGCTGCCAGTGTAGCAGCTGAAGAGCCAGCCCTAGCAGGCCAACTACACCGAGGCCTTGCACCTGGACCAAGGCAGAAAGGGGAAAAGCTCCAAGAGAAGTGAATCCCAGAAGAGCCACAGAAAGACTACAGCCCAGCGATGGAGCACACAAGAGAGAGAGAGGCCCCTAGCCCTCTCTGAACCAAGAGTCACTCGAATTACAGTCAGCATCTGGGAAGATACTGGATGGAGGAGCAAGTTGTGAGTACCCAGCTAATCTGCTACAGAATCCCTCTTGTGGGAAACCGCAGATCACAGAACCTTTATTTCTAATAAATTTCCAATGAATTGCTGCATTGGAAATTCTTAGATCTGTGCTTAAATCATTTAACTGTCTTCATATGTGGAATGTAATACCCACAGCTGTAACCTTAAATACACCTGTAAATAAGTTACAGCAGTGTTTGAAGATACCATTGCCAGGAAATATTAAATATAAAATATTTAAAAATATACATTTTGTTACAGTGCTGCTACATGAGTGATCAAATGTACATGCACAACGTTGGTGACAAGTTATACAGTGCCCTGTTGAGGCAATCCCATGTCATTGGCAGAGGGAGCTGCTGATGTAGGGCACACAGCATCATTACTGCAATATGTAGGGCTTGGTGTGATGCATGTGCATTGTAGGCCGTGGGAATCAGAGACGTCCTTTGTGGCTCTGCTGTCCACTTCTGGGGCCAGCACTGTGGAGAGTCCAGGAAAAACTGAGATAAATGCCTTTTGTGACCACACAGCATAGCAGCATGGGTTGTGTTCTGCCAGTGTCTCAGCTCTTCCTTTACAGCTGGAGGTGTATCTGGAGGTATAGCAAGACTCTCAGTGCCACCAGGAGAGCTGCATGTCCTTGCCAGGGTGGTTTGCTGGTTGGCAAGGAAAGAAAATAAAAGTATGGGCTAGACATAACTCCGTATCTCAGTTGTGGCTGAGATGGAAGATAAGGGGAAAATTGCAACAGCGGAGATTAGTGGTTTTGTTAATTCAGAGATGCAACAGGAGTGCTGACTGGTATGACTGCCAGGGTTGGAATTTCAGGGATGTGCAAGACATCCCTAATGGAGATTTATGCTGAGCTTATCTCTGTTTTATGAAAAGGGAGACTGCATGCAGCTGGTATTTGTGGCATCTGGGTAAAGTATTGACTTTAAAGGAATGTAACAATTATTTTTTTGCAGGCTAACAAACATCAAGCACTGGCATTTCTTTCAGTTTACTGTAGGAAGCATAACATGACTTTCCTCAAGAGAAGTATAAATTATGAATTGTGTATTATCTCTGAATCACAAGTGTACATGAGGCAATCCGGATCTGTGCATAGATGGGACTTCCGTGCTTTCTTTGGGTAACTGGAGCCATATCTCCACAACCTCTGCTTGTAGCAGCTGAGATTCTGCAACGCTGTAATAGAGGACTTCTGAGATTCTCTACTCTCTGCAATTCTGGAACTCTGTGGTAGAGCAGCAAGGGGTTTGTGCCTTATCATTTGTCACAGGGCTCGCAACATCTGCTCAGAAGAGAAAATCTTTATATGAAAAGAATTTTCTCCTATCATTCTCCAAGTTAGTGTAACACAGCGTGTTGTTTTGCTGCCCTCAGTCACAGTTGCATGCAATGACAAGTATTTTGCAGTTTATGTGTGGACACCAACTAGCAGAAGGAAAGCTTTGCAGTCAGAGCTGGACTTGTCAAATGATTCAGGTGAGTGATACTACTCAGTGCTCGCTGCTTTAGCTCATGAAGCTCTAAGCTTTGTGAAGTCACTCAGCCACCAGTTGAGCAGCTGCAAAAGGATGATGTGCTTGGCTCTATGAAATCTAGGTCATAACTGAGACCTGTTTGGGTAAATATTTCTTCCTGAGAGACTTTGCATGCTGCTTCCAAAGTAATAAATGCAGCAGTTGTGAGGCCTGTGGAACTAAGGTGGAACTACTGTGGCCAGCTGCTTGGGAATAAAGGCAGGGCCAAATCCTGAGAGCCCTTGCTCAACATTCCATGCTGTGTCCTGATTGTTGCTCTAAAAGTGTTGTAGCTACTTCTGACATAAAATATTTGACAGCTTATCAAATGAAAATGCTGTTCTTATGATCCAGGACACAATAGCTTTTTCTTCCCTGTAAGGTCACCGTTAATGCCCTATTCCAGAGACTTGAGGCTTGTCTTATCCAATGCTTCCCTCCAAGAAGTGCAAAAAGACAGAACAGGTTTGAGGAAACAAATGTTTGATCAAATATGATCAAATACTAAAGGGAAAAAAAAAAACTTTTCTGCAAGGAATCTGCAACAACAAATGCATGGAGGGCAAACAGACTTGTGTGAGAACTGGAAAGAGAAACAGCTTTGATTGGGGTCAGTGCTGTTTTACTTGGAAACATAGTCAGGACATCTACCAAAGGTTTCTGCTGTAAGTAACAACTTCAGATTTCACAGTTTCAGGATTGCATTGGGTTGGAAGGGACCATCAAAGGTCATCTTGTCCAACCCCCAGGGCAAGGACATGTCCAATTAGATGAGGTTGCTCAGGGCCACATCAAGTCTGATCTTGAATGTCTCCAGAAAAGTGGCCTCAACCTGTTCCAGTATTTTATGACTGTCATTGTAAAGAACTTCCTCCTTTTGTCCAACCTAAAACTACCCTGCTCCAATTTAAAACCATTGCCATTACCATCCTATCACTACAGGCCCTTCTAAACAGTCCTTCCTTTTCTGTAGGTCCCTGTCAGATACTGAAACATAGCTTTAAGATCTCCCTGGAGCCTTTTCTTCTCCAGGCTGAAAAGCCCCAATTCTTTCAGCCTGTCTTAGTAGGAGAGGTGCTCCAGCCCTCTGCTCATCTTTGTGGCCCTCTGGACTTGCTCCAGCACGTCTATGTCTCTCTTGTGCTGGGGGTCTGATAGCTGGACACAATGTTCCAAGTATACCAACTTCTAACTCTGCATGTGCTCTGAAATGATTTGTTCTTCTAGTATGCTCATAACTATATATCGTTGCTCACAGATTACTCAGTTCTCACATATACTCAATTCTATTTAAATCAGTGTTAATATTGAAACTTATATTGGTATCAGTACATACACACATATAGGCGTGTTATGAAAAATGTGAATTATCAGTAAATAACATGATATTCTGTAAAAGGTACTATTTTCTGTCTTCCAGTTGGAAAATCTTAAGGTATCAAGAATGAATAAAAACTATAGCCCAGAAATTACAGGATCACAGGATGTTAGGGGTGGTAAGGGACCTCTGGAGATCATCTAGTCCAACCCCCCTGCCAGAACAGGACCATAGAATCTAGCACAGGTCACACAGGAATGCATCCAGATGGGTCCTGAAAGTCTCCAGAAAAGGAGACTCCACAACCTTTCTGGAGAGCCTGTTCCAGTGCTCTGTAACCCTCGAAGTTAAAATTCTTTCAAGCTCTATATTATCCTTACCTTTTATCTGAGGTTTGGGCATACAGAGGGCATACTCCACATGCATTTCTTCTGTTTCCCAGTGCTGTGTATTCTTCATAGGGCATATCGGCAATAAGCTGTATGTTACTGTTCACAAGATGGCCCTGCACTATTTAATACAGGGGTGGCAGTGGTTTAGGATACAAGGAGTAAGGTGCTTAAGAAGATCAGGTCAGTGCATTGGCTCTTACTATTGACTGTTTCAGAGCTCAGAGAGACCTTGTACTCTGATAAAAATCTGTAAGCTGTAGCTACAGGGAAAGGTGCAAGACAGCTGTGAACTCGCTTGACAAGGTGCTTGTCAAGGTGCTTGTCACTGGGCACTAACTGCCAACATATGTGGACAGTGGGAGATGGCAGAAGGCACTCAGAGCTGTGTCTCCGTGGAGCCACACCCGGTCTTGCACAGAATCACAGAGGCACAGAGTCATCGGGGTTGAAAGTGACCTCTGAAGATCATCTAGTCCAACCTCCCTGCTAGAGCAGGATCACCTAGAATAAATCACACAGGAACATGTCCCGGCAGGCTTTGAATGCCTCCAGAGATGGAGACTCCACAACCTCTATCAGCGGCTTGTTCCAGTGTTCTGCCACTCTCAAAGTTAAGATTTTTTTTCTTTAGAGTCCTTAGAGAAGCAGCAGAACAACAGTAAATTGGAGCTGGAGGAGGGCCGTGTGCCTAGTATTTGCTTGTGCACTTCTCTGGTACTTACAGGGAGTAATCCTCTTGCACAGTATCATCCTCGCTGGTCAAAACAGAGAGCAGAAAACTGGCTCATGCTGCTGTGTATGTAGGAATCCAACTTGCACCTGAATTAGGCCAGCTGGTAGATTTTATTATTCTTTTTTTTTTTTTTTTTTTTTTTTTTTGTGGACACACTGCTAGGTCCAGAACATTTCATCATCAGGAGAATCTAGTTCTGTAGCGAAGTCCTGACCCTAGCCTTCATACTTCCATTTCCAAGGCCTGGAGTAGCCTGTGTCAGCTAGATACTGCTATGGGCTACTGCCTGGGCTTATGGCAGCCCAGGAATCCCTGCCAGCATCTGCGTCATCTTAATTGATTTGACCTAGAACATGACGCTTGCTACATCCCAGATGTGTGGTCATACCAACTAGCTAGCCACTGCACCTCCATTTCCCTTCTTTGGCAGACACAGACCAAATCACAAATTCATTCTGTGCAGTGAAAGTAGGAAGGCCTCCTTCCATACCATCTCATTAAGAAAACAAAAACAAAAGAAAAAGCTTTGAGAACTTGATCGCTCATCAAACTTTAGAGAGTACTTCAGGTTTGATAAAATTGAACTGTAGAGTATAGCTAGGTAGTACTGAGGGGCTGCCCTGTTGGTAAGCAGTTCCACAGAGAAAGACCTTGGAGTGCTGGTGGACAGCAAGTTCTCCATGGAACAACAATGTGCTCTTGTGGCCAAGAAAGCCAATGGGATCCTGGGATGTATCAAGAAAGCTGTGTCCAGCAGGTCTAGGGAAGTTCTTCTACCTCTCTACTCTGCCCTGGTGAGACCACACCTGGAATACTGCGTCCAGTTTTGGGCTCCTCAGTTCGAGAGACAGAGACCTGCTGGAGAGAATCCAACAGAGAGCTACGAGGATGATTAGGGGACTTGAGCATCTCCCCTATGAAGAGAGACTGAGAGCCCTGGGGCTGCTTAGTCTTGAGAAGAGAAGACCGAGAGGGGATATCATCAATGTGTACGAATATGTTAGGGGTGGGTGTCAGGAGGAAGGGGCCAGGCTCTTTTCAGTGGTTCACAGTGATAGGACAAGGAACAGTGGGTTCAAACTTGAACATAGAAGATTTCACCTCAACATGAGGAGAAACTTCTTTATAGTGAGGGTGACGGAGCCCTGGAACAGACTGCCCAGAGAGGTTGTGGAGTTTCCTTCTCTGGAGACTTTCAAAACCCACCTGGATGCATTCCTGTGCAGACTATCCTAAGTGATCCTGCTCTGGCAGGGGCTTGGTCCTGATGATCTCTTGAGGTCCCTTCCAACCTCTGATATTCTGTGATACTGTGATACTCCTTGACTGTTTCCCAGAAATGCAGGCTTCTCTGCTTATGCTTATGAAAACTGGTGCTTCAGTATATATACAGATATGTAAGTAAATACAACATATCTACAGACTGTGAACAGTACAAACACCAGGGCACATTTTGTTGAGCTTTTCCTGGATCCATGAAATGCTGTTACTGACATGTATTGACATGGACCTGTGTTGTATCACTCAGGCTAATTGCCTACAAGAAAATGAATTTTTCCCTATCAAACCATATGATTCTTCCACAGTATGTCCTGGGATTGTATAGACTGAGCTTGCCTCACTGTAACAGTGTGAGAGCTGAAATCCCCTTCCCACACCAACAATAACCAGGCTAGCTCAGTGTGGAAGCAAATGAAAGCTGTATTTACAAGCAAAGCTACAATCTATGATGAAAGGCAATGAATATGTACAAATATACAATATTTACAACATTTACAAATATGTACAATCAACAGAAAAGCACAATCAAGCCCCCTTTGCTTTCCCCAAGGGGCCTCCCCCCTCAGCCAGAAGGAATCCCCCCAGGCCCCCCTGGCAGAAGGCAGAGAGTCAAGAAGCAGAGAGGCTATTAGACTTAGCTTGTCAAGGTCAGTATTTTATCTTCAGCCAGAAAAGAAGAAGCAGCAGACAGAAGCCGACCACGCTGTGAACTGCCCAACTCCCCAACTTTGTTTTGAGTAGAGATTCTTAAACATTTCTATCTCTCCAATGGAAGTGTTTAGAATAATCATTATTTTGCTTTCTTACACCCAATAGTGATTTATTTACATTCTTTCACTTTCTCTGCTCAAAGTTTGTGAAGAAAAATTGAAAAGACAGTCTTAAAACCATCACACTCACCAACAAGCTGCTCAAGACATCCTTCAAGCATTGGGAAGGAAGGATTTTCCTGCATGTAGAGAAGGGGAGAGACCAATCACAAGTGGCACATGATGAGTTGAAAAGATCGTAATGACAAAAGCGCAAAGCTGGGAAAGGAGGTTCAGAAGAGCAAACGAGTGCTATCCTGGAGGGAACGGAGTTGAGCAGTGATGTCAGCTACCTTTGGCTGTCTGCATTTTTGTGTAAGGAGCTCAGCCAGGAAATAGGAAAGGCAGAGTCATATCTCTTACCGCATCCTCAGCATGTGCTGCTGCTTATTTTTTTTTGCAGCAAAACCAAATATGCAGTCCATCTTCCATATGCCTTCCTCACAAGCAAACCTGACACATTTCCGGCCCTGAAGAGCATACAGAGTTTTACAGACTGTAAGAAGCACTGTATAACACTAGTAGGATTCCTGCTGTGACCCCGTCACACTTAGCCACTCATCACATTTAACATTTCCTGCCCCTCTTCCCTTCCCTTGCGCGTTTTGCTTGGGTATTAATAGTTTCAGTAAGTTTAGAGTAAGTTTGGGTTGTATTTTGTGTATAGAAAGTCCTTAAGCCTTTTATTTCTTTGACAAACAAATTGCATCCTCCATTCTGGGTACCTCTAGAAAGAATTGTATGGAACCAGGGAAATCAGTGCCTCTGTTCCAGAAGCCTGGGCACAGGGAGGTTGACAGGGTTGTAGTATATGCAGTGATGCAGAAAATAGTGGTTTATTGGTCCCCTCCAACATGTGGACAATTTTGTGTTACGGCAAGTATCTATAAAGGGATTTGCAGAGGTAGCAAGGGTATCTCTCATAGTTTGCCCTTCTCCATTCCCGTAGCCAAGTGCATTACCTGCAGCAAGCCCAGGCAGTGGCTGCAGTTCCAGTGGAGCCTCATGTTGACAAACTTTACTATCTGCATTCCCTGGCTTTAAGAAATACAGTACAAACTCTGGACAGAACAAGCAAACAGGATCATGGTAAGGGTGTGGGAGTCAGGTTTAACAGAGCAGCTGTTCAAGCTGTTACATCATTGTGACTGAGGGCAAATGAATTATCAAATACTGAGAATACAGAGGAATCTCTGTGGACTGGTGTGGGGGCTCTCTGCCCAGCACAGACCAGTCAAAGTGATGGCATCTTGCAAGGGCAGCTAGAATCTCCAGCATTAAAATGGGCTTGATAACCTAGAAGGATGTGTATGAGAGGGAGAGAGATTATTTTCTCCATCAGTGAGATGGACGTTTGATCCAGAAGGCAGGGCAGTAAACAAGGCTGATCATGATTCCAGCACCTCTGGGAAGAAATAACTGGCCAAGAACTATGGGAATTGTGGATATTCCCTTTCAAACCAATGCCACTTTAATACGAGCTGTGTTTTGGAGGCAGTGTAAACTAAGGATTTACTAAGGATACTAAGGATATACTAAGTGATGGAAGGCATTGACTATTTATAGATTCTTTTCCAGCTTGGTGTGGCATCCTCCAGGGCCTGTTTTGTTCTGTGCTATAATGTCAGTTAGATTAACAATTTTATAAGCAGCTAAAAGTTTGACTGCATATCAAGGCAGCAATAGTATTTATGCTTTGTGTTATGAATTTATGATTTTATTAAATTAATATGGAAAACATGAATATTAATAAAAATATTCTTAATTTTTAATTAATATGAAAAATTGCCAAAACTATTAAAGAGGTTCTATGTATGGTTGGAATATATATATTTACAGTGGGAATGTATAGTATTTAGGCAAATATAACAAATTTTAACAATTTTAAGCAAACTGAAGGAATAACAGGGAAAGAGAGAATTCCCCGGCACAAAATGGCGCTCAACCACAGCGGGGGAGACTCGACAAGAACTGTAAATACAGAAGGCAATGAATTACTCACTGGGTTCTACCCCAAATAGGGGTCTGCTGCTGCTGTATTAGCCGTTGAGGCTTTTTGGGGCGCTCTCATGTGCCAAGCACTGCTGGTTGCCACGCCGTCTTCAATGGCTGGTCTGGCTGCAGCAGGACAGTAGGTGATACGATGCGATTTCTGCGAAGGGCTTCTCGTGTCTTCCTGGGTAAACTGAGGCAAGGCAAAAATTCTAGTTGCAAGGGGAAGCAAGGCTTGAATCCTAAGGCTCGTGGCTTCTCAGGTTTGCAGTGAGGAGGCTCATGGCTTCTATCCCAGGTTTTTGACCAGGCAGTTCGAGGCAGGGCAACTTGAGGCAAGGGAAATTAAAGCAAGTCAGGTCCAAGCAGACAAGGCGAGGTGACTAGAAATCAGCCTGTATATATATCTTGCCCGAGATTCCATTGGGCCAACAGGGCAACTGAAGCCAGCAAGCAGTTACCCAAGGAAAAGGGACTCTGCCAGGCTGTGGCCAAAAAGGGCAGAAACATAGGCCTGGTCTGGGAGAAGCAGTGGCCAGTACACCTGCTCTCACCCCAGGAGGAGGCTTGTTTACCCAGACATGTTGGGGCCTTTCTTTTGTCCTTTTTCCCGTGTTACCCCAACTCCTGCAGGAGGGAGGCAGGAGAGGGGGACCATGTCTAGACACATCAGGGTCTGTCTGGGATTGTGCTGGGCCCCTTTGGCCCTACCATCACACTTTGTTTCTCAACAGCTAAATTTTTCCCATTAGTTTTGTTATTTTTGGTTTCCATATGTATGAAAACATCTGCATGTGTGGAAGTTTAGAATGCCATGCCATTTAAAATGCCATCTACTGAACAAAGGCTGGAATAATATTCAGGATATCTTGTTTCATCAGGTAAAGTTTCTGGCCCCTTGTAGCTCAGATAGTTACTGACAACTGATTATTGCATATTGGTGTATTGATGCTGGGATGGGAAGAGCTGGGATTTGCAAAGGATGGTCATAAAGAACTTATGGAAGAGTGTTGGAGCAGTGTGGGGAGCGTGGTTAAATACCATAGCAGGAAGAGAGGGTTTCAGATTCGTGTTTTCTCATGTGACTGCCTGCACAATCCTATCTCCTCTTGCATCCTTTATGTTCTTAAAGGTGTTCCTTTTTCTTCATGGCAGTCTTTGCATCTGATTCCCACTTTTAAATGAAACCAGAACACCACCCCAAAACAACAGCGTGTAAATTAGTCTAAAACTGTCACTGAGTTGAGGATACCTAGTTGTGTCCCTTGTCCTTTCAAACTCACATGGCCCTGTGTGAGAAAGGGTTCCTGTCACCAAAGACCTCAGTGGTTTCCTCACACCTGCCTGTAAGCATAAAATAGTATTATGAAGAGAGGATGAAGCAATTAATGAGGTGTCCACATATGTATAGGAGTTCAAATATAAAACTGACTATTAAAATATACTTAGATTAATGTTTATAAAGATTAATGTTTCATGTGTGTTGAGCAGTAACAATAAATAATAAATCAACTGGTGATCCTACAAATCAACCTTTAATATTACTCTTTACGTAGCACAAATGATTTCAGTGTATTGTAAATCATCAGGCTGTAGTGGCACTAAATATTTTCCTGTGAGCAGCAGACAGATTCTGCTCCCCAGCATTTTAGGTCATTGTTTAATGATGGCCTACCTGTTCTTCTCATACCTCTTTTATTCTGCACATAACTTCTGTTCAGTGAAAGGAAAAGTTGGCTTTTTGAACTATCAGAGCAACTGGCCCTAAGGAATAAAAGAAAGCAGTCTCATACAGTCAAACGAATGCTAGAATCTAGTGAATTATATCAGCTAGAAATGCTCATTACTCAAGAGTCTGACAGAGCAACATTTATTTAATTGTTTCTATTCCCTACAAAGCTGTGGTCCTCGAAGAAGAAATGTCACAACTGGGGCAGGTATGCTGCTTAAGGACTGGCTTCAAATGGGCCTGAGAGTGCCGAGGAACAATCTGGACAATCTGAAGAGGAACAATTCAGTCTGAAAGAACCAGCAGAATTAATTTGGGACTCCCAGATTCCTGCCAGTCTTGCTTAACTGGCAGTGTCTAGAGCTTTATGTATTTCGTGCTAAACAAACTGTGAAAATAGCAAAGGATAGTACAGGAGAGGAAACTGATAATGAAAGTACTTTTCAGTTAATGTATATGAGGAAGGAATTTTAAGACATTTTGTCTTATTGATTATGGGGTAAGCAAATAAATGAGAATGAGAAAAAACCCCACAAGTATCTGAAAAATTTTAGCAGCATAACATTGGAAATAGTATATTATCCCTACAGGATGCATTTGTGGGAATAAGTAGTTGTAAGTATTGGAGTATTTTTTTTACATGATGTGCTTCAATATTTATTTAAGCCATTAGAAGTAATGAGACACTTTTATCCTTATGTATTGCTTTTCTAGTTAGTAGAGTGAGTGAAATCTTTTGTTCAGTCAGAGTATAGGTATTTCCGTCCTGAAAACTGCTAAAAAATTGCTCCACAGAGCAACATGAAACTTTCATTGATCTATCCATGGAGTGGAGTACCCTTGTGTAGAAAGATTTCAGTACATTAGATCATAACATCTATCAAGTTAACTGCATGTTTGATCTCTTGTTGCCCTTCTGGAAGGGATAATTTTAACCTCTTGCCCCTTACTTGTCCTAGAGCTGGAATTCACCTTTTTCTCCCTCCTGAAGAAAGAGACTTCAGATCATAGAATTCTTCAGATAACAAGATTTGCCATCTTCAACTATGTTGAACATCTTTGACTTGGGGATGACAAGAGATTTAGGCAGTAGTTTATTATCACTTATCTCACACAGAGTCTTTGAGAGGACTACAGTACATTGTATGTTTGTCAATGAATATGATTCCTAATCATGACTTCCTCTCAGTTGCTGGAAGATATATAGATTATCTGATGCCTAGATTAAATCACTAAGTTAATTTCATTTCAGGATCTTTCTTTGGCAGGCCTCTTGAAACACCTAAGATTGATGTATACTATTTTCACGGAAGGCAAAGCCTGAAAATGCTGCATGGCTACTTAGATTCAGTACTGGAAATGTTTCCTTGCCTTCCTTTTTTTTTTTTTTTTTTTTTTTTTTCCTACAGAAGGCTCACTCATCAAGCCAAGAAGATTCAGCTATAAATATTCCTTTATTACAAGACATAGTGTACAATTGATGTGCCTAATCTCAAGAACTAAATTCCAACATTCTGCAGTCACTGAAAAAAATCCAATCAAATTTAATAGTTTGAGAGTAAGTCTTTAGGTCCTCTCCTAGAAGAAAACAGGTCTACTTAGGCTTAACTATGCTCTTTGGAAAGGCATTAAATGTGGTTTGTACAACTTAGGCACATAAAGGGCAGAGATTATTGTCATGCTATGAAAAAACACAGCTTGTCCTGTATTTGGAGACTGAACAGGGCTGGTGAGTTCCAGTCTCCAGTCCATGTACCTGCCCATGCTTCCATCAAGGGAATAAAGTCAGAGAAATATGGGATATATTCCTACTCCCCATCTCTTTAGGTATCCTCCGAGACAGTTCAGTACCAAACACAGACAGAAAACATCAGATACCTGTGCCTTTACAAGAGGATGTATGTCTCTTCTGTACCTGGGTGTCGCAGAGGCACCCACTAAACAGACAGCAGCAGCCACCTGAAAAATGTACATTGATTGCAATTAATCTGCTCTCCTTCCAACACAATAAAATGACAGATTTGGATGTCAGTTGGGAAAATACTGTTGCACAACTAAATAAACTGCTTGGAGAGATGAACCAAAATGTGCACACACTCACTCAGAAAAGGAAAATCTGCCCACGGGTATACTCACTAAGTTGGGGGGTGAGGACTTCTTGGGTACCATTTTAAGGGAAGAAGATCTGATTGCTAAGCTGCTTCTGTGTGGAGAGAACTCAACTCTCTCCATAGCAGGACTCTGTTTATACCCTTGTGAGTTGTTGTGCTGTGGTCAATTTCTTAATTAGAGAGTTCTAGACCTAGAGGCACCAACAAACATCAGGGGTTATCAAGCTAATCCCTATCAGCTTCCCTGCTTTGTGTTGGTCAGGACCTTGCACTTGTGGGGGGGTCCAGTCATACCTGCCACACTGGTTCAATCCACTACTGTATTGAAGTGCTTGCAGCCTGTGCTGGGGTGACCTTGGGCAGCTTTCAGGCACCCATCAAGCCACTCTATACCTTCAGCAGCAGGACAAGGGGAGAAAATATGATAAAAAAGTTCACGGGTCAAGATTAAAACAGGGCACTCATAAAGCCAATGTATCTTTTAGCTAGGTTCATTTCTGATATCCTTTGCCAGAAACAGACATTTCTATCATGAGGGCAAGAGAACAAATAACAAAAATGGTTGTATATTCCAGTGTCAGGGATTCCCAAAATATTGGGATTGTATGAAATCGGGTGTGGATTAATTATATCAGTGGAAACAATGTCCAGTGATTTAGTGCTGGTCAGAGCTGCTCAACAAAACTTTTAGTGCCAGATGAGCTTACACAAGGAAATAAATCTGTTCTGGTAGAGAAAAAGTATATTTTTATCATTATGTTGAGAATACAGAAGAGACAGCTATGTTCTGGCTGTCACTTAAATTTTCCCTGTGGTGTCTCTGTGGAGACCTGTGGGGCTAGCTCACAAAATGCTGCCTTCTGAGACTTGGTTTGCTAGCTGGAGTTAGAGGCTGTATTTAGTGCCAGGAATCAAAAAGTCAACTTCCCACCACTTTACTACGTATATTCTGGGTTTTGGTGTTTTTTTTTTTTTTGAGTCAAACTACAACATTAATAAATGGTTTAACCACTTCACTCTTTATTTACCCTGGTTTCCTTGACAGTGAGCTTTTTACTGTCTCTACATTTTTATCTTTAGAATTTATTTCCCTGGCACTTCTTTTCCCCCAAGAATGTGATTTCTGGCTTTAGATGACATATAGCTGTGACAGCTTGTGGTTCTTCTTTCCCCATGTCAAGGATGAAGGCTGGGCTGGCCACTAAACAAGTGACAGATATTCTCTATTAACCCCTCTTCCTTCCCAAAGAGGGAATAGAAAGGGAATAAGGGAGAGAAAGATATTGATTGAAAAATAAAATTATAACTACTTTAATTACTAACAATAAAATGAAATCTATACAAAATCATTATTGAACCCATCTCCTCTGATAGCAATTATGTCATCATCACCAGTGATGCTGTAGCAGAAGTCCCAGACTGGACTCAGCAGCAGATGGAAACCAGATTCAGGAACTGGATTCTGTAACTGGGTTCAGGAGCACATGGGTTAGAATTAAAGGCAGAATGGACAGAGTCCTGTTTAGATGCCAGCCTTTGAAATAAATGAGCTTGACCCTCTTGATCCCTCAACTTTATACTAAATATGACATGTATGGAATGGAATACCTTGTTGATCAGTTTAGTGTCACCTGAACTGTCTGCTTCTCCCTGCAGGTGTGGCCTTTTACTCTAAACCCTGTTACGAATAAAGGGGAATAAGGCGAGAAATTAATAATAATATAGTAATGATTTATTAATTTGTTGCTGCTTCCCACATAACGTGATACAAAGGTTATAAAGGTTTGGTAGTTTGGCTGAGGGTATATCTTCACAATAGGAATAGTTACAAATAGTTTGAGAACGGTATTTGGAAGAGATAGATCCAAAACCAGCAATATTACCCCACTAACAAAAGGAACGGACTTCCCGGGGACCTTAGGAACGTATCAAATGCTCACATTGCTGTTTGCTGATTGTGGGAATTCCTCTTATCGTCCCTTTTTGTCAGAAAATCCTCCTGAACTGCTACTGCTGCTTAGTCCCCATGTTTGGTGGGGTGCAAAGACCCAAGAGAAGGAGCTCTCTCACTCTGCAGCTCACCCATTTTCATAATTTTGTCAGATTTTCACAAGAGAGCATGTCCAAAACCCCAACAGACAAAATAAGTGAGTGTCAAGAACAAATAAGCATCCGTTCTTTGCCTAGACATGTTCCAGCATGGGGTCTATCTTACTGTGCCCTGGCAGGGCACGTGAATTGAGGGAAGGGCCCATGTGAATTCTTACTGACCCACAGTAAGGGGGAGGTGTCTTCCCCTGGCCTCCTCTATCCCAGCTTCTCCACCTCCCCTGTCCCACCTTTGTGGACGGTGAGAGGCTTTGGATGTACTGGCACGCACCCCCAGTGCAGTACACAAGGTTTAGCAGTGACCTTGGGATACAAACCAGTCCTTGGTACTAACTGTACACATTGAGTGTTATCGCTACCAGAAGCAGACAGTGTCTGTGACAACATGCCATTAATGTCAGAAAGTGCAGTTAGAAGAGACCTGAGCTGAAAAGTAAAATTACCAAGCAGAATTTACTCTGTTCTAACTCAAACCAGGGCACCTCATTCTTTGAGACTGAGATATAAAAACAAATACAGCAAATTGCTCCTTCCCCTTCCCTGAGATCATCTTCCTTTCCAAACTGTTACAATGAATTATTTACCATGAGACATATTCACTGTGCACATATCTTAGCCATTTCTTTATTCCTGCTTCTCAGGTTTTCATACATTGTGGCTTAATGGACATGAGAGAACTTCCTTGGATGCAGGAAACTGGATGAGTGTACTCGGCCCCATCTGTCCTCGTTTGAGCTAGAATAGAACCAGTTCTCCATTAAGTGATTTTACTTTTCACTTCAGTCTCTTATAAAGTGACTACTTGCCAAAGTTAACGGCATATTTTTTGGACAGTGCCTGCTTCTAGTAGAGATAGCACTTGGTGTTTGTAGTTACTCCTAAGGACAGAAAGGCGTTTGCTTAAACTTTCTCCTATAGAAACCAAGGTCACTGCTAAATCCTGTGTGCTGTGTTGGAATTCCATAAGTAAAAGGGTCATAAGTAAGTAAAAAGGTTGCACATGCAGGGAGGTGCAGACAGGACAGTTGACCCAAAGCTGACCACAAGGTATTCCATTCCTTGTATATCATGCTCAGTATAAAGCTTGGGGATAACAAGGGTCAGGCCTTTATCTTCTTCTATGGCCAGAGTTAAGAGGGACTCTGTCCATACTTATACCTTCAATTGCAGTCCATGTGTTCCTAAATCCAGTTCCTGATTCTAGTTCCTGTCTGTCTCAGAGTCCAGTCTGGGACGTCCCCAGTGCCTGCCCTGCAGTATCAGTGGTAGTGGTAGTGGTCATCATCAGGGGATTCAATATTGGTTTTGTATAGATTTCATTATTTTCTTCTTATTATATTTTCTTTTTATTGTTACTGTTTCTTAAAGCTATTTTTTTTTCTTTTCTTTTTCTAATTCTCTCTCCATTATTCTCTTTCTCTTCCTTTTCTGGGAAGGGAAAGGGGTTAATAGAGAGCATATGTCATTTATTTAGTGGCCAGCCTAGCCTTAAACCTTGACACCATCTCAAGACAAACTTGGGCTCAGCTTTGCCTTGTGTCTTTCTCTGGCATCATGGCATCCAGCAAGGGTTCAGGGTTGTGGTCCACAAGGACTTAGGGCACACTCTAAGCAGGGATCCTTACCTGGACAGCTAGGTGATCATGTATCTGAGATGCACCATTACTAATATAAATGACAGATTCTGTATCTATCCATAGAGTGAGTTTTTTTCAGAATAACTTATGTTTTTTGAAAGTAGTTTTCCTATCTCCCTCTTTATCATCTTTGGTGCTTCTGCTGTCACAATTCTCAAATTGGTAATAAGTCAGTTGCAACAGCTTAGTGAATCTTTTTTTTTTTTCTTTTCTTATGCTTCTTTTTGCAGATGATGCTACAGCTGAAATTGAGAACAAGATTATAGAAGCTTTTGAGGTGTTTGACCATGAAGGCAATAAAACTGTGCATGTCAGGTTTGTAAATATCTTCACACTGAAAAATATGTAGAGATAACTCTCTCAACCTGCTTCTGCTTTGTCAGAAAATGTAATTGAAACAGTCTTTTTGGCTGTGATTGGACAATTATGTCTTTGCTCGTTTAATAGACATTTTGCATTGTTCAGTGGTTGAAGACAAACTGACTTGAGAGAGGGATGCTGGGACTCGTGGAGTAAAGAGTCAAGAGGAAGCTGTGCTAGACAAGAAAACTTGTCTGGTAGACATCTAGACTTCTAAGGCTAAAAATTATTACTAGCAAATCTCTGCTCTGATAGCTTATTGGCACTACAGGTCGTGGCTCCCATATGGATCCCCTTGCTTCCAGAGTGCTTCCTTCCCACTGTGTGTGGTGCTTACCAGCTCTCAGTAGGTGTCTCCAACTGCAATACATTCTGTGCAACCCTCTTCTTCTGGGGTAATGTGGGAGGTGCATGTTGCTCTGACAGATGATTTTAGGAGACTTGGAAGGAATTCACATATAAATTGATTATATAACTTACTACTAATATAATTAGCACAAAGATGATCATACTTGATTGCACTGAAAGTCCTTTTAGCTCAATAACCTCATCTGAACTACTAGTAGTTACCTGAGGGAGGAATATAAGGAACTGAGCAAAATATATAGTATTTCTTCTTGAGTTTTGTACATCTGCCACATATGATTTGAGTGGCACCTGTTTTTTTGGTGTATTTTTTGTTTGTTTTTGTTACTTTTTTTCTTTTAATGTGTGTTATGGTAAATAGCAAACAGTTGTTCTCTGTTAATCTTCTTGATGCTGTTAACTGTCTGTCACATCAGTTCTTCATCACAGTAGTTTTAGGCTGAAGAGTCTGGATGTGTTTAAGCTCTTAGAAGATGCTATGTCATGCTTTTGGCCATTCGGGGTTTTTTTTGTGCTTCTTGTTTAGCTTTCTCCTTTTTTGAAATAAGATGATCAGAGCTGGGGGAATGGGATGTACAGATGGGAGTCATGAAAAAGAACAGCATGCATTATTCCTTTAGCAAGCAATGTCATGGAAATACAAACAAAATACATGTCTGAGGGAGTAAGAAAAAATTCAGTGGAATATAAAAAAAATGGTCTGTTGGGCTGATCAGGGCATAACTGGCTACAAGATACAGAGCTAAAGGAAGTAAAATTTAAAAACTCTTGTTTTAAAAGTTTGGATATTTGACAGTGTTGCAGTAACTTAGTCTTAACGTAAACATCCATACACACAACAGTTAGGGCCTTTATTATAAAACATAAAACGTGTCTCACAGTGGTTCTGAAGTTGTGACAAGCTGCTGTCATTAAAGTTTATTGATGTAGTTTTTCATATTTCCAATTACTATTTTCACAAGAATCTCACCTGACCTTTTAATTAGAAATCAGGTTTTGACTGCAAAGACTACAAAGGACTATGAGAACTTGTTGTCATTAGATGTTCCTCAAAAAGCCAAATTGGAAAACATCTTTAAATGTTCCAAACATCTTTTCTATGTTATGGAGTGGACATGAGAGAGGTGCCACATTTTTATGTGATGTTTTTAGCACTGCATAACTCATGCCTCTAAATTTAAGAAATTATGGATACTATAGAAGTAAAAGTGTGTTTCAGTTATACTAGATGGGGAGAATTTCAGGATGTGTCTTCATGCTTAGTGGAGTTGTTGTTCTCTTACCCACAGGGCTCTTTAGGAATAGTGCCCACTTGTATCTCATTGGCTCATCCTCAGGGCTGTGCCTGATGCTCAGGACTGGGGCTGCCCCAGTGCTCCTGCCCCGACTGATCTCCTGACTGTGTGGTGGGTGGGCCCCGGGCTGCCCAGCCCTGCCCTGAGGTTCTGGGACAGCTCGGGCCACTACCACTCTCCCCCGGCCCTGGGGAGCCCTTAGCCCTCACTGTGTCATGACATACCTGTTGCTTATTTGTCATTTACATCTGCAGTACTGGCTGAAGATCTGTAGAATTTACTTACACTCCTCATGCTATTATATAATGAATATAGCTTGAGAAAATGTTACAACAATGAAATGATACAAATAGACTTAAAAAAAATTAGTCATTCAGACAGTCAGGAGAGGGGGCACTCAAAAGACTAATGTAATGAATGCACAATTTCATGTTAATTTCTTTCATAGCAGAGTTACTTATGAAGAACAACAATTTATTGTTTATTTTTTCCTAGGTTCATATGGCAGGGCTGTATCACAATAATGGGATTATTAATGGCTGATTGTCTTGTATCAGAAGGTGGCAGTACAGCACAATTCTTAACCACAATAGTAGACATATGAATGTTACTGCCTGGAATATCAGATTCCTGTGAATAACATGGAAAATTACCATGGTTTGACAAGCCAGCATTGGCATTGCATAACTCCTGATGCAAATACAAATCAGTAAGAAATTAAGTATAAGGAAGATGATATCACACACAGAGACTTTCAGAAACAGCAGCCAACAATGCCAGATTTTGCAAACTCTTTCAGGGCCTGGCTTGCCTTAGTCACATCACAGTTTTGCTGAGTGTGAAGTAAGGCACAGGAGATGATGGCAACCTTCCCATCCCTGACAGTCTCTAAGAGTTGTAGTGCAGGACAGCAGGGAGGCATGATTTGGGTTGTGTGTTTCTCCTGGGGAGGCAGAGAATATTTACTAGTATCTTGTAGCTGGAAAAGACAAGGGAGTGCAGGAGAGCATCAAAGACAGTATATCTGTACTAGAAATAGGATGCATGAACAAGGATTACAAAAACAGGACTAAATATCTGACTTCATTGAGGCCAGTGGGCAAACTTCCATTCATGTCCACAGGGAGCAAGGTTCCAGGGTCTTAGACTCAGTGGACAGAAAGCTATTTTACCCCTCCCCAAAGGAGTGAAATAAAAATGCTCCACAGAATTGGAAAGAATTAGAAATTTAAATGGAAATACTATTTACAAATATATACAGAAATGCAAAATACACAAATCCATATTCAGCCTTGACCCAGTTCTCCAACCTGTTTTTTTTCCCCAAAGCCTCACTAGGCCATCATCTTCCAAAACCTTTCCCCCAACCAGGCCAAACACCAGGTCTCAATGCTCCCCCCCCATACCTCTCTGCTTCCCCCTATGCCAGGCCCGACCTGTGTAGCTAAAAATTAGCTTTGCCAAGGCTGCAGAAGGCTGCAAACCTCCCCACACAAGAGAGAAGGGTTCACACTGGGAGCAGGAGAGGGGGAGAAAAAGGGCAGAACTGGCCATGCAGCCAGTTTATATAGAAGATGCAATATTATGGGATGAAATAACAAAATTTTTGTGTCCACCCCCTGGACTATCTGGTCCTTGGAGGACTTTTCTTTATGGTTAATACATCCAGTCTTAAACCCACAACATACACTGAGTCACTTGAGCAGATAGTTTTGCTTCTTAACAACTCTGTGTGTGGGCCTGAGTTTTGGTTTGTAACTATTTTTGTGCAGCCAGCCTTTTCCTCTCTCTCTTCTATCTATTGTAGTGCTTCTCATGTGTTTTCAGTCAGAATGGGAGCTTCTCAGGACCTATCAGAGGGGGCCAAAGACTGACCCGTGTAATTCTATGTGTGCTTGGTGTGCCACATTTGGAACCTTACTGACCTTACTGTTACAAGATGATTTTATAAAAGTCATTGCTTTATATATCTACCATTTTTTATTAGGCAATATAATTTTTCCACCAAATGTACTGCTCATCTAGTGACTTAGATGAGGGGATAGAGTATACCCTCAGCAGGTTTGCTGATGATACAAAACTGGGAGGGGTGGCTGGCACACCTGAAGGTTGTGCTGCTGTCCAGTGAGATCTGGACAGGCCAGAGAGCTGTGCAAAGGTGAACCTCATGAAGTTCAATAAGGACAATTGCACAGTTGTGCACCTGGGGAGAAATAACACCAGGCACCAGTACAGACTAGGGGTCATCCTGCTGGAAAGCAGCTCCAAAGAGAAAGACCTTGGCATCCTAGTGGAAGCAAAAGAACAAATATGTTCTTCCAAAAAGCTACAGAATTTTTAATGTGTCTAAAAATAAACATTGCTTATGATAAACATGATATTAAAAGTCCACATACAGATGCTTGTGCATGCTTGTGTATGCTTGTGTGCTTGTACTGCACATTCCTATACACAAGGTCTGAATTGGTATTTGGATTCTCCACAGTTTACTGACAAAGATATTCTTTGTTTCAGAGAGATTGGTTTAATTGTCAGGTCACTGGGTTGCTTCCCAACTGAGGCAGAACTACGTGAACTGCTTGCAAAGGTAAATATTTAGACCTTCTGTAATTTTTTCCAATTTTAAACTTGCACAACTTTAGCCTTTCTGCATTGCTGTGTGGGAAACCTAAGCTCTTTTCCCAGAGGTTAGGAGTGTCATGAAAGTGATTCAAGCAGGCAATCTCTCAAGTTGCCCTGAAGCAAGCCTTCAGGCTGATGAGGTAACAACGTGGATGGGTTAAAATGAGGAGTCTTTGACTCTTTCACCACAGAAGGTCACTGTGACACTGCCAATGTGGAGGGTCATTTATAGAAAATGGAGAAAAAAATGGTTTTGACTAACAAAAAAGAATGTCCTAAACCTCAGCTGGATTACGATATCCGAGCCCTAACCATCTCTCTCTTCTGCACATGCTATGGACACACACTGCCTGATTAAGTAATAAAAATTTGTTCTTGAGCAGGTGTTAAAATTATACATCAAATTTCAAAAATACACAGAGGAAAGACCTGCTGATCTTTTCCCTGCATCCTGTTATTGCTGTCTTATAGCGAGGCCTCTCAATTTCTGTCCTTCATGAAATGTCTCTTAGTCATGAGATTTCTCCGTTAAGTCATCTTTTCTTACTTAACTTTATAAGTACAATTCAGACATAAAACCTTCCTAGCGGTCCTCCCATTCTCCCAGTGATGTGCAAGGGTGAAGAACTTCAATCACATTTCTTTGTATTTTTTCCTACATTTAATTTTATCTATTTACCTTATGCTTGTAATAGAAAGGGTAGTGTGCTGTTGACTTGGCAGGCTATGGTTAATAAATTGGACAAAGAAGTAGGAAAAAGACTTCACATTATTTTTTTGCAAACTGATGTGCTGCCTTAAGGAATGGAGAATGCTGGGGCTGCAAGATGGGGGAAGGACTTTATCTTTTTCATGTAGAGGTCAGGATACTGGGAATGAATCTCTCTTTTCTTGCTGTCCCCAGCAAAATTTTGAATGGTTGCAGTAGTAGTCTCTCCTTAGTAGGTTTGTCTGGTCTCTTGTTGATCAGAATTTAGTGAGAAATCTTGTGCTAAGCTTTGTGAAAGTGATGTAGCTGCTTCAGGTGATGAAGCGCAGAAACCCATCAGAGGAGAAAGCTCCTTTAACATGATACTGCAGTCTGTCAGCTTTGATTCTGTACTCTCAGTACCAGACTGTCCCATCTCCCACTGACAAACAAGACAAAATTGAAAGAAAAATTATGGTGCTTAATATAGACGATATTTTCAGTGTCCCACAGAGATTTTCTTTTTGCAGCAAATGAATAGTGCAACTGACTCAAGACACAGAATTGAGAAAAGGAAGGGGATGCTTTGACACCCCAGCCTGCGCCCCAGGTCGAGGGGAACTAGGAGTGTTTAAGGATTGCTTCCCTCTTCCAAAGAGATTGGACTTCCTTGTTTTACAGTGTTACTGAAAATTTGAGACAAGTAGTACGTAACAAAATACAATGCAAAGCAGCTATGTTGTACCTTTTCATACAATACTGTAACATGTATACAATTGTTAATTATAAGGATATTACAGTCCAAACACTACAAGAAGAAAGAATATATTCAGGAGTAACCTTGAATATAAATGAACCTGTAAGATCACTGAACTGGAAATTAAATCTCAAAGAATATCTCATGGTGCCTGTAAATGAAACCATGGCATACGTTTAATACCAGAAGAATACTGTCTTCTTCTAGAACCCTTGATGTATTATGCTAATCACAAATATGTATTAATTTATATAAGATACATTGAGTATGGTAATACCATTTTATCTTAATCTAGATAAAATAAAAATTGTCTGTGTTTGCTGGCTTGTAACCAAGCTATTTCTCCAGTATTTTTGCCCATGTATTTCTCACTCCTTGTGTCTTTCAGTCCTTTCATCTTCCTATTAGCCTTATTGCAGCTAAACTATCGTGTGTTGCTTTCAAATTATCTGTATCTGTCAAATCAACATTCATGTAATTATTTTATCTCTTAAAATTATATATTGTTTTCTATAACGCTTTATGCTAACTTCTATACTTATAATCTTTAGGGCTTCTTACAAAGTTTAGATTAAATGATAAGCCTAGAGATAGTGAAAGCTAATCTGAGGGTTACTGCAATGCTTGTGTGATGGTTTGAAACTGTCTTTTTAATTTTTCCTTGCAAAGTTCAGAACAGAGAAAGTGAAAGAATGTAAATAAGTCACTACTGGGTGTAAGAAAGCAAAATAACGATTGTTCTAAACACTTCCATTGGATAGATAGAAATGTTTAAGAACTATTACCCAAAACAAAGTAGGCATTCTGCACATTCTGCATTCGGCAGTGGGGGCAGTTGCTGGGCTGTCTGGCTGCTGTTTCTTCTTCTCTTCTGGCTGAAGATAACACACTGACCTTGGCAGCTAAGTTAACAGCTTTCTGCTCTAACTAAACTCTGCTTCTCTGTCCACGGGGGTCTGGGGGGGGAAGCTCCTGGGAGAGGGAGGCCCCTTTGGGAGGGTCCCCTTGGGGGGAAGCAAAGGGAGATCGGTTGTGCTTTTCTGTTGATTGTATATATTTATGAATGTTGTGAATTTTGTATATTTGTACATATTCATTGCATTTCATTGTAGATTTTAGACTCTGCTTGTAAATACAGCTTTTCATTTGCTTCCAGACTGAGCTAGCCTGGTTATTGTCGGTGGGGGGGGAATTTCAGCTCACACTGACACACTTTTTAGTTTTGGCGCTCCAACTCGGGGCTTGATTGCTTGTGATTTATTTCTGCTCAGATTAGGAAGCAAAATGAAGCTGTTTTGGATTTTGAGTAATTTTATTTCATCTATTTTTGGTGTGATTGTTTACAGATGGGCTGTTTCCTGCATGATAGACAAGATTGTGAGATATGTGGCATATAAGTCATTTCTTTGGGTTAAGAACAAGTTACTGAATGTTGGTGAATTCTGTTGTGGTCTTATTGGGCTAAGAAGCTATGGTAACTCAACTATGGATCTGCTAGCAGACACATATGAGTTTGTTACTCCTCTTACAACTACAGAGGGTCCTTGGAACCAGTGGTACCCTAGATATCTTGTACTAGCCTTAATCTTAATTTTGTTGCTTCTTGGAATAATCATATGGCTAGTGATAGCACTGTGTCAAGAAAGACATAAGGCTACTTGCTCTTCCAACTCTGCTGTGAATGTGAAAACCAAGCCAGTAAATTTGGTGGCCACTGTAACCAGAAAGCGTAAAGGAGATGCAGATACTGCAGGAGATGGTGCAGATGGAGATGAGGGTCCTTCTACTCAGGGTCCCTCTGTTAAGAAAGATCCTTCTGATGAGGAAGAGAGGGTTAGCCTTAAAACTCTGGTAGACCTCTTGAGACCCCACATGGATGATGGAGATGTAGGTCAGGATGTAGACCCTGGTAGATTAGCAACTGCTGACAGAGCCTCTGAACTCAAGGAAATTCAACGGTGGATTACAACAGGATTATGGGGACAGCGACCTCAGGATGATGATGATGATGATGATGAGGATGACATACAGTCAGCTAATGCACCCAGACAGGAAATTAGACATGTGAGGAAGGATTACATCAGAGGAGATAATGAGCCAGTCCTGTCTTGGCTAGCCAGGTGTTTTGATATGGGAGCCCCAGCATTGGTGGTAGGCGACAAGTCGGCCTCTCAGTTGGGGATGCTCTCAAAGGATACAGGCATAGACAGGCATCTAGGCAAGTGCATTGGTAAAGTTTCTCTGTGGGCACGCCTCCTACTGGCAGTCTCGCTGAGGTACCCCAGCAGAGATGATTTACCATGGAACCTTAAGCCTTGGACCACAATAGCTGAGGGAATCAAGTGTCTGAGAGAGTTTGCTGTGAGAGAAGTAATGTATGGAGATCATAAGACTCTGAATCCTGATGAAATTCCTGTTGGAACAGGCCTTGCCAAAAAGCTCATTAAGCTTGCTCCTCCTAATTATGCTACTATTCTGGCAAGCAGGATTGTGGCAAGAAATTATGGTGGAGTGCCTCCTACTGTTGGCCATTTCACTGACCAAATGAGGCAGTTTGAGGATAGTCTCGCACGTACTTCTTTGGTTTCAGCCATTGAAACTTTGTCTGGAGAAATGAAGAATTGCATGAAAGAGCTGAAGGAGGAACTTAAAACCTCCATATCCAACTTGATGAAGGGGGATGATTCTAATTCCTCTTCCTCCAGATGGATACAAGTTTCAGCTGTTAGGAACAGACGTGCTCCAAGAAGGCCATTCCAGAATAGGTCAAACCAAAACAGACAGCAGAGGCAATCACGTGGCAGTATCTGGATAACTCTGCGTGATCAGTTTGGTGAGAACATGAACAGATGGGATGGTCAACCAACTTCTGATCTTTTCAAGAGGTTACGGGAGCTGCAGAGGGGCAGATCCCGAGGTAGCAATACCAGGAGGGTAGCTGTCGCTTCCTCAGTTTCCCAGAACAACTCTGATAGCTCCAACAGTGATCCTAATTCTGGTGCTGGACATTGTGCCAGCTGTACATGTGGAGGTAATCCCCACCATTAGGGGTGCCCTGCCTTCCGCCAGGGGGAGGTAAGGGATAATGGAGATAACAGAATCTATTGGGATGTGTACATCCAGTGGCCTGGCACTTCAAAATTTCAGAAGTACAGGGCCTTGGTTGACACAGGAGCTCAGTGCACCATAATACCATCAAATTATCAAGGGGGAGAATCTATAACTATTCAGGGAGTCACTGGTGGATCTCAAGAGTTGTTTAAGATAGAGGTTGATATAAGTTTAACTGGGAAGCAGTGGAAGAAACATACTATTGTAACAGGTCCTAATGCACCTTGTATTTTGGGAATTGACTTTCTGAGAGAAGGGCGTTTTAAAGACCCTAAGGGTTACAAATGGGCTTTTGGAATAGCAACTGTAGAAATTGATGGAGGAAAATTGAAGTTGTCTGTCAGACCTGAGCTTTCAGATGAATCTGCAGTTGTGGGACAACATGAGATAGAGGATGTAAAGCTGCCGGTTGCTTCTCAAACTGTGCATCACAGACAATACAGAACCAACCGTGACTCTTTGGTGCCCATTCAAAACTTGATTCGTCAGCTGGAGAGTCAGAAGGTCATCAGCAAAACTCATTCACCTTTCAACAGTCCAATCTGGCCTGTGAGAAAGCAGAATGGAGAGTGGCGTCTGACAGTTGATTTCCGTGCCTTGAATGAAGTAACTCCACCCATGAGTGCAGCTGTACCAGACATGATGGAACTCCAATATGAGCTGGAATCCAAGCAGGCCAAATGGTATGCTACCATAGACATTGCTAATGCTTTCTTCTCTATTCCCATAGCAGAGGAATGCAGGCCTCAGTTTGCTTTCACCTGGAGAGGCATTCAGTACACATTCAATCGTTTGCCCCAGGGGTGGATTCACAGTTCAACCATCTGCCATGCAGTGATCCATGATGCTTTGGAGAAAGGTGGAGCTCCAGAACACATTCAGTTCATCGATGACATCATCGTCTGGGGTGAGACTGCTGATGAAGTCTTCGAGAAAGGTAATAAAATCCTTGACATTCTCTTGCAAGCTGGTTTCGCTATCAAGCGAGACAAGGTGAAAGGACCTGCCAGAGAAATCCAGTTTCTGGGAGTGCGGTGGCAAGATGGTCGCCGTCACATCCCAATGGATGTGATAAACAGAGTCTCCACCATGGCAAATCCCATCAACAAGAAAGAAACTCTGCGCTTCCTAGGCATAGTGGGATTTTGGAGACTGCACATTCCTGGATACAGTCAGATTGTGAAACCTCTCTATGATGTGACTCGAAAGAGAAACAGTTTCCAATGGGGTCCTGAGCAACAAGCAGCTTTGACCAGATCAAGCGAGAGGTAGTCCAAGCGATGGGTCTGGGACCTGTCCGAACTGGTCCAGACATTAAGAACATTCTGTACACAGCTGCGAGTGACAATGGTCCAACCTGGTGCTTATGGCAAAGAGCTCCAGGGGAGACACGAGGACGTCCTCTTGGTTTCTGGGGTCGTGGCTACAGAGGCTCAGAGGCAAACTACACTCCAACAGAGAAAGAGATTTTAGCTGCTTATGAAGGAGTGAAAGCTGCTTCTGAAGTGATCGGAACTGAGTCACAACTTCTTCTAGCTCCTAGATTGCCAGTTCTGAATTGGATGTTCAAAGGCAAAGGTTCTTCACCACATCATGCAACAGATGCTACCTGGTCTAAGTGGATGGCTCTGATAACACAGAGAGCTCAAATGGGAAATCTCGAAAGGCCTGGTTTGGTGGAGGTGATCACAAACTGGCCAGAAGGCACAAGCTGTGCTAAACCTCCAGAGGAGAGAGTAGCTCGTGCTGAGGAAGCTCCTCCTTACAGTGATCTGTCTGATGATGAAAAGAGATATGCTTTGTTCACAGACGGTTCCTGTCGTCTTGTTGGGAACAAGCGGAGATGGAAATCTGCAGTGTGGAGCCCAACGCACAGAGTGGCAGAAGCGAGAGATGGAGAAGGAGAATCCAGTCAATTCACAGAGGTAAAAGCTGTCCAGCTAGCTCTTAACATAGCTGAACGTGAGAGATGGCCAAAGCTTTATCTCTACACCGACTCGTGGATGGTAGCCAATGCCTTGTGGGGTTGGCTGAAAGACTGGAAGAAGAATGGCTGGCAGAGGAAAGGAAAGCCAATCTGGGCTGCAGATCTGTGGCAAGACATTGCTGCTCGCATTGAGAGAATCCCAGTGAAAGTGAGACACATCGATGCTCACATTCCTAAGAGCAAAGCTACTGAAGAACAACAACACAACCATCAGGCAGATCTAGCTGCAAGAGTTTCCCAGGTGGACACAAACTCTGATCCTGATCCTGATCTTGACTGGAAACACCGAGGTGAGCTGTTCTTAGCTCGGTGGGCCCATGACTCATCAGGATATCAAGGCAGAGATGCAACCTACCGATGGGCTCGTGACAGATCCATTGACATTTCCATGGATGCTATCACATAAGTCATCCATGACTGTGACGTTTGTGCTGCTATTAAGCAGGCAAAGCGGATCAAGCCCTTGTGGTACGGTGACCGATGGTCCAAGTACAAGTATGGTGAAGCCTGGCAGATTGACTACATCACTCTACCTCGTTCTCCATCTGGTAAGCAGTATGTGCTGACTATGGTAGAGGCAAGCACTGGATGGCTGGAAACTTATCCAGTTCCTCATGCAACTGCACGTAACACCATTCTTGGCCTGGAGAGACAAATCCTGTGGAGACACGGAACTCCAGAGAGGATTGAGTCAGAAAACAGAACTCATTTCAAGAACAATCTTGTAAAAAACTGGGCCAAAGAGCACGGCATTGAGTGGATATTCCACATTCCCTACTATGCACCAGCTGCAGGGAAGATCGAACGCTACAACGGTTTGCTGAAAACCACTCTCAAAGCCATGGGGGGTGGATCCTTGAAAAACTGGGAGAAACATTTAGCACAAGCAACCTGGTTGGTGAATAGTAGAGGTTCAGTGAATCGAGCTGGACCTGCCCAATCAGATTTGTTGCGAAAGGAAGAAGGTGATAGAGTTCCTGTTATCAGAGAAAAGAATCTGTTAGGCAAAACTGGGTATTTTCTCCTTCAGGAGAGGCCAAACCTGTCCGAGGGGTGGTTTCTGCTGAAGGTCCTGGTCACACCTATTGGGTGATGCAAGAAAATGGTGAAATTCAGTGTATTCCACAAAGAAATCTAACTTTGGCTGATAGAGGTTAAATTCAGAGTGTTGCGCAGACACAGCATCGCGCCCAAGAGGAGAGTTCATGAGATCTACGGTGCACGAACCCTGAGAGCCCTGAGTCACCTGAGAGTCCCTGTTCCTTTCTTCGCTCCATCTGCGAGGAAACAAGCTGTTTGCTGTTTTTCCTGTGATTTGACTCTTTTGAATCATCTACATCTGAGATAGCCGGAATGGACTATGGTCTTTATTCACCTATTGTTGTAGATATTATTTTAGATTAGATAAATGATAGTAGCAGCCAATGGAATTGTTTAGAAGGGGTGGACTGTGGTGGTTTGAAACTGTCTTTTTAATTTTTCCTTGCAAAGTTCAGAACAGAGAAAGTGAAAGAATGTAAATAAGTCACTATTGGGTGTAAGAAAGCAAAATAACGATTGTTCTAAACACTTCCATTGGATAGATAGAAATGTTTAAGAACTATTACCCAAAACAAAGTTGGCATTCTGCACATTCTGCGTTCGGCAGTGGGGGCAGTTGCTGGGCTGTCTGGCTGCTGTTTCTTCTTCTCTTCTGGCTGAAGATAACACGTACTGACCTTGGCAGCTAAGTTAACAACTTTCTGCTCTAACTAAACTCTGCTTCTCTGTCCACGGGGGTCTGGGGGGGGAAGCTCCTGGGAGAGGGAGGCCCCTTTGGGAGGGTCCCCTTGGGGGGAAGCAAAGGGAGATCGATTGTGCTTTTTCTGTTGATTGTATATATTTGTGAATGTTGTGAATTTTGTATATTTGTACATATTCATTGCATTTCATTGTAGATTTTAGACTCTGCTTGTAAATACAGCTTTTCATTTGCTTCCAGACTGAGCTAGCCTGGTTATTGTTGGTGGGGGGGAATTTCAGCTCACACCGACACAGCTTGATGCTTGAAGTCCCAGATTCAGTGCACTGCCCTGCCACAGATCTCCTGCATAGCTCTGGAAGCTGGTTTTATTTCGTTGTGACTCAAGTCCCTAAATGTTATGTGGGCCATAATAATATGGCTGTGAGAGCAGAGATACAAACATAATGAGTACTTCAACACAGTAGCTGTGGGAGCTGTGCATGTACTCAAAGGAAAGAGAGCAAAACTCACAGAGTTTGAACAAGCAAATACTTGTTACTTTCGCAGTCCTTGTGTGAAGGGGAGGAATTAAAGAAAAACATAAATGGGAAATGAGGTGTAGAACAGGAGTGAGTATGAGGAAGAGAATGGATACATATATCTGGAAATCTGAATACTTGCTGACTTAAGTGAGGTTAATATGTTAAATATATTCATGTATCTATCTTGTGTTAGAAATAGGATTAATTTTAACAGTTCAAGATATTGCTGGGCATGTAGAGCCACTGAAATGTGTTCTGTGGTGCCTAGAGACATGGTTTAGCAACGGACTTGGTAGTGTTAGGTTAATAGTTGGACTTAATAATCTTAAAGGTCTTTTCCAGCATAAACAATTCCATGAATATATGAAATGGAAGTTGTTCTATCCAGACCAGAGGACACTGAGGTTGCTCATCACTTCCCAGGACTAGGTCCATTGTCAGGAAGGACATGGGGTACTTTCTGAAGGCAAATGGGGTGGGTTGAGACTACGCCCCAATAAATTCCTAAAATAGTTATAGACTGTCTCTTGACAGTTTGATGGTATTAAGGTGCACTGAGCTCCTGTGTCAACCAAGGCCCTGTACTTCTGAACTTTTGAAGTGCCAGGCCACTTAATGAACACATCCCAACAGATTCTGTTATCTTCATTTTCCCTCTCCTCCCATTGGCAGGAGGCAGGGCACCACTAATTCTGAGCATTGCATGTACAGTTGGCACAGTGCTTAGTGTTAGAACCATTGCTCAAGCGACTGGAGTTGTTCCAGAAAACTGAGGTAGTAGCAGCTACCCTTCTGGTATTGTTACCTCTGGTTCTGCCCCTCTGCAGCTCCTGCATTCTCCTCAGAAGAGCAGAAGTGGGCTCACCATCCCACTTATTCATGGTTTTACCAAATTGATCATGCAGGGTTATCCAAAGACTCCCAAATGATTGCTGCTGTCTGTTTTGGATTGGCCTAGTTTGAACTGGCCTTCCAGGAGGATGTCTATTTCTGACAGCTGAAATTTGCATCCATTCAGAACAGGAAGGAGTGATCTCATCCCTCTTTGCCAATTTGGATATGGAGGTTTTAAATTCCTCCTTCAGCTCTTTAATGCCATCCTTTATCTCTCCAGCCAGGTTTTTATGGCTGAGACCAAAGAAATATGTTTAAGACTATCCTCCAACTGCCTCATTTGGAAAGTACAATAACCCCGTATCTTCTTGAGACAATTCTGCTTGCCAAAATACCTGCATAGGAAGGAAAAGCAAGTTTAATGAGTTTCTTGGCAAGACCTGTTCCCACAGGTACTTCATCAGGATTCAGCATACCATAATTTCCATAAATTATTTCTCTCTCAGCAAACTCTCAAACGCTTGATTCCCTCATCGATTGTTGACCACTTCTGTGGGTTCCAAGGTAAATCATCCCCGGATGGATACTGCATCAGCGCTGCTTGGAAATCCGCAGCTGGTTCGCAGAAGCAGACGCGGCTAGCACAGGAGCAGCACTCTGGGACCGCGCTCCTGCCGCCAAACTCGCTTCCATTCCGGCCACTGCCGGCGGAAGTCTCTATACCTTGGTAATGGCGGACGGAGGCAGAGCTGTTGGCGGAAATGTCTTCCGCTCGCTAGCCTCAGTAATGGTGGTAGGCGCAGACGCCATTCCATAAAGCAGAATGTCTGACCCACATTTTTCGCAAGTAAGCCTATTAAGGTCAGTGTTCGCCCTCAGGATTTTGCCACAGCTCCTACTGCTCGCAGCCGAGTTTGCTGCCACTGCCTGTGCAGGCTGCTGGCAGAGCTGCTCCCCCACTGGCTTTTCACAGCACCGCTGCCGCTTTTGGTGGTTTTGCTACTGTTTTCCCTATTTCCGTAGGGAACCACTCCACATCTCTGTACCAAATCTTTTCTGCAGTTGGTTTGGGAGAAGGCCCCCGTGCTACTTGCAAGGACTCTGTAGCTTGCTGTTTCAGCATTCGGCGACACTCGCCGGCCCCATGCCACGGTCCTGCCGCTCCCCCTGCTGTGACTTGAAACAGATTAATTAACTCCTGCCTGCCTGCTACCGCCTGCAGAAAAATCAAAAACTTGCCTACCTTTGCATCTCTCTCTCTCCAGAATGCTATTATAACAACAAGGAACAACAAATTCTGGCATAGAAGACAGACTACTGTCAGACTCAGGTCCCCAACAAAACTTTCAGTTACAGGAACACTATATTCAAGAAACTCAGAAGGAATACTTACAGAAATGTTGCCACATCCCCCATAACCTATAAATCCAAGGCAATAATCACCAAGCCTTCCACCAAACACTGCTTTCACCCAACATATGCTTTCTGGCAACATATGCGTAGGTGTAAGAATACACAAGTATAAGAATACGTAAGTATAAGAAATCAGGTACTGATAAAACAAAAATGATACAATAGGGGCAAAAAGAGGCCAGAGAAGCCAAAATAGCTTCATTCTTGCTTTCTTAACCTTAATATTAATTAATCAGTTGAGCAAAGCCCTGAGACGGGTGCCAATTAAAATGTGGTTGGTTGAGACTATGCCCCCAACAAATGTGGAGAATTACCCCCAAAATAAATCACCAGCCTAGCCCAGTTGGTTCAAAGCAGAATGAAGCTATATTTACAAAGCAAGTAAAATGTAGAAATACACGATGCAACGAATATGTACAAAATATATTTACATAATTTACAATTTAGAAACAACACAAGGTTCCCCTTGAATTGTTTCCAGACCCCTCTGGACAGTCCAGGGGGGCTGCTCACAACCACCTCCCTTTTCTCTTCCCTGGTACCTTCAAAGATACAACACAAAATCAGTTCAGGCAGCAGAAGGTCAGGAAAGAGAGATAAGGGAGCAAGCTGTGCAAGCCGCAGAGAGCAAGAGACAGAACAGTTTATGCAACTAACTTTTATCCCAGTCTGCAAGCAAATGGAATGATACAGACATAGCTATGTTGTTATTTTGCACCCAATTGCTAACTTTATTTACCTTTTACTATTTTCTATTCAAAGTCTCTGGAATTTTCCTAGGCATCAGCCTAAAACTGTAACAGCAAAATACAAATAGTACACCAACAAAAAGGGACAGATCTCAATGATATGGGTCAGCAAGAGATGACCACTTCAAAGTCATTGGCTACATTTAGCTCTGAAGTGAGTGCTCCTGGTATGAGAATTAGGATGACCTTCAGCTGTTTGGGTGAGCAGATTTGATGGGTTTTTTTTGCTCTTAAATATGGTTTATGTAGCTTATCCTCTTCACGGATGCTTTGGGTCCTTGCTTTTGCTTGTCTTGCTTAATATAATACGTATCTATCTATTTCCAATAAATAGCTATCCATACTTTTTTTTTCCTGCCTGTGTACTTCTGACCTAATACTAATTGAGGCACAAATGTCCCCTAAAAACAACCTATGTACTTATACATCTCAATATTTGTGATGCATGGAATAGTTCCACACATTGAGTGACTGTTACATCACTGTGAAGAAGTTTTGCCTGGTGCTTTGTTACATCGTTTCTTTCAATCAAGTGGTAAAACAAATGATGGTCAAAGGCACCACTTGATACAGCTTCATTTCCTTGCTAAAGATTCCTTCCACTAGGCTTACCAAACAAGGTAAAAAGGTGCTTTTTCAAGCCAATTTCCACTCTAAACAGCAAGAGGTGATGGCTGCCTGTTTTTAGCAAGCAAACACCTTCACAAACACTGGAGACCGCCACTAGCAAGAGAGCGACTTGGGACAGGCGTGGTGAACTCTGCTGAGTGGTGCTTTATTTTGGTTTCTTTTGGGGGCCTTTTGGGCTTCTTTTTGGTATTTACGAGCTGTTGTCTTTAGGAATGTGCAGATTTTCAAGCTTTGGAATGAAGGTTCTGACTGCATGAATACTGCCTTCAGCTCCAAAGTTGCTTTTTCAGTTGTTTCTTGGCAATGAAAATAATGAGTGACATTTCTTTAAAGAATCAAGGGCTGGTAACTGCTGCTTTTTCTGATTTTATATGTCCCATATTTCCAGATCCAAAACATTTCTGTTCCTTAACATGCAAGGCATCTAGGGCAGTGGCTAATGCAGCCATCTCAGCTAATTTCTTCCCATTAGATTCTAATACTGAGAACTGAACAGGCTGAAAAATTATTTGTGCAGTGTGATTAATATCAAATGGACACAACAAATATGTATCTATAACATGCAAAAGCTGCATCATTTCACTTGAATTCACACCATACTTTGCTACTGTGGATCGCAAATCCTGCACAACTTTCCAGCCCAAAACTTGGTGGTTATCTTGCTGACCAGTCCCTAGAGGTGCTTTTTCCACAGGAAAAGCCATAGGCTCACTAGAGTCATCAGAAACACTCATAAGGGAATGCGTCTGCCCTGGAGTGGTGATCATATGCGGCGTTTCCAGCTTTTCCACTAAATCCCAATCACTCTCTGCAGCAACTTTTCTGATGAACCTGCTGCCAAAATCTCGCTGGCAGCTGGGTGTGTGTGTGTGTGTGTGTCACTGTTACACCACAGGTGGGCAAAGTCCATGGAGTAGACACACCGAGAGGTCGACGTCCCCCTCCCCCCACAATATTTTGTAGCTGCACACTGAATGAAAACTCCCTTCTTATTTTTCTCCTTACCGTCAGACAGCAAAGGAGAAAACTGCTGCTGCCTCTGTGGATCATTAGGCTCATTACACTCCTCCTTTATCAAGTGTCCCTTCAACTGATCATTTGGAGATTGATAGACCAATGGTAACTGAGCAAAGTCGTGGGGACTTTTCCATTTCATAGGGATTTTAAGCTGCTCATTAGGATAGGGATATTTCTGCTCACCGGTGCCCTTTTCCTCCTGCGCTGATGGAGTGACTGGGTGGCTGGATCCCGGAGGGGGGGGAGGGAGGGGGGGGGGGGCGGAGCAGAAGGTGCTGGCATGTTCTCTACCGCTTTAGTTATCTCCCCCACACCCAACTCAATTTCCTTTTCCTTTAGCTCCGTTTTCAGTTCCTCCTTCTTTTTATCTTGCTCTCGCTTGGTATCTTTTAGCGTTTCATTAAGTATTCGCCAGGTAGTAGCCATATCTACAACTTCTTTATCTCCTTTCGATATAGCATCCCATAAATGACTACCCAGCTTCTGCTACACAGCAATGCTAAGGGCAGTGCTGCAGGAGGGCTCAAATCCGTGCTGGCTACCCCATAAAAGCAGCCTTCTTAAATCGTAGTCACTAACATTTACACCTCTACGTTTCAGTAACGTTTTCCAGGTTCTGCGGACTAAGTTCTCTTCTTTTGTTAAATTCTGTCCCATTATGTTCCTAGTGGCTCACCTTAATAGGTGTCAAGGTTCAGGTCCGGACCAAGCAGATTCCCCTCTGCTCTCATGCTTCACCAGGCTCCGCCACTGCCGCAATCGCCAGCGGCCTCACCAATCACATCGGGGTCACCAGATGTCGCTGTTGTGGCAGACAGAGCGACACATACACACTTGTAGTCGTAAACAGAGTAGAGCATTTATTGGTTTTAGCAACACCTATTTATATGCTTTCTATGCTATTGTGGCTACTTTCTAATTGGTTAACAGGTTGTTTTCAGTATTCTTATTGGTTATTGCCATATTGCTATGGTTATTGCTATTTGTGTCGAGCTACACAAAGGTAAAATTCAAACATTTTATCTCACAGTTTCCTAGGTGCTCTCCATCCTTGCAAACTATCTGTATCAATTCTGCTCCGGGACTTTCCAAGTCTTTATGGATACACAGTGATCTGTCCAAGGTTAATTTCTTCTTTCTCAGGCAAGAGATCCACAGTCTCACAGTAGCTTCCTACAACCTCCTCTCTTTATTGGATTTGGAGGGAAATATTGTAACTAAAGATGAGGAAAAGGCAGAGGTACTAAATACCTTCTTTGCCTCAATTTTCAACAGTAAGACAGGAGGGCTTCAGGATAACTGGGCTCCTGAACCTGTAGATGGGGTCAGGGAGCAGTATAGTCCCCCTGAAATCCATGAGGAAGCAGTTAGAGGCTTGCTGAGCCACTTGGATACTCACAAGTCCATGGGACCAGATGGGATCCATCCAAGAGTACTGAGAGAGCTGGCAGATGAACTGGCCAAGCCACTGTCCATAATTTTCCACCAGTCCTGGCTCACTGGAGAGGTCCCAGATGACTGGACGCTGCCCAATGTGATGCCCATCCACAAGAAGGGCTGGATGGAGGATCCAGGGAATCTACAGGCCTGTCAGCCTGACCTCAGTGCCAGGCAAGATTATGGAGCAGATCATCTTGAAGGCAATCACAGCACACCTGCAGGAAGTCCAAGGGATCAGGCCTAGCCAACACAGATTCAGGAGGGGCAGGTCCTGCCTGACCAGCCTGATCTCCTCTTATGACCAGGTGACCCATCTGGTGGATGTGGGGCAGGCTGTGGATGTAGTCTACCTGGACTTCAGCAAGACCTTTGACACCATCCCCCATAGCAAACTCCTGGCCAAGCTGTCAGCCCATGGCTTGGACAGGAACACTCCACACTGGGTTAAGAACTGGCTGGAGGGCCAAGCCCAGAGAGTGGTGGTGAATGGTGCCACTGCCAGCTGGCAGCCAGTCACTAGTGGTGTCCCCCAGGGATCAGTGTTAGGCTCAATCCTGTTTAATATCTTTATTGACGATCTGGTTGAGCAGATAGAGTCCATCATCACTAAGTTTGCAGATGACACCAAGTTGGGAGCATGTGTTGATCTGTTAGAGGGTGGAAGGGCTCTGCAGAGGGACCTTGACAGGCTGATCAGATGAGCAGAGTTCAATGGCATGAGATTTAACACATCTAAGTGCCAGGTTCTACACATTGGCCACAACAACCCCATGCAGTACTACAGGCTGGGGACAGAGTGGCTGGAGAGCAGCCAGGCAGAAAGGGACCTGGGGTGACTGGTTGGTGGTAGGCTGAACATGAGCCAGCAGTGTGCCCAGGTGGCCAAGGTGGCCAATGGCATCCTGGCCTGTATCAGGAATAGTGTGGCCAGCAGGAGCAGGGAAGTCATTGTGCCCCTGTACTCAGCACTGGTTAGACCACACCTTGAGTACTGTGTCCAGTTCTGGGCTCCTCCATTTAAGAAGGACATTGAGATGCTTGAATGTGTCCAGAGAAGGGCAACGAGGCTGATGAGAGGTCTTGAGTACAAGCCCTGTGAGGTTGAGGGAGCTGGGGTTGTTTAGCCTGGAGAAGAGGAGGCTCAGGGGTGACCTTATTGCTGTCTACCACTGCCTGAAGGGAGGCCGTAGCCAGGTGGGGGTTGGTCTCTTCTCCCAGGCAACCAGCACCAGAACAAGGGCACACAGTATCAAGCTGTGCCAGGGGAAGCTTAGGCTCGAGGTGAGGAGAAAGTTCTTCACAGAAAGAGTAATTGGCCAGTGGAATGGGCTGCCCAAGGAGGTGGTGGAGTCACTGTCCCTGGAGGTGTTCAAAAAAAGATTGGATATGGCTCTTGGAGCCATGGTTTAGTTGTTGTGAGGTGTTAGGTATTAGGTAATAGGTTGGACTTGATGATCTCTGAGGTCTTTTTCAACCTGGTTGATTCTGTGATTCTGTGAAAAGAGCATGCAGAAGTAGTTGCAGGTCTTCACTTAAGTTGCATGTATTAGGCATCACCTTCTGCTCTGACCCAGCTCCCAAGAGACCTGTCACAGTTAGATTTCAGATCAGTGCACATTTGAGTCTTCTTTCTTTTGGAGCTGTAGCTGTGTCTGTGGAGAAAGGTGTTGCTGCTGCCACGTGAGGCCACAAGGCATGCATCCATTTTCAATGCAGGCAGAATGGCTAACTCCATTCAAAGGGCTTTTTTGGGTGGGGAATAACACTTGAAATTTTCAGGGAAGGGATGCACCAGAATGATAGGGAGTAGTTTTTACCACATTTCTTGTTTCCAGTGAGAGTACAAGAATGAATGTACAGGAATGCAGTGAGAATGCTGCTAGAAGTGCCCAATGTTTTGGGACTAATCTGTTAATTTATTTGGGAGGGAAAGAGAGCTTTTTCTTTGTGTAGCATTTTAGGGGTTACCTTATGACTGTTTCAGACTGCCCTGACTCTCCGGTCCTGTTCCTGACAATTGTTTCTGGCTACTAAACAATGTGGAGGCAACAAATTCCATCCTTGAGATATACTAGGCTGTGGCTATGTCCAAACTAGCACATTAAATATGTCCAGAAGCATCCTTGGGTGTTGAAGCCAGCTGGCACAGAGCAGCTCATATCTAGCCTGGTAAATGCTTTATGTGGTAAATGTTTTACCGCTGGGGAAAAGTCCCCAAGGTCCTAGCCAGGCCTGGTAACTGCTTGGGGGAGGTGTTAGGTGGCAGAGGCCAAAATCATGTCAGGGAACGTGCTAATGGTTTGCTGTTATGGGTGATCACATTACAGTGCTTGGGAATGTTCCAGGTCCTGCTAGACTTTACTAGTATGAACACAGTCTGAATATTTAAACCTCTGCTGAGTTATTGTGGGGGATAAGATCAGTTACTGGGCATCCAGTTCCTTTGTGTGATTGGGTTCTAAGCACAAGAGGGCAATGTTGATTTGTTGAAAGTGTAGTAGCAGGCCTCTATTTTGCCTGGTTTATTATTTCTTGAATTTCTATTTGGTCACAAGCATTTCACTCAAATGTTGTGGTGCCATGTGATATTAGCAACCTGAAAGAAATATTCAAAGTCTAACTCTGTAATTTTAATGCTGGAACCACCCCAGTTTTCTGGTTTTCATATTAGATTGCTAATGAGTTATATAACCTGCCATACTTAAGTTTTATTTTAGGTAGAAGAAGAACCACCAACAGGATACATTCACCTGGAAAAATTTCTTCCAGTGATGACAAAAGTCCTACTTAACAGAAGGTAATGGAAAGTGGATTTCCTGTGTCTGTAGTTTATTCCAGATTGACAGGGTTGATTCTGAATAAATGTATCTACAGTAATTTTATGTAACTGGTAGGAGCACAGATTTTTTGTTATTGTTGTTATTTAAACTCATTTTTTGTTAGATAGATTGATAGATTTTGTTTTCAAATTACTTTGTCTACATAAAATTATGTTGCATGGGTGATATAAATAAGATCATGCGATAATAAATTGTGATAACATGCAGCTTTTGTATTTTTAATGTGAATCTGAATTAACTTGCTGCACAACTGTTTTGTGCACCTCAGAAATATTTTATATGCAAATTAGGGTCATAGCTGTTACTTTGTCTGAAGGTGAGTTACAGTTACTAAGAAACACATTCTGTTACAGTGTATTTTTGATAAATTGTATAAATCAGCTTCATATTCATGTCTCAAAATTACTTCCAAGTTCTGTGGAGTATACACAACTAGTACTCTCAAGACTGTTGACCTAAAGTCTGGAACAAAACCACTATTCCTTATTCAAAGGTATACACGAATCTTTGCATGTACTTGTGCTATTTTGATATTTTACACTAAAGGCAAGATTACCTATAGTGAATTTTTCTTTTTTTTTCTTTTTAAAGATGGAAGCCAAGGGTTTTGGGAAACTTAGTCTTGTCCAATATTGAGAAGTTATTTTACATACAAAAGGCCTTTTGTAGGAGGGTATTCTACACAGGAAATAGCTATAGGATTTTACAGCCTTCGGTCTGTGCTTGAGAGTCTTTGTGTCTGTGCCTGGATACAGATCAGCCAGCAGTGTTTGGGTCTTGGTGTGCTGGCATAGATGTATTGCCTTCCCAGCTTTCTGCATCTTTACCTCTCTGGCCTTCGTGGCACGTTTCTGGCTTCACACTGATGGAGCCAGAAATTTCCCCTTCACAAAATGATACCTTGCTGCTCTAGGCTTTCTTCTCCACATGCTCTCCACACAAAGTTATGCACACACACATACCGCACACACAAAACAAACCATACACATTCCTCAGGCTAGTGCAGTCTTGTCAAGATCTACTTTATATTTTTGGGCACTGTGTCCCAGGGCACACTAGATTTGGATCATGAAAAACAAGGCCTTTTCTTAGTACATTTGATTTTTAGATAGTAAAAGTGCAAGGAGGGTCTGGATGAAACAGTCAAACAGTTAGAACCTCCCTGGCTTCAATAACTTCTCTTCAGTATTGGGGTTGGTGAGAATCTACTGGGGTATGAAAGGTTTTGTTGTGCAGGTTTCCTTTCCAGCTCTGAAACCAATTACACATATACATGCACACATATGCATGCATGCATGCAGGTGCCCAGTTCTCCTGTCTCTCTAAAAATGATAGTGACAGATCTCTTCTTTTATAGCTGCCAGACTACTTTGCTCATCATCAGCTCATTAGACTGTCAAAGTCTCACTAGGTGATCTGTTGCCTAGCTACCAGTGTACCTGGACAAAACTTTGCTTTCTTGGTTTGGCCATCCTCTGCTCAGTGCATTGGCTGTATGGAATGATTCAGCTATTACTGATTTCTAGTAACCCCTTCAGCCAGTCCAGACATGCAGAAGCCATTCATCTGGCTCCTTAGCACAAGGTAAAATAAACAGGAGTACAATAAAACGCCTAAGTGGTAAAGATGTGGACAGTTTCAAAAAGTCAAGCTGTAATTAAATGTTTGATAAACAAACTCATAGAAAATAAGTTTTCCTTTTCCTTTAGTGCTCGTATTTCATTCTTTCAGAACAGTACAGCAGCTTGGCAAACAGTGAGTTAACTTTTCTGATTCAATGGTTTCAGCTACCGGCCAGTTCCAGAAGATGTTCTTCTACATGCATTTGAGGTCTGTAACTAAATATTCAAGTACCTAATTGCTGGAAAGAAGTTTCTAATTCTTGGTTCTCTTTCTTTAAAGGCTTTTGTTCTTTTTTTCTCTAAAGGCTTTGGATGAGAATAAACATGGATACCTTACTAAAGAGGAGCTAGTCAAGTATTTGACTCAAGAAGGTAACATGACTTTTATAATATTTGAATTAAATAAACATTACATGTATAGATGGCACCTTGAGGTGCTCATTCTGCATGCCAAAACTTGAGTGAATAGATAGGTTTTCTTCAAAAAATACTTTTGCTGTCATGAGTGATTGCAGACTAGAACATTTCATTGGTGAATAATGCAGGGAAAGAATGCTTATGTGCCTGCTTGCAGACACTATATGATAGAGATTATTATTATTAAGAGTCACAATTCAATCTTGTATGGATATTTTATGATTCTCTTCATATCTTTCAGCATTCTAAGGATGTTACTCTTTTTCTGTTCTCTTGTAAAATTGTACCTTAGATTTCCAGATGGTTCATTTAGGAATGCTCATTCATTCCTGCATTATCTTGATCTTAATTCTACTGCCATATGCAAAGAAAGAGATTCAAAGATGAGATTTAAGTTATGTATCATGTAATCCTTAGTATACCTCGAAGAGCCTGCTTTTCTTGCATGGCTGACTCATGCCTGCAGGCCTCAAGTATGTGCAGGCTTTGCAGAAGACATCCTCAGATGGGAACCTTGTTCTCAAAAAAGGGTGAGGTAGGGCATTAGCAGCATTGAAGCTCCTAAAGGAGAAAAACCAGAAGCCTTTTGTGATGTATATACAAGTGCAAGGATAGCCAAATAAGAGATAATCCTGACAAAAATGGTGATAGAGAGAAACAGGCTGTTCTGGAGTCTGTGAACTAGAAGATCAGAAGATCCAAGTGCTTCATCTCTTTCCCTTGGACCAGCTTGCTTGATGTGCAGGACTTACATTGGTAAAAGTGAAGGAATTGGATCCTTAGTATTGATCCTTTTCTTCTCTGTGTGAGAACCAAAAGGAGATTCTCGCAAAGGAAAAGTGGTGTCATTTGCCACTGTTCAAAAGAATAGTTATGAAGACAACATGCTATTCTCTGCTGTCTTTCAGGTGAGCCCTTTAGTCAGGAAGAAATGGAGGACATGCTCTCCACTGCTCTAGATCCAGAAACCAATACCGTTCGCTACAGAGACTACATTTCAATGTTGATAGTAGATGAAGCTTAAGACCTTCTCCTTTAATATTTGATATGCTTTTTGTTAGCAGCAAGATAGCCTAGCAGTTAACTGCACTATCCATTTTAAAAATATAACATAGCTCTGCTTCCACCTTAGTGCTTATAATTAAAATAAAATCTGTTTAATTGTATTTTCTTGGGTTCTGTATACATATTGAAATGTATTCACATCTGGAAAAAGAGCTCTTGATAGAAATACTTTGTAAAGTATTGTGGTGGGTTGAAATTATCCCCCCCAATTAATTTGGAGAATTACCCCCAAAATGAAAATTGCCAGAGCAGGTCAGTTTGGGATGGAAGCAAATGAAGCTATATTTACAAGCAAACTAAAATCTAGAAATATGAAATGCAATGAGTATGTACAAAATATACAATATGTGTACAATATATGTATATACACACATATACACAATTTATAAACAACACAGAAACTCCTCAGAACCCCCTGGACGGCTCCAGGGGACCCACTCACTTCCTCCCCCACTCCCTCCCTCCTTCCAGTTACCTCACACAGTAGTCAAAACAGAGATACCCTGGCAAGGCTGTGGGAGAGAGAGAAAAAAGTTGCAAGCAGAAGCGACAGGAGAAGAAAAGAAAGAACTGTTTATGCCTCTGCTCTATATTCCCATTAGCAATCCAATGAATTATATAGACCTTATCATTATTTTCCTTTTACATCCAACGGTAATTTATTTTCAGTCTTTGGAGTCAGGGACTAGGCTAAAGTTCCCCCTTCAAACTGTTACAAGTACGTGTGGCAGTTTTAGGCTGATGCCTAGGAAATTTTCCACAGATTGAGTAGAAAGTGGTGGAATGTAAATAAATTACCATTGGTTGCAAAAGAAAATTAATGATAAGGTCTAAATAATCCCATTGGTCTGATAACTAACATAAAATTAGTTCTATAAACTCATTTTCTCTCTTTTTGGCTTCTTTGCTCTAGCAAGTATTAGCTGGTCGCTTCTGCTGGCTTGCTGACCTTGGCTGCATTTCTTTGTTGTGGCTAAGTACTAACAAGCTACTCTCTGCTTTTCTCCTCTTTCCCGGGGCTGGGGGCGGGGGGGAGGAGAGAGGGGGGACTTGTTGGTAGCAAACTGGTTTTGTCCAGGGGGGATCTTGTGTTGTTTATAAATTGTAAATATATGTAAATATTGTATATCTTGTACATATTAATTGCATTTCATATTTCTAGATTTTAGTGTGCTTGTAAATATAGCTTCATTTGCTTTCCAACTGAGCTGGTCTGGCAATTTTATTTTTGGGGGTAATTCTCCAAATTAGTTGGGGGGTAATTTCAACCCACAACAGTATGGAAAAGAAATAATGGAATTCGGTTTGAAGATGACAGGGAAAGTTGAACGATGACACCAAGCTGTGTGGTGCAGCAGACACACTGGAGGGAAGGGATGCCATCCAGAGGGACCTTGACAGGCTGGAGAGGTGGGCACAAGCCAACCTCGTGAAGTTCAACAACACCAAGTGCAGGGTCCTGCATCTAGTTTGGTGCAATCCTAAGCACCGATACAGGCTGGGCAGTGACTGGCTTGAGAGCAGCCCTGAAGAAAAGGACTTGGGGGTGCTGGTAGATGACAAGCTCAATATGAGCTGCCAGTGTGTACTTGCAGCTCAGAAAGCCAATCACATCCTGGGCTGCATCAAGAGAAGCATAGCCAGCAGGTCAAGGGAGGTGATTCTTCCCCTCTACTCTGCTCTGAGACCCCACCTGGAGTACTGCATCCAGTTCTGGAGCCCCTATTACAGGAAAGATCTGGACTTGATGGAACGTGTCCAGAGAAGGGCCACAAGGATGATCAGAGGGCTGGAGCACCTCTCCTGTGAGGACAGACTGAGAGAGTTGGGGCTATTCAGTCTGGAGAAGAAAAGGCTCTGAGGAGACCTTCTTGTGGCCTTCTGGTATCTTAAGGGGGCCTACAAGAGGGTGAGGGACTTTTCAGGATGTCAGGGGAATGGAGCAAAACTAGAAGTGGGTAGGTTCAGATTGGATGTTAGGAAGAAGTTTTTCACCATGAGGGTGGTGAGACACTGGAAGAGGTTGGCCAAGGAGGTGGTAGAAGCCTCATCCCTGGAAGTTTTTAAGGCCAGGCTGGATGTGGTTCTGAGCAACCTGATCTAGTGTGAGGTTTCCCTGCCCATGGCAGGGGGAGTGGAACTGAATGATCTTTGAGGTCCCTTCCAACCCTGACAGTTCTGTGTTTCTGTGAAAATAATGTTTTTAGAGTCTAGAAGTGACTTTACAATTGCTTCTGAAAAAGTAATGGAAAATGAGACATGTGAGAGTGGGTAATAGGTAAGTGAAACTGTGAGGGCGTGCTACTAATATGAAGCTTATATATTTAAAAGTAATGTTTGCTTGCATTTAACTAATATGGCACCAGGTAGGTTACTCCTTTAAAAATAACATAATAGATGAAATAACTTCTAGTTTCTGTCAAATATTTGTGTTTTGTTTACCATAGTCAATTAAACAGAAGCAGTTAGTTCCATTTTATGTTACACATCCACTGGCACATGGTATTTTGGTTCTGTGTTAAACATGCAGGTAACACTCAAACCATTGCCATAGTCAAATTTACAAAGTAAGCCTTGAGAAAATTTTTGTTACTCTAGCCAATAGACGGTTCCCCTTTCATAACCAGTTTGAAAGTCAGGAGCTTAAATTGTTCAATACTTAGAATCATAGAACTGGAATTTGATTTTCATAAACTGACAAAGTATATATTTTTAAAAAAGTTAGCATAGAACATGACTCAACTGTCCTTACTAGAAGACCACCACAGACCTCTGTGGCAGTTTAGGCTGGGTGCCCCCTGCCACTGCCGCATGAGATACACCTCTGGTGTCCTGGGTGCCCACCCACAGGGGTGGACACAGGAAACGACGTATTTCTACCCATAAATCCTGCACCCTATAAGGCCATCTGCAAAGTCATTCTCTTCCTCTTTCTTCCCTCTCTGCTCCCACGGGAGATGTCCTCTCTTATCGGGTAATGCCGGGGGAGTATCCTCAAGGCCTCTTAGGCCTGTCTAGGCCTAATGCCAGGAGGAGAATGGAGGGGGGGGGCAGTCTCAGACCTGGCCAGCCTGAGACTTGCCAAGCAGTGGGAGGGGGAAGAAAGAGCCCTGGGGGGTTTGGGTTTATCCTCAGGTGGGAAGAAGGGAAGGATTGGGAAGCTTTGGGAATACTGTGAGGGGTTCTGTACGCTTTGGGATACTCTTTGTCATTATGCTTTGTAGTTTGTAGTTCTCTGTAGCTTCACCAATTGCTTTTCCATTTAAACTTTCCATCACTCTCCAATCCATTTGTGTGAGTCTCATTCTTTTGTCCCTTTCGGGGCAAGAGACGATCTGTCTGGCCCTAAACCAGCACAACCTCACTGTTCTTCTCATTTCTAGTTTAATAATTTTACTGACTGTTACTGTAATGTTGTCATTTAACTTGAGTTCAAGTTCTTTCCCCTTGAGTTCTTGCCTTGAACATCATCTTTTAACAAGTGACTGGCAGTTGCCCTCAGCTGATGAAGTCTCAGCTTGTAGGAGAAGATTCTGTGGTCTGGTCGTCAAAGTCACCATCTTGTACTTTATGCTTCACACATTCCACCCAGCTTCTTTTTTTCCCCATTCTCGGCCAAGTTTGTTTTCCTCCTGTACAATCTCCTACCACTCTTCTGCCTTCACTGCATATTCCAGCACTGTGTCATCAATAGACTTAATTGAATGATGAAATATGAGGAAGAATGACAAACAGAGGCATTGAACACCTTACCCCATGTCATGCCCTTCTAGTGGCAGAACTGAGAACAGCACAAGGGCTCCTCATGTCAGCTCTTCTGCTCTACCCATTTGTTTCACTTAAGCTGGAAGTTCAGAGAAGGGAGCTGCTATGCTTTGCAGAGGAGAGATTAGCATGATCTAAATGAGGTGATGGAAGCAATCTGAAAGAGACTATTTTAAAGTTCTGTTTATACTTCTCTAATACGAATTGTCTTTCACATATTTTCTTAAAAACTAAAGATACAAAGACTTAATGAGGGTGAAAAACATTTGCCTAGTTCAAAGCTGGGTTTCAGTCTAGGAACCAGTGTTGCACCAGTCCTAAGACTGCAATGCACTCTTGTTAAAACATTTATTGTGTCAGTAAGAGTTGAACACAAAGGTAATCATTGATGTTATAATGTGTGAAGATACAAGTTTTTGACGATTAATGTAAAACCAACAGAGACCCATTAAGAAAAAATATTTTTATTTGCCTTCTTTAGTTTTTCTGTTTGGAAGTTGAAGTTATTTTCCCTGGATGAATCCTTCTTCCATTTGAGGTACAGTGTGTTGTACTGTATCTCTGACACAGCTGATGTGTCAGCTCCTCCAGCCCTATTTTCTTATACTTGTCCACAAGTAAGGTGTGTGCAAATAGGACAGATAAAAGCAAATTGCAGTCTCCACTTTGGACATAAGTACTCAAATTCCATTGCCTAGAGAGTTTCCAAACTGGGAATGAAGTGTCAAAACCCAATCTCAGACTTGCAGGACCCTCAAAGCTGAGTGCTCCCTACCAGCTAGGATCACGTAGCAGATGTGACTGGCTTGTGAAGGAGCTTCTCCATGAGTTGCCCCAGAAGCGGCTGAGCAGTGGTGCACATGACTGCTCCCTTGCCCTTGTGTTTCATAACTTTTCAGCCTGTGCTGTGCCCACCCATCTTCCCATGGTGGTGGTGGGCTACATAAGGGGACTCTTTGAAGCTCCCTGTAACAGGCTCTCTCAATGCTTGTACCCTAGGGGAAGGGAGACAAGACTTAGGGAGCCATTTTGCTGTAACTAAACCCCTCTCTTTGTTTCTAAATTTGAAAGTAAAAATACATTTTTTGCTCACATCTTTGAGGTGGACAAATTGAGCTGCTGAACAGTCTTAAATTGTCTCTTGCTGCATGCCTCTCCTTGCTGGCTGTTTTCCTTCTTCTCTCAAGATCAGAAACCAAGATAATGGACTAAATCTCACTGGCAAGCCTCTAGGGAAGAACCAGCCTAGCACCTGGGCTACATCCACATGGAGGAGGCAAGTCAGAGGTTTTCTGACCTGGATGAAGGAGGGAGAGGGAAGGAACTCAAACAAACAAACAAACAAGCAAACAAAAAAAAAAAAAAAAAAGGAGAGGGCAGGGGAGGAAAAGGCAGGAAAAGTGAGGGAAGGGGAGAAAAAGAAAAGAAAAAAGAAAGGAAAATAAAGGAATAGAAAAAAAGAAGATAAAGAGAACAAATCAAAGCAGCAAACACTGGAAACTATATACAAATACAACTGAATCATCAGGCTTTTTACATCACTGCTGCAAGTTGTAGGCTGGACAAGACTTTACTTGTTTAAAACATTTACTTGCTTTAGCTACGTCATATCTGGTATATAGTGGAGACCTTCTCCTCAGACTTACTGAAACCACGCAGAAATTATTCTAGCTGCTAAACTTGTGTTTGTGAATCATGCTGCTTGTATTCCAGGTAATACGTTGCTTTTTATGTTTCCTGTATCAGCTTTGGAGCTGCTTCTCCAAAACGCTTTTCTGTCTGACAGTGATAATCCCATATATATTCACACCTCAGGGCTTCAACATTTTCCCATTGCAATGCATACCAGCGTGATATTTATAGGTATTTTAGACTTTCCACTGGCTGTAAGCATAAACAGAAGTTGCAGAACTTCCTCCACCAAAACACTAATGGGCCAGCATCAGACTGGGGCCCCAGGAAACAACTGGGCTGTTCACCTATGGACTTCCACCCATGTTTTTACAGAGGTAAGAGCCTGGAAAATGTTCAAGCTCTTACTTCAGGCAACAAGAATTTGCAATATCTTCCCTTCCTTCTGTTGTTTCAGTCTATCTTTTGGTTCTCTTATATTTCATTTTATTACTCCAGTTGCGTGATAGCCCGTGAGGGTTGAAAATGCAAGAGAGTTTTGCTCTGCCCCACAGTGCTGGTGCTCTGCTGCTTGCTTTGACAGTGGCCCATACCAAGGTGTTGCTTACCGCTGGACCAAGACTTGCTACCACGGAAATCAGCACTAGCAAAATTCTCATCACAGGTGATGGGAAGAACCTAGGCCTTCGGTTTCAAGAGAGGAAAGTCACTGAGGATGCTGGAGTTCAGCCAAGGTGGGATGAGTCTTGAAAATTAAGCACAAGGTTAGAAAGCAGGTTTCATTCTAGACTGTGAAAGGTGGTGGGTAAATCACATACTCTCTCCCAAGCTGAATTTTCCATCTGTAAACTCAGAGTAATTATAAGCAATAGGAGACAGGGACTATCTGTCTTGCCTACCTAGACTGTCAAATTTTTGTATCACTAACTCTGATGTTTGTGCAGTTCTGATCAAAACTAGTGCCTGCAGACCTCTCCATGACACAGTAAATAAAGGTCTCAGCTGGCAAGTCTTTTTTTCCAGACAGTCCATTCAGGTTGCAACTTTTAAACTGGTCAGTCTACAGCAGGTATGGTTGCTTTTCATTGAACATAACTGTTTCATAGTGTCTCATGTCATGGTAGGTTTGATTGTAAAATTAACTATTGAAACATCTGATATTGTTTTTGGAGGTCTTTTTTCCAGCAGGTCAGTACTAGGCATGGGGACTACACTGATTTAGAAGCTAAATAAAGGTGTAGGTTGAAACAGAGCAGATTCTCTTGTTTAACCCATTTTGAATGCCTGGGGCTATTATTTGGCTTAGTATTGTTCTGAAAGCCAAGAAAATATTATTCATTATGCTCAAAAGGTTGATCACAGCATTTATATCTTGAGGCCCAAATCCTGAAGTCCTTGTTCAGACAAAACTCCCATTAACTTCAAAGAGAGTTCTGTCTGCAGAAGACCTTCAGCGATAGCGATGTTCTGGCTCACAAGCCTCTGTAGAAACCTTTTAGTATCTTTAAATAAAGCCTCATCTGTGGAAGATCTAAGAGATGTACAACCAGCATGCAAGTTGTGTCATTGAAATGACCAAAAGCATAAAACCATGGGAGTATGTAGTTTGTTCTTGTCTACAGTAGTGCAAGCAAGCAAGAAAGACTTAACAAGAGTCAGCAGACAGAACTTTTTCCATATTATTGAGAGTACAAAAAGTAAAATCTAGGCATGCTACTGCACAAAGACTTGAAATTAACTCTTTCTGCCATTATCCTGGCAACAGTGCAGCGTTAAAAACACACGTGTTGCTAATGTGATTTCATATACAAGAACGATTCCTTTTATCCTGGACTCTATTAATTTTAGAACCCTTTTCAGAGTAGACTTTCTTGTTCCAAATACCTGCCTAAATGTTAGTATAAAAGGAAACAATACGATCTTTCATGCCGAGGAAAGTCTTTGAATATTTCCTGCCAAAAGTAGTCTCTTTCCTGCCTTGTAAAAGGATCTTTCAGTGCAGAATAGGTCCTAAGCTTTGTGTTGCAGTATGCAACCATGTCTTCCCCAAGTACCAGCTTAGCGATTGAAATAATCAGAGTGGAGTTCTCAGGTTTTCTAGAGGTGTAAATTTGGAACTGATAATACAAGAATCTGAAGCTACCTGATGTCTTCCATGTGGAAAAATCATCCAAGTTTTATGCATTGCAATGTTTTAGATTGTACAGTGATGGAATACCGAGGATGGGGTACAGTCCACATGGAAACTAGTTGCAAAGACTGAAATGTAGTGTCATTTTAATTTGTATTAACACAGCCAAGAAAAATCCAATAGTTAAAGGATATCTTTGTTGAAATATCTGTTTATATAGTGAAGCTGAACTCAATATTGCAGAGACAAGAATGAAAAACCCATCAGTAGCCAGTTTTCATACGCTGTTGTTGCCTTGAGACACAGTGCCATACTTCAGAGCTCCCCCAAACATTCAAATTCAGTTGAAATTTGGTGGAAAAGCTAGAACTTCTCTCTAGTTCCTTGGGCTTTACCAAACTTGCGGAGATACTCTGTTAAGCTAAATATGATGTTTTGGCATCAACTGTTGAGGTCAGTAGGGAACTTCCTATAGAAGTTGTGTAAGTAGAAACGGGAAGAAGATCAGTCTGAATACAGAAGAAAGAAAGAAAGAAAGGAAAGAAAGAAAGAAAGAAAGAAAGAAAGAAAGAAAGAAAGAAAGAAAGAAAGAAAGAAAGAAAGAAAGAAAGAAAGAAGAAAGAAAGAAAGAAAGAAAGAAAGAAGAAAGAAAGAAAGAAAGAAAGAAAGAAAGAAGAAAGAAAGGAAAAAGAAAGAAAGAAGAAAGAAGAAAGAAAGAAGAAAGAAAGAAAGAAAGAAAGAAAGAAAGAAAGAAGAAAGAAAGAAAGAAAGAAAGAAAGAAAGAAAGAAGAAAGAAAGAAAGAAAGAAGAAAGAAAGAAAGAAGGAAGGAAGAAAGAAAGAAAGAAAGAAAGGAAGGAAGAAAGGAAGAAAGGAAGAAAGGAAGAAAGAATGAGGGAGCTCCTTTGTTTCCCCGAGCTGTGTTTTGTTGACCGTCGGGATGCATTATAAGACATGTCTGTTTGCTCAAGATATTACTGTCTTAGAGAGGCTGGCCTGAGCCTGAAGTTCAGCTGTTTTAATGTAGTTTGTTTTCATTGGTAGTTTCCTCTGGCACCTCCTCTCTGGAGGCACAATGCAATGCTGATGTCATTCACTGTTTTATGACAGTAGCCCTGTGAAGCTCAAATCAAGAATAGTGTGTGTTCTAAAGCACCCCAGCTATCTAATCTAAGAATATCTGTAATGAAAAGGAGGGATACACACAATAAAACCATTTACATACTGGTTCTATAGTTGCTTTATTTAATTACAGTGCTCTACAATTTATATAAACAAGCTATGAGTTTCCTCTGTTGCTCCTTTGCCAGTGCAGGTTTCTTTTTGATGTCACACCAAAGTACATACCCCAAAAGCGTTTTTAACAACAGAGGTAAAAGGAACTGCTGAAGGCATGCAAGCATTAGTTTTACACTGATGGGGAGAAAGAGGTTCTTGCTCTTCATTACCTGTTATCAATGTGCTGTTGGGCTTTCAAGATGTTCTCACAGAAATCTTCTGACTCCATGGGGTAGAACTGAGTGGCCATAAAGAAAGGGAACATGAGGAAATGGGTCCTTCGCATTTTCTCATATAAACAACTGAAACTTTCTCTTTTCACATCTTCCAAACCAAGAAGGGCTTCAATATCTTTTGGCAAAGTAGTGTAAAATGAGATGTGTTTTGTTGGTAAGATGTCTGCTTTCCTCTCTGTAAATGTACCACTGCTACAGCACAATACAGTGGGTTAGTGGGGGCAGGGGTCTTTCCCATGAGCTTGCTGTTTAAAAGTGGTTAATGAGCCCCAGGGACAGCAGCAAACCTTACAGAGTTAAAAAAAAAGGAAAAAAAAAAAAGAAAAAAGCAGCAGATAGATCTCTTTATATGGTCTTTTCATTGCCAAGGGCATGTTATGTCTGGCAAAGATGATTTAGCAGTACCCATGGAGAGGATGAGCTCCAGCAGGCAAAGGAGAATAATGATAACTCTGATTTTGGATGGGATGGCAGAATTTTAACAAGGGATCCCCATAAGCCCCATAAACTCTCTCTAGAGCATCTTTACTTCAGAAGCTGACCGCTTGGGTTGGAGGGGAACAGACCATTTAAATGTTCTGAGAATATTCTCAACTTACAGGCATTAGTCCCAGGTGGTGGAGGAACATGGTTGCTTTGTAAGCCATGATAGCTAGCCTTTGATAGCCAGAAACCACTGCTCCCACAGGAGGCAATGTCAGCTGGAAGCGTAGAGCTATGAAATGAAGAGAAAGACTGTTCTGTTTTCTCAGGATAACACAGGAGCAGAATGTAATTGCTCACTCCCTGCTCATTCTGACTGGGGAAGCGAAGGCTTTACAGTGATATAGTCACAAAGGGAAATGACGAGTGATAAATTGCAGATATTTGTGACAAACACAAATTTTAAAAAATGACCTGCAATTAGGTGTGTTGAACCTGTACACCGTTTACATACAAAGTTCACACCCAAGATAACTAGTCGTTCATGCTCTGTGCTGTTATATGCTTACAAAAAACTGAGCTCAGAAAGAAACATTTAAATTTAGAGAACAAATATTCAAACACAAAGCAAGATGGGAAATCCAATTCAGTGACCAGGACTTGCTGAATAGGATCCCTACAAAATGGGAAGAACCAACATCTGCATTCAAAGACTTAGACACACAGAGAAACAGTGGCTGTCTGAGCTAATATGAAAACTTGGTATCAATAACCATGGAAACCTCAGTATAAGGAATGCATCTTCAAGGAAATTCAGAAAAAAGAGAAAAAAATGATAACTGGAGAACTCTTCAGAGGCAAAAATACATGTATTCCCCTCTCCAGAGATGCTTGCAGTACAAATATTTTTAAACAAAAATATGTTCTCACTGGCATCTATGAGAAATTATTTAGCACAAAGGTTTTGTAATAGCTTTTACAGAATTGTCACATTTCTGCATTTGTGAAGGCTTTGGTTTTAGGAGCTTATGGTCAAACTCAGTTTTCATATAAACAAGAAATAGGAAATAATTTGCCGCCTTCACTTCTGGCAATAACTTCAAAACTATCAAAACCAATTTTAAAGCAAATAGCTCTGGAAGACTACAGCATGCCTTCTAACTTGCATTTAATTTGTTGCACTATCCTTTGTTGGAAGCAAAATTCATAGAATCATAGAATCGACCAGGTTGAAAGAGACCTCCAAGATCATCCAGCCCAACCTATCACCCAGCCCTATCCAATCAACTAGACCAAGGCACTAAGTGCCTCATCCAGTCTTCTCTTGAACATCTCCAGGGACAGCGACTCCAGCACCTCCCTGGGCAGCCCATTCCACTCTCTCTGTGAAGAACTTCCTCCTAACATGCAGCCTATACCTCCCCTGGCACAACTTGAGACTGTGTCCCCTCGTTCTGCTGCTGGTTGCCTGGGAGAAGAGACCAACCCCCACCTGGCTACAACCTCCCTTCAGGTAGTTGTAGACAGCAATGAGGTCACCCCTGAGCCTCCTCTTCTCCAGGCTAAACAATCCCAGCTCCCTCAGCCTCTCCTCATAGGGTTTGTGTTCCAGGCCCCTCACCAGCCTCGTTGCCCTTCTCTGGACACGTTCCAGTACCTCAACATCTCTCTTGAATTGAGGAGCCCAGAACTGGACACAGTACTCAAAGTGTGGTCTGACCAGTACTGAGTACAGGGGAAGAATAACCTCTCTTGGCCTGCCACACAATTCCTGATACAGGCCAGGATGCCACTGGCTCTCCTGGCCACACTACTGGCTTACATTCAGCCTACTATCAACCAGCATTAATTCGGATTAATGCTGTTCAAATACTATTCTTATTTCCATAACCAATGAGTTGTATGAGGTACACTATCAGAAACTACAGGTAAATGGTAGGAAAAAGACCAGTGTTCTCACAAGCTCACTGAGAGCTTGCCTGTCCTTTCAGACAGCTGGTTAAGAACCAGATCTCTGCATCAGCTAATGAACATATCTCAAGGAGTAAGAGAAGGAAAAATGCATTCATCACTGCTAAAATTTAACTTTGTAACTTACCTTTCAGCAATTAAAATTCATAACATGGATAATAAAAATGGCAACAGAGGAACATTCTTCCCCTTTCTCTATTGGAATTTCCTGCTGTTTGTTCAGCACTCATGTGCACCCAGCCAAGACCAGTAAGTTCACTTTTCTTCTCTTATGTTCTGAACCAGGTATGAACTGTAAGCTAAAATTCTAGCACTAAACAACTGCTCTGCTAATGAAATCTTTAAGGCTTACAATATTTGTTTAAGAATAACAGATAAGATTCTGTTTGCAGGGCATTTTTCAGATACTAGGTGGATTTAGTCCCTGCTGGTCAGTGACTGGCCCTTTTAACAGCTGCATTTACAGATCATCACTATCCCCAACTTGTGGAAAAAGCATTGCTCTGTCCTTCTTACAGCCCCACTACAGCAGCCCCAGCAGACTACCACTGGTGAAAGCAGCTCCCAAACTTTGATACTGCCCCTGCTGCTTCACTGACAACAGAACATGCATTATATCAAAGAAATTACATTAAAGACAGGCCACATGTAGAAAGTCACACTCCTTTTGCTCAAGATTGTAAAAATTAAACTCTCCATATTCATTACTACCTTCATGTTACCAAAAACCTCATTAATCTACTACAACACTGCATAAGGGGCTGGCTTTACTGTACATTAAGCATTCATCTCACAGAGACAGTAAGGTGTTTTTCGTTATCCTTGACTCATACTCAGGATATTTACTTCATACAGATGTACAGTGATAACTCCAGAAATGCCAAGAAGAGGTCTCAAAAATTCCATCTCCTAGATCTTTGTCAGATGGTCTCACCATTAACACAATCATATTCAGCAAGCTCTGTATCTTCTGTGTTCCCATCAGAGACCTTATTTTCTTATAGATCTGAAGTCAGCTGGTTATGTCCCCATATAGTAGCATACTCAGCAGTCACATTAAGAAGAAATTGGTCTCTTTGAAACTGTGTAAAGCTTAGATACATGTGCAGAGTATGATTTGTACAAGTACTTTCTGGCCTGTTACCATCTGTGCTGTGGCTGAAGGACCGGCATATTATGGTACTTACACCGTTTCAGTTGTTCTCTATCTAAGCAACATCAATGTGCACAAGTGAAAATTAAGGCAACCACAAATTGTTTAGGTTGGAGCCTCATCTAACGGGTAGTTGTAAAGTCTGTACTTCACCAGAGCTGTTTACTGGAGACAAAAGCTCCATCAGTGGCAAACAAGGGGAACATGGTTAACCTACCCAATTTCATCACAGTATCACAGGAGATCAGAGGCTGGAAGGGACCTCAAGAGATCATCAGCTCCAACCACCCTGCCAGAGCAGGATCACTTAAGGTAGTCTGCACAGGAATGCATCCAGGTGGGTTTTGAAAGTCTCCAGAGAAGGAGACTCCACAACCCCCCTGAGCAGCCTGTTCCAGTGCTCTGTCACCCTCACTATAAAGAAGTTTCTCCTCATGTTGAGGTGAAATCTATGTTCAAGTTTGAACACATTGTTCCTTGTCTTCACAGAATCAATAAGGTTGGAAAAGACCTCAAGGATGATCAAAGTCCAACCTGTCACCCAAGACCTCATGACTACTAAACCATGTCACCAAGTGCCACATCCAATCCCCTCTTGAACACCTCCAGGGATGGTGACTCCACCACCTCCCTAGGCAGCACATTCAAACAGCTAACAACTCTCTCTGTGAAGAACTTTCTCCTCACCTCCAGCCTAAACCTCCCCTGGCGCAGCTTGAGACTGTGTCCTCTTGTTCTGGTGCTGGTTGTCTGGGAGAAGAGACCAAACCCCTCCTGGCTACAACCTCCCTTCAGGTAGTTGTAGACAGCAATGAGGTCACCCCAAGCCTCCTCTTCTCCAGGCTAAACAATCCCAGCTCCCTCAGCCTCTCCTCATAGGGCTTGTGTTTGAGGGCTCTCACCAGCCTCGTCGCCCTTCTCTGGACGTGTTCAGTTATGTCAATGTCCTATCACTGTGAACCACTGAAAAGAGCCTGGCCCCCTCCACTTTACACCCACCTCTCAGGTATTTATACACATTGATGAGATCCCCTCTCAGTCTGCTCTTCTCAAGACTAAATTGCCCCAGGGAATCTCAGTCTGTCTTCATAGGGAGATGCTCAACTCCCCTAATCATCCTCATGGCTCTCTGTCAGATTCTCTCCAGCAGGTCTCTGTCTCTCTTGAATTGGGGAATCCAAAACTGGACACAATATTTCAGGTGTGGTCTCATCAGGGCAGAGTAGAGAGGTAGAAGAACTTCCCTAGACCTGCTGGACACACCTTTCTTGATGCATCCCAGGATCCCATTGGCTCTCTTGGCCACAAGAGCACATTGTTGTTCCATGGAGAACTTGCTGTCCACCAGCACTCCAAGGTCTTTCTCTGTGGAGCTGCTTTCCAGCAGGGCAGCCCCTACTGTACTGGTGCCTGTTGTTATTTCTCCCCAGATGTAGTACCCTGCACTTGTCCTTATTAAACTTCATGAGGTTTGCCTGCACCCAGCTCTCCAGCCTGTCCAGGTCACGTTGGATGGCTGCACAGCCTGAGGGGTGTCAGCCAAGCCCCCCAGTTTTGTATCATCAGTGAACTTGCTGAGGGTACTCTCAATCCCCTCATCCAGGTTGTTGATAAAGATATTGAACAAAACTGGACCCAGTACCCATCCCTGGGGGACACCACTTGTCACAGGCCTCCAAGTTGACTCTGTGCCACTGATGATGACCCTCTGAACTCTGTTGTGGAGCCAGTTTGTGATCCACCTCACTGACCAACCATCTATGCCACATCTCCTGAGCTTTTCTATGAGGATGTTATGGGAGACAGTATCAAAAGCTTTACTGAAGTCAAGATACATGACATCCACTGCTCTTCCCTCATCTGCCCACTTGGTCATAACTTCATAGAAGGCTATCAGATTAGTTAGACAGGATCTCCCCTTGGTAAATCCATGTTGGCTACTCCTGATAATCTTCTTGTCTTCCATGTGGTTAGAGATGACCTCCAGGATGAGCTGCTCCATCATCTTTCCAGGGATGGAGGTGAGACTGACTGGTCTGTAGTTGTCTGGGTCCTCCTTCTTGCCTTTTTTGAAGACTGGAGTGACATTTGCTTTCTTCCAGTTGTCAGGCACCTCTCCTGTTCTCCATGACGTTTCAAAGATGATGGAGAGAGGTTCAGCAACAGTATCAGCCAGCTCTTGGCACTTGTGGATGCATCCTATCAGGGCCCATGGATTCGTGTGTCTTCAGATGGTATAAGAGATCTTGGTATTGTGTAGATCTCTCTGCTCTAAAAACTGCAGCACTTAGTACTTCCTGGTTTGAGCTTCCAGACAGAATGTAGATTTGCCCCAAAGGAGTGAATAAAAACCCTTGCATAGAATTGATAGTTAATAACAGCACTATTTACAAAAGTAAACAAAGTAGAAAAGGTACTAAGGTAAAAGGAATATATATGCAAAACCAGAATTGGCAATGGACTAGGCCGCCCAATGGACCAGGCCCCACTATGCAGTGAAACCCCAGCTTCCCACCAGCAAAGTGAAAGCAGGAGCCATGAGTGCAAACTCCAGAAGTTCTGTCTCTTACATAGAGAATATACAGGAAATGGAAGGGAATAACACATTACATTATCCAGTGCCTCCCCCTTGGGATGGACTTTCTACCCCCCTGGGGGGAGTTCCACTTCATGGTACAACAGCTAACCATTAACCTACAACATTCTGAGTTCTTTTCGCTTATCTTGATTCCTGGAATGCACCAGACACAAGCTACTAGGGAACCAACAGTGCCAAACTGCTCCCCCATCTTCTACCTGTCCTCACACCAATGCATCCAAATGACATCGTTATTACCTACACTGACAGTTCAGGGTGCAAGCTGTGCCTTCTTCAGTGGTACTTGGATGGGTCAAAAGTTCATATGCAAGAGCATACTTGATTGACATCTTTCTCCTTCTGTAGAGAATGCCTTATTCTGCAGTGGTTCTGGTGGCATTGACAGCATATTTTGGATGCCTGCTAATTACAGAAATCTGTAGATCAGTCATACACTTCCACATTCATAGATTAGAAATTTTTGCAGAATAGTCCTTCAATTACTCATTAATTGGGGTCCATGTTCCGCTTTCCTGCATCTGCATGGTCTGTGCTTGCTAATCTAGTCCATGGGTCAAAGGAAGTTATTTCCTTGTAAGCAAGGTATATTAAGACAAATCCTTCATATTTATTCATCTTACTAACATCTTTAAGACTCTAAAAAGAAGTTTGGCCTGGGAAGAAAGAGACCTATCCTGGGCTCTTTCTTGCAACAGATGTGAAGTCAAAGTGGACAAAAAGACAAGTTTCATTGAGATGCCATGTCTTGGCACTAACCGTTTGGCAGAAAGAAAATGCAAACCCTGTTTAAAGAAATTCTAACCTGTTTCAAGAAGGCATGCAGAAGAATTTCAAGATTAGTCTTGTGTCCCATGAAAAAAAGTCTTTGTGATAGTATGCAAGTATCCCTCGTCTATCATGAGCTGTAAGGTTCTTGAGTTTTAAGGAATGCTGTTATAAGTATTCCATATGGCTAAAGCTTTGAGATCAATCTTGAATATAGAGAATGTACGGTTTAGTTAGCAAGCTAACTGCATTTATGTAATCTATTAAAAAGCATCTCCTTGGCAAAGGAATATTAACTGACCATTATTCAAGACTAGTTCACAGAACCATTACCAGTAATGACCATGACATATGCAAAATAACTTTCTATAGGTAAGTATCTAAAAGTATTTTTTTAAATTTCTCCTGAAGTAAGTCTGAACACAACTCTAATGCCTAATTAACCCCAGTTTTTTTTCATTAGTATGCTATAAACAGAAAGAGCAACAAGTGCTGAGGCAGGTGGGTAGCCCTTGTAGTAAGCATTTCGTGTTAGGAGGAGACTTACCTGTTTTTCTGTCAACACAGAAAATGGTAAATGCAAAGTCACGCAAAGAAACACACCCACATATCCTTTGCAAGACTCCTGAATGTTGTCAGGACACAGGACATTCCCCTGAAGAAGTCTGTAAGCTTGTAGCCTTCATTTCATAGAATGATCATAGAACCGTAGAATCATAGAATGCCCCAGGTTGGAAGGGACCCCTAAAGGTCATCTAGTCCAACCCCCCTGCAATGAGTAGGGACATCTTCAGCTAGATCAGGTCACCCAGAACTTTGTTGAGCCTCACCTTGAATACCTCCAGGGATGGGGTCTCAACTACCTCTCCAGGCAGCTTGTTCCAGTGTTCAACGATCCTCATTGTAAAGAACTTTTTCCTGAAAATTTTACATTTGATTGTTATTCACCTGGCAATTAGTAATTCTGAAGTTGCCATATGGCTCTAGCTACCCATTCTTTTCAGAATAACTTAAATTACACGTAACAGGTTTTTTTTTCTTAGTTTGTCAGAAACTCATTCAACAAAGCCTCTTCAACTTACACAGATCCCCCCACTGTTAGCATCTCAGCAGCTTCCTAAAACACTTCCTGAAAAGGTTACAACCATCCTTTTGAAGTCTCAGAAAATTTGTTCCAGTCAAACACATGGAAGAGTGTGAACAACTGGACAAACTTGACAAACAGAAAAGAAAAGGTAAGTCAGACAAAGAAGTTTGTTTTCCAGGTAATTCTGAGAATCACCTTCCTGAGACATCAACCTTTGCAAGTGGGAATGGGTTGGCCATCCAACAGAATAGGTTGTATCACCATCCAGGTATTCTGAATGCAACTTCACAGCTGTGTGGCATGCAATAGGACAGTTTCAGCTTTAGAAACTTTGTCAATACTCTTTCCAATCCCCCTAGAGACTTCTCTACTTTTTAGCAATTAGAATGTTTTCTCTGCAATAAATACATCAGCTTGAAGCCTGAAAAAGACAAAAACTCGCCGAATGATACAATCTTGCATACATTACTCTCTACAGGGGGATCCTTACATCAATTCTCATCAGAAAAGAGCCACATCATTAACGTTGCAGGTGGGGACACATTTATGAGCACAGCTGTCCCTTGCTTATGTTGCTTCTAGGGACAGAGCACAGCTTGAGGGGACAGATGGAGAGTTTCCTAAAGCTGTGAGTATGCCTGTCCTGAAACTTTAACGAATAATTTAACCAAGCCTGCCTGGGCACACAGATAAGCTGCTGGAGTCATCGCCCTCAGTGTTGATGAAGAGCTCAGTGACAAGACTGCTGATTTGTTTAAGCCTGAGAGAAGTTTCCATTCACAGCAAACAATGCCCACCCTGAGTTTCAGACTCACAGTGTTCCTCTGAGGAATAGGTGTGCCTTACTCATCTGCTGCTCTGAGCATTCCAGAGCTGTTCTGCCAAGTCTGAACATCCCTTGATGAGCAGACACAAAAACTGCAGTCATCTGGGTCTAGTCATGAATCTTCCTGGACTCCCATGGTGGGTTTTTCATGCAGTTGGAGCAGCAAAACATGAATAAGCTGGAGGAAAGCTCGTTGTGGTAGACAGGGAAGGGCAAAGAGCGAAGCTTTTGTTTCTCAGCCACTGCCCTGTGTCCATGGGAGGTGCCAGGTTTAACTATAATTCTGTCCTCCCAGCTGCCAATGAGCTGATGAAGGGAAAAATACAGGGACCAAACTGTGACTTTCAAGACAATGACTAACTAGAGGCAGGTAACAAAGAGGTATGAAGGAAATGGCAGCCAGATAAGCTAGTCATCAGCCCTCTGCAGTTGCTTTATAAAGAATATAATCAGCATGGAATAATGTAGAGCAAAGGGGAAAAGGGAGCAATACAATTTGTGGAAATCTGAGGGCTATAAGGTTCACTTTTAATCTTAAACTTGGTGATAAAAGAAATATATCAAATGTTTGAGAAAGAGTTAAAAAAGAGTTTCAGATGAAAGGGATGCTCACAGGCCTGGAGTGTCTACTGTTAAAAAAAATCTAAGGAACATACCGGTATGAGACCTCTGACATAGCTCTGTTATTTGAGCACCAAATTGAATTAGTTCACCTCAGGTGAGCTGAGGGGCAGAAAAGATAAGCCTGCTACCTTTTTTATAGTGTTTCATTTAAGGAATTTACACATTGAAGACTATGATAGACTAGCATCTGTGATGCCAGTTTTGTTGTTGATCTGTACTACTATAAACTACTTCTGCAACAAGAAGGGATGCAGCATAAAAATGTGGTAAGTGCCTCACTCTTTGTTTCTCAGGGCTTCCTGTTCACTTCACTACCTTCTGTGCCACCTGGCTGCTTGCTTGCATCCCTGGCTCCCAGGGTGAAGCAGGCATGCACATCAGCTTTGCAACTGCTACCCTCCAGCAGCCACTTTGCCTGTTTTACAACTTTGGCACATGCTGGTCTACATTCCTCCTAACAGCTAACGCTGTTATTTGTTAATACCATTCTTCTCTCTTCTATCCAAAGATTACTGAGAATAATTCTTTTGTAAGACACATTTTTCCTTGTCCCCTCGGTAGATAGGAGAGTCTTTGAAGAATGTTTAAAAGGATCCTTTGCCCTCTAATATCTCCAGGCAGTGTCCCTGGCTTGTTTTTCTACCCAGTTCGGGAGCCAGTGGGTGATGAATGAAGGCATGAACCCCATTGCTGTACAGCAACGAGATTCCAGAAATGCAGAGAGCAGAGAATCTCGGAAGTCCTCCCAGAAGTCCTTTATTGCCATGTTGTAGAATCCCCAGCATTACAGAGTCAGTCCCACTTACAGCAAAAGTCCCAGAAGCCCTTAACAGACAAAGCAGCTAACAGAAGTCCCAAGCATATCACTCGCAGCATCCCTACACCAAAGTCCTTGCCAGAGAAGTAGCCAACTAACAGAAGCAGGAGTCCCCAACCAAAGCCTTAACCGAAGCTGTTCCTTCCTAAGTTCCTAACCCAAGATAACTATTGCTCAGAGTGGCTGTTTTTTATACACTTTCTTATCAATCCCTTAATCAGTAAAATCTAACCACATATATAAACTAAAATCTTTTCCCAATGAGAGGTATCAGCATGTCAAGGAGGTGGCTTCTGCAGCATGTTCCAATCAAAGGGTGCACACATGGAATGTTATTGTTTTGCTCTACGCAGTGTGCTAAGGAATTGGTCAGCTAAGGAATCGTACTCTGCACACATCCAGCAACTGCCCTCAGAACAAAGGCTGCAACACTGGTCCAGGGAGAATCACTAGCAGTGTGCCAGAGAAGTTCAGGCTGCCATGGGCCCCCTCAGCATGGCAGCCTCTGTCACAACCCCACCAATGCTGGGTGATGCTGTAGCATTACTTTGGATATGGCTACACCAAGCCCAGTACAGCAAGCAATCAGTGGTTTTTCCACATGCCCACAGAGGCAAGCAGAGTTTCTAGACATGAAGCAGCTCCCATTTTTCTCCTTCAGAGCCTGTGACTCTGGCTGTTGTTACCCCAATATTTTCTTGCTCTGTTGCTGTTCTGTGTAAAATCTGCATTGCACAGGCTTGGCACTTTGGAAATCACAGGTATGTCTCGTTTTGTCCCATTTTTAAAGCTAGTCTTTAGTTCTAGAGTTGCAATAAATGCTTATTGTGCCTCAGTAACAGAAAATGGGATTGTGTCAAAGTTCACTATTTGAATTTATGAACTCAACTGAAATTGGCTGTAGGTGTGTCACTGGACTACATCCTGCTACAAAAAACCCTGTAAACTTCTCCGTGCAAAATGGTTTTGTCAGTATATGCATGTGCACAACACCACATCCTTTATTACTTATGAAACACAAATCAGTATTGTATTAATAAGCAGGCATTGATTTTTACTGAGAACATAAAGATTTATGAAAGTAGGCAGTGCTGGGTGGCAGAAACTATGAAAGCAGTTTCTAGAAAATGTATGAAATATTTTACAATTGAGATAAGAACATTTTTCCATTCAAAATATACGAAATAGCCCTTTGTGGAAAACAGATTGCTTTCGGTATTGGGCAAGGATGAGATTTAAAGGCCACTGGTTTGCAACAGAATGAGACTCTTTGTCCACATTTGAACACAAATGGCTTCCTTTCATATTGCGGAGAGATTCAAGGAGGCTGTCAGTGGAGCAGGGAAAGTACAGCCTAAACACCTGCACAATGAGGCAAAAGGGCTACTTTAAGTACACAATGAGACATACCCTTGTCAGGCTGACAGCAAAACACTACTGCTTGGAGTGGGAAAAAAGTGTTTGAAGCCTACTGATGCAGATCTGCTGGTGTCAGCAAGGAGTAAAAGCTGTAATAAGGACCACTTAGAGAGTTTCTGTCCATGTTATACCACCCAGAACTAGGGATTGTAGCAGTGCATGAGGAGTACGCATTTTCCAGTGTCAGACTTTTGTTGTGCTGACACACAAGGTAAATCTTGAGACTGATTTGGAAATTGCATCACAGCAAATGTTTTTCTTCTTCCTGATTCGGGGGCCATTGGGTGACAAATGAAAGCACGAACCCCATTGTCATATAGCAACAAGATTCCAGAAATGCAGAGAGCAGAGAGTCTCAGAAGTCCTCCCAGAAGTCCTTTATTGCTGTGTTGTAGAATCTCTTGCATTATAGAGCCTCAGAGTCCCACTTACAGAAGAAGTCCTGGAAGCCCTTAACAGACGAAGCAGCTAACAGAAGTCCCGAGCATATCCCTCACAGCATCCCTACACCGAAGCCCTAGCCAGAAGTAGCTAACAGAAGCAGAAGCAGCTAACAGCAGCCCTAACTGAAGATCCCTAACCGAAGCCCTAACCAAAGTCCCTATTGCTCAGAGTGGCTGTTTATATATTCATTGTTATCGATTGCCTGACCAGTAATATCCAACCATATATATATAGACTAAAATCTTTTCCCGATGAGAGGTGCCAGCATGTCAAGGAGGTGGCTTCTGCAGCATGTTCCAATCCAAGGGTGCCAACGTGGGGATGTTGTTCTTGGCACACATGGAATGTTATTGCTTTGCTCTTTGCAGCATGCTAAGGAATTGGTCAGCTAAGGAATCATGCATTCTGGATGTGTCCGGCAGCTGCCCTCAGAACAGTGGCTGCAATAGCAAATGTATCAGCATCCACTAATACAGCTCATACAGACAAAATGTCTGTCTTAATTCTCCATGACATCATACTCAATAATTGTCAAAAGCAAGCTAGAAAACACTCCAGAAGTGTTGTATATCCCAGATACTATAGAAGGAGCATTACCTGCAATATCAAATGTACAAATGTAGTCCTGTACTGCATGGGCTCCTAAACCCTGTGAATATGCACGTTTCTGCTGATGTGTGAGCTACACAAAAGGGTAAGGGACTTAATGTGCTAAAGCCTGTTGCTGAAATGATCCTATACTTTGGCAAGGGGATAAGAACAAGAACTGGAATAGTTTTAGGGAAGAAATATATCAAACTGGGAAAGTTCTGCTGATTTTATTTCTATCTCTTAATAATTAGTTGTTTCTATCTTTACAATTAATCCTTTGTCACTATTGTCACTAGTACAAATGCCTTCAATTTCCTTCCTGTTCCCCAACAGCCTCCAGCTAATTAATATGCAGTTTTAAGCAAGTATCAGAGCTGTCATGCTCTTTCCCAGGGAAGCTTTTTAAAATTGTAAGCAAGACTCAATACTGAGACTTATTAGCACCAAACTTGGAAACACAGCTTCCACACAGGCAAAGATGACTCTTCAAGTTACAGTGGCTGTCACCTTTTTATCCTGAGAATTATTATAAATGTGAATACCTCAAGGGATCTCTCTGATGCAACCAACATTTCCAGCTCTCATAAACTGCTGTTTATTGATAGAACTGGGCTTGTGCCAGCATCTCAGATTTGAGTGATGAAGTTGAACTTCTAGGTCAGATTTAATCGCACCCACACTGAGATATACTCAGAAGAAATCCATTGAAAGCAGCACAGTGATAGTACACCACCGCAAATGCACTGCAGTTTGAGGGAGAAACTGTATACTACCGAAAACACAACTCACGAAAGTCCATAGAGGTGCAATGCCTTGATCAAGATCAAAGTCCATCCTCAATGCTTTGCAGACCAGCTTTTGCTCAAAACTCTGATATTTCAACCTGCATCCAAGGCTTTAGCTCTTGTTCACTTACTTATAAATGTCTGAACAGCCCCCTTTTTTTAGCTTTGTCTGGAATTAAGAACAACAGTTAGTCTGATTTCTGAACTGCTACCACAAATTATTTGGCAGGACTAATTTCCCATGACTGCCAGTTATGATAACAGAAGAAATACATAAGCTTGGAGCTGCCTGTCATTGGTATGTTTGTGATTCTGCTAATTGTTTTGCCTTAGTAAAACATGGAGCAGGAAGAATTCTATGACAAAACCTCATCAACTTCCACACAAGGGATCCTAAAGAGAGAGAGAAAGACATATTCCAATGCTTCTCTGAGAGGAAAGTATTAGCCCAGAGAAAGAGTTCTTAGCAGAGCTTCTTGTGGGAGTGATACCACTGTCCTATACTTTGGCCAACACAAAATAGCAAGAACTGGAAAATTTGGAGTATCTCAGCTTACAAATTTTTTATAGTTCAATAAAGCCTCTCTTGAATGACCCAAAATGTCAGTAAATACTGACACCTGCCAGGAGTGAAAATTGATCCAACAGCAACAGAGACATTGCCCAGGATTGGCAAATAAAGTCATGCAAGACTGCAGGTTGCAAGAGGTGTTCCTGCAATGCCACCTTCTTAACAGCTCCCTGTGGCAGTTTAGGCTGGGTGCCTCCTGTCACTGCCACATAAGCTACACCTCTGGTGTTCCAAGTGTCCAACCCAATAAGTTGGACAGAGGAAACAGCATATTTCTACCCATAAATACTGCGCCCTATAAATCCATCTGCAAAGTCATTCTCTCTCTCTTTCTTCCCTCTCTGCTCCCGTGGGAGATGCTCTCTCTTATCCAGTAACAGTGGGGGAGTATCTCAAGGCCTCTTAGGCCTGTCTAGGCCTAATGCCAGGAGGAGAAAGGACGTGGGGGGCAGTCTCAGACCTGGCCAGCCTGAGACTAGCCTAGCAGTGTGTGAGGGGGTGGGGGTGGGGAAAGAAAGAACCCTGGGGGTTTGGGTATACCCTCAGGTGGGGAGAAGGGAAGAGTTGGGAAGCCTTTGGGTGTTATGTAAGGGACTCTGTACACTTTGGGATGTTTTCGTCACTATGCTTTGCAGTTTTTTGTACTTTCACCAATTGCTTTTCCATTTAAACTTTCCATCACTCTCCAGTCCGTTTGTGTGAGTGCCATTCTTTTGTCCCTCTTGGGGCAAGAGAGGATCTGTGTGGCCTCAAACCAGCACATTCCCTCAAACCAGAGAGGTGAGGAAATGGAAACTTGCTGCTGAGTATCTCTAGGTTCAAATGACAGTTTCACCAAGTGTTGAGGTCCCAATCTCCTGCTTGGAGATGTTCCTTTTCGTCTCTTCCTTGCTGGTCATGACCCTGCTTCTTCAACTGAAACCAAACTTCACCATCAGCTAAAGACTGAGAAAGCCATGGATGTAATCCTTAAGGTCTTGACATGTGGATGGGAATTTTTTTTTTCCTGCAGGGTTTCTTCATCTGCTTCAGTGACCCTTTGCCAGAGATTAATTCCCCTCAGCCGTGCTGCTGGCAGGCACCCAGCCCTGGGTATGAATTCAGTTCACTTGGGCTGTTGCTGGATCCCTCACTCCACAGGGCAGCAGGCAGGAATGAAGGAAAGCAATGCAGGGTGGGCAGAAGCTGGCTGAGCACAGGTGATCTACCACAGGCTCAGTGGTCTGGGGGAGTACGGCATAGAAAGGCACACCTGGAAGCAGCTGGGCAGAGAAACCGAGCCGCCGTGCCCTGACAGGAAGGCGACATCTCCTACCCTAGGAGTCAACCCTGGGAAAAGGCACACTTGACACTCCTCTGCAGCCGTGCCCGGGGGAACCTGATCCCTCGGCCTCAGGGACGGCGGGAATTTCTCTGAAGGAGGGTCAGCGCTGCTTGCCGCAGGCACACCGTTACGGGTCCCGTGCCCCGGCGGAGCTGGCTCCTTGCGCGCTGCGCCCGGGCGTGGCCGGGGGAGAAGCTGAACCCTCCTTCCCGCGCCTCGCTGCCCACACCGCACGGCCGTGCCCAGGTCTGTCGGCAGAGGGCGCCCGCCGCCCGCCAACGCCCCAGGGCTCCGCGTGCCGTGCCGTGTCGCCCGGCCCAGCCGCGCCCACCGCTTCTTCTCCGCCTGCCCTCCGCTGCGGGTGGCGCGGCCTTAACTCCGCGTTCCGCCCGGGCGGGACGGCGGAATTGCTTTTTAGTCGTCAGTCTTCCTGCTTACTCCACGTCGGGGACTGGCTGTGGCGCCGCGACGGCTTGGGGGATTCGGCTGGTGGTACCCACCGCGAACCTGCCGCTGGAGACAGGGAGGAGCGCGGTCAGTCACATCCCTCCTCGCCTCCGGCGGGCCGGCGCCTTCCCTCCGCGCTCCTTCTGCCAGACTGCCAGTAACCGCACAGCGCTTAACGTTTTGTTCTCCGCGTTCCAGCAGCCTGCTGTAAGGTGCTGCCTTGCTGGGATCTGCGCACTGCCCCGGGCCCGAAGACCTGCGGAGAAGGTGCTTAGCGACCTAATGTGCGGTTCGGAAGTTGTCAGCACGCTCATCAAGCTGCTGCCCCTTGCCCACAGCATAGCCATCGTCTCCTGAGGGAGGCATGCTGTTGGGCTCAGGATGATGATCACTGACAGAGCAGATGTGGTTAGGCAGGCATAGCGAGCAGCTTGCTAATTAAAGGTCTGCTGAAAAACAAAGCAAATATGCCAGTTTGCCACCAGAATCGCTGAGCCCAGAAAATGAGCAGTTACACATGGTGGTGCGAGTGGCATGTGGCTGCCTACAGTCAGTGTCTTGGGGCCTACAGAGTATACCTGCTCTGCACTGCTCTAGGCTTGCACGGCATTTTCCCGCATTACCTTGTCATCCCTATCACGTCTGTCTACAGAGTAAACCACGGGATGTCTGCATGCAGATTTATGTGAAACCCATTCACATGCAGCAGGGACTAAGGTGCATATCTCCTTTGTTTGCTGGTTTGGTCAGCTTTTTGGAGGCACCTCTGTGGATGTATAAGGCACTACTGATGCAGCCTGGCTACCTTGGGCAGCGTTGCTCATGTCAGCTTTAAACGAAAGCTTTCTTAACCACACCAGGAATGGCTGTTCCACTCTAAGGATGATAACCTAGTGAAATTAAAACACAGTAGAGCATCTTACACATCCTTATTGCCAGCAGAATATTTGTGAAAACAGGCATTAGGAGATTCCTTGCTCAGTGATGCAGTGGGCTGATTTTCTTTCCTTACAGCTGTTACAGCCCAGGTGCATTAGAGATGCTAGAAAGATATATTTACATGGAAGTAACAATAGGAGGTTGAAAAGGTGGATGCAAGTCCCCTGTGTTTTCTGCCCTCTCAATTGCATCAACCCATCCATGTTATGACCCTATCAGGGGATCTGGCATTTAGCTCTTTATTGCCTTAATTTCAGAGAAAACCAGCAACTTCTTTTGAGAGAGATTTATCACAGATGATTGTGCTATCTGCAGGATTTGAAGTAAAAAAGAAAAAAAAATGTATCCAAGTACACATGACCTTCAAAAAGAAATAAAAATTAGAAGGGAAGGATTAATAGGGACACGAGGGTAGCATTTAGTTGTTAGGAGATCAATTTATTATGCCCTTGACTGCAAGTTAGTACATGTAAAATTACAATACAACATAGAAAAGACATGCCAGTGGCTGTCATATATGCAGCTTCCCTTTCTTTCCTAGTTATTTAGGGAGGACTGGGAACACATGAAATCATGTTCATTAAAGCTGTGAATAGAGGCAACTAACCAATAACGGCGGTGGAAGCAACAAGGTTCCCCTCTGCCCGTCCGCCCGCCCTTTTCAAGAAGAGGGGGAAAATCACAGACGTCAATCAAGACATACTGCAAAATAAAATGGACCCTCCTGGCCACCGAGGCGGTGTGCAGACCCGTAGTGAGGCTCCAGCAGCTTGCTCACGGCAGCCGGCCCTGCAGCTCCGCCGCTGACCGAGGAGCGCATTGGGCTCCGCAGCCTGGGTCTTGTCTTCCCTTTTCTTGCAAAACTGTCAGGCCAAAGTGGGCAGGAGGATATTGGCTGCGAGGGACGCGGAGGCTCCTCCCAGAGCCCGGATCCCGATATTTTTTGAGGATTTCTTTTAACTCAGTTACAAACCTTGGAGAAGGAAACAAGTTGCCGCTGTAGCGGAGAGGGAAAGCACCTCTGCTAGAGCGAGCGCGGCTCCCGCTCTTTCGCCTCGCTGAAGCTACCTTGGATGCTTCGCCCCTGTGGCGGAGGACAGCGAGCTGTGCTGCCTACCAGGGGAGTGCTCCTGCACTGGATGTTGCTGGTTTTGTGAAAACAAGGTTTGCAAGGGTATGAGAGGGAAGACAATGAGGAAAAACCGACCGGGAAGAAGCTTCAGCCCCAAGCGTGCTCCTGAGAATTGACAGCGTTTAAGGGCTGAGCGATCCCGTCGGCGGCAGCGGAGGGAGCAGCCTGCCCGTTCCGCTGCGGACTTCCCAGGACTGGCTATTACCTTCGGATGTGGACTGGGAAACCTGTAGGAAATTCTCCCGCCGTGCTGCGAAGCCACCATGAATTCCGTGGCTGGAAGTAAGGAGAGGATCACGGTGACGGCGCGGAGCAGAAAATACGGGGTAAGTTGTCAGCTGAAGGGGTGGCTCGGAGCGGTGACCACTGCCGTGCCAGGGCTCCCGCGCCCCTCGCCCGCCGCCGTTTACCGGCGCCGCCGGCTAGCGCCCCCCCTGCCCCGCTCAACTTGCCCAGCGCGAGACGGCGGCTCCGGGCGCCCTGCGGGGGCCCCTGCCTGACCCGCTGCTCCTTCTCCCGCTCTAGGTGACCGACCCCTGCTCCCCCACCAAGCCCGCCGCTCCCTTCTCCCCCGAGAGCTGGTACCGGAAGGCGTACGAGGAGTCCCGAGCAGGGGGTCGCCCGGCCCCGGAGGGAGCCGGCTCTGCCCTGGGCTCCTCCGGCACCCCGTCCCCTGGCTCCGGCACCTCCTCGCCGGGCTCCTTCACCGGCTCACCGGGACCCGCCTCGCCCGGTATTGGCACCAGCTCCCCCGGCTCCTTGGGCGGTTCACCTGGCTTCGGCACCGGCTCGCCGGGCTCCGGTAGCGGCGGCGGCTCCTCTCCGGGCTCTGATCGCGGCGCCTGGTGCGAGCACTGCAACGCCCGCCTGGCGGAGCTGAAGAGGCAGGCGCTGAAGCTCCTCATCCCGGGGCCCACCAGCAGCAAGGTGAGCCAGGGACTAGGACAGGGGGGAGGGAGTGCTGGGAGCGGCCCTCCACGGCCGTTGGGGCTGCCGGTGGGCTCCCCTCCGGCGATGCCACCGTGGAGGGTTTTAGGGTTTATCTGGGTTTGGCTCTTTTTGGTCTTGTTCCCTTTCCTCATCTCTCCAGCTTCATGAGGAGCAGGGTACCTCTGTCTCTAGAGGGCTGTCAGGGTTTGAGGGGCACCTGTGACAGTCCCTCAAGCTCGCTCCTTGCTTCCCTCTCTCATTGCATTGGCGGTGATTTTGTGCTATTTCTTGTTTCCAGTGAGGGGCAAGCAAGGGTGGGAATGCCAGATTGGTCTCTTCCCCTTTTGCTGTCTTTGATCTTTATAGGATGTATCTACAAAACATCCTGAGACTTGGAAGCCAACTCAGTAGTAAGGTGTGTGTGGTCTGATGCCCATGGTTTGTACTCCCATTGCAGGGCCAGGTGCAGGAGACACCCTTCTTGCAGCTCCAGATTCAGATGAGGCATTGAAATGCTCTGTGAGCCCAAAGGTCACCCAGAGAGGCTGTGGCAGATCATGGCATTGAGCCCAGCTCTCCTGGGTGTCATTAACACAAGGACAACTTGGTGATGCTTCTCATTCCCAGAAGTGCTAGATTTTTTTTTTTTTTTTTAATAAGAAGACTTAAAAACACTCAAAGCTCCTGGGCCCTTACTGTTGGGTTGAATAATCCTGTGCCTAAAGATCACACAAGCATTTCTGAAATCTGGCTTTATCTGACCATAGATAGTGTTTTAACTCTTCTTTCTCCCTCTGTTGGGGAATCTGATACCTCCAAAAGCATACTCTGAAATTATTTGGGTTTATTTTTCTACACCCCTCCCGCCCATGTTTGTTGTACATATAAAAATTAAGACTAGCAGCCCTTAAAAGAGTGACCAACAGCCTTCTGCCAACCCTGTGCTGCTAAAATAGTAAGCATTGGGTTCCTCCATAGCAACCCTGTGAGTGTTGTGAATGAGCCTACGGTTCCCAGAATGTAATACAATGTAATTTTGTTTGTCTTATTTAGTCTAGTTACTATCAAATTATAATATTTACTATTCCACATCAGAGTTTTCATTAGCAGTTGCGATAAAGAGTTACCATGGAAAAGAGACGACTCCTGAGAAAGGGTCCCTGATATCGCTGTTGTGTTGTACCCTCCATTATTTATGTTTGAGAGGGTTGGTGCTTTCTTGAACAAAAGGCTCAAGGGCTGGTTGTTGTTACCTTACTTCAAGAGCTGCCTTAACTAAATTATTCATGAAAAGGGGAAGGGGGAACCACCACAATTAATAGTCAATTTAACCATATTAATACGTGGTTGATTCATTGGAAAGTGACCTTGTACTGAAATTGTCATAAGTTTCAGGCTATGTGATTTGTCAGTGATTATGAGCTGGGGATATAGGTGGGAAACTACTGTTACAGATCTGTGAGAAATCATAATAACTGAGGTTATTATCACTTGGAGGGGGGGGAACATAAATCATAAGCATCAAGGTTTTGCATCCTTTGTGCAGCATTAAATACAAAATTGGCAGGTTTTGCAGTTGTATAAAGATTTGTACAGTTTTCTCTTATTGCAATAGTGCTAATTGTTGTTATGCTTATATTACTGCTGTTATTGTTTCTGTTTTGTTGTTCATGTACTTTAACAAATGGTGTTGGTTTGCCAACCTTTATTCATGTCAGTAGTAAGTCTCACTTCTCTGTTTTTAGACCCCCCATGTTCTATTTTCTTACACCTCCTTTCCAAACCTTCCAATTCCATAGGAGTGCCACTTGCAAAACTATTGCTATCCAATGTGTGTGTTTAGTGGGCAGGAAGGTGGCAGAAGTACTCTGCAGGATATGGTGACCCTCTGCTTTATTAGCAGACACTGCCTGGCACAGTGAGGCTTTGGTCTTGGTGGTATGGGATATAAATATCATGGCTAGTACCACTGACTTTTTTGGACTAGGTATTCTGTGCCAGTCTTAGAAGTGTATTTTTTGCTGGCATCTGTGGGATAACCTTATCAGTGTTGTTGTGGGCTTGGCCAGTCAAGCCAAGGCCTGTGATCTGCCTCTGCAGTTGTGTGCCACAGTAACACTCTGAGGTTGCCCTCTGAGGGCAAGATGTACAGGGTCTTTTTCAAGAATGTGGAAATTTGTCATGTCTGGGGAAAACTTACTTGTTTGGTTTGAGGCTGGAGTCTACCAGACTGTTAATGTAGCTGGCTGTAATTTTTTCAGGGTCCCACAAGGTGTGCTATTGATTGCTGCTGTGGGAATAGTTTTTTTGGGGGGGATAGAATTGATTCTGCCACTGAATTCAGTGCAAGAAGGAGGAGATAAATTCCTAGTACTGGATATGCACTCAGTACTTGCAAAGCATCTTACCTCAAGACTGTGGTGCCCAGCAGGACACAGCTAATTTGCAGTATGCCTTTATTAGGACAATTAAAATGTATCAGTCTTTTTCTAGTCAGCCATCTGACTTGCATAATTTTTGGTGATGTTGAAGACAGCCTAGAAACTTCATTATCACTATTAATATAGTCTGTGACATCTGTTTCACATTTATACAGTATTTAGAAATGCATATAACCATTGGAGAACATGAGGGTATCTGTTTTGACATGTATCTAGTAGCAGATATTGGAATCTGCAGGAACCTATCCAAACATGAACCTATGATGTTTTCTACCGTGATCAGTCATGTAAAAGTTTGTATCTATCTGAAATGTGTAGTAGTTACCTTAGTTGCTGCATAAATAGACCAGGCTTTATGCATGTAGTGAAACTTTTCAATTAATACAGAAAAAGGCACACTTAACCTAGAGCAGACTGCCTCTGACTAGCTTATTGTTAGTGCTGAGGTGTGGAGATTTCAGTCTTAAATAGAAACGTTCTCTTCTAATATGTCAACAGGATGAAAACTTGGACTTTTTTTTTTGAGGCACAAAGGTGAAGAATAAACAATTATAGTTGTGCTACTTCATTTAAACCATTTAAAATGTCAGGTTCCCTGCCAGTTAAAAAAAGAAAAAGGCTAGAAGCTTGTTGTTTCTTTTTCCCCCACTTGTGATGCAGATGTCACTTAATGATGTGCATACAAGGAATTCTGTTTTATGAGAATTAAATCTTATTGTAACCCCTGTGCAAAGCACACCTGTGGGAAATGACTAGCACAGGTGGTTGTTGTAGTTGCACACTGCAGTTTGTAACTGAGAGGATCTTGGAGCATTTGTTGGCCATTTTTTGTAGGGGTTTTGTTATGGTCAAACATCTGCATAATCATAAGGATTATCTCAAATTACTAGTTTTGCAATTTTTAGCTTTTTGGGGCTGTTTTCAGAAGGGTATTGGACAAAGGTCTGACATAGATATTTATGGCATCATACTTACCCATTTATCAGAATTCGTGTGAAATCTCATTGCCTTCTTGTTGTGTATCAGATTTATATTGTGTGTAAATCAGTTGAATATTAATAAGAATAGTCTCGTTAGTACAGGATTCCAAAAATCCTGAAGACAGCCTTTAAGAGGTAATCTGAATGTGTAGACATGAATAGCTGCTTGGGCATGTCGTGATTGGGTTGGGAAGTAAGGACACTATGCACTGCTGTTGTTAAATGGTTTATATTGTGAACTATCCTGTAGCTAAAATACCTACTTCTAAGAATTGGGCAAGCTGTGGTTTAACACAGTCTGTGAAGAAAGGGAAAAGACTTGCATTTAGGGTACAGTTTTTGTTTCTTTTTTTAACAAATTTACTGATGTTCTATCTCACTTTCCATTTGCGTATTGTTGAACTGGCCTTCTCTGTTTCAGAGGTGTTCACTAGCCTAAGACTTGACTAATATTAACAACGAGGAAAACCCTGAAACTGATCTAATGAAAAATAGATTCCCGTTAGTTTGTAGCTACTTAAGAAACATTCCCAGTAGAGACAGGACAGTAATGAACCTTCCTTGAAGCTTAGCAAGTGGCAGAATAATGGAATTTCATTTCCGCCCAGACCTTTAATTTGTGAACAAGCATGGCCAGTCTGTATGGTGACTTAATTCACTGTGCAAAAAATCTCAGGCACCTAATCATTTCATCCCAACTCATTGTAATGCAGATAGGATTATTGCATTAGAAATGTGATTTTAAACAGCCTGAGGCAGTAATTTGTCAGCATTTGGAAGGATTAACTCTATTAAAGTTTAGGCAACAACAACCATTCTTTTGTGTTGCATCACAGGTCACAATACCAAACATTTAGCATAACTCATCTGTGAATCTTCTTACAATTGTATTTTCCCTGGCAAGCTAGGAAACCACAAGCTACTTCACTTGCCCTGGGATTACAGCTGTTTACCAGAGGTCTGGAGGAAACAAACTGATATGCCTTCACCTCTGATGAATTAATATAAAACCTTCTTCTGGGAGCAGCTGGAAGTCTTGCTGCTGCAATCCATAGTGTCAGCATGGGAAATGATTATAAATATTGCTTTCAAGCTTGAAAATATCTTTGAGGTAAGGGTGAAGATGCTGTATATTAAAGATTATGTTTTAGGAAGCTGTTGAAACTGTTAGCTCTTCAGCTTTCTCTATGGGATCAAAAAGGCTTGCCATTACTGGGTGTCCTGGAGATTTGGAATAGACATATGATTAAATCTAATGAATTGAGACTCCTATCAGAAAATAAAATGGATCTTTGGAGGAGGCAGTATTGATGTTTATCCGAAGTAATTCTCTGGGGAAGATGAACAGTTGAATCAACTCGTGTGTATTTGTGTCTGTTGTTGGGATGTTGTGTGTTTTTATTTTTCTTGTTTTAGAGACTTGCCCGTGCATCTGAAAACACTGTCAGTGCTTAGTCTGCAGCTGACCTCTTCATGCTGGCTATTAAGCGGCAAAAGTCCTTCAAGGTGCTTTATATATATCATGATCTCTAAAATCACCTTGTATCTTTAGATAGTCATTTTGCTAGAAGTAAACATAGCAATCTTGTCCAACAAATGTGGTATGTTGGCATATCATCTTGGAGGGGAGGAAGAAGACAGGTAGTCCATGCTGAATTCTCCAGACAGTGTCAGAAAAAATGTTATACATTGTCAGTATGGGCCATTGACCTGTAATGGGATTCATGCCTGCGTCAACAGATTATTAGAATGTTGCAATGCTGTACATGTGGGGTCGAAAGACATTTCAGTTTTGCCACATCAGCAGCACATAGCCTTTGACATCATATAATTGGGGTGCTTCCAAGCACTGAACTCACAGTCTGCCACTGCAATAAACCTGACTGTCATGTTCTACTTAATGATGTAGTAGGAACCGCAACATTTTGTGACATGTAGTTTACATATCAAAAACATGAGAGATGTTCTAAGTTAAATTGCTAGCTTAAATCTTAGCAAAGTGTTATGCAGATCTTGGTGTGTATGTTAATAAAATGTGAGGAATACAAGTGTATGGGCTTCCCCTCCACCACTGGGTAAAAAATTCATAGTCAACATTACTTGTCCTCGAAGCTGCAATTCCAGGACTATGCCTAATTGCAGAAAAGCAGATTGCATACTTCGAATTAAGTAAGCAATACACCTTGATGGATAAACAAAGTAGTATCCCAGGAGCAGAAAGCTCTTTCCCATTATTAGACTAAATTTTGGTTGCACTGCGACACTGATGGGAAGTCATAATAACTAAGATATTGCTCTTCTAGAAAGCAGCAGCAAAATAATACTGTAAACAGTCTGCTGCCAGCACACATTGAAACACTGCTGCTGTTTGGAAGCTTCTGCTTGTGTGTTTGAAAGGCATGGTGATCTTTCATCAAGCAGTTTAATACGAGGTGGTCATTGAATCAAGGTTGTTTTAAATGATCATACCATGGTTGCATTCTTATTCATAGGTGTATGGAGCTCAAATCCCCTGTGACTTATGTTACCCATTTTTGTTTTCAGTTGTCTTCTATTCAACTTCCCTACATTAAATCAGGGTTTTAAAAAAAACAAAACTATGAGCATAATGAAGCTGCTAAGAACTGTGTTTAGATCTCTGATTTTGAAACCAGAAAAACAATTGGCCACCTTCTTTGTACGCTTGTAATCTCTTACAGCATCTACCACCAGAATACACATTTGCCTATGCTCCTTTTCTTTAAGATGATATTACAGTATAGCTTAGTAATGTTTTGAGAGTGTTTTTGAGATTTCTTCAAGTAAGAACATAGACCAAAACAATGTGCTTAATGGGGTAGGGGAATGTTGTTATAACTGTTCCGAGCTTTGGATGGAGGTGGGTCAAAAGATCCTGACAGAGACGTACATTTTTGAAAACTCTTCCTTGTATAATACAAACCATTGCAGATTTTGTAAAACCAGCAAAGAAGTAGGGAGGAGGAGAGGGGTGTAGGTCTGAACCTTGTCAGTCTATTGACTTACATGAAAGTTGCCCTAGTGAGGGGATTCTGATTTCAGTGAAGTCTGCAGGATTTCATTTACACCGCAGCTCTATACCAATCATATGCCTCTAACAAGGGAATACTTGCATGCATTTAAAGTAGCAGTCAGACATGCTGCTAGAACTGAGCAGAGCTAAGATATCCTGGCTCCTTGTGGGCTACCCAATGTTACTTTTTTTTTCTCCCCTTCATATGAAGGTCACAAGTTAGCATACGTGAAGGTCTCTTTAGTGAATACATGGTGGTTTCTCCTCGCCTTAGTGCTTTTCAAAATGATAGATAGGACAAATGCTTTCAATAGCACTGCTCTCTAAACTCGGATCCCTTTGATTGAAAGGCCAGGGAGTGACTAGATGTGCTATTACAACAGCAGATGAGAGAAGCCTGATGATAAAGGTACTGATGAGACCAGCACAATGCATCCCACAGTAGCTGCAGCTGTAACTGGTACAGAATATAAGGATTACTTTTTAATTACGTTATGAAAGAGAAATTAAAGGATATTAGCTGTACAGCTTTAAGAAATTTTTATGTTCACTTGCAGATCAGATGCATTGTTATGGTATCGGAAAGCAATTTATTTTATTTGGAGCACTATGGTGTAATAAAGCTGTTGAAAGCTACTTATCATTCCAGCATTGGTGTACTTCTCAAAATTTATTTTTCATCTTCAGTGGTGTTTACTTTTGGTTGTCACTAAGACCTGCTATTCTGTTTAGTCTGTACTATTAAATCATATATAGCCTATGTTTGACCTTGGATTTCTTATATATGTAAAACATTCTATGCTTTCTAGCAGGGAAGAATAAAGATTTCAGTCAAACTTTCAAACTGGTTTCCTCTTATCAAATTTCCTCTGAAACTGTATTCAGTAGTAGATTTTATGCAAAAAAAGTACATATTTTAAAATATTGCCAAGGAAGTTCTGTTTGAGAGACCTGAGGGAACTGATGGGGTACTAAACTGAACTTTGCTTGCCGTTCATAGTGGAAACAAAAGACTTTCCTCTGAAGGAAATGGGCACTTTTAGATTCACATAAGCAAGTCCAGTGTGGGTATAAAATTTGTGTGTTGAACTCCTTCTGCCTTCCTGTTAAAGTAGGTCTGAGTCTGCTTACTTCACCCTACAAGTAAAAGACCTTGACTTACAGGCCTTGTGGTGTCTGCTTTGTTAGAATGATCCACTGTCCCAGTGGAGGCCAGTGACAAGTGGAGTCCCTCAGGGATCAATCCTGGGACCAGTCTTGTTCAACATCTTTGTTGATGACATGGACAGTGGCATTGAGTGCACCCTCAGCAAGTTTGCTGATGACACCAAGCTGTGTGGTGCAGCAGACATGCTGGAGGGAAGGGATGCCATCCAGAGGGACCTTGAAAGGCTGGAGAGGTGAGCACAAGCCAACCTCATGAGGTTCAACAAGACCAAGTGCAGGGTCCTGCAATCTGGGTCGAGGCAATCCCAAGCACAAATCCAGGCTGGGCAGTGACTGGCTGGAAAGCAGCCCTGAGGAGAGGGACTTGGGGGTGCTGGTGGACAAGAAGCTCAACATGAGCTGTCAATGTGCACTTGCAGCCCAGAAAGCCAACCAGGTCCTGGGCTGCATCAGGAGAAGTGTGGCCAGCAGGTCAAGGGAGGTGATTCTCCCCCTCTACTCAGCTCTGGTGAGACCCCACCTGGAGTACTGCATCAGTTCTGGAGCCCCTATTACAAGAGGGATATGGACATGCTGGAACGTGTCCAGAGGAGGGCCACCAGGATGATCCGAGAGCTGGAGCACCTCTGCTATGAGGACAGACTGAAGGAGTTGGGGCTGTTCAGTCTGCAGAAGAGAAGGCTCCGAGGTGACCTTCTTGTGGCCTTCCAGTGTCTGAAGGGGGCCTACAAGAAAGCTGGGGAGGGACTTCTTAGGATATCAGGGAGTGACAGGACTAGGGGGAATGGAATAAAGCTGGCAGTAGGGAGATTCAGACTGGATGTGAGGAAGAAGTTCTCCACCATGAGAGTGGTGAGAGCCTGGAATGGATTGTCCAGGGAGGTGGTTGAGGCCCCATCCCTGGAGGTGTTTCAGGCCAGGCTGGATGAGGCTCTGGCCAGCCTGATCTAGTGTGAGGTGTCCCTGCCCATGGCAGGGGGGTTGGAACCAGATGATCCTTGTGGTCCCTTCCAACCCTGACTGATTCTATGATTCTATGATTCTATGATTCTATCTTATTCAATGGACTTTGGTGATGTGGGAGAAGTGTCAAAAGTCTTTAATTTATTTTAGCATAAAAAATTACTGCCAGCCAATATGACTGTGGCTCTGGAAAACAAGTTAAATTTCTTGCTGGTGATGTGTGTCAGAAGAACTGTGTATGCTGGAGATGCGATATCTGTATCCAGTGCAATATGACTCATGTAAAACATCCATCGAGCTCTAGTATCTGTAAGAAAATCTTGAGTGTTTTGGTTTCCAAATTACCTGCAAATAGTACTTGCTTTATATGTATTTTGTTTTTATAAGTATGTATTGACCTGCAGATTTTCTGAGATCAGTTAATAACAAAGCTCTACTCTAACTTATTTAACTGTGCTCCATAAATCATGAATACATTGCTGTGATTGTTTATTGGCACCTGAGTATTCACAATAGCTTCTCTATTCCATGGTCTTGCACAGGAATAAAATTCTACTCACATGAATGTTTGGGGAAAAGCAAATGAAAGGAGTGAAAGGAGACTTCTTTTTCTTCAGGTGAAAAAAAAAAGTGAAAATTTAGTAGTTTGGAGATTTCAACTTTGTTCAGAACTGTCTGAGCAGACCCACCTCAGCAGTGAAACTGACTTTCCACAGATTGTGTGTGTTTCATGCCCTTTGTCTCCCACCCTCATAATTAACTGAAGATAAATGAGAATTCAGGAATATAACCCTTCAATTTTGTTGGGCTGCTCTGTGGTTCAGTTCGTAATTGCCTGTTCCTTTTATCATAGGCAGATGGTTGCTATAGTGTCCTTTGCTAAAAGTTGGGCAGAACTTGGCTTTTGTATGTCCTGGGTCCTGTAAAAGTTACTTGTGCAAACTCCTGTCTAACCAAAGCCAAACTTGTACTTAACTACGCTGAGGTATGCAGGAGAGTGGGCTTCTGCCTTCTAACAGATAGCCCTAGTGATTGTATGCTACTATTTCAATTGGATAGTTTTATTTGTCTGTGCTTCTAAGCAGGTCAGAGGTTCATTTTGCTAAGTGCTGAATATTGAAAGAATTAACTGTTTATTCCATCCACCTGGTGGACTGCAGCAGAAAGCCTGGTGGGCAGCAAGGCAGTCTTGGCTTTATGCAGGCATGTAACAGCAGGAATAGAAGCCATTACTCTTCATTTCTCCATTAGTTTCACTGCTCATTTAATAGTGCTGGGCAAAGAAAAACATTAATATCCTATTCAGCAGCCAAGTGCACCAAATTGGGAGTTGTGACTTGTGTGTTTTCCTCTTTTCTAATGGTATCATTAAAATTTAACAAGTTCTCTAAATCATGTTAGTATTCCCAGGGTTAATATTGCTGAAATTGCTCGCAGCATTCCCACAGGAAGAGTTAACAGTGGCTGAGGCTGTGCGACTGGCATTTCTGGCTCAGAGGGAGGTGTTCATGCTGGCACCAGAAAGGCACAGTGAAGTCTTTGGTGACAGGGGGCATTTGCAGTATGCATACATTCTTTCCTGTTCACCTCTTCCTTTTCATTCCCTCCCCTTTTCTCTTGATACTAGTCCTAAAGCTGTCATTTCACCTCATACTCGTTAGGCTTCTAATGGAGAGTCTTGACAGTAAGCCTGCATACATGTGACTCTAGCAGGAAGGCATACAAGTGTGCCAGTGTCCTGGTCTGTGCGAGTGTCAGATTGAAGAGATTGTTAGACCATAGACGGATTTTACTGGAGGTCGAGGAGGCTAACAAAGTGGGAGCTGCAGTTAGCATGGTATTTGTTAGAAAGGAATAGCTAGCTGTCTGGGAAGACGGAGTGTAGGGAAATGATAGGTAGTTGGGAAGCCATTAGTGGTAGCTTTGTAAGCAGTTCTGCAGCATGGGTGGTAAGCTTAAATCCAGAACTGCTCTTTTTAGCATGCCTAATAAGACTTCCTTTTCCCCTCCCTCTGTATGTCAAATCTATTTTTTAAATAATGGATTAAAAAAATCCTGTGGATTTTGGTTGAGATTTAGGTGGAGAAAAGAGGTTATGGTTGATGGGGTAGCTAAGAGAAGAAACTGGCTTAAAGGAGCTTTTGGGTACACTCTTACCACCATTGAAAACAAGGATCTGCAAGATTTTGCAGAATTGTTTTTTGTGAAGCCATTCATTCGTTGTTTCTGCAAAGAGGTTGTTTAGTGAGGACTATGAGATGGGACAGACAGCTCATTGAAATTCCTTCTCATTTTAACTATGTGGATGGGATCTGGTTCTTGTACATTCTTGATGAGAGCTTTGATATCAAACAATCTTTTCAGAATTGCTTTCTCCAATTATCTTTCAATTGTTGGAAGTATTTGATAACATCTCTTTATCATTTTCTTGACTGGTGAACTGTTGGGTGTTTGGCTTCAGCATCACTGTTAACATTTTTCAAAGTTGTTAAGGGGTTGAGGTAAGCCCCTTAAATGTATTGGCCATTACATTTTTGTAATTGGCGGATTGGCCAATACATTTTTGGTGTCCTAAAAGACAAGCTGCTGTGACAATAGGAAACAGCCACTACAAGGAGAAGTATGGGGCTTTAAGAGGAAGCAAGCAGGCTATGGAAACAGATGAAGTGGGGGTTGAAGTGCTCCTTGGTTGATCCGAGCAGCAAAGGAACAGTGCTTCCATGGGAAAGCTGGCCTACTGGGGAGGTAGGGACAAACATGTGGTAAACCAGAACTCTTTAAAGAGCTTACTATAGATGTCTTTGAAGCTTTACAGAAATAATTAACATGAAGGTTGTGTTTGTTTTGTTTTGTTGGTTTTGGGGTTTTTCTGTTGTGCTCTTAAAAAAGCCATTCCAATCACTTTTCATGTCTCAATCTCTTTTTCAAAACAGAAACCAGCAAGTGTCCAGAGAAGTAGAAGGCAATTAAACCAAAGTTACATTTGGCCTAATGCTCTTCAGTGTTTTTCATTCTGAAATGAGTGTTTTTCCCAAATACTAAGGTACTGGTGCATCTTGTGATCTAGGGATATAACTAGATTTTTCTGTCTTACATTGACAGTACAGAATATAAAGGTCTGTGTGAAACTTGGTAGAAAATGTGGTCTCAACCCATTGCACTGTTTCACCCTACACAGCAAATAAATTCCATATATTTTAGTGCATCAGCAATAGTTATGAATTGATCCTGGCTTCTTGTTTCCCTGTGCCTATCTCTGAAGAAAAAAGATGTTTGATTTCCAGATGAATTTGAATTCTTAGTGTTGAGCATACTAATTCTGTAGTATTATTATATGGACATTCCTAGGGCTCACTATTAAGTAGTAGCACTTACTCCAAATGCTTTAAAAACAGAATAAAAAAGACATAAGGTGTGAGAAGGAGCTATATATGAGGACTTAATGCATTGACACTGATGGCTCTAAATGAAGCACTTTGCAGACTGAAGTGATTTAAATTGCCAGCCTTCTTTGTCTGTCCTACTTACTTAGTTCTTTCTAGCTTGGTCTGCCACTGTCTTGCCTGTTTAATATTCCACTTAAGTATAGCAAGAGATAAAAACACCCAAGATGCCTGTATCCTCCAGGAGTCAGCTCTACTGATGTTAATACTTGTATTAACTGCTTATAAGCAATGGGCTAAACAGCTATAAAAGGGAAGGAAAACTATTGTGACTTCTTTCAATTTTCTGTGCTTTTTATCAGCAAAGGAAATAATTTTGCTCCCTTTCCTACCCCAAGCACAGGTACTACGGATAATAGGAATCACTTCAAAAGCACACACTGCCAAGGCCCAGATAAGGGCTATTTCTGTGCCTGAAATATCAAGCACCAGAGTGTGCTATGTGGGAATCACACTGCTGAGGAAGCAGTGTGTAGTAATGCGCATGGGTGACACTGATAAATGTCTCTTCTAAGAAAGCATCTGCAGTGAATTGTCACACTGAGACTTCCCAGCATACCCTAGACCTCTGCATGAATGAAATCTCTGTGCCATTATTTACCCATCTCCATACGAAATGAGAGCATAGGATTCACTGCTTCAGTGCAGCTCTTACGAGTTAGCTGTCTATGTATATATGTGTGTGTGTGTATTTCTCCCAGTGTCCTTTCACTGAGCCATACAGCTTTTTTGAAATGTGGCAAATGACTTTCAGGGTAAAGGACAAGTGTTTTACTTCTGGAAACCTAAGATGAAATATGTCCTATGTAGTCTAGATTTTGGCCAAACATGAAAAATTAAGGTAAGCAATAAGCATGTTTCCTTTAATTTTGTTGTGGTTGCTTCAGTAGAGATTGTGGTGACTTGGATTATTTCTTTTCCTTTTTGAAGCATGATTATTGTTTTCAAAAGGCAGTGAAAAAGGCTGAAAATCTGTTTTTTTGCTGAAGTAAAGCCTCTGATCTTTTCCTTTTAACTAGTGGACATCACTGATGCACAAAAAGAATCGGACTTGTCCTTTGCCTTTCCTCAATTTTTTTTTCTTTTACTTCTTTGAGGTGATTTTTCTAAAGTAATTTGTCATTGGAACTGAAACTTGGGTAATTTAACCTTTGATGGAAAGGTCTTTTTGAGATCAGGGTAGAATTTCTGGACAACCTAGAAAAAAAAAAACCCAATATTTGGTAATTGGCATATACTTCAGTTAAGGTCTCTGCTCTTAATTCCAGCCAGTATATCAAACCTCAGGGTTCTCAGAAATGAACATATGTGGATGTAGCTGCAAGGATATAAAATGGTACACTCTGACAGAGCAGCAGCAAAGTTAACACTGTATGTCAGGGCAGGAGGACTTACTCTGCACATGTAACTTGGCTACTAGATTACTCTAACAAGTACCTTAGCTGAAGTTTGCTTTCACTGGCAAGGTAATGTGACAGGGAGATTGGTTGCAGCTGAGGTGAGTATGTATGTCCTGTCCCACTACCCTGCTGTGGTGCTGATGGCTGTCTGGAGCCCTCTGCTCCATCCTGCTGCAGCTCTCCTAAATTGTTGCTTGACAATTGGAACCATCAACTTCCTGCTAGCATAGCCTTTGCCCTCAGGCTATTTCTGTCGTGCTAGCTTTTTTTAAAAAACATTAATACTTTCCCCACAGAAATGTATATAGGTAAAAGTATTTTTTAATCACTCAGTGGAAGAGGATGAATGCTTCTAGAGGCATAGTTAAGTGGTTCATGATACTTAGACACTCGTGGAAGTCTCAGGGCTTCACATGGTTGCAACTATTCACGTGAAGGTACCCCTTATTGGAGGACATGCACAATCTCACCTCAGTAAAATGTCTGCTGCTTCTGTTTTTTACAGCTGAGGAGAGGTGACGCAGAGCAATTTGGTGAACTAATTAGCTGCATAAAACTGAGTTGAGGTTTCTCACATGCTTATGCTCTTGACTAACGGGCCTTTTCCTTTCTTACTAATATTGTCCATCTCATTTTGTAGCAGCTCTTGTATGCTGGCTCAGCACTGGCTTTTCTGACTCTGTACAGAGAGGAAGAAGGGAGTTGCAGTTTGCATTTCAAAGGTGTCAGCCTTAAAGGGATTGGAATATGGCAGTTGAATATATGGGAACTAATTACTCAGTTATTACAAAAAGTCTTTCCAAAAGACCTTGACTTCTGATTCTCTGATTACTACCAGAGGCTGACTGTTAGTTTAACAACAACAACAAAATTAAAAAATTATGATTTTTTGTGTGTCTGTGATTTTTTTTTTCCTAGGGAGAGTTTATTAATTCATTCTTTTTCCTCTTACCTCGGACAGTTCATATCTATGAATAATTTAATTGTCCTTGGCTGTCTGCTATTGTGAATGACATGCTGTTAGGCATTCTGTATTCATGTGGTATTTTTTAATGTTTGTTTTGTATTCTGTCTGCCTCTCTGCCTTTGCAGAGATGAACTGGATGATGCAAAGTTTGACAACATATAAATGCTATTAAAATGTATCTGAAAGAACACAAAGGAGGACTTTGTCATTTCATTAGTTAGAACATTGGAATAGATTGTTCAGCATCTTTTCTTGCCAGTGGAGAAGCAAATGTTTATATGAAAGCATTTACTGTTTGAAAAGTTTGAGAATATGTCTAGAATTTATAAGTAACAATTCATACTGGCTTACACGATATCTCAAATATATTCCCTCTCTGTTTCCTATCCCTAGATGTTCTTTGTTAGTGTCATTATTCACAAGGTTTAAAGTGCAGAAATGCCAGTTTTCATATTTTAATTCTTTTTGAAGGTTGTATTGCTTTAGCTGCTCTTGTCATGATGCTTGTTAAGCAAAGAAAAGCATTTGTAACTTTTCTGCTTACATCCTTTCTGATCACAGGATGTTAGGGGTTGGAAGGGACCTCCGAAGGTCGAGTACAGTCCCCCCTGCCAGAGCAGGACCATAGAATCTAGCACAGGTCACACAGAAACACATCCAGATGGGTCTTGAAAATCTCCAGAGAAGGAGTCTTCACAACCTCCCTGGGCAGTCCCTTCCAGTGCTCTGTGACCCTCAGAGTGAAGAAGTTCTTCCTCTTGTTGACGTGGAACCTCCAGTGCTGTAATTTATATCCATTACCCCTTGTCCTATCACAGCAATGGAGAAGAGGCTGTCCCCTCCCTCTTGACACCCAGCCCTCATATGTTTATAAACATTTATTAAAGCCCCTCTCAGTAGTCTTCTCCAGACTAAAAAGCCCCAGGTCTCTCAACCTCTCCTCATAGGGCACGGGCTCCAGTCCCTTAATCATCCTGCTAGCTCTCTGTCGGACTCTCTCCAGCAGATCCTTGTCCCTCTTGAACTGAGGAGCCCAAAACTGGACACAATATTCCAGGTGAGGTCTCACCAAGGAAGAGTAGAGGGGAAGGAGAACCTCCCTCTGCTGGACACCCCAGGATCCCATTGGCCTTCTTGGCCACAAGAGCACATTGCTGTCCCATGGATAACTTGTTATGCACCAGAACTCCCAGGTCCTTCTCCAAACATAAACATCACTATTGGCATTCCAAACATTTGTTTAGATCCTGTTTGTAATCCTCACTAGCCTCAGGTGGAGACCCTGAGAACAGTAGGCAGAAAGCATATCCCAAACTGCTGTCTGCAGTTTTGCCAGGTGAATAGAAAGCCAGGCCAATGCTTTACTGTAGGTCTATAGTGTGATCCCACATGAATGAGAAAGCTTCATCTTTCAGGAAAAAAAAACCCATGCTAAGGAGCAAGAGATAGTATTTGCTGTCATGGGCAAATCATATATTGCCTGCTTTCCTGTTGGCTGTTACAGTACTAGTAACTTTTAAAGGTATGATTGAAAATTTTCATTATCCACAATTAGAGAGTGTTTGAGTGCATGCTGCTGCTCTAATGGCTTTCACTTTTGCAGATATTTTGTTTCCTCAAATCTGTTTATCTTTTTGTGTTTCCTGTGGTGCCTAGCAGGGTTCTCTACACATCACTGGGTTTCATAAAAATGTTACAGAATCCTCTAGGCAGCAAAGGTATTTTGAGGTGCTTCTGATACTGTGTGCACCTAATGCAGAGCAATAACTTCCTATGAAGTTGACCCTACTGTCGCTAGATAGCTGGATTGCAGATATATGCTTGCTTTGCTTGGCCAATGCCCTGAGAGTCCAGTCTTGTGGCTCTTTTTCCTGGATGTCAGCCAGGTGGCTGTGGATTTGGAGACTGAGCATCAGTCTGCAATGTTACTTGAGGCAGGCATGTTTGGAGACACTGTTCTCACTGTGGGCAGCGCTGGATGTGCTGCCTCTTTATCTGTGAAATGGCTTGGTAGGCTGTTTTTAATTTGAACCATCTGTGGAAACCTGCATGCTCTGTTATAATACTGTTTTTGTCAGACCTCTAGTGGCATGCTGTGAGTAAGCTGGAGATCAGCATGGGAGTTAAGGTAAAAAAATCCACCAGAAGCATTGTAGTGCATGTACAATTAACTGCAAAATAGTTACATAAATTGTAAACTGTATGTCCTGCACCAGGCTTTGACTTTGTTGTTCTGGCAACTGTAGTGACTCCAGTGAAATTACAAGGTGTAAAACAAGGGTGAAATGTACCTAAATTCTCCAGTGTTTGTTAGAGGCTGCTCCTGTGTTAGGTAAAGCTGTACTGGGGTTTGTGCTTCTCTGCACCATGTCTGTTGAAGGATCCTGCCAGTCAGTTTGAGGCTTGTTAGAGCACCCAAACCATGGAGTTGCTAATTGACTACAGCCTTGTGTTTCCTTTATATACTGCTGTTTCTCTTCCTGTAACCATCAAATACAATGTACACTTCTTAAAAAAAAAGTATGCTTATTTTAATCTCTATACCTCATTTTCTGCTGTCTTTTAATAAATTTCTTTTCCCTAATGACTCACCTGGATAGGATTGCCACTGGCTCTGTGATTATAGAGATTAACTCTACCCCTAAGGAAAAAGCTTGCTGTGTTGCCTGGCAGCCAGGGTCTGCAGGAGCTCGTGAAACAGAATGGATCAAACTTTTTTTCTCTTCATTTTAATCTTGCTAATCAATGATTAGCAAGGAAAGCCACTTCCTGTGAAGAATTTTGTCCATTCTCAGATTGGCTGTGTTATTCCAAAATCTATTGAGTTGATTTTTCATAGTTGCTGTGGATTTCTTACAACTTCTAGCAAACTCCGAAGGATTTAGTGGTTCTATATGCAGGGCTTTTAAAGCCCGGCTGGGAGGACTAAAGAACTAAACTGTCCCAATGATTTTCTCCTACATATTAGACTTGATTTTACAGTGGTGTTTAGCAAAACCTTAGTATTGTCTTTTATTTGGTCTTTTCTAATCAGGAAAATACAGTTATAAGTGAAGTTAGGGCCTTGGGAATTAATTTTTTATTGTCCTTAGCAAGTTTGCTCACATGTTAATAACTAAAAGCAGATGTGTAAGCAAGATTTTTGAAAATTGAACAAATTGGGAGCAAGCAGTGTGTATGTGGGTATCTCAAAGCGGGCCTCACTCTGGGTACCAGATGTTACCAAAGAGCACCTCTCAACTAACATCAGGTGATAATGTGAACAAGCTGTCAGAACTGGGGCAACATGGGACAATTAAATCTTTATATTACTAACCACAGCCTGCTGAATTTGCTGCATGAAAGAAAAGGTAGTGATCTGCCTATAGCTACAGGGCTTATAAAGCTAAAATTTGTTTTTGTATGCCAATTGCCCCTTTTATTTATTTATATATATATGTATATATTTTAAAACCAAATGTCAGCATAGATGGAAAACTAAAAACAAGCTGACTGATGCAGTTCTGTAGAATTGGAAAGAAGTGTAGTATGCCACTGCAGCTTCCCAGGTCTGGAGTGCTCCCAGGCTTGATGGTAGATGTTTTAGGTTGGAAGGGACTCTCAGAAGTTATCTAATTCAGCCTCCTCTTTAAAGCAGGGTGGTCTTCAGTATTATATCATCTTGTATTAAGGCTCATCCAGTGAAATGATGAGCATCCGCAAGGCTGGAGATCGTGCAGCCCCTATTCCCTTGCTTCTGCAGTCCTGTCCTCAAGTGCGTGTTCTTGTCCTGTCTCTTGTGCCAGGACTTACTTCTTTTGACCTTGTGGTGAGCTTGTTAACCTGGCAAAACCAACCTCTTCATCCAGGCCTGTGGTACTCAATGCAAGAACTGTTATTCAGTAAAATGGATCTTGCCCTCACCTGTGTTCTTCTTAACTCTGGAGGGTATTTGTGTTTTCTAGAGCCAAATATCTATGCCCAGTTGAGTGATTAAGACATGAACTGCTCATCTCATACTAGAATATTTGTAAACACTGTGAACAAATATAGCCACTAGCAAATGATTTCTCTCCCCAGTTTTCTGCACGATGAAAAAATGTAATTAGAGGGGGAAAAAGCCAGCCTTTTCATATACTGCAGTCTTAGTTGCACTTCTGTCAGCATTTCTTCATATTTTTTTTGAAGAAGAAAAATGGGCAGAGGTGCCAATTAAATTAAGAAAGTGCTTCACTTAGAATTGGTCTGAAGGTGGTGAATTTAGCATGACAGTGCAAGCAGATGTATAAGCACAGTATTGACAGTAGTAACAGTCTAAATATAGTGTTCCATGCTCTACTTGTGTGGCTAGAAGTGACCACTTGCAGTGACAAATAGTGGATTAAATATCTAATCGAAGAAGGTCTGTAAGAAGGGGAGGGGAAAGATGCTTGAAAACCTTAAATGCATCTTACAGACACATCTGTGTTCCCCCTGTGCAGACTGAAAGCATGGGATTTAACTCTGCTGAGACCGACGTGTTTATGCTGGGTTGTCCTGGTGTCTGTCTCCTTAACAATTAGTCCAGTGTGGAAGGTTTTCTCTGGAGCTGTACAACCTTTTACCTTGAGCGGCCTTTCCTAAGTGACAAACCAGCCTACTGCAGGGCTCTTCACCTTCATGATAGCATAACAAGTGCATAGAGTTTGTTTCTGTATCTTTGATAGCAGAAGCAGTGTTAAGCTTTTCTGAAGACATGCCTTAGGTGTTTGATATTTTCTCCTTTGCCCATGCCATGCTGTGTCTATGAGAGAAGAGGACTATCTACTTAATGAGTCAAACACTGCATCTGCATTGTAGTAAAATTAATTTAATTTGAGTGCTTGCAATTGTGGTAGAGATTCAGCATCACTTCTTAATCTGCAGTCCCTGAAAGTTTCTGCCTTGTCCCTTTAGTGTTCAGCAAGGCTGAAATTTGTGAGATTGCTAACTGGAAAGTATCAATGGCTCAGCAATTTATGTTTAAAATATGGATGGACATGCATTGTGAAAGATTAGGACTTCTGCTAAAGCACCACAAGGTTTATTTAACTCATCTGCATTTTGATTATAAGGGGGCTACTGAAAAAAAGAACACATCCTAGTAATACCAGTATCTCCCCAAGTTGTGAGTTTGTTGTGGGGTACCACTTCACTTCTCAAAATTGTGTCCTGGACACTTTATTGTGCTTCAAAACTTTTTATCTATTTTTATTTATATCTCTCCAGTAGCCACAGAACTTAAAATTCACATTGTGGTCCTGTAGGCTAAGATTTCTCTACTGGAGCTCATGGTGTTCCACTAGTGTAGGGAATAGATAGGAAGAAAAATCGGATTTCTGTCTTTTGGTGGTAGTTGTGATGTTAATTCATTCTCTTCATTCAGCTGAGGCTGCTGATCATACTTTGGAGTTTAATACAAATACAGGCCTGCTTCTACATGTTAAAGGTATTTCAACAAGTTTAAGGAATCCTAGGAGTAAACACTGCTTTATTTCTCTTGCATCATGCACTGCCCTTTTGTTAACATTTCTGCCCCATATATCAAATAACTCTGTCTCTGATCTTTTGAGGATTGTAGGCATTTTGACAGGCTTACAACAACCCTCAATTTTATTTTCAGAAGCTTCTTGGTAAAAAAAAAAAACATACCTCTAACTGTCAAATTTTAAAGAGATGGTGTGACTAATCTCAGGCCTGGATGCCAGATGTCAGGGAAGTATACTTTTGAATTCACATGATTCTGAACTTTCTCTGCCTTTGCCTATTCTAAGGGGCAAATCTGAAAGTTCACTTACTGCCACTGTGTTTTGGGCCTGGCAAGGTAGAAATGAGCCCTAGCAATTACTTTCTCTCTGAGTAGAGACAGATATGTCTGCAATGGTGGGAGCACTGACATGGTAGAGGAATTTGGGTGCTAGATACCTGTTTTCTGTTTGGGCAGATCCTCTAGGGGCTGATCACTCGGATTTGCTGGCAGAATTGACTACTGTCATTCTGATTCCACAAACTATGGGAGCTTGCCAAGCATGAGTGATGGGAATAAAAAAGGCTAGAGAACAGGGGGAGGAAAAAATTATTTTTTTGTTTTTTTCCATTGCCCTCAATTTCTAATGTCCTCTGAAATGACTACTTGTACCAATGAGAATAGTCTTTCCATATTCAGACAGTTTAATCATTCAAAATGCATTAAGATATTTTTTAAATATCTGGAATTAGTTCTAGTTATAAATATATTAGTTCAGTTTTGTAGATGTACTCAAATAATTCACAAGTATTAATGAATTATCCTGCAGCCTTTGTCTGCCCTGGGCAATATATGACTAGAGATCAAAGGTGTGGAGGAGTGGAATGACTTGTCACAGTCACAAGGAGCATTTCCCAGGATCTGTTTTAATGACAAAAAGCAGCATGACAGAGTGAGTAGTTGCTAACCTGTGTGGAAGCCAGAATTCTTTCTTGCAGTAGCAATAAATGAATCGTATGGCCTTGAACAAACTGGTCTGCCTACAAGTTATTTTTACCTCTTTCTTTGCCCCAATTCCTTTTTCTCTCCACTAAGACTGTAAATTCTCACTGCAAAACAATGTTTTTTTACAGTGCAGAGCATAAAGGACCTTTTTTTTAAGTTTAGAGGAAACAAACCACCACCAATACCACCTCCCCCCACCGACTCCCCACAAAAAAAAAAATCAGCCAACCACGCCCCAATAAAAAACAACCAACCAAACAAATCAACCCCCACAAAAAGCAACACCACCCCACCCCCCACCAAACCAAAAACTAATGTAGAAACAGATTTCTTACATTACATTCTTTCATATTTTACTTTTACTTTCTCTAATGTAGTTTTGCATTGCTACTTTAACTTTGTGGGTGCCCACAGTGCTCCAGATTGGCCTGAAGTTTTATATTCTGCATAAATGTGTACATAATTACTTTCTCCAGCTTAGTTGCTGCTATTTTGAGAAAATAAGTACTGAAATTGCAATGTCTTTCACCCTCTTACTTATCATCCTCTTATTTTGAGTTACAGAACAACCAGGTAGAATCTGTTTTGCTAGTTCTGTGTTTGTTTCTTGTGTGATTTTTTTTTTTTTAAAGTACACTGGCAAATTTAAATTAACCTCAATTGTAGTTTTCTGTTGGATCAGGACTGACTCCATCCTACTGTGTCCTTTAAAGAAAGAAGTGTGTGTTAATGTCACAAACACTCCTCTCTAAAGGCTCTGTTGTTTTAAGCAGCCTGGTTGCCTGTGTAATGCTTGCTGACACTCAGAACTTTGTCTTCTAATTGTAGCAGTGGAAAATACAACCCCTGTCAGAGTCAGTGGTGGGTCAGTGGAGAACAAAGGCAGTAATCAATCCAAGGCCTAATTAAAGGCAGTGGTGCCAGGAAATGATAGGGAATTCAACAGCCTGACACTCAAAATTCCCTAATTGGACTAGTGCTCTTTATAACTGCCCTGTGCCCCACTCCATATTGTCCCAGCTATGATAGCAGTATCTCACCCTGTTTAGTGTCTTGCTTTGCTCTTGAGCTCAAGGCAGAGATGGATAGAGGGATCCATTAGCAGTAATTGATGTAGATTTATACTTGCACGCTGCTTTTTTTTTTTCCTGGTAAAAGCTCAGTTACTGAATTATAGTTACAAGCAAGTTGATACTGTTATGAAAAGAGGTGGTATGGCTGAGGAAAACACGCTGAGGCTGCTGCTTTTCTTACATTCCTCAAATAAGAGAGGGTGACTTTGATTCATTAGCAATTTAATTTTGTATTATTGTGGTTTCTACTTAATGAGATGAAAAAGAACTCTCTCTGAAGAACTTCAGGCTAGAAAACTAGTTCAAACAGAAAGTATTTGTGACCAAGACACAAAATTGCTTCCTGCAGCCTGTGAGTGTATAGAAGTGTACCAGTTGCTGCAGGAATCCAAGAAAAAAAAAGGCAAATAAGTTATTTCTCAGTAAGTTTAAGTATGGTAAATACCTGTTAGCTTCAACCATGTGGTATGTTCTAGTTAAATAACATTGAACTGAAGTTCTGTCATTTCTACAGGGAAGGATCCTGCAGAACATCTTAAGTACAGAAAAAAAAGTCCTGATGGAGTCTTCAGTAGTGTTGCAGAGAAATGTGTTCTGAGACTAATTTGTGCTTCTGTGGAAGCTTGCCCTCCCACGCGTGATATTTTCATGTCAGTTGGAAGTTTCTGTGCAGTAGTGAATTCTTTCTCAGTTCCATGTTGAGAAAAAAAAAACATGTTAAAAACATGCTTGGGAATGAAGTAGAATGAATGTCTGGAAAAAGAATGACAAGATCTAGCCCAGCTCTGTGACTGGGGACAGGGAAAAGATTGTGGGTGGTAAATCACAGCATGACAAAGAGTTGGTATAGCTGATAACACCATGCAGGATTTTACTATATTTTTTTTTGCAACCGTATCACTTTTGTCATTCCCTTCTGAGCTATGCAATAAGATATCATAGCACAAGCTAGTGAACAGTAAGTAATTTCACGAACATCAATGGAATGTTGTCTATATAACATATACCAACATATTTTTGAAGGGCTGAGCTGTAGGCTAGGCTGTAGCATTAGTGTGTGCTGGTAGCAGGATGGTGAGACAGAAGCCTCCCTGTGTGCCAGCTGTCTGTCAGGGTCTCTGAAACACATCCATTCAGTTTGCTTAGCAATGTGAATGCCATGTATAGTGGAGACAGATGTTTCCCTGTAAACATGAGTTGAGTATTTTTTGCTTTCTTTTCAGAGAAATTGCAGGAATATAACCACATCTAGGTACTCACTGGCATAGTTAAGTGAGCTACCCTTATGATTCTTATTCCCAGGTATTTTTTAATTTGGAAATGGGTGTCACTGAGTAAAGTACTTCTTCATTGTGAAGTGGAAAGACCATTATAAAAATGGTATTTAAAATAGATGGAAATGCAAACTGTGATGTTTGTGTTAATAGCACTTTTTTTTCCATGCTAGAGCCATATAAATATTTCAATAATTTTATTTTGTGCGGAGGTGAAACAGATATGAGGGAACTAGTTAGTCTCTGAGCACAAATTAAGCTACATCTCTAGACTTTTTGTGCTGTCCACCACACCTGGCTACAGAATGAACTCTGTAGATGAAAAGGTACTGAAGAAAGCACTGAACAACTTTTTTTTGTTTTAAACAAATGGTGTTGATGATACTTCTAAACACTTTTAAGTTATGGAAATCTTAAAGCAACAGAGCAATTCTTACCTATACCAACAAATCACAGAGTGTCAGGGGCTGGAAGGGACCTTGAAAGATCATCCAGTCCAACCCTCCTGCCAGAGCAGGATCACCTATACCAGCTCACACAGAAATGCATCCAGGTGGGTTTTGAGTATCTCCAGGGACGGAGACTCCACAACCCCCCTGGGTAGCCTGTTCCAGTGTTCCATCACCATCACAGTGAAAAAATTTTCCCTCATGTTTCCTTGGAACTTCCTATGCCTCAACTTCCATCCATTGCCCCTTGTTCTGTCATTGGGCATCACTGAGGAGAGCCTGACTTCCCTCCTCTTGGCACTCACCCTGCTGGCTCATGGTCAACTTCCCCCCCACCAGGACCCCCAGGTGCTTTTCCCCTTCACTGCTCTCACCTGATTCTGGTAATGTTTCTCCTCAATTGTTTGCCACTTAAAATCATTATTTTCTGGCACCTACCTAGTATTCAAAGCTGTAGTTCACTAGTGTGAGTTCTGAACACTTGCTGTCTGTCAGATGTAGTAGGGCATTAATTAAAGGTGAATGACATACTCCTTAATGTTGGTTCATTTTTTCAAGGCCAAGCTTAATGTTACTACATGGGGTTGTCACATTCATAACAGAGCAGGTTAGGAGTAGAATGAATACAACTAATAGAAATTTTTTTTTCAAAGTTTGTACACATATTGTGTTCTTTTTTGGTTCATTAGTACTAGCTGAGTTGTTTCCTGCTTTGTTTTGTCTTTTCATGCTCTCAGACTCCATCATGTTGGCTGTTGTATTTCATTATTTGCATCTCACACTACATGCTAAGTATCTGTGGAAAGCAGAGTCCTGTTATGGTGTGTGATGTGCACACAAAAGAAAGGACTGCTCTATGCTTCTAAGCAAAAGCAGCAACATTTGAAATAAGCAAAAAGTCTGAGGGTGTTGCTCTGAGCTCTTGCTTGTGATATGGGAATGTTGACTAATCATGTTTCATTAGCTGTCATCTACTTAGAGAGCTTTCTGTTCTGTAAGATTAAGATTGTATTTCTAATACTTATAAATGCTGAAAAGCCACAGAAAAGGGGTTACTAAACCCAGGATATGGTGTCTCCCTGTGTTTTCAGAGCATGCAAGAAGACCTGTAGAATGATTTTTAGAGCTGAGGCTCTGAGATGGAGATTGCCACATAACTGCAAATTCCAATACTTGAGTTTTGCTGCCTGAAGTACTACAAGCAAAGCACCTATTGTACAACGGTCACAGGAAACTTTATCAGTTTTATGTTTTCTATAGAAATCTTCATGTGAAAGGTGTTGTAAAACTTCAATATGCTGTGGTTAAACAGGGCTTATTACTAACACAGCATAAATGGATTTAATGATAAAGTCACCATGAATAATTTGTAATGATATTAAAAATAAACTAAAAAATTCTAAGATGCAAACTGTAAGCACAACTCCTTATTCTGCTTTTACTGTAGAAGAAAATGAGAGCAAAAGGCTGTTATATTGATATAAACTTCCCCTAAGTCTCTGAATTTTCAATGGCTAAGCAATTAGAAGAAAATAAAATGTTTCCTCCAAGCATTTCCACTAGTTTTTCTCTAGACAGCTATTTTATGACTGTAGTAAAATTTAACCCTGCAAGGGTGATTCTAGGATATTTCTACCCAAGAGCAAAAGGAGATAATTTTGGTAAATGGCCTATAATTCCAAGTCTTGTGTTTTTCACTCTGCTCAGTGCTCTGTAGATACAGGTAGGGAGAATTCACTGGACTGGGAAATCAAAAACAATTGAATGCTCTCATAGGTTATTGCCTTACTTTTAGATTAGCTAAAAGTGATAACACCATCAAATTCTTATGTTTATATTGTGACAGTCTTTTTTGGGGACTGGTCTTCAGTAAATAGAGTCAGTCAATGTTGCTGTAGCTCTGATTCTGCAAGCAACTGAACTGGCAGGCTGATTCTGTGCCAGTGTTGCTGCAAGGGTCAGTAATTGTTCCTGGGTGTAGGTAAGTGGATGTCATGCTGTAAGTGTGACTGCCAGCCTGATATGCCAGCCAGCACTCTCTCTGACCTTCCCCCTTCCTTGATGCAGTCTGTGGCGCTCACACAATTAGTGCAGTGTGCTTCTTTTGTGACAGTTCTTCTCTTCTTGCTGGCTCTGGGCTAGCTGTAATGTATGGGCACACCCAGGAGGCACTGAGGGGCTGGTCTGTATTCACACATGTATGCCAATTTGGTACCCTGTGTTCAGAGACAGCACTGTGTTGTGGCATTTGTTTTGTCATTAAGTACGTTGGTGAGATGGATGGTGTGTATGATATTTGTATGACTAATGCACAAGACCCCTCACCTGCTTCTTGCTTTCATGTGAACCAGTGCATGGCACTTCAGTTAAATTCTGTAGTCTCTGGTCATAGGAGCATGACTCTTCAGTCTTTCAAAATCCATTGTAGGATGGCTGTGTGAGGAAACCCTTGATTTATGAATGAGAACAGTTTGAAGAGACTTAAGCACAGCTTGGTTCTTAATTATTCTTGGTTACTTCAGCTAGAGTAAAATGAATGCAAAAGGATGGAAATTGTTATTTCATGTTTTGTTTCACATAACCTGGTACTAGTGAAAATACGTAGTGTGCAAAGCAACAAGGAGCACAGAATGCTCTCAGCTTGAACTGGTTCTGTCATGAGTGGCATTGTGTAATTACACCAGATTTTAGTATTCAGAGCTACTGGATTTTCTGTTGTTTTGTTTCTTTCAAATATCTACAAAAATGAGCCTTTTTCTTTCCTCTTTTTTTTACCTTGGAAATCTGCCCTTTGAGTTTAATACCTAGTCTGCTGTTCAAATAATGCCTGGAGAAAGTATCAGCCCTTCAAAATAAGCTTTGCTTGGATGAGGATATCAGCATTTAGTCTGGTGGATATAGCTATAAAACAATCTTTGTAGGAAAGGTTATGTGAGCAGGGCTTGAGTAGTCTTTTGTGTCCTGTTTAAAACACTATTTTAGATGCAACATGCTATCTTTGAAAACAGCATTAAGTGATTTATTGCTGTTATGATGTGGGCTGTAGTAGAAAGGAATTACACAGGTTGGTGGAAATGAGCTTTGACTTGACTTGCTGTGAATCACTAATCAGATGTTGAGCGTGGGACTAAATATTAACACTTTTCAGGACACTCGACACAAACTCTGCCTTAGATACTTGGCATGGAGAAGACAGAAGTAATTTGTTATCTGGGTAGGTGTGCATTTTGAAAGGGTTTGCTGATTTGAGATGCTTTTCCTAATCAAGCCCACCACTAAGCTAAATTACTAGTTCAAATACAGCTATGTCAGTAATACTGAATAAAATGCTGTTTTCTGGATGTTTGAAAGGAGTAGGTGATCAAATTATACATGCATCCCAGTTCCAATCTTTCTCAACCCACAGAATTGACACCTTCCAAGCCCCTCAGTGGTGGGTTGACCTGAGCTGGAAGGTAAGCACCCAGCCACTTGCTCACCTCCCTCCAGTGAGATTAAGATAAGAATCAAAGAGTGAAAGCCAAGGGAAAATCTCTCATGGGTTGAATTAAGGATTGTTTATGTGAAGGTAAAAAGGACACCTCTCACCTTCATTCTGAAAAACAAGTGATGCAAAAGCAATAACTCGCCGTTAGCAGACCAGTGCCCCGCCAGTCTCTAAGCAACAGCTACTTTAGGAAACCTCCCTCCCCTGGTTTTACTGCTGAGCATGATGTTATATGGTCTGGAACATCCCTTTGGTCAATTGGGGTCAGGTGTCCTGGGGCTGTGTCCTCTTCCAACCTCTCGTCTACCTCTAGTCTGCTCACTAGGATGGGAGAATGAGAAATGGAGAAAGTTTTGGAGCTGCACAGCATTGGCTAAAACATTGGTGCACTGTCAACACTGGTTTTGGTCAGCCACCTAAAACACATAGAGGCTGCTGTGAAGAAAATTATTTCCAAGCCAGCTAAACTCAACACATTTTCCCAGTTAACTATCAGGTTACTGTATTCTAGAAACTGTTTAGCTGAAGCCTATATCAGGAAGGAAAAAAACCCACCTTCATCAGTCAAGATTGCCAGATTGTCCAAAGCAATGCACTGTTAAGAACCCAATTGTCTTTTTTTTTTTTTGTTTTTTAAAAGTTAGCAAAACAGAAGAAATTATGTACCAAATGCCTTAACTGGTGTGGAAGATGGAGAGGGTTTGCAGTTTGCTTGGTTCTTTGGTTGCTGTTTTGTTTGTGTGTATTTTATTGGAGGTTGCTTGTGGGAACAGGCTGTAGATACCTGGTGTGTGAAGAAAGCAAATACAGAAAGCTCATCTCTTTCTCATCTGCCCTTTGAAATATTAGTTTGTGATTTACCCTTTAGTATTTCCTTATTGTAAGTCTTGTAATTCAGGTAGCTCCTATTACATTCCTAATCTGCACTGTTGAATAGCAACTGAATAATTTAGTACAGACAGGTATCTTGATCTGTCCATCTGCTCAGGTACCACTACTTGGGGAGAAATAAAGTATATAAACATCAGTATTTGGGAGCACAATTTTGTGTTTTATCACCAAAGCTATGTGAACAAGTAAAAGTGAATAATCAAGGCCAAAGTCCACACATAATTGCCATTCTTCTTGATAGCAGAAAACTAGGTGCAATTGCACAGCAAGTAAATACTGAGTATGCCTATGGGCTTTCTCACCATGCAAAGTAATCCTAAACTATAGCCTGCCTTTAAAAACACCACGTGGTGTTCCTGGAGAGCTTGTGCTCTTTAGAATAAGCAAGAGGGCGTAGGAAAGGAAGAGAAGGGTCAAACTGCCTACAGCAATCCTGTGTGTTCAGTAGTGATGGACTGCCAGGTTGTCAAAACACAGGCAGATGCTTCTGTAATGTATGAACAACATGGCATAAGAATGAATGAACAGTGTTCAGCTTTTCCAGCCTCCTTCCACCCCTGTTGTGTTATTAGCTGCATTGCATAGTTTGTGTGTGTGAAACATTTTAAAAAGTCAGTATGGTGCTTGTCAAACTACCTGTCATTACCCCCCTTGTAAAGCAGTTAGAATAACTGTTCCTGCTTTGGTCTGTGCACTTCCCCTCAGGATATATAGCACAGCTGACTTGGAATTTAGTTTCAGTTGCAGCCTAAAATTGCACCTTCCAAAAAACATTGACTTTTCGTGTGAGCATCACATGCAGAGTTGGATATTAAATTTATCAATAAGCCAAGACTTGGGTGGTGCTTCTTCACTTGAATGAGTCTAACTTCATTGAGTTAAGTGACGACAGAGAGATGAATCTCTCTCTGGATTGTATATGACCTTTTAAATTTTGCTGTTTATGTATTTTTTTTTTTTAGTTCTTTTAAAGTATTAAAGTACTGTGTATTTTGCTTAAAAAGTAAATTTTATGCTTTTGGTCTTCTTATTGGATTTTTTTTTCTTTTTAAATATTGAAATTCAGGCTTGCAAAAAAAAAATCATTGCTCCTAAAATTTATAAGACCAGAGTTTTTTTCTCACAAAATTAGTAAGTGGCAGTTGAGAAAAGTCCCCATGTTGGACCTACTTCAAACAGGAGCTCCTAAAGGCACAGGAACTGGCAGTTCCCACATGCCGTAAGACGAGCCGGCGGGGAAGACGACCGGCCTGGATGAGCAAGCAGCTCCTGAAGGATTTAAGGGAAAAAAAGAGGGTTTATTGCCTTTGGAAAGGGGGGGAGGAAACTAGTGATATGTTTAAGGATGTTGTTAGATCATGTAGAAGAAAAATTAGAGAGGCAAAAGCACAGTTAGAAATTAAACTGGCCGCTTCTGTGAAAGACAACAAAAAGCATTTTTATAAATATATTAATGCTAAAAAGAGGGGCAAGAGGAGCCTCCACTCTTTATTGGACGTGGAGGGTAACATTGTAACTAAGGATGAGGAGAAGGCTGAGATTCTAAATACCTTCTTTGCCTCCATTTTCAACAGTAAGGCAGGAGGACTTCAGGATAACTGGCCTCCTGAACTGGTTGATGGGGTCAAGGAGCAGTGTTGTACTCCTGAAATCCGTGTGGAATTAGTTTGAGACTTGTTGAGTCACTTGGATATTCACAAGTCCATGGGACCTGATGGGATTCATCCTAGGGTGCTGAAAGAGCTGGCAGATGAGTTGGCCAAGCCTCTCTCCATCATTTTCCACCAGTCCTGGCTCACTGGAGAGGTCCCAGAAGACTGGAAACTGGCCAATGTGACTCCCATCCACAAGAAGGGACGAACAGAAGAACCTGGGAACTACAGGCCTGTCAGCCTGACCTCAGTGCCAGGGAAAATCATGGAGCAGATTGTCTTGGGGGCAATCACTGCGCACCTGAGGGATGGCCCAGGGATCAGGTCCAGCCAACATGGATTTAGGAAGGGCAGGTCCTGCCTCACCAACCTGATCTCCTTCTATGATCAGGTGCCCAGCCTGGTGGACGTGGGAAAGGCTGTGGATGTAGTCTACCTGGACTTCAGCAAGGCCTTTCACACTGTCCCCCATAGCAAACTCCTGGCCAAGCTGTCAGCCTGTGGCTTGGACAGCAGCACTCTGCGCTGGGTTAGGAACTGGCTGGAGGGCCATGCCCAGAGAGTGGTGGTGAATGGTGCCACATCCAGCTGGCAGCCAGTCACTAGTGGTGTCCCCCAGGGATCAGTGCTGGGCCCCATCCTGTTCAATATCTTTATTGATGATCTGGATGAGGGGATTGAGTCCATCATCAGTAAATTTGCAGATGACACCAAGCTGGGAGCAGGTGTTGATCTGTTAGAAGGTAGAAGGGCTCTGCAGAGGGACCTTGACAGGCTGGACAGATGGGCAGAGTCCAACATGATGGCATTCAACAAATCCAAGTGCCGGGTGCTGCACTTTGGCCACAACAACCCCATGCAGAGCTACAGGCTGGGGTCAGAGTGGCTGGAGAGCAGCCAGGCAGAAAGGGACCTGGGGGTACTGGTTGACAGCCACCTGAACATGAGCCAGCAGTGTGCCCAGGTGGCCAAGAGAGCCAATGGCATCCTGGCCTGCATCAGGCATAGTGTGGCCAGCAGGAGCAGGGAGGTCATTGTACCCCTGTACACAGCACTGGTTAGGCCACACCTTGAGTACTGTGTCCAGTTCTGGGCCCCTCAGTTTAGGAAAGATGTTGAATTGCTGGAGCATGTGCAGAGAAGGGCAACGAGGCTGGTGAGAGGCCTTGAGCACAAGCCCTATGAGGAGAGGCTGAGGGAGCTGGGACTGTTTAGCCTGGAGAAGAGGAGGCTCAGGGGTGACCTCACTGCTGTCTACAACTACCTGAAGGGAGGTTGTAGTCAGGAGGGGTTTGGTCTCTTCTCCCAGGCAACCAGCACCAGAACAAGAGGACACAGTCTCAAGCTGCGCCAGGGGAGGTTTAGGCTGGAGGTGAGGAGAAAGTTCCTCACAGAGAGAGTGGCTGGCCATTGGAATGTGCTGCCCAGGGAAGTGGTGGAGTCACCATCCCTGGAGGTGTTCAAGAGGGGATTGGACGTGGCACTTGGTGCCATGGTTTAGATAGTCATGAGGTTTAGGCTGACAGGTTGGACTCGATGATCTTTGAGGGCTCTTCCAGCCTTCTTGATTCTATGATTCTATTCTATTCTATGTTGTATCTGTGTTGAGGGAATGGATGGCAAATGCTTGGATGTTTTATGGTTGTTGGAAAAGATGCAGAAAGTAAATTTTCAAGTAGTGTTTACTGAGTGTTCAAAGAGCTCAGCTTGAGGGCATTAACTTTCAAATACATTGCAGACACGTATTTCCCCTATAAATTACACCTACCATCTGAAAACTAAGGTGTTTTTACTTTCTCCTGAAAGTAAAATGCAGCTGCTTAATTCAGTGTGCTCTGAAGCTGCAGTTCTGAACTGCAGAGATGGGGAGATAGTACTGTAAAGGATAAAAGGTAAGAGTATGACACAGAGACACGGACAAGATTCTAGGCAAAATTAGGTCCCCAAAAAACATTCATTAAACTCACCAGAGCTGGTTGTATCTTTCCACTCTGAGAAGTTGCAGGTGGCCTACAATGTTGCAGGCACTCAGAGGCAGCTCTTACCAGGGATGTGGGCAAGGCTCTGTGTGTGTACTCTGACATGTGCAGGAGGTGAAGTAGCCAGCTGTTCTCATTTGAGTTTATGCTTCTTTCTATTGTTACTTGTTCTGCCTAGGTGTCCCTAACTCTGTGCAAAAGAAGGATTGGAATTGTTTCAGCTGAAGAGATACTGACATTTCTGTGATATTAATGCACTGAAATAATTGAGCTGTTATTAACTTGGTGCCTGTAAGACAGATATGTGCCAGCATCAGGTAAAGAGGAGGTAGGATGTGCTGGTGTGCAAGGTAAAGGGGAAGGGTAGGCTGAGGGAATCTTCAGGGAGGATGAGAGGGCTGGTGGAGTTATGCCACAGGTTGCCTGGAAGCATGACATGAAGCATAGAGCTAGGATATGAGTGGGAAAAACATTGAGTTCAGATGCAGGTTATGGGGAGAGGAGATGGGACATCCAGTCCAGGCGCTACAGGGCAGTTTCATCCACATCCTTGATGTGCTGGCCCTCCACTCAGATTGTGAAAATAGGCAAGGACTGCTTGTAGCACGGTCTTCATATTAATCAAAGAAACAATGTATGTTCGTGTTGGACAACTTGATGTGCTAGGTTGGAGGAGAGCTAATTGTTGCTTATGTCTCTCCAAACATGTTGTTACAGGGACAGAGTAGTTTGGGATAGCTATTCCTTTGTGCTGGTGTAGAACTGGTGTTTTACTTGCCTGTTGCAGAGTAGCTTCTCAAAGTAATTCACAAATGGGTGTGTAGTGCTCAATATTATGACCCAAACCAGGAGACTGAAGTTTAGGTACAGGTGTTACTGAGAGTAAAGCCTAGCTGTAAGAAACCTCCTAAGTGAAAACAGCCTGGAACAACATGCTTTTCTAGACATGCTAAAACTGGGTTATGAAAGTGGCTCATCACTGTAAGTGCTGTCTTTGGTCTTTCAAGAATATTTACTAGTCTTCTGAAGTAGCAAGTTCATCTGCAAACTACAGTTTCCTTTTGGTAGTGCATGACATTTCCAGTTCCAGTTCTCTTCTATAAACAGGATGATTTTCTTGGTAATCTGTGAAGCAATTCTATACTGAGGCATGCAATGAGGGACTCTTTGGCCATCAGTAAAATGACAATGGTTGCACATAATTCAAAATTGTTTCCAGCAATTTTATTAATGAGCTATTTCAAACAGCATTTTGTAGACTATTGTCTGAGTTAACAGCCAATTCGTAAGAGTTAAGTGTTGTGCAATTTGCATTTATTTCCCCTGTTTATATTGAAATGACACATGCTGTCCATAATTAGCCATCCTCCAGATACAAATTGTTGCTTTTTATTGCTGTTTTCCTTACAAGAAGTGGAAATACGCAATTTAGAGCTATATTGATTAGTCTCATTCAGGCTATAAGTAGAGTTTTTACTATGCATCTGTTTCCCTATATTTTTGGGAAGAGTAGTTGCAGGCACTGGGAATAATTCTCATAAATATTAAGGAAGTGCTAAGGTTGATCACACGGAAGTGTTTTTTTTTTTAAATAGCATGAAATGATGGTCAGGATCTCTCTCATCCTGATTCAGCAAATATTTACATATTTAACTTTCTATATTGTACTACCATTGAAACTATTTAGAGTAAAGAAAAATGAGTACAAAATGTGCTGTAAACAAAATGTAGGGAACAAAGCTTAGCAGAGAGAAAATTCTAAATTGTCAGGTTGGCTTAGGGTATGTTCTGGCTCTGCTCATGGGATGGCAAGCAAGTGAGAGTGAGGTACAATAGGCTGTGTGGGAGTTCTTAATCTAGGTGCTTGCATGTAAATTAACGTCAAGAACATCCAGCTGTACAAGATCTGTAAAAGGATAAATTTAGTTCCATGTCCTGCATATAATGAACATTTTTTTCCACAAACTTGTAATGACCTTATTTGTAGCAGATGAATAACTGTTGCTGATTCTTTACATGCGTCCTGATTTCTGGAATAGGATTCATTAGCAATCTCCACTCCTTCTTCTTCCTTTCTGCCTTCCTTGTAGTGAAGGTATGGATGGACCAAGCCACTTCAGGTTGGCTAGGACTGAGTCAGTATGAGAAATGCTCCTCAGTGATAGTGAAATCAGCTCAGTGTACTCCTATCAAATGGCTCTGTTTTGGGAAGGAAATTTGATCTAAGGCCTCCTGAGGTCCTTTTCAGCCCGAGGCATTCTGGGTTTTTTTAAGCATTGCTTTACAAAGTCTAGGATAGGTTGAAGTCCTACTAGTCATCTGGAATTGGAATGCTTGGAAAAGAAGTTCTCCTTTAGCATATTCATAGAGGAGGCTATTATATGCATAATGGTTTTCCCTGTAAATATTTCCATAGGTGTGAGGAAATACAGTCTGTTGCAGAAAAATGGAAGGAAGATGAACATTTCCATTCTCTCATTTGCTTTTTTCATCAATGATCTTTGTTTCAAGATAAAAGAAACACTGATGTAAACTTCCTGGTTTGGGCTAATCCCCTGTTCAGTTGTCAGAGGTTTAATAGAAGTGCACAGAGCTGAGAGATTTTCTGGTTTGGTTTTATCTCCATTCCAATCAAATTGCTCATCTGCTTGGGGAAGTACTACTGCCAGTTTCCCGTAGATGGTATTACATGTTGTATACTGATGTCTGACTGGAAGGGAGGGCGAAGAGAAATTTCAATTAAGCGATCTTTCTTTGTGAAATCCTAATGCTAATACAATACCTATTCAGCGCTAGCAGAACTCCATCCACAGCCTTGTTATTATCCTCTGCAGGGCAAGTGTATACAGGAGATTTCTGACAGAGATCCATCTCAATTGCTGAGCCTTCTTCAGATTTTTGCATCTCTTAGTAACTGAGGTTGTGTATGCTTCCACAAATTTTGTATGTCTAAATAGTACCGTAAGGATTGTTTTATGGAATAACCCAACTATTTGCTTAATGAAATAAGTGATGCCATTAAAAGATACTTTTTTCAGAGAAAATGCTGTAATCTTCTGGTTTCTCAACCTCTGCAGGAGGAAGAGCCATTACCTTATTTGCTGTGGAACTCAGAAGCTGGATAGCATTAGGTGAGGAAAAAGAAATTAAGACAGTCTCACTTCCTTCAATGAGGTGAAAAGAGGCTGTGTAGCTGTGCATTCTAGTGAAGAGCTATGTAGATAGTTAAATATCTTGCTTATCTGATGAATTACAGGAATGCTTCCACAAATGCTACTCAGTGCAGTTAAATGTAAAAGGTATATATCTTTCTCCCCTGTCTTTCTTCTCTTAATTTGCTGCTGCTATCTTTGCCTTTATGGTGATTGACTCAGGAGGAGCAGAAATAAGGGATTCAGAAATGCATTGCTCAAGCGTTCCACATAGTTGTTACATCTTTGAAGCTGATAATAAAGTAGTTGTGACTTTGAGAATGTATGAATAAATTTGTTGATGAATTTCTTGTTTGTGATGTCTCCTAACAATGAGTTTTCCCCTTGCCCTGTAAATGTGACTTCAAAAGCAACTACAAGTTGAATGAGCAAAAACATAGTTCAGTCTGAACTGATGGAAAGAATGTACTGAAGCACAAAAAGCTTGCAAGTCTGATAACAGGGATCAGCTGATCAAATTTTGAATTTATTAATTTAATTGTAGTTTCCATCAACTTTTCCAGAAGGCTGCAGTGTCCATAAAGATGAATAATTTCTTTTAACTTTGCAGGTAACAACACTGGAAACACTTGTTTGTTGGGTCAGCTTTGAAGAAACTATGCTATTAAACAGGCCTGTAATCAAACAGACCTGCAATCACTGACTATGAAATTATGGTCTTTTTCAGGCACAGGGAATATCTAATTAATCCCTGAAGATATGGGAGGGCTAGCACACACCTGCTGTGGTCTCTGGAAGATGACATCTTAGGTGTAAAGGGGCAGGAGTGCAGGTGGATTAATCCTCTAGTTAAAAGGAGATAAAACAAAACAACTCCCCCAAAATCCAAATGAGCCCCCCCGAAAAAAACCCAACCAACCAAAAAAACATCCGAAGGAAATAGAAACCATAGTATTTCTATTTCTTCAAGTTTGTGGAGTTCTTGTTTATTTTTCTTTTACAAAAAGTTTTTCTGTAAAGGGCTGTATTAGTTTTTGATAAGAGGGTTGGACCTGGATGCTGACATTCACTACATAAATATGTCTGTCAAGCAGGCTTTGGATTACTTTTATTAATGGGTGCTAAAGCCTATTTGTAGTAAGCACACACTACATTGGTATTGGTATGTGCAGGGAAAAATGTTAGTCTTGTGCACAAGGGATCTCTTTGATGTACTTACCCTTACTGTGAAATGTGAGTTGGAGTCTTTCAAGATGTGGACTACTTTTGACTCCTAAATAAATATGTATATGCTTACCTTTATTTTTTTTTCCAAGTCTTCAATGTGAGTATCCTCAGGAGGTCTGCAGATGCCAAAATGACTTGTGTTAAACAGGAGCTAAGTAATGTGTTAAACATGAGTCTATGTTTTCATGGAACATCCTAGTTTTCTGTTTACACTAATAATGTTGTGGGTCATCCAAGGTAATGTTTTCTTGTCAGATTTGAAAAATATTTCAAAATTAAAGATAGAAATATCATATTTGCAAGACAGTGTCAGCTGTACTTGTGGCTGGATATGAATGTGAACAAATATAGAGAAGTTTAATTCTTTTTGGGCAGGTGTGCACTATTCATTTATACTTCTTGTGTATTTGTGTAGTGTTTAAAACAGTTCCTTGGATGTTTGGATTTGTAAGACAAGCTTGGTATGAAACTGGAGGAAACAGGAATGTGAATAGTGGAACTGAGATTTGGGGGAATATGTTCTCCATAGTCTTTTTAGTGTCTTGCACATAGACTTCTGAAAAGCAAGCTTTTTCTCCCAGATAATTCCATTCAACTGTTTTATTTGAGAGAACAACTGATGCATTGTTTACAAGTGTTAGTGCTGGTATTTCTTAACTTTGAATAATTACGTGCTCTATAAAGTTTAAAAATGTTTTGGCACTGAATAGGAGGTACAGCATCAGAAACCAAAGGAACAGACCTGGATAGAAGACCCCTTGAAGTTTGCTATCCCCAAACCGGATTGGTCCTAAGAGCTGAGGAAGTTGTAGAATGAGTGATAAGACATCTGCTACTGTGCCATCTGTGCCCTGCTTCTGCAGGTTACTGTGTCTGAGCAGTATAAAGTAAGAGTTCAATTTCAAAAGCTGTAGTCACATTTTTTGCTGTATAGTCTGTTCCCTCCTCCCCCCCCCTTATATTGATAGATTAAACTGTGGAGATGTCATATGTAGTTTTCTTCCAGCTGTTTGCAGTCTTGAGCTCTGGGTGTTGCAGCAACCTTCCTTCCAAACCCCATCCTTTTATTCTGACTCATCTCCTGTAGCCAGAGATGTTTCTTGAGGTAAGCACAGGGGTGCTTGCAACTGCTGTTAGTGGCTGAGAAGTGAGATGTTTCCAGGGTGCTAGCTGTTATCTAGACATAGTTGGTGGATTCTTGAAATAAAGCTTTGTGATATCAAGTCTAAGTGGTCATTAATCTCTGTGGTAATCCCACTGTTTATGTGAAAAGGCACATGTGAAAGATGGCTTTGCAAGCATATATTTATGTGCCCTTTAGAGCTGTTTTGATGCCAGTTTCAACTTCTCAACTTCATGACACTTAATGTCTTGGTGTTTCCAGAGATTTGAAACCCTCATGGTTTCAGAAGTGTGATAGAACTATTTATGCCTGAGTGTTTCTGTTCAGCCTGATAGCAGTTCTCTTAACAAGTGTTTCAGCCTAGGCAGTTAATCTGTTTGTCTATAAAAGGATCAGCTATTATTATATTTCTGAAAGTTAGATACTTAAGCTTGACTCAGTACTTAAATCAGGTTATTGTTACTGTTGCCTAACAAAATTATTTCCAAACTTGGGTCTATCAAGCATTGTGTTTCTCAGTCAGCAGCTTGAAGAACAGAATCAAAACAGCAGGATGAAAGTGCTGGAAAGTGCTAAACTTTCTATAAATACTGCAGGGCTACTGCTTAAACACTTGTACCCATTCTTTTTCCATTTACAGGATCAATCACATTTAGTTGAAGAAATAATGAGATGTCTTCATTTGGAAATGGAGGGATGGTGATGCATGTTAACCTTGTCCTTTGAGGTGCCTGTAACGGTTCTTCCGGACTGATAAGTTACACAATCTGCAAGTGCATGCAGTCTTTCATTAAGTCACTGTTAAAAATATTGTCTTGTACTGGATCCTGAGTAAACCCTTGCAGTACCATGCTTCACACTGCCTAGCTTGACAGTGAATTACCAAGAACAATTAATCAAAAATGTCTTTTCAGCCAGCTGTGTGATGCTTTAGCTGTTATTTTGATATAAACTGTACTTTATAGCTGCCTACTAATGAAATTTGATGTAGTATAGTTCAGAATCACAGAATGTTAGGGATTGGAAGGGACTTCTAGAAATCGAGTCCAACCTCTCTACCAAAGCAGGATCACCTAGGGCAGGCTTGCATAGGAACACCTCCAGGTGGGTTTTCAAAGTCTCCAGAGAAGGAGACTCCACAACCTCACTGTTCTAGTGCTCTGTCACCTTCATCATAAAGAAGTGTCTCCTCATGTTGAGGTGGAACCTCCTGTGTTCTAGCTTGTACCTGATGTTCCTTGTCCTAGCACTGGACCCAAGCAATCTCTAACTCAATGCACAGTTAACTTGCATGTCTACTACTTTATGCCATCTCATATATTGATGACATTATTTGTTCTCTGGCTGCACTACATGATTCACTACATGATTCCAAGTTAAGTTTTGTGCTTTCATTTTGGTGTTTTATGGGTATCAAAGCCATACTGACCATGCCTTCTCAACGCTGCCTTTCTAGAGCTAGCAATTCCATTTGTCCTTTTGACCTGTTCTGCATAAATTCTTGAGCTACTTTATTTTTTAAGTGTTCTTGGTACATCTCATTTAAGTCAAACTCATTAAACCTAAATATACCATGTGTACCTACATCTTTTACCTTATATTTTAAAATATACGTATATATTTTTTCCTGTTTTACAATTCCCAGATCTTAATTCTGATTAAAAGTAATATGATGTCTAAGGTAGAAGTAATTCAGTCTGTGCAAAGCCATTATGTATGTCTTCAAATTCTCTGTTGGTTAATGAAAGACTTTCCTACAGTAATGAATCTGTATATTTCTAATTATTAATCTAATTTCCTTACTGCAGTTTTTTAATTTCCCATGGTACTTGTGACTTGGTGTGCCCATGCGTTAGCTTTTCTGACTTTTGTCTCTCTCTGCTTGTGCTAGTCTTTTTATACTCACCCTTATCAATGTATCTTTGTTTCCATTTTTGTACTACTCCTTTTTTGGCTTTTAAGATCCTGAAAGAACTCTTGATGAAGCTTTATTGAGCTCCAATTAGATATCTTGACTTTCATCTGTAGAGGAACATTTTGCTGTTGGGCCTTTTAATGCTGCTGTCCTATAGAAAAGAGCAGCCTTTCAGTTTTGCCTTCTGAGTTGCTTCCTGTGGGATTACAAACTCCCCTGCTTCTTTAGCCCCCCCTTTGGTACTCATTGTTACAGAATCACTTCAATCTAAAATGCCTTTTATGCCTAGAGTCTGGCAACTTGAGGCATTTGTGGCAAAAGGAGTTACAAATGTGATCACTAACTTTGATATAATTGACAAACTAGGGTGACTAGAGGCTGAGGGAAACTTGAGCCTGGAAGGGCTTGTATTAGTCAAAATCAGCTTAAGTATCTAGAAGGGGAGAAACTCATGCATCAGGGCACAAATGAACCCCTAAATGAATTGGTATAGAAGAGATGGATAGACCATTACTGTGATCGGATAGAGCTATTTCTGTGCTTTGCTGATAACCTGAGTGGTGGCAGGTTGGTGTATGGTATGTCAGAAAGGGGAGAAAACAATTGCTTCTTCCACTGTCTGTCATGTGTGTGTATTTTTGGGTTAAGGATTAAATAAATAATCATAATAAACATCAGTGTTGCTACTAACCATGATAGGGAAATATTTTGCTTGAGTATGTGAGCTGCATATGGGATCAGATGCCAGTATTGCTAATGGTGGTGTCCATAGAGAGGAGTTTCTTTCAGGGCTGGTGGAGTTAGCTTTAAAATGTATCTTTGTAACAATTCATTTAGCTTATAAATATATGCAGCTGTATCTAGAAAATACATGTGTGGGGACAAATAATTAAAGATGCAGTAATTTTCACACTGCCGTTGTTCTGTGTTTGCTAGCAGGATTGCCTTCATGATTATTGTCCATTCTATGATAGTTACATTATGGATACTTGGATGTGCATGACTTCTTAGAGCACTGAGAACCTGAGCTTCCTCAATTGATCTATGTCTGTGTTAGTAGTATGGCAAATAGGAATGGCAGCTTCAGCCATAATGTTGCTATGAATTCATTATTTTGTCAAATTATTTTCTGTTTTAAAAAGTATTAACAATTATTCAGCTGCTTGTTTGTTTTTGGAATTGTAGTCAGTGTATTTTTTGGTGGCGGTGTGTTTATTTTTGGGGTGTGTGTGGGTTTTTGTTGTTGTTTTTTTGTGGTGTGTGTGGTTTTTTTTTCCCCCCCAACTATTTAAATCATGCTCCTGTAATATCTTTTTTTGGTTGTTGTTTTGTTTGTTATGTGTTGTTTGGTATATAGGACAAACTTTAGAAACTAGGAAATCATTTTCCACAGGCACACTTCTTTTGTTTTGGTATTTTTGTTCGGTTTCCTTACCAATTAACAAAATTATTTTCCTCTGTTTTCAAGGGAATTGCTGTGGATGAAGGGATGTTAGGCTTCTTAAGTATGGCTTTCTGTGAGGTGAACAGACCACCCATTTTCAAAACGTTACAGAAAACAAAAGACGTTCACACTGACACGTCATATTCTATCATTTTAACACCAAACTTAATTTTCCTTTTGAATGAGTAACTTGTTTATTAAGATGTACTAAGTAACTAAATCCAAATTGTACTGCAGGCAAAGAAAATAGATTTATTACAGCTCTTTTCTATTGGATATTTTATTTAGTGGAATTATCTTTAATTTTAGACTAAGGAGAATATGTTGATAGGAGCAGTTGGATGAAGTACCAAGTCCTGCTCCAGAATATGCCATGTGTTTCTTAAACTCTTTCACTCAAGAAGATGTGGTGGTGACTGATGAGACCATCTGACAATGGATGCTTGCAGATGTGAGCAAGTGATATGCTCAGCCTCTTTCCCCACCATCTTTGACAAACTGGAAAAAAAAAAAGGTTATAATGAAGTTTTACCCATCTTGTTTTACAGGGATTTTACAGGGCCCATTGAAGGGGTGGTCTTTGGCTGAGCACTTCAACAGTAGTGCCTCTGACTGATTTCTCTACAAGCATGGTACAACTGATGATAGTTTGTATCTCTTAGCTCTAGTATAGCAACAAGGATTATCTATGAAGCTGGGAGATTTAGAAGTCCTTGTTTTCAGACAGCTTAATACAGTCACCTCAGATGCTGTTGAAAGATCCTTCTAAAAACTTGGACCAAAGCTGACACCCTACCTGTGCTGTGTGTCCTGTGCCAGAGCCTGTTAATTCTGACTTGTATGTGCTGAGTGTTTTGCTATGCAATTCCTTCAGGCACCTGAGCAAACAGAGATAAAGCTTGAGACACCTGGCTGACCAGGAATCTGTCCACAGATTGGAACACACTCATTAGTGAATACTAGGAAGCTACAGCATAGCTTCCCATTCAGGGTATTTGTCTGTAGCTCACATGTGTTTTATCTTTCTCACTTTTTCCTTTGGGTGTGAGGGGAGGGAGGTAAATAATCTACAGAACCTTCTGAACTTTTTTTTCCTCCTCACCTCCAAAAGCCTTATTTCCCCAATGAATGCAGACATAACCATGTGGTCTAACTACAAAATAGACTGCAGTCAATTCTGCCATCTGCTGATGATCTCTACTGGCTGCTTGCCAGCATGCTTGTAATGTGTGGCTAAATCCAAGTAATTTGGGACATTTAGCAGGATTTGACCTGTGCTATAGATAGGAAGAGACAAAATATGGCCTGGCTTTTGATTTAAAAAAAATATTTGTGTGCTACTAGTATTATTCTTCATGGTCTAAATCACGATTCATGGGCAAGAACTGTATATGGTCCTGTTACACATTAACTATGTCACATAAATCCCTTAACTACTGCTGACTGCAAAAAATGGAAACTAAGCAGTGTTTTGAATCTGAATGTCCTCAGTTACTGGGGAATATAGGCAGTAAGAGGGGATTTAATTTGTAAGTGAAACCCTGCCTGTATTTGTCTCAGGACATAGCAAACTTGTTTCTGTTGCAGTTTGGGTGCAGCTAAAACTTCAATATAATATTTGTGTGCTGACAATTTGGTGAGAGCACATTCCAGAAACAGGGGATATTTGTGGTTTTGCAGGGGAAAAGTAAAAAAGTAAAAAACAGAGTGGAACTGTATCCAGCTGTTGATTTGTATCTGCATTTGTAGTCCTTGCTGTGCTCTGGGTCCCCAGTCCTTTTCTGAATGTATTCCAGCATCAAAGACTCTCTCTTAAGCCAATCTCTCCCAAACTATTCAACCACAAAGGTGATAAATGTGAGAGAAAACCTACAAAGATCCTGCAGCAGGTAATTATTAAACATGTTATAAGGTTACAATACTGAAACGATCTCTGAAGAAACACCTCCCTTTTCCTTTTTTCATTGTCAGTTTTAATATGAAGGTAACTTACTGTGGCTGCAGTACTTGGGATGGAAGCACTCTCAAATTGTCTATATAATGTCAGTCCTCATTTTGTAGAACAGGCTGGTCACTAGAGGAGATAAGGGGGGGGCAATAAGCAATTGCTTGTATATTGCTTATCAGGATGTATTTTAAGGGTAGCTTGCCTCTTCCTCAAGAAGCAAGAGGAGTCAGTTGGTTAGAGCAGAAGTTCTAGCTGGACCGTGTTTTTGGTGTAGCATTTCTTACATGGTATTTCTAATGCTGTATTTCAACTCGTGTTCAGTGGCTGAATGTGTATAGAATAGAGTAAGCAAAGGAGTGTCCACATATCTATATGGTGGTGACTAGAGTGGGAGAAGGATTTCAAAGAAATGGGGAGTATGGTGATATTTTAATAACAAACCATTCCCAAGGAACAAGCTTATTGAGCAAGCTAGCCGTAAGATCCGCGTAGAAAGTGATATCTTAGTCTTGAATTCCCACATCTATCTTTTCTACTGCCACATTATTCTTGAAGGTGAGGGAAGAGAGGTGAGAGTGAGTGGTTATGAACTGAAGAGGTTCTTGGGCTCTGCAGTAATTCAAGCTGTGGCTTTGGATTATTGCCAGCCAATGGGGCTTACAGTGCTATGGGAGGAGAAAAGAGGTAGGTATACGTATTTATTTTGCAGATAATTCAAGTGGTTTGTAAGCTTTTGAATGGTGAGCAATCAGCCCAGTAGGGGAGCTTTTCCACTGTGTCTTGTGATGCACACTTGCTATTAAGTGTTTATAACAGAATGAAAGCATGTTGTGCTAAAACACTGTGTACTTAACAAGCTGCATGTCTCTTAGCTAATCTAATAGACGTCCTGTGTTTGATTGGAGAAGTACATGAGGTCAGCATAGCCTTTATTTATAATGTTTAAATTCTTGTTGACCTCCATTGTCTTGTGAGTTTAGCTTTTCAGTTATTTCATAAATTCCACATCTTTTCTGAAAAGCCTTAAGTGGTTTGCTGCCACAGGCATTGAGAAAGAGGGCATCAGTTTATCTTTACCATGACTGAATGCCAGCTAGTACGTATAGCTTTTTATTTGAACAGGCTTCTAGAGAATGGATTTTTTTAAATGGCCTTTAAATAATTGGGCGTTTGCCTTTTCATTACTTGAATTCTGTTTTCAACTACCAACTTTTAAGTTTGCCCTCTTCTCTTGTGTCCATACTCTTGGATTGTGTTAGTAATACTGAGTTTATGAACTGTCTTAATGAGGGCAAGCTTGGGAATGTATGATTTGGGGTCTGAAGAGAACTCATTAACAGAAAGTGTTAAATCTTAGCCAAAGGTACTTTATCTAAAGTTTTAGTTGCACAGTTGTGTTACGTGACTGTAAATAAAGTACAATATGTTTTGAAGTAGTTTGACCTGAAACAAGGTGGGATACAGTGATGCAGTGTGCTTTATCAAGTGTTTTAGTGGCAAACTGAGTAGATGAGGTGGTGTGTAATTGTATTTCCCCAGATACAGCATATTTATTTATTTATTTAATGTTTGGAGACACAGGGTAATCGCAAGAGTTCTCCAAGAACTTAACTGCATTTAACTCTGCACCTTTTAAGGAAATGGAAAATAGTAATTGGATTGTTGCTGGTTTGTTTTGTCCTGCTACATTCAGTGGGCTCCTTCCTGCTGTAAGCAAGCTGTACATAGGAAAGAATTGTGGTCAGCCCATCATATATCTCCTGTGCTCAGATGGGGAGTTTCAAACTATTTTTCTGGACTTTGCTTTGCCTTCAGCCAACTGAAAGAATTCTTTAGATATAATACTGGTGTTTAAGAACTGGAGAGGGGAAAGGGATTGTGTTTCTGGGAAAAGGAGACACCTATTTCTGCAGAGGAGTTGTCCCAGTGCAAGGTGGTCTTCCACCTGTGCAGTTGCCAGGACATGTGTGTGTTATGAGGGAGGAAAGGTAAGCTGATGTCTCCTGACTCAAGATGGAAGGTCTCTGTTTTGCTGTGGCAACTGGCTGGAAGGTACTGGAAAAGTGCTAGTCCTGGCCAGAGGGCCACTCTAATTTCTGAAATCATGTCTGCAACAGTCTGTCACCTGGTGCAGGTAGCAATTACATTTGACCTAAATCTTTGGAAAGCACTACTACTGCTTCAGTGAATACTTTGTGAAATCTGTTTTGTGTTATGCCATATATGTGAGGAAAGTATCTTTCTCTTATTCCCCATGCACCATTTGATATGTTCCTACTAAATTCTAACAGCTGTCAATAATAGACAGGTATCAAGCGTTTTACTAGTTTTTGCAAACCTACCACACCTAAGCACCAAAGATACAGTGAAATATTTACCTACTTCCAGCTGTGTGTTTTTTTTTAGAAGTATCTACTTCTGCCCTCAGAATCGGATTCCATCATACTGAATTGAATGTTTCATAGAAATCAAAGAAACCCCAACCAAACAAACCCAAACCCCCAAACCTGTTTCAATACAGCTTTCCAAACAGTAGGTACCAAGCCCACTCTTTTCTTTTATCTGTAATACTGAAATACTTTCTACAAGTCATTGGTGCCAGTCATGTCTTTGCACTCTTTAACCTCTGGAGAGGTTACTATTAAAAGTCTTTTTAGTAGGCATAGCAGCAGCTGTTATAGCATGGTTTCTCACACACAAATCAATGTTTCCCCGAAGAAAGTCAGTCCAGCACTTCTGAATCAGAAGAGTCTTAGGTGTGTTAATAGCAGGAGTTCTGAAATATGCAGTCTCTGAAATAACTCTAGATTGAGGCTGTATGTAAACAAAATTATTTGTATTGCAGCTGCATCAAAACTTTTTGTTTTTCCTCTCTGTTTTAAGTGCCTAAAGAATAAGCAGGTTATTGACTAGAGATTAACATTAATTTTAGTAAATTCAAGTTGTCTTTGGAAAGCAGCCCACTGCTGCTCAGCTTCATCTGTTTCAAATGGGGCTACCAAACTTCAGGGGCTACAGGTTTTGCAAAAAGTGTTCAGCAAATGTGATTCTAGGGATTCATTTGCAGGAAGATATACTTTAAGCCACTCTGCTTCTTTAGCTGATCTTTTACTGTGCTGAAGAACTGGTGGCTCCTTTTTTTTTTTGCCTTTGCTTTGTCTCTTGGCTCATTTTTGAATCCACAATATTTTACTACATAGTGATTTCATCTCTTTAACAAACTTTAACAAACCTTGGCTACGAATGTTTTTTCCAGCATTGTGCTGCATGGCTTTTCCTGTACTCTTCCTCCTGCTACAGAATAAATAATAAAGGCATACTACACTTGGGCCCAGCAAACCAGGAAGAAGTGCTTTCCTATATGACTGGAGACCTCCAGATCTGACACTGCAAATATAAGATATTCCCATGTTTTATCTGCCTTCATCTGAGGTATCTGTGCAGGACAGATGTGCAGTGAAGCCTCCTATTGCTGAGACTCAGGACAAGCCTGTTGGTAAAATGGGTGCTGTGAAAGTCACATAGCACATATGGCACACATATGGATAATGTCATGTAGAGTCAGGATCAAAACTGGGACTAGGACCTGGAATAATGTGTGAAACCTTCAGGGGTCTCTGAGGTAAAGCTTTGTGCACTGATTTGTTTCCCTCTTAGTAAGAAGTGAAGCTAGGTTAAACTGCACACAGGAACTCCATTGTGAGACCCTTCTAGTCTAAATATTATCTTTACCTGGGCTTTCTTGCACTGGCTCTCTTCTTCAGAGAGATATTGCTCTCTTACCAAACTCCAGAACCACCACAGCAACAATTCACAGATCTGGGTGGCTTTGGTTGGGGTTTTTCTTCCATTAGTTCTTCCTTTCTTAAAGTTCTAAAAGGGGAAAAACACTGTAAAACAACAAAAAATGGAAGCAAATCAGGGTTGGATTTGGCCTTTCTGAAGCAAAGCTGTTATGCCTTTTACGTTTGAAAAAAATCATAGAATGATAGCAGTTGGAAGGGACCTCTGGAGATCTAATCTAACTCTCCTGCCAGAGCAGGTTCACCTAGAGCAGGTTGCAGCTTGTGGGATTTGTGTTCAAAGACATCTATGGCAATGTCTTACATGGCAATGTCTTACATGGAACAGAACTAGCCAACTAAGAATATGATTCATGGCAATCCAAAAGATATTCATATTTGTTAGAAGAGTTGCTGTTAGTAACATCTCTAAGAGATCATGATAAAGAAGTAAAAGAAAATGTTGTTGAAAGTCTGATGTTTGATCTAAGTTGTACTTTTTTTTTTTTTTGAGTCAGAGTACACTGAGAGTATGTGGTCTACAATGTCCACTTGCATGGGGCTTTGATAATTATGGGTTTTGTTCTTGTCAGTACTGAATTTTCTCCACATAAGTGCTGGGATGTGAGAATCAGGATAATGGGAAATTGAAGTCAGTTGTTTCAAAGTACATGCTGTTTTTTCCGTAAGTTTCAAGAATCCAGACCATTCTTGAGATAAGCGTAATACATGTAAGATACATTGTGAAAAAATGTACTGTTATAATGCTGTTCCATTTGTCATATGTAATGAGCTGCAGCAAAAGAAGAGGTAGCAAGCAGCATGGAAAATGTTCATATGCTCAAAGGAAATTTTTGAGAAGTTCTGGTCATGAAGTATAAAAGGATATTGGGTACTTCTAACAAGATACTATTAAGTTCTAGAAATCATTTTTACTTCTTCAGAAGAGATACCTTGTTCCTCATAGAAAGAGGAATTCTGATGGAGCATGTTGTCTCTGCCAATGGAGAGACATATATCATGAATTCAGTGTGCACAAAGAGTCTCTGCTAGTTGAAACTGCAAAGTTGTTATTACTAATCCACTCTGCATCTTTGAAAGGTTATGGCCAACAGGATTGGTGCCTGAGGACTGGAGGAAAGTCAATGTTACTCCATTCTTCAAAAACAGCAAGAAGCGGGACTTGGGAAATGACAGGCCAGTCAGCCTCACCTCCATCCCTGGAAAGGTGGTGGAACAGCTCATTCTAGAGGGCACCTCTCTTACAAGGAGAAGCTGATAGACTTGGGGCCCTTTAATCTGGAGAAGAATAAGAGGGGATCTTATCAATGATTATAAGTATCTAAAGGTGTCAAGAAGGTGTGGCCAGACACTTCAATGGTTTGCAGTGATACAAGGGGCAACAGGCCCTAACAAGAACATAGGAAATTCTATTTAAGCACAAGGGAAAACTTCTGGGTGACAGAGTACTGGAACAGGCTGGCCAGAGAAATTGTGAAGTATTCTCTGGAGACTTTCACAACCCACCTGGGTGTGTTCATCCCACTCACTCCCATATATTGCTTTCTAAACTTTCACTTAGTCTTACAGGTAAACAGCAAACTGTTTTTAGTGTTATATTTTGTGTGTTTCATTCTATTCTGATTTCATTGGATCTGCTTGCACAGATAAGTGCTTGTCTGTTTAGGAGCTGCTGTAGGTAAGTGTAGAGCATTGGTATTTCAGACTTCAAACCTCAGATGACTCCTGATGTACTTATTTCAACAAGAAAATCAAGTTTTTAAGTCAATAAGTGTTCTGGATATGGTTTAAAGAAAAAAGAAAAGTGAAGACTCCTTTTCCTTAATTTGATAACATTTCAGAAAAAAACCAAAACAGAAGGTGTGATATGTTGTAGGAGACTATTGGGACAGTAAAGATGCAAAGCTCAGACTCCTGTTTTAGAAGATAGATGGGAGACAGTGTCTGTGAAAATGGACAATCAGCAGAGCCTGTGTGGAAGAAAGCATATTCCCTGACTCTGTTATTGAAGGCCATATGTTAACCATGGTTGCAGTGTCCTACCTTGTAACATGAATGAAAAGAAATAATGTCAAGAGCTGTTGCAGCAACAACTTATTTCCTTCACCATATTTCCAAGCGATTGTTTTGGGGTTTGTTTTTTTTGTCTTATTTCCCTTCTCTAGTATTTGAATACATGAGCTTGTTCTATTTATAAACTCTTGAATTTGGAAAATACTCTACTGCATAGTTCAGAGGCCCTAACTTGTGGATGATGGAAATTTAAGAATGAAGGAGAAATAATTCCTTCAGTTTTGCAATGAGAAATTATTTTGGCTATTGATAGAGGCTTATCTTGGGCAGTTGTTACTGGAAGGAATTTTAAAGTAGACAAAAATCTCTCCACAGTTTGATGTCATGAATAGCATAAAAGTTGCCTAGTCTTCAAAAATCAAAAGGCTGGCACGACGAGGACCTACATCTACAATAGGACACCCTTAACAAATCTCTTTAAAATTTTGCTGTTTGGCAGTGTCTGCATGTGTGAGAAAGAGGGTTGGGGATAGTGTTTAGCTCTTCTGGAAGTTTGGTACAGTTACTCTGAAACAGCTGTGTCACCATGTTAGCCCCACACAAGCTCTAACAAATACCATTCTCCCGTGCAGGCTCCCTGCTGCCCTCCCAGAGCTTGTTGAGGTCTCATTACAGGTAAGCAGCCACTGGCAAAGGACAGGGCTGAAGGGGATCATTTCCAGGCAATCTTTTTTGTTCTTTTGCTCTGCTGGGCAAGGAATAGGAGAGCTTGTTCTCCCCTGCTGAAAGAATGGAACAATGTGTTTTCTAAAACCTTGACAAACAATCAAGTTCTGCAGGATCAAAGTGTCTCTATTGATTTAGTGTATGTAGGGGACTTTTTTTTTTTTTTTGAGGGGAGAGTTAACAATGGGACTGCTCAAATGAATAAAATAGCTTTGAAAATCACAAGATGACTTCACCAAACAAGTCTGACAGCAGCAACCAATCTAATTTTCTTTACAGTTATGTAAGAAGCAGTTTCTTGGCAGTGGCTTGGCCTGATTTCATGATTAGGTGGCTATTAACTGATTGTATAGTGCCTTTTAAGGATTATCTGGTCAAAGTCACACGCACACACACACACACACACAGAGGCAAAACTGACAACCAATCACAACAAAAAAACCTTCCCAAACCAACCAAAAAAAGAAAAACCCCAACAAACCAACCAACCAAACTCCAAAATCACAAACACCACTTTTTCTATTTCACAAAGAAATGAGTGTTTTATAATGAATCATTTTTAATTTAACTGTTAGTTATAAATTTTTCTGCCTTTAGTTTCTCTACATTGACTTTTAAACTAGAAAAGTGAAATGTTTGTAGCCAAGACAGTTTAACTTGGCTTGCTCAGTATTGAGATTCATCAATAAGTGGCAGGCTAGAAAGTCAGAAAGTTCCTAGGGGAATGGGCAAGGACCTGAAGAATACCATGACAAGTCTGTTTATTAGTATCAGGTGAGAGAGAAAAATCACTTTCTGAAGAAGCAGTTCCTTCGTAAACCCTAGGTTTTTAATTTTTTTTCCCTTCAACTAAGATAACTGACACAGTCTTAAAAGAACAGAATTAGTCCCATCTAGCAGAGACAACAAGAATAATACTTATTTGTAGTCTGAGCAAAATTTCCTACAAATCGAAGATCTGGGTTTCTTTTTTTTTCCTATTTGTTTGCTGTTAGTGGGTGCTTTCAAGAAAATGTGTTCCAGTGAAAACCCAGTGGTTGTTTTTTTCATATACATGCATGTAATCCACTCAAGATATTCCCTGTTCACCTCATCTGATTCTGTTCCCTCCTTCCATTTAGGAAATTTGGTGTTCTCTAAAGCTCAGATAGGGGTTATCAATCATGTCCAATATTAGGTTACTTGCAGAAGAGAGTCATTACCTTTAACGTGTAATAACTACACCATGAAGATAATATAATAAAATCCAAGAAATGTAATTTAGAAAAGGTTCCTACTCCATCTTAAAAAAAGTAGTTATAATACCATCCTTAGAGTCACAGAAAATCTTGTTTATTTTATTATTTCTACTTTGTTTGTGCCTTTTGGGGTTTCTTGGAAAGTGATGCATCATCTGCCTGGGATGGTTCTCAGTGTAGATCTGCTACATTCAGCTATTTCTGTAGAAACACCCAAGAATACTTTCTGTTGTAGTATAGCTGCTGTGCTAAGGGCTGCTGCAGCACAGAGCAATTGCTGTGTTGGACTGTGATTGTAGTGGTCCTGATAAAAATCTTAGGCTTTTATGAATTACAAGGAATAGGCCTACACTGCACTTTTGACAAAGATGTGAATAGTGCCTGAATGGAGATGCTGGAAATTTGGAAAAATAAGAAAGCTTTTTTGTGTTCAGACATGTCTTCAGGGAAGCAACTGGCTGCTTTTTGGAGTGATTTTGTTGGGAGGAAGGGTCAGGGTGTGGAGCTGCTGTTACTGCTTTTTTCCCTTTGGCTTTGTTCTCTTGCACTGATATGCTAGTGTGCCTGCTGTCCCAGCAGAAGGGAGGATGATAGTGTGAGCTTCAGAAGAGCTTGGGAAGGGCTGTGTAGCCCAGTCACTTCAACCAGTATCCTGTGAAAGATTCCCACCTCTTACTGGATTTCTCAGGAACAGCTTAATGCAGTTTGAAAAACAAACAAAACCCAACAAACCAACCAAAAAACCACCCCCCCCCCCAAATGAAACCCCAAAACCCCAACCAGCCAAAACCATCAACCCCCCCCCAAACAAAAAAACCCCAACCAAACACAATCCCAGCAAAGGCAATGGCAGATCCTAACTCTATAGTTTTAGACTTTTACCAGTGTTTCTCCACTCCTATAGATGTAGCTGGTAGATGTCCTTGAATTGAGGGGAATTCCTTTTTTCCTTGGTCTTCTGGTTTAATAGTCTGGCTCAGAATTCTTATGAAGAGCGACTGAAGGAGCTGGGGCTGTTTAGTTTGGAAAAGAGGAGGCTGAGGGGAGACCTCATTGCTCTCTATAACTACCTGAAAGGACGTTGTAGAGAGACTGGTGCTGGTCTCTTCTCACAGGAAGGTAGTGATAGAACAAGAGGGAATGGCCTCAGGCTGTGACTGGGTAGGTTTAGACTGGATGTTAGGAAAAGTTTTCACAGAAAGAGTGGTCAGGCATTGGACTGTGCTGTCCAGGGAGGTGGTTGAGTCACCAACCCTGGATGTGTTTAAAGGTCATTTGGATGTGGTCCTTGGGCATATGGTTTAGGGGTGAACTTTGTAGAGTAGGGTTATCGTTGAACTTGGTGACCTGAGGGTCTTATCCAACCTGAATATTTCAGTGATTCTCTGATTCTCCTCCATTTTATTTTACTGGCGAATGTTTACCTTTTCAAAATGTTTGGTAAACTGTTAATTTTATTTTATTATTTCTTCCACTTTTGGGTACTAGGCTGTATGCTGTTCTACTTACTATAATCCAAATCTGAGCAACAGAAATCTCTGCTAATTTGATAAATTCAGTTTTCTGTGGGGAAGCCTTCAATAGGAATAGGGCTTCCATGAACTAGTCTCTCAAGAATTAAGGACTATAGTCTCCAGGTAGCATGTGTGTCTTGGTTGTGATATGTTTTAATGTTAAGTGTTTAATGGGGTTTCTTCTATTTTCTGTTGGGAATGTTTCTTCCTGCTTTTCTCTTCAATTTTTATGTAAATCTTAGAGAGCAAAGCAGCCTTGTTAGGTAAAGCTGGCTGCCTTTGGACTCTTTCCATCATTCCCTTTAGGTACACATCTAAATAAGCAAGCAGCCATGCAAAGTAATAAAGTCGGTCAGATGAACTCAAGTCCTTTTAGATCTAAAATTATAACCAAGTAGTTAATGGAGTTTACAGTACTGGTTCTCTATATTGCTAGCAGAGGTAAAAATCAAGGTTTGAGAGGGAAATCTAAACAAGACCTGGGCTATTACTGGAAAAACTGTTCTGAGGAATTTACTGCAGAGGAGGACAACAGAAAGCATGACAGTTAACTAAGCTTTTGACTCGTTCCAAAATGAAAGCTTTTGTCAGGTTTTGTGGGCGTGAGGTAGGTCGCACTGGGAAGGAGTGGACTGGTGGTAAAGCTTCTGACAGTGTTTTACCACTTCAGCTCACCAAATTGTCAGTTCTGAAACTTGATCTTTCAAACGGCAGTACTAGGAATTCTGCTTCTTTAGCAGTCTTACTTCAGTACAGTGGTATGAGTTTCTTGTTTCACTGGCTATTTCTTTATGTAAATAGTTTGAAATAAAACTGAAATAATCTGGTTTCTTTCTCTCTCTCTGGGAAATGTATGTTTTCCCCAAAGCTCTGAAAAAGTAGATTAAAAAGTAGAGGTAGGTGAATATACAGAAATCTTCTCTCTTCCTTAGCTGTACTTCTTCCCACGTGTGCAGCCAAAACTTAAAACAATCTTGCTTTTAGCTATTCTCACGATACTGATGTTGCATTGTCTCTGAACATTGAAATAATCCAGTAAATGTCCTCTCAGGTTTCTCTGCTTAAGCATAACTTTAATTTGAAAATCACCTCCATAGCAATTCTCAGAAATCTTATTTAAAATTACTAAGTATGATTGCTTATGCTGGAAATGCTTTAAACAGTCAGACACCAGAAGCTATTTCAAGTGACTTTCCTAGCCAATCTCTGTCATTCAGTATTAGATCAGAATTAGTCTCAGCACATCAGATATAATCAGCTCATTATAATTATTCTGTGGAGTACAATTCTTACAAAGCATTATGAAATAAATTCTAAAAATCATCATTGATGTACTCTAGACGAATGTCAACTAGAGTTGTAAAATTATAACTGTTGTAGATTAGAGTCTTGGCTTGAATTAAGAGAAAATTATCTAGAGATTTATCTGGGTGAAACTTGTTGATGCAATGCTGTGTTTGATCTAAATGTATATTTCCTAATGCTGCAGCTATTGCCAGTCAGTACTAGTTAGATGTTTATTATTTTTCTAGGCTAAAAAAAAATATATATATCTGAAATTGTAGGGCCCAGACTTTGTTTCTCACTAAAAAGTAAATGTTGCATAAATCAGAGTAAATTTGCCTCTTATGTATACTTGAGTGGCTCGCTACCAGATTTTGCTAAACTAGAAAGATGACTCGGCACTGGGGGAAGTGAGAGTGTGTGTGGACAGACAAATGAAGATTTCTCTCTTCTGGAGTAGATTGAACAGGACTGTGAATAAGACTGTATTTCCTTTAAAAATATTTTTAAAAATTGTCTTGGCTGCGTCTTTATATCCACTGCTCTTACTTGTCATGAAACCAAGCCGCCATAGGCTTAGTCACAAATAATTTCCATTTGTTTTGGGCTTTGCCTATGTACAAGTGTGCAAAGAAGATGCCATCCAGTGTATTCTGCAGCTGTTTGGAGTAGTGTTCATTTAATTGCTGTTTCCCTTCCTCGTCTTTAAGATTTATTGTAAGTCTCTGCTGAACTGCTTGGGAGATCCCACTGTTTAGATGGGTGACTGCTACACAGGCCTTCAACTGATGGCTTGAGTGGAAAGCAAAAATGTCTTCAGTAAAGTTACAAAATACTAGGAGGTGATGTGAAAAAATTAAGGAGTAAAATGTGCAGCTAAGAATGCAACTCTTCATCTTGATTTTTGGCTCACAGCACCTTTGGAACTATTCTATAAGCCATGACTTCTACAAGGGGACTGGATGTAATAACAGACAGCAAATGGTTATTAACATTGCAGTTTAGGAGTAACATCTCTCATTTCAGTACTCCTCTTTTGAGAGAATGAAGTTCTAAAGTGAGATACATTGTCATAATACTCTTGAATTGTAGTGATAACTGGAGATCTTTGATATTAGTTACTGTTAGAAAAGAAGATTAATGTAATCAGTTTGGATCTTAAATAATTAAGAAGAAGAATGAGATTAACTGTGCTTTGTTAAAGAATGCCAATTTGGAGCTTTGCCATTTTATGTGCTGTTGGAGAATTTTCTCACTCTAGTTTAAAAATTAAGTTTGCTGTATAATTAAAAAAAGTTGCAAAGATTACTTTTAGGGCAAACTTTGTAAATAACTTTTCTTAAAGGAATATAAGTCTTGTTTTCCCTGTGGTGCTGTCACTTTAAAACTGCGTAGTAGTGGACGGTATGCCTTTTCTTAAATTTCTTTTTTTATAGATTTTACTTGCTGTGTATAAACCACCAGAACAAAACTTAAACTCATGTAAAACTAGAAGGTCTTGTGTTCTTGTATGTGTCTGTGAGATTTTGTGGTTTCCTCTGAAATGGAAACTGGATGTAGAAATGTATTCTCTACTTCTGTAACTTGGCAGCAGTGTCAGGCAAGAGAGTCTGTGAAACTGGGAAATAATTTTTTTTTTCTCTGAAGGGAGAGCAGATCTAAGGTTCCTACTCTCTTGTTCTTATAATAGCAATCTGCTTTATGAAAATTGTGGTGTGTTTACCATGGCCAGAACTTCAAGGAGAGATGGAGGACTGTGATAAAACTAAAATGACATTAAAATTCTAAGTCTTAAAAGTACACTTACTCAGAGGATGGCTTTTACTTTGGACTAATAGAAGCATAATAGCTTGAGGAAAGCAGGTTTAGTTTCCTAGTTTAACATTTCCTCTGCACATTACAGTTCCTTTTTGGCTTTTTTTGTGTTACAATGTCTCACAGTACTAGTTAAGATGTGCACTGGGGATAATGGGAATGGAGGCATCAGGAATGTTGGGACCTGTGGGCACAACGAAACAGGCTGGAGTCAGAGTGGCTGGAGAGCAGCCAGGTGGAAAGGGACCTGGGGGTACTGGTTGACAGGTGCCTGAACGTGAGCCAGCAGTGTGCCCAGGTGGCCAAGAGAGCCAATGGCATCCTGGCCTGCATCAGGAATAGTGTGGCCAGCAGGAACAGGGAGGTCATTGTACCCCTGTACACAGCACTGGTTAGGCCACACCTTGAGTACTGTGTCCAGTTCTGGGCCCCTCAGTTTAGGAAAGATGTTGAATTGCTGGAGCATGTGCAGAGAAGGGCAACGAGGCTGGTGAGAGGCCTTGAGCACAAGCCCTATGAGGAGAGGCTGAGGGAGCTGGGACTGTTTAGCCTGGAGAGGGGGAGGCTCAGGGGTGACCTCATTGCTGTCTACAACTACCTGAAGGGAGGTTGTAGCCAGGAGGGGGTTGGTCTCTTCTCCCAGGCAACCAGCACCAGAACAAGAGGACACAGTCTCAAGCTGCGCCAGGGGAGGTTTAGGCTGGAGGTGAGGAGAAAGTTCTTCACAGAGAGAGTGGTTGGCCATTGGAATGTGCTGCCCAGGGAGGTGGTGGAGTCACCATCCCTGGAGGTGTTCAAGGGGGTATTGGACGTGGCACTTGGTGCCATGGTTTAGATAGTCATGAGGTTTAGGGTGACAGGTTGGACTCGATGATCTTTGAGGTCTCTTCCAGCCTTCTTGGTTCTATGATTCTATGATTCTATGATTCTATGATTATTTGGCTACCTTAAGTTAAACTGAGCTGGTTGCCTGCCTTTTATGTTGTTAAATAACTGTGGCTAGACTTCTGTCAGTATAAACAAAGTGGTTCAGCTAAGCAATATTTATTGTTTTTATGCAAGTTTGTATAGTTTACTAGCTCATTATCTTAGGAGACCTTAAACATACAGAGCACGCTTAGTATGACAGGGTAGTGTTAAATTATTATTTTCTTTTGCTGTTGTTAGATTTAAATTTGACAATGGCTCCTGAGCAGTGGCGCACAGCATACTTGTTAGCAGTTAGAGAGAAAACTGTATGGTTCTGTGGCACTGTCTCCAGCTGCCATTCACATGAGAGAAAGCCACACCGGTTATGTGCTTGCTTTATGCCAGCCTGTCGTTCTCAGTCTCTGAGCTGTTACAAAATTATGACTTGGAGTGACAAAGGTTTGTGCAATAGGAACTTGTAGCAAATAGGTCTTTTAAGATTCTTCTATGAAGCTATGGACTGTCCAGTGAAAGCCTTTTCGAAGCCTTGAATTGCTGTGCGTTATATTTCTTATGATATGGAGTAAAAAAAAAAAATTCTCTGAGTTTCACCACAAGATTTATTTGAGTTGTTCACTGCTGTGATGAAGGTGATCCCTGAAGTCTTCAGCACAAGTTTGGTAACAGATGACTTTGTCAAGATACTATATTTGATCTGTTAGAAGCAAATGATATATGGCCTGAAGAGACTAGATTTGCCTTGGATTTTTTTTTTCTCTTGCAGTGGAAATTTTGTTGCATGGTTCTTCATCTAGTTATTTAATAAGGGCAGACAGAGTGGAAATATGTGCAACACATCCACTAGCGTGCAACAAACATTCAAGGCTCAATTATTTTTAGTTTAAATTTAGATTTTAAGTTAAATCTATTGACTGAGTTCTTAACCAGGATACAGAAAAAGGCTTGCAATGCAGTCGGTACTGCTTTTGGTAAAACCCTGCAGTCCCATCAGATTGATGCATTTCTTCCAAAGAATAGGACATGGAAAGGTCCTAGACTCCTTGCCTTCCATTTTTCAGTGGTGGCTGTCTTGTATTTCTCATTGAAGGGAACTGGGGTGTTGGAGTGGGCATTCCTTTGGCTTTTTGTTACATTTTAAACATGACAAAACAAGAAAGAAAGACAATTTTTGTGTTACTCTTAGAAAAGTGTTTTTCTGTGTTCAAGTGGCTAGTCCAAGGGAAAGCAGCAGGACAGTGTTTCTGAGCCAAGCAAATCAAATTTGTTCTTTGACTTTGTAACAAATGCTTGTAGCTTGAGCAAACCCAGTTAAATTATTTGATCTGCTTATGGATTTATCAGATTTTTTTTTCTTTTTTACTTGATGAAGCAAAGCTTGGAGGAAACAGATGGAAAGTATCACGGGAACTGGAATGAATACAGCCTTTGGAAAGAACTGAAATGTGATTTGATCTAGTAGCTGTTTTTCTATTATTTTAAATCTTAGTATTGCATTCAGGGAACAAAAAAAGTCTTCCTGTGAGTTATTCATCACCTGTAATTTTTCATAAGTGTTTCTCAAAGTCTCCTGGAGTAACTGTTTGTTTTACATATCAAAGGAAGTGAGATCAAATCCTGTTATGGTTTTCTTTCCCATCAGGTTAACTGATTTCTCATTTTAGAATAATTTGGAGAGGTGGGTGGGCAAAAAAATGTCTAATCAGCAATAATTTTTACCTCAAATATTAAAAAAAAAATGCTATGACAAAATGAGAAGGGAAATCTTAGGATTAGATCCTAGAATCATAGAATCAACCAGGTTGGAAGAGACCTCCAAGATCATCCAGTTCAACCTCTCACCCAGCCGTAAGCAATCAACTAGACCATGGCACTAAGTGCCTCATCCAGTCTTCTCTTGAACATCTCCAGGGTCGGCGACTCCACCACCTCCCTGGGCAGCCCATTCCAATGGGCAATCACTCTCTCTGTGAAGAACTTCCTCCTAATATCCAGCCTATACCTCCCCTGGCACAACTTGAGAGATGTGAAAACCAACTCACAAATACTGCGTGCTTGTAAATGTGCTATTTGTGAATACTGCCATTAGTGGATTTGAGCAATGAATGTTGCCTGTGCAATGGTGTGCAGATCCTCACTCTAGCCCTTAAATAGTCCCTTATACAAGAAACTCTGTTTCTGTGGCCATGAGAGGGCAAACTACTCATGCACAAACTGGCCTCTGATTTCCTTCCCCACTTGCCTGTATAGGCAGAATTGTTAAGTGATCTTTGTGTTTATTTATGTCTTTTTGTTTTGTTTTGTTTTTTTGAGCAAACTTGCTGTGGGAAGTGTTTACCAGAGGGGAAAATGTTTTTCTGTCATCTGAAGTGCAATAATATTTGGGTAAACTGAGAGGAGCTCTTAGGGTTTGAAATATGTTGTCAGGGCATTTAAATAAGTGTGTTCATAACAAACATAGTTTCAAGTTACCTAGTCTGATTGATGCAGAGTACCCATAACCAGATTTAGGGGAAATTTTACCCTTTTAAAGCCACTTTGTATGAGGAGACAACCTTTTCTTCTCCCTGAGCAACTGAGCAACTTTGTTGTGTGGTGCTTCAGACCGTGGTATTCTGCAGAAGGGTATGATGGTAAGAAACCACAACTGTTACCTATGCCTATCTGTAAATACCCACACTACTGGGGACAGAAGGCACAGAAAGTAGAGAAGCAAAATGCTGTCCTTCAGATGCATGTTGTTTAAGAAATAATCTCTCCTCAAATTCTGCAGAGAAACAGTAGCCTTCCCCTCTTAACCATGGCACTGTTAATGTGCTCTAATTTCAAAAGCACTGGGTATTGCATCAGAAGACAAGGTGAGAATTTTGATGTTGACTGAACTCTTTGATCATTGTCATCAGTGTGAATTTTGTCACTGTCTTGGATTTACTGTGTTCTCTTGGAAGTCTCATTCTTGAGAAACACAGCAGTCTTGATTTTTCTCTATCTCTGGTCACTTTTGTACTGTTCTTGTGACACAGCCATGAGCCCAGTTTTAACCGAGTAGTAAAACTGACTTTAGAGCTGTTGAGTGGGTGATGTGTTTGCAAGTATGCCTGCAATGTAGTCAAACTCATTCCTTTTCTCCCACAGCCTGTTCAGAGATTCATTCTTTGAGAAATACTTGTTGAAGAATGGGAGGTTACATAACAAAGTAAGGCTGTACCTGTTTCCTTCAAAGGCCTTTCTCTTTTCCCCTTGCGTCTGATCTGATTTCGTATTTTGTGCAACAGAGGGCCAAAGGAAGGCCTTCATTTGTGATTTAGAATTTTGCTTCTCATTACTGAGATTTTCTCTTTAAATGTGATAAACACGTCCTAAGAGGAACCAGTCTGATACCCAGTTGTGTCCTGGCCTGCACATCATAGGCTGGCTGTTGCAGTTGTTTTGCACTGGGAAAACAGTGATTCCCAGATAGTTATGGTTTTGAGAGAAGTCAAAGAGCCAGACCAAAACATGTAAAGTAGAAATGTAGGCACAATTTTAAAAGAGCTATGGCTGAATACTGAGATATGTGCAGAATGATGGTGGTAGGGAAGTTAGCTTAACTAACTGTGGGAAATCTTGTTTATTGTCCCCAATGATTTGGCAGCTGCCTGTTGTCCCAAAGCTGGGGCAACATACCCTGCTTCCTGAGGCCCAGGCAAGTCCACAGGTGGCTGGACTGTGTTCTGCATGTGGTAGAAAACAAATTTATGAACTCTTGGTGCTGCTTACAAAGTACCTACTTAACTCAGAGCTGATGGCAATTCACTGCTGTTACTTAACTGGCAAAAGAGTTCCACTTTAAGTTTGAGAAGAAACCTTAGAGACTGGATTTCAGCTAAATCCTCCCCAAACCACCACTATTTTACAGCTAATCTTTGTTTCAGAGGTGTGTCCCTGTACCCATTCTTTTTACCACTTGAGAGGCTAACTGTGAGATGCTAATAAAATTGTAAAGGATGGAGATGCTGAAACGACATTCCTTTGGTACAGCTAGTGCATTCCAGGGGCAGCCATAAATGCTGTTTACCAGAGACAGGGATCCATTTCACCCTAGCACAGATGGTTTAGTGTAGCTGAAAAAGAGGGGAGGGAGAATAAAGTCTGCCTGAGGGCCAACAGGGGAATTGTGAGCATTGCAGTCTTGAAGTTGGAATATAGGATAGAGCAACATCAGAGAGATGTGACCTGCCACAAATAATGCACCTAGGCTTAGGTAGGATTTACATCTCTGTATCTCTGTCTAGGTTTGTGATATTAAATGTAAACAGTAGCCTACTGAACTGCAGGAGGCAATGTTACTTAGTTTTCATAGAAAACCAAAACCAACAATGAAACCAAACAAATAGTCTCTAAAACCCACCACCATGAAACTCCTCTTTTGGCCATGTGCCAGGCATAACAACCAACCGTGAAAGCAGCTTGGCACCAGGGACTGAAGATTTTCAGTGTCTTCGTCTTCAACCCATGCATTTGAGGTTTCTTAACTATGTCTTTTGTACTCTGCTATATAATTGCTATGCTAGCTTTGTTTAAAAAAAAGGCAAAATTAAAACTGACATATTGACTCCTTTTAACAGGATTGGAAGGAGCAAGAACAGTTGTCTGTGCTGTTTTTTTTTTTGTTTTTCTGAAAACACTTTTTAGCCTCTTTATTTCCTCATTTAAGGAGGAGAAACTAAAGAATACTTTCCAGCCTCCTTGCACCCTCCCAGATTTAATTTCTGAGACCTCTCTCATGATCTCCTGTGAAGGGGATCCCTGCTGATGGGTAGCCTAATTGCTTTACAGAAGTTACTTTATGCTTCCAAAGGCAGGTACTAAGCCCTCACCACTGTAGAAGACCACATAGAAACAAATGAGTTTTTAGTGATGACTGATAGAAGTCAGGCTGACGAGTTTCAGTTTTTATCCCCACTACCCTTCCATCCTGTGCCCAAATTTTTACTGTTGTTTTCTCTATATTGATCTGGAATTTGTAAACAATTTGGTTTGCTCTCAGCCCACTGTTGTTAGATATTGCTGATGCCAAGAGGAATTACTTGAAGAGGTTCAATAAGGGAGGAAGCTGGTGTGTGAAAAGGTATTTTTCTAGTGGGAACTTTCTCCCATGCTTCTTCATTGTGCCTTCTTTGACACTTCTCTCATTTTTGGTACCTAGAGACTTATGTCTCTAAAGTCATTTACAAACATGGACAGCCACTCCAGTCCAGTAGCAATTCATCTCAAAGCACTCTCCATGTTGGTGGTTTTTTTTTTTTTTTTTAGAATTCTGTGGTACACCTCTTCTATTTCCACTTCAGAATTTCAGTTGAGTTGGAGCTGGCTATAGATACAGTGACTTGCTTGGCAATGACTTTCCTATATCCTCTTATGCCAGAAACAGTCTATCTTCATTTAACTCTTCCATGTGTTATTTAGACTGCAACCTAATTCTGCAAACACCGTAAACCAGGCATGTCCTATTATGTTGGTGTTGTACTGGATGCTGCATTTTAGCTAGTGGTACTACTAAGAAGGTAGGGCAGTGGAACAACTTAATGAAGGGTATGTGGGTAAGTTCACAGACAGGGTGGATGCATAGGCTCATAGAAAGTATATTTCTATTTAATTTTAACTTCTTGTTTTGGAGTGTGCAGGGCTATGTATTGAGTATTCAACTAGCAGAGCTACCATTGTGGAGTCATAGACTGTTTTGGGTTGGAAGCACTTTAAAGATTGTCTAGTTCCAATCCCCCTGCCACGAGCAGGAGCTATGGCTGAATAAACTGAACCTGCTTTTCAAGCTAAATGTTGAGAAGGGAATGGTGTCAAGTCCAGCTGGAGACCTGTAACTGGTGGAGTCCCCCAGGGATCAGAGCTGGGTCCAGTCCCATTCAACATCTTTATCCATGACAGATAAAGGGGATAGAGTGTCTGCTTAGCAAGTTTGCTGGCGATAGCAAATGGGGAGGCTTGGCTGATACACCTGAAGCCTGTTGTTATGAATATGAATTACATTTATTAATAAAGCAAATATGATATTAATAAAAATATTTATTAATGTGAAAAATTGTCCCCAAACTTACTAATCAGTACGGTGGATATATACAGTAAATAGGCAATATTAACAATTTAAACAGTATTAAGCAAACCAGGAAAATAACACTGGGAAAGACAATCTGTCTCTTGTCCACTAGGGACAGACTCGACAGGAACCTTGCCAAAACAGCATATTAAGACAGATAGAACCTTTTACAAAGAGGCTTTATAGAGATAACCAATTACTCACAAGATTATTTCTCCAGAATTCTCTGGGGCTGCAGTATAGTCCAGATTACACAGAGCAACAGGAGTTCCACCCATGTGGAGGGGTGCTGCTGCTGTACGTTAGCCAGTAACGGCCTTTGGGACGCTCTCTGGCACTGGTTGCCAGCAGGGTTGTCTCCTTGTCCCGATGGCAGGCGGCTCTCAAAGCTTCCCAGGGTTCGCAGGCTGTCCCGGGCTTTCAGGCTCTCGACAATGGCTTTGCAGCGAGGTCTGGGTTTGGGAAGTGGACGCTTAAGCTGGAAGCCACTCATCACTGCAGGGGATGGTTCTCTGGGTCTTGGCTCACCTGGGCTTTGTCCCTTCTGCCCAGCAAGACACTTGTTTGCTCCTGGGCTTTTACGATATGAAGAGGCTGACTATGATCTCAGTGCAGCTTATGTGAAGGGGCTTGTGTCTTTCCAGGTAAACTGAGGCATGGCAAAGGCTTGTGGCTTCTTTTCCCAGATCTTAGGCAAGGCACGTTGTTTACACTTTAGCTTTGCTTTTATCATATGTCTGAGGATAAATTTGGACCGTTTGCAAGCAATGGAATGGGATTTCACTATGCTGTGACCACATAAGGTAAAGACATAAACCGAGTCTAGGTGAGGCATGGGCAGTGCACGTGCCTGTTAACCACAAAGGGAGGATATATTGCTCGTTTACCAGACTTTGATTCCTGTGCTCTTTGTCTTTTTCCTGCAGACCCCTGCAGGAGGGAAGCGAAGAGGGGGATCATGCCTGGACGTGCCAGGACTTGTTTTGGGTTTGTGTGGGACCTATTTGGCTCTACCACCACAGCTGTGCGGCCATTCAGCGAGACTTGGACAGACCGGAGAGCTGGGCAAAGAGAAACCTAATGAGGTTGAACAAGGATAAATGCAGAGTGCTGCACCTGGGAAGGAATAATGAAGTACACCAGTACAGGTTAGGAGATGATCTGCTAGAGAGCAGTCCTGGGGAGAAGGACCTGGGAGCCCTGGTGGGATAACAAGTTATCCATAGGACAGCAATATGCTGTTGTGGCCAAGAAGGCCAATGGTATCCTGGGGTACATTAAGAAGAGTGTGTCTAGAAGATTGAGGGAGATTCTTCTTCCCCTCTAGCCTACCCTGGTGAGGTCCCACCTGGAATATTGCATCCAGTTTTGGGCTCCCCAGTTCAAGAGGGACAGGGATCTATCTCAGAGTCCAACGGAGAGCTACCAGGATGAGTAAGGGACTGGAGCACTTGCCTTATGAGGAAAGGCTGAGAGCCCTGAGACTTTTTAGTCTGAAGAGGAAAAGACTGAAAGGGGATCTAATAAAGGTATATAAATATGAGGTCTGCGTCAAGAAGGAAGGGACAGCCTCTTCTCACTTGTGCCCTGTGAAAGCAACGGATGTAAATTACAGCACAGGAAATTCCAGTGAACGCAAGGAAGAACTTTTTTTACTGTAAGGGTCACAGAGCATGGAACAGGCTCCCCAGAGACATTCAAGACCTGTCCAAATGTGTTTTCCTGTGTGACCTGTGCTGGATTCTATGGTCCTGCCCTGGCAGGGGGGTTGGACTTGAAGATCTCCAGAGGTCTCTTTGAACCCCTAATATCTTGCCATCCTGTGAACTTTAGATACAGTGTGCTTCTTGACCTCCATTCTCTGTATTTTGGGCTAGCTGAATTCTGATGCAGAAGGGCCCAGGGTTACAGGTATCATGGTGCTCAGTAATAGAGGGAAGCTCTGCAAGTAAGCATGGGGGATGTGAGATACTGGGCTGTGGAGCTGGCAGTAAAACTGTCCTTTAGGAAAGAGGTTCAGGTTGCTTCTTTCTGACTTGTATTCCTTCTTTTGTACTCAGCATCATTCATGTTGTCTTGGTGTGAAAAATGCATGGGATAGCAATTTTAACTTCCTGCCTTTTCTTACTATGCTATCTATCTGTAAAAACCTGAAGATGACTAGAACCTTGATTCTTAATACTGCTTTGAGTTACCCTTCTTCCTTTTAATTCTGTTCTCCCTGCTTTAGAATGCAAAGTGCTAGTGTACTTAAGTTGTAATGTCTGAGAAATATTCAGCTCCCTACAGCTAAATATTGTACTGCGCACTAACAATTTCAGTTTTATCTCCTATTCATCAGTTGTTCAGTGGTGGTCTAATATTCAGTAGCATGTGTGGGTTTTATGATCTGTTCTGTGTTTTGTTTTGGGGTTTTGTTTTTTTTTTTTTTTGTGCTTCAACCAGCTTTACTTGCTGGTTGAAAGAATCTGACTTTGTTCTGCAGAATGCATGCACACACTTTTGTAGTGGAGGGCTGAGTGGGTCTTCAGAATTGCTTTGGGATATGAGAAGGCTGGTTAGCTTTGCATCTCTGTGGGTAGGTAATTAAACCTGACTTTTAATTGAAGCTGTACAAGTGTCCACAGGCAGGTCCTCTTTCTAGTGCCCAATACTTAGAATAAAAGTAAGGCTTGACTGTTTCACATCAGATGTAAATACCAATATCTGTAGCAGATTTTCACCAAAAGGGGACTGTATTTCTAAATAGGGGTGGGAACATGGAAAATCTGCTTCTAAGTCAATACAAAAGCACTAACGTCACCCAAAAAAGTGCTTTGCATATTCAGAAACTGATAAAGGTGCCATAAATGGTCAGGTACTGAGAAGAAGCTGGGAAATAGGGCAGAAATAAGATGCCAGACAGAAGCATGGAAGAGTTCTTTAAAGCTAGACACCTACCTTTATGTTGAATTGAGACTTGTTATTAGTCTGATCTTTCCTCTCATGATGATTCCTGTGCCAACATCCTGCCTTTTGAGGGAGGGCTGAGGCCAATGGTATGAGGTTCAACAAGGCCAAGTGCTGGATTCTGCTTTTAGATCACAACTACCTAAAGCAGTGTGATGGTCTTGGGGAGAAAGTGGCTGAAAGGCAGGAAAAGGACATAGGGCGTGTTGGTTGACAGCCAGCTGAATGAGCCAGCAGTGTGCCCAGCTGGCCAAGAAGGCCAACAGCGTCCTGGCTTGTATAAGCCAGCAGGACTGGAGAAGAGATTGTCCCCCTGCACTCAACACTGGTGAGGCCACACATCAAATACTGTGATCAGTTTTGGGCTCCTCAATACATGAAAGATGTTGAGCTGCTGTAGTGTGTCCAAAGAAGGTCCACGAAATTGGTGAAGGATCTAGAGCACAAGTCTTCTGAGGAGCAGCTGAGGGAACTGGGTTTATTTAGCCTGGAGAAAAGGAGGCTTGGGGAACCTTATTGTGCTTGACAGCTACCTGAAAGGAGGTTGTAGCAAGGCAGCCTCTTGTCCCAGGAAATGGCTTTGAGATACACCGTGTGAGGTTTAGACTGAACTGCTTGACTAACCTGATAGCCTTCTATAATGTTGTAACCGAATGGGCAGATGCAGGGAGACCAGTGGATGTAGTCTACCTTGACCTAAGTAAGGCTTTTGACACTGTCTCCCTTGTGAGTAAGCTCAGGAAGTGTGGCATAGAAGAACAGACAGTGAGGTAGACTAGGAACTGGTTACAAAATAGAGTGCAAAGAGTGGTGGTCAATGGTGCCAAGTCCAGCTGGAGAGCTGTAACTAGTGGAGTCCCTCAGGGGTCACTGCTGGGTCCAGTCCTGTTCAACATCTTCATCAGTGACATTGATGAGGGGACTGAGTGTCTGCTCAGCAAGTTTCCTGATGATACCAAACTGGGAGGCTTGGCTGATACAGCTGAAGGCTGTGCGGCCATTCAGCGACACCTGGACAGATGGGAGAGCTGGGCACAGAGGAACCTAATGAGGTTCAACAAGGATAAGTGCAGAGTTCTGCGCCTGGGAAGGAAATAAACTACACCAATACAGGTTAGGAGGCTTATTTTTGATGGAGACATAGCCCTTGTGCATGCAACTTGAGGACAAGTCTTAGTAAAATTAATTTTAAGTCTTCCTGCAGCCTGTTCCAGTTGTGTAATACTTTCTTTGACTTTATTTTCTTTAATAAGTATATGTTGATTTGTGGTGACATCTGTTGGTATAAATGCCTGGTATGTCAAGAGAAGTGTTGATACTCTTTCATGTGCTTTTCCATCTGGGGAGAAGATGCAAACAGTTTAATTTACATCTGAAATACTTGCATACAGCTTGCATACTGCTATAGTAAATGCAGTGAAAGTTAGGTAGAACAAAATGTCCAAATATCCACTTTTGTAAAGTCTACTCATTAGTATTTGTGTTTAAACATAGGTCAACACCTTTCACCTATTGATGGTACTATTTCTATGCATTATCTAAAAATTGAATTATCTGTTAAAGTCTTCATTATATGTACAGTTGAGCTGGCAGGATGTTGGTTAGAAGCTGTTAGTAAAAATTAATCTTAAGCAGAGCTTTTCAAACTATACCCCAACTGAGAAGATGATATTCATGAGCTGTTTTAAAGAAGCTGACACAGTGGAAACAACTAACTGGATGGTATTTATTTACTCAGATACTTGATTAAAGCTTGCTTATGTAAGGAGAACCTGGTAAAAAAAAAAAAAAAGAAGGCCCCAGGAATTTGCTTTTCTGTTTGTTCTTTTTGGAAAAGGAAAATAAAATACTACAAGAACCTGACTCTTCCTAATTTAAAGTTCTCTAATTTTAAATGAGACCATGATTTTCTCCATGTTGCAGAGACATTGGCAAAGTGAGTTAATTCTCAGCATGCAGCAATCTTCCAGCGTTTCCTAAGGGGTGTGCTACATTCACTGATATGCTTTTATGGGAGGGTTTTTTAATTCATACAAGACTGGTAAAAGAGTAAATTTGTGTCTTTGTGTAACATTTATATTAGAGTAGAAGAGTAAAGTAAAACTTGGGGACTTTGAGGGGGGAGGAAAGGAAAGAGGTGCATTCTCTGAATTTGGTCCTTTGGAATTAGTGTGAGCATGACCAGGTCCAGAGAATTTAAAAGAGTATAGAGCACTTAAAAGGGCTTTAAGACCTGCTCTCATTGTCTGATGGCAATACAAGTTGTTTATAGTGGATAAAAAAAATTGGATTTATTTTCTTTCTTGCAGGATTTAGTTTCATTTGGTTAGTATTTTACATTTTAAAAAGCCTAGTGTCTTTCAAATTAGGATAATTTGAGGTTTTGGATAGGAGCTCTCTAATAAACATAATCAAGAAAATATGTTCCATGGAATAAGTCATGTAATATCTGAATTTGTTACTGTGTTCTTCTTCCCTCTCTCCCCCACCCAAATGACACAAGAATAGTATACAGTTATTTTTAGCTTTATAGGGTCTATTTTAATTTTTTTTAGACAATTACATATTGCAATGATGTCCTGACTTCTGAAAAACTTCTGGTAGCTGGAAACCCTGGGGAGCTCAGAGGGGCAGGAAAGTGTCAGTAGGGCAGGCAGTGAAGGGAGAGAGGATGCTCAGCACTTGCCATCTGTTGATCTGCATGGTGCCTTTATGCTCTCCGAGAGCAGATTTGAACAAATAATACAGCAAATATTTTTGAAAAATGAATTTTTTTCTAGTGTCAAGGCTCATTAGGCCAAGTCAGGGAGCTTCACAGCTGTGAACAGGGTGCCATGGATCTGCAGCATGGGTACTCAGGCTGTGTTTGTTGGCCAGTGGTAGGTATGACAACCCATTTACCCACCATGGGACTTTCTGCATACAACTGCTGTGACAACTGAAAATATTACCCTGGATGTTTCTCATACCAACTTCTGTGTTCACAGACTTGTTTTAATATGAAATGAATAGGCCTTTCCAGAAGACAGAGGGACAATGTTTCTATAGGTTGCTGCACATTACAAGCCATTACAGCTAAAATACATCCTTCCATCTGATGCTTTACAACCTTTTATGGTTGTCAGGAATCACCAAATTGCAGACTACTTGCTTTACACAAAAAAATCCTTTCTGTGTCATATGTTGCACCTAGTGGCCTAGGCAGCTTGTTTCTTGGCCTTATCTCATCAATGATATGCTGAAAGCTGCAAATGAAACATGACATATGAATTAGGTCTGTGGATGAGACCTGAAAGACATTTCAATGCATTGAATCAAGAACAGGCTTAAGACTTAAGGAAGCATCCCTCATCTAGTGGCATCTGTCAGAATGATGATAGCTGCAGAATGTTTACCAAAGGGTTGCACAGTACCAGTTTGCACGTTTACTTCTGGTTTGGAGTGTGCCACAATGTGTATGACAGTAGACATGATTGTATGTATGCTGAGGCCAGTTTTTATATTAGGTGATCTCTGCTCTATCACTGTAAAGGAAACCTTAGGATTTTATCTTCTGGGGCAGTAAGGGTGAATGACTTTTGGTGGTTGCTGTGATGAGCCCTCATATTGGCTTTCCAGGTGCCAGCATAGCATATATGTCTAAAGATGGGAACTAATAGCTTCATCCTTTCAGATGCCATTCCCATTTCCCTATTGATTGGGTATGGGAATGGCTATGACTGGGTATATAAGGAACCCTGTATTAGTCTGAAGCCATGATCAGTGCCTTTAATCTTTGGAAAGGTTGGAAATCAGCCTCCTCCCCACTGGTTAGAGAGCTTTTCAGCTGACACACTAACCTGAGGAATGTTGTATTTTGGTTTGAGGCTGGATAGTGTTACCAGGCCTCTAGTGGAAGCTTTCTCCCCACTCCTCCTCCATTTGTTTCTCTTTTTCCTTCCTTTTTTTTTTTTTTTTAAAGTCCTTTGACTCACTTGGGGACTATTTGGAAAAAGATTTGTAATCCTAGCCTTCATCAGACCACACAAGTCAAGAGGTGATCCCCTCTTGGGCTTGTCAGCAGTCAGCTTATTCAGGGCAGAACGTGAGCTGTGGTGAGAGGGGGGGAGGTGTGTTTTCATCCCACACTTGTAGATCGGTGTCATGGGGGACCAGCAACGTTGTGCTGTTTGGCAATGAGGGCTCATTATGTGCCTGTTCCCTGTGGTCCCACAGCAAGGGCTTGAGGCTTCTGTTCACAGTGAATGGATGTGGGGAGGGGAGTACTTTGCCTCCTTCAGCTCTGAATACTTTTTTTGACACCTTGATGAGAGCACTTTCCAACTAAGCCCTGTCATATCTTTCACTGTTTGAAATGCTTAGGGTTTTGTGAGGATGCAGAGGATGGGATTCACTGGTGAGGCTGTGACAGCCTAGGGTTGCACTGGATGAGTATTTTTGAACAAACTCAGTAGTCCTGAACTGAAATGATACCTACTATTTGATTTTTGAAAGTTCTTTTTTTTAGCAGGTGACAATAAAAAACAGAGGTTATTAGCTGTGCTCCAGAGCTTCCCTAATGTTACAAATCTGACTGTAAGCATATGTATCGAAATGGAGCATTTACCAGCACAGAGAAGTGCAGTGGTAAACGTGAGGCCATGTTGCTTGTTCCTGGCCGTAAATATTCAGAAGCAGTGGTGTTCTGAGTGGGCTGACCAAGGCCCACAGAATCATATTGTGCTCTCTATGTACTAAAATTGGCTTTGGATCCACGAAGGTTTCTGCTATGCCCACATCACCAGATGCCTGGCAGCCAAGCGACCCATAGCCTATGGAGCCAGGCCAGTACCTTCCCTCAGAACAGCCTTGCATCACGCAGCTGTGTTGACTTGAGTCAGTAGTGGTATAGTAGGTGCTTTCTAGATTACTTTATGAGGGATTAGCCAAAACCAGGTCCTTTGGCATCTGCAAAAGCCAGAGTGAGTGGCATTGAAGCTCTCTTCTTCTCATGTAAAACCACATTCAGCAGCCTGACAGCTTCCATCCTGACCACAGCCTCTCTTCTTCCGTACATCCTCCTGCACTCATCAGCCCTGCAAACCCAGTCTGTCACCTACACAAAATATCAAATCCTGTGTAACCCTTTCCTCAGCAGATGCAGAGTATGCTGAATTGTAGTTGAAACATTCTGAAATACACAGATTAGTTTATGTAGAAAGTCACACACAGCTCAATGAAATTTAGCAGGTACCTTTGCAATAGACTAGGCTTTTATGGATTTGTCATAACACACATTCTACCACTTGAGCTGTGTTGACATAGTTAGAACAGTCAACTGCTCCAAGGCTGGAGAATGGAGCTTTGCATCACGAAAAGATGCCCATGCATGGCAGTTTATCCTCATACTGTATGTAAGACAGTTGTGACAGTGTAATTCTGTTCCCACTGAGAGCTGGCAGATTATTGTTACTTTCATCACTTTTTCAGGATCTTGTTTTCTTTTTTCTTCTTCCTCCCTTTTGCATACCCCAAATATTTATACTGTGCTAACCAAACATAAGCTGATCTTGCAACTGGAGTGGAAACTTGCAAACAACTTTGTTCCTGAAATTATTCCCAGATGAAAAGCTGAGGTGTGCTCGGGCTTCCTGCCCTGGATACTAGGTGAAATAAATGTTCTTTCATGCTCTAACACTCTTAGATTTCTTCGACTGCATGGAATCTGGGTGCACAAACCACCCTCTAAGGCAAAGATTTACATTTTTGTGGTGCGTTTTGTTTGTGATACTTCTGTACAGGCATAGAAACAGTATCAAAGTATCTAAATTATTGTGCACGAGAAATATGTAAACCATATCAGATAAATAATGTGATAAAATTGTAGAGGAAGAAGTGTATCTATATACACAAATTTCACTTTCAAAGAAAAGTCTATGATGTGTTACATCTCACTGCAGGGGTTCCAGGGATCACAGGCAATAATTACAAGTGATTCCATGTGCATAAAATAATCTAAGCAAAGCCATAATTAGACAATTTGGTAATTAGCTCTTAATATAACTTTGTTAATGGAACCAACTGTCTGGTTTTTGTTTGGTATTACGTGAAAGCTGAGGAGCTTTCACAAGCAGACAACCCACTCTGAGATAATGTAAAATGTAAAATTTCAGTAGGTTTTGTGTTGGGATTTTTCTTTTCTTTGCTCCTAATATTGATAAAACCAAACCCAACTGCTAGTAAAAATAATAATGTCATGCATATCTAAAGTGGTAAGTACGGTATCGATTAACCTGAAACTGAAATTAGTGTGTAGAGTGAAGTGTCATGGCTGATGGACAGGAGAAGGGTCAAAAATGATCCGCTAGGTTTGGGAACTGTGCACCTGATAAACCTGGTGAGCCTGAGGACTGACTGCAAAAGGCTATGCAAATCAGGGGAGGAAGCATGGGCATCCTATTGCTGGTGGGAAAGGAACAGGATGGTGGTGCTTTTCCCTCTCTGAGGAATAAAGGGGTTTTCCTAGAGCCTGAGTCACTGAAATGTAGTTTGATCTTGGACATGATGGGAGGTTGAAGAATTGAGGAGGAAGTAGATCAGGCCTTTTGTGGGTGAATGGCTTGGGGTGAGAAGGAGGTGGTAAATAACAGATTTAGCAGATTGAAGTGAGACTATGAGAACCTGTATGGTAAGCAGCAAGGGGACATTAGCTGCCTGTGGAGAAAGTGGCAGTCAGCACCTAGTATGCATTTACTATTAAAAGCAGCAGCCTGCTCCAAGCCTGCATGTTTCAGACAGGTGCTGTCAAACCTCTGAGCTGTTTACAGGATGCTCTTAAGAAATTGCTATGCACTTGAGACACAGCATAAAATCTTTTAGAGAAAACAGGAGGGCATACAACACATTAATAGAGATATTGTGACCTTTCTTCTAGGTTAGTTATCTTTGCTGATCCTATCAGCAGACCTCCAAATTATTTGTATCAGAAATTAGTTGGAAAAATAGAATCCTTTCACTGATTGTTGCTTTGAGTTCTCCTTTTCCCCTCCTTGATGCCACCTAATTAGCACCATCATCTTCAAGTAGGGATCTCCTCTTTTTCCCCTGCAACTTCAGTTTGCACAGTGATCTTGGACTGTTCTCCACAGCCTTAACTAACTCTCCAGCTTTCACACTACCCACTTGCTTGATCTGGGATGCATTCACATGAAGGAAATAACATCAAACAAAGGCATATAACAGCTCTGCAGATATTGAGGTACATGTTCTTTAGTTCAGTTGGGGTAAAATGCTGGTGGAAACCCTCAGTCAATAGTAGTGTGAGATGTGACTGTTATAAGCAGGTTTGTATGCAGCTTGGAATGTTCCACATATGCAAAATTTTGAGAATCAGTGTGGAGCAGAGACTTGCTCCTGTTTCCAAGTGACAGGTTTTTAAGTGTCATCTATCTAATGCAAAATAGAAACACAGTTCAATTTTCCATGTGCCTCTGACTGTGAATGTGCATGGGAAAGACTTTATTGCTGTAAAGTGACTGTTGTCTTTGTGATGTACTTTCTCAGTGATAAGGAACTAAACTCATTCTCTGTTGTCTAGATGGCAGAAAGATATACTCTGTCTGGTTTTAATAAAGCAGATAGGATTTTATTTTTACATCCAGCTTTGTTAAGATTAAGATGACTTGGGTTGCCTGGTGTTTTCATGTTCAAAGACATGAAAGTCAACTTCAAGTGTGAATTTCAAATTGCTTTGTTAAATCGCAGTAAAATTTTCACATTTTATCTGACATAATTAATGCTGCAGTTTAAAGATGAGCCACCAATTACCTGTATCATCTATTGATTCCACTCCCCACCCCCAGGAGTAATTTTGTTGCAGTTTGAAGATACTAATTCTTAGAGTGGAGAGAAAAGCCTTAGTTAAGGTGTAAAAATGGTTTAAGAAAAAAAGTGGTGGTGGATACAAAAGTGATTTGAACAGAACAGAAAATATTTAATTCTCTGCTGTCAATTGCAGATGTGCTGAAGCTGAGTAGGTGTGATAAAAATTGTTGAATAGGTGATGAAATAACCACATTTTTTCCAATAATTGTTTGCCTAAACAATTGAAAAGCAGTTGCAAGAGGTTTCAGCTTGCTACAAACTCCTTTATAAATCAGAAGAGGAAGTATATGGGTGTTGCAAATAGTGTCCTGACCATCACATTTGTCATGTTTAGTTACCATTCTTCAGGTACGACAGCTGTTTGAGACATCACTGGCTCCAGTGTCAATAGTGGCTTGTGGCTGCTGCTGATCAAAGAACTGTAATGCTCTTCAAAAAAAAAAAAAAAAAAGTTAGCAGAACTTTGAAAATGTAGAGGTATGTCAGAACAGTAATTGCTACTGTAGCCTGCTTACTCAAAGAGGTTCAAGTGATCTGTTGATTTTATGTTTATCAAAGCTTGGAATAATGGCTAAGTTTGAAAGGATCAAAGAAAAAACTAATGTCATTCCAGTATTTAAACAGGTCTGGCCCGTGTAATCTTAGGTCAGTCATGCATCATGCTTATCCCAGATGGGTTTGAAAGGGTGAGCAACAGGATATAAACAATAAAGGGCAATGTCTTTGAGAATGGTAATCTGAAGGACTTCATGAAAAAAAGATCTCATCACATTTGCCCTGTGGTGAGAAGAAAATATAGACATTTGGCTGATTAAGCTAACAGTTTATAAGCTCTTGAGAGCATCTAATTCTAGCGATAGTTAAGTCAAATTTATAGCTGGCCCTGAGTTGAGTGAAGAGAAAGCAGCAGCAGCTGAGGTCTGTGGGATGACTGCAAACTTGAACAAAAATGCATCTGCAATACATTCAGGCTTCACGCATGACTCAAGGCTGTCTATGGCAGTGATGCATGCAGAAAAGCACTAGAAGGTCAAGGTGAGTAATCAGTTGAACACAAGCTCATAGTGTGCTCTGGTGGCTGAGAAAGCAAATGCGATCCTTCAACATTCAAGCAGGAAGATACAAGACAATGAGGAGAGAACAGAGCTGCTGGTTTTTCATGCACAAGTGATGAAGTTTCTGTGATTATGAGCGTTGTTTTCCTGTTCTTTGTGTTCCTTTGACAACAGCTGTTTGTCTACCACATAGAGGTAGAAGAAGCTTTCCCCCAGCATACCCTATGTGCTGTGGCCAAAGATTCAGTTTGGTCTGCAGAGCTCTAGTCAACTGCATAGCAGAGCTCATCAGACAAGGCTTGTATATCTGAATATATATTTGGATTTTCCTGCTGCTATTTCATCTCTTCTACCCAAACCAATTTATAATCTGGCTGGTGTCTAGGTATCAAATGTTAACAAACACCTGTGTGCAAGATGTGTACAGCTGTAAGTGTATCAGTGCTGGTCTATCATCAGAGCCATAAGCCAATCCATGGAGCAACTAGAAAACAGTTTTTGTTTTCCTTCTTCTCCTGTCCCCTGTCTGCATTTTTAATCCTATTTTTTTTCACTTTTCTCTTTACTGCTTCCTGCTGCTGCCCATTGGTAAGGTGAGCCTTGCTCAGGCTGTCTGTGTCTTTCAGATAAGAAAACAGCCTAAACCAAAGCAGCAGATTTTTCTGTCTGCAGGGTGGCTGGTTTATAGTGACAAATGTTAAATTATAGAAGTCCAAATGTCAATACAATGTGCCAGCTCAAAAAGAACACCTTGGAAATAGCAGTGTGGTGAGAGATACATCAGATAGGATTAAGATTTGAGTTTTCCTTACTCCCACTCCCTGAAAAGAACTGTTCCCCCCAGTGTGTTCTGGAGATACTGACTGTAGGAGAAGGAGCATTCTCATGGCCTTTTTGAAGTGCCCAAGTCAGCAGCAGAAGGTTGTTGTTCAGGTTGGAGGGACAAAATGGTAGTATTTAGAGGTGAGATATAATAACACTGCAGAGGCTTTTACTGCAGTTGCTAAGGGCTTGCTGCAAACAGGCTAATGTAAAAAGGTTCTTTCTTATTCATTATACTTTCTTCATTACCTCTGTCTCTACTTTGTCAAAGTTCCATACTCCTCTCTTCTCTCCCCAACATGTTGCAACTGCACTTGTTGGGGAGACATTCCTGCTTGGGAAAGGAGAGAGTTTTGGAAGGACAAAGGGAAACGTGTTCTTCTTTTCTAGCAGAGGAGAAGAAATAACTTCATTTGCTCAGCTGGAAGTGGTAATGGATGGGTTATGTGACGAAGACATGTTAGGCATGAGAGAAGGTGTCTGTAACAGAGAGGATAAGGCAGTGTAGTCTTGCTCAGAGAATGTATTTGTTAGTATGGGCAGAAAACAGAAAAAGGGAGGCCACCTCACTGCCCATCTTGCCTTGGATTTTATTTACCAAAACATTGCTTGGGATGGTGGAACTCTTATCACCTTTAAGTAATTGAGATGAGTCCATCTTTACTTAGTAAAGCTAACTGATTTTTATCCAGTGGTTCCCAGCTCAGTTTCGTGGTGCTAATTTATAGTCATAGTATTTATCTTGTTACCCTTACTTGAGGAAAAACTCCCACTGACTTCAGTTTATTTGAACATACTTTAACAGCAGTGGTGCCATTGTAACAGTGAGGAGCTTTTTCAACTGATACGGCTCTGGAATACAGAAAACAGCAAATCTCTGAAATGTAGTCTAAAAGATGATAGGAGCTGTGTTTAAGTTAGGGTGCAGAGTTGCTTAGAAAATGGCCCAAGTGCCCCTGGAATGCAAATTTGCAAGCATAATCTCTTTATTGGGCTGGAAAGTACATTCTCAAGAGAGAAAGGGGAACAGAGGAATGGTTTGTTGTTTTGCTGGTTTTGTTGTTCTTGGCTTCTTTTTTGTTTTTCTTTCTTTCTTCTAAGCAGAGATCAACCGTGGGCTAACAGGATTATATGTAGAGAAGAGATGTTTGTACATTCATAGAAAAACGTGTTTTTTATCAGGGTTCCGGCTTCTCTCCTGCTAATGTTTCTTAATTAGTTCTTTTACTTCCCACCTGTGGAGAATAAGAGTCTGGAAAACACACTTCTTTCTAGGCAGAACTTTGATCATTGCTTTTTCCTACTTCTCTCTTCACCTTATGTGATGGATTGCACACCAGCAGTTGTTGCTGCCTGGACCCTTGCAGAAACAAGAGAACTCTGAGTCCTGTGAGCATCTAACCTCCAATTTGGTTGTTATTGACTACTTTGCTTTACTCTGAAGAGCAATGAATAATATTGGTGTTGAAGGATACAATTTGATAGGAAGGTCTTGAGACGCGTTGTATAGCTACATTTTCTCTGAGGTAGGGTAATGTCAGGTGTATAATGTATAACTTGCATAGGCTATAGTTGACCACATCAAATACAGTTGTGCACAAGTGTACACAAAATTTGACAGTATCTCCTATATTACTGTCTGCTTGCTCTGTTTGTCAAAAGTAGCATGTGTATCAGGTGTTTGTATGTGAATCTATGATCAGTTAGGTTCCATGTAACATAAAACATTGATCATACTGTTTCTTGCCTGCCTCTCAATCCACCAGCTGGGTTCTACCTGCTTTTGTTTCCTTAAACCATGTGAATGTATGTGTGAAACTGTGCTTCATGAGGAAGATGGGCTTGAAGCTGGGTAGCAGTAAGGAAAGGATTATTCTCTTTGCAGCCTGCTTCCGTAGTGGTGGAGTTAAAATGTGCAAACTATACAGCAAGGTACAGATTTACAAAGGGAGACAAAAGAGGATCTTTTTGCGTTGCTTTACATGATCAAACAGTAGTGCTGTTCCTCCTCCATGATGTGAGGATTGCATTTACTCTGGTACATGTCTGTGCATTCGAGTGTTTCTTAACTAGTGCCTGTTCACCAGGTACATCTCTGCTGGGTAAAGCAAGAACTCCTCTACATACAGAATCATAGAAACATTCATGTTGGAAAAGACCCTTGGGTCACCAAGTCCAGTTGATGACCCAACTCTACAAAGTTCACCCCTAAACCATATGCCCAAGGACCACATCCAAATGACCTTTAAACACATCCAGGGTTGGTGACTCAACCACCTCCCTGGACAGCACAGTCCAATGCCTGACCACTCTTTCTGTGAATATTTTTCCCAATGTCCAGTCTAAACCTACCCAGTCATAGTCTGAGGCCATTCCCTTTTGTTCCATCATTAATTACCTGTGAGAAGAGACCAGTACCAGCCTCTCTACAATGTCCTTTCAGGTAGTTATAGAGAGCAATGAGGTCTCCCCTCAGCCTCCTCTTTTCCAAACTAAACAGCCCCAGCTCCTTCAGTTGCTCTTCATAAGATTTATTCTCCAGGCCCTTCACCAGCTTCATTGCCCTCCTCTGCACTCACTCCAGCACCTCCACATCTCTCTTGTATTGAGGTGCCCAAAACCGAACACAATACTCAAGCTGTGGCCTCACCAGTGTGGTGTACGAGGGGACAATCACCTCCCTACTCCTGCTGGACACAGCATTTCTGATACAAGCCAGGATGCCATTGGCTTTCTTGGCCACCTGGGCACACTGCTGGCTCATATTCAGCTGCTTGTTGGTTAGAACGCCCCCCAAGTCCCTTTCTGCCAGACAGCTTTCCAGCCACACTTCCCCAAGCCTGTAGCGTTGCTTGGGGTTGTTGTGACTCAAGTGCAGGACCTGGCATTTGGTCTTGTTGAAGCTCATCCCATTAACATTGGCCCATTGATCCAATCTATCCAAGTCCCTCTGTAGAGCCTCCCTACCCTCATGAAGATCAACACTCCCACCCAGCTTGGTGTCGTCTGCAAACTTACTGATGATACACTCTGTCTTCATGAGGGTCCTCCATAAAGATGTCAAACAGAAGTGGTCCCAACACTGAGCCCTGAGGAACACCACTTGTGACCAGCCACCATCTGGATTTAACTCCATTGACCACCACTCTTTGGGCCCTTTCACCCAGCCAGTGCTTTATCCAGCAGAGTGTCTGCTCATCCAAGCCATGAGCAGGTACTTTGTCCACAAGAATTCTGTAGGGAACAGTGTCAAAGGATTCTTGAAAGTCTAGGTAGACAATATCCACAGCCTTTCCCTCATCCAATAGTCAGTCATCTTACCATAGAAGGAGATCAGGCTGGTCAGGCAGGACCTGCCCTTCATAAACCCATGCTGACTGGGCCTGATCCTCTGGCTGTTCTCTATATGTCGTGTAATGGTGCTTGAGATGATCTGTTCCATGACCTTCCCTGGTACTGAGGTCAGACTGACAGGTCTATAGTTTCCTGGATCCTCCTTTTTTCCTTTCTTGTGGATGGGTGTTACATTTGCTACTCTGCAGTCCATTGGGACCTCCCCAGTTAGCCAGGACTTCAGGTAAATAGTGGAAAGTGGCTTGGTGAGCACATCTGCCAACTCCCTCAGCACCCTTGGGTGTAGCCCATCCAGCCCCATAGACTTGTCTGCATCTAAGTTGCATAGCAGATCACTGACCACTTCCTCATTTAGTGTGATGACCTCATTCTGATCCCCCTGCCTGACTCCTAGTTCATGAGGCTGGGTGTCCAGGGAACTGCTGGATCCAGTGCTAAAGACTGAGGCAAAGTAGGCATCGAGCACCTCAGCGTTCTCCTTGTCTTTAGTCACTGTATTTCCTTCTGCATCCAACAAAGGATGAAGATTTTCCATGTTCCTCCTTTTGTTGTTAATGAATTTATAGAAACATTTTTAGTTATCCTTAACGGCCATAGCTAGGTTGAGCTCTAGCTGTGCTTTGGCTCTTTCTCCTAAATTTCTCTCTGCACAGCTTTACTACATCTTTATAGTCCTAATGAGAGACCTGTCCCCTCTTCCAAAGGCCATAGACTCTCCTTTTGTTCTTGAGGTCCAGCCAAAGATCCCTATTCAGACAGGCTGGAAGCCTTCCCTGCCGACTCATTTTTCAGCACACAGGGACAGCCTGCTCCTGTGCCTTTAAGACTTCCCTCTTGAAGTATGTCCAGCCTTCCTGGACTCCTATATCCTTCAGGGTGGACTCCCAAGGGACTTTGTCAATCAGTCACCTGAACAGGCCAAAGTTTGCCCCCTGGCAGTTCAAGGTGGCAGTTTTACTAACCTCTCCCCTTGTTTCCCCAAGGATAGAGAACTCAATCGTCTTGTGATCGCTGAGCCCTAGATGCTCTCCAGCCTTTACTTCCCCAACAAGTTCTTCCCTGTTCACAAGAAGCAGGTCCAGGAGGGCACCTTCTCTGGTTGGCTCCCTCACCAATTGTCAGGAAGTTATGCTCCACACATTCCAGGAACCTCCAGGACTGTTCTCTCCATGCTGTATTGTATTCCCAGCAGACATCTGGGAATTTGAAGTCTTCCATGAGAACAAGGAGAAGCGATTGTGAGACCTCTCTCAACTGCTTGTAAAAAAATTTCATCCTAGTTGGGTGGTCTAAAACAGATTCCCACCACAATATCACTCTATCACTATACCTATGATGAATCTCTAAAAAAAGCAAAACTTATTCCCTCTTCTTTCCATGTGAGCTTTTTGTTCAAGACCATAGGTGAAGGTTTAATTACTATCTGGTTACAATGGAGAAGATAAAAAGCTAAACCTAGCTGGAACTGGTGTTTACTTGAGCTTGAAAACTCAAAGGTAGTAAGTAAAAAGCTCCTTGCAACAAAGCTCAGAGTGCACTCTCATTGCTTGTCATGTGCATTTATTCAGTGGTTTGTGTTGTGACTGATCTCTTGAAGCTTTCAAACCTCTTAAATGCCTTCATTTGTTTATTATAGGAACAAGAGTTTATAGTAATGCTGTTTATACTAAAGATGGGTGAATTATTATGGCAATAAGAGAAACCATCATGAACCTTTGCCCTGAACTCAAACCAAATGCTTTTGTGACTTCTAGAGTTCTGCTTCAGTTTTCAGTGTCACTGTACTTTGTTCTGTCAGTACTGGAAATGACTGCCAAAATATAAATGGTACTTCTAATATCAATCTCAAATTTCACAAGCAAATCTGCTCTCATATGACAGAGTATGGAGTTTCTTAGACCTCAAAAGTTTCATTAGTGAGTATAATCTCTCCAACTCCTGCTGCTTAGTGAGGCTTGCCCATCACTGTTTCACATGGAATAAGATATTGTTGTATGTCTGTGGGGCAGAGTATTGTTTATTGAACTAATAAGTATTCTTTGGGAATGTGTGCAGATGATGGTTTACAGATTAAATAGTGAAAGAAAATGCTATGTAGCTGCATTTCCTTGCTCTTCAAGCAAGGTGTAATGACTGTCCAGCTTTGGCCTCTTCCCTGCTAAATGTTTGCAAGCCTGTCAGCTGATTTTTCTGTGAAGTTACAGTGGAGCTGCCCAATACAGAATAACTGAGTAAACTCTTTAAGGCTTTATCAGTTTTGTTTTGAGAACACAGTGTGAGTGATGTTTGTGGAACCTGAGTTTCTTCAAATTTATTTGCTGTCTTGTAGGCTTTTCTGTTTCATGTTGCAAACTTGGATCCAGTGTTGAGCTATCTATCTAGTAGAGTCTGATAGGTTAGTAGAGCCACACTTGGGAGTATCTATTTAGGTTGTGCCTGTTTTCCTCTTTTCTGGTCCTGAGATGGAACAGTCTTCCTTTTCCCCTTCGTCTCTCCCTCTCTGGTTGTTGTATCAGAGAATGATCTGATGTTTGTTTTAACACTGAGGTGAAGCTGAATTCACTGCTGTCCAGCACTGTTTAAAGTCGGTGTGCTACTTGAATATTTATATCATGCTGACATTTGCTTACTTTAGAGTGAAGGCTTTATTTCCTTGGAATATTTATTGTAGTATCAAGGAAATTCCATGTTGAACTGCTGCTGGATCTGAATGTTATATATAATTACCTGGGTTCAAGCCCAGCTGCCTAAGGAAAGTTAACTTTCAAGAACAACTAGCTCTGTGGCCCTAGCTAGCTGAAGGAAGTATTTTCTTGGAACTGACATGGAGCAGCCTGGAAAAGAAGACTCCATTCACTTCGTCTATGTAGGTAGCTTTGTCTAGCTCATTGTGAGAAAAGTAGAGATTCCTTTCACTGTGTAAATGGCACTGTGGATGGGGTGCCTATATCTGATGTGATCTGTTGACCTATTTATGGTCTGGGTTGGAAAATAAGGTTTGACATCTCTTGGCATCCTGTTTTTTCCCCTCTGGTTTCCACCAGTCCCTTTCCTGAAGGTTATGGGGGGAGGGTTGGTATAGAATCCAGTTCCTGCCTTCCCGACACACTTTGGTGCTCTGACCCCCTTTGTATATACAATATAAATGACCAGCTTGAGGCATGATCACATCTCAGCCTCCTGTTGTTTCCCATCAGCTTGTATGACTCTTGGGCTTCTGGGGCTAGAACTCTCAGCTCTTGTGCTGCTGTGCATAAAGAGGCACCATGATTTATGAATCAATTAATCACAGCATGCTGAGGAGCTGTTCACGGTAGTTAAACAGTGAAAATAAAATGTTTGAGTATATAATAAAGACAGATCATAATGAATATGACCCTTTACCAACAAATTCTCTTCTTCCTTATGTTGTACCCCCTTACCCAGTCGTTCCCTTAACAGCAAAACTATTAAGAGATAAGATCTTGGGTGTCTTGGGGTTCATAAATAAGGGTGGTGTCTACTTGTGTGATTTCTTCCCCCACACTCTTCCAATCCTATTTCAGTTTGCTGCTGAAGCTGATACAGCCACAAAGGAGAGTGAAGGGGGGAAAAAAAAATCTGGTACTACTGTTTATGAATCTTTTTGAGTAGTCGTAAGAAAATCCACCAATAGGTCTCCAAAACTTAAGGAGAAGAAGGTGAAGTCTGCTCTGCCTGATCTGCAAAACCACAACAATGTGGTGTGAAATTTCCATGGAATATTTCCATCATGTAACTGTTGTTTGCTCCGTGTAACACACCCATCATTGCTGTCAGTTTCTAAAACTGCATAATACTGCATGAAATGGCAAGTCTGGTGATAAACTCCTGTTAAGATTGCTGTTTGGGTCTACAGCTTACTGAACCATTTTGTGATTTAAGCCAGCATTCAGTGTCTGTAGTCAGATCAGGGTGGCATTGGTCTGTGGAGATCACCACTGACATTCAAAGATCTACACATGAAGTTAAGACATAAGGCAAGAGGTTTTAAACCTGATCATATGGGTTTGCACTCAAACTATGCTTTTGAAAAAGGAAATTACTCTTTACAAATTATTGACCTTATACTTATTCTATTCTTTAAATAAAATCGTTGTTTTGTTTTATGATATTAGCAGTTACCCAAAGCAGTGGTAGATAATTTCATGAACAGAAAAGGTGGTTTTTTTGTTTTGGTTTGGTTTGGTTTGGGTTTTTTTTTTGGTTGGTTTTGTTTTCTCAGTAAGTGAAATGCTGAAAAGGTCCTAAACCTTTATCAAATATCTGTTTTGAGTTCTGAAAAATATTTTGGGAGAGTGATGGTACTTCTGTGTTTTTTTATTTATTTTTTTTCCTTTTTAATTTTTTTCTTTTCTTTAGAGGCAGGCTTTAAAATGTTACTTTTTAAAAGTTATATTTTATTGCAGAGTATTTCCTGAATTTTCTGAGTACCAAAAGATGAAATTGATGAGTAGACGAATTTGTGAACCTTGATACAAGCCACTGGTTTTAGTGGAGTTCCTGTTGATCTCACCTATGTAACCAAGAATAGATTTCATTCAAGCCAGAAATTAGGTGCAGTGGTGTGAAGCAAGTTAATTCATTCTCTCCATCATGCATTGAAGCTTGAGGTGAAATAATAATTTTTGGCACTTATCAGTAAAAGGATTTTTTCTTTCCAACACAACCTAGTTTTTTTTCTCTCTCTTTTTTCCCCCCTTCAGGTCTGTTACTGGCATATGTTGACTGTATCTAATGGCCCTTGTTTGCATTATAGCTTATCTCCTAAATTGGCTTTTCATTACTGCTGATTGTGCATATCGTGTGTTACTGTGATTGCCATGGTTAAATATTTCTCTCCTTTCCCCCTTTCCCTTCTTTGTTTTTTTAATGTTGAATTTTTTCTTTTTTCTTTATTATTTTTTAGGACCCGGGTTTATCTGTGATTCATGACAAGCTCCAAGTTCCCAATACCATTCGTAAAGCTTGGAATGAGAAGGACAACAGATGTGACGTTTGTGCTGCACACTTGAACCAGTTGAAGCAAGAGGCCATTCAGATGGTGCTGACCTTAGAGCAAACTGCCAACTCGGAACATTATGATTTCTCACCAGGCTCTCCTCCACCTCTCTCCAATATCCCCACGTTAGTGAGTCCTCGGCACATGGGCAGCTTGCAGCCCAGGGACTGGGCATACATGCCTGCTCCTTATGCTACATCTAATTATACAAGCCTTGTTGCAAACAAACACAGTGGAAAACCTAACAGTCTAGGAATTGTCAATGGGATGGAGAAGAAAAATGGCTCTCCTGGACACCAAGCCAAGGTCAGCTTCCAAATGGCCACCAGCCCCAGCAATGGTAATGTTCTCAACTCTGTGGCTATCCAGGCTCATCAGTACCTTGATGGCACTTGGTCTTTGTCCAGAACGAATGGTGTCACTTTATATCCCTACCAAGTAAGTAAAATAACTAAATGTGTTTTCTTCCCATTGAAGCTTTCAAGGTCAAGGTCATGCTAATGGTGCTTGCTCTGTTAGGTAGAAGCAGAGCCATTCATACAGTGAGCACCAGAACAGTGAGTGCTGTGCATTTGTTCCTCTGACAGTGGATTGAGCTGGGGGAGACACAGATCACGACAAGTATTAATTACAACATCTTTTATTAATTCAGCTGTTGTTAATACTAGAACCCAGCTGTTGTTTTTAATAGTAGATAACTATTCATACCGTACTTGCAATTATTTCCTCACACAGTTCCCACTCCTGCTCATAATATGTGGTTGGAGCAGCAGCTAGGAGTCGACCACACGTTTACTCAAGTGGAAAGGAGCACTAGTGCACCAATGACTTCTGGGTGGGAATTCTGGAAATACCCAGAATTCTTTTGGTTCATTGTGTGTGCTTAAGGTCCTATAGTCTGTTCACATACAGCAGGCACTACATTCACGGATGCATTCTAAGTTGCATTCTTACTGATGCTAGTATGTGCTGGTGGCCTTCTGCAGATCCAACTAATTCTTGGTGTTTCAATTTTTATCAGGTCTCATGGATTCAACAGGTCCACTAATCTCTGCAGATTAGCAGTTCTGGGGAAATTTTAATGTACTTCTCAGTATGTTCTTTTGTTCAAATGCTTTGGCCTGTTGTTTCCTGGTATGCTGCGCCCAGAAGTACTGTAGAATCCATTCACACCAGTGGGCAGAGAAGCGACTTTTTGATGCGCTTAGCTGCAAACGGTGATATTTTCAAAGTGCTCAAACACTTGTAGATTGTGATGTAAACCCGTTCTTTGAGTTCTTTATTGGTTTCCTTAGGCACATAAATGTTTTTCAAAGTTGGTCTTTCTACTAAGTTATGAACAGATTACAACATAGATCTCTAAATTAATATTTAACATTTATCAGCGTGAGTAACTGATATTACAGCCAACAAAAAGCTATGTTATTCAGAAGCATTAAGATACTGTCATGCACCAAAGAAGACTTAGTAAAACCAGAAGTGAACTACAGTTATTTTATCTGTAAAATATGTGACTTTATAGTTTTGTGGATTTATGCTCTAGTGAACCTGAATCAGATTTGGGCAGGTAGTATGGGATTTCGGCTTGATCTAAGGAGGAAAAAAAAAAAAGGAAAAAAAGCAACTGATCTAAAGTTTCATCTGAGAAAAAGACCTGAATGAAGAATGTACATTAAAAAAATGGAATAATTATTTGCATTAGGAAAATCAGTTCAGTTGTATTGCATTCACAATCTTTTCAGTTAATCTTCAATGAAAATGTATTTTTTGTTTACCTTTTAATAATTTTCCTAGATGATTCATTTTGTCTCAGAAATAATCACTAAGGAGAATGTAAAATTAAAAACTTTCCAGGCTGGTCCTTTAGTTTGACTCCAGTTAGATTAAGGATTGATCCCTACCATTTCCCTCTGAGTTCAATAATTTTGAAATAGAGAAGACACCCCATCCTCCAAAAAAGCCCTCAAGAAACAGAAATCAAACAAACAAACAAAAAAAACCCCACAAACCAAAAAACCCCAATAAAACAAAGAAACCCCACACAAACAACACAAAACCCTCCAACAAACCCCATAAAGCCCACACAAACCTCTTAGTGTTGGGCTGTGATGGTAGTTAGCTTTATATTCTGTTTAATTTTAAACTTTGAAACATTAAAATTCTCACTTTAAATGTCACCTTTAATCATCCACTCAAGGAATAATAATGACAGCTTTTGTCTTCAAGCATGCTGAAAGTATTTTAGTGTTTTGTTATGTGGTATCTGTATCAGACTATGAATTAGTTAAGTAAGAAGAAAAACTCTGAAAGGTAATTTATTTGTAGTTTGAAGTAGTAGGATGATGCAAGCTTTGCTTTTTCTGCTTTTGTGTACAGGAACCCATCTTATTTGCTGCACATTTTCAGAATGTTTTAGATCTCTCTCCCAAACATTTTTTTTGTTTGTTTTTTGTTTTGTTGTGCACTTAGAAAATATTGCTGGGCAAGAGCACTAGGAAGATGATTCTCTTATTCTCATCTTGGTTAGAATTCTTCTTGATTTGATGTTGATTTAAAAAGAGGCACTTGCTGCTTACCTGTGAAAATCTGTTTATGAATTAAATTTTCTTTTAAGAACAATGATTATAAAAACTTCACTATGCATTAGCTAAACAATATAGAAAATAGGCAAAAAGAAGACATTTTGGGGGGGTACAGAGGCATAGAAAGCCTTGCACTTCATACAGGAAGGCACTGTATGCTTCTACCTCAGTGTTGAGTTGGCATCCAGGGAGAAATCTCTCTCATGGCTCTAGACTTGGTGACACCTTTTGTAGTTGCCTCCCATTGTAAACTAGCTGTTGTTAGATAGTCTAGATAACATGACAGAAATGGTTGAGCACTTGAAAACTGACCATGTTTTCTTCTTTGAAGTATCACCAAAAAGAGTCTTTAGTTTGGAAGTGACATTCTGTAGCTCAGAATTTACTCACAACAACTTAAGGCACTAAGAGTTATGCCTACTGTCCTAAGCTCTAGGATGTTACTCCCTTTTTAGGACCTTCCCCTCCAGACTGCCTAAAACTTGAACCTTGTTATAGGGAATGAGTTGCAACTTTTGTTTCAGTTCTAGCAGGAAAAAAAAAAACAACCCACAAAATCCACTATGAATAAAATCCACTATTAAAAAGAAAGTGAGTGTTGTGATATTGTAGGGCTCAGCTGCTGCAGGTAGTGCAGGGAAAGTCTTAAATGACATGCCACTACTCAGCTACTTTTGCAGAAAGAGTAATTTCTATCAGGAGTAGGTGAAACAAATCAGAATTTATATACTACCAGATTTAGTAATGTCTTATGTTTAAATTCTGAAAAATAGAAGTAGTAGTACTGTCTCTTACTAGATATGCCTGTCAGAGGTTAAAAAACCTTGCTGATTCCATGGAGACATTATGGGAACTCATCAATGGAGTCTTCTAAGAATAAGCCAAAGAAATAACCGCTAAGAGTTTAGGCAAAACTGTGCCTACCTGGAGATAAGGAGAGGTAAGATTCCTCATCAGCCCCTAATGGCTCTGGTTTATGTGATTCCATACTTAGCCACCACTTGATTAGACAGAAACAAAGATCTGGTTCAAAACACCCAAGGCCTGGCTCACAAATGAACAGCTGATGCTGTTTTTGTAAGGCACTGTATCAAACTTGGCTGCTAAATTGTCTGCTTACAAAACAGTAATTTGATCCAGAGTCTGAAAATCATGCTTTTTCAGCCATCAACAAGTAGCATTTGTAAACCCTAGGAACCAGACTGTTTCAACATTTGTAAAGGTTTCTGTTAATCTCCCTATCATTCAAGAGGATTTCAGTCTTTACCTGTTCAGAGAATACTCTTTTCAGCTGGCAAGGTTTTACCTGAGAAGGGCGGCAATTGTTCGTGGAGCTGCAAATGTGAATTACAGGATATTGGTGTTAAATAAGTTTTTGCTGCTTACCAGTTATTATGGAACACTTCTAATAAAAAGGAAATCTTGGGACCTGGGGTACTATTGTAGGTGATGAAAGTCCAAATAGCTTAATGAAATGATTGCTTTTTGTAATTTTTATAGAAAATGTGGTATGAAATTAAATTAATTACATTTTTATTACTTTATTGTTCAAAGCTGCCAAAGTAGCTAAAATACCTCATTAAAAAGTATGGTAGATTTGTGTTCTTAGAAATTCAGACTGATTTAGGGTTTGCTTTGGAAGAGGAGTTGAAAATAATTACTAGATTAAACTGCTTACTCTAAAACTTTACTAGAGTAAAACCGTTCCATTATTCAAAAGCAATTGTTCCTTTTCAGAATGAACACCATCTTTTTAACCTAAATTAACTATATGGTTCTTGCATGTTGGTGTGCCTCTAGACCAAAAGGATGGCACTTTTGTGTGAGCTGCAGTACATAACAGGGTGGGCATTTCCTCAGTCCTCTAGTTACATACTTGGATCTGCATAAGAATATTTTTGTGCCTTTTAAGTAGATTTATTTTAAAAGGATAATAATGATAATAATTTTAATAATAGTAAAAGAAAAAGCGGTGCGTTTGGTAGATTTGAGTGACAGGAAGGGAAGATCCTGAGTAGTGAAAAAAGCCAATTTTTCCAGGAGCAATGTGGGCCATGAAATGGAGAATGGGTAACAGAAAATCTGGCTGTTGGTGTGAGTAAGCACCTCCTGCTCCAGATGTTGAAGTTATGAAGTTTGAGTTTGAAAAGGAAAAAGATAGTGCATGTAAGGATTTGAGTATATGGGTATTGTGAACATGATGATATTCAAAGAAAAAAATGTTCCTTTCTCCCCTGCACTTAAAAAGAGCCTTTGACGGAAAGGTTGGAAAATAAGATCTTAAACTACTGAGAGCCTCTTGGCCCCAGGCACAATGATCTGAAGCCTATTCAGAGATTTATCAAAGGCTTTGTTTGTGTACAATTGATGAAAGCCTGCAGTATGTGCTGTTTCCTCTTTATGTATAATGTGTGTTTAGAGGAACACTGTTCTCTGAGAAAGTACCAGCTTGTTCTAGAGTTTTGCAGTGATGAATGATTTGTTTGGAGTTTACTTAGGTCATGACTGTCACATAACATATCAATTCTTCAAGGCACAGGCTTTTAAAAAGAAACTGGTGATGATTAGAGTTGGACATAAGATGGAGAGTTCAGATATAGAGCCAGTGTCTGTGTGGGGTATTATTATCCACGATTTTGATTCCAAGCTTTTTTTCCAAGTCTGTGATGTTTATTTCTCTTCCACTTGCTGCTTTTTCTGTTGCTTCTTAGTGTTCAGCAGGATAAAGCTAAAATGTTAATGATTGCTACAGCAGTGTCAGGGTAACTTAGGTAGCTTCTATAGTGTATAATGCAAGGTGTAGAAATTGAGCTACTTGTTCCATCTGTAGACTAACAAGTGTCTTCTGTAATTATTCCACGCTTCCTAAAGCCAGACCTATTTTGCCAAAGCATCTTAGCAACAAGAGAAAAGGAGATTTGTATCCTGTCTCTTCTAGTACTCTGTTCTTGTGCAATCACATACAATTTAATACAAGATGCCTAATGCAGGAAGTATTTTGCCTTTGTGCAATTAGATTTTGGTCCAGAATTTTTTCTGTGGCTTATGTTTCAATAGCAGTTCAATTACTACATGTATGAGATCCACATTTAAGTATGATAACTCCCTGAACATAGAAGAAAACTTTGTTCCTGCTACTACTAGCTCCTGAATGATGATGCTGAACAAATGTGTGCGCTCTTGCACTGATCTGTTTTCTTTAACTTTGTGACATGGACTCTAAATAAGCAATGCTACGGTCAGACTGTAGATAAAATGCAGGAATTTATTTCCAGAGATTGAATGGGCCAAGAAACAGATTGTCAAACAAATTCATTGGCACTGAAATTATATCCCTTTTTAATTATGTCTGTTGCCCTCTTCCTCCATGCATTGGTTATCTTTGAGGCAGCTTTTCTCTAACTAAAAGCCTCTTTAAACCACATCAGTAATAATTAGATGTGACCATACTAAAACTAGTGTATGTTATCAGCTGACTCTTTGCCATGATTGATCGGTTTGTATATCAGAGGAGTTGGCTTATTTGTATGTCATTCCTCCTGTCCACCTGCTCAACTAACAGCCCCAGTTGTATACTGATTCTCTAATATCGTTAAGAAGGGAAACTGAAGTCTGTGTGAACTGTAGAAGGGGTTTCTTTTTGCATTACATTGGTGTGATTTGATTTCTTATGGCATTTTTATGCATGGCTTAATGACCTTAGAATCATTACTTTCCCCTTCATGATACTGGGGTGACCAAGGGAAGAAAGAGGTAACGGGTATCCCATGGACTAAAGAGAGCTAAGTAGGCTTATCCTATGAGTATGAAAACCCCATGACTCAACTGTGATGTGAGGAAGAAATCTGTGGACTATTAGAGGAGTGACTTAATCCTGCAAATTAGTGAAAGCCAGAAGATCACAATTAGTGAGGATTTGGAGTCTTGGTTTCCTCCCCTACTCTGTCGCTTAAGGATTTTGGCCATGTGTGAGACTTAATTTCTTTTCTGAAATAATAGCTGTGCTGATTGCTTACATCATTGAACAAAAATATAAATGGAGAGGAGGAGAGATGTTTTAATGGTGAGAAAAATGATGTAGAGAAGACAAACTGATGCATTGACACCAAGTCATCCCTTGGTTTCCCCTGCTGTAAACAACAGCACACAATAAGAGAGAAAGATGGTCAGCTTCTGCTTTATTTCATAGTTCAGAACATAGAGGTTGAGTTAAGACAGCCTGTTTGGAAATGAGAAGAGGAAATAAGCTTTTCATGCAATGAACAGTTCACAGGGTCACAGGATGTTAGGGGTTTGAAGGGACCTCTGGAGATCGAGTCCAAGCCCCTGCCAGAGCAGGACCATAGAATCTTGTGCAGGTCACACAGGAATACATCTAGATAGGTCTTGAATGTCTCCAGAGAAGGAGACTCCACAATGTCTCTAGGGAGCCTGTTCCAGTGCTCTCTGACATTTACAGTAAAGAAGTTCTTCCTCATGTTGAGGTGGAACTTCTTGTGTCATTCACATCCATTGCCCCTTGTCTTTTCACAGGGTGTGAGAAGAGCCCGTCCCCTCCTTTCTCGCACCCACTCCTCATATATTAATATACATTTATTAGATCCCCTTTCAGTCTTCTCTCCAGACTAAAAAGCCCCAGGTCTCTCAGCCTCTCCTCATAAGGCATGTGCTCCAGTCCCTTAGTCATCCTTGTAGCCCTCTATTGGACTCTCTCAAGTAAATCCCTGTCCTCTTGAGCTGAGGAACCCAGAACTGAATGCAGTATTCTAGGTGGGGCCTCAGCACAATAAGTTCAATGGAATTTATTGCTGTGGAAATAGTATTGAGGCCAAGAGCTTAGGAAAATTCATAAAGCGATTATGTGTTTGTGGGCAATAAAAAGAATCCCTTGTTTCTGACATTAGGATTAAAAAAGAGATAACTTTCCATATGGCTTAAGGTAATCGGTGTCTTATATTCTTATGTTCTATGGAGAAGGTTTCCTTTAAATACATCCAACATATAGCTAAGGACTAAAATTCCTGAAACTACCACTGAAGCTTCACAGTGAAGGTCTAACTGGGCTATCTGGGAGAAAGGATACTGATGTATTTAGCTCTTATACTCCTTGTACCTCTGTTCTGAAAATGGCCCTTGAGTGTCAGAAGGACTGCGAACCTAGATTAGAGCCTGAACCTGGTGAAGGATAAACACCAGATCACTGATGCTGCATTTTGGGTGGAGGCCTGTGATAAGTAGACCAGTGAAAAGTGAAGATTTTCCAACCGTTTCAACAGCATTGCCAGAGTCCAATGTAAATATTATAAATTTCAGAATTATTTTAAAACTTTTATTTCTTATCCAAGTGTGTGAAGATTTATGGCTTCTAAAAATTCTCTTGGGTTGAATCGTTCATATGATGGTCCACAATCCAGTCCTGTGGCTGATGTTTCTCCTGTATCTTGCTATTGTTCAACATCTACTACAAGAGAGAAAATAAAAATATATGAAACCAAGGGTAACTCATTCTATCTGAGATGGGAAGGAGGCATTGACAAATGAATCGGAGAGCAAATTTGTAGGAGTTTCCCTTTAGGATTCCAAGGGATACCATTCAAAAAATGCAAAAATAAACATATTGCCTCCTTGACTGAGCCATTGATCTATCACATGGTTTTGCATAAATGTGACATAGAACGAAGATTAAGTCGATGACCGGTATCAGTTTTTGTTTGTTTGTTTGTGTTGTGGTTTTGTTTTGGTTTTGTTCTAAGATTGGATTTTGCTTAGAAAAAGATTTGGGGTTTTAAATATGAAGAATGGCTTTACTGTGAAAAAAAATAATTTGACCAATCCTTTTCATTTGATGCTATACTGTGCTTCTGGGAAATAAGAAATAAACAGCTAGAAGGTGGTGTAACTCTGGAATGTGATGCCACACAGCTGTCATGCAAAAACATTGTTTCATTTTCTCTGAAGTGAAATGATGCCATTTCTGAAATGGCATCAGAAGTGGAATATCAAATTCTCTCTTGGGACAGCTCTTTTTAATTCAGTGGATTTTAGTTGAAGTGGTTGATTATTCAACTATGTTCCAGATCACTGCAAACTTGAGAGGTGGCTGTTGTCAGGTAAAATATGTTCAGGGCCAGATACTCTTCTGTCTTTCCCAAAGATAATTGTTTTGCAGTTGACAGGGATACATTATTGCAATAACGGCAAGAATGAGATCAAGGTCAACTCCATAAGATCTGATTGGCCAGGGTGCCAGAACAGCTGTGATGATGGCAGTGAATATGGTGTCTTGCACTCTGAGTGGGCTCAACTTGCCTTTGGGCTGGTGGATGGGTAAGCTTTGTTTTCCCATACATGTCAGGTGTGACTCCATGCCAAAGAGTCTGTTGGAACAGTGCCTCCTGACAAATGAAGGCAGAAAGATGATTGACCAGCAGATTTTGAACTTCAGCTTTTACTGCCACCTAACCTCTCTAGTTGAATTCAAAACTGCTCCAAAGGTTGAAGGTGAAGGGTAATGAGCTCTCTCAACTTCCAAGGCTGGTGTTCATTGTACTTAATGTCACTAACAAATCTCAGCAGGAGCATCTGTAGCTCTTCCTGGCATGGGAGCTCCAGAATCACCATTGCCCATGTTGTTAAGGTATCCGAGGATTTTGGTTTTGTAAACCAATAAAGTCTCAGGTCTGGCTGGTAGATGTGAATGTTGGTGTAAGGTAGTAGTTGTATGGAAAGGAATGCAAGTGAAGCATTTCTGTTGTTACAGCTCTTGGAATCAAATACATGCATCTGTGCTGCTTTACCTCAAATTGTTTGATATTTTGTACTTGTGAAAATGGTTTGTGTATATGCATGTCTATTAAATAGCTGGCTAAGTTTATGCACAGGTTTTTGGATAATGGGAAAGGCAGAAAAAAGAGTTAAAGATCGTAACTACACTTGATGAAATCGCTTGCTTCTATAACTTCACTGGCTGCATTGATCTACAATGAGTGCAGTTTGGTGTCATTCTGATGTGAATTCTGAAATTTCTTCACACTACTACATAGTAAAGTCTACTGCTACAAGAAAAATCAAAGTTATTTCTAAAAGCAGAGTTTAGGCCTAATTTTGAAAAAAGGTTTCTATTCTAAAGCATATAGAGTCAGATAGAACTGACAGGGAAAATGTGCTCAGAGGGCTTTGTCTACAGTTGGACCAGCTTCTGTGAAAGTCACCATGAAGAGTCTTGGAATGCTAGGTAGACTTAACTGAAGCTTAGTTTGCAAACTTGTGGAAGACTTCTGATTTTTATCTTTTTTTTTTTTTTCTTTGAAGTAATGTAAACTAAACTTATTTATCCTGTTCAACAAGTATAACTATTATTTGGGTGACTTCAGAGAACAACACAGATAAGGGTTATTGGCTGCCAGGTTTCTCTGACAAATTACAAGAGCATCAGAGGGTGTCCTAAAGTTTGTCTATTTTTAGTTGTAAATGCAAAATAAATATCAAGTTGTTCTTACGTAAGTAGATGGTTTGAAGGGAAAAATCTAGTTATCATGCTACCGGCTTTTCTCTGCCCTAGTCAGTCATTGCAAGGGTCTTCACCTCTAGTCCTAAATGCCTAGAAAGTGCAATTTGCAGCTAGGATTTAGTACTGATTCTGCTTATGTCCCGAATTTTGTCTTGCACATCAGAGCTTTTGTAAAGGTTGTTTTAAACATTGACAGAGACCAGTCTATAAAGTTTTATTCTTACATAAAAGTAAGTGAAATGCAGAAATCTGGTGTGATGATAGCTAGGGTTAGATCGCGATTTCTGGAAAGAGGCTTGAGACAGGGGTTGTGTATGTGCAGATTATGTAGTTTATGAGATTTTTTCCAAGCTCAGTTATGAGTTTCTCTTCCATTCAGTGCTCAGTAGTTTTGATAATATGTTGTATTGGCCTCTTAACCCTGCCTCTTCAATGCAACTGTTGACACTGGTGCAAGGGTTCTAGAGCCCCATGGCATTTTTTAATATAAGTAAAATGAATAATAGACCACCTCATTCCTTGAATGTTTCTCCAGTAGAGGTGGTTTCAAGTGTGGCAGTGGAGAGGCCTGTTATGGCTTGGTTTCCTTTTGAGTGTGAAAGAACAAGAGGGAATTGTTTAGTTACAAATGCTCAACGTAAATACTGGGAAACAACCAATTGCTCTTGCTCATCCTATTTTACTGGTTGACAATTTTTTATCGCTCATGATGAAAAAATGATTTTTATTAATGCAGTTGCTGCTAATATTCTCATGCCCATTTTAAATATGTTGCATAAAAATGCTTCATTGTAACTTCTTGGAAGATCCACAGATGATATTACAGAAAGCCAAAGGGACCTGTCGGTAACCACAATCTGCCAGAGAAAGAGAATGGTTTGTGCTTAAGTGATTAGAGAATTTGCTGCTGAGACATTTAAATGTTGCATGGACACAGAGTAAGGAAAAATTAAATTCTACCAGAAAACATACAATGTAAACTCAGCTGAAAGACAGCTGTGGTGGTAGCTGTGTAATATTTTGCAGACTTCAAAGTCTATTCTTGTAAAAGAATCCAAAATACTTCAAGCACAAAAACTAAACCTTGGCAAAGAAACAAACTTTATTTTCCCTTGCATTACCTGTTAAGAAGCAGATGTGCTGGAATGTGGAAGGATACGCCTGGGATAAGTGCTATGCAGTTTACAAAGAGCCGAGAGAAAAACTCTTTTCTTTTGTTTCACTCAAGAGAGAAAGGGCCATCTTCTAATTTCATATGTGGACCCTGGATTTGTCTGTGCTCCCTGGAAGAAGCAATATTGGTGTGGATTCACAAAAATTTGGAAACACTTTGGAAACAGAAGAGATTAACTAAAACAATTTTGTTTGTTGATTATTTTTTAATCTTTAAACATGCCTTGAGCTGGAATTTTTATCAACTGCACAGAGGTCATACGTTTTGCCATCTACAACAAGCTGCTACTGTGCTTTCTGAAAAGAAAAAAACCTTGAGAACAGGGGCTTTGCTTTAGAGTGATTTACTTGAAAGCATGCCCTTGGGAAAGAACAAGACTAGAATTTTTGATGTGACCTCCTGAATTTTTTTAAGTTTTAGCATCATTGAAATGTATTCTTTTAAAAAGCTTCTGAGCCTAGGATATATCATCCTGTTGTTTATACCACCTTAATTCCTAATGAAAGTGGTTCCAGTAAATACTAAAATCCTGTCATCCTCTTACAATGCTGTGCTTCTGCCTAGGGAGCTTTGAAACAGTAAATTTTTTTCTTGTACTTTAATAATCATAATTTCTGTTGGATAGGATTGAACTCTGTGTACACGAAACCCACTCTCTGTAGGGAACACTGTACAGGAATGGCTGTTTTTGAGCACAGGACTAATCTGCACCTGTTTTACATGGTTTCTGGCACTGTGACGTGAGCAGAGTAGCTTAGTCACGGGAAGTATTTTGAGAAATGTCTTTGAACTGTTTCATTTAATACATAATAGGGAGGATTTAGTGATCTAACACATAAATATTCATATTTTTTGAGAAGACACACACACACATTCTTGGTCTGGTTTCTTTGTGCATACATATAGTTATGTACACACATGTAATATATTTTTCATAGAATCAGTCAGGGTTGGAAGGGACTTCAAATATCATCTAGTTCCAACCCCCTGCCATGGGCAGGGACACCTCACACTAGATCAGGCTGGCCAGAGCCTCATCCAGCCTGGCCTTAAACACCTCCAGGGATGGGGCCTCAACCACCTCCCTGGACAACCCATTCCAGGCTCTCACCACTCTCATGGTGAAGAAATTCTTCCAGTCTGAACCTACCCACTTCCATCTTTGTTCCATTCCCCCTAGTCCTGTCACTACCTGATATCCTAAAAAGTCCCTCCCCAGCTTTTCTTGTAGGCCCCCTTCAGATACTGGAAGGCCATTCTTCCAGTTCTGTTCCTCCAGGAAACACGCAATGTTGCTTTTTCAAGAAATTCCTGGGATAAATTCTGATCTGGAATAAAATTCACTCCATTGCTTTTTTCCTTTTAGTAACTGGATGCCTTTTGGTGATATCAAGAAAATCAAGGAATTGGAGTACACTGAGTTCCAAAAGATAATGTTGTAGAAAAGGGAATGTTTGAACCTCTATTAAGAGAGGAAGTTGCAGAAGTGTTTCAGGTTTGGTTCTTTATTATCCTGCATCTTGCTCTACATTTTGGATCCAGTTTATGCCCATCTTGCATTCCATTTGTCCTAGAATGAATGACTGTATAAGATGGCTTAGTAAATGTCTGCAGTAAACCTTCCAAAGAGACATGTGAGACCTTTCTCTTCAGTTATGCAGACTGTGCCACTGTACTTCCACTGACCTAGAGTCACTAGTCTTCCCTCTTTTGGGATGTCATTACAGAGCAGAAAATCAGTCCATGATGCTCTAGTAAAAAATTATTATTAGAATAAAGACCTACTTTCAAAAGCTGATTTTAAAGTGACCTGTGAAAATTTCATGTTACAAACCTAGTAAATAAGTTGAAGGGGAGAAATCCAAAACATTTTATGTGAAAATAAAAATTCTTTGGAGTGCTGAAATCCAAAATGAAAACTGAGGATAGCCATGAGACATTTCTTCAAGTTCAGAATGGTTTATTAGAGTTTAGGCATCATTTCAGATGATGATCCTGTTTGTTGTTATTATATTTGAACTTCATTAAATGCATTTAATTAAATCCATTGCAAAACTGTTTTATTCCCAAAGGGCTGCCTAGTGTAATCTTGCTGTTTGCTTGTTAAAAATATCAACGTGTTTATTTTCAGACTGTAGTGCAGCGTGCTTTGCCAGTTTATTTTATTGTGCAGATTCCTTGGGGCAATGAGCTTTTGGTTTTGCCTGGGTCCTGTGTAGAAGAAACTGTATATTCATTGCTGCTGTTTGTTTAAAAAAACACAAACAAAAAACCAAACTAAACCAACCAAACAAAAAAAAATAGAGAAATGACTACTTCTACAGAAGAGAATTAAGAGTAGCTATAAGACTTGGCTCTATACTTCGAGACAATTTTCTTCTGCTGATTTTTCTCTTAACGTTCTCACTTTTGACTGCTAAGATCTTTTAAGTTTACTAAGTTTTTTTTTTTTTGTTCTCTTCTGTCTGTTAGACTGCCAAAACGAAAAATTATCAGGGTATATAAAGGAACAAGGACAAGCTTAGCAAATGTTAGTGGTAAAAATTAGGAAATTGTAGGCCTATAAGGAGGAAGAAAATATGGAAATGGCAAGAAACTTAGATGATCCGTAAAGCCTGAGTCTACCTGAGATTCGTGTGCTACAGAAACAGGCAATCTGTAACAAACTGAAAGAACAGCCTAGGTATGTACTGGGAACAAATTTTGTGGTGAAAGTGTACATATGGTGTACCTATGGGTGAAAAAGTAAAGAGTTGGCAGTATTTACTGTGTGCACTGCATTCTGAAGTTAAACACATTGGGTAGTAAGATGCACTTTTTAAAGAAGACTTTGCATATGACTGTCTTTTACAACCCTTCTTCTAGGCAGGAAATGGCTGATACAATTGCGTGCATTAGAGCTGCATGGAGCATACTCGTGGTTTGATCTCAACTCTGTTTTACTGGAAAATGCAGCTTTAATGCACACAAATGAATGTGCAAATGAATGTGCACTAAATTCCAACTGAGAATAGGTGGTCAACATGTTTAAAGTTCTGTGTACAAGGGCCTTAAGGGGAAACAGGGATGTGATCTTTATACTGTAAAGCTGTTACAGTGAAGATGGATTATGATGGTTCCTACAGACCAAAATACAAATTACATATACTGGGGAAAGATCATGTGCACATAATAGAAATTACAGCAAATGATGGGAGGCAAAAACATGTTTAGTGGGGAAAATAGAAGTAGACTAAGAGGATATGTAAAAAGCTGAGAATATTTCATGCTGCATAAAAAAATAAATCCTGTTGTGCAGAGTACCATAGCAACTGTGTAGCCTGGTGCTCACAAGTTGACCTCTTTGTGCCAGTGAAAAGGTATTAGAAAACAGAGAGAGGCTCAGTTCCTAACTATTCAGTGTGCTCCAACAGCCTAATTTGATGTTCAGCTGAGGATGTGCTCTGCCTCTGTTTTTTTTTTTTAGTTTATTTTTTGTTTTCATTAGCATGAAATCTAGAGTAATCAGGAGACAACTTGGCACCTAATCAGCCTATAAAATTCACCCCAGGAAGCAGCATCCAAGTCAAATGCCTACAGTTGAGTGTGTTGTGGTGTTTTTCTGGGTGTGTGGTTTTTTTGTTGTTTGTTTTTTTAATGACAGCTAATGATAGCTGTAGCTATGCAAACTGAAGTAATAAGGCAACTATATCTGTGCCTTAAGGCATTCATCTTCAAGGCCAGGAAGGAATTGTTTCTGTCCAGCTGCTTGTCTTGTTTGAAGGTTCTTCTGGAAACTTGAATTCTTTTCATGTGTTCCCATTAAAAATGGTGCTTATTGCTGTTATAAAATGATTAAGACCCCAGTAGGACACTTTTATTATTAACATGGAAGTAAGACAGGTGTTCATGTATTGTGACAGATATTAGAAAGACTAACTTTGTTAAATTTATAGAGGTCACTCCTGCAAATGTATAGCTTCTGCAGAGTGGCTTGGTGGATGTTATTTTTGTGTGTGTGTGGTTTTCTGTTGTTGTTCTTTGTTTGTTGGGTTTGTTTGATTGTTCGTATTTTTGCTTTGTTAATTTAGCAACTGCATACTGACTCCTGGAAATGAGATGATTTCGTGACAGCTCCCATGGTGGTACCTCAAAAGAAGGAGCATTTGAAAGGGACTAATAATAGTAGTGACAGAAAAGGGGGAAGTAGCTATGCAGAGCCAAAGGGCAATGTAATTCATTATGACTGCTAACATTGTGAGATGGTGGGTTAGGACACGGTTTGTGCAATTCAGAGGAAAAGTGGAAGTTTTCAGTGTAGATGTTGAGACTAAATGCTGTTTCCCTGTGGGAAAAGGCCAGTGAGCTATTGTTATGCTTTTAGATTTGAGATGTTGGCTGGTGTCAAGGTCTTGCAAGGTATTTGCTTTGAAAGGATATGCTGTTGAATTCTGAAGGGTGTATCAACATCTATGCTTGTGGGAATGAAATAAGAGTATTTATTCAGCAAGTGCAAGGCTTGTAGTTCTGAGCCTTTTCCAGATGGAATTCAGTCCCCTAAAAGGGCCTTTCTTGCAACACAGCTTGGGTACCTCTCACTTTCACTTCTGTGCATCTTCACTGCTTTTTTGACCATGTAATCACCAGTCCCTATGTTCACGTTTAGCCACTCTGAATCCTTCTGAACGTACAGTGTAACTTTTGAGCATCTCTGCATTCAGCCTTGTATAACGGCTCCTACTCTGGCTATCCCAGTGAGGTACATTATCAGTTTGATGAATTTTTACATCGTTTACTAATACATTATCAATGTATGTTCACAATTTACAGCTAATTGAAGGTAATTTGACTTGATTTCTTTGGCTTAGTTCAAGAACAGTGATTGTAAGATAAATCATTGTTACTTGCCATGGGTTAACTGTGTGCACATGAACAGCTGTTATGACTCAGCACAGCAACCTCTCTACCTTAGCCTTCCAACCTGATCTCCTTCTATGATCAGGTGACCTGCCTGGTGGATGTGGGGCAGGCTGTGGATGTAGTCTACCTGGACTTCAGCAAGGCCTTTGACACCATCCCCCATAGCAAACTCCTGGCCAAGCTGTCAGCCTGTGGCTTGGACAGGAACACTCCACACTGGGTTAAGAACTGGCTGGAGGGCCGAGCCCAGAGAGTGGTGGTGAATGGTGCCACTGCCAGCTGGCAGCCAGTCACTAGTGGTGTCCCCCAGGGATCAGTGCTGGGCCCAATCCTGTTCAATATCTTTACTGATGATCTGGACAAGGGAATTGAGTCCATCATCAGTAAGTTCGCAGATGACACCAAGTTGGAAGCAGGTGTTGATCTGTTAGAAGGTAGGAGGGCTCTGCAGAGGGACCTTGGCAGGCTGGATGGGTGGGCAGAGTCCAGCAGCATGAGATTTAACACATCTAAGTGCCAGGTTCTACACATTGGCCACAACAACCCCATGCAGTGCTACAAGCTGGGGACAGAGTGGCTGGAGAGTAGCCAGGCAGAAAGGGACCTGGGGTGACTGGTTGATGGTAGGCTGAACATGAGCCAGCAGTGTGCCCAGGTGGCCAAGAAGGCCAATGGCATCCTGGCCTGTATCAGGAATAGTGTGGCCAGCAGGAGCAGGGAAGTCATTGTGCCCCTGTACTCAGCAGTGGTTAGACCACACCTTGAGTACTGTGTCCAGTTCTGGGCCCCTCAGTTGAAGAAAGATGTTGAGTTGCTTGAATGTGTCCAGAGAAGGGCAACAAAGCTGGTGAGGGGTCTGGAGCACAAGCCCTGTGAGGAGAGGCTGAGGGAGCTGGGACTGTTTAGCCTGGAGAGGGGGAGGCTCAGGGGTGACCTTATTGCTGTCTACAACTACTTGAAGGGAGGCTGTAGCCAGGTGGGGGTTGGTCTCCTCTCCCAGGCAACCAGCAGCAGAACGAGGGGACACAGTCTCAAGCTGTGCAAGGGGAAGTTGATTCTGTGATTCATAACCTTGTACTATGTCAGGAAGCATTTGGGAAAAAAACTGGCTTATAGACAGCATTGCAAATGATGGGTTGAATGGTTCACCTGAATATGTGCAACTTCAGTGACTTTAAAGAAAATTTCATGTAGAAGATTGGGTAGTTTGCAGTTCTAAATTCTTCCTGTGGAACTGAGTCTAAACAGAGGAAGCAGTAAAGGTACTTTCTTCTTCAGAAATGAGACAAATTGCTCTTTTGATGATGAGAGATCATATTGGATTACAGGTATACACTGGAAAATGTGTTGTAGCATTGGTTAAGCTAAACTGAATTGGAGGGAAAGGATGCATCAACTTAATGACTATATACTAAGATCTGAACACAGTATTTCTTTTTTAAGGGTTTCTTTGTTACCTGCACGTTTCAGTGGATTTTCAGGAGAGCTGAGTGTCTTGGAGCTTTAGACCTGTCTTGAGAATGCAATTTTAACAAAGCATTTAAATGTGCACCCAAAGTTTTACTCTACCTGGATGGATCAGGGTAGATGACACTCCTCAAAGACTTTTCAAATTACAAGTTTTTAATATTTAATTGAGGCAGCAATAGAGAAAGCTGTGTAAGCAGCGTTAACAATCATGGTGTCAGAGGTTAACTTGTATTTAATAAATTTTTATTTATTATCTGAAGATGATTTAGGGAAGCACATAGAAAAGAATTCTACAGAGTAATCTTCAGACTTTGAGTTAAAGATTTCTCAGTCTCTTAGCTCAAGTTTCCCAGGCTTCTCTATTTCTTGGTCCAAAATATACTTGGCTTCTAAATTAGTTGTCGATTCTCTGCAAGCAGCTCTTTTGGGGGCTGGACTAGATGACCTTTGGAGGTCCCTTCCAAACCAGACCATTCCATGATTCTATTTGCACAAAAGTTCATGCCTCATGCCAGATTCAAGTCCTCTGATCCCTCCCCTTACTAGGTATGTTACCGACAGTCTTATGATCTAACACACAGAGGAAAAAAATATTTGTATTATTGTGGTATTTGCCAGCACTAATAAAATTCATCCTTTGGCAACAGTTTATAGAGAAACAAATAATTTTTCTGGTGGGTAAGCTACCAGGATGGTACTAGTTCCTAAACAGATTCAAGGCATTGCTAGATCCTTGGAGGTCCATGAGCAGCTGGGTAAGAGACCCATCAGATGTATACTGGTCTTACCCCACAAAAAGGTCAGACCTTGAAGTGATTACATGTGTGGACTGAAATTGCATTATGCCATATTTTTGTGCAGTAGTCATTGCACGAATCTCCAACCTTGTCAGATATTTTTCATCCTGGAGATGAAGGTAGTTCTCTCGTACTTTTGTGGTGGGACTTTATCATGTCTTTTAAATAAAGACTAATGATCTGATTTATGAACCTGTGCATGGAGAAACTAATTATGTTTTTATTGCTTACTGTTGTGCTAGTACAGAAAGAAGTTGTTTTTTGGGTCATTTAAGTTAATCCCTCATGCTTCTAGGACTGTTGTTCACTGACAAGTGAAAGGTCAATGACTTACAGATTGCCGTTTGTGATGAGGAAACAGCTCCAGTAAGATTGGAACTTTTTATGATGTCTTGATGTTGCTGTCAGGTTAGTAACTAATCAGAGAACGGGAAGTTTGTTTTCGTACTAAATGTATTACTCCTGCACACAGTGACTAGAGACACCTGTGCCTCAGCTTCACAAGTGCAGTCACTTTGTTTACCTGCTGCTCATCTTTTACAGTCCACACATTCTCCATTGCTGCACTAGTTATTTTAGTGCAATTAGCCTGGCTCCTTGGTTCTTAAAAGGTAGCTGAGGCAACAAGGATTTCCAGTGTGATATCCAAATACGGATATATGAAATCAGCTTTGAGTCACACAAAAGAAAGCCTTTTTCTCTTGTAAAATGGTACAAGATAGCAAATTAATGTCATAATAGAAAAAGTTCCAATAAACATTGTGCAGCTGCAGAGCTTTATAATGCAGCAGCAAGATACACAGGTACTTAAGAGAATTTACAATTTTATGAAGGTAGAGTTTAAAAATCTAAACTTCTGAAAACTAGTGGCAGCCTCAGCATTCTCACAGATTGCCATGTTGTCTCCTTGATGCAAAAGGAAAACCTTATTGCACAGTATTTTTTATTGCACAGTATCTTTTTGCGTTGCTGAAATGCCTTGAGACAAAATTGAGACCAGAACTTTTTTCCTTACTGCTCTTCCTATTTTCCATTTGCAGATAAAGTGTGAGAATATGCCACCTGGGAACCCTTACAGTGCTGTTCTTTCCACAGGGACTTGAATGGTGGAGCTTCATGAATGAGAGAGTGTGTTTGGGTCTAGCTTGACTACTTTATTCACAAAAGATAGCTCACAGCCTTACAGGGGTCTGCCCCTGGGCAGTCTGCTTCACTGACAGAGCTCTAGGGTATGGAGGATGAGCAGATTTATATCTCATGATGGCAATCCTGCCTGTAGCTTCCTTGGGGAGGAATAGGAGAGGCTGACATGATCCCAAATGGACATCAGGAAACATTGAGGCTATTGAAGAAGGTGAGTTATGATAGCTGTTGTGATTTTGTAACATGGTAGGTAGAGGCCTTGTTTTTCAGAAAAATACTTTGAGAAGGAAGTAGCAATAAATGTCAATAAATGGAATTTGCAGGCTATGTCACTCAAACTAAAGCAATGCAGACTAGAGTCTGCAAGTTCTGTATAAGGGTTAAGTTCACTCAGAGAAGATATTTGCTGTCCTGCTGTCCTTAATGCTTCAGATCATGTAATTTCACTTCCTCTATTTTTTTAATTCTGTTTGCCTTTCTGTTTGATAAAGTGAGCGAGCAAGAAGCAGCTTGGTCGATAGAGTACCAACTGTTCCTTCCATAGACTACTTAATTCAGGAGGGCACTGGCAAACTGAGAAAAATTAATTTATTGCTAAGCCATATCAAAACGAGTCTGTAACCCTCATGCTTAGTGGTGGAGATTGCTTAGAAATGTCCTTCAAGTTGTATTTAACAACTTGTGGTCTGTGTGGGAGTTTTCTGGTCAAGTAAACAAAGCATTGTCATAGTCTTAATAAAGTGATCTCCAATCTTATAATATTGTTATAATTGTTACCAATGCATTTGTTGTTCAGTATTGTTTTTGAGGAGAGTTCATTCAAGAAAACTGTTACACTGTATGGTTTTGGTTGTTCTGCTTTGCTATCCAGTTCAAAAGCCAGGGCAAGAATGTGCACTGGGTGAATGAGTGAAAGTAAGAGAGAGAATACTGAATGCCTCAGAAAACAGCATCACTATTCACAATGAAAAACAGAGTATAAATAAATTTCAAAAATACTTTTGTAAGGCAGCAGTAGAGAACTCACTGTTATTTGGGTATCTAATCAGCTGTTGGATCAGCCTTTAAGTAGCTGATCATAAGACATTCAGTGATTTGTTGTGAAATGTTTTATGGGCTTTTGACTGTGACACAGAACTAACTGCATCCTAGCACTTTTGATGGAAGAATGTGCTCCTGTGCACAATTTAGAATTTCATCTGTACTGAGTGCACTGGATTGTATCAAATAAATATTTTGTTTATGGAGGGACATGGGAGATGGCTGCCACAGCCAAAGGTCATCATCTTTGCAACAGCAGGGAGCTGGAGATTGCAATTAAGCTGTAGGTGCTGTCATGGTAACTATTTAATGTTTAAATAAAAGCAGTTTATGCAAAATAGTTTGAGTCTTCCTTGTTAAATGTGAAGCATAATCATAATTCCTGCCATCCCAATGATTTCCCCTTTGGAAAACTCCACTCTTTGTAAGGTGTACTGCTTTGTGTTTAGGCACTGTATCTGTGCTGTTACAGTAACCCCTTCCGTTAGACCAATATTTCAGATTTTGTGTGCAAATTCGAATAAAGCAGGAGCAGAGCAGGCACAAGGGCCCTCTCTAGGGTTTCAGTATTCAGAATGAATAGTGAGTGGCCTCAGCAGTATTTGGTATGTCCACATCCAAGAAAAGGACTGAATGCAGCAGACGTTATGCCTGCCCTTTTTCAGCCTGTTTCCCAGAGAACACATTCTTTTGACAGGAAAGTACTACCATGAATTGCTGTCGTGCTCATGTAGTGTCTGTATCAGCAGTTGCAGTGATCTCGAGCTACAGCAGCTAGTAGACTGCTATGAGAGAAAAAGGTCATAATCAAATGGCAAGATGCTATAAGACTGTCAGCGCCCTTAGCTACATGAACTTCCTACCATTTAATAATTATTTTTTCTAAAGGTGGATTTTGTCCTGGAAAATTCCTTAAATGTCACCTCTCTGGTAGTGAGCGATTTGAGACTGATGTGGAGTGTGTCTTTGGTATTCCATGGCATATTAAAGGTGACTGACTTAGCAAATCCCCACCACTTTGAAGCTGCTCTGATTGAATGGTGTAGTTGTTCCTTTTTGACCTGAGAAGGATGTATTAAAATTAACTTGGTAGCTGTGTGGGCAGCACAAGATTCCTCTTTCCCTCTACCCCTCCGTCTTGAAAATCCCATTTATCTTACTGATAACTCTCAGTAAACCCTCTACCAGATTTACCTCAAAGCATTTGAAGCTGTATTTAACAACAATATTTGAAATCGACTCCTAAGTATTTCCCTTTCCTATTTTCACATGCAAATCCCTCCTAACAGCATTAAAATTATGAAAATGAACATGATAAATTTCAAATTATCCATATTTCTTTTTTCTTTTTGACACTGAGAACCATGGATCCCAGCTCTCATCTTGTCCTTTGAATGCTACCATACATTAAATTTATGATGCACAGAACTTAATGCTGAACTTCCACATTAGGCAAAAATGATGAATTCAGTATTTTCAGAGGGACTCAGATAAGATGGCCAAATTGTAGGAAGAGGTCCTACTACTTACTGATGCGTTTCTTTGTTGTGAGGTCTTTCAAGGTGAAGTAGAACTCAAATATTTCCTTCATTAGCCTCCCCAGGACAAAAGGGAATGGCCTCAAGTTGCACCAGGGGAGGTTTACATTGGATATTAAAAGAAACTTCTTCACTGAAAGAGTTATCAAACACTGGCATAGGCTCCCCAGAGAGATGTTTGAATCCCTATCCCTGGAGGTGTTTAAAAGACACATAGATGTGGTACTTAGGGATGTGGTTTAGCACAAGTCTTGGTAGCTTGATAATGGTTGGACTCAATCTTAAAATCATTCTAGTTGGAAATGACATTTATGATTCTATGAAGTGTCAGTTCCTACTCTGATTTCTGATGCTACTTCTGATAGGCAAGCTAATGTAATTCTGCTGAAATTCCTAGTTACTGGGAAGCTGAAGGCTCACTGAAAACTTAAGATTTTTATCTTGTTCAGCAATCCACCACACTGTCATGAACTCTCATATACTAAAGAAAACAGAAGATTTCTTCAAGTTTTCAAAATGAATTTGTAATGTAGAGTTCTTGCCTCAATCCTTAACAATTAGTTAGGAGTAGGTCAATTTTAGGAAAAACCAGGTTGCTTACTTCACAGGAAAGATTTAGTTATCTATACTTGTCAGTGGAAAAACGTGAATAATGTACTGTGACATGCTCAGAAACCATCTGAGCCAAATGGGAAGAATGACTTCATCTCGTTATGACTAAGAGTGAACTGATGACCCAAAAGGAGTAGGGCAGATGGTAAAAAAAAACAATCAGTATTTTAGAAGAGCCAGAACACCTGACTGTGTGTAATGGAACACTTGAAATTAAGATGCTAAGCCTGTGTTGTGAGAAGGTTTAAGAGAATTTTACAATGTTCTTGGTAGTGCTAAAGCTGTGAGAGCAGAATCCTTCAGAGCTTATCTCAACTCATCTTTTAAAAGAAGGATCTTTAAGAAGAACCTTTTTCTTGGTTAACATAGATGTTTGATGTCTAAAATAAATCAGGAAGTGATTTTGTCAGTATTTATTGGGTGAAAAATTAAGTGCTGCTCTGAATCGAGAGTGTGTTGCCAAAGAAGTCATTCATGACTCTGTGTGTTTATGAAAGAAAACTTTCTACCTTCAGTTTCTTCTTGCTAGTGAACTTTTCTCCTGAGATTAGGATCTCTGGACACTGAGAACTGCTTTGCAGTAAACTTGAACACAGATTTATCTTGAATTTGGCTTCAGACAGGAATACATTTCATACATTTCTGTGCATCCAGTTCGTTCATCAGTCATTGATGTTGACTAGACTTTGGGGACGTTCCTGAATGCTTCACTATTTCAAGAGTAAAGGATGTTTTGTATCTTTCATAAATGCTACCTTCCATTTGTACAGTAATGTCATTTGGGAATCCTCAGTAAGGATCTTTGGAAACATTAATGAGTTTGGCTGTAAAATGCCCTTACATAAATACAGTTAGCCTCACACTGCATGATGGCAGGTCTTACATGCAGGGTGACTCTTTGAGCAAAGGAAGAATCTAGCCTGGCTCACAGCTGTGGTTTAACTGCAGAGCAATCTTTTTCTTACAAGTAGAGAATTTAAATCATAATTTATCTCAAGCTCGTGCTGTATACTGTCAGAAAGCAGTGAAAGAGAATGTTAATGGCTGCCTTGCTTTTATGAGACAGAAGGAAAAAATGGGACCTTGGGAGGGACATCTGTCTTGTTGCATGTGCTATGTGGATACTCACAGAAGAGAGTGTAAAAAGAATTGAGGAATCATTTCTTCTTTTCCCCTTTAAATTCAGAAACAGTATCTAATGAGAGAAAGTGATGCTGAATAGGCAGATTTACATGAACTGTACTTATCAGGCATACATTACTGGGGGCAGGGGAGGAAAGGGAAGTTAAAAAAAGAAGCAGGGGCAAATCAAAAAAGCACCTGAGCTTGTTCATGTTCAAAATGTGATTTTCAACTATGGTGTTTGAACTGAGATGGGGATAAAAAGAAATTCTCTAAGTTCTTTGGAAATATTTGTATTTTTCCTTAAATGCTTGATACATCCTGGGTGCATTTGATCCTTTGTTTGTGTAAACTTCAGTGAGCAGTGATAGAGGAGAAAAGGGTAAATTGATACTGTGGCTAGAGAACAGAGTAAATGAGACAGTAAGATTATCACCAAGGCCTATTCTTCAATCTGGTACATTAGTCTAAATTATTTCTATGCTTTTCAATCTGAGACAAAAGAAATGCAATAAAACTGCCTGGAAGTCAGTCGTCTCTGAAGTCATGAATTGTGTGGACTTTGTTTTAAGTAAAATAAAGTGTGTTCCCATTTTGAAATCCTTGTAATAAGCAGCTACAAAGAAGTGTCCCTGCTGAAGCAAACAGTGACATCAGTGGAATTCAAGACGAGACAGTATGTGCATTTTGTTAGTTCTGAGAGTTCATGCTGAGAAATGGATTTTTGCCCAGAAAGTGTGCCAGTAGGGGTAAGGAAACCAGGAGCTGGTGCTGGGATGAGGGTGCTGTATGACTCCAGCATGCTCCATTATGAGTGTCCATCCAGAGCAACTCTGGGAGGGCTCTCCGACATGGCTGTTTGCACCAGAACGCTGCTTTTGATGCAGTCTCTGTGTGCTGCCTCTCCAGCAGGCTCTGGTGATCAGTACCATACAGATGTTTCACAGCATGCTGTTTGAACAGCTGACCATCCCCTGTAGTACTTAAGCTGTTGTGTAGGATACATAACAACATAGCAGGACTGGTGAAAAGCCTACATTTGTATCAAAACAATCCCATTCTGCATCTGCCCATAGTATATGCAGTTCCTAAAATGAGTGCATATTATTTCTCTGTTTTAAGGATAGGGTGAAACTCCACAAATACAGATTTTGTAAATGTATTTGATTACTTCCAGTTTCTTTGCATTTTGCTATAAGAAAATGTGACTTAAATACAGACTTTAGAAGATCTCCATCCCCATTTAAAAAAAAGTGTTAACATTCTATTTGCTGACTAAAATCTATTTCCCTCTGAGAGCATAGGTGACAGGGAATGGTTTATATTTATATTTTTCTAAAAGAATCTCATGTCTCTTTGGTAAGCAAGTATTTGATTAGTTTGGAGTGCTTGTGTTTAATAACTAGTTATTCAAACTCATGAACCAAACATCTAACCAGCTTCTGAGGAAGGTCAAGAATAATACCTTTCAGGCACTATCTATAATCAGTTTGAGCCTTTTTATTGCTGTCTTTGCTCTGTACTGTTCAAATTAACAGGACTTGTGGATATAGACAGGGATCATCTGAAAGCCTGTAATCACAGTGTTGTGGTTTCAGGCCCAGCTGCAGCAAGCCCCATGTGGCTGTTCACACAACTTGCCCCTCCTATCCCCTCCCCCATCAGGATGGAAAAAAGTAACTGCAAAACCTTACAAGTTAAGAGAGTTTCACAGAACAATGCAAAGAACAAATGAACAATAGGAATAGCAGCAATAGTAAAAATGTAATATATTGCTTAGCTTATATAAAATGTGATGTGCTAACCCAATGCAGCCCACAATTTGCTGCCAGGCAACTGCCTGAGCCAGCCCCCTCCTTTTAAGTAGTGGGCATGATGTTTATGGTATCAATACCCCACTAGCTGGTTCAGCTTGCTGTCCTGGTTGTGGCCTCTTCCAGCTTCTTGTGAAGAAGATTAACTGCATCCTAGATGAACTCAGGACACGCAGAAATCATTTAGTTACTACTTTTATGCCTATGTCATGATGTATAATTTCTGGGTTTCCCAAATTGTTTTCCAGGTAGCTGAAATGTCTCTCTCAAGCCTCACCACCTTGGAACCTCAGGGAATATGTTAACAGCAACAGAAATGTGCTGCACTGGCTGTGGAAATTGATATTTGGAGCTGCAAATCTTTTTTTTGGCAGAAGATGGGGTGGTTGTGATTGCAACTGAAATTGCAATAAGCCAACTCATTGACTTCTTAACTGCTGTCCAGGTTGCAGTGGAAGTGAGTAGCACTTCCTGGAGACAGTCAGTGCTGACAGTTGATTAGTGATGTGACTCATCCTTGATTTCTGATATCTGAATTGGGTGAACTGAGGCAAGGTTACATTTATATGTGCACTGTGCTCAGAAGGGAATGCTTTTAAAATCCGTTTGCCTAGCAGTTCCTAACGTGATAGATGATTAAACCGGTTTTGGAACAGTTTGAAGGGTTAGGGCAGAATCTTATACTAGTTCATTGCAAATATAAATACCTGACTTAGCAAAGATTATGGAGCATTCGAGGAATTATTGTTTAGTTAATTCAAGTGTATGGGATGCTCTAAATGGACATATGTGGGTTAGCAGAACACTGAAGAACACATGTCTGTTTGCCTGCATACTGGAAATGTAGGGAGGTATCCTGGCAGCCAGCCCAAATTCCTGTATTTTAACAGCACTGTGAGTCAGTTTAAGTCCAGGATTTCAGCTACAGCCTTCTGAGAGCACTTCTCATTCAATGTAGACAGTCTGTAAATCAGAAGGAATCTGTGTGTGACTTAACATGATAGGGGCACTGTCAGCAGTTTCACTGGTTCCTCATAAAATACAGTGTCTAATTTAGCATTCCTGTTCTTGAAGTATTACAACTGATTGGCCTAAAAATATGTAAAATAAGGGCAAACTCTTAGACTGTCTTCTTCACCATAGAAGAATGGGTAATAATTCTCTATAAAAGATGACATAGTTTGGTAGTTGGTCTAAAAAACGTTGCCATATCATGTCTCTCCCTCTTCCAAATACAATAAAACTTCGTAGACTTTGTCTCTAACTGAAATGTTTAACAACTGAAATAAAATCAGAAGTAGAAATAAGAACCACAGGATGATCTCAAGTATTTCTCTGATGTGTCTCACAAAGATACTCTGTTGTATTGTGGTGGTAAGGATAAGCATGAGAACTGAAACTGATCAGATGATAGACTGCATGTTGCAAACTACTTGCAAGTGGAGCAAAGCTATGCCTTGGATGATTGTTAGCAATAATTTGGGACGCTTCTTTTTAGGCATATGTTACAATTTTGTGACATGCCTTGGCGAACATAAGCTATTTGTGCTTGAAATAAGGGAAGGAGGAAAAGGAAGTTGTTAGGACTTGCATGGAGTGCAACAGAGGACATCACATCGTTGTAAATTCATGCAGAAATAATAGTCAAGAAACTGAAATCAACATTTTGAGAAGGTGCTTCAACAGGGCTGACTCAGCTTCCTCTGAACTCAATAAAGATCTTGCAGTTAATTTGAGGAGAGCTGGGTCTAATCTGGTTGAACTCAGTTTCTTTTCCTATATAACTAAAGGCTGAGATGAAGCTTCCTAATGGGAGAAAAAATGTTAAATTATGGGATATTTAAAACCTTTTAAGACAATGAAAGTGAGTGGCAATGATCCCAATTTCCAGAGAGATGGGTCTTCTTCCCATGTTACATGCTGGCTTTTCTGAGGAAAGGCAGACAAAAATACTTAATGTAATAGTGCTCTGTTATTTTATAATCGCAAACTAATGTGTTGGGTGTGGGTTTTTTTTTCTTTTTTAAGTAAATAATAATAGTTTACACATATCAAAGCTGTCTCTCTTGTGCCCTGAGGTAAAACCAAGCAGAGATTATGATTTAACCTTTCATTTCCATATGGATGGAAAGCCATAGACATTACTGACATTTCTAGTGATGGGATAAATTGATGCCATTGCTTTTAATGCAGGCAAGGTTAGATTTGAGTCGAAGTATTGTAGATTAGCATGGCAGAAGCAATAAACTTGTTCACAGAGCCAACAACTTGGATGAGGAGGGGTGAGTGAGCTTGAGCTGGTAACACTTTTGGGTTTTTTTCTGTCTTCAGATATCTCAGCTTATGACAGAGACTAGTCGAGAGGGCCTGACTGAAGCAGCACTGAACCGCTACAATGCAGATAAACCCTCCTTGTACAGCTTCCCTGCTTCCCAGAGCACATACGTTGCCAGTGAAGTATCCACAGGCACCTCAGTGGCAGCATCATTTTTTGCCAGGTAAGAGAGATTTCTCAGATTTTCCCTCTTTTGAAGCATAATTTCTTTTAAAGGAGATGATTCCAGTGAAGAAGAAGGGTTGATAGACTACAACACATGTCAAAATGTGGCTACAGATACAGATCTGTCACAAACTTGCAGGAATTACTATGAAAATGTTTAATACACCTGTATGCATTTGTCTGTTAGATGAGGATGATACTTCTACTCTCTTTACTCTCTGTAAAATATCTCTAATTCTTGATTTGGGTTAAGATGTGATTATGGTCCCAGAATACTACTTGATTTTGTGACTTTTTTTTGGAGCGGTATATCCCTGAATAAGAAGTGCCCATCCAAGTAATTTTCTGAGATAGGCAATTAATTGTAGATCTAACTGGAGGTAGATGGGTCTGTTTGGTGGGCAACCTTCACACTTTATTGAATTTTGCTTCCATCTGGGAAAACTATCAAGATTTCCACTTTCAGATGACAAAGTTAAGGTTTCTGATTTCAATTTTTGTCCGTGTCATGCTATTGAATTGACCTGAGGATCTAAACTCAACCTTGGAATGCTTTCTGTTGAACATGCAACCAGTGTTTAAAAAATGTTGATGAGAGAAAGTTTCAGTAAAAAAATCTTATGGCTGTCTTTGTTAGTAAAAATGGTTTGTTAAATGGACACAGTAGTTAATAAATGAAATATATGTTGTCAACAACAGAAATATTTTTTTGTGCAGAAACATGCTCTTTGCACATAATCTTTTTAGCTCAGTTGAATCCTTATGTAACTGAAAAATAGTGCTTGTCTTTTAATGCATTTCAATAATTAGAAGATTCAATCTGGGAAGAGATGTGGAAGTAAGAAAATAACAAGGGAACAGTCTATTTTTTACAGCACTTCCAATCCAATCTAGTGAGAGATCTGGATTTCAAAACATAGAATGAATTTTTGAGTGAATGCCTCAGGAATATTCAGATTAACTTCCTACCCTTTATAGAGCCAAATGCTAGTAATTCTACATAATTCTATTTTGTTATAAATGTAAATGGAAAATGTATAATGTTGGTGGGCTCTGTAAATCTGGAAAGAAGATTATCCTCTCCTGTTTTTCCTTACAAACATTAAGGATTCCGTATATTGAATCAGTCATGCTACAAGTGAATCATTAAGAGTAGCTGTTTAGAAGGCTCAGTGAACATTGTTTGGTGCAGCTCTGCCATTTTTTCTTTACAGATTTGATGCTGCAATAGCAAATATGAATGATGACAGTGGTCTTGATTTGCTGCCCTTTTCTGTTTAACTGCAGGCAGTTTCAATTAAAATCGCTGAATGTGCTCATATGGTAATGTCTAACCAAAGTACAGATTGGGATTAGCACGTATTTTAGCATGAATTGATTTATGAAGATGGTTTAAGTAATTTGTTCTTCATTGTTTCACTTTTCTATGATGAGAGAATTCATTTACTCTTAATATACTCTGCTGAAATGTAGGAAACTAATTAAATTTGCTCAAAATCCCCAGTGTAAATCACACATTTTAAGTAGAACTCTGTTTGTTTCTCACTGATGGTGTGAATTCTTGGATGTGCTTGGCCCAGCAGAAATCTCATGTTAAGGCTGTTTCTTTTGAAACTGTACTTGGGAAGACAAAAATGCTTGGTTTAGTATGGGATAGTGCATATTGGATTAATATTATTTAACAAAAGTCAGTTTTGTTCAAGATATACAATATGCTGACAGTTCAAACAGCAAATCCAAGTCAGTTGTTCATTGCTTGATCTTTTAGCAAGAAAATTCTCAAGTTGCATTCAAAATGCAGATCTCATTAATTTTTGGTTCATCTCTCATGTGTCTGTGTGTATTTCCATAAAGTTGGGGTAACAACTGTAAGAACCCAGATGTGTGTCTATTATTAAATACAAAGGAGAAGGCAGTGGTTGTCAAACTTGTTAACGTGGCATTCTATTTACCACATTAAACAGACATTCTAATATTCTAAACTTTTTCTTTTTCCAACTGTAATTAGCACCTGGAATAGTGACTACCAGCTGTGACTGTTTTGGGGTTTTTCTTTTAACATATGTAAAATAGAATATTTTCAGTAAGTAAGAAACACAGGGAAACTTGAGCATGTGAAGCTGGAAGTAGAAGAGTAGACAATATTCTTTTGAAATTTGAATAATGTTCCACAGTATTTCACTTCTTGTTCCCTAACAATCAAAGCAAACCTCAGATGAGGCTGAGATATAAGTCATCCATCATCAGGAAGAAAACCCAATTAACTAAAATGCTACAATATGGAGGAAACGTTAATGCATCCATGGGAACTTTTGGTTGTAATAACTTGAGAAACATCAGAAGTGGAAAACTGGGAGCTCATAATTTTTCTGTTCTCAGGCATGACTAGTCCAACAGTGATACTTGACAAAACTAAAGCTGGCGTTGAGCCACGAGAAGTATGTGAAGTCCACAGTGATTCTGTCTTTTGAAAAACCAGGAGACTTATCTGTCTCAATACTGCACTGTTATGTTTCATGATCTATAGCTGACAGCTAAAAGGGATGCAACTTCTGTTAATTGCCATTTGTCGGAATATTGCTGGAAGAGAACTTGTCTTGGAATTCCCATGGGACAGCATGTGATTATTTCAAAGGAACAAACTTTGAAAACTATCCAAAGTGCTCTGCTGGCAGGCTTATGAAAATTAGATGATCCAGGTATGACTAATAAATGGTGATTCTGACATAAAAACTGAATTCAATCAATTTCAATTTTAAATGACAAGCACCAGATTTGCCTTTCTGTTCAGGACTATTACTCATTTTGTCTCAAATACCCTCCAATCCTTGCTTGTCTAGCATCATTTTGCCTCTTACTAGTACACATTTGTGATGAAAATAAATAGTTTAGTTAATGTGAAATGATAAGATTCTTTACACAAAAAGAATAATTTGAAGAGCATTTTAGGATTTTTATATCAGTTAATTGTTGTCTCCTGTTTCAGTCTTTGTCATAAGAGGCATTGCATTCTAAGGTGTACTAGTCTTCTGCCTTGTGTTCTCCCAGCACAAGGTAGGGGTGTACCAGTGCTGATGTTGCACAAGATCTGAGGGAAGGATACTCTGTTGCTTGTTTCCTGCTGTCTCTGAAGCTCTGACAGATCAAGGAGCATTACTCTCAACGCTGTCCCTACCTATGCTGGTTTCTACATGGAGAAAATTTCTGGGACTCTGACTTCACCTTTGGCCTGATTGCTGCATAAATAAACCTATCCTTCTGAACAAAACTTCTCTGTTGTGACAGGGCAGTAGGGTTTTGATAATCACTCAGAGGGTGGTAGCACAGTGCAGGAAGTCAGTCAAAACTTGACCAGAGCCTTTCAGTTGTTCTTACAATACCTAAGGGTTTTTGGGATCTTGGCGCTGTACCCTCTTACAGCAAGCTTGCATTCTTGAAGAGGAAAAACTTCTGTTGCATTAGGACAAAGGAGAAAAATAAAAGTCCATTTTACTTTGGACCTCAAAAAAGGTAAAATTTTTTTGAGAAGGAGATATTTTTAAATGGATGTCTTGAAAGTTGTTTCTTGTTGATGGTCACAAAATGTAACAGTGTATCTTGAACAAAAGCTCTTCTCAGTCTGAAATCTTGATAATAGCCTGATAATCTTGAAAGTAGCCTGAAAAATCTGTTCTAGGGATAATTTTCCATGTCTCTATATAGCTTAAACACTAAGCAAGGCCCACAATGCTACTCTTGTAAATTTAGCACAGTATGTTTTTCAAATGAAATGCAGAAATATCCAGATTTTTAAAAAACTTTCTATTTTGATGTAAAATAAAAATAGAAAATCTTTATGTATAACTGATGCATAGCTGCTTGGCACAGGATAAGCTCTAGTTACAGTTACCTCTAATTCCTGGAAAAACTGCTGGTGAGCCTTTCCTTGTTCATTTGCCATTCCTGTGTGGTTTGGCAGCTGAAGGAGGAGGAGGTAAGGCAGTGCCTTAATGCAAGGGAGTATTGTGAATGTTGTGTTCAAAATTCTGAATTCTCTTTTCCCTTCCATTCCTGAAAATCCTTTTTGAATATTTTTTTAAAATCAGGTACATATTGCATGAACTACAAAGCTTATATGAGAACACTGTAGGAGACTCTTGTTAAAGCTGCTGTGCTCTTTAGATGACTTAGCACTCCAGGGACCCTAGAATCTCATGTCTCACTGTTTTTTGCACACGTGGTTAAACTATCATCTTATCACACAACTTTTGCTGTTTTTCTTTATAGGTGCAGTATTGTGCAGTTTTTGTTGAAACTTAAAGGGTATGGTCTGCACAGTCTTTCCACGTGTGGGAAAAAAATTTAAGGCCCAAAGGGTTAGAACCAGGAGCACCAGGGCTTTTCCTTACAGGCTGTGCATTGTTTTAAAGTAATCATACCATTTTAAGGTCCTGACTTGAATTTTTCAGAGATCACAGAATCACAGAATGGTAGGGGTTGGGAGGGAACCTCTGGAAATAATCTAGTCCAACCTCCCCGATGAAGCAGGTTCACCTGGATCACTTGCATGGGAATATGTCCTGGTGGGTTTTGAAAGCACACAGCCTTTCTGGGCAGTCTGTTCCAGTGATCCATCACCCTCAAAGTGAAGAAATTTTTCGTTATGTTTAGATAGGACATCTTGTGTTCTAGTGTTTGCCCATTGTCCCTCTCCTGTCACTGGCTACCACTGAGAAGAAACTGGCTTCATCCCTTGGCATCTACCTTTATATGTTTAAAAGCATTGATAACCTCTCTGGGGATCTGGGGGAAGTTCACAAAAAATAACTTTTTCTGACATTGTAACAGAGGGTTTGCTGGAACAAGAATAGCAGATGTGGTTCAGTTGAAATATTGAAGAATGGCAGATGTGATTGAGGTTCATGTTGCAGAATGGCAGATCCAACTGCTGTTTCAAGCCTTGCAGTGGTTCCCTGGTTTAGACACTTCCTGAGAAGTCCTCCATGTCAAATCATGGTGACCCCAACATCTCTAAGAGAAAATTATTTTCTGAAAGTTAGGTGAAAATGTGTTTTGGTTTCTTGCTGTGTAAACTATGTGGAACCTAACAGAATTTTCTTTCATTAGCTGAACAAACTAAATGTAACGGTTGACTTGTGGTCAGTCTCAGGTATTTTGAAGAACTATACATAAACAACTCTGATCAGATTTTCTACTCTCTTCCCTCCTCCTTCTCATATACTGCATAAGAAATATGTAAAAATAAGAATGTTAAGATTAAAGGTCCACAGCCTGTCTTTCAGTAGGAATGCTGGCAGCAAGTTTAAAAGGTCTGTAAATAATTTTCACAAATATTTCTACCTTCAAAGCCTGCCTTGAGGCTGACTAGTAGGGGATATTTCAGTCACAATGATCTCGGTCAACCTGAAAGGCCACAGAACAAATATTTAAAATTGGCACCTAGGTTTGAGTGCACAACTTCAGGGGCTGATTGTCATACTTACTTCTATGGAAATGTAGGCAGTCTGTTCACAGTCGCTGTGTTTCTATGCTCTCTCCACTACTGTGAGAGCTCTAAAAGGCTGTTTCTACTTCCTGTTATTGGTGTTACTTTATGTGTAAACACTGATCAAAAGGGAATCTTGACTCTCCTGAAGCCAAAGAGTGGCATTTGGAGCAAAAAGACATTTTGCTACGGTTCGATGTAAATATAGCCTGTCCCTAGCAATAGAGGCAATGATCTTATATGCAATTAAAAAAAAATAAAAATTAGCACTTAGGAGCCACATCTGGACAAAAGTATTTGAACAGTCTGTAATTTTGCATGGTCTCAAATCCAAATCTTAGGTCCCAAACAATTTCAAATTGTGGTTTTTTTTGTTGTTTGTTTGTTTGTTTGTTTGCACATATGTCACAGCTTAAAATACAGATAATGGACCTTGATTTTTAAACAGAATTTTGGGAGTAATCTATGGAGTAATAAAAAGAAATAATCTAAAGTTATCCTTACATTATCACAGAATATTATACATACAGGAGTGTGCCATCTATTTATTCTCAAAGCCATGTAATGGATAAAAAAAAAAGTGAATCCTCCTCATGTTCCTAGTAGCAAAGTAATCCACTTCCTATGTACAGGGGCATTCACCTTTAGTTAATAAATACAGTTTTCTGGACTAGGCATGCTTTAAAAATAAATTAGAACAATCTAAAGTAAATGATTATTATTGAGGAGCAGAGACATTAAAATTCCAGTACGTGAAAGGTATGTTACTTTGATATGATGTCTGTATTGAAATATGCTACACCTGCCTCTGTGAGCTGCACAAGGTGACTGTTTTCTGACATGTATGACCCATGTATGATATCATATGCTTTGTATTGATGGTAATGGCAATCACTGAGTACTGTCATTATTGACATGCTCCTTGAGATTTGGAGTTTCTTCTGTAGCTACCCTTTTACAGTCTAGAGAAATCCTGTGGAAGCTTTTGAGATGTGTTGTTTCTGTGATGCAATTCCCAATTCCATCGTATGAATATCTTGTTCTCTAAAGCAAAGGGCACATAACCATGAAAGTCTTTCTGCTCAAGAGAGTATTTTAAAATGGATATCCTGTCTCCTAAGTATAATTCATTATATGAATGGTTTCTAATATATATTGCCTGAAAACAATTTTAGTTTTTCTGGTTCTTGTGAGAATCTGTGGTGTTTAGTTGCAACTTTTTGTTTCTGTAAATGTGTGAGTACTTTGCATAATTTAAATTTTTACTTTAATGTACACAAGTTTGTTAATTTCCATCTAGAATTCCTTCTCCAGTTAATTGTAATATGATTAGTTACATTCAATTTTTAAATTAATCTGGTAATACAATAAACTTATGTCCAGTTTTCCCTCCTTTTTCCTCCTCTCTCAAATCTTCATCAATAACTAATTATATTACAATGAATAGGGCGAGTAATGCAAGCATCTGCATAATGTCCTTCATGCAACATGCTTTGTAGAAGCTCTGTTATGTAGCCTTTGCCAAGGCAGAAGGAGGTAGCCAAGACGTTTCTGATCTTCAGTAGTTAGCAATGGACTTTGATTTAGCTTAAAGTTTGCTTTCTCTATTTGTACCTTACTGATTATTGTTACTATTACAGAGAGGAAACTTTAGATTTGTAAATGACTGTGTTGCCCCCATTCTTGCTATGATTCTCATGTCTTAGATGTTCTGTACTGACAAATGCTTTGCATTGCTGTGAACAATATTGGGTACTGATGGCATGACACTGAGCACTACTTTAGTGGTTTGCTAAGGAAAGAGGCAATTCTTCATGGATTGGTATTCCTAATTTTCCCAGGTGATTTCAAGCATCCAGTACAAAAGTACCTAGGTGCTTGGAAGCTAAATTTATGGTGCTCTCTATATATTATACACTAAAAAAGAGGTAACTTCTTTTGTACTTTTTGCTACATCTTGTGATTTCCTGCTGGTTTCAACAGACCACAAAAAGAGTCTACTTAAGGGTAGGTTTGGCCTTCTAATTTCTAGGAGGGCTTTTGGGCTGCCAGAGTACATGCTTCACGAACACCTGTTCCTCAGGAAAACTTGAACTGAGGCTATTTCCTTCCCTTGACACTGCCTTTGCCTGCACCTGACATGTATGTTGAAAAATTGCTAGCATATGCAGTAATCCCTCAGCACCTGTTACCAAAGACTCCTGATGTTTAATCTTGCCTTTTACTCTTAGGGCAGTAGAAATAAATATGCTCAGCATTAATCTTTTGGCTTCTAGTATAGTTGTGACAGCCAACTACAGTATAGGCAACCTCATGTTGATTTACTGTTTTGCATATTTCTTGCTTCTTTTAAACGCTGACATGAGAGTTCTGATTTATAGTGTCTCTATCTTGGCTTGTGAAGAGAGAAAGATGAATTGGTGTAGTTTTTCTGTCTATAGTTGAAAATTACATGCACCACTAGTTGTTTTTTTCCCTCTGTTCTTTAACACCATCAAACTAATCTTCACTGAAAGACATCATAAATCCATAGGAGGAAGACTTTCCCCCAAACACCTGGAAGTTCAGAGTGGCAAACTTTTTGTTCTCATTACTGCTTTCCTGTTACAAGAAGTACTGTTACAGTGCTACCCCAGCAGACTTGATTTACCCTGTCTGTACAATTCTTGACTGCCTGCTCAAAGAGTCAGTTCTTTCTTAACCTTGGCACCAATCTTAAACTGCTGAATGGCTTTTCCTTACAATTACCTGTGAAGGCAAACAATTTTCTTTTTCCTTGTTCACAGAATAAAAAACTCCAACAAGAGAATCATAGAATATTTTGGGTTGGAAGGGACCTTGAAGATCATCTAGTTTCAGCCTATTTTTATGTAACCTTAGGCACTACCAAGAGTATAAAATGTATGTGCACTGGTGGTCAGGCATTGGAACAAGCTGCCCAGGCAGGTGGTGGAGTTACCATCCTTGGAGGTGTTCAGAAAATGCACAGATATGGCACTCTGGGACATGGTTTAATGGCAATATTGGTGTTAGGTTAACAGTTGGCTCTTGGAAGTCTTTTCCAATCAATTCTATGATTCTATGACTCACCAGTTCTCATCAAGATCCTTACAGTATCCCATGTTTGCATGTGCAGGTATTGGACAGGAGTTGATTTGCTCCACATTAACCTTGATTCAAGCAACTGCGTTCCTGGGATGGCACCCAGCACTAGTGGTTTGCCACTTCAGTTTCACAAGATCATAGAATCACACAGTGGTTTGGATTGGAAGGGACCTTCAAGATCATCTAGTTCCAACATCCCTGCCATAGGCAGGAATATCTCTAGGCTGCTCAAGGCCTCGCCCTACCTGGCTTGGAGCATGTCTAGGCTTGGAATCTCCACAACTTCTTTGGACAACCTCTTCCTGTACTTTACTACCCTCACCATGAAGAATTTCTTCCTAATGTCTAATCTAAATCTAGGTTCTTCCAGTTTGAAGCCATGACCTGTCATTCTGTCACTATATGGCTTGGTAAAAAGTCCCTCTCCAGCTTTCCTGTAGGCCCCTTTCAAATACTGGAAAGGTGCTATAAGATCTTCCCAGAGCTTCCTTTCCTCCAGGCTGAACAATCCCAACTCTCAGCCTGTATTCTTAGGAGAGGTGCTCCAGCCCTCTGATCATCTTCATGGCCCTCCTCTGGACTTGTGTATTGGTCATCCTCATTTCTTTGAATAACCAGGCTAGAAACTATTGCTGATAATTAGTGAGGCAGTCCTTGGGTTTATTATCCTAATACTCATGAGAGAAAACAGCCAAGCTAGCTACTCTTTTGTGAGAATTACAGCAATAATCTCTGAATCTAAGAAAGAATGATGAATAAGTGAAAACTGGCAATCTAGACAAAGACATAAAATACACTATTAGCAGAAAATCTTTTGTTTCTGAACACCTCTTTATATGCAAAATACAGGGAGAAATCAGTAAGCCTTTCTTCAAAAATTAAAATATGCACAGAGAGAAATTGGATAGCATTGTATCTCTTGTTCAAGCCATCTTGAACAAGCTGTCCAGGATGGAGCATATCAACACTATATCAAAGTTCAAAGTTGCTTATTTCTGCTTTTGCTTTTCATTAGTGAAAGAGGAACAAATCAGTGTGAATCTAAGTTTTCTCATTGCAATAGCTATTGCTTTTCCAGCTTTCTTCTTCCATCATATTTGTCCCTTCCCACAGCATCATTGGCCATTTTATGAAGACAGAACACATTTGGCTATGTGATGTGTAAATATCGGATTAGTTGTTCAAGGTGAAAGACATCTGAGTTACGTCCAGCTATGTATTTCTAAAATATGCAAGCTAGCACTGTTCAGAGATTCCCAAGGGCCACATGGTCTTTAGTTCAGGTCAGACAATTAGCCTTGGACTTCCTGTTTGAGCCTTTACTTTGGTTGTCTCCTTAAGACACTACACAGTGGAATATGTGCTCCAAAACTGGCATTTGTTAGCTCCCAATATTGCGTGTCACAAGTGAAACACAGGCCATTATGAGATAAAGCAAAAGATAGTTTCTTGCATCTTTGAGTTGTAAGAGTTTTTGTTTTACATACTCAGATTCTTGGTGGTGGTTTTTTTTGTTTGTTTGTGGGGCTTTTTGTGTTTTTTTTTTTGTGGTTGGTTGGTTGTTTTTTTTCCTGTCTCTGCATGCTTGAAAGTCAAATGTGGGTTTGCATAATGACAGTTGAGAAGAATAATTCTGGTTCCACAAGTTGAAAGAAACATTTTGTATTATAGATCTCATAAAATAATGTTGAGAACTGGAAGGAATGAGCAATACATGCATCTTCTGAATTAAGTTATGTTTGAGTATGGGACAAGAAGAAAGGAAAACAAAATAAAACTCTGGAAAGGAAATAGAAGTATTTCACTAAGTCATGAAATTCTGTGAGTGTTAGGGAGCTAATGAGTCACTATTTAAGGGTTTAGTGAAACAATCCAGATCTCCAGGAACAATACTGGACAGCACGTTGATCCAGGGCAAAGAGAAAAGACCTGTGATGGGATACAATTTTAAACAAATTAAAAAATTAAATATTGCCAATGAGTTTAGGATTATATAAAACAAGTGTTGGTCATACTGGTTTGAAAATGTTTTTCCTGAGGTGACTACATGTTTAGATAATGAAGTACAACTGATACAATCTATGTGGATTTCACTGAGCTGTTTGTGTTAACGAGCTGTGAATTCTTAATTAATACTTTATAGCAATCTGAAACTAATTGGGAATGCGTAAAATAGACTAAATGAGATGAAATTATGTATTATGTTAAATGACTGCTCCTGTTGGGATTCTCTAGAGAATGCCATAGAGTGACATGCCGTAGAGCACTACCTGGAAAAACATTGTGAAATCTTTCAGGTGGTGGTGGGAAGGCTGTCAATAACAGGTTGCTTAGTTATCTGGATCAAAAATAGGTGTTACAGTGGTGTCAAGTGTAATAGCATAAATCCAATAGTAAAGACAGTAGGCAATGCTTACAGAATAGCAGCCTATGTACTGAGAAGTTCTAGCTGAAAAGGATCTGTGTCTAACAGTTCATTAGCTGTGTATGAGCAAACAGTGGGACACTGTGGCTGGGAGGGCTCATGTGACTCTTGGCTGTCTGTAAGAACATGAACATACGAAGAGAGACAAAAAAGTTACTTTAACTCTGCATTAGGAATGGATAAGGCCACTCTGTCTAGTTTTGATATCCGCAGTCAAAAAAGGGTGCTGAAAAAATAAAGTCTTAGAGAAGAGACACTAAAGATGATTAAAAGTTTGGAAAGCATGCCTTCCAACAGCTTGACTTTAGTTTATCAAACAGATTTAGAAAGACTTGTGTTGGCAGTGTGCAGGGAACCTCTGCAGGGAACAGAAACATGATACTAGAGGACTCCAGTCTAGCAGACAAAAGCACATCAAGTTGCAATGGCAGGAAGCTGAATCTAGACAAACTCAGAATTGTAATGAAATATGCATGTTTAGGAAGCATGTTTAGGAAAGGGTAGAGTAGTGACCTACTGAAATGAACAATACTATCAGAGAGTTCTATTTTAGGGTCTGTTTTTTAAATTAAACAAGTTTGGGGTGATTTAAGAGATTTAACACAGGGAAGATCCATTGCTTTTGCTATGCAGGAAGTTACATTAAAGAGTCATAGCTTAATCTGGGAAGACATGCTTATATGTGAAGTTGCAGCAAGAAGAAATAGCATTTCTCCTCTTTCAGAGAGCAGTACTTTAAAAAAGTACAAGAAAAAATTGCCATGAAGAAATGAGTAAAAACTATTAATTTTCTTAATTTATGTGTGAGTGATTAATCCTTAACTTGATCAATATTTTTTTTTTTAAACCTCCAGTATCAGGAATTTTCATTTTTGCCTTTTTATGAAAAAAGATGTTGGAATCTTTGTTTTTTGTTTTTTGGTTTTTTTTTTTTTTTTCCCATAGCTTCTCAGGGCACACATCTGATATAGTGGTGCATGGTTTTCTGGTTCTTTTGAGATGCCATCAATTTCTTGTCTGTTTCAGTCAGTACATCAAGATATGTCATAAAACCCCAAAAAGCCTTCCTAAAGCTATAAATGCTGTACTTTTTTGTCTCTTAGGTTGAGGAAATCAGTTGGCAAAGGTGTGATGGGTGTTGCTGACACAAGTAGATCAGTAAAAACCCTATGACTGGAAAAAAGCATATCCTAATATTCTGACGTATAAACGAAGATGAGAATTTAGCAGCCAAAGCTGAAATAAAAAACATATTGTGTTTGAAGCAAAAAGCTTTGGGGCAAGTGTTTCTGCTTTAAAGTTACTGAGTTAATAAAACCAATGGAAAAAAAACCTCCAGCTGTTACAATTGATGGCTCCTAAAACTTTGAGTAAAGTCCTTCAGGAGTTTTGTTTGTTTGTTTGTGGGGGTTTTTTTTGTTGTCTTTTTGGGGGGGAGGGAGGGTGTTCATTTTTTTTATAAGGAGAGACTATTTTTTGTATGTGTAGTTATGGTAGCATCTGGTTTTCATCTCTGGACATTCAGAGAATACACAGACACCAAGATGCTGTCTGCTGCAGAGTAGCTCTACAACACAGATTAATGCTTAAGACAAGTGTTTGATATGTCGTAATTATCTGCAAGCTGGAAAGATGTTGGAGTTTGCTCAGAGGAGGCAGAATCTGAATCAGTGCAGCCCTTGCAGAAAATTTCCTTTGTTCACCTGTGAAGAGTGAACTGATACGCTAGCAACACCTGCGTCAATACGATTAATTGGTCAGACAAAGTAAGCAAGGCATACTTCAGGCAAGAGGAGTCAGCAAGTTTCCAGAGTGGGTCCAAGTAGTGGGAGCAGTAAACTAATTGTCAACAAATTTGAGCAGGAAATGTAAAGGGCCTTTTAGGAATATTCACTTTGGGTTTAGTAACTGTTGAGTGACAAAAGAAAGCAGAATGTCTCAGTTATTTCTGGCTCGTCTGATTTTGTCATTCTAATTCAAGAGCACCGAGATGGGATTGATTCAGGAGCCTGGGACTGTTTTTCAAAAATTACCAGAGTGCTTATAGGCTTAAGTAACAGTGACTACCACTGAAACTGAGATCCCTGCACATCTAGGCAACTTCTGAAATTGTACCTGTGAAGTGATTACAAACTTTTCCAGTATTTGCATGAGGCTGTCTTCTGATTTAGATTTATCTCCAGTTATGCTGTAAAGAACTATTCTTTAATTGTGAAAATTAATTCCTAACAAACAACTATACATAACCCCAAACACATTGCACAGTATGTTAGCTTCAAGGGACAATATCCTAAATGAAAACAGATCCTTTTTTTTTTCCTTTTTGCCAGCTCTTTGTTTAGCAGTATGGCAATTGCACATACACATCCCAGATGTTCACGGAACAAAATTCCTCTTTAATTTACAGCAGAATATTGTTTTATCCCTTACTGGCTTTGTATTTTTTCAAACACGCAAATGTTTAAAGCCTTATATTTCAATATAGTACATTAGTATCTTGCATGCCTCTTAAAAGCTAATGTTTAAAATCACAGAATAATTCAGACAGGAAGAAAGACTTGGAGGTCATTAGTCCAACTCCTTGCCCAAAGCATGTCCAGTTACATCAGGTATCTTAGAGCCATGTTGCATGGAACTTTTAATATCTCTGGATGGATTTTCTACAACTTCTGAGTCCCTGTTCCAGTGGTTGGCTATGGGAAAAAAAGTAATCAAATTATACATAGAGAAATTTTATTTCCCATGTTGCAGTTTGTATCTTTTTATCTTTCCTCCTCTCCCTATGCATCTCCAAGAGTGAGTTTGTCCTATTTAAATCCTCTCATTAGTTGAAGATATCAGTAAGAACTTTCCTTCACCTGCTCAAGGCTAAGTAAATTAATTTGTCTCTGCATCTCCTCATGTATCATATGTTCCATATCTTGACAATCCTGGATGTTCATCTGAGAGACAAAGAGATAATTTTCTCACTGGAGAGAAGATCATTCAGTAAGATACTGTTCTAGAAGTATAAACTGCTTATGTAGGAAATCTGACTATTGTGCAATTCAGCTTTTGCTCAGACTGGTATTAGAGACCACACTCAAAATCTGAACTTTAAGATTCAGGTTTTGATCTCTGAAGCTGACTCTATTTTCCATTGCTTTTGCTTAAGTGATACATAATCAGGAGAGACTGAACTGATTATATATTTGGTATATTTTAGATGTAACTTCTATGGCTAGTTTTTTCTCTCCTCTTCTCTTAGTGAATATGGGTAATACTGTGGAACATCTATGGCGGTTTATTCATATTTGTTTGGCAAAATCTCTGGCTGGGAGTCAAATGGCATTGACAGACTCAGCCTCTGTTTCCTATATTCAAGTACTATTAAATATTGATATTTTGTAGAAAAAAGGCATTGTTGTCAGTTGTGCTATCTGGGCACCAGATGATTGTGTAGGCTGCAAAAAGATTTTTTCCCTGCAGAACTTTTTCATATGGGCTGCTGCTGTGGGCTAAGAGGGATCAAGGCTCAGTCAATACCAAGGTCTTGTCAGGTGCTGCAAGGATGGGGGATTCCACATTGGGAGGGTGATAGGGTAGGACTGGGCAGCCAGTTCCTGTCCCACCACCCAGCCAGGAACAACCAAAGGACACCAAGGCAGCCCTGTGCATTGTCTCCTCCATGGGGACAGACTGAGGATAGTCTGGGATGTGGGCTTATGAGGATACCCTGCTCAGCAGGGCCCAGGGCAGGACAGGGCTGCGGAAGCTGGATGCGGGCCTTCCGGGGGCAGTGATTGATGGCCCCAGGCATTGGCAGGATGTCTTGCACCGTGGGTAAGTGAGGGGGGCTCCGAGGGGGATAGGCAGGACCTCTAAGGCCTGTGGGTGCCCTCGGGGCACTGACAGACCTAGAGCTGTGGCTGGGGTTAGAAGGGCAAAGTCCAAACATGCAGTGTATGTCTGGAAAAGAGGTGTGAAACAACAGTGCAAGCTGTGAAAAGGTTTCTTCCCTGTGACGCTGCACAGTGCTGGGACAGCTAAAGCTTAGCCAAGGTTTAGGATTAGGGTTAAAAGGCAAAAGCTCTGAGCTGCATCTGACATGGGGCTGAAAAGGAGCTGCAAAATCATGGACAAGTCTGCAAAAATATTTGCCCATCAGTGATTTGCAGAGAATTCAGCTGAGGAGCTGGTTAATGCAGGGGAGGAATTGCTGCATTGCCTGCAAAATTTACCAGATGGTAAGCATCTACCAGATTCTCCCAATCCTGTGTCTGTAGCATGAGAAGCAGGCCAATTAATTAGACTTGTCTGAACTGTAAATTTTGAACTGCTTATTTTGTTTAGAACTCTCTCTTTTTTTTTTTTTTTTACTGGAACTAGTATAATTTCAAACTTTGACTCTCACTGTGAAGGTTCAGCAAAGATGAATGCAGAGTAACATTCATCTCCATGCACCTTACTGCATTGGCTACTGACAAGTACTGCTTTAATTTTCTTACTGCTTCAGCTACTAGTGAAAGAGGGAATAGAGAAGTCAGGAAACTCAGCCCAGTCACAATTCATCTTGCACATAAGCCACCGGGAAAGCACATACTAATTATGTTTTTTAAGTTGAACATTTCCTCTGTGTGTGTTTGCAAACAGTGAATTCCTTCCACACCTGCATATTTGGAGACAGGAAGATGATATTGGAGCATGCACACACATACTTGTCTGTAAATTGATTTTGGACTTTTCTCAGTATGTGTATCAGAATAGGAGATTGTTTAGCTTGCCCAAGGAGTGTTTCTTAAATAACTGGATCTGCTTAGTTTTACACAACACCTCTGGCTTGGCAAACACAGGAAAATAAATGTAAAGTGATACAGAAGAAAATACACTCTGCTCGCCAGTGTTCACAAAGTATCCCTGCTTACCCTTAGTTGTCGTCTTCTCTGCTTTGGGGAGGCTGCTGTTTCCTGGTGCTTGCTTTTACATCCTTATGAACTCCCAACTCTTCAGACAGTGATCCACCTTGAGCTGGAATTTTATTCTGAACAATAGTTGGCATAATGTTATTTAGAATTTCTCTGTGAAGAGAAAAATTCTTCTTCTTTTCATATTGCTTCAAAGTTGATATTGCAGCACCTGCTGAACTGTATTTGTGCTGTTGAGACCTGACTGATACTGTTGTCAGTCTATGCCCTGGTTTCTTAGAAAGTAAAGGAATGCAGTGCTCTCCCAGGCCCCTGGTCATAGATGCTAGTGCAAAGGGCTGAGACAGCTGGAGAGATGAACTGCTGGGTTAGGAAGAGTTGCCTGGCCTTGTAGTCAGGTGAATCAGCAGAGCAGCTGTACTCCGTTGTGTGAGAACTAGAGTCTGGTATCCTGCAATGCATATATTCTCTGGAAATGTGGAAGAGATGTTCTGATTCTCACTTCCTTCCTACCAGGGAGGATAACAGCCCCTGAAAAAATTGTAGTCTTGTGGCCATGATATTGCTTCTATTTGACCAAAAAATCTGGTAGAAGAACGAAGTGTGGTTAAGTAAAAGAGAGCTTTAAAAGCCCTTAAGAGGACGCAGAGGATGTGGTATTTTGTTTTGTGTATAAATATGTGTATAAATAAATTAAAAAAAAATATATATACACACACACACATAGAAAAACTAAGTCTTGGGAATTCAAGGGCAAAAGAGCTCTTTAGTCTCCAACTCCTTCCTCTATGCTTTGATAGACAGAAAGTTAATTTTATTTCCCTTTCACTAGGCTGACTTGAAGTTCATAGTGTTTGTGATGATATGGCTAAGGGCGTTTCATTAGAACCCAATAGAAATGTCTAACAGATTGATCTTTTCTGATTGGCGTCATACTCCCATTACATAAATCATTTTCTGAAGAGGATTACCCACCTCTGAAGGTTTTCTATGGCCTGTGGGGATTCTTCAGCCTTTTGTGGTTCCCCAGTCATTTCTCCCAACTCATCTTTCTATGCACTTCTGCTCTTCTGTTACCGTTTCTTGGCTATTCCTCCATTGGTATTTACTTCCCTGTGGCTCTTAGTTCATGAACTTTAGAACACTGAAAATCAAGTTTTGCTCTGTAATCATGTTCATTCTTGTCCTTCATCTTCTCCAGATGTTTTTGCCCTGGTTTGGCTCTATACATTCCCTTTCATTGTGCTGTTGAAATTTTGGGCGCTGTTGAACAACCAACTTTAAGAATAGCTTTCCAGCCACACTAAGTAATTTTTTTTAACCTGTGATTTTGTTTATAGCACTGTACTACAAATGATTGTTTCAGCAAAGCTGAAAGGGGCAAGAGATTGCAATGTGACTAAAATCATAATCTTGTATGAGAGGAGTGTTGTCTCTTAATTTATGCTCTTGCACCGCTTGTGGTATGATGGTGAAGAGGTAGCACATGCCAAAAACAAGTATTGTTTCATAAAAGAAACACAAACATACGAGTGGGTATTTGTATGTCTCAAAACTTAAATGCTACTTGTTTAAGTACTGAAGTGTAATAAAAAAATTACTTGGTTGTTAAATTGTTGATGCAAGCTGCACTAGAAAGGATGTTAGCCAATTGCCAAACTTCAGTTTAATATTTAGGTTTGTCAGCATCATCAAGTAACTGATATTTGAATCCCACCATACATGGTAATTTGCATATTCATACAGAAAAGTTGCCTTGACTGTGCTTGTTCAAAATAAGTGGTAAACCAATGTAAGCAATAGAAGAGAACTGGTGCTTTCACTCATGTTTAAATTCTTATGAGCTTGCAAATTATGACTAGCAAGCAACTCTCTAAATGATGGCTGGTGAGAAAGAACACTGAACTAGGACCTTTATATAAATGTTCATGGAGCTTATTGAATTAGTCATCACAAATAGTATGTGTGCCAAATATTGAGTTGAATTCATAAGTGAAGGCAGTATAACCCTGATGGTTGTTAAAAAAGCAATATTTTTAATTTTTCTTGTGATATGCCTAGGTAGCCACAGAGTGTTCAGAGAGGTACTTAGTGCTCTGTGGGATCAGTTTAGCACCAGAAAGTAGTCTTTTGCTTCCTTTTCTCCCCCTCCTCCCCAAATTCAATAGCTAAAGCCTGCTAAAGAGGAAGATAACCATATATATGGCAATGACGTCCTTCAGGCCAAATTGTGCATGTGCTCAGTATTCTGGTGGAATTCTTTCTGCAGGTATGAGGCTGGGAAACAGCAATGCAGGTTGTGCCTTCAGGTCCTCATGGACATCAGAGCACTTCAGGTACTCTGCAGGCTGGCAGGAATTTACTCCACTTTGCCTTGGTGAGGCATACTTGCCTATTCCTCATGTGCTATAAGGATTCTCACTCCAGTGTTTCATCTTCCCTATAGCTCTGTCTACCCAGCAGCCATTCCTTCAAGAAGCTCTCTCCTCTGCCAGATGGGTTTGAGTTGCTTTGTCAGCAATGAACAATGAGCTTAAAAGTAGATGGTGTTTGGTTTTGACATGCAGCTTTTGCAATGTAGTTCTTTGCAGCTTTTTTTCAAACTTCTCTCCCGTTTTGAAAGCACACTGTAGCTCTTGGAGAGCCAGTTAGGCACCCTGTAAAACGGAGCAGCATATTGAAATCAATAAAGATTATTTAATAAAGAGTTTAAAGAAGGCAATATAATTAATGCCAATCGACACGAACGTATGGAAAATAGCTCTTGTCAAAATGACTTGTAATCTCATCAAAAAGAAATATCAAGTACAGTTGATTAAATATAATTGCATTTATGTGAAATTTGATAGTCGAGGACTCTTAAGTCTACTGGGTGTCTAAAGAGAGGCAATGATGTCTAGGAAATAAAGGCCCAGATTTGAAATAAGCCTTTACTATGAGGACAGTTAACCATTTCAGATAGAAGACTGGTAAGAGCTTATTAATGTTGCTTTCTATAAATGGGTAATTCAGATCTGTGGCTTGTTGTATAAGACAGCAACCATGATGATAATGGTGTTTTTTTCTGCATATATAAAATCATAGAATGCACTTCAAAAATGCCTTTTAATTACACAGATTCTCAGTTGTATAGGTCTTACTCTTCCATCTATGGTGATCCATAGTGCATGGTATTTGGTTATTTGACTTTTGTTCTTTTTGGGTGATGTTATTTGTATAGAAAGTTTCTGCTGAACAGGGACAAGTGGCATACCAGTTGCACTAAAAATATAAACGATTGTAAATCTAAGTATTTGATTATTGACACCTTTTATTTGCATTAAATAGTATCTTCTTCTACTAATGCATCATTTAAGTCTGTGGAAAGACACTGGACTAAGACATGGTGGTCAAGCTTTGTTGCTTTGAGAACAGCTATAAGAAGTATTTTGCCTTAAGATAGAGTGAAATTGAGCTTGGAAGGGCTTCAGAGATTCCTTTAGGACACAATTCCTTCCTTTCTATGCCATTATTCTAAGTCAGATTTATAAGCTACTCCTGAGTAACTTCCAACATCATGTTTTAATATCCCTTAAGCATTTGAGTTGCACTGACTAAGACAAAGGGGATAAGTAGGCAATAATTCCTTTCTTCCACATTCCTCTCTAATTCTTGTCTACCTGGTTTGGTACAAAAGTAATTTCTGATGAAAAGTTTGTGTTTTGTGGGTGCAGGTTTTGTTTTGATTATTTTTTTTTCCAGTGGAGTTTTGTGCTTGGTTTTGATTTTGTGCTGGGTTTTGTTTAAAAAAACGTTTCCCAGCAGAAGTCTCCTGTAATGAATCCTGACTTTGCATCAGTGTGAAGCTAGTTGGATGCCCTGCCAAAAGCAAACCCAGCATAAGTCCCACACAGCACAACTTCTGGGTGGAAATGTTGATCTCCTTGAAGATAGGAAGGCTCTGTAAAGAGATTTGGACAGGCCAAATCTATGGACTGAGGTCAATCGTATGCAGTTTAACAAGGCCAAGTTCCACATTCTGCACTTGGGTCACAACAACCCCGTGCAATGCTACAGGCTGCCCAGCAGAAAAGGACCTGTGGGTGCTGTTTGATAGCTGGCTGATCATCAGCCAGCAGTGTGCTCAGGTGGCCAAGAAGGCAAACAGCATCCTGGCATAGTGTGGCTAGCAGGAGTAGGGAAGTGGTTGTGCCCCTGTACTGAGCACTTGTGAGGCTGTACCTCAAATACTGTGTTCAGTTTTGGGCCCCTCACTACAAGAAGGACATTGAGTTGCTGGAGTGTGTTGACACAAAGGAAATGAAGCTGGTGAAGTGTAAGGAGAACAGGTCTCACAAGGAGTGCTTGAAGGAAATGGAATTGTTTATTCTGGAGAAGAGGCTGAGTGAAGGCCTAATCAACAATGGAGGGAAGGGAAGCAGTTGCAACAGCTATTGAGAGAGCAGCAGGAATGCTTCAGTGTCCTGATCAGCTGGATAAAGTGGAACAGTCTCATAAGAGTGAAGCTCTTAAAAAGGCTTCAGTAAAAGCTTGACTCACAGCACAACACACCAGAAGGATATTTTACAGTGTTTCAGAACTGTGGGTAGTTTGTTTTAGAACATTTTCAATTGCTAATCAAAACTTCTAGTTGCCTTATTAAAAATCTTTATAAATCTGTGTTAAACCAGGACCATGGGAATACAGAATGAGATTTGTTTCTTTTATAAATTAATTTCAAAGGGAGATATTAGGAGAAAGTTTATCCAGATGTTTCAATAGAACGCCTGGTATGTGCAGATTCACAAAGACAACTGCATGAAAGAATGCTGTACGGAGGTGGGTGTTGATCTCTTCTTCCTAGTATGAAGTGATAGAATGAGAGGAAATGGCCTCAGGTTGCACTAGTGGAGATTTAGCTTGGATATTAGGAAAAGTTTCTTTACTGAAAGAGTAGCCAGGCATTAGAATAGGCTCCCCAGGGAGGTGGTCCCTGTCTGTCCCTGTCCCTGGAGGCACTTAAAAAATGGGTAGACATGGCAATTTGGAACATGGTTCAATGGGCATGCTAGTGTTAGGTTGATGGTTGAACTCGATGATCTCATAGGTATTTTCCAACCAAAACAAATCTGTGATTCTATAATTCTATAATAAAAAACTGACTGGGAACTATACAAATTGCAGATTGTCTTAGTGTGGCAAGAGGAATCCGAAATGCAAACTAGTATTTCAAAATGCAAATTGCTAGGCTTGCTTCTTTGTTTTGCTTGATATGATTGTCTTTGACTTAAAAGTTCTGAGGAAGGGCAGTCAGCTGCATGCATGCTCTGCTCTGCACTCTGTCTTTTAGGATGCTCAGTACCTCAGTGCTACACCACTCAGGATAGTGGGGAGTTATTTTTTTGTGACCTGCCCCCTGTTGTGATGATAAATATGGCTTCTACTCATCTGTAATATAAACAACTTCATTCAAAGTTTCAGAGAGAAAATTATGTCTTTTCCTGTCAAATAGTTCATCAGTTTTGAATCTAGAAATGGTGCAAAGCCTTTCCTCTTTTCTGCTTTTAATAAATCTAATACTTCAGAAGTATCCAGCCTAAGTTTTACAAGACTCTTATGCTCCTCTCATTGCCAAATGTGGTTCCCCCTTTGCCTTCCTCTAGTCCCTGCTTGCGTTATCCAGTTGGCAGAATGCCTTCTGCAAGGACCTCAGCAGAAGTGAACGAGGGGCCTGCTGGTACGTCAGAGCATTTCTTACTCTGTGCTGTATGTGGAATTGAGACCAAAGTGGAAGTCAGTTATAAATTAATAATAATTAGCAGATGAAATCTTACTCCATTTTGATGTTGATGGGAGTTTTGCCATCAACTTCACTGGTCAAATTTTGACCTAATGAGAGCAAATCTGTTTGCCTGTTATTTCTTAATCTGTGAGAAGATGATTACTACAAAAGGGTACCATGGCCAAAAAAGGTGACATTGGCATCTAACTGCAGAAAGGTGGTGTAAAATGTAGGTTATCATTATGGCTTGTTCACCATGCTGTGGATTCTGCAGCTGGAACTGATGAGGAGCTAATGGAACAATTAAGTCTTTTTGTGGTATTACCTCAGTTCTCATGCCAAACTGCATGTGTGTCTCTCTGCTAAATTTTATACTTGTCTCACTTTATTGCCATCATTGCCTTGGTATTAAAGGACCTCATGTAAAAACATACTTTTTTAAAAAGGATGTGAAATGTGCAAGTTAGTAAAATAAGTTCTGAGACTTTTTTATTTCTTTGCTAACACCTTAGTTGCCAATACTGTATCTGTGTCTTTTTAAATGGAGATAATTAAAATAACCAGTCATCACCTCGGAACTGGTCATGGATTCAATTTTAATCTTCTTTCATCATCATAAATCTTCTTGTTAGTGTTTCCCCAAAAAAATCAAGAAAATGGATACTTGTGTTGTAAAAGGCTTTTTCTTTCAAATGTATCTGTGAACAGAATTGTACGTTTGGAATAAATGTGCAGTTTCTACAATGGTATTCTGTCCTTGTCTCCAAAAGAAAGAAATCAAAATGTTCCATCTGGGCTCTGCACTTCAAGAATTGCAATAAAAATTTATGTTGCTCTAACCTCAATCTGACAGGTAAATATGCTGTGTAGCCCTTCTAAAGCTATTTCTTTTAATCTCTTGGTAGTGTATTCATGTAGAGATATTTCTGACAGCTGTATGAGCTGCATTTTTTAGAAAATATGAACTTAAAAAAAACAGACAACCAAAACACATTGTAGTTTGTTTTCATAGGTAACTTTAGTATGGAAATGTTTTCTTCATAAAGAGAGATATTACTAGGTTTAGTATTTCTGTTTGATCATTTTTATTTTTGTTTGAAGTTTTTTTAATCACTTCAAAATTGAGGCTCTACACCTCAGATATCAGGGTAATTAAACCGGGACAAAATTTGAAACAGATTTCATTTCTCTCTGCATGGTATACTAATGCAAGCACAGACATTTTCAGAGATAATTTATCATCCTGGAGTTCTGATCATCAGAGTGAAGACGCTGATTCAGTAATTTTAGAATCTCATAGTTTGTAAATGGCAGAACAACCTTTACCACTGCAGCCCACCCAGTATGTTCAGGCATTACTTCTGGTCTTTGACCTGAATGAGCGTCACTTCAGAAGCATGAAACCTCCAGCAGTGAAATATGCTCAAGTTAATGTATTGGTGTACATGCTTATGCTGTGTCAACAAATGCGTTTTGCTTCTGTGAAAAGTGAGTGAATGTCTGTTTACTTGTTAGAGTAAATTCAGAATTTTTAACTGAACAAAGTAACCAATCATTTTTGACAGTGCACGGACAGGTGTTGGAGTAATCCAGTTCCCACTGAAAACAGTAACTCTAGTATGATGGAGGCTGGGTCAAGTTCTTTGTAAGGTATCTGATAGTTGTTAGGTGGTACTTATTGCTTTTAAATTAGCATCAACAGATACTTCTTCCTTCTGTTTTAACTTATGTGGAATAAGTCCTTTTTTACTTGCAGAGAAAGGAGGCTTTACTTTTGCAGAAACTCTCTGAGTCTGTAGCTGATAATTAACTGCCAGACAAGTTAGTTTAGATAATAACAGAAGAAGAATTTGCACTCATTAACTCCATATTCCCATTAAAATAAAATTTATTTCCTCTCTCACTTTTTGGCATTTGGGTTATAAATTTGACACAGTGTCATGGGCTACTGACAGTCACCTGAGTGCATCTTGCTCTAAATAAATGATACTGAACAGCATTAGGCAGGCCTCATTCCTTTCCTGAGATAATTTTAATTAAATTTCAATTGACATTAAACAAAAAAAGAAAAGAATATAGTTAAAATTGGTAAGAGGTATTTCAGTTAACATAATCTGTCAGTAGGGAAAAGAGAACATCAGTCTGGCACCATTTGTACTCCAAAACCTTTTTTTGTTAGGATCTTTATTGACAGCTGGAGGGGAAGGAGTTACCTAATCAGTAGTAACAAATCAATTCTTTTATGCACAGAGAAGTTCTGAATAGTATTAGTGTCTTTCTCTGTTAAATAAATATTACCTCAGTGTTTTTTCTTAATGCATGATTTTAATCACATATATTTAATGCTGTTGATACAATTCTCTTTACTGTTCCTGTGTTCCTCCTAAAAGTCCCTGAACCAGTGGCCGTGGTAACCCTCACTGTTACCTTCAATGCTGCCATAGCAGGGCTGGTTGTTGATGGGCATCATTTGCTGGTTCACTTGTACAAGGTCATTCTTAATTTCTTTCTGGTTTTCATATCAACCTCTGCATTGAATAATCTCAGTCCTAATATCCCTAAGATGTGTTTTTCTCAGGGAAAAAAAAAAAGTATTTAAATATAAATAGTGCTCTGTTTAGCATTTTGCTAATGGATTATCAGCTTGCTATTTATCCACCTTTTTATTGTTGAAATATGAAATTTTACCAATTCATGGCTCTGTGCTGTGAATCTAGGGCCTCCTAGTATACATTTTAATCTTGCACATAAGATCTGACAAATGCAATGGATTTATTGCAGTCTGCCTGGGGGCTAGTGTATGGTAAATTGAGTGCTATTTGCATATGATTATATAGCTCTGCCCTTCTTGTTAATACATTAATTGTACATAATTTTTCTATGCTAACAGACTCCAATCTGACTTCTGCAACTCCTTCTGCAGGCTGATCTAGGCAGCGCTATCTTCTCTATCAGCATGGCTCTCAGCAAAGCCTCCCTTGCAGCTGGAAGGTGATTTACTGAGCAGCAAGAAACCATGACCAGAACAGCTGAATTGTTAGACATTGTTTGCTTTTTGAAAATGAAGTATTTTGGGATTAAGCCTAAAACTTCTCTTCTGCTTTGGAAACTCAGTTCTAGTTTTGTGGGCAAGGCTCTTGCTGTTCGCTCAGCTGAAATGGAAAGCAAAGCATGAGAATTTGGGCAAACACCTTAAGGGTAATTTTTCCTCCCAGAATCCACAGATTCACTAGTTGCCAAATAGGAGGTCACTGAAGGAAAACGGCTGTCTGGTTCTTTTCTCTCAGTTTAAAATGTACAATAATTGTTGGGTTTTTTTATTTTTTTGGTAACTGTAGAGCCTGTGGTCTCGATAGTCTTAAAAGATTGTAACTTACACCAAATGACAAATTTCAGATCTGCACAGCAATTGTGACAGAGTAGTATTGTTTGAAGTTATGATCAACATGTATCATGGTATATAATGAGGTTGATTGTCCAATGTAAATAAACTGTGCTTTAAATAAACTATATGCTTCCTGGACTTCGTTTTATTTCTTATCTATATTTGCTCTGTGTGTATTCCAAAGCAGAGCCATTAGCTATAAAGAAGAAACATATTTTTACAACTTTTAAGTTCCATTAACATTACGGAACCCATAAAGCCATGGGAGAGAGAGTTTATTTGGCCCACATGTTCCTGTTTTCCTTCAAGAAGCATAGAGCTGTGTGTGAGCTCATGGCATGAAGGTAGAAGGCACAAGGCAACTCTACTATGCCAGAGCACTCTTTGGCACTGAACGAGTGAGCCAGAAAGGACATAGTTTTCTTTGTCTGAGCTTTTTGGGTTGGCATTGGGAGAATAAAAATCTTGTGAATTTGAAAGCAGAGTTAATTTGCTTAGGATAATGGAAAGGTAGTGATAAAGGAACCTCATGCTGTGTCTTTTAGCAACATTTCAGAGCAGAAGCAGCTGGAGAGTTCAGGGCTTACCAGTGTGAATGATAAGCAAAGACACAGAATCACAGAATCAATAAGGTTGGAAAAGACCTCAAGGATGATCAAAGTCCAACCTGTCACCCAAGAACTCATGACTACTAAACCATGTCACCAAGTGCCATGTCCAATCCCCTCTTGAACACCTCCAGGGATGGTGACTCCACCACCTCCCTGGGCAGCACATTCCAATGTCTAACAACTCTCTCCGTGAAGAACTTTCTCCTTACCTCGAGCCTAAATTTCCCCTGGTGCAGCTTGAGACTGTGTCCTCTTGTTCTGGTGCTGGTTGCCTGGGAGAAGAGACCAAACCCCTCCTGGCTACCACCTCCCTTCAGGTAGTTGTAGACAGCAATGAGGTCACCCCTGAGCCTCCTCTTCTTCATTTAAATGGTGCTCAAAACACCTTTTTGTTGTACAGGATATTTGTTTGGAGGTTATTTATTAGGCATCCTTCTCCAGTCATTTCTGCCTCAACTGAGAATTACTTACATAATCATTTCTTAAAGGGAATCAGAGATCACTTTTGAAATGAAATTCTTAACCTGTATTGCAAATAGTTGTGTGGGACTCGGTGCCCTCTAGTTCTGTCTGGGTTGTGAAAGTAATTAATAATTCTGTTGCAAATGACATGTCAGCTGGAGAAAATGGCACTGAGAAGCTGATCAAAGGATAAATATTTCTTATCCCTAAACATCACAACAAACCTGCAGTAACATGAAATAAACTAGGTTGTCACTACTCTGTGAGAAATAGAAATGTGATTTCTGGAGCAAAGGAGAGAAAGACAGATGAAGGATAATATTTAGACCTGTTATTATTGCATCTGAGGAGAAAGCTGTAATTACAGCCTTAAAAGTCCAAATGTTCACATTAACGCTTGAAACTGATTTGTGCTTCTTTGCCTGTCTCATTGTGGTGTATATGCCATGTGCAGTCATCACAGTTTTCAGTCGGCGACCTGTGATCCTTAAAACTAAAGAGATTATGTACAAGACAGTAAAACCTGACTAATTTGTGAAGTCACTTGCAGAGAAGTGGAAAACTTTATTGACAAAGAAAGGGATACATACATAGATATGTCTGCTCCAAACAAACAAACAAAACACCAAACAAACAAAAACAAACCAAAAAAGACTGTGGAAAAACATGACATATTTGTAAGGATGAGAAGTGTCTGGAAAGTACTATCTCAAGTAGTGATTCAAATTTTTAAAGAATAGGCATAAAATAAATTCCACCATGATGCTATTTTGTGCTGTTTCCCATAGATGGTGATGGAACATGTCTGCAATGTGCCAGTGCTGGCACAGCAGTGTATAACTGTCCCATTTCAGCCACCACTGAAATCATCAAAATAAGCATTTCATTCAATGTCAGGTGGTAGTTCTCTATGTCCAGAGGATGTCCAAAGTTTTAGATGCCTACAGAAAACCCAGAAATTTATGAAGGGCTAAACCATAAATAAAACCCCCTGTATATGCTTCAGGGTAATGAGACTTTTAAAGACAAAAATCACAGAATAGTTGGTTGGAAGTACAAAGCACTGTGTTCATTTCTCTTTGTAACGGCTGCTGTCTTAGTACTGAGCTGTGCTGACGGAAAATTATTGACTCAGATTGGATTTCATTAAGTCTGCTGGCGAGCATGAGTTGAACAAACACCAAAGTCAGTGCTAGAGAAGAGGAGAAACTGCAGAGATGCGTCCAGGGGAAAGAAGAAAATACTTAACATTTGCAGTGAAAAGTACAGAGAGCAGTCATCTGCCATGAAATGCCCAGTGTCAGGTGACTCATAGGCATGGTGACAAATATGGTATTGTTAGCCTGTCTCTGGACGGGATCCTGTGCTTCAGTCCTGCTTAGGAGTGCTCCTTGACTGAAGCCTAGATGCTGCTGCCTGTGATAGAGAGGCACCTGGCTTGTATTAAGCACCGGAGAAGCATCTTCCCTTTGAGAACATAGGTTGACTGTGTCCCAAAAGGTATCTTTTAAGAACAAGTATTTTGTTAATTCTCTTGAAGATAAATAGCACGAAAGGAGACAAAATGGCAAAAGATCTCTAACTGTATTCTTACTGAGATCTTCTCCTTTTCTTGCAAATCTTTTAAAGTTAACAGTTTATCCTCTTACTCGTAAGACAAGGTTCAAGCTGAAACATTGTTGATGTGGTATTAGGGTCTTGCTTAGGCAGATGCTGCCATTTGTCTCTAGCTATCTCTCTAGCTCAAGTTCTTTCATGTATTGATCTCCCTACACCCTACATTCTAAGTTTGCTGAGGAAAATAACCTGCATCTGAAAAGACTGGCAGTAGGTAGTGCTTATTTTCTCTTGTTCTGGTAAAGAACCTGATGTTCTTTCTCATAGCACCTTACCTCTATGTTTCCTGCTTCTTGTGCCTTACAGCTTTCCCTGCAGGGTCAGATAAGTTGCTGCCTTGATCTACCTTCAGTGTAAAAACCAATATGCATAAAAATAATAGTCATCTCACCACCCTTGATCTTTTCAGGAGGACCGTGGACAGTAATGTTTCCTATAATAATGCACTTTGTACAAAGCTGAATTTTGTTTTAAAGACTGCTTTAAGTATTATGAACGGACAGGTCTGAAGTTTGAATTTTCGTGTTGCCCTACTTTTGAGTGCTTTAACCAGATAGCCCAACTGATTTTAATGTAGTTAAAAAAAAAAAAAAAAAAAAAGAAAAGAGAGATATGCTGTACTATATATTTGGTACCTCTCAATGACAGCAGATTCCCAAGACAATTCAACAGAGATGGTAAATCATTCTATCAGCCTGCTGCAAGGTGGTGCCCTTGGATATGTGTGGTTTTACTGAAATTGTACACTAGCTGAAGGACTTGAACTTCTGCATATGTGAGCTCATGTTCTGTCCGTTGAAAAGCTGAAACCAGGGATATATATGCACTACCTCTGCAGCTGTCCGGTGTTTGTGGCTCTGCAACAGTTTCACACTGGAGTATCTCTGTTCCTGGTGTTCCCATTCCCTCTGTTAGCATAAACGTGTGTGAGAGAGAGAGGAATAAAACCCAATTGCTTTAATAGTGTCTTCTTAAGGAAGCAGACTCTGCATAACTCATTAAGGCACTACTTATTTTTTATACCTCAGACTATTAAGGCATGGATTTATATTAAGCATTTGTTCATATGAGTTCATAGTCAGACTTTAAACTGCTGAGCGTGTACCTCCCTGATTTCTGAACTGGGATCCTTCAATATCAAAATGTTTCTTTCAAGGGGCAGCACTAGGTGAAAAAGGTATCAAGCAATGGTTTCACAGATTGTTAAATTTGGCTTAAGGCCATTCAGAACCAGATGAAAAGCACCAAGTAAATATTGCAAATCAGTGAAATGCCTCAAACCATTCTGCCAGTTCAAATTTAAGGTATGTAAAGGGCTAATTTGCCTTTGCAGGCTTTCTTAACTAGTTTATACTCAATCTGTTGTCCCAGCATAGTAATTTAGCTAGGTCAGGAGAAATATAATTGTATGCTTTTCTCTGAGTTAGAGCAAATTGTGCTGCCAGGTGAACTGGGAATATGCAGATGTGGTATTAATAACTGTAGAATCCTGACTGTAATCTTTGGGGGATTAGAGTAAGAAAATATGGACATTCAATTATGGTGTTTGTTGTATAAAAGATCAAAAACTGTATAAAGAGCTGAATTTGTGTTGTTCATTTGTTCCCAATTGGGACTGCATGCCATCCACACAAGAAGCTAGATATGTAGCAAAACCCAGGCTCGTCTGCTGGGTTTATCAGTATAGGCTCTGCAGTGGCAGCACAGGAGGGAAGCAGGGATAAAAGGATGCTGATGAATCAGCAAGATGGTTCTTGTGGAATGGGGAAACATCTGTGAAACTTTTTGGAAAAACAAAAAAGTGAGAAAACCAATACCATCACAGATATTAGCTGACACTGTGTACTTTCACACACCATTTTGTGGTTTGTTTTTTTTTTTTTTTTTTGTGTGGGTCATGGTCTGCTGCTATCACTGTAGGGCTATTTAGCAAGTCTTAGTAAAAGAGACCTGTTTCTGGAAGCTGAGGCATACCACTAGGCAAAACCAAAATAAAGATAAACATATTTTCTCTCTTTGATACAGAGTGAATCTTTGTACTGGAGATATCAGCTGTTAAGTGACTTGCCTTTTACTTCCAGGATATTGTCTATTTTGGACCACAGTGGTTTCAGAACAATCTCCCTAATAAACTGTAAGACACAGTGGATGCAAAGGCAGTGGTATCGGCCATCCTGTCTGAATTGCAATCCTACTGTGTTATTGGTTAGCACACCACTTGTGTTTTACATTTTTTTTTTTTTTTTTTTTTTTTTTTAATATATGCTTCACTGGCTCTTGAAAAATGTTGCAACACTTTTGAAGGTAGGTAATTTTTTTTCCACAATACCTAAAGGCTGCATTGTGGATGTTAGAGGCAATGAAGTATTGAGGCAGGAAACATGTTTAGTGGATAAATAGGCAAGAGATCTGTTCAAACATATTTCAAAGAGTTGTCCAGAAGAAAGAGGAAGCTAATGTGATCTTCTGAGACTTTTATTGCTGTAAGACCCTCACAGTGGCTGTTTGACTCAATCTCGTAGTAGGCCAGATTAGCTCTGAATAAGACTATGAGAAAGTGCCTGTACCATCACATAGATTTTTCTGGTACTCAGCCCTGTGTGTTCAACATAACTTGTGTCGGCTTGGTCAGATCCTCACAGGGAGATTGCTGAAGGTTGGCTTAGCAGTTTCAAATACCAGAACCAAAACTGTGAGATGCAATTTTTCTATTACAAGACTATGGTGATTTTATTCATAGTTTAGTTAAAGCATAACTTAAAGACTACATCTTCCAAAATCAGAGACTAAAATAAGAATGCTTGATCATTTTGTCAATTTACATGAATACATCAATTATTAATATACATGAAACAGAGATGTAGGCATAGAAAAATGCACTTGTACACTAACTGAATTATTCCCTTCTGAGTTCTGTTTGGTGGGAAATTATACAAGCTGTAATGAAGTCTTGGAGTGAAAATCAAAGAAATGTCACCTTGTATGATTGGGTGTAATGGCATCAAGGGAGCCTGAAAGTATTGTCTCAATTTATCATTTCCAAGACAAGCACCTGGCATTTTAACTGAAGCAAGTAAGCCTACAGAAATGTTCTTTCAAAAGCTTCACTTCTGCATTTGTTATTTTCATAGTATATTTGATCTCTCAACTTTTAAAATATCCTTTTGGTTGCACTGACTCACTGCTGCTCAGTCATATTTTTCCAGCCAAAAAAGGCAACTGAAAATACCTTTCCCCATTCCCTTCCACTCTTCACCAAATAAAAACCACAATGAAATATCTTGGTTCTACCTTAAGAATTTTGTCTGATTAAGACCCATAGAATGAGGGTTAGCTTCTGTTTCATTGCCACCTCAGTATTTTCTTATGCTAATATACCTCATTTCTCATTATGTTCTCCTTTTCACCATAGTTTTCTATTCTACAGTCCATTATAATAAAAATATTTTAAATTATTCATTCGTTGAATTTGTACTTCCTCATTTCCTATCAAGTACTAAGGTGTAAAAAGTGAGCTTTCATGATTGTCTTTTCCTTCTTCACTCCTGCCTTCACTTGCAGTGCTCTTTATTAATAACCTATTAAAATATGAAGCTAAAACTAGCTGAGTTATTTTTCTGAAAACTTTTCACTGCTCACATTCTCTTAGAGATTGCTCTTGTGTAAAGCTGGGGTAATTGTTTCATTGATTTGAAACTCCTGTAGAATTTGATGGAGGGCTATCTCCTATTCATAGGCTTCTTAAAAAGCAATTTGTGGGATTTAAAAGGGTAATGCCACTTTACTACATAATTCAGTTAGTTACATAATTTTTTTTTTGCATTCTCCTATGTTATTTAGAGTAATTTCTACAGAGTTTGCTTGCTTAATTTCTTTCAAACTTTTATTGGTTTCATCCTTATTATATTTGGTGAGAATTTCCCACGAGAAGAGGTTAAAAAACCCAATGAAACATAATTTGGAAAACAAAACAAAACCCTCTAGTTGTATACATTCTTTGTAGAAGAAATGTAGAACTGTGTCCGTAATTGGTAACATAATAAATTGATGTATCTGCCTGCATTCTCTTAGGCTTATGCTCTATTTGGGAAAAAATTTGAAATTACAAATGTTTTTCAAATTATAAAAAGCTGACTAAATGATTGAGTAAAACCTATTCTTAACTAAAAAAATCCATATTGTAACACTGAAGTGCCTGCACTATTTTTCTCTACTTCCCAAGCTTCAGATTTATGTCCCAATATTAAATGTGCTAGCGTATAAACAATACATACTTTATAAGATAAAACGTTATGTCAGAGTATGTGAAAGGCAGGAAAACAGCACAGACTGTAGCACTGTATCATTGGAATCACTTATCGTTTCATACACATTTCAATGTAAATGTAAATATAGAAAGTACCTTTTCTGAAAATGGTGAATTTTGTTGTCTGTTGCACTTTCTTCTGAAAGTCTGAAAGCGTGGCATGCAGTGTGTCATCCAACTTGAAGCTATTACTGACTTTTTAAAATGTAGTAAGAGCTTTGGATTACAGGTGGGGCACAAAGGAAAGCTTTATCGTACAGCTCCTCCACCCCTTGATACAAATACACTGCCTCTCCTGTAGTGCTAGCTTATATTGCACCTATGTACTGAGTTAAATCTCTGGAGCTGGAAGTGCAGTGCTTTCTGTTACAATATTTTGCATATATTTGTGCATTCCATCCAGGGATATCTGTGATGCAATAGTGCTTTTAATTAATCTAGGATATGGTCATACTTTAGATACCATTAATATAAAAGTGTGATTTATTTGGTCCTTCTTTGTTTTTAAAAGAGCTAATCTTGGGTGGTTGTAACTCTCTTTGCATCTTGGACACTGTGCAAAGTCAGCCATGTGCATGTAGGCTGAAGTAGAGTTCAGTATGCACAGAGTGACTGGTTTGAACTGCAACTATAGCTTTCCCATATCAGGTTTAGAATTTCCAAGGCAAACCTGAGTTCTGAGGTCCAAAGACTGAAGACTCCTCCAAGCTGTCAGGACATTTAGTGGGTTTTGATACCTTATAGAAGGATACCTGGTAGAGGAATACACATAAACTTCACATGTCTACCCTGTGTTTTCTGTTTATGTCAGAACTCCAAACCCTGTGCTTCTCAACACTTTTAACACAACATATAGGGGGTGTTTTAACATAAGTTACAGTCTCTTTAAGTAATAAGGTTGCACTTCATGGCCAATTAATCTGGGAGAAAAATTAATACATCTACAGAACACTTAATATGATAAAACTTTAAAAAAATCTATAGGTATAGGAGAACATTAAGATTTCTGAACATAGGAGTTACTGATTCAGTAGAAATGTAGAAGACTGGTTTGTATTGATCCTATAGGGAACAATCAAGCAAGTTCAATTTACCCACTTTCTCTAATGGAAAAGAAGGCGTTTGAACAAAAAGAAATGCAGTAATTGCAAGCTTACCGATAACTTAACATGGGAGACTAAAAGGAAAATGTGCCTGCATCTCTACTGGTTGAGGTTCTTTTGTCTCAGACTTTCCCCTTTGACAGGGTTTTCTTTCTGCCACCTATGGCTTACTCTCAATACTGCAGTACCACTGAGCATGTGTGCCATATTTTTCTACTTGTATTTTCAACCTCATTATTCTTGTGTGATTGGAGAAGCTAGAAATTGAAGTGGAAATCTCAAGGGACTGTAAAGTGAAAAGTCAGGCAGAGATGCTAAGGTTAACACTATAAGCTTTATATGCTTAATTACAAATTCAGTAGAGGTTTATAATTTACTTTACCAGTGCCAAAAGCTTCACTAGAAATGAGACTGTGACGAAGAAAAGTGTTCAGCAGAGTCTGTGAACCATAACTAAGGCCTGGTTATCTAGGGCAAATGTTGGAGAGAATGATCAGAGAGCTGGCATTGCACTGCAGGAATGAAATAGTGAATTTAAGTTGGTACTTCTGTGGAACTGTTGAAAAGAGCCTTTTAGGGGGTAGGGAGAAGGGAATGGTTTTCAAGACATTATGCTTTTTAGTTACTGTCACTTCCTTATTAGAGCCAGTGCCTAGGTACAAACAGTGGGATCAAGGTGAATAATGTTCTGTATCTGAGTACCAGGGATGAGACCGGATGATTTTCCCTGCTACAAAGATGCTCTGTTACTTTAGAGCCTCTGTTTTAAACCTGAACTCTCCAGAGCGTCCTCTACCACATTTGTAGCTGGCAGCTAATGAGCTCAATCTTACCTATTCAGATATGTTCATATCACCCTGGCCTGTCCCATTTCCCCCCTCACCTCAGGAATCCTGAGCTTTAATTATAAAAATGAAGGGGTACAGTGTGTTGAGGCCTGATGTGACAGAGCCTTTCCAAGTCTCAGCGAGCAAGTCATTCCAGTGTGTGTGCAAAGTCTTGCAGACAGACTGGCTCTGTTAGCTCTGATAACCACAGCATTTGCATTTTCACCCTCAACTGTTGATTTACTCCAGTGCTTTTACATCAGATAACTTATTTAAATAATACTAACAGACAGGTGAGGAGCAGTCACTAAGAAAGCTGTAATGGCTTAGGTGGGCTTGGGTGTTTTAAGGGAAGCAGATCTTAGCTAAAATCATTAATCACTGGATGCAAAAGAAGTGTATTGCCAGACAGTTTTCATTGTGTTACTTACTGTCTATTTTATCTATGGTAGATCTCTGGTATCTGTTAGCAACAGCAGATTTCCATTTTCCATTAGCACAGACTGTTACATACTGAAGCGCTTCTGAACAGAAAATGTCTTTCCAAAGTAATGAGTGGCATGAGTTTGGTATATGAGTTGGATTTCGGTTCCACTCCTAATACTAACACCGCTACTAGCTTTAACAGGAGCTTTAGTATATAGGCCGAAACAAAGGAGAGAAGATGTTTCTTCTCAATGGAGCAACACAGGTGACTTGAAGTCTTAGGCAATGTTCTGTGAACAGTTGTTGCAGAATTGTGTTAAGCAGTATGAGAAGTAATGGCCTTACTCATTCTCATTGCTGCTTGTCCTCAAAAATCAGCATTTCACCTGAATATTGCTGAGGTTACTATTAAGAAATGTTGCCCCAAAGAAGCAAATATGTTATCCAGCCCTATTTGGGGTTTGCCTTTAGTTATCTCTTAAGTAAAGTGCATTGTCCTTGGAGCTGTGGAGATCTAAACTTACTATTTTCCCCCCTCTAATTGATTTAAGCAAGCAAACTTAGATACATGAAATACTTTGAATGCTTCTGTTGCCAGTGCAGGCTTTCCCTACAAGTGTGTGAAGAGTATTAGCTGAAGCCTGTGGACTTGCTGAGAGATTTGTTTGTTCCCCTTATTTTCTGAGAATAGCTGACAATGATGTGCCAAGCAGGCAAATCCATATATCCAAAATCTGTGTTGTGTCTTCTTGGTGCCTGTATAGCAGCAGTGCTCATTCTTTTCTGCAGGTATTTAGCTGTGGCCTTATGTAGTGGCTCTGAGAGTGTTTCCATCCCAAGACCAGTCTGCAGGTTCCACCATCATTTCACAATCCTGACCTGTATCTTGTTCATGTAGTAGATGTGCTTCAGGCCATATGAGCTAGTAACAGAGTGGCCAGGAGTTGGTTGTTTATGTCAGCACAATTCATCTTCCTACAGCCCACTCCCTGTCTCTGGCTGAAAGCCCTACAAGACAAGAAAGGTGGCAGGAAATAATCTGCAGGTAGATGAATTGTCTTGATAGCTTAACCCTTGCCTGTACTCTCTAGGTGTGTTGCATGATCATACCCTGGGGATCATTAATTTCTTAGGCTCTTTGAACTTTCTGGATTGGTGGCAGTGTTGGGAAGATGATAGTGCTGCTGATGCTGGTGAGGGGAAGTGTGTTTTTTGCTGAACTCCTAATAGTATCCAAGGTAAGCTCAACAGAAGTAATGTGAATAGTGTCTGGTCTACTACCTATTAACGCATTGGATGGCTTGAGCATGCTGTCCGTGCTTTTGGTATTATTGTCATCAGTTTATCAAAACTGGTATGATTTTCTTTTAGAACCCTCAGCAAAACATCCAGAAGTATCTTGTGGTTTATATCACCTTCAAACTCTATCACAGTAGAGAGAGGCTCCTGCCCAACTCTAAGTTACTGCTGAATTAGAAAAGCTGTTACATTCTCAAGCATCTGTGAGCTCCTGAAGGTGCATAGAGATACTCTTGCCCCAAGTGACAGAGTAGGTAATTGCTTCGTGCTTTATAAACCTGTTGAATGGATGCCAAGGATGTTAGCTTTGCTGGCATGCCCTTTCCTTTTTTCACTTGGCTATTTATTTATTTATTAATTACTCCATGCTGCATAATGTGTATGCAGCTGGGACTGCTAGCCATTTTCCTTAGTTGTAGCTGTGAAATCAAGCTCTTTAATGGAAGTTTAAACTAAATTCTTCCCTTTCCATTGGCAAGTTTTAAAAATTTTTTCACTTAATGAAAAAAAGTTCTATGTGTGGAAAGGAAAACATTCTCCACACAAACATGCTGAATATATTTTTTATGGATCATCTATGGGTGGCTCAAATTATTATTTTTTTTAACACAGATACTTTGTTGATTTTTTTTTCAATATATAAAACATTTCAGGCCAATATTTGAGCATTTTATGGTTCATGTTCTGTAAAATTGGGTTTTACAGTAATTTACGTTGCAGTAGATACCACTTGCGCTTGTTGGTAGCGTCATATTGTGACTGATATGGTTTGCAGGCATATTAATTAGCTACCTGGTAACATATGTATCCTGTCAATGTTCTAAGTAACCTGGAAGAGAGTCTGCATTGACTGATTTATTATTTTTTCCTCTTATGTATTTAAACTACAACAGAAGGTGTGGGCTCATAGCAGTACATTCTGTATGAGTTTCTATGACCTGTGTTGTGCAATATGTCAAACAGGATTGCAGGATGATGCTTTTGGTTTTAACACCAAAAAAATCTGTTCTTGTAATAGAGCTTCTTCAGAAACTTACTCAACTCTTCCATTTGCTTTTGCAGAATTTCACAAATTAGGCTTGTATTACTCCATCCCGCTGTTTCTATATAAACTTTAAAAAGGCATATTCAAGCACAGACCGTGCTTTGAAAGGAGCGTTTGTATGCTTTTTGTACATTTGACAGCTGCCATGGTTAGTTATTGTCAGTATAACTCAGTTTCTGATATAATGAGCTATTTTTGAGAAAATTTGTTTGCTGCAGACCATGAGTAGGTGCATATGAGCTTGTGCACACACATGCATAGCAGCATATGCCAGCACATAGCCATTTTCACCCACATGTGCTCCCGTCCAGACACCCAGTTTTGATGAAAAATTCAGTGAACTGGTCTGTTACTTTATGCACATGTGTTTTGAAAGGAGTAGCATTGCTTTCTGTGTTTGGAAACTGTCTCTATATTACAGCAAGTGGCATTATGTGGGTCGTGAATGTTTCCACCAGCATTTGACATAATTTGTGTTATGGTTGATTCTCCATTACGCTGGATAAGAAGGGAACTGAAACACTCTGAAAAACCCAGATAATGTATTATTAAGGGGAGACACCTGAGTGACCACTATGTGCAGACAACTTACCCACCATACAGATACCTTTGTCCTGGAGCTGCTAATCCAATGCTGACTTCTGCAGAGCAGAGAGGAGGCCGGGGTTATTTGCTCAGAGCACCTGTGCAGCTAAGATCATAGAACCGTAGAATCATAGAATCAGTCAGGGTTGGAAGGGACCACAAGGATCATCTAGTTCCAACCCCCCTGCCATGGGCAGGGACACCTCACACTAGATCAGGCTGGCCAGAGACACATCCAGCCTGGCCTTAAACACCTCCAGGGATGGGGCCTCAACCACCTCCCTGGACAACCCATTCCAGGCTCTCACCACTCTCATGGTGAATGAACAACTTCTTCCTCACATCCAGCCTGAATCTCCCCACTTCCAGCTTTATTTCATTCCCCCTAGTCCTGTCACTCCCTGATATCCTAAAAAGTCCCTCCCCAGCTTTCTTGTAGCCCCCTTCAGATACTGGAAGGCCACAATAAGATCACCTCAGAGCCTTCTCTTCTCCAGACTGAACAGCCCCAGCAGATCTAGAAAGTGTTGCCTGAGCAGCTCATGTGGAGTCATGTCAGCTTGGGCTTGTCGTGCTAGCTCCAGGTGTCCTTCTGTGACTGGGTCCAGCAGGAGATAATGTCTTGTACTGTGCTTCGAGGGCACTTGTAGTTTGGGTCATGTGTTTAGCAGAGCACAAGAGTAGGGCTTGGAGATCAGGAGGCTGGGCCTGGCCTCCCAAAAAAACTCTTTGGGAGTGTCTGAATCTGCATCTGTTGATCTGAGATGGTTACATTTTCCTGGAATACTGAAAGTTTGGGTGAAGTTATTGAGTGGTGGACTAAGCACGAGCAGCTTTGGACTCAGAAAGCCTACATTGTTACTTGCACTAATGGAATTAGTCTGTTAAATTAGTAGATTTTAATGGTTTTTAAATTCAGTCACTGGAAGGAGAGATGCGATCTTGTGCACTAAAGGAATATATAGTACTTAAGATTGTGTTTTGGACTTTGTAGCATGTCTTTATTTCCAGAGCAGCTGTAAACAGGGCTTGTCTAAAAAACTGTGTGTAAATATTTTTAATGAAAATAACAAAACATTTTATTGCTTATAGATTTATTTAATCTAAATTTTATAATAGATTTTATAATAGATTTTGTACGTTTTTTAAAAAGAAGTAGTAACCTTTCCTCTCTCTTCCTTTAAATAAAATAAAATAAAATAAAAAAATATACACACAAAGAAAGATCTGGGTCAAAAAACTGATGCTGGAAACTAATTGGAACTTTGCTGCCTCAAAACTTTGATTTTAAAATGTTATTATTTTTTCCCCATAATATTTATGTGGCCTAAATTCTCCACCTGGACTAGATGCTACTGTTGGTATGATGCTGTGCATGAGTTCTGTGAAGGAAAATTGTCCAGTAAAAGACCACAATGATTTGCATTTCCTTAAAATAAAAATCTTGTGTTAGATCTCTTCCATGAGAATTGCTTTTGACCAGCCATGCTTACAAAACACAGAGGAAAAAATATTAGGTACTCGCAGGAAGAATTTCTCAGGCATTCTCTGCCTGCAAGGAAAGGTGAAGTCATTGTATAAAACAGTGCACAATTTCCCTATTTTTAGTCTCTCTCTTGCACTTCAAAGGCTTGTAGACATTACATCTTTGACACTTCAGATACTCCCAGCAAACACAGGCTCTTCTGGAGAGCATTCACTCAGAGATAACTGCTCAGGATTCTAGCAGTATTGTTCAGTGGAACCAGGTTACAATTTTATCTGAAATTCAATTTCACATCATTTCTCCATATACATATTATGGATCATTCCACTGTATTGGTTAATTTTGGTCTAGTGATGTAATTGTAATTCTGGAAGCATAAATTAGTGTCATCCTCAAAAAGAGCTAAAGTGATATTTTTAATTGGTTATTCCATTTAGATGTAATGTAATTTCAGATACTTGTAGAATTATAGTGTTAAGGTTTAATATGATAGATGCTGTAAGTGGATAGATTAAATGCTTAATAAAAATTTGTATTGAGACAGGCTTTTCTTATTTTTATTTTGGTCTGAGGAGGGGAAAATCAGGCTTATGCCTGAAGATTCCTCAAAATACTGATATTACTACTTCACCAATCATTTAAATATAAATCACAGAGTATTTTAAAATTTGAAAAACAGAAAGAGTAATACAAACAGATTAAATAATTTTCTTTTCTTTTCACTCTTTCCTATCATGGGATGTATTCTGTGAGCTCTCAATATCCATTGTGGTAGAATCCCATATAGTTAGCATAAGAAGTACAAGTTGTCAATCCTGCCTCAGATTCCAACTCAAGTTAATGAAACGGACAATTTTAAAAATAAAAATAGAAGTGAAGAAGCAGCTAATGATGTGCATTCCCTCTGTTAGTTTCCCTTGTTCCCTTTCTATAGCACATTTGATTGCACTGTCCCTCAAGCATGATATGAGAAGAGGAATAATTGCCAACAAGAGACTAGAGGACCTGAAAGCACTGCATGGTGACTAGGAGAGCCAAGGGCAGGGAAGTGACTTCAGTATTTTCTTTGTGTGGTTTCTGTTAAGCAGAGTTCTGCTTAGGAGGCTGCTGTGCTCCCGACAGCTCCCAGGAATCTGCTCATTCTCATCCTAAATTTATTTCTGTAGTTACAAATCCAAGAGGAAAAGTAAAGCTACTAATTGAATGTGAAGGCTTTCTGAGTCGGCTCATAGGGCTGCTGAGCATCTACTTACAGGCTGTAAGTAGGAATGAGCTTTCTGTTTACAAACAGTGCATTTGGCTCGGCTGTGAAAATGCTGCCCATTAAAAGAACAAACCAAACCAAACCAACAAACCCCCAAACAACAAAAAAGTAAACCCCACCCCCCAAAAAAAAAAAAAAACAAAAAAAAACTAAACAAAGCCAGGTTGAAAATGTACTGCCATGACTTACTTGAAACATTCAATGGTATGTAATCCATGGAGGCGACACTGGGGCTTCACCCAGTAGGTTATGCTGCTGTCTGAACTTTCTGTGCATGTTCCATAGGCACATTATCAAGGGAAAAGATGAAGAATTTGTTTTAGTCTTAAGAGCAGCAACAGTTTTAGTGTTTCAAGATGTACTGTCTGGAAGCCCTGAACAGTGCAGGTAGTATTTTCAGAGTTAAAGCAACTGGCTTGAAAGGATAACACTGCACAAGTGGGAATGAGAAGAAAAATAAATAAATAAATAGAATTTAAAATTAAAAAGCCCAAACAACTCTGATTATAATGTTTAAGACTCCTTTTTTACTTCATTGAAAGTCCCCTGGCAGTCAGTGCCTACTGCTAAGCCCTGTGTCCTACTGCGGGGACAGTGGACTGGTGGGTGCTGGTGGTGAGTGACTTTGCAGGGCAGCTGCCCCTGCCCCCTTCTTCCCTGTCCTTTCCTACCCCCTTCTAGCAGCAACTGTTTTCTTCCTACTTTTGGGCAAAAAGAGGCAGTGTTCAGTTCTGAGGCAGACATTCCCTGTCCACCAGCCGAGATCATGCTGAATTGATCTGAATGGAAAAAAATGTGGCATTTTCATGTTTATAAAGTTTGTCCTTCTATTTTCAGGCATATGTTAGCAAATCCTTAAAACCTCCTGTTACCCCATGACCGTAGTATGGCTAGGCACAGGTCTGAGCAGTGACAGGCAATTGCCTCTGTTGTTCAAATGTTAGTATGAGTGTTTGGCACTCTATCAGAGAAGTCCTAGATGCAGTAGCTCACAGGTTAGCAAAAACCAGAGATCATTGCTATAGGCTGTGCTTGGGATACACTTCTAAGGGCTGAAAATATTTAGCTGAATGTTGCACGAAGTGAAATTGAGGCCAAAATGCCCATTTTATGTACAGGTGCAGGCATAGAAGTATGTTTCAGTTACCTAAATGGCAAATGATGCTGAAAGACTTGTAGGTGCTGCACCTTGTGCATATACAGCAGGAGAGGACTTTTGCTCTGATCTTTGCCTGATTTGACTCAGGTTGAAGTCTCTGGTGAAAGTCTTTTTATCTTTGTTGTGGAAACAAACTTGTATCATGTTGTTCTTCCCAATTCGGGGACCATTGGGTGACAAATGAAGGCACGAACCCTATTGCCATATAGCAACAAGATTCCAGAAATGCAGAGCACAGAATCTCAGAAGTCCTCCCAGAAATCCTTTATTGTAGCATTGTAGAATCCCCAGCATTACAGTCTCAGAGTCCCACTTACAGCAGAAGTCCCAGAAGCCCTTAACAGACAAAGCAGCTAACAGAGGTCCTGAGCATATCCCTCGCAGCATCCCTACACCAAAGCCCTTGCCAGATGAAGCAGCAAACAGAAGCAGAAGTCCCTAGCAGAGCCCTAAATGAAGCCATTCCTACCTAAGTCCCTAACTTGAGAGAGAGTCCCTATTGCTCAGAGTGGCTGTTTATATATTCATTGTTATCGATTGCCTGACCAGTAATATCCAACCATATATATAGACTAAAATCTTTTCCCAATGAGAGGTGCCAGCATGTCAAGGAGGTGGCTTCTGCAGCACGTTCCAATCCAAGGGTGCCAATGTGAGGATGTTGTTCTTGGCACACATGGAATGTTGTTTTGCTCTATGCATCATGCTAAGGAATAGGTCAGCTAAGGAATCGGTCAGCTAAGGAATCATGCACTCTGCACGCCCTCAAAGCAGCGGCTGCAACATCTCCTCTTTCTTTGTTTTTCAGAACACCTTGGACAATTAAAAACTAAAAATTCATAATATAGACACAAGCAACAAAGTTATTGCTATCCCTACAGCTATAAAAATCCACCCTCTTAAATTTAAGCCACTAAGCCATTTTTTTATATTTAACCATTTGAGATTATTACTTAACTCTGATATTCTGGTGAGTTAATGAACAAACCCATGTGAGTATGTTCCCTAATCACACAATAATTAAGCAATCATGGCATTCAGTCCAAATTCAGATGTCTCCTGGTTTCGTTTACATGCGATCAGCCTCAGATCAATTCCATCAGTCTCAGTTCAGCGTGGCAGTCATTGTGATCAGTCTTAGGTCAGTTGACTTTCGGCTTTGGGTTACTGCTGTCATTGCAGTTAGCCCTCACTCAGCTGTGGTGTTGTTACTGGTATTTTGCCCATGTGTTGATTCCTGTGTTGTCAGAAGAGATGTTTGCAGTACTGAGTTGTAGACCAGCTCACGGCATGGATTGACTTTTCTTGCTGGCATCTCTGAAAACCTATAGGTGATTAAAAAAAAACCACAGATCCTTTCCTACGCTAACAAATCTACTTGCCCTTTTCTAGGCTAAATCTCTCTCTATGTGATGTAGCAGAAAATTCCCTCTCCCCCCCTTTTTAATTTTTTTTAAAAAAAATTAATTTTTATTTTTAAAATAATCCTTACTTAAAGCACTATCATGAATACAAAGAAAAGGCTAAAAATATTCTGTAATACCCTTATTCTAAACTCTTGACTTATGCTATGACTAGAAATCTATGTTAAACTAAAAAACCAGTGCTAGAATCATACCATTGAATTAACCTCTGGAAAAGAAAACAAAAAAATTCTGTAGTACATAGCGTGCTTTTGAAATGCTGTGGCACACAGAAAAAATCCTAAATTATACAACCTGTGAACTTACAACAACCTTATTCTATTTAAAAATAGTCCAAACCTATTCTAATTCTCCTATCACAAAGCTTTTTATTCATGTACAACTATCATTACTATTTTGCTATTGTCAATTGCTATAATCCTTACTTATATTAATCTAACTTCAATCACTATCACCATTGTCTATTCTTATTATCTATTCTTATTAATTACAATAATCCTATATTGCACCATTCTAACCTGTAGTATTCTATTACTTATGTACTATTACTTATATTATTTATTATTTATTTAGTATTCATATTTTATTATAATGAACTACAACTTATGCTATAATATAATTACTTAATATTCATAATATTTTATTATAATTAACTACTTATAATATTCCATTGTGATTGTTCATTAACATAATTTATTATAATTATCAAATATTTATCAAAATCACTCATTGTTTATTATTCCTACTGTTAAAACTTACCTACTACAGACATTGAAAAAGCAAATCCATTCTTTATCCATTCTGTGGATAAAGAATTGGCTTGATGGCCACACCCAAAGAGTGGCTGCCAATGGGTCCATGTCCAAGTGGAGGCCAGCAACAAGTAGAGTTCCTCAGGGGTCAGTGCTGGGACAAGTCTTGTTCGACATCTTTGTTGGTGACGTGGACAGTGGCATTGAGTGCACCCTCAGCAAGTTTGCTGATGGCACCAAGCTGTGTGGTACAGCAGACACACTGGAGGGAAGGGATGCCATCCAGAGGGACCTTAACAGGCTGGAGAGGTGGGCACAAGCCAACCTCATGAGGTTCACCAAGACCAAGTGCAAGGTCCTGCATCTGGGTTGGGCAAATCCCAAGCACTGATATAGATTGGGCAGTGACTGGCTTGAGAGCAGCCCTGAAGAAAAGGACTTGGGGGTGCTGGTGGATGAGAAGCTCAACATGAGCCAGCAGTGTGCACTTGCAGCCCAGAAAGCCAATCACATCCTGGGCTGCATCAAGAGAAGCATAGCCAGCAGGTCGAGAGAGGTGATTCTCCCCCTCTACTCTGCTCTGGTGAGACCCCACCCGGAGTCTGGCATCTGTAGGGGCCACTGGAAGGGCATCCAGTTCTGGAGCCCCTATCACAGGAAAGATCTGGATGTGCTGGAATGTGTCCAGAGAAGGGCCATGAGGATGATCAGAGGGCTGAAGCACCTCTCCTATGAGGACAGATTGAGAGAGTTTGGGCTATTCTGTCTGGAGAAGAGAACGCTCCAAGAAGACCTTGTTGTGATCTTCCAGTATCTGAAGGGGGCCTACAAGAAAGCTGGGGAGGGACTTTTCAGGGTGTTAGGTAATGATAGAACTAGGGGGAATGGAACAAAACTAGAAATGGGTAGATTCAGATTGGATGTTAGGAAGAAATTCTTCACCATAAAGGTGGTGAGACACTGGAAGAGGTTGCCCAGGGAGGTTTTTAAGGCCAGGCTGGATGTGGCTCTGAGCAACTTGATCTGGGGTGAGGTGTCTCTGCCCATGGCAGTGGGGTTGGAACTAGATGATCCTTGAGGTCCCTTCCAGCCCTAGCAATTCTATGATTCTATAATCAAAACCCAACTCCAAGTCATTATCCATAACAGGTCTGCACCTACAAAATGTTAAAATATCGTTTGTAACTACTAAACAAACCATGGTCGCTTTAAAACCCAAAAGTGGTTCCTGCAAACTGTGAAAAACTGCAAGCCAGGAGAAGAGACAGGGAGAGAAGGGGGAGAGAAGGGGGGGGGAGAAGTGGGAAAGAGGGGGGGGAGAAGGGGGAAAGAAGGGGGAGGGAGAAAAGGAGGAATGCCATCCTGCGAACAGATGATAGCAGCCTCCTTCGATGTCCTTGGCTTCAAAGCCCCTCCTCCACCAGTCTCCTTTGCAAAAATAGGCTAGTGTCCCTTCAAGACAAGCACAGTAGAAGCAGGGGAGCAGAAGAGATTTGAACCCTGGAATTCTTTGTAGTTGCCAGCCAGGATACTTATCTGTGCTTCTGCCTGCTAATAGTGTTAGAAACTATAAATCTTCAGCACACAGGGAAATCTTGTAAACTTAAGGAAGCTTGCAGCAGTTGTATTAACAGTGCTTTGTCCTGAGAAATTCCTATGCTGTCTTTAGAAAAGATGTGAAAAAAAATATAGTAGGCTTAAGAACAGCAGAGTAAATCATTTTCCAAGTACGAATAATTTCTTCCGGTACGTCATCTCTTAATTAACTACAGCTTCTTCCCAGCATTGTCCATAGAGTACTATCAGTTGCTGAAAATGAAGCTTTTTGCCCTCTAATAGCAGGCAACCCCATGCTAATTGAAAAATATTTGCTGTGGCTGCTCACCTTCTTGTTTAGCAGAGGTGATGAAAGATGCAACCCTGCTTCAGTCTCAGCCACAGATTCATCACTGGATAATTTGTCTTCAAATCCACTGAGCCATGTTGAGGCACCAGATGACACCTCTTGAAGTCTTCCAGTCATCCATCTGCATTTGGGCACTGTCATTCTTTTTCCCAATTCGAGGGCCATTGGGTGAAAAATGCCATGTAGCAACAAGATTCCAGAAATATGGAGAGCAGAGAATCTCAGAAGTCCTTTATTGCAGCATTGTAGAATTCCCAGCATTACAGAGTCTCAGAGTCCCACTTACAGAAGAAGTCCCAGAAGCCCTTAAAAGACAAAGCAGCTAACAGAGGTCCTGAGCATATCCCTCGCAGCATCCCTACACCGAAGCCCTTGCCAGATGAAGTAGTGAACAGAAGCAGAAGTCCCTAGCATGGCCTAAACGAAGCCATTCCTACCAAAGTCCCTAACCTGAGAGAGAGTCACTATTGTTCAGAGTGGCTCTTTTATACTCTTTGTTATCAATCCCTTAACCACTAAAATCCAACTACATATATAAACTAAAATCTTTTCCCAATGAGAGGTGCCAGCACATCAAGGAGGTGGCTTCTGCAGCACGTTCCAATCCAAGGGTGCCAATGTGAGGATGTTGTTCTTGGCACACATGGAATGTTATTGCTTTGCTCTTTGCAGCATGCTAAGGAATTGGTCAGCTAAGGAATCATGCACTCTGCACGCATCCAGCAGCTGCCCTCAGAACAGTGGCTGCAACAGTATCACAACCAAAAGATTCAAACAAACTATCACCTTTGTTGGACACATTTGTTATTAGAAGATTATTATTATATTTTAAATTCCAAAGGATTGTGTGTGTGTTCTTCAAAGGCAGGACAAGCACATCAAATGGTGGTGAACGCTGATGCTCAGTAAAACATCTGAAACAGTGTTTGGCTGAAAAAATGGTTTGCTTAAAAGATAAGTGCTGGATTCCTAAAGGTTTGTCTTTATTTACCTAAAGCAGAAAATTAAAAGGGCATATAAGGGTGTCTTAAGCATTTTTTTGGGGAAAAAAAAAAGCCATCGTTTCCATATTCAGTGCCTGCCACTTTTTACCTCTTGTGGATCTGAAAATGATGATTATGTTTTCTGTGTGTCTTGACAGTGCAATGAGTGCATAATAAGACAATTAAGAAAGGTTTCAACCAAATCTTTCACTGTGGTGAGAGTGGTCATGTGTCTGGACTCTTTGCTACTACCAAGAGGTGGACAAACTGGGAAGTGGACAGAGAAGAGTGGTGTGAAGGATCATATCTACAAAATAAAATCTCTAGTGGTACAATGAAAGAAACAGGGCTGTTGAAAGTGGAGGCTGAGAAAGGATCCGATAGTGGTCGAGAAAAGTAGAAGGTAATTTTTCCACCAGGTTTTTGATAAATGGGGCAAATTATAGCAAGGATGCCTCAGAATAGACATTTGCAAAACTTTCTATATTGTAAGGATAATGGAGCACTGAGGTAGATGGCCGAGGAAAGTTGTAGAGTTGCCTTTATAGGATGTCTTTAAATAGAGTGGGAAAGCATTTGTCAAAAGCAGCATAGGCACAATCAGCTCTGATTGGAAAACTTGGATCTATCACTACTGAGAATAAAACTTTTTGAGCTAAGTTTTCACAATGCAAAATAAATAGATTCTATCCACTGAAACTGTTGGTCATGTAAAGAAGTGACTGGAATAGGAAGATATAAATGAAGGAAACGTGCTTAAGAATAACATTATTGAAGTTTTTATATGGCTTTCAGTAGTTTGACACTGTGGCTGTCTACAAAGAATTATTTAGATGATGGAGATAATTGCAAATGGAATTTTCTGCAAACTTTTGGCAAATCTACTCATTCACTGTGAGTAGATTTTGCTGCTGAAATATTTTTCCCTGTGCAAAGGGAGTTTATGATGAAAGATTTCTGTTTGAAGGACTTTCTGCAGAGGTCCTTCTCTTTTTCTGTGTTTTCTGACAGTGAATTGACTGTGGATGCAATATGCATTAGAATTTCAGCACATAAGTCATTTTGGATCATGCAGGTAATGTCAGCTCTAGAGGAGAGCAGGGTGCTCAACAATGAATTGCATTTTGGCACTGTAATGGTTTAGCACAGGGGCTAAATTCCCTGCTCTCCCAGCACAAAAGTGAGGGGAAGAGTAACACACACAATTCAGGACTGAGATAAGGAGATAAGAGTTTAATATAACATGAGATATCATGAGCACAATGCGTAATCTAATGATACAATACATGATTACCTTAGCTAAGCCTATTTGCAGAAGTAGCATGGTGAAATTCAGGGGAAAAAAACAAACAGCGTAAACTAGAAAACCAAACCCAGACTCCCACTCTTTCTGCTGCCCTGTCTGCAGAAAAGAGAACACACCCAAGAAGCTGGAACCCAAAAGCAGCAACGGGAACAGGAAGCCTCCCATGTTGCAGTCTGAACTTCAAACCCCATGATACTTTGTTCCAGTTACCAGTTTCATTTTTGAAGCTGGCATGACTGCAGCATGGCACGAATAACAGCAGCAGGTTTGACTCAGTCCATGACAGACATGCTTTCAGTACTCCTTCATGGTTTCTTTTTCAGTCAGTTGCCTCTATGTGCCTAATATTATTTATAAATCACATCACTACACTTATTGTTCTTGTCTCCTTCTTCTTGTTCACAGTGTAGGAGACTCATTGTCGCTGGTGTACCAGATGCCCTGGTATCCACTTTTCCTACATGTATGCTGAATACTGCTTGATTATAGCAATATTGCCTGCAGTCCAAACCTCAACAGGACTGGACTAGGCTGTGGGAAGAGATGTACTAGGTGAAGAAGACCTCTATGGTTAGTTCTAAACTTTTGAAGTTACAGAAAGTTCACTTGAAAGTTTATTGGTTAGTTATCAGGTAAAAATCAGTGATTATGTCTGTTCCTGTTCCTGGTGGATGCACTTATGAGTGGATATTTGCTTGTCTAATCACAAAACGTAAATATTTTACATCTTCATGTGAGCATACATTTGATTAAGGAGCCAATATGGAAGAAAAAATAATTTTGAGTCAGAAAAAGAAAATTACTTTCTTGGAAGAGAGGTGTTTTAGAAAAAGTATTATAAAGGACAGCAGATACTTACAGGTCCTTCTGTAGTTGAGGTTGTGGAGGAAACCTCCATGTGCAACTAAGAAGAAAAGTGACAGCCTTGTGGTTTTCTGCAAGTCTCTGGAGGAGGACTATCAGTTGTATACTGTAGTAATGAAGGATATTCTTGCCAAACTAGCTACTGAAATTCTCAATTTGTGGAGAAGCTGAACTCATACAGGTGTGAGCTTAAAGTAGGAACCTAACTAATACTCAGTACTCAATATTGAGATGAGCTTGATATCTTTTAGAAAAGATTATATCTCTTCACAGACTGTATAGCAGTGAGAGGTATGATTTGTTTGGGCAGCTAAATCAGGTTCACATAGTTCAGCATTTATGTGTACCCCTAATTGTTTTCTGTTCACTTCCACTCCTTGGAGGTGACATAGATGTGAATTTATGTGCAGAGCTGGGAAGAGAAAAGCAAATTACTGCATCAGCATTAGACACTAGTTATTTGTCATTGATGTCAGAACTACCCTTCTAAAAGGAGCCTAACTGACTTTTGCTCTTGGGCTTCCTTCTGGGTTAAGCCACATCTGTGCTGCCTGAGGGATGCTCCAGGGCCCTCTTCTAGTTATATATAAAGCCCTTGCCCAAACAGCACTTTTACCTTTTCAAGTCTGGACATCGTAGTGAATCATGTAGATGTGATTAATTCACTAACAGACCAATCAACGTACAAGCTAGACTCAGTCATACCATGTAAGGCATTCCCTAATGAAAATATAACCAGTTTTAATGAAAACTTTCAAATAACGTTCTCCACAGATTATAGTTAGAATAATTGCTTCTAAATCAGTGCCTTCAGTAATTGCTGCTACATTACATGTTGTTAAGATTGATTTATTTTCCTACATTCTCTTCAAAAATAAATTACTTTATCACAGGATCACAGGATGTTAGTGATTGGAAGGGACCCCCAGAGATCGTCGAGTCCAACCCCCCTGCCAGAGCAGGACCACATAACCACATAATCTAGTGCAGGTCACACAGGAACGCATCCAGATGGGTCATGAAAGTCTCCAGAGAAGGAGACTCCATGACGTCCATGGAGAGCCTGTTCCAATGCTCTGTGACCCTCACAGTAAAGAAGTTCTTTCTCACGTTGAGGCAGAACATCCTGTGCTGTAGTTTATATCCACTGCCTCTTGTCCTGTTACAAGGCGCTACTGAGAAGAGCCTATCCCCTCCCTCTTGACACCCAGCCCTCAGTTATTTATAAACATTTATTAAATCCCCTCTCAGTCTTCTCTCCAGACTAAAAAGCCCCAGGTCTCTCAGCCTCTCCTCACAGGACATGTGCTCCAGTCCCTTAATCGTCCTCATAGTCCTCTGTTGAACTCTCTCAAGTAGATCCCTGTCCCTCCTGAACTGGGGAGCCCAAACCTGGATGCAGTATTCCAGGTGAGGTCTCACTGGGGTAGAGTAGAGGGGGAGGAGAACCTCCCTTGATCTGCTGGACACACTCCTCTTAATGCACCCCAGGATCCCATTGGCCTTCTTGGCCACAAAAGCACATTGCTATCCCATGGATAACTTGTTATCCACCAGGACTTCCAGGTCTTTCTCCATGGGGCTGGTCTCTCTCCTCCCAGTCTGGATTGCTACAGTTTATTATTCCTTCCCAGACGCAGGACTCTGCACTTACCCTTTTTGAACCTCATTAGGGTCCTCCTTGCCCAGCTGTCCAGTCTGTTCAAGTCTTGCTGAATCACTGCACAGCATTCAGCTGTATCAGCCAAGCCTCCCAGTTTGGTATTGTCAGCAAACTTGCTGAGCAGACAGTCTGTCCCCTCATCAATGTCATTGATGAAGATGTTGAACAGGACTGGACCCAGCACTGATCCCTGGGGGACTCCACCAGTTACAGCTCTCCAGCTGGACTTGGCATCATTGATCACCACTCTTTGCACTCTATTTTGTAACCAGTTCCTAATCCATCTTACTGTTTTATCCCACACTTCCTGAGCTTACTCACAAGGATGTTATGGGAGACATTGTCAAAAGCCTTACTAAGGTCCAGGTAGACTACATCCACTGGTCTCCCTGCATCTACCCATTCAGTTACAGCATCACAGAATGCTATCAGATTAGTCAAGCATGATTTCCTCTTGGTAAATCCATGCTGACTACTCCTGGTAATCTTCTTCTCTTCCCAAGCGCCTAGAGATACAATTATATCATAGTCATGCAGCCTAATGCAGATCTCCAACCCCTCCTGCTTATTCCCCATGCTCTCTGCATTGGTGTATAAGCATTTCAGAGAGGGAGTTAATCCATTAGTTTTCACTCTTGCCATCTGACCATTCCTGGCCACCTCCATGGCCGCCAACCTACTAGTGAGTCCTGCATGTGCTGAATGTTCCCTTGTTTGCTATTACTACCAAATGACCCCCTGGCTTATCTCTGTGAGACTTTGACTGTGTTGTGGTGTCCCCAGTATGCTGCAGGGCAACAGGCTGAAGGCCCTTACTAGCCCCCCATCCCTCCCACCCGGTGTGTTGTTCCTCAGCCTGTCACATGAATACCTGGTGATATCATTATCCCCCTTCTCTTTCACACCTACTTGATCATTCCCAGGTTCTCCTGTGAGTCCTAACTCATCAATAGCTCTTGTGTCTTTCCCAATACATGGCTCATTGTCCCCTACCTCCCCTGAGAGTAGTGGAGCTGGCACACCACCCCACAAACGTCCCAGGCTTGTTTCCATCAAGGCTGTTTTTCCCCCTTTCCCCCTTTGAATCTAGTTTAAACCTTCTCCCTGTTTGAGAGAGATGCACCTCATCTGCTGCCAGCAGACCTGTCATCTTGTGAAGTGATCCAATGTCAAAAAAACCAAAGTCCTGCTGGAGGCACCAGGCTCAAAGCCAAGAATTGATCTGGTGACCTCCTCAGTCTTTCTGGGTTGGTCAGTTTCGGATGTTATAATTTCCCTCAGATCCTGCCAATTAAAAAAAAAAGAAAAAAGATGGAATACAAGTGTTGTTTTGCAAGTGACAGCTAGATATCTTGCATTGCCTTAGGTTGCATTTCTATTTGTTGTCCTAATTTCTTTTGAATACAGTTTCACATTTCTCTTTCTTTTCACCTCTTTTATCTTTCAGGGGGATTGTCAACAGAAAATTCTAACCTAATTATTTGTGAATCATGTTTTTGCCATGGCATGCCTTTCTTGCCACAAAGCTCTTTGATAGGCTCCCTGTGGTATTTCTGGCTGACACATTCCTAGCCCTGCAGAGTTCCTATACACATCCTAGTCATATTATTGAGGAGAAGGTGCAAAAGCCTTTCATTAAAAGACCCTTAATATCCATATGTGTTAGCTTTTATGTGGCTTGACCAGTAAACATGGAATACCACCTATAGCCCCATGTAATACAAAATATCATAGGTCTGCTATGGGCTGTGGCTTAGAACATCATGTCTGAGTAGCCAGATGGTGGGCACACTGTTGCAGCACTGCCATGACTTACTAGGTATTGCTGAGGTCATGCCTGCCAATTCTGAACTGTGTTTTTATGAAGCAAAAACTTCATCAGCTAATCAACTAAAGGATGCAGTAGGCAGGGCCAAAGTAGTGTCACATGCTGAGTTCCTGCAGAAAAAGGTGTATGCTGGCATGTCACCAGGTGATGGAGAGTTGGTGTGTTAAGCAGCAATTGTTGCAGAACAGAAATAACTTCTGGATAATGTTCATACTTGTTTATTTCACTATTCTTTTAATTATGAGCGGCTTGCAGAAATTCAGTGGGGGCCCGTCATGAGCACACCTTCTGACTGCTACTACAGTACTATGTGCTTCATTTGATCTAGGACTCTAGAATGTGTTAAGCTGTGAACAGCACTTCACTACCTTTCTTATTCTTGTTTCTTAAGGTTTAACCTTCATTATTTGATATTCTAGTTCAAAATAGAGTTTTTGGAAACTAATTACCCAGAATTTTGATACAAATGTTGAAAAGGAGCTGTGAACATTAGATGGAATAAAAATCTTAATTTTGGAAAAAAAATAATAAAAAAAGAAGAAGAAAACAAAACAACCAACCACAAAGCCCACAGCTCTGTGTCAAAGGGATTTCTGCAACTACTGCCAACTGCAATAGAACAATTGCTAGAATACATACAGTTTGCCACCTCATACTTGTAGACAACTCCAGTCAAATTGGAGTAAAACTTTGCAGAGCCCAAAGGTAGGACCTAAACCAAAACCTTGGGAAATGTTTTTGTAGACTTTCATGTGAAAGACAAAATGTGGCATATCTGAAAGTAAGTTGGAGGTTATGGACAGTGAGCACAGGCACAGGATATGTCACTAACATAGAATCGTATAACAGTTTTAATTGGAAGTGACCTTTAAGGTCATCCACCCCAACTGTTAACCTAGCACTGCCATGTCACTACTAAACCATATCCCTAAGCACTACACCTAAAGGTCTTTTAAATACATCCACCACCTTCCTGGGCAGCCTGTTCCAGTGCTCAACAACCCTTTTTGGGAAGAAATTTTTCCCAATAACCAAACTAAACCTCCTCTTGTGTTATCCCTTGTTATCTGGGAGAACAGACTGCCCCCACCCCTGCACTACAACCTCCTTTCGGTTAGTTGTGAAGAGTGACATCTTCCCTCAGCCTCGTTTTTTCCAGGCTAAACAACTCAAATTCCCTCAGCTGCTCCTCATAAGACTTGTGCTGTAGGCCCTATACCAGGTTCATTGCCTTTCTTTGGACACATGCTTGAGTACCTAAATGTCTTTTTTTTTTATTGAGGGGTCTAAAACTGAATGCAGTATTCGAAGTGTGCCCTCACCAGTGCTGAGTACAGGGGGACAATCATATTTGTACTCCTGCTGGCTACACTATTTCTGATAAATGCCAGGATGCTGTTTGCCTTCTTGGCCACCTAAGCACACTGCTGGCTCATATTAAGCCAGCTATTTACCAGTACCCCCAAGTCATTTTCTGTGAAGCATCATTCCAGTTACTCTTTGGCAAGCCATGTGTTACATGGGATTGTTGTGACCCAGGATGCAGCCCCTGGCATTGTTGAACCTTGTACCACTGGCCTTGTAATATAAATGGGCAGAGCAATCAGGTTTCTGCTAGAGGAAGAAATGTTATGCCAGCAGAAGAGAATTTTTGGTTGATCTTTCAACTCAATATTCAATTGTGATTTAAACAGTAGAAGTGCCAGTGTCAAGTCCTTCACGCTGGACTAGTCAAGGTCCTCTGAACTTTATAATCTTCCTATCATACTCTGTCATAATACCTGGGAAAGGATCTGTTGACCTGTCAGTTAAATTTGGACCCAGTAAGTCTATCCTTAGATAGTGCTTTATTATTTCATCCGTGTCAGAGACTGTCATTTTAGCGGCTATGGATACCTGTGGACAAGATACAGCTTCCATACTCTTAGCCAAAGCTGCTCTGTAAGAACGGATGTTGTTTTTCTGGTGTTTTCCATTTCCACCAGGGCTGGCTGCTCAACAGATGAATATTTATGTTAGCATCTCCTATCTTTCCAGGCTTGTGATTTACCTTCTTTTGCTACTTTAGATGAAGAGGTCTCTGCGTAAGCTTTATTTATGTAGGAGTGGACTGAGGCTGTGGGAGGAATGGGACAGGATGATCCTTTGCCTTCGCACCCTGAAGGAGAAAAGTCGATTCACATTCCCTGCTCCCTCTTTATGTCTCCAAGGGTACAAAGCATCCCAGCAGGTGGAGAAAGGGATAAGGATATGTTCTTCACTCACTCACTCGACATATGCTGTAGCCACTGAGAAGGATTGATTCTGTGGGAGGTAAGATATATCCCATGAATATGTGCTGTACCCACTCCCCAGTTCTTGCCTCTATAGCCATATCCCGAGTGTGATTCAGAGCAATCTCCTTAGCATTTTGGAGCTTTTAATCATATGAGCCAAAGCCACTGATACCATCACCGAATCCTTATTGTTTCAGTGAGACAGTGCCTTACTGAATACTCAAAATCAGTATTTTTATTAAATACTTGCTGATTATTAAGAGCATTAATTGCAACAGGGTGAGAGAATCCTCTCTTGAACATGTAAGTCACCTTGGGATGGGATGATTACATTAAGGACTGAGGAGGTCATCCTGAAGACGCACCTGATATGTCGTGTCTGCCCACTGAGACAGCAGCTGCCCCGGGGGTGTGGTACAGAGTGGAAGGCAAAGAGGGGCAGAGGCCACTTGGAGCTGACCCCTGCAGACGCACAGAAGACCCTCTGGAAATCCACTTATGCATGGTTGATATAAGCCAAGCGGAGTTGTGATAAATGACCAGTATAAAAATCCCTGAGTTATGCCTGCTTAAGCAGAGAGAAAAATATCACTGGAAACACTACAAGCTGGAGAGACGCCACCCAGGACATCACTAGCTGAAGGGATGTCAGCAACACCCTCCTCAGACGTCACTGCCTGCCTCCCTGCCAAAGACAGAAAAGAACCCTGGGGTGGTAATTATCTCTTTCCACCTCTCCTGCTCTTTCTCCATTCTATCTCTCCTGCTCTCTCCCTTTTCTTTCTTTCTTTCTCTGTTTTGTTTCTCTCTCTTTAAAAAATAGTCCCATTGTGATATATGACCTCATCTGTGTCTTAATTTCACTCATGGGGATGTTCAAAAAAGAACTGCATCACCTTCCCAGCCTTCAGATTGAGACACAGGGCATTGCTGTTATTTTACAAAAATCAAGTTTTTTTTCACAGCAAACAGTTACAGAAGGTGCTCATGGTGACACAGCCATTGCATTTCTAAAAATAAAGTAGGGCAAGTAGTGAGACATAATAACCTTTTATTGGAACTAAGTATACAGCACTGAAGCATTGAAAATACTGTACCTGGAAAGAAAATTGATTCCTAAATACCAGCCTATGAATTATCTCCAATGTATTGGCTTGAGAATAGTATATTGTTAATAGTATGTAAGCCATATTTTAAGTATTCAGATGCTTAACATATGGTAGCTTTAGAGAATACTGAAACCATGTAGAAACCATTCAAAATTAGGACTTTTTATTACTGCAAAAGTGAATGCTGTACTAAATCTTAAAAGAGAGAGAGCAATTAATTATTATTATTATTATTAAAAAAAAAGAAAGAGAAGTGAACACAGTTCCAGATGGAGGAGAAAGCCATCTCTTAATCCTATTTGTGGGCTTTGCTCCAGTTGGGCTAGCCATGTAAGTGAAGCAGGATTTGGCACTGGCAAGCAATAATGGAGATGAAGATGTAGGAGTAGAGAGATGCAATATGTAACAGCTAAACTGTATTTCCAGAAACACTGCATTGCAGAAAGGAGAGTTCCTCTCTATAGTGTCTGATGCAGGAACATGGGGAATACTGGCTACAGTGTTGTGAGAGAGACTGAGAGATTGGAGAGTTCAGAGGAGGGGATTAAGAATAATTAAGAAATTCTAATAAAGACGCAATAAAATGTATAGTTTGGCTAAATGGTGGCTAATGTGGCCTGAGGGATAGAACAGCCCACAAATATTTGAAAGATATAACTCCCCCCCAAATAGGAGAGAAGAATAATAGTTTAGCATAAAGGATGAGTTGTAGCTATAAGTAAATAGAGGAAATAAAACAAAGAAAGACTTAATCAGAATATTTGGAACAACTTCCTGAGTGAGAGTTCAGTTATTACCCCCTGGAATAGTTATCCCCAAGAAGAGTGGGAGCCTCACTTTTCCACTTGGCTGGAAAAATACCACACACACAACTGGGGCGATCTTAGTCTTAGAGAGAGAGGAAAGAGGAGGTCTAGGGATCCATCACCCCTGGTTTCTCTGACTCAAAAACATGTTCCTGGACCTGTTTTCTTTCCGTGAGATTAGAAGTTTTTTTTTTTTTTTTTCTCTGAGAAAGCAGTTCTGATTTCACAGTATATTGGCAGATATACTTGTATAGATGTAGCTACCCTGGGCAGGATGAAACCCTTGAGTCATGGCACTGGCTGCTCTGAGTAAGAGGACTTGTGGTCCTGTTGGGCAGCAAACAGGCATGGCTTGCAGTGTGTCCTGGCAGTGAAGAAGGGCATCAGCATGCTGAACTGTTACAGACAAGAGAAGAGCTACAGGTCAAGGGAAAATTATTATCTCCCAGGGCTCAGCACTCATTAGGCTCTGTCTAGGTACTATGTCTAGTTTGGGGCCCACAGTGCAAAAGAGATGAAGAAACTGGAAGGGAGCTCTGCGGGGCCACCAAGACCCTGGTTTGAGTAGGCAGGTGGACTAGAGATTACCCTTCCAAACAGAATTATTCTGTGATCCTATGCAGTATGACTCTGGTTTTGCTAGAGACTCTAGCATCTGGAATGTGCATTAGACAACTTCTAGAAGCTTTAGTAAGAACAGTTGATTCCAGTTTGCTTTACAGTATGAGATGTTAGACAAGCTTAGGAAAAAGATTGATATTAGTGTGTACGGTTTTTTAAAACACCAGTGTCACTGGCACCTTGCTCATCTCATAATAGGTATAGTAATGTCTTTTTTTTCTGTGGATTAGGTCTTCATGTTTGTACTTTGAACAGAACCTGGGCTGTGGGGCTACACTGATTACCACCACCATCACCCCCTTTTTTGGGGGGGGGGGGAGGGTTTTTTTGTTTGTTTGTTTTTGTGTTTACCCTGGGAAAGAAATGGGAGCTTCAGACATTGTAAACATCATCCAGTCCTTGAGAGAGTTCTGCCTAAGCCACAGTAATGTCTGAAGAATATGTGACTTCCCCACTGTCTCTGTGCTCCCTCAGAGACATTTTTCTGATGCTGCTTTCAGTCGTGTTCCCTGTGTGCTGGTGATAGCACTGCTGATGCCTTCCTTCTGAGCAAACTGTGATGTGCTTGCTGTACACATTGTATGCAATGTGATGCTACTGGGAATTTATGTGATCCATCTCCTGAGGTTCTTGAAGTTGCAAGTGCAGCGTTGCTCAGTGTCTCTGCTTGCTCTGACATTGCCTCTTGTGCAAACATTTATACCCAGGCCAACTGAGTTTAAAATGCATTAATATTTGAATATTATGCAGGTGCAAACAATGAGTTTGCAAGGTAATGAAAAATCATGCCTCAGGTCTTCAGGCTTTCATGGCGTATCATCAACCTTAAGCAGGCTCCATCATTAGTTGAATGAGACATACAACAGTGATTCTAAAATCTCAGGAGAGTTTTTGCAAACATGCTTAAATCAAACCATAGTTAGAGAAGTGAAATGGAAAGTCGCATTATGGCAACAGCTAGGAAAATATAAATGGGCTAGGACAAAGATAAAGAAAGATAGTAGCACAGAAAAAGACAATGGACACACAAGGAATCACTCCTCATCACACTTCTGGCTACACCTTGATTTCATGCCAGTTAACTGACACCTCTCCTGCTTCTTTCTCCTTGTTGTGCCAACATAACTCTGTGGGTCTGTGTTGTAAATTGTATCACTGGTAGGCTATAAAGGCAGCTCTTCAGGGATGTGCTTGTTTTCCTGACATGACAAGCTGTGACCAGCAGGACAGCAGAGGTAAAGGCAGTTCATCTTGGCTGCTGCCTGTGAGCCTTGACTGAAGTAATTGAACTTGCCTTTTTCATCAGCCATTCCAACAGCCCAGGTTTGCATGTCTAAAAGAGAAATATATGCTACAGATATTTATGTTTATGTGTACTTTGATATGTAAATTATATTTAGCTAATTTAATTACAGAGCTCAAAATTACGTTCTCTGCATGTGTGTATAGAAAAGCAGTGTACATTTCAGACTTAACCTCTTCATCTCTCTGCAAGGGAATTTTTGAGTTAAATGAGGTTCTAGCAGCTCTCTGTGTCTCTCCCAGTTACACACATGCTGTGCATCTTGCTCTTTCACAGCCATGCGCATATATTGGATACTACAGAGAAGAGAAATGGATGCAGTTTCTTTCAAAAAGCTGCAGGAAGAAGTTTGTAATGTGCTATTCAAACCCTCAAATGTATTGCTAGAGCAGGTACTGTGTGGGGTGGGAAGTTACATGAAACTCATTCAAGGTACCTTCTAAGATGAAGTCTGTTTGGCAGTGGTAGTCTGTTTGGCAGGGAATTGTGACTTTTACATTCCTCCTGGCTTTGCACCCTTCCTGTAGATCTGAGGATCTTTGTGGCTGTCTTTCTTCACCTCCATACTGCTGCATTTCTTTGAGGGAAGCTGCAGCTCTAACCAGGAACATCTGAGCAAAATATTTTATTATCAGACACGAATAAAAGTTTCTTGCATTTTATTATCTAGCCATAATGTAGTAATTATAATGAGGGAACGGAAGGCAATTCAGTGTGATTATAGACATTTGGATGGCAAGTTGGAGGAGTCTTATTACCTTCTTTGCTTCTTTTATAACTTTCAGTATTCCTGTTTTAAAAGTATAATCCAAACATGCATGTTTCCTTGGTTTATGCATTATCAAAAGTTCCTACTATTGATACTCAGATGTCTTTTTCAGGATGGGAAAGCTTAACGTTGCATGTGAAAGATGTGCCTAAATGGATCTTTTTCTTTTTGAATCAGCACACTAAAACCTAAATGAAAAAAAAAAACAAACAAACAAACCCCAAAACAACCAGGAAAGCATTACATTAACCTTTAACAATATTCCATTATTTTAATTTCCTGTGTTTATTTATATTTGCATTAGCTGGCCTTACCTTTCTTCTGTTTTCTCCTATTTTAACAGTGATTTGTGGATTAGGAGGCTTTTAGTTTTGTATCTGATCAGGATAAAGTGTGGGACAAATTCCAAGCCCTCCATGAACCAGCTGCTATGAAATCATACAGATGTATGTGGAGTGACAGAAACTTCCTTAAAATTTGCCCCAGGTGTGTTATGCACAGTTATATCTTAGTACCCATTTTAAAATGTTATTTCTTTTTTCTTCTTGAGGTTTGCAAACCTTCTCTGTGTGATTCCACTTCTCGATATGTATTACTTCTCATCTGTACACCTGAGCAGCCTTGGGAGAAGCAGGCAGTGGTTGGTTGGGATAAAGCTCCACAAACGTGGGTTGTATCCAAACAGCTAGTTAGTACAGCTTTGTACAAACAGTTGTTTTTTAGTTTGACATTGGAAGTGAAAGCAACAAATTTCTGGTTTGATTTAGACACAACATTCTTTTCAATCTGATATAGACCATTTTATTTCTCTTTACAAGTATACTAAAACTTTAAAAAAAATATGCATATGTGCTTTTAAGGCACTGATATGTTTCACTGGTCTTTTAGAAATTCTAGTACTTCCCTTCATCCTAAACACTGTGACCAAAGCTATGAGCCAAATTGTAAACTCTAACCTAAAAACCTAAGAAGCCAAGGACTGCATCGTGCCTTGCATTAGTCTGTGCTAGTAGAGAAAAATGGTAGGGGGAGCATGTTAGCTCTCTGGCCCAGCAGCTCTAGACAGTGCTGAATCACTTGCAGGCTAAGCTGCGGTAGTGGCTAATGAGCCAGCAGGTACGCCACAACCTTCAGAGACACTTCTAGGGTTCCACAGAATTTGTATGTAGAGAGTGGATCCTTCGCTCATTAGTTTTTGAACAGAAAAGTGCTCCTTTGCCAAGGAGCAGACACATGTTCCCTGCCTCCTTGTAAGCGTATATTTTGCCCTGAAGAATTCAGTGTTAGCAGCTACTGCCTGTAAATAGCCACAAACTGACTGTGACCCTGATCTTGGAGGTTACTGTTTGCCAGGAAAGACCTATTTTCCCCTTATCTTTGGGATGATTTAGATAGTACATAGGTTGAATCTCCACAACAATTTCTTCTTCTAATTCAACTTGTAAGGATTTATGTAACCAACATTATTACAGACTAGTTAAATCTAGCAGTCTTCAAATGGCCACACATACTTCTTTATACTTCCTTTGCTTGTGGCAATGTGACAGACAGTGTTCAAGCATCTAGAATAACTGTGCTTGCTTCCTTGTGCCTGCTTGTTATGTAAGATGACTTCTTAAAATAGGCTACTGAGAATTTTTTTTTTCTGGTAGTGGTTTTTTTTTTATCCTCCCATTAACCAGCTTCCCAATATTAACAGCACTGTTCTCATATAAGCAAGTATGACTGCCCTTCTGCTGTAATCTTATTTAATCTTGGTGGAAAAGAACGTGAAAATAAGCTCTGGAAAATAAGCTCTGGTTTTGTCATTCCACTTTTTCCCATGGCATCAGATAGAGAAGGGGGATGGTGTGATCACATTCCCTATATTCATACTCCTTTAATTAGCAAATGTGTTGCTCTTGAAGCTGTTGTGATAGTGTTTATCTGCAGCAGTGGAAGCCAGCCTCTTCATGCTTGTGGGACAGTTTTACTCTTAGCCAGGTGTTTAAAGGCTGATGCAGCTCATCCATGCTTGAAAAAATATCTCCATCTCACTTGGTAAATGATAATAGTGTAATCATGTCTTGCCATCGAACATGCACTGTGGCAAACGCAGTTTGCTTGGCTGCCCCACCAACCAGCTTTTCTGAGAGGCTCTTCACAGTCGTATTGACAAACTTCATTCACAGCCTGCTTGTTTTCTGTTCTAATGTCAGGGCTTTTTGTAATCTCCTTCCAGAGAATGAGTATTTGCTGCTTCTGCTTCCTTCAGCAGCAATTCAGAGCATACATCATGGTGTAGAGTCTGGTCCACTGACAGGAATCCCTTTAATAACTCAAAAATTTCCAGTATCTGAAATTTGTCCACCCCTCTAAGGTCCCATTAGTATCAGTAGGAGCTAAAGTCATGCAGTAGGAGCTGATTAGGTCTTTGCAAAACTGAACTTGCACAGGAAGTTTATCATATGTTGAGAAACAAGATAGGCCTCAGTGAGCTTCAGAGCACAGTCTTATCTCCTGAAGATTCATTGAAACCGCCCCTAACACTATTGATTTGCAGTTAATGTGATCAGAGTGTGTCTCTATGCAGCATTAGAGATGTGAAGTATAACCACGCTAAAAAGTCCCACAGATACACTGTTTCTTCTCCTATGAAATACTGCCTAATCATATCATATAGCTCATGGGTCTTTTTTCCATATCTTCATTTTCACAGCTAGATATCTAGAATAGAAAATAAATCTGAAAGGAAGTATAAATGCACTCTAGCCGGGAAATAGGATGGCAAACTGAAGTCTGAATTAGTGCAGTGGGCAGGAGCTGTTAATAGAGTGAGGACTGTAGCATCACCCACAAATGGGCACCAACATCTTAGTGATGAGCTGAGTGCACTTCATCTGCCTGCTGTGTTTCCAGTATTATTTAAGTGAATTAGTTGATGGGCAGTAACCAAAGCAGAAAGTAGTAGAATCATAGAATTGTCAAGGCTGGAAGGGACCTCAAGGATCATCTAGTTGCAACCCCTCTTCCATAGGCAGGGACACCTCACAACAGATCAGGTTGCTCAGAGCCCCATCCAGCATGGCCTTTAAAACTTCCATTGATGGGGCTTCTACCACTTCCCTGGGCAATCTGTTCCAGTGTCTCACCACCCTCATGGTGAAAAACTAACATCAAAACAGAATCTACCCACTGCTAGTTTTGCTCCATTCCCCCTAGTCCTATCACTACCTGACATCCTAAAAAGTCCCTCACCAGCTTTCTTGTGGGCCCCCTTCAGATACTAGAAGGCCACAATAAGGTCTCCTCCAAGCCTACTCCTCTCTGGACTGAACAGCCCCAACTCTCTCAGTCTGTCTCTATAGCAGAGCTGCTCCTGCCCTCTGATCATCCTCATGGCCCTTCTCTGGACACGTTCCAGCACATACAGATCTTATAATAGGGGCTCCAGAACTGGAGGCAGCACTTCCAGGTGGGGTCTCACCAGAGCTGAGTAGAGGGGGAGAATCACCTCCCTCGACCTGATGGCTATGCTTCTCTTGATGCAGCCCAGGATGTGATTGGCTTTCCAGGTTACAAGTGCACATTGACAGCTCATGTTGAGCTTCTCATCCACCACCACACCCAAGTCCCTCTCCTCAGGGCTGCTTTCTAGACAGTCACTGCCCAGCCTGTATTGGTGCTTGGGATTGCCCTGACGCAGATGTAGGACCTTGCATTTGGTCTTGGTGAACCTCATGAGGTTGGCTTGTGCCCACCTCTCCAGCCTGTCAAGGTTCCTTCCCTCCAGTGTGTCTTGCTGCACCACACAGCTTGGTGTTGCCAGTGAGGGTGCACTCAATGCCACTGTCCATGTTACCAACAAAGATGTTGAACAAGATTGGTCCCAGTACTGGACCCAGTCTCTGAGGGACTCCACTTGTCACTGGCCTCCACTTGACATGGAGCCATTGGCAGGCACTCTCTGGGTGTGGCTGTCAAGCCAGTTCTTTATCCACTGAATGGTCCATCCATCAAACCCAGACTGCACAAGCTTGGAGACCAGGATGTGGTGCAGGACAGTGTCAAAGGCTTTGCTCAAGTCCAGGTAAATGTCAGTTGCTCATCCATCATCTATTAATATTGTGACCTCTAGTAATGCAACACGTATGTAAAATAGCTACATGAACACGTAATTAAATGAAAAAAGAAATCAGTGATATTGATGAATGAAGGAGAGATGTTTGTGGGACAGTAACTTTGTATGGTACAGTGGTGTGCTGTCTCGGCACACGTGAAGCAGCTTGGTGATGTTTGCGCAAGCTAACAGGGAGAAGAATGAAATGTAGAAATTTAAGGAAGTGTTGTTTGAGGTGTAAAAAGGTTGGGTTATCAGCTTCTTTAATCTAAAATACTCCCCCACTCCCCCTGCCCCTAAATATTTGTAGACTTCTCAGTCCTAACACTGATTCTTGAATGACAGTTTGTGTGAGGCTCAAGTTTTTCTGTGTAGAGGATGTACTTTTCCAGACAACCAACAACCCAGGCTGCAGGGCATCAACATACACAACTGATTTTATTAAAAAATGTGAAAACATACACGGCTGTAACTTTAGCATCAGCTGATGGATTTGGGGGTCCTTCCCCAAGGCCAAACTGATTCTTTATAGTATTTCAGGCAGTATATGCTTTAGGCCTACTTCTGCAAACTTCACCTGGAATTGCCTATCTTCTAGTCTTAGGTTGCATCACATTTCCATGGATAGAGCTTTCTAATCAAAATTCTTTCATTGTGGTTCCTCACAAGAATGCTGGTTCACCTATTTGGGACATTTTTTCAGAATAATAAGGAAAATATGGAAGTAGACCAGCACAATCCTTGTTCAGCAGCAAGGCTTGTATCTAAAAAGAAAGAAGAGGATTAGTTTTCTGTGCATTTTAAGATGGAAAATATTTTTCTGGCTAATATTGCTGCTTGCATTTGTCATACCTACCACACAACCACGAGATTCAGAGACTGCAGTCTCTCTGGTGGTCTGGAAGAGCAGACCTTTGCTAATTCCTCTGATTTCTACTCTCATCCCTGCCCCCATCAATCTTGCTGTGTTTTGTAAATGTGAAACAATATTGAACATTAAGGTCACACTTTATTCAGGTGGAACAGAGATGTTGAATTTGAGTATTATCAACAGATCACAAGAGGTTTATATCCAAGTGAAATCAAACAACAAATACATTTTCCTGTCACCATTATATGTGACAGACTGCTTTTAAAGAAATACATTTGGCATAACATTTTGAGGCATTTAAAATAACTTAATTTTTCGAGGCATTTTAAAAAATGTACTTTTCCTAAGAAACAAAAATACGCATAGCCATAAGCCCAGCTGTCTGAGAAGTGCCCTCAGAACTGAAAATAATTTTACTGAAATTTGTACAGGAAATGTACAAAAATAGCTGCAGATGAAAGGCGTTACATCTCTTGTTAATTCTGCTTGTTGATGTTTGTACCACATCTGTACAATTCACTTCTTTCTGGCAATGTATGTGGTGTATACAATTTAATTTTGTTTTTTTTTTTTTAATTTCACTTTTATGTAAATAGGAAAATAAGAACAAAAGGTGTGTTGTAAAAATAACTGTAATTGCCAAGAATAATAGTGTTTTCCAGTTTAATAAGTTTTTGGTAGTAATTCGTTCTGCAGCATGATTAAAGTAGGTTAAGTATTAAGGTCAGGTCTCAAAGGAAGTGGGGTGTGAGCTAGCAGAGTGCTGAGCATTCCTGCAAGAGGCTGGGTGTATGGAACTTCCTTTAAAAATGGTAGGATATGAGGATGTTTAGGTTTGTGAGGAACTGCTTCCCCAATCTCCAGCAGGCAGAGACAGAAAGTCTTATAACAAAACATTGAAGGTGGTTTGGGGGAAGTTTTTGTCAATTTTTATTTTTTCCACCAAGGAATGTGGATTTAGTTAAAATTAAATCACTTCATCAACTTCTGATAATTTAGCTTATGATCTCACAGAATCACAGAATGTTTACGGTTGAAATGGACCTTGAAACGTCATCTAGTCCAAACCCCCCCCCCCTGCCAGGGCAGGGTCACCTATACCAGGTCACACAGGAATGCATCCAGGTGGGTTTTGAATGCCTCCAGAGAAGGGAGACTCCACAACCTCTCTGGGCAGCCTGCTTCAATGTTCCATCACCCTCACAGTAAAAAAGTTTCTCCTTGTGTTCATGTGAAACTTCCTATGCTCCAGCTTGCATCCGTTGCCCCTTTTCCTATCATTGGACACCTCTGAGAAGAGTCTGGCTCTGTCCTCCTGACACTTGCCTGTCACGTATTTATAAATATTAATGAGGTCACTTCTCAGTCTCCTTTTCTCAAAGCTAGAGACCCAGCTCCCCCAGCCTTTCCTCATAAAGCAGATGTTCCACTCCCTTAATCATCTCCCAGAAAGTAAACAAGATTCAAGGGTGTTTTGGTTACACCCTTGCAAAAAGAAGTAATTATTAACTTCTTCTGTTTGAAATTGTAGTTTTATGCTCGCTTCAATTATGCGTAAATTACTATTCTAAAAAGGAAAACTTTTATTTTGGGCTCAGTAATTTTGCTGAGAGTGGTAATTTTCTTGACACTTTTCAGAGAAATAGTATTTTGAAAAAGAAAGAAATAAAGCATGATATTTATTTGCTTTCAGATTTACAGCAACATCTCTTTCATAGAACCGAAGGATCAGAAAGGCTTTAAAGGACCTGAGGATATTTCTACTCCCATCCACTGCAAACTCAGGACTGAGGTTCTACAGCTTGCTCAGGACTTTATCCATTTGGGCCTTAAATTTTCCCAAGATCAAAGACTGCATAACCTTACATGCTGTCTCAGTATGCAAAAACTTTTCCTGATACCCTGTCCAAACTTCTTGTGTTTCAACATATGTCCATTAGCTGTTGTTCTTCTTCCATGCACTGAAGAGCCTGACTTGTAGGTGGCTGGGGGTTGATATTAGACACCTCCAAACCCACTGTAACTATTTCTGTGAATCTGCTGAGGAGATATAGATTAAATTACAATTTGCCACCATTCATTGATTTCTTTGTATTTCAGCATATCTCTGTGAAGGTGGGGGTTGTAAAATTTCTTTCTTATGTTTGTCAGTTTTGTTTATAAGCTATTGAGGCTGGACTGGTTTTAGCATATGTGCAGTCTGTTAAGAGGAGGACCTTGGTGTTGGACTTTAGCATATTATATACATAGTAATTGTGATAGTCTCCAGGAGTCAAAAAATCACCTTATCTCGAAGAATTATCACTATCTCATGATGGTGACTTAAGTAAATACAAGACAAGACTAACGGGAGCTTTTAGAGGAAGTATTTTTTATTATGACAGGAGATTGCTTGTCAGAGCTGGGCTTAAGTGCATGGAATTTCAGTGCATTCGTGTTGTCAGAATAGTTTACCATTTGTATGCTGGTGTTATTTTAAATGTGCTGGACTCAAAAATATTGATTAGGCCAAAAAAAAACCTCTGCAAAGCTTACATGCCTTTTGGCCTTTTTATGGGCCTGTTTAATTGTTCTGCCAACCAGAAAGTTAAACAATGACAAAACGGACTGTGAATCTGTGTGCTGGCTGCTTTTCCTCCTGGTGTTAAGAGAGTTTTATGCTGAATGGGACAGAGATGAAGCAAAATAGCTTTCCACACAGTGTGTGGTCAGGGTTTAGCATCCAGTGTAATAGAATAACCATAATCGTATAAGCTCCATAAAACTTACAGTTAAAGAAATTGCTTTATGTGATTTTAAGGACTGTTATTAATGGATAGTGCTTTGTAGGCCTCTCATTGCAAAGCTTCTGCTAGTCACATTTTTGAGTTGTCATAACTGTCATTACTTCGTGCTCCTGAGGATTCGGCCTGGGGCTGGCTAACCAAGAGTCCTGTCCCATGACTGGAGGTTTGCTAGGTTGTCTCAGACATGGGCAACATCTGTTTGCCAGTCACCCCTGGTGGTACTTTTAGAAGACAGCATAACTGTACATCTATGCTCCTAATATTTTCCAGCTAACCCTTGAATACTGGCAGGTCTGTGTGTTTCCTGTTTTACACAATAACAGTACAAATATAAACCAGTGCACATCTCCTCGAGTGGCAACACCAATGTCTTACAGCCTAAATCTTTAGTATATACAGGCAATAACACTCAAAGCCTGAGATGGATGAAGCTTATTTCTTATCTTTCCTTGAAGAATACTGATGCTCTTGGCCTCAGCTGTGTGCAACTGAAATTAAGGCTGCTCTGGTCTGTTTGTCAGTCTCCTGCCTATGCAGTTTTCCCATGGGACTTGAACATGCATTGCAAAGCAACCATGGCAGTAATTGGTATGTGCTTATGTCTGAATTAATTTGAGTTATAGTAAATCTATTTGGTTTTCTACCCATATTAAGCTGTAGCTAAACGTCTGATTTTATTTTATTTTATCCAAGTATAGTGGTTCATCTTGCTTCCTGCATTGAGCATGCAGTGACACATACCTTGCTCATCCTCAGAGCTTTCCAAGAACAGGATAATACTGTGAGCACTGTCATCTGTCAGACTAACATTTTATATAAAAGATTTTTCAGAGAGAAAAATAAACTAGATTAATAATTAAAACAACCTCTACCTACTCTTTAAAAAAATTGAGTAGTAATTTGTCTTCTGTGTTTGATTGCTGAACACAGAAAGAAAGAAAGCAGAAATGATCTTTCAATAGATAAAGATAGATTGAGCTACTGAGTCAAGATGTAGCTTCCTTGGGTACTGATGAAGCACCAAGGGTATGATTTCATGTAGAAATTCCAACTGTAATAGTTGATTTGTTATGTTACCTTTTGGTCAACATAATCTCTATGCACGGGAGCTAGTTAATGATCCTGTTGCCAAAGACATAATGACATCTGTCACTGAACTGTTTTTTTTCAGGAACTTCTAGTCAGGTAAAAAGATTTTTACTGGGATATAGTAATACCTGGCAAAGAGAATCTTGTGTATCAAACAGCAATGATGTGAGAAGTAGTTTATTAGGTATCTTGTCATATCCTCTAAAACTGGAATACTCACCCAAATAACAACTGTGTCAAATATACTTGTGTGGGACTTTGAGGTTGTCATTAAGCTACTCATCCTCAAGCATATTCATCTTGTCATTTTGGTGCAACATAGGAGAAGCTCTGTTGCTAATGAATTTACACAAATTTGAACTTGATATAGAAATAGGTCTGAGCTGTGAATTTTACCAAGTTTACTTGTGTGTTACAATCCTCAGATTTTATAAGACCTGTTCCCAAATAAAGTTTGAAACAGCATTTTGACTCTTAGAATAAAATGTTGAAATTAATGACTTTCTGGAGAGTTACAGCACAGTTCCAGGGAGAGCATAGTTACTAAGGCACTGTGGCCAAACCTCTGAATTAGCCACCCAAGAAGTGAAAGATTGCAGCCTGGGACAGCTTTATTGTTGCTATGAAATTGAATACATACATAAAAATAAAGAGAACAATAAGGGGCAAGTGTTTACTGGGCATTAGAGAGATGTTTATTATACCTTCTACAGCATAAGCAGAAAGCTCGAATTATCTCCAGATTTTAAAGGCATTGTAAAATAATTACACATGAATAATAAGAATCTTACTGGAACTACAAATCCAGGAAATGTTCCTCTGTGGATTTTTATTTCATTCTTTACATGTCTTACTAGGCTGTAATACCACAATCTTGGGTCTGGCCACACAGAGAATTAAAGTGGGGTGAAATTGCCCTGATTCTTATTGGCAGCTTGTAAGTCTTGTTGGAAAGCATGTAATGTGGGCTGGGAAGGCATGTGGGAAGCTTGCATTCCCTGCTTTCCAAGAGGACAAATGCAATATTTGTCACTCTGTCATTGTGCTTCCTTCTGGGTGAACTGCACTGTTTTGTATAAAGGTGTAAAAGTACTAGAACAAGCCCTTGGAGGTTGTTCTTACTCTGTCATGTGGGCAGTATCCCTAGTTTGTAGAAGATGGTAGAGAGGCAACCTGCCTGCTTGCAGCAGAGCATGGCAGTTAGCTGGAAGATTAAATATTCTGTAAAGCATCTCTGTTGTCTTTGCTTTAGAGGATGCAAAGAAAGGCATGGCGCAAAGGAAGCCATGACTCCTGGACAGATCACTGCCCTCCAAATAGAAAGGTGAGATTTGGCATGAAATCCTGTTTAGTACAACATACCTCAGATTTTGAGGTTGGAGAAGTGCTTGCCATAGTAATTCAGATATATTAGCCGTGTCAAAGAGGTACGGTTTAGAGCAGTCTTTGGCATGATCCATTGCAGGAGTTTAAAGCAGTAGCAGCCAAGTCAAAATAAATGTGAGGAAAGAATCGAGGAAGGGAAAGGAAGTATGCAGACAGAGCAGGGGCAAGTATGGTGCCTTTTGCTTTGGTGATAGTACTTAGGTCATCTTGGCTGTAATGTGACCCTAGTGAGCCTGCATCACCTCTGCAGGTGATTGGGAGGAACTTTCACTGATGATTTGGAGAAGCTAGTTTAGATCCCTGTAATTAGAAAATGTGAACATCCCACTTAGTGCCCCATGCTCAGTTTGTATAAGCAGCAGGTAAGCAGCATAATTCAGTAACTAAAGATCCCAGAGAAGAAACGGCTGTTGAGTGACCCTCAAAAGTCTGCATGGTTGTAATTTTGATTTATCCTATTGGTTTTCACCTTACAGCTTTATGAGGACCTATATGATATGAGGACTCATTTTATATAAGCATATTACCCAAACCAGAAAATTTACTGACAATCCATATTTGCAAATATTTGAGTTGGAAATAATCAAAACTATGGCAGACTTCCAATATACTTTTGTCTGCCATTCCATCAGTTAACTAAGATATTATGCACATTACATTTTACTTAGCATATGACAGTCAAGAATATCTGCTTTCCGTACATGAAGAATTGTGTCTGGGGTTTGCAAAATAACAAACCAAAACTGTCTTTGATGTTGTTTTGGTTTTGAGGATGAGGCTTGGTAACAGTGTCTTCCACTTTTAGGTGCACAGTCTAAGACTATAGGATATGAACATCTCACCTTGAGTAACCAATGCTGTTGGTCACAAATGTAGATGTATTTTATAACTAGTGATGTGTCTGCACAAATATGCTGAAAGTTTGTTAGTTTGTTCAGGAGACTGATTTCCCAGATAAACTTCCATGCATTTTCCAACCCAGCACTAAGATGCAGCAGGCAAGGTATTTTTGGATAAGTATAGTGTTTTAATTACTAGAGAAGATTATTAATCTCCTTTGGGCTTGTCAAACCAGCAAATTCTCTGGGAATCCATCTCAGAATTGCCTCTAAGGTGGTTTACTTCCATTTCTTCAATGAATACCAAAGAGGATCTTAATCTTTCAGAAAGTTCATATCAGTGTTGAATTCTCTTCCACTGTACAGGAAGCCAATGGATGTGTTCGAAAATCCCAGCATGCCCATGGATAGGTGGGAGGTGAAAACATTCTGATTAAAGTTGTAATTTAAACCCCCAAAAGCAAAGAATGTTCTTTCAAGAAATTACCTCAGTCTTTCTATGGATCAGGTGGGCATTCAAAGCACTTGCCCTTTCCTGCCTGCAATCCATCAGTTGTGTTTGGATTGAACTTTAATCAGCTTTCTGTCGCCCCTCTCACAATTTCAGATCTTGATCTTCTGATTATATCTGGTAAGATTTCAAAGACTCTCCAGATGCTTGTTTATATAGGGACTCTCAGGAAAAAATGATCCAAATTAACAGAAGGTGTGAATCCAAAGTATGTTGGCTAAACTAGATTGAATCTGCATTCAGGGATCAGTCCCGGGATCAGTCTTGCTCAACATCTTTGTCAGTGACATGGACAGAGGCATTGAGTGCACCCTCAGCAAGTTTGCTGATGACACCAAGCTGTGTGGTGCAGCAGACACACTGGAGGGAAGGGATGGCATCCAGAGGGACCTTGACAGGCTGGAGAGGTGGGCACAAGCCAACCTCATGAGGTTCAACAAGACCAAGTGTGAAGTCCTGCATGTGGGTCGAGGCAATCCCAAGCACAAATCCAGGCTGGGCAGTGACTGGCTGGAAAGCAGCCCTGAGGAGAGGGACTTGGGGGTGCTGGTGGACAAGAAGCTCAACATGAGCTGTCAATGTGCACTTGCAGCCCAGAAAGCCAACCAGGTCCTGGGCTGCATCAGGAGAAGTGTGGCCAGCAGGTCAAGGGTGGTGATTCTCCCCCTCTACTCAGCTCTGGTGAGACCTCACCTGGAGTACTGCATCCAGTTCTGGAGCCCCTATTACAAGAGGGATCTGGAGGTGCTGGAACGTGTCCAGAGAAGGGCCACGAGGATGATCAGAGGGCTGGAGCACCTCTGCTATGAGGAGAGACTGAAAGAGTTGGGGCTGTTCAGTCTGGAGAAGAGAAGGCTCCGAGGTGACCTTATTGTGGCCTTCCAGTGTCTGAAGGGGCCTACAAGAAAGCTGGGGAGGGACTTTTTAGGCTATCAGGGAGTGACAGGACTAGGGGGAATGGAATAAAGCTGGAAGTGGGGAGATTCAGACTGGATGTGAGGAAGAAATTCTTCACCATGAGAGTGGTGAGAGCCTGGAATGGGTTGTCCAGGGAGGTGGTTGAGGCCCCATCCCTGGAGGTGTTTAAGGCCAGGCTGGATGAGGCTCTGGCCAGCCTGATGTAGTGTGAGGTGTCCCTGCCCATGGCAGGGGGGTTGGAACTAGATGATCCTTGTGGTCCCTTCCAACCCTGACTGATTCTATGATTCTCTGATTCTTTTGGATGATAATTCGGTAAAATGACATTACAGACCATTCTGTTGTGAGTGTGTCCACACAGTGGTCTAAGACAGTTTGAATTAGGCAGTTCAAAAATTCAATTTGCATCAAGTTCCTTGTTTGTCTCTGTGCACACAATCTGTACCACAGCCATAGTGCACACATGGGAAAGTGGTTTGCATTGCCCTGGAGCCTGCTGCACATCCCTGCATAGTTCCTAGCTGATGTCGCTTGGCTCAAGTGGGATGTAATCTAACTTGGAGTATGATCAGCTTATTGTCAATACATAAAGTCATACTGTCATCATTGCCCTTACCATTATTGCAGTACTATGCATAGCCTCAAGTAGAAATTAGAGTCCTATTATCCTAGATATTAAACAAAAACAAATTATCTGTCTCCTTTACAAAGAGCAGAGTAAACAGCTGCTGGCTGGGCTGGGCAGGCCATGAGCCACTGAAGCATTGGGTCTCACAGTGTGGCCTGGTGCTTTGTCTGAGAAGTCTGGCAGTCCAGAGAGTTTGCATGGGAGAGCTAGGCTTCTGATTTACCTTGAAAAGTAAAATGTGAGAATTCGTAACACCCTGTGCTAGATCACAGGGTTGAATCAGCATCAGCTGTGTTCAGAGTAATGCTAGCCACCCAAGCTGAATGATTTTACTCACGATATGTTTGCTCACAAGACAGCCACACTGTATGTTTATGTCGTATTGCAGCCTACGTCTGGTTAAAATGCTACGGGAATTACCTGAGGCTTATTGCCTTTTTGATTGTCCTCAAAATTCAGTGAAGTCTGATAGGTCTTGTAAATTATTTTCTAGCCTGCCATGCATTGATTTTTCTCTCCTTGAGGAAAAACAGAAAATCCCCTGTTGTGAGAAATAGTTAATTACTTTTTCATACACTTTTCCAGTTGCAGGCTGAAAATATAAAAGGAAAATGTGGGTTCTTCCATTTGAATGCAATCTCAATGGTTATAACTGTCAAACTAGAATATAATTCCAGGGTTTTGGAAGGCCAGGTACCAGCAGTAATGCTTTTTCTTTAACAAAATGCCAGCTATGGCTTGGTTGGGTTGAGATGTGGTTTGTATTACACCCTCAGATTTGTAAAAGGAACAGCAAATGCTAGAGAAGTGTTTAGAGGCCAAAGGGGTAATGGCTCTGCCAGTCAACTCAGAAATGGCTTTTAGGAAATAGATTTTCACATGAGGTGAGTCAGTGAAACCAGATACATGACCAGAGTGGGTGAAGCTAGTATATTTAAGACTGGACTACTGAGCTGGACCATAAGAATACATTTCTCAGAGTGTTTGGCCAACACTTGTATTTTCAACTGCTGCACACAGTACAAGATTTTATTTAAAATAATTTTAAAGTCAGTAATATTTTATACTAATATTTTATAATAATACACTCACTGTAATTTTATAATCATGATTTTTTATATAAAAGAAAGTCTTGATTCAGCAAGGGCAATTTAATAAAAACATTAGTGATGGGCAGTATGGAAGCTGAAATAATTGAATCCTCGCAAACCATGGAAGTGTTGCTAGGAAAAGAAAAAAAAACAGTGCTTTTTGCTATGATTTTGGCCAATGTTTTTTGATTTTTTTTTCTATGAAAAAAACCCCATCTTATTAAAAGAGAGGGCCAGGTTATGAGCTGTGATCTTTACTCCAGAAGGAAGGACAAAGAGATGGTATAGAAACTTCTGAGTTGCAATTCTGTGCCAGGTCAATTAAAACCTCCTAGTGTTTTTCTCTTATTAAAAACTAATCTATCTCTAACCGCTTTGCACTTGCCATAGGCTAGAAGAATACATACTGGCAGTACACACAGTGTGCTCACAACCAGCTAACGTGGCAAGTTCAGATCCAGCAGTAGTTCGTTCATGTGTCTGAGACATCTGATAGACAGTCAAGGTACTTGCATACTGAAATGAGTCTCTTTCTCTGTGTATATATACATATGTTCAGTCTTTTTTTTTCCCTGGTGCCTTGGGATAAAATAATGTAATTACATTTGTAAGTTCAGTGTTGGATAATATATACTGTGATGCCACTGAAGCTTCTTAAAACTTAAGAGAATTTAGTATTATTGCTCTTGACTGTCACACTTCAGAAAAGTAAGGATAGTAGTCTGTACTGGCAGCACATATTACTTTTATGCCTATCTTAAGGCACAATTTGTCTGCCAAAGATCTCACCTGGAGTACTGGGTCCAGCTCTGGGGACCCTGACACAAGAGAGACATGGACCTGCTGGAGCAGGTCCAGAGGGGGGGCACCAAGATGATCAGAGGGTTAGAGCACCTCTCCAGTGAAGACAGGCTGAAAGAATTGGGGCTCTCCATCCTGGAGAAGAGAAGGCTCCAGGGAGATCTTATAGTTACATTTCAATATCTGAAGGGAACCTGCAGGAAGGCTGGGGAAGGACTGTGTAGAAGGGCTTGTGGGTATAGGACAAGGGGCAATGGTTTTAAACTGGAGCAGGGCAGATTTAGGTTAAACATGAGGAAGAAGTCCTTTACAATGAGAGTGGTAACAAGTTGCCCATGGTTGAGGACCCATCCCTGGAGACATTCAAGATCGGTCTTGATGTGTCCCTGGGCATCCTGACTGAGTTGGAGTTGTCCCTGCTGACTGCAGGGGAGTTGGACCTTTGAGGGTCCCTTCCAACACAATGCAATTTGTGAAATTGTGAACATGAAAGTAGCCTCATGAATTGTCATTACACATCTCTCCTTTGAGATGGTGCTCCAGGTAGTGTGCTCTGTTTTAAGTGCTCATTTTATAAAAGGGAAACTGTAGAATGGCATGATTAGTATTAACATTATCCCTGCACACTGCAGAACGCAAGTATTGGAATAAAACAACTGCAACAAAAACTGAATGTTGAATTCTCTCAAAATAAAACACTTTGCAAAACAAGAATGTTTCTGTTTCAGAAAAGCTTAGCTTTTTAATAAACATCTACACAAGTGTCAGTATTTTTAACTGTGAATGCTACAGTGTTAAAAAGTTTTCATTTCCTTTTTCCTGGCTTAGTGGTTAATGCAGCTGTAGTTGGTTATGACTGTCTCCAAACAATATTGCTACAGCAATATTTTCATTGGTCATGGTTTGTTCAGTTTTTAGGCTGGCTTGTGTTTCAAGAGGTGCTAAAATTTAAAACAGCTAGTACAATGCTACACCTCTACAAATTCTCCTGAGCATTTACTACTAATTAAGAGTGGCTACTTACATCCAGACATTGCACAAGTATTCATTTCAAAAGCAAAGGCTTATAAATGGGAAACAAATCTGTGTGAAGTATTCGGTGACTGAACTTAATTTTAGATCAGAAATTGCTGTATAGCTCATTGATTTAACTAAAGGCTTTGGAGCTTCTTTTCAGGCTGAATTGTTTCTACAGGTAAGATAGTGACAGAGGTTTAATTGCGACCCTGCTTAATGCAGATTGTGTAAATTTGTAGCAACTTTGTGAAGTCAGTAGCATTAAACTACTAATAATGAGTGAAGGAGAAAAATGTAACTCTTGTGATCAATCAGGTCCTACATAAATAGTAACCTGATGAATACCTTTATCCTTGTCTACTTTTATTAATAAGTTTGGCATTGTTTTAGCTTACTCTTCTAATTTTTCCCCTAGAGCTGCTCAGAAGTTGAATCTGTCTTCCAAAAAGAAGAAGCACAGGCCTTCTGCATCATCTGTTCCTGAATCTACTCTCTTCTCTACCAGCTTCAGCAATATCCTTCAGACTTCCCCACCCCCTGCACCACCGTGTTTATTGAGAGCAGTCAGCAAAGTGAAAGACACTCCTGGTTTGGGCAAGGTAGGCCTTGCAAGTATCACTAAAATACTTGTTTTCTTTGGGAGAAGATTTTATCCTCATAAAAAAACCCATTAAGACCATGTCCCTTCTTTGCTGGCTATATTGCAATTGATTCCTTTACACGTGTACAAAGGCCTAATGATGGAAGTTGCTTAATGCAAGTGAAAAAAACCCAAAACTGGATAATGATGAATTTCTCCTTTTTCTGTCATGATATTTCCTCTCATTCTTCATGATCACATCCTCTTAAAATGCTGTTTTGGTCATTCTTAGAATGGAAAATGATTGAAGCAATGGAGGAGGTGGCTATATTTCACTGTTGCATTATGTTTGTCTGAGTGGCCCACTCTTTTTCCCTGCAATAAATGGATAGTCTGGCATATTAGATTTGGGAATACACGCATGCAGTTGCTGAGGACAGCAGTTTGCTTTAATCAAGGTAGTGTCTTATGCAAGCATCTGTGTTTGTGGCTTTTCCACATTCTTTGATTACTAAGCACTGACAATGAATTCAGTGAAAATCTTTGGGTTTAGAAGAGAAATTGTAATGTATGATCTAGGAGTGCTAAGAACAGGATGGGCTTGTGAATTTTAATTGCTGATTTTGGATACTCTGTTATGTTATGGGGTTCCAGGTTGTTGTTAGTTTGTGTGTGTTGTTTCGTGTGGTTTTGTTATTGTTGTGTTTTTTTTTGTTTGTTTGTTTGTTTGTTTGTTTCTGGTTGGTTGTTCCCTCCCACGCTCCCCTAAACCCTAACCCTAAATCTCCCCCCACCAAAGAACAGTGTTAATACTTTTACGGATGGTTTAATGCCTGTTTGGAAAGGGATTCCCTTCGCATAGGGCTATGTTCCTTTTGTCTGTCCTGGCAAGTGGAAAGACGTGTACAAATCTGTCATGATCCTATAAAATTCAGTAGTGAAGCATACTCTGATTTTAAGGGGAGGAGGAGTAATTTTGAACCTGTTCATTTTGTAAGAAGCTGCTATACAATAGGGGTAACCTCAGGGCTACTTTTCTGGGCTTGGAACAGGTTGCATCTGAATACAAGTAAAATTCCAGTTTAGACTTACCATCCTATAGCTATAAGACTGTATGAGAAATAGCTAGAGATTTTAAGAAAATCTTTTAACATATGCTTCTCCAAAGCAGTAAACCAAATTAGGTTAATTCATATAGTAAAAATAGAGAATTCCCCCCCCCCCCTGCATTTCCATTAGCAAAAATATCTCTAACCTGTGGTTTCTGGAATTAAGTTTCATTTTTCCCTTATTTGGTTTCTTGTAGGGGTCACCCTGTAAGTATGACATGAAGCTCATATACTTTCATCAGTTTCCCATCAGTTTACTGCTGTAGCATAATATTCATTTTAAGATCTCAGAAATAGGTGCAAGACATAGTAAATAAATAACTGCATGATAACAATGTAATTTATCTAGCAGACTAGGAAAACTTCAGAAGAGGTAGTGGAATTTCCAGCTTGTTTGCTTTTAATTTTACTGTTGATATTTATACATGTGCTATTTACTTTGGTTGGCATATGTTTTGATAGATGTCATAGTTTTTATTATGCTCCTTTCTCAGCATTTTCTCTTATATAGTGTTCTCTGTAATGGTATAAGTTTATAGGACGTGGACCTGGAGGAGGTGGGTTCAGGGAAGCTCAACATTATTTTCAGTCACTTAGGATTTTTTTTCCCCTGTTTTATGTTTAAATACTATTTTAACAGCAATCCTGGTGTGATGAAACTCTGTTTCACTTTGGGTTTGAGTGGGCTGGGCAACAATTTGTTACTGGGAAATCTAGTTCTCTGGAGCTGAAAGGCTGGCTGTTGCAAGGATTCTGGTTTTCTGAGATTCCTAAGGGACGACAGAGCACGGACTGCTCCAGCACAGGCTTCCTGGAAGAAAGGCTCTTTGCTATGGGTCTGGAAGCCTGTGCACAGATGCTGAGAGTCACTGGCTCGGTGTCATTTTGAGAGCTGTCAGTTTGCCAGGGTAGGTCCAAGATGGTGCAGGATACTTCAAAGCTTAGACTTTGAGGTTAAATGTCATTTCACAGTTCTTAAAAATTGCCACCAAATGTTTGCCATTTTATATTTTCACTTCTAGAAATGTCAAAGATTCTACTTCTCATTGCAGAATTGATGACAATGATTTATTTAAAATTGTAGAGTTGTCAGGTGCAAGCATATAAGTTAAACTAGGAGGATTTGTCTATCAGCAGCATATTTAAAAGTTAATGACCGACTCAGTGAGAATGTGGGCAGCACTGAAGAATCTAAACTGACAAAGAGCATTAAAGAGTATATATTTGGGTTGCATGCTTCACACCTTTCTTACAAAAGGCCTTTCAAATTAAACCACACCAGTCTGGAAACTGGAAGAACTCTTATTTGTAAGTTAAAGTTTAGCTTTATAGAAGGAGGAAGGTGATATTAATAACGAAATTTTGGGACTGCATGATCACCATTTTACTTTGACATTAGATACACCATTAACCTTAGCAGAAATACAGCAGTCTCAAAATGAGTGCAACAAAGAATCTCATTCTTCACTATTTTTCATTTCCAGAAAGTTCCTCGTGAAGTAAAAGAAAAGGTTTGTGACTGTACTGCACATATATTAAGAGTGATGCTTTTATGGATCATAACATGCATATGAGCTCTGAGCTGATCCTGGGTAGCAAGTAATGTGATATCCCCAGTTATTTCCTGAAAGCAGAAAGTATTATTTTAGACTGAGTGACAGTCTTGCTCCATAAGCTGCCACAACTTAGCATTATTTTTCTTTCTTTCTGTTGTCTTTGAATTGTCATACTCCGAGGGGCAGATTGCTTTTGCTGGGTTTATACATAGAGCACCACTGTTCTGAATGACTTGATGTGCAGTTGCTCCAAGTCCTATTGTTTTCTCCAACATACTCCTTAAGTCTGCTTTGTCCTTTTAGACAGTGAGCCAAGAAAGAGGGCAAAAAGTCTTTCCAAGCAGATTAGCTTGTGCAAGGACATTCTAGTAAAGTTTCCTTAGATTTGCTCTCCAATCTGCTTGTTTTTTCCTTTCCTCTGCCGCCATTTTCTGTCAAACAAAATCAAAACTATACCAAAACTTTTGATGAAAATCTGTAAATGTTCTTCTGTGAAAGATGTTTGTTTGCTGAATTCCACAGTACCCATGAAAAACAGCTTGCATGAAAAATTTTCTGCCAGCCTTAATAAATTGGCTGTTTTCAGGTGGTACAGAGTTTAGGATGAATGAATGTAGTCTCTGTGTTTTCTTTCATTTATTATTTTTCTGTGTGTAGTCTTATAAAAATGTGTCACTCAGAGGTATTTGTTATATTTGAGCAGGGATTAGTTTACTTTCCTTATGTATTTTTTATGTGAATTGTTGTTTGCTGGTATTTGATAATTTGGAAATAAAATGGTAATATTTGTGTGTCAAGATATCTTTATGCAAAAGGTTTGTGCTACCACTGAACCTTCCTAGGGAAGTGATTTCAACCTATTAGCAAAATGAATTGTGATTTGTAATGTTGTGCTTACCATTTATCCTGTAGTCCCAGGACTCCCACTTGAAGAGCCCAGCCTTCTTTGGCTAAATAATGCATAAATTCAGATTAAAACCCCCTGTTTCTGTCCCACAGCACTTACTACCTTAGTATGGGAAGGTCAGACAGACAGATGGGAAGCAAGAAGAAACAATGAGATATTACTGGTCATCTAGATAGCAGTGTTCTCAACCCATCAGCAATCTAATATTAGATACCCCTTGTCAAGCTTTGGTAGGTGTTGTAGAACAGATTATTAAAATCTTTGAAGGGGGAGAAATAGGTTACACTGCAGATGATTCTAAGGACCCCTTTCAAAGTGTGTAGGGCAGGTTAGGAAGCACTGGCCTTGACATTCTTTAAGATGTAACAGTACAATATGTGTGCCACAACTCACCCACTTCCTTCAAGCTTTTCTCTTCCACCTGACAGGTGTAGGACACAGGGCCCTCTCCATCCTACTAGCCTGAAGATGGTTTATTTTATGGAAAGCCAGCAGAGAAGGAATTAATAGAAGAGAAAGATACCTTAATATAGTGCTTTACCACACAGTGCCCCGATTGGTGGAACACTCCTAATGCCATACAGCAAAACTGCTCCATTTTGTGTGATCAGAAATAAGGACAGCTATGTTATTCTTCCTTCAATTTTTCCTTTTCAGATGTAATTCTAACTCCTTGGTGTACACATCCATTTACCTGCCTATATCTGCAATGCTCCAGGAAATCATTACACTAGCATCCACTTGCCATAAACTCCTCTCCCTTGGATCTGCTTCTTGTCAGCTAAACTTAGGAATCCTATTATCAGGAAAAATAGCTTGTCAGGCCAGAAACTGTGGGGCCACTTTCTAACCTTGCAGGTAGGCCAAAATAGACCCACTGCCCTTAAACTGGCTTATTAAGAGGTAGGGACCAGACCTAATCTTCCTCTCCTAAAGGGGCTGGCTAGATTAAATGGCTAGATTATAGAAGCAGTTGCCCTGCTTCTCTACACAGGAATGCTCTCTTGCACGATGTAAAGTTTAGGCAACAGGCCAAGTTTTCCCTTAGCAGGCTTTGTTGATACATGGTCCTAGCTCAAATGAAGTAGCAGCCTTTGCACTTCACAAAGAGTAGGAACACCAGTTGTTGATGTTCTCTAAATTGTGAAATATGACTGCATAAAATTTTTTTTACAATATGTCTTTCTTCAAACCTTACAGCCGACCAAAATGCAGTGCCAGAGGCCTAATATGCCTGGGTTGGTACATCCACATCCAAGATAAGCTTTATTTTAGAAAAAGACAAACTAAGTGTGCATAGAAAATATAATTGAAGGAGAGAAAGGATTCTTGTTTATAGCACTTCTTCCAACTTCTATTAATTTCACCTTTTTCTTAAAGCACCTTGAGGCATCAAAACTCCTCCCAGAAAAGCTGACCTAGCAGGAATCTACCCAAAGGGTATGAAAGCCTCTACCATGTACAAATGGTACATTTGGTGAGGAAAATCCCAGTTCTGAGAAACTCTGTCTGGGGGGCAAAAGGCCACCTGTATTTCATTCCATGTGAAACTATTTAATTTGTACAACAATCATGTTGGCAACAAAGATGAACACATACGTCTCCTTTAAATGCCTCAAGGGATCTTCCTGTTGGGTTTTTCCCCCCTTTTCAGTAACCATGGTAACTTTGGGCAAAACCAGCTTTCACCTTAGAAATTGTTTTCTGTGATAAAGGGTTCAAAATTGCATTTGTCATCTAACCGTTCCCCCCGCCATACTCCCAAGTGATAAAGGAGAGAGCACCTCTGCTTTACAAAAAGAGACCCTCTCTTGATTTTTTTGGAAAAACCTTCAAGACGGATGGCAGTGAGATACAGAACCTGTTTTGCAAGTTGTGATTGTTTTTTTGATGACCTTAACACAGTTTTTCATAAACACATGCTTAATGTATTCCACAATGTTGCCAAAAAATCCTCACATCCACCAATCATCAAGAGTGGTGCTCAGTGGTACAGGTGGGATTAGTGACACTGCAGGAGGCTCCACTGTAGTACAAGATAATGATTTGGCTGAACCTCTTGATTCAGCTGCAAGGTTATTCCACTTTCCATTATTCTGAAGGTCAGCAAAATGAATCTCTCCTTGAGAAAGAACACAGTCTCTTTTTGTGTTCTGCTCTGAATCTTTAACAGAAAAATGCTACTGGATGGTGTAGTAACAAAATAATTGCAGAAAGTTCTAATACTTGCCTCTGCTGCAGATGGAAGTCTGCATCCTCTGCTTTCTAGTTTAAGAAACTTTGGAGGCTTGCTATGTGGCACTCAGGCCTGGTCAAGCAGACCTGCATGCAACCAGGCAGGTTGCATAAGGCAAGACAGACCTTCAAAGAACAAGGACCAAGCAGGCTTTTGCACTTTAGGCTAATATTATGCAAACCAAAGGAAATTTGAACTATCTTTTCTGTATTTTACTTTTTATTTAAGAACCAGAGATATTGAGCTGTGCTTCTGCCAGGATAGAGCTGTAAAACTGGTCACAATGTACACACCCATTAGATTAGAAGCCTCTTGCCCTTAAATGCCCAGATCCTGTTTACTTTGTAACGTGACCTGTGAATTGCTTCCAGTGTGGATTCCTTCCCAGAAGGGTTGGCAGTATAGCTTAGGGTTTGGAAACATTTCATTAGTGGATTTGGATCTACAAATGCCATTTAATTTTCCAGATGTAAATAGACTTTCTCTTCTATATTGTTGCTAAAATAATTAGCAGTTAAAAGATCTTTCACTGGATAGTGAAATATCAAAAGCCATGTATGAAAAGCAGTACTTCAACATTCCCCTTATTCTTTATGAAAGAATCTTTCTATATAATGAATGTAAAAGCAATGTTTGAAATCACTGACCTGTTTGATCTTAAGAATTCAGGAGGTAGGCTAATAAATTTTTAAGGCATGTGACCCTCAAAATCTCTCCTGTAGCATTCAGAAGTGAGAAACAGTGGGTGTACCTGCAGTGGGTGGATGGATAGATATATGTATAATTCTCAGTATACATGCAGTGTGTATATTTGTATCTAGAAACATATGTAAGTGCATATATGCATGTGTATAAATGTATTAATTTCCCTCTCCCCGGCAATACAGTGGCAATATATAGGAAAAAACTATATATGGAGTTTCTGGGTAAGTTGTTCAGAAAAAAAATTGGAAGGCTAACTAGCTATAGTCTGCTTTTATTTATAAACTAGCATTTTTTTTTTCTTAAGAGAAAAGTCAGTATTTCTTTAAGACATTCCCAGTAACCTCCCATGAATTTTAATCAAGAGTAATATCTTAGATGTTTATCTCAGTTCTCCTATATATTGTGTGATCTTTTTTTCTCCTGTGATTTGATTGAAAGTGCTCATACAAATAGCAGCATTTTACATTAAATTATCTAGGTTTCTGTGAGACTCCACTGCATTTCTGTAGATCCCAGTTGGTCTCATCCATATTAATTGCTACTGGTTTTTTCCACAGTGTTGATACTGAAGGGGAGATGCTTAGCGAGAAAAAGTTGTGGTGTCAAAATTTCATGTGCATCAAAATGTGAGAGCAGCTGTACAAGAACCTTTACATCATTACATACTCCATTACAGAAACATAGATATGGGAGAACTTAAAAACTTGATCCTTTCTTCCCTGGCCCCTTTTCCCACAGAAAATATGACATATGTATTCCAACTGTATATTGTGAACATAATATATCTTTGCTTTCTTGTCTTTCCCCCTTTCTTTCTACCACTCAGGATTGCTGGAGGTTTGTCCAAATAAAAATATTGATTTGAAATAGAAATCTGTTTTTGACTAGCTGAGCTGGAGCACCTAGATTCTGGAAGCAGAATGACTAGGAAAGCTGCCCTCCTTTCCTCACCTGCCTTAAACCTTAATAACTTAAGCATTACATTTTTGTTAGCTGTGAGGAGCAGTGCTAAGGTATGTGCTTGCCCGAGATCTGACAGAGGCATTGGGGATGTGTATTGCCTGGCCACACAGAAAGGAGCATACACCCTGATTGATAGCAGCATATTCAGATGTGATAAACGCAGGGAGGCCCAGGCTGCTTTCGGGAAGTGGAATAGCAATGCAGAGGAATTCCCCCAGGGCCTTGTACTCCATGAGCAGTGGGAATCATGAATCTCTTCAGACAGAAGGGAGTTATTCATCATAAAGACTATTATGCCATGTGAGCCATTGCTGAAACAGAACACCACCAAGCTATTTCCTATCTTATCAGGATGTATTAATAATGCAGTAGTAATAATAGACGTACAAATTAAAAATAACTGGATGGGCAGATAAGAGGAGTTCTTGGGATTAAGGGGGTTGGGAATTACTTCAAACAGTTAATTGCAGAGCAGCACATGGGGCGAAATTTGCGTTTGCTGTTTTGCCTTTATTATTTTCTTACTCTCCTTCTTATCTCTGTGAGCATTATTTCTAGGGCTTTTACATAGACACTAATAAGCACAATATTTCCTCAAGATTTCAGGCTGGTTTTTATCTCCAAAGAAATTAATATCTTCTACTGATCCATCTAATTCAATAGGGACTAATAATGCTGAATAAGAAGAGTGTTCTGATTATTAGCCTTCCTTTACATAAACCTCTTACTATTTTCTCCTCCCACTCCCAGCCCACAATATAAAGGCAGACAAGGCATTACGAGTGTCAGATATTCAGGCTTTAGGATGAATTGGTGCAGACTGTTCCCTGGAGGTTTTTAAGGTCCTTCCAGATTGCAGTGGCATGAAATCCCCAGTGTCCTGAGTGTCTTGAGATGTAATAGCTGGGCTGGGCAAAGATAAACATGAGTCTCTGATTCTCTGGCATAGCATGATTATTCTTCCCCCAGTCCTTGCTTGCACAACCTATGCCTGTCAGTCACTGACCTGTCAGGGTTTTACCTGATTTGAGGGCTCTGCATGGTTCCTTTCAAAACAGAATTAAAATAATGACTTGGAACTACTCTTTGGTCTCCTACTGGGTACCAAAATGGGCCTCACTTAGGGCATGAGACTGCTGTCACTTTGATTTCAGGTCCTATTTGCTAAGCAATTTTCAGGACATGCACACTCTGCTCTCAGTGAAATAGGTGTTTGAGCTAGTGCAGTGTGCAGCCATTTCACATAGCTCCATCCAAGCGACACTGGCCCACTGAGAGATCAGGCTATCAAAGGAAGCCCATTTTATTGAACGCCCAATACACCAACGGAGCAGAAGCTTAGCAAAGAACTGCAGCTCAGCTATTACTCCACCACTTTTTCTGGGAAGCAACATTGTTTGTGAAACTAGCAACATGGGAATTCAGTATCAAAGACTGTCAATCATATGTCATCTTGCTTTTAACGTGGTTTTAGTAGTCTATAAAGCTTTTCCATGTAATATTTATTGGTTTTAGTGAATAGTTCAGTCTACTGTACAGAATAGTTCATCACAGTTTGTTGCCTCCACAATTTGTCAGATTAAAAGCATGGAGAAAACTGTTGTGTAAATAATGGTTTATTCAGTAACAAGAGAAGAAGAAAGCCATTTGCAAGGAAGGGCATGAGACAGAACCTGGTGAGGGGACAAGGACAAAAGGATGTATTATGTATACACTGATCTGAAACTTTCTGTGCATGTCGTTAGTATTGTAACGTGTTCAGCACAGTTTGATGGTTAACTTCTGTAACAGTGGTACACTTCTGGCTGGTCACTTTTCATCATTCAGGTTGTACCTCCACTAGTGTCAATGGTGTCAATTAAAGCATTCAGGTATCAGGGGTGAATATAGCAGAATTTGCCAGATCCATGCTCAAGGAGAAGCAGTGAAAATAGAAAAATTAGGCCAAAGGAGAAGTAAGCACTTCATTAACCTGTGCTTACTCTTGACAAATACAGTGTGTGGAATATATTCATCTTGTGAACTAGATGACTGAAACACTCTAAGCACAGGAATTCATGTGGATGATGAAACTTTCAAGGGTTCATAGGCATTTTTACAGAACCTGCCAGCAAACTGTCTGTGATACTCGTATCCATGATACTCATTATGCATGGTAATAGCTCCCATCATGCTATTAAGCCTATCAGTCCAGATCTAGATTCTCTTCCTTTTGTTTCCTTCCCAGAAATTATTCACAAATGTTTTTTGTCTACCTATCTGTGTCTCTGATATGCATCTTGTCCCTAACTGCCATTGATATCAACTTTGCTGTTGTACTTCCATTACTTAGGATGCTTTTCTTACCATCAGTGAATCTTCAAGTGGCCTCTCTCCTGAATCTATGATCCTTCTACCTGTGCCTGCTCTAGTCTGAGCACTGCATCCTAAATGTCAACATTCCTTCTCATTCAGGAAGGCTTTTTTTTTTTTGTGGTATGATGAATCAGTAAATAATTGCTGCATCCAAAGAAAGACGAAGGGGGAAAAGGAAAGAAATGCAATCAGTTACTGAAAACTAGAGTCAAAGTACAAAATTTGAAACTGCTCTTCTCATATGTCTTAGTCTCCCTTCACTAAATTATCAGGCAATAATCACAAAACAATTAATGAGACAATGCTTGTTTTAAGGCATTGTTGGCATCCACTATCTCTCAAAGCTAGACTGTGGAGATTTGGTCAGGAGACTAAACAGATTTGCAGAGTAGTACAGAACAGGCTATTAATATTTTTCCAGTTACCATCTGGACAGAAAATATAGAAGGTGGACGCCTGCCCTGCATTAAGTCCCCTCCCTCCCCCTCACTTTTTCAATGAAGATTTGTAAGAAGTGAAAACAACTTCTAGGCTCTAAAAGTTTTCATAGGGAAACTTTTGCATCTCACTGGGGTTTTTGTCATTTTATGGAATCAGCTTTCTTTTCTCTGTAATTTACACTTGTCTTTACCTCTCAATCACCATTCCACTTCTAATTAAGTTGCTCACTCATAGCCCAAATATTTTTTTCCTTTATTTATTCTTTTATTACTATGCAAGAGATTATTCACCAAATGTTCCTATTCTCTTGGAAATCTTTTAAAATACATTACTAAATAAACATGTCCATTACTTAGTTCAGGATCAAATGACGGATAAATGATGGATAAAACAAAGCTGTGGTAAGGTGCTCTCTCCCTCTCTTCTTCCTGACACCTTAATCCTACAGCACAGCTGCCCACCCATACCGCTTGATCATCTCCTTGGAGGAGGTTTAGCATCTTCCTCCTAGGTGGCAGAAACAAGATGCACACAGCCTTAAATTATTACAACCTGTTTATTTGTTTTGAAGTAAATGATTGAAGTTCAAATTATTAATGTTTGTTCAAAGTTGAGCTCATAAGAAACTCAAACTGAATAGTTAAGGACTGGTAATTTTCTTCGTTTCTGGAGACTGACCTTTCACACCCCATAAAGAGCTATGTTATAACAAATTGTAAAACTTCAAAAAAAATAATAAAGATCAGAAGCTGTATTGAGTATTTGTCATGTAAATGTAACCATCTGTAGTTACCATCTTTAGAACTTGATATGAAACCAGGCTTCTGAAAGGAAGGCAAAAGGATATAAGGCCCTGTAAGAATGATTGCTTTCTGAAACAATATGAATTGAATTCATCTATGACTGACAGACAGAAGGCAAATACTGAATTAAAATGGTTGTTTCATGGACAATGTGTGTTCCTGCTGCTGGGGTTTTAAGAATGAAAAGAAAAATTGTACCTTGCTTTTGCCTGGCTGTGCAAGCCTTAGGGGGGATGTTTGCAAATCTGTTGCACTGTAACCACCCAGTAATACCACACACAACAGCAATACATGTGGTAACTAGAGTTCAAGTATTATTTAGGAGAGCAGCCATCCCACAGTTGGGCAGGGGGCCCTGTGCAACAACCTTTCCATGTGTGGAGATGTGCAGGAATTCTGTTCTTTGGATTCTTAGGGAGATGTTATGCTGGAGAAGTGTATTTTTCAAAGAGACTATGGGATCATGCTTCGTTTTAATAGTTTGCACTATATCAAAAAATAAAAACAGAATATTGAGATACTTGAGAGGTTTAAGATCTGATATTTTGAAAATCCAGACAGATAGAGATTCAGAGCAGTGGAGGGAAGGCTGTTGTGGTCTCCTAGTGAACAGACAAATAGATTGGGAAAACCAGTATGTGAATTAGCAGTTGTGACTGAGAGCCCAAGATTAAACAGGCACAGACAGTAAACAATCCTCTTGCTGCTTGAAATGGCCCTAGTCAAACAGAGCTGAGATATGTTCATAAGTAAACTAATCTGGATGCAGTTTATGCAGTACCTGGTCTGCTTAGAGAACACAGTTGGCAGTGTGGCATCCTCTGTAGTTTTCAATTAACTTCATTAAAATAAATAAAAATAAAAATATAAATCTTGAATTGCACATGTTGGGTAGGTTACCCTAGCAATCCTACCTTCAGTTCACATTCCAGCCTGTGAATGCAGAAGTCAAACAAAAACACCTCTGTCATCCAGTGGTACCTTTTAATTGACACAAACCAAACAGCTGCTAGAGACCACATCAAGATCAAGAGTATGAGGAAGAGTTGGAGGAAGGATGAGGATTATATACTGGCAAAAACTTCATATTAAGACATTGATTTGCATTTGCTGATATTTAATTGAGCTTGAGAGTAAAGGCTGTTGCGACTCCACAGTGTAAAAATGCTTTTGCTTGTCCTTTTCCCCTTATCCATTAAAAAAACAACTTGTCTGTGTTTTACTGATCTTAAAGATAAGACAGATAAGGAAAGAAGTGAACCTTCCTTTCAATTCAGACTGAAATACTCCTGGTATTACTTCTAGCTGCATCTAGACAGGCTTTTGACATCATGGTTCAGAGTAGATGTTTAAAATGTCACAAAAGAATGAAGGAAGGAAAATAAGAGTGAAATAATTCTTCCTTTTCCTTTGACTCTGTGGGGTTTATTTCCTCTTTAAAAATAATTGTAGTTAATAGAGCTAATGAAGTGCAGAGGGAATACAGGTTAAGCAAAGCAGGACTGACAGGAACAGTATCAAAAATGTAAATGGAGGTGCGTGAGGACTGGTGTGCTGTCTTCATCATCTTTTGTTGTTTTTTTAACTACTCCATCTATTTTTAAATTTTTTTTCTTTGTCTCAGAGAGGTTACCAGGATACTTCTGGTATATTTGCATTGACTCTGCTTTAAGCCAGTGAATAGTGTTCTCAGAGGACATTAATAGCTCTGTGTTTCTGACAGACAAAGAGAATTAATTTCCAACTGAGAAATTAGGTGCTTCTGAGGACTAGCCTTTTAGAATAGTGTCTACAGTCAGAAAGGCTGATTGTCCAAATTACAGACATGCATAGTTGACTTTCCTCTTTATGTAGCCTTGATTGAGACACGATGAGCATGCTGCTGGCCTTCGCAGTGGGTAATTTTGTTAGAACAACATCCTTCGGGTAAGGCCTTCACAGAACAAGGATGACAAGTGTGGCAAATTGCTTACAAACCCCAGACCTAGAGGCTTCTCTTTCTGAAAGCTGCCAGCCCACAGTACAGCACTGCTACAAAGCTGTAATTCAGTAGCTGTTTCTTCTGCTGTAAAAAGGGGCACTACTTTCCTAAATTCTTTGCTTGCTTTCTCAGAAGGCTTGTTTTCACAGGACCAACAGGTTTGGGAAGCCCAGGGTAAGTGAAAATTGAACACAACCAAATATTTACAGTGCAGACTGCCTGTTGTTATTCTAACAGCAAGAGAAGTGATCACCTTCTGATGTAGAGAAACAGGGTACTATCCTCTTTCCATTCCATTTCTGATATAGAAATTTTGTCTGTTGCAACTGCAATGTCTTCTGCCCTAGTTTTATTGCTTTTTTATCTTTCCTATTTCTGTTGTTAACTGACAGCAATTGCCAAAAATAGTATATTCTATTGCATTTCTTACATACTTCTTAATAGTTGCACCACAAGTATACAGCTTGTAATGTGCTGGTCTTCTGATCAGTGTATCTTCTGATATATTTCATGGTGGCAAGGACTCTTGTTCGAATTTCCTACAGTCTCCTAAGCAGAAATGGTCTCTGTAGTGAAATGAAGAGGCAGGACATCATTACCACAATGGGTGACACATCCAAAAGGATTTATACTCTAATTTCAGTTCATTAATGACTGTGATATTTAACTCTTCCAGCCTGCCCTTTTAGTAGCTGTGTCTAGTTTTCTGGGCTGCAATATCACAGTTACTCTGCAGAATATAGCCCCTGATTACATCTTGCCTTTCATTGCCTTATGTCCTTGCTTCCCAAGAATATGGTCCATCCACATTGTCTTCTGTAGTGCCACTTTTTCAAACTCCCACATTCACCTTGGGGCTGCCTTCTATGTTGTCTCCCTTTCTCGGAATCTGTCTTTTCCTTTTAGACCAGTCTGTGTCTTCACTTCCATTCAGCTTCCCCCAGCTGTCCTGCTGACATTACTTTGTTGTATAACAGAAGGAAGATGCCTGAGCTGCATCAGAAAATGACTGAATAGATCAGTGTAGAGCTCTGCAAGATCAGCTTTGCTGTTTGGTACTTACTTGCTGTACCTAAAAGCTTAGTAACTTGCACCTAGTACATCGTGTCTTATTTTCCTGCTCAGCTAATGCTACTACTGCTCACTGTGTGGACCAGAGTGGGACAACCAGCTCTCCATTTCCCTTCCTGAGCTCTCTCTGCCATCTTCTAATGTGAGGAACTATTTCTCCTGTAAAGCTTTTTATTTCTACTGATGTCATGATCTTTATTGTACCTTTAGGAAATATTTATATGTTACGAATTATATTTTACTCCTACAATGTTTTCTCTTTTCATAAACAAGCCTTACGAAAATTTCTGCATTGGGCAGTAACATATAAATTTGATCATTTTGTTCACAGAGTTTAAGGTAAATGATGGATTGAATTAATTAAAAAAAAAACAAACCATGTATTGCTGTATGTAAACTGGCCCCTTATGGTATAATATACCTCTCTTCAGACTGTATCAACAACGTTTTGAACAAAGCATTCATTTAGAAAGGGAGAAAAATATCACTTAGCATGAAAGTTCAAGCCTGGATTTAGTACAATGTGAGGGTTAGTGAAGCATACAGACACTTCTTTTTCTAAACAGTGTGCCAAGGAGAAAAAGGCCAGAAATGACCCACTTGGAATATGGAAACTTTGGGACCATAAGTGAATAACGTCAGTCCACTTTAACAAAGAGTGTGTTTAGAGGTATGCTCATTATTTATTAGTATGTTCACCCAGAAAGCAGTGCAATAGCTAAATAACCTATTCTGGCTTATGTATGTGGTGGGACATAATAGAGTTCTCATGATTTCTGTTGAATATAATTGTGGATGTTGTGTCAGGATGCATGCTAGTAATTCTAGAGAATAATCCAAGCAAATCCTGGCCTCTCCCAGCCCACCCCTCCATTGAGAGAACTGTTGTCAAGTGGAATTAAAGTACTCCTGAAATTACTTACCATAGCTGTTACATCATGTTCCTGTTTGTAAATCTCTGGAGGTTATCAGCACAGTTAATTCATGTGTCTTGGATATCCTTGAAGTTAACACCACAAATCAAAGTATATTTATAATACTGGGTTAGAAGTCAGATAGTTAGAAATGTATAATATTAAAAAAGAGAATCCTAATGCAGCCAAAAAGAAGTAACACTGGATTTTCTGTAATTAAACTGACAGGATGTTATAACTGCTGTAAATAATAGTGACTGCTAAAATCTTTCAGGCTCCCCAGTGTACAAATCAACCAAACATGGATTAACTTAGCTTCCTCTGATGTGTTTTGCACTAATCCAATATCCTCTGATAAGAGGAGAAGGTCTTAAATTAGAACATTTTGTTTTCTCTTCTGTGTACACTGTGGCTTCTCAGAAAACACTCTTTAGCATCATGGAGTTTGAAGTCAAGTAAATTTTAAAAGTCTGTTACCTAAATGATGCTTAGGAACATCTGTGCAGGGCTTTTATTGGGACACTGGTGCTGGATGCACGTGCTTTGTGGCTTGGATAACAGTAGTTAGAACCAGAAACAAGATAAACATTCTCAGTCCCGTATGTACTTCATTTCATACAGGAATGATAGAATAATATAGAATCGTTAAGGCTGGAAAAGACCTCCAAGATCATTAAGTCCAATCATCAATCCAACACCACCATGCCCACTAAGCCACGTCCCAAAGTGAATATGTAGCATGTAGAAGTTTTCAGGTGAGAAAAGCAAAGAAGGAATCCAAAATATTTGTCACAATAAATCCTAAAATCATAGACTGAAAGTTGTTGGTAGACCACACAAAAGAACTTGACAGAAAGAAGAAATCTTTCCTTTACCCAGCTGGCAGCTTGCCATCTCTCCAAACAAACTTCATTGCTAATTTATTGCTAAGGGAAGAAAGTGTGAAGTTCTAAGATAAATTAAAAGGTTCATATTGTGAGGTGCAAGTATTAGATAACAACTGTCTGGTCACAAATTGAGTGAGAGAAGTAAAGCACAGAATCACAGAATCAACCAGGTTGGAAAAGACCTCAGAGATCATCAAATCCAACCTATTACCTAATACCTAACACCTCACGACAACTAAACCATGGTTTGAAGGCCACATCCAATTCTTCATGTGAGGGTTAACACAAGCTCTAGGCAGCTCCTGACCTTTTCAGCTCTTGCAAATTAGAATTAAGGCAGTTCAAGAGCTGAACAGCTGCAAGGCTGCTCTTGTGTGCTTTCAGCAGTCCTGCCATCAGTTGTTGCTTTTCTCAGAGAGTCTTTGGAGTGCTGCATGTTCCTGCAGCATATTCTTTGCTCATGGTGTGCCTTTCCCACACTGATCCCATCAGAAGCTGTTCAGTTTTCAGATTTCCTGGATATGCTGTCTTGTGGGAGCCTTCTGCATTGTAGGTATTACATGAATGTTGGATTCAGCAGCTCAATTACTTTGTCGAGCTGCTGCAGAGAAATACAGAAACCAAATTGCTTTCTGAAGCTGACAGGAAGATGGACCAGCAGGAGTCATCTGAGTTGAATGGTTTCGTTTTCGTGTTTTAACAAAAAACAAGATGGAAGTTATTAAAGGTGACAGTAGTAGAAGACAGGTTCTTTGGCAGTCTCTGCACTCTCACCCTTCCCTAGATGCCATCATGTTCTTCAACCAGTAACCACTTTCTGTTAATGTTACTTTGTTCAGTTCTGCCCCTTTTGGTCATCAGATTTAAAGCAAAATGATTATGGGTTGAAGAGAAAGAGATGGGAAGAGAGGGAAGGAGAGGCTGAACAGGAGAAGCAGTAGTAACACAGGCAAGCTGGTGGCTCAATAGCTTCACTGAAATTTTCTTGTAACAAAGCAGAAAACTGCCCATCAGCGTGGATGCCAGAAACACCTCTGAGTTCTCGCTGAGGAATTGTTTAGTGTCTAATAGCTAATGTATTTTCAAGAATCTCAGAAGTGGACTCTTATGTAGGTTGTGTTTGGGTTTGGTAGGATTTTTCAGTGTGTGTAATTAGCTGAACTATTCAGAGGTCAGTGTTCTTCCCAGAAAACCAGTGTTGCTCCTGTATAGCAATTCTACAGTCTTTTCCCTCTGTAGAGGAATCTGGTCAGGGGGCACTTTAACATGGCTACAGTGCCAGAGATATGCCAAACATTTTTAATGGGGTTTAAGATTTAAGCAAGGTTGTCGATTCTCATGTAGTGCATATGAGACCAGCTGCAGCTGACCATCACCTTAAGCTCCTCTACAGTCAAGAATGTATCTCCTAGTTTTGAAGCCTGGTGAAGCCTGCTCCCTGCTTTCTAACCTGCTGGCTGGTGTGTTGGGGCAAGGAGGAGGAGAGGTGTGAGAGGTGTGTCTGGAGCAGTATGTGTTTCACAGACTGGCTCTGAGGCTCTTCCACCATGTGAATGGACATGCAGCTGTCCCATGTGCACAACGTGCTGGTATGTTACTCAGCAGGTGGATTTTCATGCACTGGAACAGGAGTATGGTAAATCCAACCAGACATCTGTTTTTGACTCCCACAACAGACACTTTTCACTTTCCAGAGATAGATTATACCCATGTGGTTTTCTCCTGACTACCTAACTACTCACTCACAGTCCTTCATTGCATAAACCAGTCTTCCATATCAGTTTTGAATTTGGCTCTACTGCAGAACAGTAGTGATTTGAGCAGCTGGGAATCAGAGTAAGGAGGAAGAGCGAGGAAAAAAAGTAAGTTATATCTCTGTCTTAATGAAGACAGATACTTTTAAAGACTGGTGAGAGAAATATTTATTTGATATACAGTAATTGTGCAGTATAAACAACCATCTCAGATGAACTCCTGCTAACAAGTGATCTCTCAAATTTTTTTCTTTTTTTTCCTCTTTTTAAAATATGTTTGGAACCTTTTGAGAAGGCTATGTGTAAAAGTATTGAAACCCACAGCTCAGGGGAGAGAACATTGATTTTGTCATTTTGTGCAGACACATACATGCACAAACAGAAGCCGAGTCACTAAAATAGTCTGTAACAAATGGATCTGATCCAGAAAAATCTATGTAATTAGATCAGCCTTTGGCCTAGCAAACACTTCATAAAGTTCCATTAAAACAATATGATAGAGCTAGTAAAATAAAGGAGAGTTTATCCTGGGCTTAAATTGGGGAAAAAAACCCCAAACAAACAAACAAAAAAACCAAGCAAACCCCACACATGAAAATATCCTTTTTATTTATTTTTTAATTTTTTTGTTCAGAGCAATGAATCCATTGGATTAATGCATTTATCATTTGGTCACAATAAGGGTGTTAAACTAGGAATGCTTCACCAATGATCCACATATTTTTTAGAGCAGTATTAAAAAAAAAATTACAGCTCTCAGGTAAGATAGATTTCCCTTCCATCATGCACTGAAAACCTGATCTTCAGTGGCAGTTGTTTGTTGCTGTTTTTGTCTTTGCCATCATTTTTTTCAGTGTTGTTTCGGTTATCTTCTCTTCTAAATCAGACCAGAAAAAAAGATGAGATATAGGACCAGGTTATGGACCAAGCATACATGACCAGGGGAAGAGTCTGAGCTGTGGTAGCACATAGGTGAGAGCAGAAGCTTGGGCAGAGCACAGCAAGGAGTCAACTCTTGTTCCTATGCGTCTAAAGGCAGTAGGAATTATATCACTGGCTTTGGTGGCAGTCTAATTAGATCTCAGAAGGCTTTTTAACACCCCCCACACCCTAAATCTGTTGACTGTTCCCTGTGGTGTTAGTGGAAAAGTATGCATCTTCTGCCAGTGCAAGAGACAGCTCTACATGGAACTTTTTTTTCCACTACAAATTTATATTATAACACTTCTTTTGTCACTGTGAGGCTGAAGAGAAGTGTAGCCTTGTCCATGAAATACAGTATGAGTTTGTTATGAATGCAGAGAAATAGCACAGTAGGTTAAAGCAATAGTCTATCTCTAGGCACTTGGGTTCACGTCGTTGCTCAGACCTTGTGTAAAAATGAGTTTTTTAGTCCCAGAGGACTCCTTCGCATACTTCATTCCCAATACTGCTGCATGTTTTGGCAGATTTCCATCTCTGGCCAGAAGAGGCTTAGGATGAGGAATCTGAAGAGATACAACAAGTCCATGGGACCTGATGAAATACATCCCAGAGTCCTGAAGGAACTAGCTGTGGTAGTTGCCAAGCCACTCTCCATGATATTAGAAAAAGACGTGGCAGTCGGGTGAACTCCCTAGGGACTGGAAGAAAGGAAACATCACACCCGTTATTAAGAAGGGTAGAAAGGAGGACCCTGGGATCTACTGTCAGCCTCACCTCTGTGGCTGGGAAGATCATGGAACAGATCCTCCAAGATGCCATGCCGAGGCACATGCAGGACAGGCAGGTGATTCAAGTCAGCCAGCATGGCTTTACTAGGGGCAGGTCCTGCCCTACTAACCTTGTGGCCTTCTATGAGAGACTATGTCAGTAGATAAGGGACACCCTATGGATGTGATCTATCTGGATTTCTGTAAGGCCTTTGACACAGTCCCCTACAACATCCTGCTCACTAAATTGGAGGGATACGGATTTGATGAGTGGAATGTTCAGTGGATAAAGAATTGGCTGGATGGTCGCATCTGGAGGGTGGTGCTCAACAGCTTGAAGTCCAGGTGGAGAGCAGTGAAAAGTGGTGTTCCTCAAGGGTCCATACTAGGACCTGTGCTGTTTAATATTTTTATCAATGACATAGACTGAATGCACCATCAGCAAGTTTGGAGATGACACCAAGCTGTCAATATACCAGAGGGATGGGATGGCATCCAGAGGGACCTGGGCAACCTAGAGAGGTGGGACCAGGTGAACCTCATGAGGTTCAACACGAGCAAGTGCAGAGTCCTGCACCTGGGCCAGAACAATACTATCAATACAGACTGGAGGATGAGGTAATAGAAAGCAGCCCTGTGGAAAAGGACTTAGGGGTGCTGATGGACGAGAAGCTGGACATGAGCAGGCAGTGTGTGCTTGCAGCCCAGGTGGCCAATCACATCCTGGGCTGCCTCAAAAGATGTGTTGCCAGCAGATGCAGAGAGGTGATTCTGCCACTTTGCTCTGCTGAGACCTCACCTGCAGTACTGTGTACAGGTCTGGAACTCTCAATACAGGAAGAACATGGACCTGATAGAGCAGGTACAGAGGAGGGCCACGAGAATGATCAGAGGGTTGGAGCACCTCTGCTATGAGGACAGGCTGAGGGAGCTGGGGTTGTTCAGCCTGGAGAAGAGGAGGCTCTGGGGAAACCTGATAGCAGCCTTCCAGTACCTGAAGGGGGCTACAAGAATGGGGAGAGACTGTTTACAAAGGTCTGTGGTGATAGGACAAGGGGCAATGGCTTCAAACCAGAGAAGAGCAGATTTAGAATGGATGTTAGGAACAGGTTCTTTATTATGAAGGTGGTGAAACACTGGAACAGGTTGCCCAGAGAGGTGGTTGAGGCCTCTTCCCTGCGGATATTCAAGGTGAGGCTTGACAAGGCCCTGGGCAGCCTGGTTGAGTTGAGGATGTCCCTGCTGGCTGTGGGGAGGTCAGACTAGATGACCTCAAGCCCAGACCGTTCTGTGATTCTATGATTCTATGGGAATAGCAGTAATGCTTTGCCAGGTGAGAAATTAAGAGTGCTGGTAGACAACTGCAAGAAAATTGTTCAGACTGTGTCTGTAGTGGATAAATGGAAACACCACCAATCTCATGCAGCCCTTCTGGCGTTTCTTTGGACACTTCCACAGTGCCATTTATTCCAGATACTTGCAGCTCTATACCTTCCCTGTGTGCCTGAATGGTACTGTAAGGAAGGTGAGATCCTGCAACTTCTGGGACTACCTAACATTTACTCTCTCAGTAATTTAAGGAGTAATTTTGAACTTTGAGGTGATCCTGAGCAGTACCTTACTTTTAAATATTTCATTCCATAGAGTTTATCAGGAGAGAGTATTTAGCCTGATTAACTGTTTGATTCATCAATTTGTCAGATGCTGAAGGCAAAGAGATGATTGTTTCTCTCAAGATACTAGAGCATCTTGCAAAATAATTAGTAGTATGTACCTAATGAGTTACAATAGTAAGACTCAGTGAATTGTGTTGCGTGTGAATGTATAGTGGAATGGAGGGAAGGAGAAAATTTGCTCTTGAAGATGTTGAGCACAAGTGGAGATGCAAGGATATCAAACAGATCCATACAAACTCATGAACATGTCTATGTGTATTTGGCAAAGATTAGGTCAGTGGTCTATACAGTCCAGTCTTCTGCCACCTCTGTCAGAGGCCATTGCCCAGTGACTTAAAGGACATCTTTAAGTTGCTAACTGTGCAGCAGCATTGACAGGAAAAGGAGAGGAAGGCTTTTCTTCTTAACACCTGTGGACAGTTAGGTGACATGGTGTGGTAGGGCATTTGATTATTTTGAAGCATTCTCTTGGGAGCATAACTACAGGACAAATCTCCTGCCCTTGAAGCAAAGGGGTCTCTAGCCAGCCCTTCACTTTCTCTTCTGAGGGAAAAGGTGATGGATGAGGTGAAGGAGTCTCAAAGGTTAAGTCTAGCTCCTGATCCCCAGCCCCAGATACGCTCCTGTTTCTGACAAGTTTGACTACTGTTTTTAATAGTTTTCTCTGTTGTCGGGGATCCACTTTTTGCAATTGCTCTGACCATAATCTCACTTTCTTACTTACATTTCTTCTAGTGAAACCTTTTCCTTCAAGCATCAGAAGATCCTGTTAATCTTTAAGAGATGAATTGACTTAAGTTGAGGTTCTGTGATTAGCTAATCTGTCTGAAAGGTAGTTTGTGGTTTAAGTCTGTGGGCCAGGATTTCATTATATTTTTGGCTTGTCTCTACACAAATATTGACAAATATTTTCAAAACTTTGCAAATGTCTACCCACAGTTTTTCTTCAAAGCAGTACTGTATATTTCTCCTTATATTTTTATTCTTATCCAGGAACTATTTGAAAAAGGTTTATGATACAGATTTCTGCATGCTTTTCTAGATTTATAAATGAAAAGCATTCCTGCTTTTCCATTGCAGACTCTCTGGAAGGCATAGATTCAGGATAGTAAACCATGTATGCCTACAGAATCTTAAAAGTTTTCTGCACAAAAATGTGTTGGCTTTTAGGCTGAATGGTGAGGGTGGGTTTTTTTAAACTTGTCTTGTTTCATGTTAAGATTAATTGTTTTTATTAATGGTGAAATGTGGTGAAGGTATATGAACTCTGTATGTCTGCAGAGGGAGTAATGAACTAGATTAGCTCTACAGAATACTGAAGTGTTTAATACATGCCCAGTTACTAGATCTAGTTCACTAAAGCAACAGCTCATTATATTTTTTTTTTTTTGTATTAATAACTGTATTTCAGGGTAGCTGCTACCTGTCATGTTGTGTTAGTTCTCAATATTAATCTAATCAGATTATTTAAAGTCAGGTGGTATATTTCAAAATTTCTTTTTGTTTATGTAATGCATCATGGAAGCTACATTTTCCAAGTAATTTTAAAGTCAGTGAAAGGAAAGCACTTTGGTTCACCAACACAGACTTTTAAAATTAATCAAAAACAATGCCAAAATTTCTCAGAAAATTTGAGCATTATGGATTTTTGTTTCTAATCAAAACAAAGTCATATTTCGAAATATCAAAGTTTGTGTCCTGACAAAATACAAATTCTGAGAGTTGGGTCTTTATCTGTGTAATTGAAAGCTGTCAAGTTAAAACGCGTTTGTGATTCCTTGTAACCAAAGTTGCTTCAAATGCATATGTCACACCAAGGTACTGATTTTTAATTTTAGGTATTTTTTGAGAGTTCTTTTAAGGGAAAAAGAAAACGTTTTGCAAAATATGCTGGCTGATCTGAGTTTGGAATTTTCACAGCAGAGAAATAAATGCCACATTGCAGAGGTTTTACAAGATAGACTTGAAGTTCATCCCTGCCGCTTGTGGGAGAGGGGGCTGTACTTAAATGCCTTTTGTAGAACAGCCTAACTGATAGGCTGAGGTTTGCTCCAGTCTTTAGAGGTAATTAAAGGTGATTAAAATGTAACTAGATAAGAAGTTTTGGGATTAAGTGTTTTTTTGAGGCTTATGTTAATATAGCTGTCTTGATACCTCCTAAGTATTAGAAATAGCTTTCCCATGGTAAAGCTCTCTAAAATGATGGCATCCTGAAACAGCAAATAAACCACCTTTTTCTAACAGAAATCACAGGGGAGCCAAGATAGCCTATGCTTAAAGCAGCTGTGTAACACGTTTAGTCATTGGTGTACCTTATTAATGGCAGAAACTTTTCTGCCAGGTGAGCTAGTAGGAGGCATTCTGAGTTACCCTTATCTGGAATTCATTATAGATTAATAACATTTTCTTCCTTGCACTTCTGTCCACTTGGTCACTTGCAGTATTTTGGAATATATTTTAGAGGATGTTGCAGTGAGAGACACAGTAAATTAGACTTACTGTGCATGTCAGTGATCTATACAGAAAAGATTTGAGCCACAGACTAGAATGGTTTAGAAAGACTATCAAGCTGTGATGGTTGTAAAACAAATCCATACTGTGCATTTATATCGAGGGCTTTTCAAAAACATGAATTATTTGACTTGCCAGACCATAATAAGTCTTTCTAAATCATTCTAGTCTATGTGCTCCGTTCTCTCTTGTTATTACAAAGAGAATGGGATATGTCCTGAAGCATCCTGTCAGAGGCCATGTTTCTTGCAATGTCTACACAAATTGGTACACATCAGTGACAAGAAGAATTCCCCTTAACTTTGGTGACTTCATATGCAGTATCCGACTTACCAAAACTTTCACTGAATATTGCCTAATGTGCATTCATGTGGTACTCAGGTAAGAAATACATAAACAGTGGTATAGACAAAGTTGCTTGTGTGAATATGGCATATTACCATTTATTAGGCTTCACAGTACTGAGTAATGTGCATCAAAAGCCTATGTTGAGATGCACGCTGTCCAAAGTAAGATCAATATCCCTTTTTTTTTTCATTGTACAGCAAAAATACTATGTAAGAATGAAGCATACTTGCTTGTTAAAGAGGTAAGCACAGAGCTGCAAGGTGTGCAGGCTCAGAGGAATGTTACTGAGAGGACAGAATCATAGATTTGGCTAGATTGGAAAAGACCTTTAAGAACACTGAGTCCAATCACTAGCAGTCCTTAAGAAAGCGAAAGACTAATGTACAGCTATAGTACTGGACTACAAGTGATAAAGGCAGTTTTAGAAGTGCAATTAAAAACTCACATTGGCAATTTCTCACCATAATGTCATAATACCTGTGACTGACCTGATGCTTCCCAGGCAGACAGTTTTGTGGTCCATTCTGTCTAAATGTGGTGCTACTGTCTGCTCCAGGAACTATTTGGAAGGATTTTATGTACTGAAAAAAGTGAGGAAAAACCAAGGTGATCCAAGCTAGGGCTTTGGCTCCACTAGTGAAAATGTGAATATTGTCGTGGTTGGCATGACCCTCTTTTTGGATTCTGGCCCAACCCTGGTCACACTTGCTTTTCATGCTTCTCACATTTCATACTGGTGTGTATGATCAGTCTCTATTCAAGCAGTCCCACTTACTTCAAGACATACCCTTTTCAGGTTTTGTGGCATAAAACCATCCTTCACCAGACAGACAGTAGAGCTGTCTCCTTCCCCACCACACAGTGCTGATTTAGCTTCGCATTTAGATTTGAAGTTTGAATATTTCATCAATCTTCATTCTTGTGCTGCACATTAAAAATTACTCTATAAGTGTTATTTTTGGTGATATCTTCTCCCTTTTATCATTCTGATGTATTTTATCTTGCTTAATTCTTCTGCCTATGCTCTAATCTACTGTGGGAAGGTGTTTCTTAAAAAAAAACCTGAAACACTCCCCTCCCCCTCCCCCCTTTTATTTTCTCCTCATTAATCTTGCTGTTTTGTGAGGAGTGACAAAATGTTACAAGGCATCAAAGATAATGTTTTCCCTAATACTAAGCTACAGTAATGACAAGCATGGAGATGAATTAACTTAAAATGAAAGATCCCTTTATTGCTCAAGAGAAGGCTAGTTGCTTCAATCATTTGTGAAACCTGTGCACTGACTGACTGCTGCTCTTACAGCCATTGTCTGGCATGCAGTGCCACCAATGACAAAGAGCAGTGTTACCATAGAAATGTTCATAGTAGGTGGAAAAGCTCTATTTAAAGAGATGGATTTACAAACAGATTCATTAGTGTAATAGATAGGATATCTCCAGTAAGTGTCAGCAGAGATGCAGTGTCTGTGCAGCAATACTTACCCACAAAGGCACCAAGGTCTTTGATCAGTGAACTCAGTTTTGGGAATGCTGGATGTAATTGTTGACTCATGGTGACATCATTGTGGCCAAAGTGGAAATCATAGTATTTTAGAGAAAATGAAGTAGCCAGCTTTGTCACCCACCTCTGAGAAAGGATGGAGCTGTAGAATTGTTACCTGCCCAACGTCATCAAGCTCCTCCACTGGTTCTTATCCATCACCACAACATTTTTTCTGCCTGAATCAGGAAAGAGAGAAATCAAATTGTCAATGTAGTTAGCTAAAGGTGAAGCCTTCTTGAGCAGCTTTGGAGTGATCAAGAGCTTGATCTTTAGAAAGTAAGCTTACATATCTGATGCAGTCCCATCCTGGTGATTGCTTCAATGGAAGGATTCTTGCTTGGATATCCAGAGTCCAGATTATTCTTAGATATTTAAATAGCATGCCTAGAAAACTGATCACTGTAGACATAGCATTTGACAAGGAGGGATCACTTTGTCACTTAAAATGAAGATTTTTTAAACGTATGAGACTAAAAAGAATTTTTATTAAACTTCTATTTTAATCATCTTACTTATACTTGTGAGTGGTTATCACAGCCCTTACCTATTGCTACTCTTTTTACTGCCAGATGTGAACTATTAGCAAAGGAGCTAGAGTTTCCATGTGCTTCTCTGTTAGATCATCTACTGAGAAACAGAAAATCTTTCCCATGGTCAAAACTCCTTCAATACATGCTTCACCTAGATATCAGGAGGAGGTAAAGTGCTTATCATTGCTTCATAATGTTTGTCTGATTGTCTTGCCAGTCTGAGGTTTTGAAGCCCAAGTACAAATGCATTTTTGCATTCTGTTAAGCAGCTCAGCATATCTAGAGTTACAGTAAGCATTGTTCTAAAGGTTCTCCTGGAAACCAAGATATAATAATCATGTATATATATATATATAAGCTTAGGGACAAAGTGCTATTATGGAAAAGTTTTACTTCTAGAGAGCCCTGATAATGACCATTGTATTCATACTTGGTAAGTCCCTTTTTGTGTGTGTGTTTTGGTTGTGGAATAAAAGGTAATTATACTCAATACAAAAACATTTGCAAGACTCAACAAAGTCCATTTTTATTGTTCTTGTGGACAGCAGCTGCAGGTTGTCAGCCTGGAGCCTTGATAAATGTTTTTGACATTTCATAGAGACACCCCTCATAAAAAAAAAAAACAAAAACTTGTTCTTTATTCTCAAATGTTGAATTCTGCATTATTGATCACATGCCATTCATTAAATGCAGCTACTTACTAGAAGAATAACACAGTCACTAAGCTACGCACAACATAATGAATCATTCTGATGCCGAGCAGGAACATTTAAGGAATGTTAAGGTTACATGGTTAAGTGCTCAAAAGTCAGGAAATGGCAGTTGAGGTTTTGAAGGCAATGGGAATTTTCCCTGAATTAAGACTGCAGAATTACAGCTGAGGACATGTACAAAGACTACTGACAAACAATGGATATTTGTTCTAGGGCAAGTGGTTACCTGGTGTTTTCACAAACACTGCTATTATTTATTTCAGCTTTTAACAAGGCGTCAAGTAGTGAATCAAAACATTAGTGGCAGAGGTCACTAAGTAGATGGGCACTTTGTTGACTGTACCTCATTGCTATGCAGTTCTATTCATCAAGGGAGAGCATCAGTAACAACGTTATGTTGTATACTACTGGTGAGGGTAAAAAGAAGTTAGTGGCTCCATGTGATGCAAGGCAAGTTTCATTTATCAAACGACTGTCTCCATTTAGTTCTCATCTGGGGACTCCTGTTTGGTTTTCTTTCTGGCTTTTTTGTTTGTCTGCCTCTCAGATTTGGTATAATTTTGCTGTTGCAGCCACTGTTCTGAGGGCAGCTGCTGGACACGTGCAGAGTGCATGATTCCTTAGCTGACCAATTGCACACCGCAAAGAGCAAAGCAATAACATTCCATGTGTGCCAAGAACAACATCCCCATGTCAGCACCCTTTGATTGGAACGTGCTGCAGAAGCCACCTCCTTGACATGCTGGCACCTCTTATTGGGAAAAGATTTTAGCTTAAATATGTGATTGGGTTTTACTGGTTAAGAGATTGATAACAAAGAATATATGAACGGCCACTCTAAGCAATAGTTACATGCTCTCTCACACTCTCACTCTTTTGGGTTAGGGACTTAGGTAGGAACGGCTTTGGTTAGGGCTGCTAGGGACTTCTGCTTCTGTTGGTTTGCTACTTCATCTGGCAAGGGCTTCGGTGTAGGGATGATGCGAGGGATATGCCTGGGACTTCTGTTAGCTGCTTTGTCTCTTAAGGGCTTCTGGGACTTTTGCTGTAAGTGGGACTCTGAGACTCTAATGCTGGGGATTCTACAATAAAGCACTTATGAGAGGACTTCTGAAATTCTCTGTGCTCTGCATTTCTGGAATCTCATTGCTATATGGCAACAGGTTTTGTGCCTTCATTTGTCACCCAATGGCAGCCCGTATCAGGGGGAAGAAAAACAACACTTTGTTACTTAGCTATTTATGTTCAACACCAAAACCACAGGAAAGCATTACATTTTTGATATCTTGATTCTGAGATCAGATGATAGAGCAGGAGCAGTGCTAAGCATACTGTACACTTGTCGTTGCCTGCATACCTGCACTTCTTCCCATGGGAACAGGAAGATGCACCTGGAGTCAGACGCATACCCAGGAACCAATACTGTGGAGTATAACACAGAGATCATTTGTATTGCTTGAAGGCGACCAGTGGGATGTCAGTGGAGCCCACTGCAGTGGGAGGCTCACAGGGCAGACTTAGCTAATATATCTGTGGATTTTTCCAAGTACATAAGAACATCTTTGTACCATCATAGTCTGTTTACTGATCCCCAGCTTTTAGGAACAAATTTTTTTGGGCATATGACTTCCTTAAATTTATTTTCCTTCAAGAGTAAGAATCATGTTGTAGTGCCTTCTAGAGGCTACTGTAAATCACCAAATGATGATCACTACTAGTCAGAAAGCAACTGAATGTTGGGACTAAGGAATGCATGAAAAAAATATAAAAATCAAAGTTGTCTCATTGGAGCCTGTGGTGCTCTCCTGATAGTATAAGTATAGTATAAGTTTTCCCCAGTTTGTGTCTTGGTAGGTTGCAAGTGGCACATGAACCATGTGGGTACTGGCAAAGGCACAGCTCTGTGTGGACCAGTGGGACACCAATGCAGCCCACTGCAGTGGAAGGCTCACAAGAAGACTGTTTGGTCACTATTGGAGATGGAATATTATGGAGTTTTGTGACCCTTTAGATTCAGCTTATATGGTCTTGTCTTCTGTTCTCATTGGAGGCACAAATAATTCTCTTTATTTCAGAAGCATGCAGGATCAAGCTCACCACAGAAATCTGTTCCACAGATTTCTGTAAAAGCTCGACAAATACATTTTTACTTAGAGATATTATTAGCATTACAAATGGAGCTCATTAATTCTAAGTGACTAGCTGCTTGGACTCTGTAGTTAGTATGCCTCCCTGTACCACTGCTAAAGACACAAGCATGCAGGTAATACTAAATAGGATGCAACATGAAAGTAAGTTTAATATCATGTTTATGACATTGTAAACATTATAGCTTACAGATATGGGATAAGAAAGGGAAGAAACAGAGTTCAGGTAGTTTGTTTAAGTAAAGCAAGCCTTTCCAGGGATTTTAGATGACTCATTTATTCTTATGACCTCTTTTTTCTGCTGCTAAAAAATGAGCATAATTGTAAATATATGTCTTAATGGTACCAGAAGCCATTGAAAAGCCCCATAGGGTCTTCAGGTAAAAAGTTTGCAAACAGTGTAAATCATGTCCCTGCTTGGATCCAGGTTTTATCATTTCCTTGATTTTCAAGTTTCATTTTGTTGGTGGTTGTTCCTAGCTAAGGTCAAATTTTCATCTCAGGTACTTGCAAATAAGTAAGGAATTATTTCTGAATTCGGTGACATTATAATATATTAAATTTCTCACTAAAACATGTAGCTTTAATTCCCGAAGTTTCTGTTGATTGCTTCTTGCGACATATGGCACTGGAGTCTGGTTATACTCCCCTTCTGGAGACTGGATTTGTCCTCTGAATAACCAAACATTTACTAGATATCTCACCTATATTGGCTAATATGATAATTGTAGCTCCTTCTGTTTATATAGACTCTCTTCAGCAATGTGGCCCCTTGCTTTCTTTGGGATTCTTTTCCTCCATATGAATTTCCAAATCTTTTTCCTAGTGAGCAGCATGAACCATCCCTTTTATTTACTGACTGTCATTATCAGCTGCTACTCCAAAGCTTTACACATCTTTTTCCACACTTATCTGCATTAAACTGCAATTTGTCATTTCTTCTTAAATAATGTAAAGCCTTCTTATCTGATTGCATTGATACTCATTCGTTATGGTTCTATGCCATACACTGTTATGTGTAGTCTGAGAAATCTTCTTTTGTATGCAGTCGTAGAGATCATCTTTATAAATAATGGAAAAGCTTACAATTGTGATTATACATCTTCTGTGCTGTACCTATATATCCTTTGTTTCTCTAGCACTGAAAAGACATCTCAAAGACATGCTTACAGGAGACTTTGTCTTTTATCTGTGTTCTTTCCATAGAAATTCTATTTTCCTTAGACAAAAAACCTAGAGAACCTTGTTCATCTGGGTATTCCTGTTCTCCCGAGAATGTATAATGCAAAGCCCTCGGTACCACTCTTTGTCTAATTAGAGGTGAGATGACCTTCCTGCTTAAACTTATCAAACCACATCCTGTGCACCTTCTTCACAGCTTCACAAAGTGTGAACCTGGGGCTCTTAGAGGTAATATAACAGACATAATTATCGGTGCATGTGCTTGAGATAATTGCCACTGTTTTCTATCAACACCAGTTCTTGTGGCAGCCAAGGCAGTACAGTCATGTTTTACTGGAAGGGCATGTTTCTTAGAGGAAAATTTAATGAGTGATGCAAAGCTCTCTTCAGTCATTGTGCACTGCAGCAGGATATTAGTGTGGCCTATGAGAAAGAGCCAAGTGACTCGCACTGCTGACTCCCTCCTCCCCAGGAGGCTGATAGCGACCCTGTGTAGGCAGCAAGAACAGCAGCCTTGTTGTCAGTCACAAGAACAGAGAATTTTCTTTAGGGAGGCTTGCATTGCTGGTGCTGCAAACGTGTTAGATGGGTTTGGCTGATCTGTCTGTAGGATCTGTAGATAGCAAGCTAGGCTGGACTAGAATAGAGCAACATATGGCACATCACATGCTTGGGAGGCCAGTGTTGCACCATCTGATCTGTATTTTAACTTAAAGAATGGAAAACAGGTCTAAGCTGTTTCGTGTTCTATGGCTGGGACCATGTTGTGGTTTAACCCTGGTAGGCCGCTCAGCCTCACAGAGTCATTCACTGCTCATTCCCTTCTACTGGGATGTGTGAGAGAATTGGAAGAGTAAAAGTGAAAATGTGTGGATTGAGATAAAGACAATTTACTACAAAGAACAAAAGCTTCATGCACAAGCAAAGCAAAATAAGGAATTCATTCACTTTCCATCAGCAGGCTGGTGTTCAGCTGTCTCCAGGGAAGCAGGGCTCCATCACATGTAATGGTTACTTGGGAAGACAAATTACTTTATTCTGAATATCCCCCAACTTCCTCCTTTCCTCAGCTTTTATTGCTGAGCACAATGTCACATGGTATGGAATATGCCTTGGGTCAGTTGGGGTAAGCTGTCCTGGCAGCGTCCCCTCACAATTTCTTGTGCACTCCAGCCTACTCGTTACTGGAGTGGTGTGAGGAGCAGAAAAGGCCTTCATGATGTGTAAGCTTAGCAATAACTAAAACTTCCCTGTGTCATCACGAATTCAAAACATAGCACCATAGAAGCTACTATGAAGAAAACTATCCCAGCTAACTAGTACAGATTATAAATTAAATTAAACAGGAGCAGGAAATGTTCCTGAGAACAGGCACTCCATACTCCTGCATTGTGAGTAAGGGCACTGGCATGGTGTTGGACTACTAGACTGCTCTCCCAAACAGTTCAGGCATGATTTTTAAATTATCATAGGAAGGAGACTATCTTGGCAGGCCATTGGATATGGCGGCCACACCATAGCAGAGAATGACAATTACAGGGAAGGATGCTGGCCATTTTGTGCCAGGGAGCAGTTTTTGCCCTGTTTCATTTAATAGATAGATACTTTCATATTAAGCAGAAAAAGAGAAGGAGAGAACCCTCTACTCTGGAAGGTCACTAAAGTAAAGCAGAATATCTATTTAATTTTGAAAAGTAAAGAGATACGATGGCAAGGAAATGAGTGGATCTTCAAATTTGTGATTAACAACTGTACTTGCTACTCAGCGCAGAAAATAAACTATCTTACTTGAATTAGAATAGCAGAGCAAATTTTTGCAGGAGTGTGTTAGAGGCTTAAGTAAGATATCTACTGACTGTGCCAGTAGGTGCGTGCTTACATAGCTGCTGGTCCACTGTGGGGAAGGCAAGATTTTCTAGCTGATCTCATGTTCTCAAGGCTGGGATTGTTGCAAACTATTCTGAAAATGCCACTGGCAGTGATGTTTAAAGATGTTCTCAGAAGGAAGCAAACGTCAGATTTCATCCCCACACATTAATTTAGGCTGTTGCTGGCTTGGTGGTAGATGCAGGTATGCTTCAGTGAATCCATGTGAGGATGTGTAGAGAGTGTCAGAAGCTGGGATATCCTTCTCCTGCTTGAGGCAACAAGCAAACTGCCTTAGCTATGCGGGTCTGAAATTCAACCTTCTCTCAAAGAGCTCATAAGGAAACAAAAGGAAAATGAGGAGCTCACAGTGTGTTTGCTGCATGTGGTGAAGCTTATGGAAAGATTGTTGATTGTTTCTATGAAAGAATGATCCTCCTGTCTTTTTATTTTTTTTTTTAAGGAGCAGAAGAAAGTTGCAGTGTTCTATTTTAATCTAGCAAATGCTGAAGTAGCAATGGGACAGCTGAGTGACTGCCCTGATGTCCATACTGGTTTCAGAGACTGTCTGTGCTCAGCATTCTTTTGACCGTACCAAACTACAGTGACAAAACTCGAAGCTACTGCTGATACAAGTGAGATGAGATTATTGAGCCATGCCCTGTGACCTGAGCATAGGTCACACCAGATTTTACCAACTTATTGGTGAAGTTACATCATTGAACTGCAAAAGGGTACAAACCTGATAAGGACAAGCTTTTTAAATAATGTAGAATTGTATGACTGATGTTTGGGAGCAGTACAGTTGTTTGAGTACAGTATATTAACACTATGTCCATTATTTCTATAAGTGCAGTTTAGTTTAATTGCTGTACCGGATGAAGTTCGTAAGGTGGTAAAGGTTTATCAGCTACACAAGAAAGAAACAGTGGGGAAAAAGGAGACCTGCCAGCCCTAACACTATTGCTTTATCAATTGTTTTCTCTGCTTTTCCAAAGCAGCAGTAACAGCTGTTTCCCAAACAGAATAGGAGTGATCAGGCCTGAGTACTTTCTAATTTGTGCTGAAGTGTAGCACTGCAGTCTGAAAGAGTTATGGTAGTCAAAATGGAAAGAGAGGACAATGAAACCTGTTTATACATGCTTCCTGACCAGTTTATACTGGCATAATTTACCCAGGGTTTTTCTTGTGACCAGGAAGCTTCCATGAAAGCAACATCCACTCATACAGTTCTGTTATTTGTCTCATTCGGGCTCAGTCTGCTTCTTTTGACCTTGTAGAGTTGATGTTAACATATACAGTTAATTGTCTCATGATCTGTAAGAAAGAATCTTTAAAACGTTTAACAGACTGTTTTCATGTTCTCTGAGCACTGGCTTTACATCATAGAATCACAGAAATGTTTAGGCTGGAAAAGACCTTTAAGATCATTGAGTCCAATCATCCATCACACAAAAGCATGTATGTATGTAAGCATTTGGGATGTCATAGATTTTCTTGTGCTGTTGTATTTTGTGGCTGGCTACAGCAAAAACGCATGCCTGCCACCATTATTTACAACTGTAACAGTGAGAAATTACAAACCCCACTCTTCATTAACCTCCAGTATGGCTGTTCCTGCAGCCAGTGATTGCCATTACATTGATGGAGTGCTAATACAGCTCAATAGCCCCACTGGCCTGTCTCGCCTGTGACAGCACTGCAGCTATTGCCTCCCACCACTACCCAGCACACATCCAGCAGAAGCTGCTGGAATGATTGATGAGAAAAGCAGCTCATAGAGGCAAGCACAGTGCCCAAAGCAACAGCTCTCTAGCCTTATCCCTACAGTAATTAGATAAATGAACCCCAAATGAAATCTTATGGGCAAGAGTAGAAGGAAGTGATAATATCTCTGCTGTCAATCTCCAATTGCTTGTGTTGCTTCATTCCAGCCTCTGTTTGTAGTTATTTTTGTTTGATACAGATTTGACACAGCTTACCTCTCCCACCTTCAGTGCTCATTTCACTGCTGGTCCTCTAGACAGACCCCTGCAGGCACAGGAGACATGAGAGCATCAGTAGCTGAGACTGGATACTATTTTTTTTTCTTTTTTGGCACCACTTATGCTCTATAGAGGTTGCTGAACCTTTGTCCTTCTCCAGAGAAGAAGAGAGAGAGAGAGAAGGGAGAGCAGTCTAGTAGTCCAACACCATGCCAGTGCCCTTACTCACAATGCAGGAGTATGGAGTGCCTGTTCTCAGGAACATTTCCTGCTCCTGTTTAATTTAATTTATAATCTGTACTAGTTAGCTGGGATAGTTTTCTTCATAGTAGCTTCTATGGTGCTATGTTTTGAATTCGTGATGACACAGGGAAGTTTTAGTTATTGCTAAGCTTACACATCATGAAGGCCTTTTCTGCTCCTCACACCACTCCAGTAACGAGTAGGCTGGAGTGCACAAGAAATTGTGAGGGGACGCTGCCAGGACAGCTTACCCCAACTGACCCAAGGCATATTCCATACCATGTGACATTGTGCTCAGCAATAAAAGCTGAGGAAAGGAGGAAGTTGGGGGATATTCAGAATAAAGTAATTTGTCTTCCCAAGTAACCATTACATGTGATGGAGCCCTGCTTCCCTGGAGACAGCTGAACACCAGCCTGCTGATGGAAAGTGAATGAATTCCTTATTTTGCTAGATCACAAATTGAGTTAAGCTGGGGATGTCCTGCAATTAGCCAGTTCCCTCTTCAGGAAGTAGTTGATGTGTATATAGGGTTTAAAAAATAAGTGAAATGAATGTGGTTTAGGCAGTTGAAATTGTAGAAGAGGTGATTAAAAGGTATGTGTTTATTTTTGCAGTACAGGAGCATAGTAATATTACAGCAAATCCCCTATACTGTCCCTTGATGCTACTGAATCGTACCCATGAAGGAATTCTTCAGTGCCAGTAATGACCCTGCAGAGAGAAATTTATTAAAAAGTGTATATATATTACATTTTTATATATAGTCAGAAAATGCATATACTTTAAGAAAAATGAAAAAAGCATGTAATTTAAATATACACATGTATAACATAAAGGCATATACAAAAATATGAAGATAGTCAGTTGAGGAATCCTAAACAGTACAGGTCTGATTCTGTTTTCATTTGTGGCATTGCACATTGAGAGTAATATTATGGAATTCAATGACTGCAGAATGTATGCAAGAACAGAATAAATCCTTGTAGGCAGGAACTGAAATCCAGAGAATTTAATGGGTGTCCTGTTGGATTAAATAGCTGTCAAACAGAATCCTGTGATCTCACAGGAGGAAACATGTTACAAAATGTTTCCAGCATGAGCAGAGTTAAGAGGTGAGGTTATATCCTAGGAAAGATACAATAATTATACAGAACAAATGACCTTTTCTTTTATTCTCCCTCTCCACTCTTAAGCACGGGTAATTCTTGCTGAGTTCAGCTGGATTTGCATGGGTGTGAAATTAGATCAAAATTAGGCCCAGGTTTTTTGGTTTACAAACAGCATGTGTCTCAAGAGACTGCTTTCATGTTTTTCTGTAAAAATGGTCAGATGTGCATCTAAGTCTGGGCTCTGCCAGGACCTGATCACTTAGATTCAAATATAAATTTCAGGCAGACAGAATGGTCCCATTAATCATAAGTGGTATCTCCTAAACCCTTAAATTACAAGAGATTAGTGGAAAAGTGTAGCGTTGGACTAAAGGAATAATGACATATAGGAAGTGAAGCAGAAAACCTGATATCTTCTTTTTAAGGAGAAGTTCAATTCACAGTTTGTTTAAATATAAATTACAAGCATGAAGTATCAGAATTCTTAAACCTCACTGTTCAGTCAGTTTCAAATTAACTGTATTTCTGCCTTCCCCAGAGCAGCACTGTGATCTTCAGCTTGTCTGCTCCTTAAATTACACCGAAGTCTTTTAAGTCCATTAAGATCCTGTGCTATTCTCATAGCTGGCTGAGTTACATTCACCCAACCTTGTGCTGCCTCCCCCGTGGCATGGACTGCAGGGGCCACCACAGACTCTGAGCCTCACCCTGCTACCCCCAGCTATAAATTGCATGCAGGACTGAAATGGCAGAACAGGAGGCTGTGGTCTCCCATCATTTCTACTGCTGTAGCTTAGTTGATTTACTCTTGTTGTAACCACTGTTGGGAAATGCTTTGCACAAATCCTTGCATAAAAATGTTTAATAATAGAGTGACTGCCTAATGGCAACTGCCAGTCCTCAGAGGCCCGGTGGTGGCAGAGTGTATCATTGTGCCTGGCTGAGAAGTAAGCTGTGACCCAGCCTGTTGTACAGGTGGGGAATGTAAAACTAATTCACAATCCTACTGCATCTGAGGCACAGCTGTTATCAGGGGTCCTAGCTTTCCACTCAGCCTGGTTCCCAGATCACAAGCCTTCCTGCCTCCTCAGAAAATACATTTAGCTGAAATGTTTTAAAATCTGTTTTGGTCTGCCTAGCTTATTGTGCCAGTTATGTATGCAGCTCTGAATCCCAGTAGGTGTTTCTCAGGACGAAGTTTGCCTGTATCTTGCCTGCTTGGGCTTCTGCTGCAATCACATCTGTCACGGGCATGGCACGTTGACACAGTGGACATGTGTGTTGCACAGCCAGGTGCTAATTGTCTTCTCAGTTAATGCAATTTAAATCAGTAATCTGAAAGAGTTACACTGGTGTGAAACTGGCCTGAAAGAATACTGTACAATTCCCAGGTGGTTCACAGTGATAAGACAAGGAACAATGGGTTCAAACTTGAACATAGAAGATTTCACCTCAACATGAGGAGAAACTTCTTTCCAGTGAGGGTGACAGAGCACTGGAACAGGCTGCGCAGGGGGGTTGTGGAGTATCCTTCTCTGGAGGCTTTGAAAACCCACCTGGATGCATTCCTGTGCAGACTACCCTAAGTGATCCTGCTTCCAACCACTGATACACTGTGATACTGTAGTAAATTTTTAGAATTTCAGTTCAATTAGTCTTTTACTCCAGGGAAAGAGAAACCTGATCTCTCAACTTCTATTACTCTAGCTGTAGGAAATTAGGAGGATTTGCAGTATTACTTCAATAAGAAGTGACAGGTATTAGTCTGATTTTGTATGAACAGGTTTAAATCAGGACCTGCTTCCTTCCATGCTTACTTGACTAGTGTGTCCTTTCTGAGCTGCCAGGAGACCTAGGGCTGGAATAAACATATAAACCTTGTCCAGCTCATGTAGGTTGAGCAAGAGTATTTGCTGACTTTTTCATAAGTAGAAATCAGCTCTATTTAGGGTTGGGTTTAGAAGAATGGCTTTGGCAAAATATTGGAAATGGTTTTTTTTTCAGTTAGAGTTTAGGTTTCACAAGCAGCTCAGCTGAGTAGCTGAGTTCACACCCAAACAGTATTTTGTCTCTTTCCACCAACTAATTTTGTTAAACAGAAGTTGTGCATATATTTGTGACTATTTCACTATCTGATGACAGCTTGTTTTCCCAGGTTAAAATACCTAGAGTCAAATTACTACTTTGATGCACAGACCTATAGAGAAGACATGGCAAAAATACTGAATAGTCTCAATCCCTCGTATTATCCTGTTGTATTGAAAGGAGTTGTGTAAAAAATTAATTTGCCCAGATTTTACTTCTCAAAGTACCTGTTTAATTCCATGTGGGATGAGCTTGAAATGACATCTACATACAGAGTACCAGTCTCAGTGAGGCTGACAGGAACCGAACCTTGACTAACCTGTAGGGCTACAAGGTTCTCCAAAGGTGAACTTGCCATTGCAACAGCAGATGTGTTTCCACCCAATGCTGAAGTGAGTTTTTGTGGTCACTTGCATGCCAGCAGTAGGGAGATTTGATACAACTGACCTACAAATAAGAAACATTTAAGTAAAAGTTCACTCTAGCTGGTGTGAAAGGTATTCTGCTCTAAAATGAAGGGCATGCAACAGTACACACAAGGTGTGGCTAGATGATGTTTGCTCTCTAAAGTTCAGGAACTCATGTGTCTGTGGGTGGTGAATCTGGGGGGAGAACCTAAGCCAGACCTGGCTGTTCTCTTTAATATCTTTAGCAGTGATTTGGGTGAGGGGCTTGAATGCATCCCCAGTAAGTTTGCAGGTGACACTAAGTTGAGAAGCAGCGCTGTTATGCTGGAAGGTAGAAGGACTCTACAGAGGGACCTGGACAGGCTGGATTGATGGGCTGAGGTCAATTGTATGAGTTCAACGAGGCCAAGTGCCATGTTCTGCACTTTGGTTACAACAACTCCATGCAGTGCTAGAGGCTTGGTTGGGAAGGAGTGGCTGGAAAGCAGCCCAGCAGAGAAAGACTTGGGGACGTTGGTTGACAACCAGTTGAACATGAGCCAGCTGTTTGACCAGGTGTCCAAGAATGCCAACATGATCCTGGCCTGTATTAGGAATAGTGTGATAATCAAGGAAGTGATTGTCCCCCGGTACTCAGCACTGGTGAGACTACACCTTGAGTATGGTGTTGAGATTTCAGGCCCTCATTACAAGACAGACACTCAGGTGCTAAAGTGGGTCCAGAGGGCAGTGAAGCTGGTGAAGGTTCTGGAGAACAGGCCTTATGAGGAACGTTTGAGGGAACTGAGGTTGTTTAGTCTGGAGAAAAGGAGGCTGAGGGGCTGACTTTATCACTCTATACAACTACATGAAAGGAGGTTGTAGTGAGGTGGCTGTTAGTCTCTTCTTCCTAAAAATAAGTAATAGGACAAGAGGCAATGGCCTCAAGTTGCACCAGGGGAGGTTTAGTTTGGATGTTAGAAGAAACTCCTTCACTGAGAGGGTTCTTAAACGCTGGAATAGGCTCCCAGGGAGGTGGTAATCCCCATCATTGAAGGTGTTTAGAATGCGTATAGATGTGGTGCTAAATCACATAGTGTAGCACCAGCTAACTCTACTTGGTAGAGTTAGAAAATGGTTGGACTTGATCGTCTTAGAGTTGTCTTCTAACCAAAATGTTTCTGTGATTCTATCACAAATTGTCATCAGTTTTACTTACACCTAAATTACTTACCAACTGGGATAACAATGCAGTATCAACTCATTAAATCCATGAAGAGGTATTTTTGTCTTAGGAATAATGCCTTATTATGTAGCCATTTAATGAGTTGTGAGCTAACATGCTTTAACAAATCTTTTATTGCTTACTGCATTCTGTTCCCTTGACAATAATTTCAAAATCTGGCCATTAAACCAGAGCTTTTTCACAACTTTTTGATGATAAGTTTTAGAACTGAACACTTAATCTTTCTGCATTTGGATTAGAATTGGAAAGGTGTAAATTAAGGATCTGGCTTTTATGTGCTTGTATTGATCACAGTGCTTGGTAGAAACTGCAGCAATTCTGGTAGCTTAGCAGTTTAGATTACCTTTCAGCTTTCTTAATTGGACCACTGGAGTACAGTTAATTTTCAATTTATATTGAGATTAAGACAAGGTAATGTAATACCTCATTGTGAGTAACATCAACAGTAAACCACCATAATGTGCCTTGTAATTCTAAACACACAAGTTGCTTGTTGAAGTAGATGGAGATGAGTTCTGGCTTTAGCCAGAGTATATTTTATGCCAAAGTCTGCCAATAATAATTCCTGTATCTTCACTGACCTCCACTGAGACACTAGCTACAGCAAGCAGTGTAATTTGGTAAAGTGTTTTTGGGAAATTCATTCAACATACCAGCCTGGAGCATCAAACAGACTAACCAAAAGTGACTATCTTTTTGTGTGTTTGCTGACAGGTCAAAGTCATGGTGCGCATTTCTTCTACACTTGCCAGAGACACGTCTGAATCCAGCTCTTTCTTAAAAGTTGACCCTCGTAAAAAGCAAATCACACTGTATGACCCATTGGCCTGTTGTGGTCAGAATGCTTTCCCCAAAAGGGGCAACCAGGTTCCACCGAAGATGTTCGCTTTTGATGCAGTTTTCCCCCAAGATGCATCACAGGTAGGTAATGGATGGTCAAAATAGTTGTCTAAACAATAGCATGCACCAAAGGCAAATTAGCTTCTGCTGCAACAGTAGTACTTTCAGTGGACTCATGCCAGGGCTGAATTTGGTCTGCCACTGTCATCAATAATGAAATCAGTTTACTAAATTCTATCTCAATAATTGTGTGCTTTCTTTATTCTTTACTGTAAATAATCACATCTAAAATAATATGTGCAATAAATGTCTAAATGGTGCTTAGCAATCAAGTTGTCAATACCAACATGTTCTTGTATGTCATAATTTTTTTTTTGGTGTACACAGTGATCTGTTCAGAACTGCAGTTCTCTAAAGCCGTCCTCTATTAAGAAGTCAAGAATTATTTATACAGTGTTTTATTGTACAGTTTACTGTCAGAGGATGGAGATTTTAGTCCACAAGTCTTTATTCGCATGTACATATTCAGATGTCTTACTTTTATTAGACATCTTTGCTTTGATGTTACCCAAATGTCGTGAGAAGACTAAAGTAACATTGCAAAGTATAATTAGAAATCAATATTGTGAAACTGTTTGTGTACTCATAAACTAAATAGAAGTAGAGGACAGAGCCAACTAAAGCACTGTTGTATGATTGTATCATTAGGTCAGTCTCTGACCTAGTTCTAGTCCAGGCAGCTATTGCCTCCCAGAATGTGCCCCCTTGATGCAGTTCAAGAGCTGGCCTGTGAACAGTCCATTAGCCCATTTTATTTAGTATTCCAAAGACAGTGTAGAAATATCCACAAAATAAGTGAATGTACATGATTCATTATCAGATGTGAAATCCTTCATGTAAAAGCCTAAACTGTGACTTCTGATTTAGTTTCACCCACTGTTGATAGGAGCTTGCTACAGAAGCACTGTAGGTCATTCAGCTTGCTTGAACCTTAAATCAAAGAATACCCTGGGTAAATTCCTGTGTTGTACTTCTTAAATTACTGGTACAGTCTTCAGGATGGAACCTACTGTTACAAAAAGGCTAAAATGACTCATAATAATGTGGAGTTGATACCAAAGAGGCTGTTTCTCTTACATCCTTACCCATCTGCTAGTGGAACTGAACTTGGTCTGTAACTGGGCAAATAATAGAGCCTGTAAAAATTCCTCACTATTTGACTTATTTTGAATCAAAAATATATTTTTACGTCCCCTAAATAGGTAATTCTAAGAAACCAACCACATCCCCTTACAATATGCTTATTTTGTTTAACACCACAAAGGATGTTGAAGCTTCAGCAAATGAAACTTACTCAACACAGAGCACAAGTCCTGCTCTTGTGCTTCCATAGGTAATGTTAATCCTATTAAGAGCATTGGTGTGTTTCACAGAAAAGAGACAAGCAGGATTAGACACTTTGCTACTTCAACATACTGTTTTGAGCACTGGTAAATTTACAACCATTTTCCAGTAGAAATACTCTGTTGATTTTCCCTATTATTGGTAATGGGTTTATTTTCTTCTTTTTTTCTTTCTTTTTTTTTTTTTTAATGCCCTTGACAGGCTGAAGTATGTGCTGGGACTGTGGCTGAGGTGATCCAGTCTGTGGTCAATGGAGCAGATGGCTGTGTGTTCTGCTTTGGCCATGCCAAACTTGGTTGGTATTGTCAAATTTCCCTACTCAAGCAGCAAAGTGAAAATTTTTGACCCAAGGTTGATAGTACATTAGATTAGGGCAAACAAGCTTCCATTTCTCTGTGCATAGTAATTGTGTTTTAAAGTGCAACACTGTGCATGACCTTGTACTGCACCTTCATCTCTGCACCCCTGCACCTCTGTACTGCACCACGTGTATTCACTTTACATATTGTCTAAATGTTGGATAGCATGCTCTTTGGAACAAAGCTTATCTTTGAGTTGCATCTTTCTGTCCCCTGAGTACTATAGCCATTTTCATACTGTCTTTAATTGTTAATGAATGATCCAAAAATGAATTGTTAATGAATGATCCAGCAGTGGTCTCCAGTTTTACAGAAGAGCATGCTGTTGCAGGCTGTTGGCAAAAATACCACTTTTATCAAGCCGTGTAAGGGCTGTGAGTAGCCACTCAAGTACTTGATGTTTGTGGTGTCACTGTTCAAGTGCTATGACTAGGCACTCAACTAGTTTGGTTTATATTCTGTTTCCCAATTAGACAATTCACTTATTACTAACTGCTTCCTATTCTGTCTCAAACAAATCCTACTCTAATGATTAACAAAATGTTACCAGTGGATCAAAGCTCACTCTTCGCAAATGCATCAACAGCATTTCAGGCATTCATGGAAAGACACTAAACATTAACACTATACTTTTGAAATTCCTGGATTTCAAGAGTAATATTTTGTTACTCATTATCTAACAGTATTTTGAAAATACTATGTTTTTAAGGAAGAGGGCTGTATTTGATGTGCACAGTGATCTCCATTCTTTACTGTCTCAAACACGGACATACGTAGGAAACTTAGAAGGATAATTCAGGTCATAAAGAGCATCAAGCTGTCTTGGGACATGATTATCTCAAATTAAAGGCAACAAAAGCTGCAGAGTACTTAATGCTGCCATGCCACCAGCTCTGGCACAATGAAGAGAGCAGGGCCACTGGTCAACTAATCACGAAGTCCTTCTGGACCAGACAGAAGTGACATTAGGATAAGCACTTGGATATTAAACCCTGTGTGACCTGCCAAGTAAGGGGGACATGGAAAAGCAAACCACCAGATAACAGTGTCTCACAAGTGCTACAAGTTCTTTAGAGAGGGTGGCTTAGCTAGGACTTATGCTGAAGCATGAGTTGAGTCTCTGCAATTACTTTGCTAACTGCATCACCACCATTCCACGTACGGTGAACATACACAGACCTTGCCATAGACACGTGCATAGAAATATTTTGTTCACTGATCTTTGACCACAGATTCAATGTAAGAAATGATACAAGGTAAAGAAACCACAAAAACTTACCTGAAAGGATGTGTACTTTTATCATTTGGCTTATAAATCTAGGTGCTTAAAAAAAAAATGTCTAAGAGCATTTTATGTAACGACACCTAAAGCTATATAAGCTCTGTTTCTGTTCTTAATCATCAGACGTTTACAGCAGATACAAGACAGAGGTATAGTTGCAGAGTCAAATAATAGCAAACCAGGGGAAGGATTTGAACCAGATAAAATATTTCTTGTTGGCTCATTTCTCTTCTGGATGAAGTTACATATGTATGATCCTGGGACCAAGTTTGTGTAAATCCCACCCCCAACATATAAAGTGTAATAATGTGCTTTGAACTAAAACGATATTCAAAGAACAGCACACTCACAGTATCTAAAGCAAGGATATTTTGAGACCCTGCTACTTCTGTTCTGCTCATTTCCTCACCACTGTTCACTCACATCAGAGATTGCAGTGTTGTGTGGCAGGGACCTGCAGCACCCTGCTTGGGGAATAGGAGGTGTCAGGAGAATGCATGAGATAATGATTTTTGAAAGCAGTTCAAGATTTCATCTGTTGGATTTAAATACTCTCCATTTTCCACATACTATTCATCTGCCTGCCTATCCTTCTCCCTTGCTGACTGTCCTTTTTGTATTGAAGAAGTTTTCATGGGGCTGTGCAGGATAATCTGTCGGCAGAAGGCTGTGAAGGTCCTGGGAGTAACGTTGTTATCTTTTTTCCATCACCCCATTCCTGACAGGAAAGTCATACACCATGATTGGGAAGGATGATTCCATGCAAAACCTTGGCATAATCCCTTGTGCCATCTCCTGGCTCTTCAAGTTGATTAACGAACGCAAAGAGAAGACAGGAGCCCGCTTCTCAGTCCGAATTTCTGCAGTGGAAGTGTGGGGGAAAGAGGAAAATCTGAGAGACCTGTTGTCAGAAGTGGCTACAGGAAGCCTGCAAGATGGCCAGTCCCCAGGTGTCTACCTTTGTGAAGATCCCATTTGTGGCATGCAGGTGAATCCAAGGTTCATTTTAACCTGAAACAAGCAATGTGAGCTTTTTTTTTTTTTTTTTTGTTAAACTATTGAGATGGTTCAGATTCAAGAATTTACCCAGAGCATAAAGTGTTTACTTTAACAAGCAAAAACTTTATGACCTGCAGCTGCAGGGCCATCTGCTCTCCTGACCTAAATATTTGTACCTCTGCTGTAACTGATGTTGAGCAGGGGCTTGTGTTTGCAATAAAATATGAAAATGTTCAGTACAAACAAAAATTCACCTCATTCTTAAAAAAAAGGAAAGTGTGATCTCTTTTTTTGCAAAATAGCAAGCTAAAATATTTACAGTACTGCACAAATAGCTGGAGGCCATAAGTACAGCTGTTTATCTCTTTATAAACGACATTATTTATAGCACTTGCATTAACAATGTTGTAGGAAGAACTAATTGCTACTTATTAATTGCTGCCAAGAAATAAATGCCTGACCTGGGCAAGCCGAGAATAAGTCAAACTCTTCTTAGGTTTGGAGATTTAACAGGAATGAGTAAATGGCTCATGTAAGTTCTCTGTAACTTTTTTAATTACCCCCTTAATTTGTGGGGGGAAAAGGCTTGTTCTTTCATTTTGCTCTCTGTGGGTGTCAAAACTGTGATTTTTTTGTGAGGAAATAAAGAAGGAGCAACCCAGCATGATGGTGCTTGAATACATTATTTTAAACTTAAATGCAAAGGCTGTTGCCATCAAGAACATAACACAGAACTGCCTGTCTGAGGATGGGGAATGGAGGCAGGAGAGAAGGATCATTTATCCCATTTCTAGCTCCAGGCATCTAGAAATCATGGTTTACATCCACAAAAGCCATGAACTGCAAGATTTTTAAAGAGCAAAGATGTTTTGTGTTTTATCTCTTTGCATTTTAAGCCTTTTAGACCTACTTAGGTCACAATTAGAGTTCTCATTCTCACTTGACTCCTGGCTTTAGTGATTTATGATACACAGCATCAGAAGAGATCTCACTCTCTGGTATCCAATCTGGTGAATATTATATGGGAGACTTGAGTCATCACAGTTCCCATTGGGGTGATAGATGTGCCAGTTAAGATGTGATCTGCCCTGTGTATGTTGGATATTTTACATGACTGTGTAACAACTAGCCTCTCCTTAGAGCTTAATTCTTTATTAAGGTATTTAAGCATAAAAGAAATAATAATAAGTATCCCATTATTGTTGCTTATTTTCATATAGATACAGAGAGAACATCTGTATACAAAATGAATTATCATTGTGTCAGTGGTAGGAAGGTATCTCCATGAGTTGTCTGTGTATCACTGTGGTGCAAAATGTGGAATTAAATTTCCAGAAAAAAATGGCTTTTATGTGTGTTTACAAGACGTAATGACATTCTGGAATCATGCGTCCTACACCTATATTCTCAAAATCTTCAGATGAAGGGAAGATACTATATTATAACCATATATGCACAAAATCAGCAGTGTGTGTAGAAAATGAGTAATCACCATGTGTCATACTGTCTCTCATTGGACCTTTCCAAGTGTGCACATTTTCCTGTTACTTATATTAGTGAGATCAGCTCACAAACTGGCCTGCCTTCTGCTTGCCTTGTTAATTCCCTCCTGCCCCTCTTCCCCCTTTCTAGGGAGCTTAGTCTTCAACTGTGTTATCTGATCTTATGCACAACCTTGGCTCTACCCTTCCTCAGGTTGAGGAACAGAAGACAGGAGCACTGTCTTTAGGAGAGCTTAACTTCTAGCAGTATTATAAAGCAGGGGAACAAAGTCTGAGAATGGGAGTTCCTCACTGGTTTTAAGCCAGACAAACCAAGTCTGTCCTATGGGCTGTGGGCCAGCTCTGTGTACTGCCAAAACTAATGCCACCAGCTTGCACAGTCACATGTCCCTTCCACAGACAAACTAATCTTAAGTGACATGAAGCATGCATGTACTCCTAATGGTATGGGAGGTTATTATTTGCCCTCCTATGCTGTCTTGCAGTCAGAGAGATAAGAGGTGGCTGGTGACTGGAATTGAGGCCCAGGAAATGTGAATGTATGTACATTATGTGCCATGATCCGTTGAAAGAATTGCCCTGGCTTGTGAACAGGTTCATAAAATTGTGGTATGAAGGGGCAAGAAAAAGGCTTCTGATTGTGTGGCTCCCCACATAGTATGAGACTGAAAACAAGCTTCAGCTCTGCTCTTTTCCAAACTTACCTGTGGAATGTTCCCTTCTAATATTTTCTGATGGATAGCATGTAGTCCTGCCCCTACCAGTCTCCATCAGCTGTTGAGTTTGGGATTGACATGTCTTCCAGAACTTTATTGTTCTAACCATCAAAAGAACACAGTGATTGGCAGAGCCAGCAATGCCCAGGGAAAAAAAAAAGACAGTAAAAAAAATAATTTATGAATAAGAAAATTCTAGGAAAGTCAAGGAACAAATTCATGCATCTGCCCAGCCCATAGGATGATTTTCATTTGCTGGGGTTTATGTGTAAAAACTGCCACCAGAGGTATTCCAAGTGAAAACCCTCAAAAGCCTGGATTCTATTCCAGGGGACATGGTATTGCCACTGCTAGTGCCAGGAGCGTCTCATTCCATCATGTACCTCCTCCTTACCAGTCCTGTCAGAAGCCAGTGTATCCACAACATGCACTGACTGTGGGAAGTTGTCTGGTATTGTTGACTTGCATGGGAGTTTCTGGTTCATTCCCCTCCTGTATTAACTGCAGCTTCAGAATCAGAGCGAGCTTCGCGCCCCTACAGCGGAGAAGGCTGCCTTCTTCCTTGATGCTGCCATAGCCTCGCGTCACAGCAGCCAGCGGGACTGCGATGAGGAGGATCACCGCAACTCCCACATGCTCTTCACTCTGCACATCTACCAGTACCGCATGGAGAAGAGTGGCAAAGGCGGAAGTAAGCTGTCCCTTTGCTCCCTACTATCTCCTCTAAGCTTGCCTGGAAACACCCTAGTGGTGAAAATTAGCAGAGTTTTCCATTCAGCATGGGATGGGGTCAGTCATATCAGAAGACTTTCTACTTGCCTGGACCATTGCTGGTCAATTTAGTTACCATTTTGGAGACTCTAACAGTTGATCCTTAGCACTGTGTGGACCTCTGTAACTAAAATCTGGCTTTTAGTATTTTCTTTACTGATAATGTTGAGGTCATGGATTAAAATATTTTTGGGAATTCCTTGCTGCCCTTATGTTAGCTGTTCTTTGGCAGCTAAATGTGTGTGTGTGTGTGTGTGTGTGTTAAGTGGATGTTGCCAATGCATAAACGTTACCTTTTCTACAAGATACATGTGCAACTACATGTGCACAAAGCCCTTTCATGTTCTGAGCTTTTCAGATTGGTGTAGTCCCTCTCTTTGCCACTGATGCCTGTGTCTGTACTTCCAGATGTTTCAATGTCTCCTTACACGTTTCTATAATTTTAAAAGATTTTCTTAGACTCACACAATTAAAAAAAAAAAATTATCTAATGTTTCAAGTCTCCCAAACTGTTTACAGCTGAAGATATACAGACAAGTTTTTTTTTTTTAGTAAGTTTGGTGATAAAAGCTTTGTATACTACAAGAAGCATCCCTGCTGAATAAAAAAGCAACAAATGAACCAAAACTTTCATGTTGCAATTATTTTTTAAAATTAATGATATTTTAGAAGGGAAAAAATGTTTATTTGAAAGACACCAAAGATCTGATCTTCTTTAAATTTGTGGTCTTGAGCAATTCTGCTGAGCTTCGGGTCCTGGCTCTGAATAGGTTATTTGTCATAGTGGGTGAGCACTGCTGCAGTATTAATGTCTAATGTTTGAATACACTGACTATATTTATAAGAGAGAAAACCAGAAAGTTACTCTAAATTGAAATGCAGTTTGCATGTGTTTAAGTAATATCCCCTATGGAATTGGCAGGCAGAAATCTCAATTAGCTAAAGGTTTATTAATTAACCACCCTGTGGTGGAAAGGAAGACTATGAATGCTCAAACAGACTGATTCATAGACATAAAAATGGCTGATTTTGAGGGAATTTTTATTACAATTACAATTACAATGCTCTGTGCTTTTTACTGGACACAAACACAGATGCTCACAGTCATTTTCCATTATTTTCAAATGCAATTACTTAAAGGGGAAAAATTATTTTCTTGTGGCTGTAATGACTTATTTTCAAATAAGTCCTTATAGAAGTCATGATCCTGTTGGATTACAATATGGCATGCTTTGCCCACTGCCTTTAATTATATCTTTGTCTTGTGGCCATAGGACCTCCTGTCTTCAAGTTCCCATATGTGAGTGGCCTCACAAGCCAAGCAGGGTCAGATCTCACTGATAATTGAATGAGGGGAGAATTCCAGCTGCTCAGAAAGGGCGCCTAGTGATTATCACTGTCTCCTGCTGTAATGAAGGAATTTTCAGGAAAAAATGCAAAGATAGTAGTGATACATAGATTCCAGTAACTGGATTTAAAGAAGGATAGGAAAATAGTCAAAAATAAAAAAAAAGAGAGAAAGAAAGACAGCTTCTAAAGGATAAGAGATTAAAGGGCTGGCTAACATATGCTTTTGGTAAAAAATTGCTGTTAGAATAACACATTGGTACTGTACTTACCTCCCTGGTAAATTCATTACCAGGAATGTCATGAAGCAAGCTTAGCACCACTGAAATAAATAGCATTGTGGGAGAACTGGCATAATCATTTTTTAGCTAAGAGCTCCACAAAGTCCCTGTGGCCACAGACAAAGGCAAGTGTTAGGATGTTCTTTTCTCTGTAGTTTCCAGGCATGTTAGTGGAGAACTTGCCTAACAAATAACTCCATTTTCAGATCAAGCAAGTGGATCTGCCATCCTTAAATCGTCTTACTTTGACTTGAAAATTAAATAAGAAGGAAAGAATAAATACATTATTATTTATGTCCTCAGCATCTGTAATAGAAGTATGTGTGGAAACAATATCAATAAGAATTTGAAGAGTAATGATTTCTTTCAGTTTCTTCTGTTTCCTCAATGCCTTACAACATTAATAACAAAAATATCTATTATGTATCATTAAGCAAAGTCACCTGCAGTCATTTTCAGTAGCAACTAAATACATTTCTTTGTTTTTCTAAAAAAAAAATAAATTGGAGAATATTTTAAAAAATGTAATTTCAGCCTTCTGAGTGTAGCAGTCTTAGAAACTCAGATTCAAGTGTAAGAGTATTAAGGACTCTTAAAGGGGAGGCAAAAGTTCTCCATGAGCAGTTGAGAGGAAGTGAAGGTGCAGCTTCATGGATGGTTTCCCAGGGAAGCCTGACTTTCTGCAGCAAGTGCAGGAGTCTGTAGCACATATGGAAAAACTTGCCAATGAGATGTTTCCCACCACTGAGAGCACAGTGATGGTAAACCATTTACATTTTTAATGGGTTGTTGTATAATATGTGGACTTTTACAGCATTTTTAATGTCTAGCCACCAGTGTTAGTTTTAATCAGTTATTTTTCACATCTATTTCACGATACTCAGCCTGACTTAACCAATATTAAGTCGTGTGTCACCTAATACCTAATGTAGCTGAAGAGCTAACAGAACTTAAAAAAAGCAGAAGTTAGTATATTTTAACAGTTGTTGACAGAGATACTGGGTGCCTTTTTTGAATATCATTCTCAAATCTTATAGCATCAATCACCTTAATAGAAAAATGTCTTCTTTTCTCCTTCCTCCCTTCCTTTTTTTTTTATTCCTTCCCCTTTCCCTTTCCCCCCTTCCCTGTTCCCCCTTCTCTCTCCTTTCTCCTTACTTATGGTTCCTTTTCTTTTATCATAAAAATCTATTTGCAGTTTTATTATTAATTTTAATTAGCTATCACAACTGAAACAGAATTATAGCATTGTATATAACTCGTTCTACAGAAAAGCTATTTATTTTTATAGAAAGTGTTGTGGCTTGCAGGACGCCAGGTAGTAGAACCAAGCAGTGAGCCCTGTGTTTTGCAGTGCTTACAAAAAGAAATACCTCTCTCCTTATTTTTTCAATTTAGGTTAATATGATTTAAGTTATAGGTAGTAACTGTAGGAAAAATTTCTTTATGGAAAGAGTAATCAGGCATTGGAATAGGCTGCCCAGAGAGGTGGTGGTGGAGTGACAGTCCCTGGAGGTGTTCAAAAAGTGTTTAGACATGGCACTTCAGGACATCTTTTAATGGCCAAGGTGGTGTTAGGTTAGGGATTGGACTTGATGACCCTAAAGATCTTTTCCAACCAAAACAATTCTATGATTCTATAAACTGACTCTTGAGATTGTAGAGGAGTGGTTGAATATGTAAAGAAATCCCAGGCAGGAAATTGTCTGTAAAGGTTATATAGTCCATCCTGGATTCATAAGAAACCATAAGCTTTTAAAGAGAGCAAATATCTGTTAATGTTAGTGTTTCAAGAGTAAATAATAAAAAAGCCATAGAGATCCACTGCCACTTTTACAGAAACTATTTTCAGAATGGAGCAACTTGTACACAATCCATTACCTATGGATTTGCATTAGTCCAAATGATGATGTAAAACTATATAGACTTAATGAAAAGCTGAATGTCCTGTAGACACCACAAGTTCTATTGATCAAGTATTCAAGATCAGAAAGATAAGAGAAGCTACCACAGAATCACAGCTTAGCAGCAATTTCCAGACTATAGTTTCCTGGACAGAGGATCTGTAATGACAGGGACAGAAATGGAGCAAACTGAGCTACAGGATAACAGAGATGTATTTAAAAAAATGAACAATAAATAAAGCACAGTGATGACTTCCACAGAGTTAAACTTGCAGGAGCAAGTGAGTTACAAAAGCCTTGGCAATTTTTAAGCAGGACTGGAGTGGACAGTAATGTACAGCAATAAAGGACAACAATTCATTAATAGTACCTCTACAACTTGCTGCTGCTAATGTGAATTAGGAAAAGTTTCTGGATTGTTTCCTCTTTTCAAGTCATGGTGAGTTTTTGCTTTCCTACGAAGATGCTTTTGGAGGCACATGCTAACTATTTGCTTTCTTTGTTTATGGCAGTGTCTGGAGGTCGCAGCCGCTTGCACCTTATTGACCTGGGTAGCTGCGTGAAAGTGCTCAGCAAGAACCGGGAGGGAAGCTCTGGCCTCTGTCTCTCATTGTCAGCACTGGGTAATGTCATCCTCGCCCTTGTCAATGGAAGTAAACACATCCCATACAAGTAAGTGCTATTCAGAGTTCACCTACTGAGATGATGCTTGCAAACAGTTTGCTCACCAGGGCCTGAGGCAGACTTGGGATAAGCAGGGAAACAGCCTATTGGGATTAGTGCAGCCTTCTTGAGATACAACAAAACCTGCCAGAGGTTTAGTGACACTTAATCTAACCTTACATCTGGTACCTACACTGTATTTGACATTCAGATTTCGAAGGAAGAAGCCAGCTGAAATAGGACTTACATGTCTTAAAAGATCTTAAAGCTCAAAGTTCAGTGCATTTTGTTTTCTTGGACTATTCAAAGGCTTTTTTTGATATTTAAATGTATCTGAGAGCCAGTTTCATATTTGCTCCACAGAGATGAACATCGCTGCCGTAACGCAGCACCTCAAATAATGTTATTTTACTGCCCGTTGCATGGAATTTAGTTTCTTGAAAACATGTCACAATGAACAAGCATGTTTGCCATGAGATTCTTTCTGTGATCCAAAGTTGCCCTGCATTTTATTATGTATGGTTTGAATCTCAGAGTCAGCCTTTCACTTGTGAAAAACAAGTAGGCCCTATTTGTCACACTAGACAAGTGGCCTTTGCTATTGGAGGTAGCTTCTGGGAAATTAGAAGAATTGCTCTTCTAGTGGGTATGTTTTGTACTCATTTCTCTTCATTGCTGTCTCATCTCATTTGTTGTGTGTGCCAGTCTGAAAGCAAGTTTGTATTCATTACCCAGCCTTGATAGTACTGTAGCCTTCCTATTAAGAAGTTTCTGATGTTGTGGACAGTATTGGTTTTCTCTAGCCTAAAGCCTAGGGAGTAGTGACTAAGCATCACAGGGATGGCTTACTGTAGAATCTTGTGATCAAACTGCTAATGAATGTCACCATTCATGAAGGACATGCAGATGAGATCTGAAGTTAGAAACAAGAGCATGACATGAAAAATGAACCAACTCATTCACAGAAGTATTTCTGTCTACACAGTTTACCCTTTTAATCATGTTAAAGGCTGCAAACATGATTACTTTCTTATATTCATTCAAAATTTCAAGATATTGACAATTTTACTCCTTTGATTTTGTCTTCATTTTGGAAAACAAAGATTAATTGAGTTTGGTTATAATTTTATTTTTCTTTTGACAGTCTAGACTTAGAACATGCTCTCTGGAAATATTCCTGTTCCTGGAATTCCCTCAGACTGGAACACAATTAAGAACCAACAAAATTTCGGTGTATAAATGTTTATGAAATGTTTGTGGATCGTGCGTCTAGTTCTAGTGTAAAAATAGCTCAAACTCTGCACTGCACAAAGTGTTCAAATAATGCTTATCAAACTACTGTCTTCCTTCCTGCCACTTTTTATGGGAAAGTATAGAAACAGAAAAATCGTTGATGCTGCTGCCTCAGCTAGAACTAAACATACAAGAAACAGTCACCAAACAGCTGTCTTTCCTGGCAATGCCTGACTGGGAGACAACTGTTACCAAACATATCTTCTACTTGCTGCACTACCAAATTTCTGTGATTCACAGATGTTGCACTTCTGAACTAACACAGCCAGAGGTGTTGGCACACCTTCTCATCAGTATTTCTGTGTTGCTGAAAAAAGATAAAAACTTTCTTCAGGCCAACATCACCCCTTGAATTTGCTCCTATAAAAGCAGATAGTATAGAATATAAATCCAAAGAAGTGGTTGGTCATCCAACCACCTCTGTAAATCAGAGGTAATGTCTCCAAAGAAGACTTTTAAAATATAATTTGAAAAATGTATTGACATATTTTGGAGCAAATTTTGTCCATTTCTTGCTGAGAAGAGTGCAGAAAGGATTTCTTCCGAAATGTGATGATGAGTAACAAAAATAAGAGTCTTGGTGTTTGGGTGAGCACAAATGCTATTTGCTCAGTGATCTGGCAGGACAGGTGTGTGCTGCTTCTTGGTGGAGAAGAGAGGAAGGGAGAGGGGTGGTGGCTGTGTCATGTTTTATAAGAGGCTGAGCATTCCATGGGCTAATGCGATAGGTATTCAGCAGTACCTCTTCTTTACAACAGTATCTAGTCTGTTTAGCATATTGCCCTTGCTTATGAGGTGTTCTGGTTCATTATTAAGGATAAAATGAAAATTTTATTAACAGACTTTTTTGAGTGGGACCAAAGGAAAACAACAGAAATGTTTTCTTATGTGACAGTACTGCTCACAGTGTGTCTGGTCTGAGCAAATTTCCATAGAGCAGCAGACAAAATGGAGCATCTAAGCTATTAAACATCTATTAAGTATTTTATGGCAGCATGTCAGTAGGCACTGCATGGCTTCCTGAGAGCCCAGAAACTTGAAATTTCATAGGCATCAGGTTTTCTCTTACTGCAGAGATCCAATTCCCTAAAATCTGAGAGGCTGCAGTCTCTTAAAATCCCTTCAGTGCTGTCAGCACTGTATCCAGCTTTATCTGCTGGTAGTAGTTGTAGGGAAAAGCTTGTTCAGATTCATAGCTGGCATAAGCACATGCTACTGCATTGCCTTCAGTAGGTTGGATGTTTCTGCCAGGGATAATTTTTTTTTTTTTAATTTTCCTTATCCATAAAGCAAACACTTTCTTACCCCTTGGGAACATCATCTCCACTCCCCACCCCCAGTCTGGGAACAGAAAGATCGTCACTAGCTTTTTAAATTCTACATGGGTCTTAAAAACGTGCAAGGATCTCTATAATAGACAGCCATGTGCAGTGAACGAGTGGCAAGGCAGTGGTTTCTGGGAGTTTGTATCTTATATATATAGTCTGTCTCTAATATCTCAGTGGGCTCTTTGTCACTATTTGTGGCCAGACCTATTCTGAATCCTGCTAAGCACACTATTCTCTCATTATGTGAACTAATAAATTCTTCTAGCTTAGTATGTTATATAAAAATAAAATTTTTAATTTTAATTAAATACATTGCCTTTTAATGTCACTATTTTCTTTTGCTCCTGAGTTACAAGTAAATCCCTCAGAAGACTGGGCAAGAATTGTTTTCTTCACAGGAATATCAAATATCTTCATAAAAATTGGAAAGGAGCACTTGCAAGCCCAAGGAAGAGCAAGGGAATCAACTCCTGTCCAGACCAAGTTTGAGAGGGCTCAGATCTGGTACAAGAGGAGGGGTTTGCTAAGCTACAGTAACTGTTAGTGGCATTTTGGTTTTTTAAGAGCATTTCAACTTTCCATTAGTGCTGCATTATTTTCCTCTGATTTCCAAGATGAATGTGTTTTAAACCCTCAAATGAATACCCATTTACACAAACTCCAAATACTGGTTTATATAGCTCACCATTCAAAAATTACTCTAGTTGCTAGGCAACAGGGGTGGTGATAATTCATGGTAATGCTGTTTTGGAAATTATCATTTTTATACACTTTAATGATTATGATAATGTAAGAAAACTGTTTAGAAAACTGCAAGGCTGTATGAATTTTTCTTTCAGAAATTGTTGCTTGTTTTATTTAATAGGCTTCTTTCTTAATGTGCTGTCTCAATGTGTTAGTGTTTCTGGAGGCATCCTATATTTTGAACTATGTGCTCATACTTATCCAAGGATATAAAAGAGATGGGCATGAGTCAAAAGCATGAATTTTATTCCTGGCACTTCTACTTCTCTGTCATGCAGTTGCAGTTTCTCCCAGATCTTACATGCTGGTATTGTTTTTTTTCTTTAATCCTATCTGCAGAAAATGAAATTATATGAAGTGACTGGTGCAAGGTTGCACAAGAGGTTTAGTGGCAGAGTCACCATTTTTTAAGATCTAATGTGGTGTTTAAACTATGGCCTTTCTTTGTGCGTGGCCTTTGGAAAATAATTTATTTCTGTATTTGTTTATCTATTCCCATTTATAAAATGAAACAAGGAAGAAACCAAGCAGGATCTTTTAAAGGGCACTTGCACTTGGCAGAAAGCACTGCTTGTATTTTAACTGTTGCTAGGACTCTGTTACCTTACTTTTTTTTTTTCTTTCTTTTTTTTTTTTTAGAGTTAAGGACTGAGATAGTCCTTAGGGGTGGAAAATCTGGTTTTCTTTTTAATCAATGGTAAACTACTATGACTTATAAGTGAAGAGGAGAAAAGGGAGTATTGTGGTATAAAGATGAGCCTAAAGAACATGCTGTTTATCAGATATTCTCTTTGGATTGTTAGTTACTTTTTGGAGTAAAAACGAAAACGAGGTTTGGGTAGATCCGGTAATGCAAATTCTTTTCTTAGTTAAAGGGCTGTATCTATCTGCAGGCATTTCATCTATGTAAAAAAGCTGCATGTGGAGAAAATTGAGTTCCCAGATGTATTTTATTTATATACCTTGCCTTTGTGTTTACAGTGTGAGTTAGATTATTTTTGTCAGAAGAGGTGTCAGTGAAAACTTTTCAGGAAGAGGTAAGGAAAGCTAAACACTGTTTCACGATACAGTTTTTGTACAATAACTACTATTAGTACTGGAGGTGTTAACCTTATTGACAAGCTTGTACTGTCTTAGCTTTGTGAGACACACATAGGCATGCCTGCTTGCTAGGCCTACAAATGTAATGCAAAAATTGAATATAAGCAGTCTGCTTAATAGTTACTTCATCAGCACCTAAACCTAAAATAGTAATTTTTAATTTTTTTTTAATAGAAATATTTCAATCACTTTTGTTTTCCTGCTGCATCTATTAGTCTTCATCCCTTGCTTTGGCTTTTCCTCAATTGGAATATGCTACAAAGACCAGAGAAAGCCTCAGAAAGTATCTGGTGTTGCCTTAGAATATCCAGTATTAATTTAGTAATTGATACATTAGAAGTGGATGAAGAACTGGTTTGCTGTTTTACTTGTGGAAATGTGAGAAGAAGGAGACATGAAGAATTAAAATGAGGGCATGAGTGAAAGCTGAAACAGAATCACAGGACAGAAAAATGGCCTAAAATGAATGGGAGAGCTCCAAGAGACACTGAGGCAACATGTGGAGGAGACAATCCACTGAGAACTGAGAAGCAAAAGACAGAAAGAAATAAGCCCATTCAAAAAAGGGAATAAGCCTAAAAAATACCCTTGGATGATCCAGTTGTACAAGAGCAATCAATAGAGACTTTGTTGAATATGAAGTAGTTCCTAATTACATATCAAAACCGTGAACTGCTCAGGAACAAAATACTTTTTCCGTAACATTGACAGGCTGTACAGACCAAAGCCTTGGCTACCAGGCACTGAAGCGACTGGAGCAATGCCATATTACACCAGCTGAGGACCTGGCCTTACGTGCACACTCTGACTCTAGCCAGAGTGATTTGGCAACCTAGAAGAGCAATGCATTTGTCAGCAATAGGTGAGCACTGAAACACAGTCAGTGTGGATATAATGAGGACTTGGATCATCTGGCAACTGCTTGAACCTTTGAGTTTTTTCTGTTGCTGACAGATTTAACAGGTTGAATTTCTGACAATTTTCTTCTTTATTCAAGAGAACTACATTGAATAGTTGGAATAAGGGATATACAGTCTGTGCATCCAGGAAAACTTGCATTTTATTAATTTAATCTGCAATTCAGGAGTGTGAGGATAACAGATTTTGCATGCTCCAGCAGTTGCTGTTGTAGCGTTCATCAACAATGCACTTTAATGCAGGAGAGTTTGTACAGCTGATAGTGCAGATTTGAGCTTTATCTGCACATGTCTTACAGTACTGTATTTCATCATCAAGTTAATGAGAGAGAGGAAACAAAATCCTCTAGGAAAACTTCAGTGGAGCTGCCATTATCCAACTTTGGCTTTTCAACTCAGTACTGTCAGATTGGCAATGTGGTAATTACCGTAGCAGAGGTGTCCGTGTGCATGTGGAGCAGATGTAAGCAAGTGTATTGCATACACTGACCCTGATCCCCTGTTACACCAGTTTTACAACACATTTTGGCTGACATGCCTTCGTTCTGCACAAGTGTTCAAGTGGGAAGAGTCAGGCTTCATGAGCTAGCTCTCTCAATCGTCTTTGATCCACTCAGAAAATGACCACTTTACAGATACTGTAGCAAGCAATAATGATGGACTGCAAAATGAAAGGAGAAGGGAAGTGCTTGTGGCTTGCAGTCAGATGTAACAGCAATTACTTATTGCATTTAAATAGCCGTTCCTATCAGCAGCAGGTATCTGCATCATGGAAAGATACTACTTTGGTCCTGGGCCAGCACTGACATGACTGGTAGTGAACAAGCAATTCAGTAGCACGCACTTATTACTGAAATATAACCTGAGTGGGGCTAAATAGACCATTGTGGTGATTTCATGTACAAATTAATCTGTACTTCATTAAAATGCCATTTTGAACCTTCAGTCAGGGTATCCGGACATTTATTCTCACCTATTTCACCACTAGTTCAGGCTCAATTGAACATTAATACATTTTCTCTGGTGGAAATGTGATGATAATGCATTTCATGTATAATTGAACAGTTTTTAAATAGTCGTATTCTTGGAATAACTAGCTCTTGTGCAATGCAGCAAATTATTAACAAGCAGGCAGTAATATTTGTTAGCCTTCCTGACATTTTTTGTTATCTTCATTTTCTTGAATAATTGCATGTTGATATGATCTGTGAAATTACTTTCATTTACCTACTGATACCTCTTTCTCTCCACAAAACCAGTGTAACTCAGGGCAAGGTAGCAGAGACATGCTGCTGCAGATAACCAAAGAAAATAGTTTTTCTTTGTATAGTGCCAGTAATAGCCCATTGTTTGGAGTTGGCCACCTCATTGCTAAGAAGAGGTTACAGTCTGGGGAAGATTTTAAAGAGAAGCAAAAAGTATTGAGACAGGCCTGAGATGAAATGGTTACTCACCTGCTAGAAATAAAGCTTCATATCTGCAGGGAAAAGGAGACTGCTGAGAGGGGTAAAGGCAACTGCTCTCTAGTATTTCAAAGACGTGAATATGCACAGGAGGAGAGAATTGTTTCTGTTGAGTCAAAGTGGCAGAATGGTTTCTTACCCTTAAGTAATAAGACAGAGAACTTGAAAGCATGCTAACAGCAATTCCACTTATGTAATGGGAAAAAATTCCCAAGAGCTGAAGTGAATACTACATTGGTAGAATGATTTAACAACAAAACAAACAGGTAGCTAACAAATATTAATTAAGAATTATATAATAAACAATTCTAGACTGGTTAGGGACTTGGTTTGTGTAGTTTCAGTGCAGAGCCCTGGTGCCAAATCTTTAATAATTTTCAATAGTTGTCCTTCCATTGTGATAATTTATCTTCATCCTTCTGTGGAAAGTGCTTGCACATGGCAGACAGTTAAATAAACAATAAGACATAGTCTCGTGTGTCTACAAGAATCTCTACTTTTAGGAGTCTAAAAACTAGCAGTCAGATGGATTGTTACTCTCAAGACCCTACCCTTGCAAGGATATATAATATCCAGTCCATTTCTGTGCCAGATGGTTTAACTCAGTTACCTACTTTTCTTCCTTTATCATGTAGTTACACTTTTTTTTTTTTAAGGTTTCTTTTTCTTTGAATTGCAAAATCAACTTCTCCCAGTGCTTCATCCAAAACTCAGTGTAAATCAATGGAAATCTTTTTATTTGCCTTTGGCTTAAGCCCACAGATTAGAAAACTTGCTTATATCTAATTAGATGAGATAATCCTCAAATCCTTGCTAAGGGATATTGTATACCTAGTTCATGCTCAGTATTTTAACAACTTAGTTACTGAAAGAGGTAGTATGTTGTTGTATTACTGAATGTTGTGTTTGTTTGGGACAGCAAAGGACATGATTAATGAGTACTGGTGGATGTGAACACTGGAAATGTACAATCAGCTATTGACTGGTTGGCTGACTGGGTCTGTGGCCATGAATTTGGAGCTCAAGAAGGTTATACAGGAACTTGCCACATAAATAGAAATTTGTGACTACTGAAGTGGCACAAGCAGGACTATTTGTTTTTCCTCTTCAATATATATAAATAGTATTTGAGACCCTAACTTAAAAATAAACAAAAACTTGGCTTACATTCTCTGTGGAAATAGTTGAACGTTTTTATTTCATGCTCTTTGGTTTCATGGACTTGGTTTAACACCACACCCTCAGTGGAGTGCCAGGCCCTAGAAGCTTTGAAGAGAAGTGTGAATAGAGAATATTTCATCCAGTTTGTCTTATTCCTTCAAGAGCATTTCAGTGACATTGCCACTGCAAGATTTTTTTTCCATATGAAATTTTATTGTAGTTCTTATTTTCATAACATGTTTGAGAGGAAAGCAATGAAGGCAATCCTCTTGTGCTCTTCAGATAGCTAGTTTCTACATGATCAAAGTTTTCCGACTGGTGGTTGCCTCCAGGCCTGTGCACAATGAACAGATGTGAAATGAATTTTCTAAAATATGCATTTACTTTTTAGAGTTAAGCAAACTGGTTGGAACTATCTTCCAAACTATTAAAATTAGCCCTCTCTCCTGCTGCAGGACAAACTTACTAGATTATTTTAATTTTTAGGGTTTGTTTGTTTATAAGTGCCATCAGGTGACATGCTTTCTAGCAATATGTGACAAGACTCAGTAAAATTAGTTTGAGACAGCAAGTTTAACTGATTTAGCTGTGCTTTGTTTTATTATGTAGCAAAACTCCTCTACCTGCCATGTTTAAAGTTATTTTCCAATAGGTTATTTTTGAGGGAAGCTACTAAGTTGTTTCTCTCCCTATTCATTAGTTTGAGCTCTTGTGCAGAAATAAATTTTTGTTCATTTTGAAAACAGTGACAATACATATGTCCATAACTGTCAGAAATATCAGCCCTTCTGATTCCCTTTAGTATGGCTGCTTTCAAAGAGCTGGGGAGCAGAATAATGGTGACAGCTGCTCTAAACCTGGGAGTTATGGAGTTACAGTCTCCAGTCTCTATAAATAGAACAAAGGGGAAAATTGGGAGCTGTTATAGATGTGAAGGGATTTGGGGGCTTGGAAAAGGACACACAACATTTACGCTCTCTTGCAGGTGTGGATGCTGTCACTGAAGTCTGTTTCCTGCTGCCCTCCTTGTAGGCAGCTTGCACAGCCCGCAGCTTTCCCAGGTGTCTTGCCGGCCTTCAGGGGAAGCTTCAGAGGGTAGAGTTCTCCCACAGCTCCCATGTTGGTGTGCCAGTCCATTTGGGCAGCTTAGACAGCACTAGGCACCCGTGCCGCTGGACTTGGAGACAGCTGGAGAACAAATGAGGCAAGCCACTTAGAAGGTGAGCTTTTAAAAGCACCTCATCTCTCCAAACGTGACATGAATCTCCTTGAAGCTGTCTTTGAACACAATTTCCATGTCTGCCTCCAGCTATAAACAAAGTAGCAGAATTTTTTGTAATCCTGGACTGCATTTCCTCTCTTGCAAGCAATGATTTTCACAGGCTCGGTAAGATGCACTTTGAATTCACGTGCCTGTGCAAGAGGACATGAAGATAACAGTATCCATATCTGCTACCCAATTGGCATGTACTGTATGACCAAAAAACCCAACCAAACAAACAAAAAGGAAGAATTTCAACAGCTTTGGACCATGCCAACATGCACCTCCTCAATCCTGCTTATCAAACTCATGCATGGACATTGGTTCTCGTGTCAATGAGAATAGAGGCTAACTGATGTGAAAGAGGCTGATGGAGGACCAAAACTGAATGAGATTTGACTCTGATCAGGGTATATGTGAAAAGAGTGTCTGTGAAAGAGAACCAGTTGGCACCCTACCACATTGTGCTCCAGAGTGGTTTGTGCAAAGTTACTATGTTTTATTCAGCCAAGGACTAAGGCTGCTTATTGTGGAGTGTGTTTTGCGGAAAAAGGGAGGATGTGCTTTGGTAGCTTTTAGGATCTTTGTCTCATACAGGATATAAAACAAGCTCCCTAAGCTGGTAACAGATTTCATTCTCTTGTTAGGTGGCTACTGCCATTTTGGATGGCTATGTGCTGTACAATGGCATTACAATCAGTGGCTTTTGTTGGTTTTGAGCTACTCTTGATTTCAATCCTCTGTGGGCTCCTTTACCTGCAATCATTTATGTGTGAATCAAACATAAACATCAAGTAGGTTACACAACTGGTGATGTCCTTTGTGACCAGAGCACAATAGTTAATCTGAGGAGAATAACAACAAAACACCACATCTTTTCAACTGGGAGCACTTAATTGTGGGCTGTGAAGAAAGAATATTGCAAACTCTGTCTGAAATCATAGTAAGATAATATTCAACTCTAGCAGTAATAGGGTGGGTATGTGAGAGTTACTTTGACTAGCATTTTATGCATAAAACAGCTATGTCATCTGCCTTTTGAAACTGCCCCGATGATCAGAACTTCCTTAATAATTTTCTGTTCATATTCATATAGATATAAAAGAAATAACTCTATGCTTCATGATAAGTATTGCCAGTGTATCACTTCACCTTATTTCATCTCCCAAAAGTATAGAAATGCAAGTATTCCCATCTAATATCTAATATGTAATATCTAATATGCCCATGACAACTTCATGAGGTTCAACAAAACCAAATGCAAGGTCCTACATCTGGGTCGGGGCAATCCCAAGCACCGATACAGGCTGGGCAGTGACTGGCTTGAGAACAGCCCTGAAGAAAAGGACTCAGGGGTGCTGGTGGATGAGAAGCTCAACATGAGCCACCAGTGTGTACTTGCAGCACAGAAAGCCAATAACATCCTGGGCTGTATCAAGAGAAGCATAGCCAGCAGGTCGAGGGAGGTGATTCTCCCCCTCTACTCCACTCTGGTGAGACCCCCACCTGGAGTACTGCATCCAGTTCTGGAGCCCCTATTACAAGAAGGATCTGGAGGTGCTGGAACATGTCCAGAGAAGGGCCACCAGGATGATCAGAGGGCTGGAGCACCTCTGCTATGAGGACAGACTGAGAGAGTTGGGGCTATTCAATCTGGAGAGGAGAAGGCTCTGAGGAGACCTTATGGTCACCTTCCAGTATCTGAAGGGGGCCTACAAGAAAGGTGGTGAGGGACGTTTTAGGATGTCAGGTAGTGATACAACAAGGGGGAATGGAGCAAAACTAGAAGTAAGTAGATTCAGATTGGATGTTAGAAAGAAGTTTTACACCGTGAGGGTGGTGAGACACTGGAACAGGTTGCCCAGGGTGGTGGCAGAAGCCTTATCCCTGGAGGTTTTTAAGGCCAGGCTGGATGTGGCTCTGAGCAACTTGATCTAGTGTGAGGTGTCCCTGCCCATGGCCGGAGGGTTGGAACTAGATGATCCTTGTGGTCCCTTCCAACCCTAACAATTCTATTATTCTATAATTCTATGTAATCCATATAAAGCCTAATGAATTCTGTATTCTACTCTATGTATTATCCATTAATTGTGCCAGTTACTGAAGCTTCATATCAGTTCCTTTTTAAGACTGCAGAATTTGGAAGCAGAATTGTGTTGTGACAGAATTCATCTAATAAAATTTACTAATGATTATTGTCTTAAACACAAAGAGATAGAGTTAAGTAGTCTACGCTGACATGATAAATATATGCATCCCGTATGACCTTGCACTGCATTTTGTAAAGCCTGAATGCAAGATTAAGTTCTCCTTGGTTAATCTCATAATATACGATAGGAATGGATATGGTGCTTTTTCCTTCTGGCTCATTTCTTATACTGAATTAACATCTCCCAGCCCCATGGTCTGATTATGTTCATACTGAAACATTTCTGGCAGTTAAATCCGCAAATCTTTGCATATTTAAGTAGATAACATTCTTTTGGAGATCTAGAAAGATGGGCAAGGAGCTGCAAACCTTTAGTCCTTGCTCTGCAGGTTCCAAGAAGGGGCATCCTGAGGGACTCTTGCTCCTTTTGCCTCTAATAGGAAGTAAAATTCCCTACCACTGTATTTAGGAAAAAGGTCAACCATCTCGCAGATCACGGGTATGCACTTATTGTCTTAAGATCAGGGCTAGATGAGTGTTGAGAACTTGCTCAGCATACTGTGACCAGCAATGGGTGTGTTTGAAGGAGTTGATTTACTGACATCATTTGCCTTTCGAGTCATTAGTGTGCATTTTGACCATCTCTATTTTTGACTCATTCAGAGTAGGAGCCAGAAGCAAGGGGCACAATATTGATATTGTTGGGTGGATGTCACTGTCTTCAGAAAGAAATTTCTGAACACTTAGATTGGAGGAAGTGAGATAGTCTCTAAATGTCATCTTATGCTGCTTCTCAAATATTTCTGTCATTGCTCTCAAAATGTTTATGTTAATTATTAAATGTAGAATTGTAATATTTCATCATGCTCTTAATTAAAGCTTTACAGAATGTGGATCAAATATATTTTCCTACCTGTTCCTACATTTAATCCTTTGCACTCAATAAGTGGCAACATCTTTTTCTTTTTCTTCTTTATCGCTAATATATTTCAGAAGTAATTTTTATTTATTGTATACTTCTGGCAAATACCTGTGGAGCAGTAATCGTTACTGCTGCAGTACCTTTAGTCCATGGTTATTCAGAATCTGAATTCTGTCTGCGGTTTGTGAAATACTTTCAAAATCTCAAGCAGGTGGGGGAGAAGGAGGCAGACAGACTTGCAAGATACGTTTCTTATTCTGGGGCATTCCAGAGCCCAATGTTAAACCTCCTGGAGATTTAAGTGGCAGCAGGCACCCCAGGATGCCTGTTGGGCCACCCTGCTGCCTGACATCTCGACAGTGCACAGCACTGTAACCCCATCCCTGACATGGTGTCACTACTAGCACAAGTCACAGCCTTGGTAATTCCCTGTGGTAGACTTGCAGAAGACCCATATGAAAGAGCATCTTGTTTGCTGTCTCAGTGACTATGCTCCTAAACATTCTCTGATGTTATAAATGATGCTCTTTTATGTGGTGAAGAAGGTCTAGAGATGTGTGAAGCTCTCGTCCTTTTCAGTTTTCTATTTGCCAGGTCTGAAATGAAATGTTATGTTCTGCTTGCTAATTGATTAAATGGCATCTATCATGACATAAACAGAATTCTTTTTTTCTCCCATGTTACCATTTAAAGCTCTGCATTCCATTCAGATCATTAGCATATAATTTTCAGAGAATCTAGCCAGAAGGTCCCTACATAAAGGTTAGTGGAAAAGATTAGCTAGGAAAGCTAGATTGGTAATAAGCTGATGCACTGTGTTGTAGTTCATATCTAGCCTAGTGATAAGTGCAAGTTGTCAGCATTTGATACCTAGTTGGTGTTTCTTGAAATTACACTGCAACAAAAACACTGAAATGAAAAGAAAGCTTTTCTTTATATATGACAAGTTAAGAGTCAATTATATGTGCTTGGGTCAAAACCACCTCTTAGCTACATTATATGCAAATCTGCTGTGCTGAGGGAAGATTCATTACTTGTTGGACATGTAATCATAACATGGATCTGAAAAATTATAAAGCAGGAATAATCTAAGCCACAGGAGATGAGAGACTTTAAAGCCTGGCTAACTTGACATCTGTGAGCTGAGATTTTGTCATTGCATAGATATAATCAGGTGACTTTAATTGCTCTCATAATGCTGATACCAGAAATGTCCTGCCTGTCCTCAGTAGCTGGTAGTGAGAATGACTGCCATGCAGAATGTTGTGCTTCAAAACTGTGAAGCCTGACGTGCTCCATGAGCAGGACTTGCTCTGGCATTCGTGCTTTAAGAGATATTTAGCCACCTTCCCAGAGGCTGAAGCATACATGATCACACCATCTCATTGCCAGTCATCCAAATACATTTTTTAATTGGCCATTTAATTGACCATTTCCAATTGGATTTAACACAGGGACAGGCCTTCAGATATCTGAGGTCTATGCAAGACTCCTGGGACTGGGAGAGGAATGGGGCAGAAGCAGGGTGGGCTATGAAGGTGTGTTAGCAGTTACTTCCTCCATTGTGTGCTGGCTCACCAACCAGCTGAGCCTAATATCAGCCAGCATGTGTAAGTCAGCATGGAGAGAGGAAGGAGCTGCAGCTGGAGGACTTATGTTAGGTGGGGTGTGACAAGATAAGGTCATAGGTACTATGCAGAAGAGAGGACAGCAGAAGGAATTGGAGGAAGACAGTACACAAACTCACAGAAACTAGTCCTATTTCCTGTTTGTAGAACTTGTTAGTGTATTCAGGTCCTCACCATCTGAGATGAATCTACGTTCCTGCTGAGTGAAATGCACACAGGCAGCAGACAAACCACTCTCTAAACAATCTGGTCATCAGTGAGTATGGAGAAGGAGGAAGGATGGAAGAGAGGAGCTTAAATGAGTTCACTGTTAGATTATCTGAATTAAGTGATAAATTTTGGTTAACTTCAACAGCTGCAGAAGTTAACACTGGCTTGTTAAGAAAGTCCCACGAAAAATGTTTAGTATTATTATTATTCAGATGTGAGAAGATCAAATCCTGAAGATCCAAGTTGAAACTCCCTTCAGAATGAATAGAGACAACAGGTATTGCCTTCTTGGAGGGTGACCCTTAAAATATCTTGATTGTTCCCAAGACAAGGAAAACTGGAACAGCTGTCTGTGTTTTAATTCAATATGCCTACCAAAATGAGGATACGTTTGGTTACAAGCCTCTGGACACAACCCTCACCCTCTTTTTTTTTTTTTTTTTAATAGACATGGTACCTAATATTCAAATGCCTAGATGAAAGAACAGTGATCTCTTGAGGTCCCTTCCAGCCCCTGACATTCTGTGATTCTGTAGAAATGTTTCTAAATGGACTGAGTAAATAACTGAATTCCCCTGGGAAATTATTAGTTAAGCTGAAGAAGACAGGGAGCTGTAAGACACATCAGCTGTAAGCTGAAGTCTGATGAGACAACAGTAGCTAGAGTTGGAAGTGAGAGCCGTCAGAGTAGAGGGAAGGCCATCAGGAAAGATCTTTAAGGGCCAGTTTTGGGAGACTTTTTTTTAGTGTTATTATCACACAAGCAAGAATATGCTAAGCATTGTGTCTAGTTACACAAAGCTGAGAGCAAAGGAGGATCAGAACATCAGATGGCAACAGCTGTGGAACCTTGAGGGCTACAGTAATAGAAATGGCACAAATGCAAGGGCTTGCTCTGACAATTTCTGCTGAAATCTGGGAGCTCATCAGATGGAATTGAGGACAGGGGAGGGGGTGGGAAGTGTCTGTGTCCTGATCTAACCATATTGGTTAATGATCACCGGTGTACACAGCTGATCTAACACTGAGAAGGTTACGAAGACTGAGGGGGCATTAGGAATGATAGCAGAAAAGTAGTAATGCCTTTGTGCAAGGGAATAGTGATTCCTCTCCTGGATGCAGCTCTGGTCACCTATACAGACAAAAGAATAATCCAGACTGAAACAAGTACAAGAAATACAGGCAAGGGAAACAGAATAGCTTTTCTTATGAGAAAAGATTTAATTTGTCTTGCATACCCAAATAAATTTAGGGGCAGGAGCTAGTAATTCACAGTTTCACCTCATCCCAAGTATCAGTTTCACTTTGATGACAGTCACGACAGGGGTAAGATTCACACGACCAAATAATGTATTTTTCTGTCTTCCTCCTTCTGTGGTTGCTGTCCATGCACTCTTCTTAAGAGTGACTGTCTTTCTTCTTGCCCTCTCTTCTGCCTCCAGACACACCGACCAGGGCTAGGTTCATTGGATGCTGAGAATGCTTTTCCTCATCCTTAGGAGAGAACAGCAAGAGTGAAGAGGGGATTTAGGAAGGAGGCTAAAGAGCATTGCTGTAAACCACTGTAAGCTAACACTAGGAACAAAAGAATGACCATACTGATTCAGGACAAATATCCTTCTGGTATTCTCTGTCTAAATTCAAGAGCAGATACCAAGAAAAGAGTGTGAGACTAGAATGAGTATTTTGCCAAAATACTCTTGCAGCCTCAGTTATTTTCAGCTGCAGGAATTTCTGACCTTCAGCAGTGCCTTTGTGAAAGAAAGGGGACCTACCAGGAACATTATAAATGAGTCCTGTTTGACACTTTTTAAGATGGTTGACTGTTGAAGGGAGCTTTTATGAAAGGCTGGCTCAGCTTCTCTTTGAAAATTTGGTTTAGTGCTTATGGGGCTTTGAACAGCTAACTCTTTAGTAGATATCTTTTTATAATGTAGAGCTAAATACATACAGACATTAGCAGTCATGTACTGCTTCTGAGTACCAACCTTGTGGAGAGGCAGCTATTAACATGGAAATATCAGTAAAAATTGTTGTTTTCTGGGCATAATAAATACCTATAGAACTCTAAAGGATGCTGTGGTTACCTCATGTAAAACTGCAAGCTATGTAACAATTAGTAAACAGTAAGTTTGGGTTCCTTTTCTGTCACAGGCTGAAATGTTGGAGATATTAAGAGCCTATTGAGGAGCTTGTCTTATTAATGCTATTGTAATAGGCAAGATAAATAGAAGAATACATTTAGAGGGGGAGCAAAAATTCAGATAACATAAAAAATGCATGCACATCATTAATATTTTAAATTGCTGCACAATATAAATATATTTGATCCAGTATATCTGTGAGTGATTTAAATAGAAAAAAAATATATAGAAAATAATTACATATTGATGTGGCCACTTTTACTTGCAATACATAGTACTTGCATTAGGATTAGGGTCCCTCGGGTCTTATTTGTAGTCCTTTGTGAATAAAGTATGATGGAGTGTGAGGAGGGGTAAAAGAATCAAACAGTATTCTTGTGCTTGTGCCCTTGTGCCCTGCAGCAGTTGCTATATTTGCCCCCATGCTGCCAAAAATGCCATCATAAAACCACCTGTGGTTCCACATTTTAGCTTCATTGCCATGTATTTGATTTCAGAAGAGATTATTTTATTCATTATCTCATGCACCTAGTTGCTAGATCTGTAAAAGCCTGATTCAGGCCCTGCTGAATGTTATGGGAGCCTTTCTGCAGTGGCAGCTGGGTTCAGACCATGGTGACATGAGTTTCTGTCCATAAATTCCGGTTTTGGGGCTTGTTTGTGGACATCACCAAACCCAGACATGGGTAGAGATTTTTTCATCTATGATTTTTAACTGCCATGCAGGATAACATCACTGTTGTCACTCAGTCTGTCTCATTACATCTCTAAATCAGCCCTTTGTGTGAGTAGCTCAGTCCATCTGTGGTGAGAGTTGTTGCTCTCTGATGGCCATTCATTTTTGTATGAAAGGAATGTTTGGTCTCCCTTCAGTTCCTAATAAGCTCAACCCATCCCTATCGATTGCTGTCAGTACAACTATGAGGCTAAGGTCTTACAGGCCAGAGATCACCATGTTCTTCAGATTCTGCAAACGTCATTGCAAACATCCAAGAGACTTATTTTGACTCTGAAACTATATATTGAATAGTAAAGCAAACAGAGTCTGTGAAATAAACCCAGATTTCTGGTCCATTTGACCTTTTAAAGAAGACAGATGTAAAGGAGAAGCTCAGCTTTCTTACTCTTCTCAAAAAAGAAAGCATGGGTAAAGTTAGACAGCTAAATCCATACTTACCTATCCTACTACTTACCCAGATTTCTGGAATGAGATGTGCATGCACATTGTCTAGGATCTGTACATATTATCTGTACACACCTGTGGTGGTTTGGCCCTGGCTGGGGGCCAGATGCCCCCCAAAGGTGCTCTATCACTACCCTTCTTAGATGGACAGGGGAGAGGGAAAATATAATAAAGCACAGGAGTCAAGATAGAAGCAATTTAATAAAATGCAATGCCAAAGCAAAGGCTGTGTGTGAAAGCAAAAGCAAGATGTTATTCTCTATTTCCTATCAAGCCAGATGATAGCGGGTCACTCTCGGGAAGCAGGACTCTGATACATGTAGCAGTCGCTCTGGAGGACAGATGCCATCAATGAACCTCTTCCCACTTCCTTCTTTCACTTAGCTTTTATATCTGAGCTGACATCACATGGCATGGAATACCCCTTTGGTCAGTTTGGGTCAGCTGGCCCAGCTGTGTCACCTCAGCTCCTGGGCTGGGGGAATGTTGGAAATGCACAGCCTGGGTGCTTGGCTCAGCAGTAGCCCAAACTGGTGTATTATAAACATCCAGGTACAGCACTGCAAAATACCATGCTAGAAAGATGCTATGGGGACAATTAATTCCAGCCAAACTCAATACAATGCCAGTATATTATTCCTAAATAGCAGTGATATTTTTAATTTTTTTTTTTTTAATTCCTGGATGGTTTGTAGCTGAACAGCTGTACCTATTTTGGAACTTCAACTGCTTGATTCCTGTTCTAGGTTAGCACATCACTTGGCTGTTGCAAAGTCCAGTTTCCTTGCCAATGGATAGGGATTGCTTCTTTTAACAGCTTGTAGTAGTTTCATGCTTCTCCGTGAAGCAAGGTTTGGCGCTGCGTGTGAAGAGGAACTTTAAAAGGTAATAAATTGATTACCAGAGATGGAAGCATGACTCAAGGGTTCTGACTGTTTATTTTGCTTTAATGCTGTTAGTTTAGTATTTTCACTGCTATGCTTTGTGTTTTCATAGCTTGCAATCAGGGCACACTTTCATATAAGACTGCTTATTTTTTAGCCTATTAATCTAAATGAATAGTTCTGAGAACATCAGCATCAAGAAAATAAAATGTTCTCGCAATTCACAGAATCAAAGATTGCCAGGTTAGAAAGGACCCTAAGAATCATCTGGTCCAACCTTTCTAGGTAATAGTAGGGTTTAAAAGAGATCTCCCAGCACCCTGTCAAACGTAAATGTCCAGTACAGGGGAATCAACTACTTCACCTAGGAGATTATTCCAAGGTCTTTTCCAATTAGTCTCTTAATTTTGATATCTAAAATGGTATAAATACTGTCTGAAATGTCCCTTGTGGTTGGGAATTTTTCTCATCTGTGTGCTTTCTATGGTGTGTTATGTCCAGTCAGAATCTACCCACTTCCAGCTTTGTTCCATTCCCCCTAGTCCTGTCACTATCTGATACCTTAAAAGGTCCCTCCCCAGCTTTCTTGTAGGCCCCCTTCAGATACTGGAAGGCCACAATAAGGTTAAGGTCACCTCAGAGCCTTCTCCTCTCCAGACTGAACAGCCCCAACTCTCTCAGTCTGTCCTCATAGCAGAGGTGCTCCAGCCCTCTGATCATCCTGGTGGCCCTTCTCTGGACACGTTCCAACACCTCCAGATCCTTCTTGTAATAGGGGCTCCAGAACTGGATGCAGTACTCCAGGTGGGCTCTCACCAGAGCGGAGTAGAGGGGGAGAATCACCTCCCTTGACCTGCTGGCTATGCTTCTCTTGATGCAGCCCAGGACGTGATTGGCTTTCTGGGCTGCAAGTGCACACTGCTGGCTCATGTTGAGCTTCTCATCCACCAGCACCCCCAAGTTCCTTTCTTCAGGGCTGTTCTCAAGCCAGTCACTGCCCAGCCTATATCAGTGCTTGGGATTGCCTCGACTCATCCATTCTCACAGCATTCAAAGAGACTTACTATCTTTGAAACTTTTACATTACATTCTCAAAGTCTCTTTATATTGGCTAAAAGGCTAAACTTTTGTTGCTGGTGGTGATGAGGCAAGCTCGTGTGCAGGTGCTTAGGCAGTGCAAACTCTTAAGCCTAGCTTTCTTTGGGAGTAAGTGGCATAGCTATATTGTATAATTTTCATAACATTAATAACAGCCATAGTCTGTCTTCTTTTAGTTTTGTTTTTTTGTGGTTTGTTTTTGTTGTTGTTGTTTATTGGTTATCCCATTCTCAGTACATAACACTTCCTGTAAACACAGGGCAAAGTGCTGTTGCTTGCTGATTTGGCTCACAGGTGCTGCTGTATGTGTGGTAAGAGGCTACCTCCATCTGGGCAGTGCAGCAGTCCTTGATGCAGCAGTGAGCAGCCTTTCTACCCCCGCTCCAAATATACTATAGTGTATTCACCAGGGCGCAGCCAAAATGGTGGCCTCACTGCCTGGGGTTGGGTGACACAAGAGTCGTGATTGTCTGGTAGGCAAGTGTTTGTGCTAAAGGGGAGTTGAGGTGGCCACTGTGCTGCCCTCTCTGCACAGGCTGTCACAAATGGTGTGTCTTCAGCACATGTGAACCCAGCTGATAACGCTGGCAGCTGCTGAGCTGCATGGGGCCGAGGCCTTCTGAAAAATGCTCTGCTTCCTTAGACTCTTGAATGCGGAGTGAAGAGCCCCACTTTAATTGCCCTTCTGCTTGACCCTGGGAAGGCACTGGGAGCAGCAGCATTGCAAGCAATCATGCTGAGCAATGGGAGCAAATCGATGCTAATGAGGGAATGTTGGAAATGCCCTTTTTGGGTGTTGCTTTGCTGTGCTTATGCCAATATTAGCTATCAGAGGGGCTGGTGTGAAGATGGGTTCCAGAACATGGCCTCAGGATGTTTTCAGGGGGTATTTCCTCATGTTTCTTTCCTCTTATGTGTTTTCTCCTATTGCTGCCCTACCAGCAGAGGTGCTGGCCAGCTACTCTCCACCCTCTGAGGGCGCAGAGTGCACTGTCAGAAAGTTTGCTGATGACACCAAACTGGATGGAGTGGCTGACACACAGGAGGGTTGTGCTGCCATTCAGTGAGACTTAGACAGGCTGGAAAATTGGGCAGGGAGAAATGTAATGAAGTTCCAAAAGGGTAAGTGTAGAGTCTTACACCTGGGAAAGAACAACCCCACGTATCAGTAGAGGTTGGGGACTGACCTGTTGGAGAGCAGTGAAGGGGAAAAGGACCTGGGGGTCCTAGTGGATGGAAGGATGACTATGAGCCAGCAATGTGCTCTTGTGGCCAAGAAGGCCAATGACATTCTGGGGTGTGGTTAGTAAATTGAGAGAGGTTCTCTTCCCCCTCTACTCCGCCCTGGTGAGGCCGCATCTGGAATACTGTGTCCAGTTCTGGGCCCCTCAGTTCAAGACGGACTTGGAGCTGCTGGAGAGAGTCCAGTGCAGAGCCAGAAAGATGGTTATAGGAGTGGAACATCTCCCTTATGAGGAGAGACAGAGGGAGGTGGGGGTATTTAGCTTGGAGAGGAGGAGACTGAGGCGTGACCTCGTTAATGTTTATAAATATGTAAAGGGTGAGTGCCAAGAGGGTGGAGTCCTGGCCAGTGACAGGACAAGGGGCAATAGGTGGAAGTTGAGGCATAAGAAGTTCCATGTGAACACGAGCAAGAATTTTTTTCACTGTGAGGGTGACAGAACACTGGAACAGGCTGCCGAGGGGAATTGTGGAGTCTCCCTCTCTGGAGATATTCAAGACCTGTCTGGATGCATTCCTGGTATAGGTGATCCTGCTCTGTCAAGGGGGTCGGACTAGATGATCTTTCGAGGTCCCTTCCAGCCCCTAACGTTCTCTGATTTTGTGATTCTTTCTCTTCCCTAAGCTCTGGCTGTGCTGCCAGAGGCAGGCAGGCAGCCCAGAGGAGAGACAGGCAGGCCGCTAAGCTGTTCCAATCATTATTCCATAGCAGATATGACTGCTGCATTCTCATGTAAAGCAATCAAATGGCTTCACAGAGATAAGCTGAGCCAAACTTGTGATTGTTGTAATGTTTCCAAGTAAGGGAACCAAACAAGAAGGGGCATGGTGGGAAGGAAGCCTTTTTCCTTCTGTTTGTCAATGTACCTCAGTAGATGTTAGCAAAGAGCATGTTCAGAGTTCTTAAATTATTTAAAACTTGGATCATCTATTTTAACTGTGGGATTTTTTTCTTCTGTAAATCAGACTATTTATTGCGCAAGTTTTCTTAACCAGTGGCTTTGCTGATTTGGAGGAGCACAGAGTACAGAGTTGCTGAGCCTAATTGGTTTCTGGATTAATTGAGCTCCTGTTTTTCAGTTAGAATTTACTGGGAGCTGGCACTGTAATGAGACAGGCCACTGGGATCCTTTTCCTTTTTGATTACCTATGAGCTTTGTTTGCGTATTTTTAATGGTTGCCTGTGAATAACGTCGGGCGTTGTGCTGGGAGTTGGAGAACAGAGGAGAGAGGGATCATTTTGTCTATTTTCGTTGCAGTCCTGAGTCTGAAAACATCTCCCATCCACCTCCTTCCTCCCACACCAACACTTGCACTTGTTGTGACTTTGAAGGACATCTGGATCTCTGATCTCTCAGCTGAATAGTGTTTGGCCTGTAAATTAGGGTTTATGGCTTCCGTTTGTCATTGACAAAGTGAGAATTGCACCCGTACCAAACCATATAAGTTCCTGTAGCTGGGACAAAGACTGTGAGGAACATTTTTTTCTTGGTTGAATTATCTAAATGAAGCTCATGATGCTTTGGGCCCACTGGTTACACAAGGAAGAAATGGGAAGACAGAGGAGGCATCTTTCTCTGTGCTTCCCCAGGAGCAGCGCAGCGATGTGCAGCTCAGACCTGGGCTGGCAGTGTCAGAAACCATGTGTTCCTTGATATATAGGTAGAAGCAGAGACAGTGTATGATAGCAGCTGCTTTATTGTGAGGTAGTTCTACAATGGATCAGCTTGAACTGCTGAAATCAGTCGGACTGCCAAAGAATGGGCAACTTTATGTAATTTTTTGGATAACAGGATACATCTTGGCTGTTTTGTAGATTGCTTGGTAACAAGTTGTATACAAAAGGTACAGCTCTTGAATGAGCCCCTTCTATGGTGAGAGGGCCAGTCCATTTCAAGGAGACGGAGTAGTTGCAGCCATTGGGACTCTTGTTCTGTCATTGATATTCTTTCCTATCTTTGGTGAAAAGGAACAAAAGGTACTGTATTTTGTGTCTGCCACATGCTTATATGCTGTCACAGACACAGATTGTTCTGCAATGTAAATATGTGTAGTTTGGATCTTAAGACAGAAATTATAGAGAGGAACTCCCTACATTTTATACATATTTTGTAATGCTAGAATTCAATATTAGCCCCCATTATCCCATACTCAGCTGCAACAATACCTTTCTCCTGTTTTTGACTGCTGCAGTGTCACATCCCTTCCAGATGTGGTTGTGATTTTTCCCTGTACACGAACCCCCCAGTGTAGTCCTTTCAGCTGACTCCTACTTTCCCTGTGCAGTGAGCACAGCTCTTTGGGTTGTACTAGTGTACCTCATACAAGATAACTAACTGCAGTGGCAGTAGAGATTTCCACTTTGCTTAATTTTCCATTTAAGTCTAGTCAGCTTCCACACCTGGAACAAGTTCATTATTTCCCCAATGCCTCATTTCACCAGGTGAAGGGTTCCCCAGGTTAAAGTTCCAACACCTTACCCATCTTTCTTCAGCTGACTTGCTTCATTCTGCTGACAAAGCCAGGCTTACATGGCTGAACCACCAAGGGCTTTCTCACTCCAGATGGCCTCATTTTCCCTGTGCCTACACACATTGCTCCCATTTCCTCTATCCCTCTATCAAAATTATTAACAGAAAGGAAAGATATAGCTAAACAAACTATATTGGTTCATCGTGAACTCAGCTGTTACACACCTGTAACATCCGCGGTTGGGTTTGTGCCTTTTAAACTGTCTTCTGAAGAGATTATTTGCAAGCAATATAAGCCAAAACCAAATGGAGTATTCGTGTGGTTCCCTTGCTATGCAAGCAGGTATTACTATGAATAAAGCAGTGCATCTGTAGAAGGGAGCATAGTTGAGACTTCATAATCAAAAATAACTGCTACAGTTACCAAGATTTTTCCTTTGGCATACCTCTATAAATATTAGATTACAAGACACCTGAGGGCATGCATCATCTGATCCTGTAACAATAACACCTTGAGGGAGTTGACAACTTTCTCCTTTTTGTCAAGTGTCTAGGAAGACACTAAGGTATACAATTAGTAGAGAGCATAAACATATGCTCTTGCATGTCCTAAAGCGCCTAATACTGTATTGTATCCATCATAGAGTGTTATTATTTCTATTCCTGATGGTGCTGCTGTTGTCACTGAATGGCCAAAATCCTCGTACCAGTGGGGTGAGAGGAAAGGGAAGACAAAGGAAATATTTATTGTTAAGGTGGAGGAAAAACCCAATCCAACCCAAATATGCAATGAATTTGGCTAAATAATTCGACAGAAAAATAATTATTCCAAAGCTATATCTGGATCTTCCTTATCGTTTTGTGTAACGGTCCTGTGTTTGCCTTTCCCATACATAGAATGAGATGCTGCACAATGAAAACTCCCACAAATTTCCCTGTCATAATATGTATTCTTATTGCTTCATTTCTTGTTAATGAATTCTGTTTTGCAGAACTAACCAAAAGCAATTACCATTTACCTATTTTCCGTGTAGCTCACTTCAAACACATTTCTTGCACACATTCTCAAAGCTGAAGGACCTGACAGAGGAAGATCCAAAACAGCACTGACCATGGTATGCCCCCACAACCTGACCTGTGCCTCACCTGAGCAGCATGATGCAGTCAGCTATGCTAAATTATGGTGGGGTGATGGGTTTCCTCAGTTAGGTATCATCTGAGGGGATTCAAGTGAGGAAAGGGACCTTGGAGGTCAGGCAGTGACACTGGTGGATGTTAGTGGTATCAAGAGGTGAGGAAAAAGGAGATTAATAGTGGGAGAGTGGCTAGCAGTGACACTGGAGATTAGCAAAGTCTGGTGTAGCTGGTTAGACCAACTACAGCAGAATGAAATGTCACTCTGCTGGGCTGTTTAGATGAGGAGCTGGGGATGAGGGTCATGTTATGGGAATGAGAATGAGTAAGAAGGTTGGATGAGACTGGATGAGAAAAGCCCAAATTAGACACTGGTAGACAAGAGCAGGATTGTCTGAGGACAGAAGAGCATGGTAAAAAGCATATGAATACATGAGAACACAGCTGTCCTACAGCTCAAGAAGGATTGTGATGCTCCTGAGTCTCACCGTTTTTCTATAAGCAGCAAATACTAGCAAAATCTCATGGTAAATTGAGAGTCATGCCCTCTTTCTCTACTGCTTGTCCACTCAGTGGCACTCAGCTATTGCCTTCTGGTAGTCAAGCTAGTTCAGCAGCTGAGGCTTCTTAATACATAGGGAGGCTCCAGGGAGGAGCCAGGCTTGCTGATGTCTCACTGAAGTGCAAACACAAAATCACATGGAATTACATCAAATATATATGATAAGAGCATTCAGACTGTGAAATCAACCACTACAGGGGTCAGAAAATGTCAAAATTAAGGTTGACCTGGCAAACTTAGTTTGGCCACATGTGTTGTCTTTGCAGGACAACCCCTCCACCTCCTCCCCCACCAAGTTGTCATCTTTTTTCAAGGCAGATGAAGATCGTGCCTTAGAAATTAATCTTGATTGTACTGTGACGTGGTCATTGTCAATAAATTACTTCCCTAATTTGTAGTAGAAGTTGAAAGGCATATGGAAAACGAGACTGAGGGCCGTGGAAGAGAAGGGAACAGGTTGCCAAGGGAAGTAATTGAGGCCCGATCCTTGGAGATAGTCAAGGTCAAGTTTGACAGGACTCTGGGCAACCTGATCTAATGGAGGATGTCTCTGCTCACTGCAGGGAGGCTAGACTAGAAGACCTTTGGAGGTCCCTTCCAACCCAAACCATTCTATGATTGTATGAGATATTCTGAAGGGAGCTGGTACCACTTTTAGAACTAGCTCTGCCAATCCATTTCTAATTTTTTTAGATGGGTTATTAATTATATTTTCCTGATTTTCTGGGTACCCAGACTGAGAACCAGCTGCCCCATTTTCTCTGCAGGAAAAGTCAAAGTTAGCTGTAGTTAGCTGTACTTTGAATACAAAAGACTATATAATGTCCCATATTCTGAAAGATCAGTACTTCAGGTCAAACCCCTCATACTTCCTGAAGTCTTCAATGCTGCAGGTATTATCAGAGGATTATAAACCTCATCTCAGAGGCATTCAACGCATTCTGCATTGATGAACTCCACAAAAAAAAAACAAAAAACAAAAAACAAGCACCTTCTTTGAAGAAATCAGTGACTCGGAATTCAGAGCTGAGTTTATGTAGTCCAAACAGTAGATAAGGCACAAGGTCGCACAGTAAAAGGCGATTAAATGAAAGATTAAATGAAAGACTGAATAAATTTTTGTTCAGTGAGCACTTGTTATCCTGTACAGTGATTGAGGCAGAGGTCTAGCAGAAAAATAGTATCCAGTCATGAAATTAAAGACTTTGACTTAATGCATATAGGCAATTGGGATTTATGCATTGTCCAAGGAAATGTATCATGATCGCTCTTCAGTGTAAGACCTTGTGTTGTTTGAATCTGGGTATAATTAATCATGCATGAGGAATAAAAATACGGATGTGTAGAAGAGGAATGTGAAGAAACACATTCTTCCTTTTTTCTGGGCAAGTGGAAGTACTAATTTATACTGATCCCAGTTTGCATGGTAAGGTCTCAGAAGAGAAGAAATAGAAGGATACAGTGCTCACTGCAGCACTGCCACACATCTCTTTTGCAGAGGTTTAATACCTGCTAATGTTCCTTATGGTAGCAATTGAGAGATTCAGAAAATAGTACTCTAAGTCTTCCAATAGCTGCTGTAATGTGAGAGGGTGGAAGAGGAGGAAAAGGAGTAGCATGGAAAAGAGAGCTCCTTTCTACATAGAGAGCTATTACCCCATGGAACAAACTGGAGCTTTCTGCCTGGCAATCTGCATGGTGCTTCCTTTCTGTATTCTCTGTGTCATACTTGCTGACACACTTCCTAGGTTAGTTTCCTGCCCCCAGAGCTCTGCCCCTGGACTTTTCCAGAGATGGAGCTTTGCATACTTTATGTTGGAGTTTACCTGTGTGTATGAACAGTACTTAGTATTTTGCTGTAGCCATGATGATCTAAGGAGTTTGCCAAGAAAAGGCTTAGAAATAAGGGCAATGCATTTTATTTGACTCAGTAATGCAGTTAGAAAAATATGGTAAATTGACGTGAGGTAAACTGAAAGTGCTGTAAATCTGACCTACTGATATACAGGCTGTGGAGTCTGAGGTGTGCTATCCTGACCCCACCTTTAGTGCTGCTGTCTCCCCATATTCATGATAGGCTATGGCAAATTTCCTAAACTTTAAAAACATTAGTGCATGGGATAGAAATACATTTGTAATGGAGACAGGTACATAATGGGGTCATGGTACTGGTCTGGCATATAATTTTATTGCTTTTGGTGTAGAATTGGAATGGACTGTTAGCATTCCTGAGGATCTCTCCTTCGCAGTAAAGCTATCACTGCATTTCATTATGCTTCTATGACAAATCTGGGACCTTTTGCAAGCCAGTCTGTGCTTAATACAATGAGCAGCAACCACCCAGCAGCACCTTTCAGTGAGCTCCTTCAAAATGTCCTGTGTCTTATATTAGTTTGCACAGCCAGAAGATCAACAAGTCTTCTTTCTCTTCCAGTGCAGAAGTGCAGATCTTTTCTTTGCAAAACTTCTACTTTCACAGGAAATTTTGCTTTTGCAAATACCAGCTCATGAATCACCTAATGAAACAATTCAGAGCTGTTTTGTTTGGTTGTTTTTGTTTTTTTTTTTTTTTCAGACAGAAATATCATGTCAGCATTCATAAGAGCACTTACACTGTCTGTCAAGCAAATTTCAGTGACACATCCAAAATATTTTACCAATATCTTACTTGATGAGGATAGGGTGAGTTAAAAATTAAGCCACACATTTTGGTGTGATTATGCTCTCTTTGATTTTCTATCTTTCCTTCAGAAGTTAGGCTATTGTGAGAGGTCAGTGAACAAGCAAACATGACAATGTCCAGAACTGGCAAAAGTCTGGTTTAGAAAACAGCTGGGGTTTTTGTTTGTTTTGTTGGTTTGTTTTTTAATTCAATGTATAATATGAGATGAGGCTAGGTATTTTATCTAGGTGCAAATTTAAGTTGATAGTCATGATGCAGACTGTGCTGAATGAGCAAACTCTGAAATCAGAAACCAGTGTTGGCTGAGCTCTTTTGCTGCTAGGTTTCAGGGTTTAAGCCTAAAAACATCTTCCCTTTACTTCTTATCTGATATAGGTCAGAGAATCATTTGAATTATAGAAAAGGTATTTCCTCTTTTGTCATTCTTTCTGCAAATGTGTATTTCAATACAAGGCAGATAGCTCAGATTATTTTATATTCATAATGCATCTACCTCCAGGAGAGCCATGCAGCAGTGTGCTGATGCTGGCTGCAGGGTTATGTATTCTCAGGAGACCTACACGTTTAGAATGGATTCTTTTGCTCTCTCTTACCCCTGTCATCTCATGTTTTGCTATGATAGAAGCACTAGCAAATGAAAGGCTTGTTATTGATTTCTGTGCAGATGTTAATAATTTCCATGTAACTCCTCATTGGAGTGGCAGTAACTGATGTGCAAAATTTGACATCTTAATTATTCCTTAATGGAAAGGAGGGCCACTAACCTGAGATACAGCAGCCTATTAAACCTGGAACTGTGGATTCAAAGCAGCCTTGGGTCACAAGTGAAATGAGCGAGGCTGTCTCAGTATAGGCTTTATGGATGTTTATTTGCTTGTTAAAGACACCAGACTGACTTCAATGCGTCTGAAGCAGATGGAAGCAGAAATTTTGAAACAAAAAATGTTCTACTTCCAATATTGCTAGCCTAGCTGAACTCTCAGTACTGGAAATCTCAGAAGCACAATTATGAGCTCCCTAGAAATTTTGCTAGATGCATCAAAATATGCATCCCAAAATGTTATTGTTTACTCAGTCAAAAAAACAGGTTCAAAAATTTTGGTGTTTGTCTCTCAGTCCCATCCAGTAGGCATAGCTTCAGTTCCCAGCAGCTGCAGCTTTATGAAGAATTCCTGTGAGCTTTAAATGTTAAGTGGACAACCAAGTGCACATATGCACTGTAGGTCATTAACAAATACCAAACAATGAGCCCCAAAAATCTGGTCCCCAGCTACTGAATTTATTCCTGTCATTACAGTAGTGAAAGTAATTATTTTAGCAATAGGTAAATATCAGCCTAATAATTACGTATTAGCCATATGTAATTATCGTCCACAATTTTTAGTGTGGGAGAGATTCTTTTCAAGAGGAGGCCATTTCCCAACTAACCATCCCTCTGACCTCTACACCTTGCAGCTAAAGCTTCTTAAAAATTGTATTATGTATTTCTGACTACAGGATCAGACAACTCCTACAAAAATGTTCCATATGCACCATTATGCTGTTAAAAGTCATATTCTTAGTCCAGAGACAGAAAGCCCCACAATAAGGCATCAGCATTTCAGTAGCTACCCTATACTGAACAATAGAGTAAATGACAAGAACAGTATATTTGATTTCTGTCTCAGTGGAATAGAACATCTAATATGAAAGAACAACTGTACAAAGTCTTAAGGCTTGATTGTTTTGTGTTTCATCAGCATCATTCAAAATTAATTTTAGTGATTTAACTATTATTATTGAGTTACCCAGTGACCTAGAAGGCAAGAAAAAATTTGGGTCTTGTAATCTAACCTGTTACCCTTTTGTCCTCCCAAGCCTTGCCAGAGTTTGCTTGCACACTGTGCACAGAAGGGTAGCAGTTGATATTTGCTGCGATGGCTCCTCGACGGTTAGTTTCCAATGCTGGTCTACATCTCTATGATGGCAGTGGTAACAGTGCAGAAGGACTAAGGCCAGAAGAAAACAGAAAGAGGGAACTGAGCAGAAGAAGGAAGTTTAAAGTGTAGTCCAGGGTCTTTCAGCATGCTCTGCTGCAGACACAAAAATGTAAACTGAGGAAGGAAACTAATTAGGATTCCATTAAAAAGAGGATAAAAAAGTCTTGCTGAGACCCAAGTCACATCATGATGGTCAAAATGAAACCTTGCTCGCTAATGTAGTTTTAATTCATTGTATTTTGCAGGGACAGCAAGCTCACCATGTTGCTTCGGGAGTCCTTGGGGAACATGAACTGCCGCACCACAATGATAGCTCACATTTCAGCCGCTGCAGGGAACTACACTGAGACACTGTCCACCATCCAGATTGCATCAAGGGTCCTCAGGATGAAGAAAAAGAAAACTAAGGTAAGACAATGTATAACTCTTTTTTTGTAATGGTGGAGAAAGGAGAAAGAATCACTCTGAAAGATCCTTAGTAGGGTAGAGTAGCATGTAACAAAATAATTTATCATTTCCAAGGTATGTATGTATGTCCCCTGTCCTAGGCAAGTGGCTTAGAGCACATTGCAGAGGCTAGGAAGGGTTAATGCTTCAGGTTCAGACACAGTGGAGTCAGTTCAGACATATCTGCTATAGCAGATTTGTAAGCTGGCCTCATTTAACGATATAGTTGTCGGGGAGAATTTATTTTCAGTTATGCTCTTTGTTTTAATGAAATAATAAGGGATAGAACTGCTTCAGAGTTAAAGGAAACTGGGATTAATGAAGAATTAGATTCTCTATGCTTCCCAGAGGGATCAGGAGCAAAGCAGTGTGTCCATTGCCATCACTGATGCCCCTTTTATTCCCACTGCTTCTAAATACAGGTTGTAGATTCTCCAGGAAGAGTGAAGATGAGCTTGTATGCACCTTCATGTTTTAGAGTCTGGGTTCCTTCTGTACATCTATGGTGTGAACTGGACACAAGAGAATTTTATACATTTCATTTCAATTGATAGCCTATGGATTGACAAAACTGTTCTTGTCAATGGACTGAGAAGAGATAAGCGATGGGATTCAGTCCATGCACCATCACAGCAGTGTGTCTCCAAAGACCTCTGAGTGCATATTACACAATTCCACACCCCGGTAGTATGACCAAACAGAGATTGTCTTTCCTTTTTATGTAATGAGTTTTCTTGTTCCTCTTCACATACACACAAAATCACCAAATTCTTTGCCAAATCATTGATTTCTTTATCCAGGCTCAATTTAGGAAAAGATCCTAATCCATTCATTCAATACTTTTTTTTAAAAGTCTCATGATTTCAAGTGGAATACAGGGTTGGGGAAATGGATTCTCCTTTGAGCACTGTGGTGTGTTTGCTGTAAGACTGTGGGCTTCAGAGCTCTGTGCCTTAGCTTTTTTACTGGTTCAGATGTGACCGTGACCTTTTGCTGTATGATCTTTGTGCGAGGAGCTGTTTGCAATGCACAAATGTCATGATTTCTCTCTTTTTCATATTGCAGTATACATCGAGTTCTTCTGGAGGAGAGAGCTCTTGTGAGGAGGGCAGGATGCGGAGGCCGACCCAGCTGAGGCCTTTCCATTCTAGAAACGCTGTTGACCCAGACTTCCCTATTTTGCATTTATCAAATGATCCTGATTATTCATCCAGCAGTGAACAGTCATGTGACACTGTGATTTATGTTGGCCCTAATGGCACTGCCCTTTCTGATAAGGAACTAACAGATAATGAGGGTCCCCCTGACTTTGTTCCCATAGTTCCTGCTCTGCAAAAGACTAAAAATGAGAGCAGGTTGGAGGAAGTTAGTGAATCAGGGCCCAGCACATCTGAAAGAGACTGCCTGAAGTGCAACACCTTTGCAGAGCTCCAGGAGAGGCTGGATTGCATAGATGGCAGTGAAGAGACCGAGAAATTTCTCTTTGAAGAGATGCCTGTTCAATTTAGCTCAGACCAGATGTCTAAGTGCTCTGTCTCAAGCCAGCTGGCAGAGCTTAGCCACTTACCAGAGTCAGATAAGGAAGATACAGTGCCAGAATGTCAGTATCCAGATAGAGAAGCCAAGGAAAATACAAATGCAACACCCAGCAAAACTAAGATAAATCACTCCCCTGTTCCTTCTGGAGCTGTTACTAATGTTTCAACTCCTTCTTCACCCAGGAGTGTAACAGGCAGCTGTAGTAAAGAGTTTAGCTCTTGTCAGTTAGCACACAGCACCAGCCTGCAGAGCAGCAGAGAAGGTCTCAACACCTGTGGATTTGTGGAAAGCAAACCTCGCCCAATGGGTTCACCCAGGCTTGGCATTGCAAGCCTCTCAAAGACATCTGAGTACAAACCACCAACTTCTCCTTCTCAGAGGTGCAAGGTCTATACACAGAAAGGAGTTCTGCCTAGCTCCACTCCTCCACCAGCTCCCCTGAGTAAGGATAATGGGATGACATCTAGTGAATCTTTATTGCAGCCAGAAATCCGGACCCCACCTGTAGGCATGAGCCCTCAGATCATGAAGAAGTCAGTGTCCTCCAGCAATGAGGATTTTGAAGAGACCTTTCTCGATGAAGATCAGCAACAAAGCATTTCTCCAGAACCCAAGAAGGAGATTCTGAGCACCACCATGGTGACTGTGCAGCAGCCGTTAGAGCTGAATGGAGAGGATGAGCTTGTGTTCACCCTTGTAGAAGAGCTAACCATTAGTGGGGTTCTTGACAATGGGCGCCCAACCAGTATAATCAGTTTTAACAGTGACTGCTCTGTGCAGGCTTTGGCCTCTGGGTCAAGGCCAGTCAGTATTATCAGTAGCATATCTGAAGATCTTGAATGTTACTCCAGTGCAGCTCCTGTGTCTGAAGTCAGCATCACACAGTTCCTTCCATTTCCAAAGTTAGGCCTGAATGACAAATCCCAGGATGATGGCAGCAGGCGCTCATCCATCAGCTCATGGCTGAGTGAAATGAGCACAGGGAGTGATGGTGAACAGTCATGCCACAGCTTCATAACCCAAGCATGCTATGGGCATGGGGAAGCAATGGCAGAACCCCCTGTCTCTGAGTTTGCAAGCACCATGCAAAGTACTAGCATGATTTGTGTAAGTGACAAACAGAAGCCAGTGCCTGACAACATGCTTATGCTGTCAGAAATGGGGGAGGAAGCTTTTGGAAAAGTGCCACCCATCAAAGGCTGTAAAATATCAGCTCTAGGGAAAACTACTGTCACAATCAAGAACACTGCAAGCCTCAGCAGCTATGAAGGCTACATCCCACTGAAGACAAATATTGCGGTGTATCCGTGTATTGCTGTTAATCCCTTCAAAGCACAAGACGCTGATGATGCTGTACTTGCAGTAACTGCCAACCCAAAGGTTGCTCATCTCCACAACGGGAAAGAATCCAGTGCTAAGAAGGATATAAAATTTGAAGACCCTTGGCTGAAGAGAGAAGAAGATATAAAAAAGGATGGTTCTGGTAGCAATGATGGGTTGAGGTCTAACACAACCACATTTTCAGCCAAGCCTGAGCACAGCACAAAGCAGCCCACAGAAGACAGGTGCAGCAGCAGCAGTGGGGATGCCCCTGTCTCCCCAGGCTCTGACAGTCTAAAAAGAATTGTGGATGGGTGTGAGGTGTCAGTGTCTAGCTCTGCAACCCAAAGCCCTATTCATTCCAGTGATAGCTCAAAGAATAGCAGCTTCCATCAAGGGCTTCTGAAGGCAAGCAAGCTGGAGGAGCCTGACAGTCATCTCCATCCTGCTGCCACTGACAGCAGTGGAGTTAGCTCTCCTGCCCTTCTCCAGTTTTCTAAGGCTAGCCTTGACAAGAAAATGGCCTCTCCCAAACACTGTGTCCTGACTCGTCCCAAAGGGACTCCTCCTTTGCCGCCAGTGAGAAAGTCAAGTTTGGATCAGAAGAACAGAGCCAGCCCCCAGCACAGTGCAGCCAGCAGCACCACAAGCAGTCCTTCCAGTCAGCCTGGGTGCTTCCTTGCCAGTTTCCCCGAGGAACTGAGTGCCAAACAGAAGGGCCCTAGCATTGACAGCAGTGGCAACAACAGCAGCAGCAACAACAGCAGCAGCAAGCTCTTCAGTGCCAAATTGGAGCAGCTTGCCAGCAGGACCAACTCCCTTGGGAGGTCCAACGGAAGCCACTATGAGTGCTTGTCTCTGGAAAGAGCTGGAAGCCTGTCCTCTGTGAGCTCCAAAATGAGCCCTGGCAAAGACAGCACCATGCCCAGGGCTGGAAGGAGCCTTAGCCGCAGTGTCATGTCCTCACCCACCAACTCGGGCCTCTCCCAGTCAGCAGGTGCCTCTCCGAAAGCCAACCAGTCAAAGATCTCTGCAGTCAGCAAGCTCCTGCTGGCAAGTCCCAAGGCCCGCAGCCTGTCTGCCTCTGCCACTAAAACGCTCAGCTTCTCAACCAAGTCTCTGCCTCAGTCTGTAGGGCAGAGCTCCAGTTTGCCTCCGAGTGGGAAGAACATTTCCTGGTCAACACAGTCCCTCAGCAGAAACCGGGGCTCCAGCCTTGCTTCCAAGTTTCCCCTTCGGGCGGTCAATGGGCGGATTTCAGAACTGCTCCAAGGGAGCACCAGTGCCAGGGGCTTACAGCTGCGGGGAAGCTCAGAGGCAGATGAACGTGGGGGCCTTCCTGGAGATGAGAAGCCAGCTGTTCAGATACTGCCTTCACCTTACAGCAAGGTCACCCCCCCTCGGAAACCTCACCGCTGCAGCAGCGGTCATGGGAGTGACAACAGCAGTGTGCTGAGCGGGGAGCTGCCCCCTGCCATGGGGAAAACAGCCCTCTTCTACCACAGTGGGGGGAGCAGTGGGTATGAGAGCATGATGAGAGACAGTGAGGCGACAGGCAGTGCCTCTTCAGCACAAGACTCCATGAGTGAGAACAGCAACTCTGCAAGCAGCAGGTGCCGAAGTCTCAAAAATCCAAAGAAACGATCAAATGCAGGTAAGATGGCTCATGAGGTAATGAAAAGAAATTCTTAAGCACTTTGGACACAGACTCTAGTCTTGGTATGCATGTGTTTCACCAGCACAAGACCAGAGTCTTGCTGAATAGCGGTATCTGTTGTGAACCCACTTTTGCTCTTTGTGTGCCCTGGGTACCCAGAGGTGCAAGATGCCTTGCAGCTGAAACCAACACTGAGTTCCTTCTTCCCACCTAGAAGATGGAACAAAGTTGTGCCCATGCCTCTTCAGAGATGTTGTTTTGCTTCTGAGAGTCTTAGTTTTTAGCTTTCAAGTTATGAGTCCTTCTTTTCCCAGTAATTTATTGACAAAGATTAATAAATTATATTAATAATAATAGCTTTCACAGTGCACAAGGACTTTTTAATTAGATAGCAAGAGCCTGCTGGTACATACCAAGAGTCTGTGCAGCTATAAGTGGTACATCTTTCCACCAGAAAAAATTTTGGAAAATTGCAGGATAGTGGTGAGATGTCATCTAGTCATCTCACCTTTTTCCTGGGTGATGTTTTCCCAACCTGAAGTGCAAGACCTGCCTAACCTACTTCTGAAAAAAATGGAATTGACTTTGGAACTGGTGTGCACAGGTATGCAGAGTATCGTACAACAGTGAGGGCTATTCAAATTGTGTTATTCTCGTAGCTCTCCTGATTCACCAGCCATTCCACTTGCTGGGATACTCACCTCTGGGATTTACTTGTAATGAATGAACTGAGTAATACATAACTCTCCCTTTCTTTATGCTCTTGAGTGGTAGCAGGAAGAACATGTGCAGCACAGATGTGAATACAATAGATACCATATTCCAATCAGCACATGGCTGATTGGACCTGTTCAGAGGATGCATCTGAAAGTGATCACTCTGTGGTGCAAGCACAGACCAAGTGACAAAACAATTTTTTTTCTGAAGTTCACTTTGCATACCATGAGAAAACCTCTTTCCTATCCTTTCAGTTTTACATGTTAATAGATTTTCCTCTTTCTGAGGACCTGTTCTTTAATAACTCCTTTTAAATAGAAACTTTAATAACAGCTTGCCAGAAAAAGAAGGATGATTTGTATATTGTGGAATAGGAAAACTGTCTACAGAGATGGCATTCATGGATGTGTATTGGCAACTGTATCTTGTGGAGAATTTGCCTATATAATAAGGATTTTTTTGCACAGGACACTTAAATGCAAAAATGTATCAAGTTCTGTGAAAGCAGGCAGCTGTGCAGATGAGGGAACAGGGAGAAAATAGCAATGCAGATTATCCTTTTTAGACACTAGATAACATCCCCCCCCTTCCATAGGGGAGATACTAAAAAGAAATACTTTGAGAAAAACTTCAGACAGAGACTGTGAATTCTTTAGAATCGAGAGTTCATTTGAAACCTGAATGAGTAGAAGACTAGAATTTGTTTACTCTGTTGCTCATAAAAACAGTTGTTTAATTTCACTTTTTTCTGCTTTGATAGCACACTGGTGCCTGGACAAGGCTGAATTAAAAGAAAAAACATTGTATTGTAATCACAGGAGAGTTTCAGATCTGTTTGTTCTACTTTGTACTGGGCTTATATTTTGGCTCACATTTTTCACTTTCGATAACCCCAGTGCTGAACTGAATGTTGGGTCAATGGCCATGAAAAGGGAGTTTTGAAGGAAGGACAATTTGATATTCAGGTTTCAGGTTGCTTTTGTAGCAGTTTGGAAGACACACCTGGAGAAGAAGAGGCTTTTCAGTAGTCTTGCCAGCCTTGAGCCTACCTGGCAGAGCAGTGACACTGGTTTGCTGTCCTGTGCAGGTGTGCAAAGCAGTGAGTGAGAGGGCAAGCAGAAACCCTTCCTAAGTGTGGAACATGGGATGTCTAAGCTTTGCTGCTTTTTAAAATGTGGTATAACGTCTGAAGTCTTTTTCAACAAATACAGCCTTTTGGGTTGGCCAACAGATGAATCTCTTTATTCTAATTTCTTGAGTGAATTAGATCCTCTCTCCTTGGTCAGCAATGCTGCAGATATCTACCTGTTGCTAGACCTAAATATCTGGAGTGGAGAGTTTTCAGTGGATGTTGCATGCCCTGGAAGTAGGCTCAGTGTAGCCTGGCACATTGGCCTTCCTCAAAGTAATTTACAAAGCTTTTCTCATAAATAAGTCTTTCACAAGATGTGGAGAGCTTCTGAGTGTATCATCTCTGATACTTTACTTTTCAGAGTGATCCCCTGTATCAGCAAGTAATTTTGTATTGTTTTGAAAGACTTGTATTTGTGTATGAGTACAACCAGGGATTTTATGCAAATTAAAAAAGAATAATAAATCTTTGCTATATTCCATAGCTCTAGCAGTAACCTATTGCCCAGAAATTAATAAGACCTCACTTTCTTATAACCCCATCTCCTGTTTGCATTTAGTCCTGCAGCAGTGAAACCATAATTCTGTTTTGATGTGTTTGATAATAGTATAATTTTTCACATGTCAGCAGATTTATGATGGAATAAACTCAGGATTATTACTTCAGTGCAGGAGAACATGAAGGAGGAGCTGAGGTATAAGGGAAAATAGAGCTGTTCACAAATACATTTTTATTGCATAATAAACACAAAGAAATGCAAAGGTTTTCAATCTTTCATCTTTGTAATATCTCCTTTCTGTATAGGTCTGTTCTAGTGTGGATGTTCTCTTAAGGAACACTTTTGAATGAAAGAGATAGGAGACAAAGGTTCTGAGCTCTGCAAAGACAGATTTTTATTTTAATACATAGTGTCAAGAGCGTTGGACCTTTCCTGATTTGCAGTCACAGATCCACTGTGCTGTAATGGATATGGCACTATAGATATGCTCATTTCAGGTCAGGCAACCTTGTCCACTTTATTTATGATTATTATTAACAGAAATGCTAGCTGTCAGACACGATCAACATGAATCAGCCCAAGGCCTCTGTAAGAAGGAGCTATAAAGAGACTTTAAGAGAATCACCAGCAGCCCTGTCAGATCTCACAATTACTTTTAAAGTTCTGACACATTGGAGAGACATCATTTTTTTCTTGAGATTAAGATCTTGTCTTTCAGTGCTCTTAAGTGCATTATTTGTGTGTGTATGTGCTTTTGCCCTGGATGTCATACAAGAAGCATCAGACCTACGTTGACAGCTTTTGAAAGATAAAGTTGTTCATATCCTTCAATGTTAACCTTAGGTTAAATTTTGGAGTCTGTCTGGGTACCTGTACAGTTCACAGACAGCCTATGTGTACAAAATTACAAGATTTTTTTTTTTAATTGCCTCTTGCATTCTGGTATCTATGGAAAAATCATGTGTTTACATTATGAAGCACATAAAGCACCTGAAGCTAACCTATTAATTTAATTAACATTCCAATGTTTCTAGCATTTAACGTAGTTCATATAATATCATGTCAGCGTCTATTTCCCCCAAGTAACTGCTTATGGCAGAAACAGAGCTATTTAGCCCTGATCTCAGCTGTACATTTCAAAGCTTTGTACAGCTGCTATTCAATCTACCCTGTGGTGTAGGTATTATTCCAGATCCCATTTTACAGATAGAGAAGTGAAGGCAGAGAACTTTATTGACTTGTCCAATGCCTACAAATAAGTGAGAGCCAGACTGAGGGTTAAGTTACTGGTACTCTTGACTTCTAACCTCAACCCCAACTGACTTGGCCCTATACCTTCCTCTGCCCTGGCTGAGCAGTGGAGAGGAGGATTTCATTTGTGATTTTTCTGTCCACACACAAGCATCTGTGCAACCGCGTTTTCTCTGATTTCTTTCCTTGCTGTATTGGTTTTTCTTTGTAAGAACTGATTTGGTATCTCAGCCATATTTCTGGCACTGGCTCTAGGCTCCTCTCCATTGGATAGGCAGTGCTGTCTTGAGCAGGGCACAGAAGTGTTAGGGTATAGCTTGTACAGTCATCTCTAGCACCAATTATATATTATTTTCTAATTCCTCAGATATTTCAAGTGCATTGCCCCAGTGCTGATCCATTGAAAGGCAACGATAAGGGGGCTTTTTATAATGTGTATTCCTGTATGTGATCTGGAAGTGAATTCCAGCTGAACTCTATTTTAACAAAGCCTTATTTGTATCCTGGAAACACAATAGGTATGAAAGGGAGGCAGGCAGGCAGGCTGGCAGATTAGGACTTGCAAGATCTATGTTGTATTCTCTGCTATGCCACTGGTTCTCTGTATCACCTTGGGCAACTCATGTAATTTCTATGTTTTCTAGTTACAAGCTTATAAAACTAGGAAATGGTGGTATGAAAAAAAGTAATAGCAGGGTTCATAGATCAGAGGTGTTACCTACCTGCTTTTTGCTCTTCTCCTTTGATTTTTAGCATCTTTTCCCAAGTTTAGTTTGAATGTATGTGGGCATTGCCTTAATATAATTTTCAGTGCAAAACATGACATGATGATTTTAGAAAAACAGCTTTGGTGCTGGCTTCGTGTCCTACCTACTGTGAGCTAACAACAAAGCAAGGGCCCAGACTCTAATGAGATTTATCCAGTAAAGCCAAGTCCTGTTTGCATTCTTGTGTAATGTGCATGAATGCCTTGTTTCTTACTTTTACCACCCTCCCAGCAGGTTTTGTTTATTGGTTCCTGTCCTGTACAATGTTTCAGAGCTGCCTGTAAGGAGACTTTCTCTGTGGACAGAACAGGAGGGGCTCTGAGACTGTTCATTATAGACAAGGCTTTTCATGGAGACCACAGAGATCTTCCTGTTGCATTTGGGAATATGGTTGGGTGCTTGAGAGAGTCTCTATCCCATGTCACATCTAGTTGGATGTAATGACTGCAGTCTGTTGCTGCTTTCAGTGCTCTGATGAGATGGGACACTCTGAAGAGTTCTTTGGTTTTTCTAGTTGAGGCTTTTTGGGAGCTGAGTCTCACCCTAGAGTTCTTCTGTGGCTGTGGCTGGGGCTGGCAGGGTGAAACACTCAGGATAGCTCTCTGTGGCCCGAGCCGATGTAGGGAAGCAGCAGTTGTGCAGAAGTTGTAATGCACTGGTGGACACCACTTTCTCTTGGCTGATATGCACAGACCCACTTGCCAGGGTAAGGACCAGGACTTGGTCATGAGATTAAGATGTGGGAAGGAAGGATGCAGTCAAAGAGGTGAGGCTTAGCACAGAAAGACATTATTTTTAAAGTGCTTTCAAGATGGGTCAGTCTGGGCCAGTTCAGCCTTCCTGAAGGTTGAGTATCAGTGTGCATCAAAAAATCTAAGGGATGCTAATGAAAGTAAGGCCAAGTGGAAACACTACTAGGCAAAACTTAAGCTTTCCAAATGCAGACTTCCTGAAGTTTGAACCTATTCCCTGGGCTGGAGTTGTGCATCTGCTTTTGGCAGTTCATGATGGGATTGGTGTGAGTGTATGTCTGTGTGTGTTTGCACACATGCATTAATCTTCTGAATATAGATCATTAAAGATTCCTGCTGCAGCATTTTACAGCTTTTGCAGTAAAATTTCATGACTCATTGTGGCTCTTTCACCACCAAAGCAGAGCAAATTGCTCCATTTGAACACTTTAATAAAAAGACAGAATGTTAAGACATTGCAATAATTATCCGCAATTTGGGTCCATTTTCTTCTACTTTTGTGCTCTGTTTTCCAATGGTGCAATAGACTTAAAGATGGAGATTTAGAAAGAGAAGACTTTCCTGGAAAGCCCTGAAAACTATATTAGAACATATTCCCTCTCCGGAGGCATTTATCCCTGCTATGAAAGCAGCAGAAAAAGCCAGAGGCTGAATCCGCAGGCTGTAAATTATGAAAGCCATCTCCAACCAATATTGCAAAGCATCATGTTTTGAAATGTGGCCAAAATTATAATGATGAAACAAAATACCAATGAAAAGAGTCTGAGCTTTTGTTGTTGAATCCAAGTGAAAAGGAATTTGGTTCATGTTTAAACTGCCTAAGCCACGGTGTGGGGAGCTGAGAATTGCCTTTTGTATCACAAAGCCTTAGGGTATCACCAGCGTTTCTACTTTAACTTGCTTACAAGTGATGGTAGCTAATTGATATCCTGCATTATACCTTTACCGTGACAAAGGATGTTTAGTATTATGCAGGAAAAAGCTGTTTGCGTGCAATCAACTACTTTATGCATGTGACTGCTGACTGGACAGCTCTGGGGGGAGCAGAGGGAGAGGAAGTGTTGCCTTCAGCTCCAGGGTTTTTTTGTTCATTAAAACAGCAGCATTGATTTTCCCAGGTCAAAGCCAGGCCATTTCATGCAGCAAATCTGTGTTGAAAGGGATCAGAGTAATCATTTTTTACACGCTTGACTACTGCATGCCAGCACTGAGCTTTCAGCCACATGAACATAGGAATGATTTAATAGAGGAAATGGCAGCAGGCTATTGTGCACGGTGAAGACTCCATGGAACATGCATGACTGAATCGCACACCATTAGGCTGGGTGTAAATAAAACCTGCTCCTGACACTGCCACAGAATTAGCTCACTGGAATGCCTCCACCACTGTCGCGTTGGGAGCTAACACTCTGGCTGCAGAGCCCCTTCCCCCTCCAACCTTTGCCGCCCAAGCAACTGGCACAGCTAATTAGTGCAGCATTGCAGTAACAGTAACCAGCTCCTCAAATAATGCAACAATGCTGACAAATACCTGTTAAATCAAAATTCAGTGCAAATGGGTATAAATGTTTAGAAGAGACTCTGATCATGTTTTGCTGAGGACTATGGGTGCTGAAAACTCACCCCCTGTGATGTACATCTTCCCTGGAGTGACTCCCAGATTACTTGTCAACTTGCCACACTGCAAGACAGCTGCTTCCTAATCCAGTTTGAGCAGTGCTCGTTCATCACCTATAAACTGCCCTGAAAAGCTCCTTTTAAAATGAAACAATAATTCAGGAAGCAAAGTTAAGAAATTAACTGGGTGTATAGGCTGTACCTCAGCATGTTTCTTATACCAGTACTGAAGCAACATATCTAGCATAGGTATGAATGGAACATTCTAAACAAGGGTTGCTTTATGCCTGTGTACAAGAAGTAGTGATTTCTAGCCTCAAGTGCCCTTGTACTTATTGATTCATACCAACAGGATTACATATAAGTTAATACAGAATATGGCTTTAATTTTTTACAGTGAGGTGGGCATAGAAGATTTTCTTCTGAATAATGAATCCTGTTTTGTATTCCAGATATTCAGGTGCAACATGGTCCTTATGTAATCCGAGTTGCCAGGATGAGTGAATGTTGTTTAGGTTTTCTGGCAATATATGCCTAAATACTTTGGGTCTTGTAGTAGTGACCTCAAGATGGACACCCTAAATACCTCTGGTGAAGTAGTCTCTTCACTTTAGAGGGGTCTTCCACTTGAAAGCATTGGCACTGTCTTCAGTAATCAGGAGGGGAAATGCGCAAACTATGAAAATCTGAGGAGTGAATAGCTGTGTGGTTTGCAATGGGGAGAGTGCACTATAAAATAAACCAGAAGAAAGGAGGTCAAAGGAATGGGGAGGAGTTGGTTCAGTCATGGACAATTGCCCATAAGGGCAGATCCCATTAGGAAACTGGAATGAGAGAAGTCAGCATTGTTTTTTCAACTCAGACAAAGCAGGAGCCTGTTGTCAGACAGTGAGGAGCAGCAGGAGGAACAGGATGGATAATCTTTACTAGTAAGCAAACAGTTTGATGCTACATTTGAGACTGGTATTACTGCTACTGGAAGCACAATATTTCTTGGAAATGAAGCCAGAAAAGCAATGGTGGGAGCTTGGAGATACTGCTTTACTTAGCCAGGATTGTTTTTGTAATCATCTTGAGTGGATTGTCTAGTGAGAAAAAACAAAATGCTGAAGTACAGGTTTTGTACAGAAAGGTAGTTTTATCTCCCATAACACTAATTTGCAGTGAGGAATAGCCTTGGCTCCACATCCTGCCTTTGAGCACAGACCATAAACTTTGGAAATTATGATATATCAAATTGCAGTTTCATTTTCTGTTTGAAACACCTTGACATTTCTAGGACATTAGTGTTGCATCCCATTCAGATATAGTCTGCTTTGAAGAGATATGCATCGGTCTTCTTTTCATGAGGATTTTTGTATTTATACTTTTTCAGGGAAAAGATGCTCAGTCTGGAATGTGCACTTGGAAAGAGAGAAGCACTCCAAAATATGCAATACTTCAGCAAAACCAGAACTCTTAGAGTTTGTGCCCTGGTCAATACATACTTTTACACGCACACATCCTTATGCGGGAGGGCAATTTTGCCAAGGTCAATCAGTCTTCTGTCCTTAAAGTTCCTCTTGCATACCTAGCTGTCTTAGTCTGTGTTTCTAATATCTTGAGGCTTCTCTGGGCTTATCTTTGCTGAAGCATGTTATAGCTTCAGTGCCACTGTTGAGTTAGATCTACTCTTAAACTGCATGATTTCACTGCTGTGTTACTCCCTTTATCGTAATTTTAACCTGACAGCAAGTTATCCATGGGACAGCAATGTGCCCTTGTGGCCAAGGGAACCAAAGGCATCCTGGGGTGCATTAAGAAAAGCATGTCCAGCAGGTCTAGGGAGGTTCTCCTTCCCCTCTACTCTGCCCTGGTGAGACCGCACTTGGAATACTGCATCCAGTTTTGGGCTCCCCAATTAGAGAGAGGCAGGGATCTGCTGGAAAGAGTCCACTGGAGAACTACAAGGGTGATTGCAGGACTTGAACCTCTCTTATGGAGAAAGACCTAGAGACCTGGGGCTGTTTAGTCTTAAAAAGGCTGAGAGGGGATCTTACCAATATGTATAAATATTTGAGGGGTGGTTGTCAAGATGAAGGTGCCAGTCTCTGTTTGGTGGTGCCCAGTGATAGGACAAGGAACAACAGGTGCAAGTGAGAACACAGGAGGTTCCACCTCAACACGAGGAGACACTTAACGATGAGGGTGAGAGAGCACTGGAACAGGCTGCCCAAAGTGGCGATGGAGTCTCCTTCTCTGCAGACTTTCAGAACCTCTGTGGATGCATTTCTGTGCAGCCTGCCCTAGGTGATCCTTTTTTGGCAGGGATGGGCCAGACTTGGTGATCTCTAGAGGTTCCTTCCATCCCTTACCATTCTGTGATTCTGTGACCAAACCTTAACCTCAAGGCAGAGCAACAGATCTGTTGCAAAAGCTTAGATTGTAGTCTGTGCATTTTCAGGGCTATGGGATAATCTGATTATTCATACTCACACTAGAGTCAAGAGGAGTCATTCTGAGTGTGAATGAGTTCAGACTAAGTGAAAAGCATAACCTTCAAGATATTTGGCAATGGCAAGTTGATGTACATGCTGCATGGTCATAAATGAAACTCATTATTCTGTCTTAGGCTCAACTTACAGAGTTTCTTTCAGATTGATTTTTGGTATATCCGTGTATATATATATATATATGTCTCTGTGTGTCTTTGTGTGTGTATATATATATATATACACACACACAGACACACACACTTTTTTTTTTTTTTTTTTTAAATGAATCCTATTTCATGTGGCAGAAAGGTCAGCGAGTTTGCCAAGGTGCTGGGCACGGAGCTGGTGTCCCAGCTGGTGGGACAGAGGCAGGAGGGACCAGCTGAGAGCTGCTCCTACTGAGCTCCCCCAGCTGCCCACTGTTCTTGTAAGACAAGATTTGTGTGGCGAAAGAGAAGAGTGGTGAGCTGTAATTCCTACAAAGCATTTTATTTATTATACAGGCACAATTTATGAGATCCTAACCCCATCAAGTGCTCCCAATAAATCTGAGACTTCAAATGGGTATTTTGTATGCAAATGGAAAACTGTATTCATTTTAACAATGTAATTGTTGTGTCTGCTTGTGGATATGGGTGAGCAAGCCATCAGCTGCTCTGTGACACTCACACCAAAGCTTTTCTTTGGCTGTATCTCCTTACTGATCTCAATTAACTTGAAATCAGAAAAAACAGAGGGTAAATGGAGAGGTCAGCGGCAGGAGTCTCCTGTCAACACGCTGTTGTTTTCTGTACCTGGGCTAATAAGCAGCCTGTTAATCAATGTATGTTTATAATAAGCTAGATTCAACTTTGCCTCACTGTGAAGATTCAGATCTTTCATTTCATTTCTCCACAAAGTGTTTTAAATCTCAGATAAATCTTCTTGAGTCAGCATTCAAGGCTCAGATTAGAAGACATCCCTCTTTCTTTTCTATTCTCTCCTATGGAGATGCACCAGCTGCAATGGGGCAAGGAGACCAATGTGGGCAGCCCTCATGTCCCACAGCAGTCCCAGGGTGGAGGGTAGCAAGTCTGCCTGCCTCAAGTGGATTTATCCCACCACATTGCCACCAGTGTGCCAAAACCTGGCAGCCTCACTTTGTTGTGATAACTCACAGGCTATACAGGCAGAATCGCTGGCTAAAAGCTCATGTTAGAGGTTTTTTTTAGTTGTTGTTGCTACTGTACTGCCTCTTCTTTGAGGAATAAGAGCTATTAGCTGGATCTTCAACTTGAAGCCCTCCTTCTAGACCACAGGCTTCTTTTCTCCTTGAGCCAAATGAAGATGAATGAGAACTAAAGGCAAAAACTTTTAGCATCATCCCTGTATTTCATACCCTAGTGACATCTGCTTTGCTTTTCTCCAAATAACAGCCTCACATGGCAAGGTGAATTGGGGAGCTATGAGGATGATTGCTGGACATGAACATCTCTCCTATGAAGAGAGACTGAGATCTGAGGCTTTTTAGACTGGAGAAGAGAAGGCTGAGAGGGGATCTTACCAATGTGTATAAATGTTTGAGGGGTGGGTGTTATGAGGGGTCAAGATGAAGGTGCCAGTCTCTGATTGGTGGTGCCCAGTGATAGGACAAGGAACAACAGGTACAAGCGAGAATACAGGAGGTTCCACCTCAACATGAGGAGACACTTAACGGTGAGGGTGAGAGAGCACTGGAACAGGCTGCCCAGAGAGGTGATAGAGTCTCCTTCTCTGGAGACTTTCAAAACCTCTGTGGATATGTTCCTGTGCAGCCTGCTTTAGGTGATCCTGCTTTGGCAGCTGGGTTGGATCTCTGGAGGATCCTTCCAACCCCTAGAATTCTGTGATTCCCAGAGTGTCTCACAGCTGGGCTTTTGCTATGGCCAGAGAGGCAGTTCTTCCAGTAGGGATGGTTTAAAAGCACTCTGTTACACAAGAAGGTGATGTTAAAGGCCACAGCTGGGAAAAAAGGAAAATAAGGAAAAAAATTCAAACATCACATAAGAAGTCACTAACTTGCTCATAGATCACGCATGCATGGAGGAGCTGGATGGAAAGAATTTCTAGTCTGCATATCTGCTTCTTGGAAATGCTAGAGCTAGTCAGTAGGCATGGCATGAGAGATGTGGCCATCATGTGGGATGCAGGGTAAAGAGCAGCACTTAGCTGCATTACACAGGAAGTCAAATCTGATGCTTGCAAGTATTGCTATCTCTGAAAGCTGATGAGCAGCAAAGATAGGAAAGAGATTGATTTTACACTCACATAGCATTTGAAAGACTGATCCTGTGACACAGCATGACTAAAAGCCTAAAATGTTTTTTTTCAAGTTTTTAATGCCTAAATCCTTCTGCTCTTGAGTGATGCTAGGGATGTACTTGGCACCCTTCAAATCTAAGCAAGGGGAGGGCTTGTTTCTCAGGAGGGGTGAGCCCATTGCAGTATCTCTTCTTGCGTGTAACAAAATTTAATACTCCCCAGCCCTGTCTCACCTCCCTTCAAGTATGCAGCTGCTCTCACCACTTGGTTGCTTTTCTCTAGCATGGGTAACAAGGGCCACACTTCACATTGTGGTTTGTTGGGATCTTCCCAGGCTGTGTCTTTCTCATTGTTGTCTCTTTTTAGCTATGGTAATGGGTCAGATCGTGCTTTTCCTTTCATCAAGATGACATGCTTCTCTTGTTTAGGCAGTTTAACCTACAGATTAATTTAAACTGCATTCAAGGTAAATGAAGGTTGACATTGACTTCCACAGGTCTAAAATAACTCCTACTTGCTGGTATTTGTAAGGCCTCATTTTCTTCTGGCACTGGCTTTTTTTGCTGGACTGCAGTTTGAGTAGTAAATACAACTCTGATAGCTGTCACTGGATGGACAGTCCAGGTCTCAGGCCATTTTGATATAAAGGGACTTGTAGAGCTCTCTATCTATTTGCCTTGGCTGTGCTCTCCTTTTCTTGCATGGAGTTATCTCAGATGCATCCAAATAAAAGCTCTGCAGACTAAGCTTTCCCAATAGACACAAAGATAGACTGTTCTCATCCATGTTAGAGCTGACACTTACAGGCTAATTGCTGGTTATGAGCTGCTGGTTTCTAGCACAGGCTGCTGCACTCAGAAGCCAATGAAGCTGAACAATACTTTCTTACTTCCAAATCCCAAACCTCGGCAATCAGTAACTATTTTGGGGGTTTTGAGGGTTTTTTTTTGGCCTTCCACTGACACACCAAATTGGCAGACATGTTGAAGCTATTTACATTCCAGTTTCAATAAATGTAGTGCTAGAGATGCTTTTTCTTTTTTTCTTTTCTTTCTTTTTTTTTTTTTAATAAAATCTGCATGATCATTCTGCATTCCTTCCCTGCTGGCATCAGTTTTATTCTTGCAGCCAAGATAGTTAGTTAATAGTTCCATTCAAACTTGCTGGCTCCAGCTTTTGTTTTGGTTTCTCCCATCCCTTCTGTCCCTACCATCTCCTAGAGGGGACTCTACAGGAGTTGTCAACTACTAAACTTTAAAAAAACCCCACAATATCCCAGCCATTGCTCTGGTTGTACTAAGCAAATCTAGGAAATGTAACAGGTTGGTTTAAATTTTAGTGTGTGTATATTCTTTTTCCCAACAACGCACATGCTCAACTTCTTTATTGCTGCCACCAGGCCAACAATGTACTTTTTCTCCCTTGCGTTACCTTAGGCCCTGCCTTGGCCACTCACCTGCAGATATTTGCATATAGCATAGGCTTTGTCAACTGTGGTACATTTTCAGCTATTGCAGTGCTCCAATCTGCTCTGTTGGCATTATAAAGCAGAGTGGGTGTGCATGAACAATTGTATTGAAACAGACACAATGACTAGCCCTTCTTCCAGCCTGTTCTTGCTGTGTTCTTGCCCATCAACAGTGCTGCAGCAAGTGTGTAAGTGGAAAATGTTTTAGAAGAATAGTCAATTGAACAGACAAGGCTGATGCAACTCTGGTGACAGCCATCAAGCTTGGGTGTACTTACTGCAGGTGTTTTGACCTCTCTAGTGTTTTTACCACTCTAGCCACCCTACAGTGCTGTTAAGTGAAAGACTATGTGAGGTGGTGGTATACTGGCACTGAGCTCCAGCATAGTAAAAGAACTTGGGTATCAAAGTGCTTTTTGGCTATGACTTAAAAAAACCTCAAAACCACACCTCCAGTGGAGATGGTCTGTGCAGAGACTGGTTAATGCTTCTTCTTAGGTTGTAAGAGCCAGTACCACTAAAGAGACAGGAAAGCAAAGCTAGACCAGTTCCAGCCTTCTGCTCTGGTCCTTTGTTGGTGCACCTGTACACACTGAGCAATGGAAGCAGGCACAAGTTCTGGGAAGTTCAGGGTACATACGCCCTCTGGGAATCAAATCCTGAAGTCAAGCACCAAGGAACATGCAAGGATCTGACGCATGGTGAGTGAACCACAGAATCACAGAATCATGGAATCCATCAAGGTTGGAAGAGACCTGTAAGATCAACAGCACACCGCAGCTGAAGCTTGACTCAATTTCCATGTCCTCCCTGGGTTTTTCTTCCGTTTTCTTCTGTGTGTATGAAGACTGAATACATATATGGTTTTTGGACATCTCTGTAGATGAAGCAGGAAAGAGAGGCAATAACTGTCTAACTTGAAATGGCACTTTCTGCATTTGCAGGTTCACAGAGACGGAGGCTTATTCCAGCTTTATCACTTGATACAGCTTCCCCAGCAAGGAAGCCTGCCAACAGCCCCGGGGTCCGCTGGGTAGATGGGCCCCTGCGAAGTGGGCAAAGGGGCTTGGGGGAGCCCTTCGAGATCAAAGTCTATGAGATAGATGATGTGGAGAGGCTCCAACGGCGACGAGGTGGGGATAGCAAGGTGAGTGCGATCATGTAATGACTCCCTCCTACTGGAGGGTGTAAAAGGGGGAACTAAGGCATTCAGACTATGCAGTCAGAAATGTGCAATATTGTATATGGTTATTTTAACAGGCAGCAAAACCTATTATGTCATTTAAGAGTAGCTATGATTCAAGGTATGACTTTTTCCATAGCAGCTAACAGATACTGTTATCTCGCAATATTTTCCCCCCTTGCTTATAGTTTTGGTGGTTTCTGTGCTCCAGCATCTTGTCACATCTGTCTTTCAAGGCAGCAAGGGTGCCTTAAGTGCTTTAATGGCATTGTTTTCAGGATAGGCAATGTCTTTTCTCTAACAAAGTTGTTCTTGCCAACCTCAGGTCTCCCAGGCAACCAGCAACAGAACAAGAGGACACAGTCTCAAGCTGTGCAGGGGGAAGTTTAGGCTTGATCTTAGAAAAAAAGTTCTTCACATAAAGAGTGATTGGCCATTGGAATGGGCTGCCCAGGGAGGTGGTGGGGTCGAGGTCCCTGGAGGTATTTACAAAAAGACTGGATGAGGCACTTAGTGCCATGGTCTAGTTGATTAGTTAAGGTTGGGTGATTGGTTAGACTTGATGATCTTGGAGTTCTCTTCCAACTTGGTTGATTCTGTGATTCTGTGAAATGTATCAGGGAGGTATGACTGGGAAGAATATCTGAGGAGGTGTAATAGGACCAGTTTTAAAACAACTGTGGATATAAACTTTATCATTTTAAGACAGCTTTTGTTCCTAGCTTCTGTCACTTGGTTAGGTTGTTTGTGGTGGTGTTCTCTGATATGATTTAGTATGGAGAAAGAGGTCACTTGCTGAGGTGAGATCTCCCCCACTCATCATACTTGGCTACAGGGCAAAAGGCAGAATAGTGTTGAAATCTTAACAAAGGCTTGAAGTAGGACAGTTGTGGCATTGGGAATGTTCCCACACTAGCAAGGGTAGCAAAGCAGTCACCATGGGCTCCTTTAATACACATCTTGATGGTTGGCACCCCTCAGAAGTCATGCAGGGTCAGGCTGGATGTCTCCAGGCAACACTGCACCCTGTGCAGTTACTGTGCCCCATGCTTCTTTATTAATGATTGTGAATTAGCAGAGCTTCTTATGACATATTTCCTTTATTTAAGGATGTCTTAAATTTGATATTGCTACCAGTTCTCGTATTTTATAATATGACTATTGCATTTGTTATACACCAAGCATGGAATTGTATTTAGGATTTTAATACAACAAGCCATGGATTTCCTTCTCTCAAGAGCTTAGATTTTTCTTAGCCAGAATTCTGGTGACAAAACCCAGAAATGCTTTGCTACAATTATTCTGATTTCAGGATGCTGCCTATTATTAATTATTATGGTTTATTATTAATGATCATTGCAAAGTCTCCAAAGATCACAGATGGAAAATATCAAAACCAAACAAAAGCAATAAAAATGAAACAGCTGATGGATGATTTCATCCAGTAATTCATAGACTTCCAAACTAAATGGCTCATGGTCTGTATTAATGATTGGAAGATCATTTGGCAGAATGGTTCTGGGTATTCCTTCTCATCTTCACCTAATTCCTTCCCTATTCCTTTTTCCTGACTGGCAGGAGGTACTATGTTTCAATGCCAAGCTGAAAATCCTGGAGCATCGCCAGCAGAGAATTGCTGAGGTCAAGGCCAAGTATGAGTGGCTAATGAGAGAACTGGAGGTGACAAAACAGTACCTGATGCTGGATCCCAAGAAATGGCTCAGTGAATGTAAGGAAATTGTTTTATTGTGTGGAATCATAGGTGTCCTTTGATTTATGTGGGTGAGGGGTGGGAATGGCACACACACACACACGTGACAGAGGAGAGCAGATATGTTTGCTAAGAATGAGATGTGAGCTACTGTGTGAACTAATGAAAACAAACCAACATGTGACCTAAGGGTAAGTTTTAGATTGACTGTATGTCTAGAACTGGTCCCTGTAATTCTTATTAAATGTTGACAGTAGAGCTGAACAATCCTTTGTGCCTGAGAGCTGCATGTTGAAATGGTGCAGTGCTGTACTGGTGAATATTGCCATCGGTAGATTAACGTTCACGTGTTTCAGTCCACAGCTCCTGAAAATGAGCTATTTTTGTTTTGGCCTCAGATCACTCAGACATATGAGCAATATTATAAATCTGTTCTTCTACCACAAAATAACACTCTGGAGCAAACTTGTCCCTCGACACCAGTGGGCTTACAAGAAAATTAATTTAGCCTGGGTTTTTTTAATATAGATGTGTAAAGTTCAGAGAGCTTAAAGGGCATTCACATTCAAATGGAGAAGGGCCTCAATACCTCAAAGGAAAAAAAGATAAAGAGTATTGCAGTAATTGTACAACAAATTTTAGTACTAGCAAGCAAATAAGTTCTGGAAAAAAAAGTTTTGAAATTTATTTAGAATAATTGCAGATGGCAAAAGGAGGTTGGCTGGTGTATTCTCCTAAAGCATCCTAACTGCATTTTTTTCACAGCTGCTGTAACACTAGATTAGTATATCTGTCAAAACAACCAAGAATATGTTTCAGGAATGCTATTAAGGAAGAGAGGGAAAAAAGACAGATTTAAAGGGAGCAGTTATAACTTGTGGTCCACCTACTGTGTGATGCCTTTGCTTCTGATTGTGATTATGATAAATGTAGAAAGCCTCAAAGATGGCAGCATATGGGCACCTACATTGGACTGACTGATGCGTACGCCTTCCCTTGCCCTCTAGTCTAGTGAGAATCACATGGAATAAGGAGAGGTGCAAGGAACAAGGAAATTGGAAGTTGGTTTCTAACTCCAAGTTAGAGCACCTATTTAAATCTCTTTCTGGTCAGCAGAATGTGTAAGAATCAGTATATGCTTGGAGTTCAACATTTGACACAAGGATGTTGGAGTGTGGCAAAAGGCATCTGCAGTCCTGGAGTGGATGGCAGAGCATATCACTCAAGAAAGCATCTAATGCAATCTTAACAGTATTTTTCACTCTCAACCAGCCACACTACTGTCTGTATAGCCATTAAACAGTAAAGGCAAATTTCACTGACAACAGCAAGCCAGAGATGATGTTGTATACAGTACTGATGGGTTTTACTACTTGAATGTCTGTCCCAACAACCAGCACTGGGTTTTTCTGCTTTTCCTATTTGCGTATTTTCTTCTCCACAGTTGATATGGAGCAGGTATTTGATCTGGATTCTTTGGAATACCTGGAGGCACTGGAATGTGTGACTGAGCGTTTGGAAAACCGTGTCAACTTCTGCAAGGCCCATCTCATGATGATCACCTGTTTTGACATCACCTCTAGACGCCGATAAAGTATGAACCTCAAGAGAATTTCAAGGTGCATCTCTGCCATCCTCCTTTTCCCTTTTGAATAGCATCCCAAAGACAACAGAATGAGGATGAATGTTGGAGTCAAGTCTCAACTGTGTGTATGAGAGATTTGCTATGCTATACAGAAGAGTAGTATTAAAAAAACATGACAGGACAAGCATGAAAAATGAAGATCTAAGGTTGTTGATTCTCTTAGCCTAAACCAGCACTTTGAGGAACCTTTAAAGACATGTCTGTAAATAAGAACTGCTGGCAGAAGACACTTCTTTCCCTGCATTAGCTGAGGGAGGAGGAAAGGTGGTTGCAGGACTTCCATTGAGAGGTTCATTAGAAGAAAACCTATACAGAAAAACTGTTTAAGTGCCTTGCAAATCTTTATTATCCAAACATTTATGTTCATACTTTATTGTGTACAGATGGTGCTAGTCAAGAAAAGAAAAAGAAAAAAAAAAAACCAACAACACATTTTGAAATGTATTTACAGCTTGTTTTTCTCTTGGTGTTTTCTCCTATTTCAGACTTGCTGTTTCTAAGTAACTTGTGTTTGTAGAGATATTTCCTAATCAGTACAACAGATGTATAAATGTTAACTGTCTTTTCTTATTACCAGAGTAAGGCCACTCAAAGAGAAACTCAACTATCCCAGATGACACAAAAAGTATTTCTAGCAGTGAGTAAGGTTTACTTATATATTCTTCTGTACTACCTTGTATGCTGGAGGACACAGTAATTTTCCCAGCTTGTAGGTTCCGCAGTGTGTGAGAGAGAGGAGATGTGACAATACCATGAAGTAAATATCTTTGTCGTGCAATCCAGCGCCCATAACTTGTTTTCTTTTTCAGGTATTTTAAGCTTTCAGCTGGCTAGAGTTATGGAAGAAGCGTTTTTATCCTAACTCCTTTTTGTGGTGCTATTAACTTGCTGGAAAATTACTCTTTAGGCTGAGGGCTCCTGTGCTTATCAGTCAAAAAAGGAGTGATTTATTCTGCCTTTCTTGGGGCTGAGTGATAAAATTTAGTTTCACCTCTTTTTGACATATATCACTGCAAAACATTTTTGGGCAGCTTTTGGTTGCTGACCCAGTCTGTCCATAGCCACAGACTAAGAAGTGCAGACTCTGCTTATCTGAGCACATCTGGAATAAATGGGAGGCATGAGCAAGTGGATATAACACTTCAGACATGTTTACTATGGTATTTTCCCTATCAACCATCCTGTATTGAAGCCATGGCAAAATGCACATTGACATCAAAAGGACAACAACCTGCATCTCAGTGCACATTCAAAAGTTCTACTTGTTTGCCTCATTATCTACAAAATACTATGTGGGAAGGAACATCCTTTGTGTTTCTTAGAGAAATGTGAGAAATCTATGTTTTAATTAGGGATGAGCATGAAGAATTCTTTTGTTGATTTAGGTTTCTTCTTCTATATTGAAATAAGCCCATTCACAAAAATTGCTCTTACATACACTTGCGCTACCCTCCTGGTGCTTGTGAAACAATAAGAGCATCAGTTAACATACATTCAATAAGCATCAGTTTTTTTCTGTAATTAAATGAAGCTCTTCTTTTACCTGCACCTTCTTATTAATGTCATCTTACAACATCCCCAGCAGCAAGTCCCAATAAAAAAAATAACCTTTCAAAAATACTGACATATTTTGCAGTGGTTAGCTGGAAAAAACACAAAACAAAACAGAAAAACAACCAAACAAAAGCTTTTTTAAAAGGAGTACAAATAACATATATATCTAGAGTTTCCTTTTATTTTAATACTTTAAAACTTGCAATAACAAATCTTATTAATTCTTTTAGCCTTGTCAATTTTGTAAAGATACTTCTTACATTCTATAGGGTTATTTGGTGGGAAAAAGATCCTATATGAAAGTGTCTTTGTAGTCTATTTCACAGCATTATCCTATCATGAAACTCATATTCCAAGTATTAAAGATGTAGATCTGATATCTCTCCCGTTCTCACTAAAGGCAAAAAAAAAGACTCTGAAAAAAAAAAACAAAACAGACAATTGGATTTATCTATTTTCCCCCTCTTTGTAACGATTTCAGTAACATTTGTTACATATTGGTTCTGTTGAGTCTGTCTCTTCTCTGTGGAGCCGCCTGAGTTCAGTACAGCTCCAGAGAACTATGGGAATGGTCCCAGCAGTTTTGTGCTGGATGAAGACCTATCAGCCTTGAGACATGAAGTGCATCTCCCTTTCTGGCTTAGTCTTGTGGAGCTCTACATACACAGAGACAAGGGACATTCGGAGCCAACTGCCATCTCTTGCTTGCCTGTGGCCCTAGGTAGGCCTGCACCACTTGCACTTGTGACACCATGCTAAGCTTGTGTCCCAGGTCGTGCCCCCATATTCAAGACAGACCCCCTCCCACACACCCTGCCCCCTGCCAAGTTGAGCACATGAAATTAAATGTTGTCTTCTTTAAGCGTAAGCATCGCTGAAAATGTTTTTCTTGGAGGGTAGTCACTGGGTAATTGGGACTCTTTGCCCTTTCTCTGCTGAAAACAAGCAGCCCAAAATGGGCATGTTGGGCTCCTTAAGGACCTGCTCTGAGACAGTAAAAGCAAGTAAAAGCAAACATACTCTTGATAGAAATCCTAGCAAATGGTGCATGTGCAGAATGCATTATTAACAAGGGATGCCTTCTTACATAGTCTGGGACTTCTGTGGAAGTTTGCCCTGCTTATCACAATCAACCAAAGCTAATTCCTGAAATTGAATGGATTATGCTAAGAGTGGATTTGGGACACTAAAGATTATGTACTAACTGACCAGAATCACAGTCTTTGTAAATATTATTATTTCTGAGAACTTTAATTAGAGTATTTATTATCTCTTTCATTATATATTAGTATTATATCCTAAAATCCATACTCATCTTCTCTTTTTTGACTTTCAGTCAGTGCATTTCAGAATTTGTTACTATATTTTTAGGAATTTTTGTGACTTAATGCATACAAATTTGTGGAGATTTTACATCTATGCAATGTTTCTTGTTGAAAATAGCATTTTACTTCAGAATTAATAGTATTATACTTCAAGTGTTTGCAAAACAGGTATTTAAAAGCATCAGAACCTTTTTATGAAATTGATCCCAGTCTACAGTAGCCACCATTTTTCAGAATACCCATACACTTCTGCAATTCATCCAGGAAATCCCATTTAAGCGGTTGCCAGCATAATACTAGTTTTATGCTGAGTTTTTGAAAAGCATCAAGTTGCCCAAACCACATAAGCACAACATGAATGTAATGCTTAAGCATCTGCACATTCAGAAATCAATCTTATTTCCCTGGGACAGCATTAGTAGGAGACAGCAATGTAAACATAATTTGGTGTGAAGATTAATTCTTCTTTTACCTGTGTATCAGGAGATCACAGTTCTTCATCATTGGGTTGTATAATGGCTGAAGAATACCCCCACTGCTCTGCATTCCTACTGCTGTGCTCAGGCATAGGTAGCTGTGGGGACAATCTGGGCTCATCTTGGCATATGTGAGCTTTATTTATACAAGGAGTATATCTTGCTTTATTGCCACAAATTCAAGTGAAACATCAGAATGGAAAGTTTGGTGGCAACCTGGATTCCAACATCCTAGTAGTCCACATAAGATCTGCAGCCAGCAGAAAGCCTTGGTTCACACGCCCACCAACTCTGGATGCTGAGTCACTTCATATCCTAGGGTGTGTGGGAGAGTCCTAATTCATGGAGCATTTGTCATATGATGTGTCTTCTCTTCTGCTGTGCATGCCTTGTATTTGCCTTAAAACGATTCCCTGTCAATTCATTGTGATCTAAGAAGTCCAAAGTATTATTTTACAGAAAGGTGGAAGCGAACCAATGCTCATGACCTCCTGTCTTAGGTCTTCGCCAGGCCTGTTCTCATCTCACCTGAGGCACAACAGCATTAAGAGTCAGGAGAGTTATAGCAGTTGAGAAGAAAAGCAAAGTACATCCACCTGCCATTTCTTTGGGCATTTGCCATGCTGCTAGTTACCTAGTTGAAGAATATGCTCCTCTTTCCTGTTTGATACCCTCTTTTTTGCATGAGGGCCACTCACAGGGATATTGTTCAATATCTGCTGGCTTTGATCCAGTCTTGGAAGACTGCTGCTGCCATACAACATAACTTCTGAAACCTGTAGCTCCATGTAGTAATAATAGCTGGTAAAGAGCAACAGCATGATCCGCTGACATGAAGCAAGCTAAGTGACAGCAGCAGATAATGTACAGAAAAGGATGAAGGTAATTTTTCTCTTTCATCTTTGGACATGGCAATTACAGAGGAAGAATGCACATCAAGTCCCAGGCTTGCTCACAGGATAGACTCAGTCCATCTTGAAGTGATGTTTTTTTCTCTCTTTTTTAAATCTGTCTTGATAATATGGCTTGTCTTAAAATAGTAACTATCACTTCTGGCATGGAATTCAAATTTTAGGACTGCTGAAGGATGTAGACAAACATCACTATTACAAATGCTTGTGATTTTGTTGCATTTTTTTTCTGATGTAGAAATCATCATAAAAATAAAGTATATATACATGCAGACAAACGTTTATGTTCACAGGCTGAGATAGAATTCCCGTACACATTACTGTGGAGAAGTAGGATAGCTCTTCACAAATGGCAACAACATCACTTCCCCTTCCTCCTTCAAGGAGAAGTACTTTTAAAAACCGTTCTCCTTGCACTCACCAGTATGCAGCTGACTTATGCCACACTATAGGGAAAACTTATGATTGAAACACTTTTGAAGATTTTTTTTAAAGGTCCTTTCTTCCTTATGTTCTTCAACCTACAAAGCCAAGTTGCTGCAGTTGCCATGTAGAGCCTGTCATTGAAATGTTAAAGCCTGTAAAAGTAATCTAAAGGAACTACTCTGTATTTCACAGTGTCATGGATTGAAGGGAAGATATTTTACAATCACAGGTGTTAAATACAACAATTTCTGCATGTATATGAGGCATAAAGCATAGTTAGATCAGTTTAAAGCCTGGACTCAGCTGTCTTTGAGATAAAACTTTCTGAGATTTCTGTCTAGCCCTAATAGCTTTAAAATTGTAACTAGTAGGACAGAACAAATATTATTTTCATAAGCCAGTGGTTTGAGAAACCCCCTGATGCCAGCTCATGTGGGAGGGACAGTCGTAGAGCATTAGGGATGCATCAGCTACTGCAGAGATCAAAGCATTTTTATCACTAAATACAGATAGTAGTGAATGATGACCATACAGAGAGGCACTATTTCTCAGATCCACTGATAAATAACATACCTCGCTTAATCCTGATGTCCTCACAGTCTTTGTTTTGTTGCTCCAATGTATTTTGCATTGACGACACCCAGCAGTTTTTGGGGGCACAAGGCTGGCTGTTGCTAGCTATCACCAGATTTGCAACAGATTTCCAAGTAAGTATGGCAAATAACACTGTGAATGATTTCTCAATGCAAAGTTAATAATCTCTATCTCTTGCATTTATTGCGCAGTCATTCCAGGGTTATCTGAACTTGCATGCCTGCTCTTGGAAATAATAAACCATTTTATTATTGTCTTTATCTTTTTATCTTTTCTTCTCCTAACTCCACTGAAGTCAATGTGGATTTTGCCACCGGCTTCATAGACAGCAGACTCGTTCTCACTTATGCGACATTTTGAAGCTCACAGAGGGCATGATGATTCTGTAAAGAATGGAGGCTGAAAGTGAAATAGTAGTTTTCATCTATAATGTTTTAAAACATCAAATCCATTTCAACCCCAAACCCTCCTGGACAGGAAATAAACCACAACCCAAACTGTCTTACTTTGAGTGGTCCTACTTAAGTATTGAGCAAACTTTATAATTATGGTAATAAATTGGTGCTTGAGGCAGTTTCAGCTATATTACACATTCTAGATATACTATAGATATGGATGTATTCACCCTCTGTATTGTATATGTATGTGTGAGTATTTACATATAGCACACATACATATATGTTTTATGTATGCATAGATACTAACTTTTCTAAGTTTTACTTCTTCCCCTCCCGTAGCTGAAACTGCTGGTTACTAACATCCACATCATATTCTATGTATGAAGGATATAATTTATTTGTAAACTCAGGATGTTCTTGTTTTATAGAGTTGCTTGTATTTTATAATTTATTTACACATCATGGTTGGAAATACGTATCTAAGTGCTATGCATTGAAGTGTATGTTTGCTAAATCCATTTCACTCTGTCTGTGGCTATGTTCTTTCACATTATAACAGTGGTACAAAATTGTAAGGTTGAGACAAATTGATGGACATAGAACTTATGCTGGTTCCACCAGTGGGTAATTTGAGAAGAGGATGCATCAGCAGTAGATATATATATTTTATCAACTAAATTATATGAAGAAATAAAAAAAGAAGAAAAATAAAAGAAAGAAAAAGAAGGAACAGCATAAGGACAAGTTCAAAATGTGGAACGTCACAGCCATTTCCAAGTTGGTCAACAAATGCATTGAGCCTTTTGCCATTAAAATTGTAAATTTATTGTTTGCTGGCTAAGAAAAAAAAATATCCCTTTTGTGGTATCTGAGATGTGAAACATTGTCAAAAATATGATGTTTGAAAAAAAAGAAATCAAACTATAGTGGCATTAAATGTTTACTTTTATCATACCAATATATCTGCGTCCTCCATCTAACTATTTCACTTTGGATGGCAGCATTTATGAGATAACAGAGAAGGTGCTTTTGACCCACAGGAGAATGTACTGTTATAATAGTGAGAGTGAGCAATATAAGGTCTGAAAACAAAATAAATAGAGAGGTTCTACCAAGCAAGAATTGCTGAGATAGAAATTCACCAGAAGACAGCAAAGAAAGAATTGCACAGTTTAGTAGCAACGACAGAAATATTACAACCAAGCATAACACCATTAACTTCTCCCCTGCTGCTATCCATAAGCAGAAAGAAAACAGTCTTGGGGCTTGAACTGGTCAAGTTTTCACATGAGCTGGTTATGCATCCCTGCCTCCCTGTATTAGCTGGGATTGCTTCATCTGCATCTGTGAGCAAGTGAAAATTCTGAAACCAAAAAAAAATTATGAAAATATGTTTATAGGTATAATTTTTTTGTCATCTCCAGAAATTGTGTCAGTTTTCCCTTGGCCACCATGCAGGTGTATAACACAATGCAAAGTTATAAAGAATTTGTGTCCGTTACTAAATAGATGCTCCTCTCTCACAGAGGCAATGGTAGCAGGTTCAGCTGATACCTGAGCTTTTTGGTAAGTCGTGCACAATATCTGCTTGCCTTTGGTTCACATTTGTGGTGTTCCCCGTTGATAATTAAAGGAGCACCTAACTTGTAGGGAAAGTTGTAAATTACATCTGTTCCTTGACACTTGAGGAAGCCCTGATAAAGGTACTGTGCACTTCCCATTGGAAGAAAACAGGTCTTTCTTCTTGTGGGGAAGTGAAAAAAGGAAACTATTTAAAATCTCCTTTAAGACATGCCACATGATTCCTTCATATGGCCCTACTTTAGGATGTGCCTGTTAGCATTCTACATATTTAAATATTTGGTTGCCAGTTTTCTGTGCACTTAATACAGTCATTTTTCTTGTTTCTATACCAGCTCAGTGGCACAGATAGCAGTTGCAGTGGCAGGGCATGGATTCAGAGGCAAAGTCTGGCATGTAATAAGACGGTGTGGAGTAGGGGGAGAAGGAAGTGTCTCCTCTCCCAGAAGCAAACCCTATGACTCTAGTAGTATCCTAGCTTTTGCCCCTGGGCCAGTGAATTTGCATGCTGGTGCTTTTCCACAGTAGCTCAAAATGGAGATAAACGGTCAGTTGTTTCATCTGTGGGCTATTCAGAATAGCTCTGATTTGTTCTAAAGAGCTAAAAGGCTTATTGCCTATTTTTGAGATAATTTATCTTCATTGCTGTATCATGCAGCTACATCAGTATTAAAGAGCCTGAAGTGCCTTACAGTGAAAAAAAAAGAGAAAAATGGGTTAGTGCAAGTCCTAGACTCTATCTAAGGCAGAACTGATGGTGAGGATCTCTATATGAGTTGAAAACAATATCAATTCACTTTTGGCCAGTTCTGAAGACTTATAGACCTTGATGCTGCACACCTCCAGTTTGAAACATAAATGCCAGGAAAGGTTTCAAATGTGGAACAACAGTCAGGGTTCACGCCTAGGAAAAGGCTGGTGTCCTTTTGAGGCCTTCTTGAAATTCTTGGCACCTCTTGTAAAGTAATGCCCCAGCTATGACCAAGAATTATCTTGCCTTTATAACCAATATCTTGTCAGGCTAAAAAACAAGAGAGGGTTTGGTGTGGGAATGTGAAAGCCTCCATCTCCTTCTGGAGTCCTGAACAAGCTCTTGAGCTACTGAAAAACAAAGAAAAGTGAAAGTAGTTGCTAAAGCTGTCCCACATCTACTGGGAAACCACTGGGGTTCCTGGGACCTCACTGTCGTTTTGGTGGGCCACACTAACTACCTGGAAGCATCTAAATGGAGGGGAGCAAGAAAATTTATGTCACAGTGCATCAGATGGATACAAAAATCGATGTTTAGTTCCTCTAGAAAAAGGCCATCTGTGAGTGGATTTATTTTTTTATATCTGTTAGTGTTCTTGACAGTTGCCAGTCTGGCAGTTTGGGAGGCTGACATCTACTGTTTAACCACTGAGCAAAGCTATACTGGCTGTGACCACAGGCATGCTCTACATTGCTCAAAGACAGCTTTGATAAATTCCAAAAGCAAATGGGTATCTTAGAGGTCCTATCCACTCTCCCTTCAAGAACATCCCTGTGAAGTGCTGACCTAGGAAAAGCTCTAAGATGCACATGACCTACCCCACTCACTGAGCTGTGCTTCGCAAATTCCTCCATACCAATGCCAGTGGATGCTCTGTGCCACTCAGCATGGCCTCTTGCAAATTGCCCCTTGGAGCTTGCCCAGTGCTGCCCAAGGACTAGCAGTGCTTTTACCCACCTTGTATTTTGGTGCCCATCTATACATAGCAGCCCAACTTGCTCACATCTCTGCACTTCATCTGGATGCCCAGGGACAAAGCTATGAAGAGAGTCATGACAGCTGCAGAAGGATTCACAGCTCTGGTTTTATTAAATAGCAAGCTGCCTGCTCCTAAACCATATTTGGTGGAAATCTCACAACACCCAGCAAGCAACACCACAGGAGCCAAGCAAGACACTGTAAACACAATTTTCTCCTAATTTTCAAGGATAATGGAAGGCATGGTAATGACACGAGTAATGAGAATGATAACAGTTCAACTTCTTGCCCTGTGGCTGGTGACTTGTGCTGCCCCAGGAGACTGGTAAAGCTGGGACACATGCCCTGAGTTTCCAGAGGCTGAAAGAACATTTCTGAAGGTTATATGTAAAGCTATTAAGATGCTGTGAAATCCACAGAAAAGCATCTGGACAGCCTCAGCATTGCAGGCTTTATATCCTCTGGATTCTATTCTGTCCGCACAAGGCCAAAACAATGAGAGCACCAACCCTAGTCTGCTTGAAAATTAGCATTGCAGTGGCCTGAAGTGATCTGCATAGTCAGTCACAGGAACAATCTATGTACATACCAAATATACCCCTAGCCTAGCAAGAGGACTTTTTGCCTGAAATCTCTGATGGGGAGGCAGTTAGTGTGAGAGTATTGGGTCACCAAAATACTTAGTGAAAAAATTGTTCTGGGACTGATTTCTCTACCCAGTAACATCACCTAGGCACTGTGACATACATTTATTGCTCCTCTGAACAATGCTTGGCTTGATTTTATGTCCTGTTAATAGCTTGCTTTCCATTTTTTCCTGACATTTGCAACATACACTGGCCCAAGAGGCAGGTTTCTCAGCTCTTGGTGAGAGGTTACTGTAGACATCAAAGTCAAGTCTGGTGAGCCTCCCCAGCAGGATTGCAAAGCTATCATTAAGTTTCTTCCTAAGGAGCTTTTAAGGCTATTCTGAGCTGGCCATTTTCATCCCTGTGTATCCCATAGACACCAGGATGGTGATCTGCCTGTGCACAGCACTCATGACACGTCCCAGTCACTTGGTTATGGACTTGTTCTCCACTCTGTAACTGAGGTCGGTGCTCCTGGAGCGAGGACAAGGCAGCGCTGCACTACAGGGAATTAAGACTGGGTGAGACAAAGATGACAGAACCAGTTCAGGTTCATGGAGGTGGTTGGACAGTCATAGACTTGTCAGCAATTTAAGAACAGAGCAATATGAGAAGAGCTGCAGAGAGAATGGAAGAGATGGTGCTTTGCTTGCACCTACAAAGGCACAGGGCATGCAGTGGCATCACCTGGCCAGAGGCCTACAACAGAAACACTCTCTCATTTTGGGATTAATTTTGTTGTCACACTGGAAGCAGAAAACCCACTGGGCTAGGGGTAAAATATTCAAAACTCTACAATCTAACAGTTATGTTTAAGTTAGCTATGAAGATGTTTTTTTACCTTCCTCAAACAAGAACTTTTGAGTAAAATTGACCCTTATGCTAAGCCAAAGCCATTTTGACCTCTTTGTAAGCTAGCACCATAAAGTGTGGAGACTTATACTGCCATCTTGCTGGGATTGTAAACCTTTGAGCTTTAAATTGCCTCTATGACCCCAGAAATTCTTCCCCAGGCAAGACAGGGTAAAACTTACTTTTTTTTTTTTTTTTTAAGCACACACTGAGATGACTTGTAATTAACCCAAAATAATCAAAGTGGTTTATATGGGAAAGCTGTAAACCCATTTCTCTGATAAATAATATATCTGACCACATCCTAGAAGCTTTGCTTGGCTGCGAGGACACACTGGCTGGCCTGGAAGTGGCTCAGTCTCTGTCAGCTGCTTCATGTAGTGAGCTTTTGCTGTGAGAAAGTTCATATGGGTGCCTGAGGTGTATAGCAGGTCCAGATGAAGGCTGGCAGGGGAGCACTGGTGTCAAACCTGGGCTTCTCAGCCTGGGACCATCTGCCAGCCTGAGGCAATTCAGGCTTTCCACCATTTTCATCTGGCAGACTGTGTAAGCCTTTCATGAGAGTTGCAGATGGCAAAGGGAATTCAAGCCTAATGACATGATTCACTTTCCTCAGGTGGCTTTTCCAAAATCCCACTCGGTGGTTATCACCAGGCTGCAAAGCCCTGCTCCACAAAACAGTAGTGGCAGCTGAGGCCGCCTCACTGCAACTCCCATTGCAGGGCTTTAGGGGAAAGCAGGTGGTGCCAGTACTGGCCAGGCTCAGCCAGCACCAGGAAGCAATGGGTGCAAAGAAGCTGCCATGATCCAAGGCCAGTGTGGTAGCTGAAGACTTATCCTGCTTCACTGTGGTTCTCTGACACTCTTCAAGCGTGGAACAGCAAGCTAAACATCTCCATGCCACTTCAGAAATGATTATTTGTGTTGGGGTTTGGTTTGTTTATTTTTATACAGCTTTTTGCTCTCTGTTCTCTTTGTTTCCCCCCACCAGCAGAACCTGGACACTTGACATCTTTTCAATGGCCAAACCTTAACAGCTTCAAGAGTGATGGCCCTGACGAGAGGCTCCGTCACTGGCAGAGAAGAACACAAAGAGGCTGGTGAGGAAGGCACCAGATTCCTTCCAGTGCAGAGTCAGGTAGCAGGAAGCTCCCTGTGGCTCATGAAAGGCTTACAGCCACATAAGGTGGAGGGCCTCAAAAAAGTGCCCTAAGGTACCTTTATTGTTTACTGTGAAAAACAAAGTATGCTCTAGAGTGGGCTTTGGAACATTGCCACATTCCCCACACATAAAGGAAAGGTGTTCACTGAAGGAGTCATATCAGGCAGGAACAAAATCCTCCCTTGGCTCCTCATTTGTCTCTGTTCTGAATCGAGGCACTTTGGCTAAATGACTGTCTGACAGGGCTCAATGAAGAGGAAAGAGGCTCAGGTTAAAGCCTGTCTGCGTCATGGGCTGGATTTGAGTAAGTCTGTAGAGGTCTAAATCTATGCTGGTTCTGCAGCTTCGCCCTCAGAAGCCATAGGCTTGACAGCAGATAGGCCTTTTCCCACCTCACAAGCAGGACAAGTTCCCTGCTTCCACATCCAATAACCATGTTTTCTTGTGACTTAGCAGACTTTGCTGGGCTGTAACAGCACAGACCATGTTTGTCTATTGATGAGCTTCTTCACCTCCCTGGAAGGACGTTTTGCCAAGGCTTTAGATTTGAATGGTGAAAAGAACAGCTTTGTGGCCTGAGTGTATCGCAGTCAATTCACATAGATTGCACAAATGGCTTTGGGGCTCCGATGAGATGAACTTGGACAATGCCCATCTGAATCATCCTTGCCTGGTGGATGGCAAGCTGCCTGATCCCACACTTGGGATTAGCATTCCTCTGGTCTTTGCAGAAAATACAAAATCAGATTCTTTGTCTGTTTTTCACAATTTATGTAACAGTCTCCACAGAAAATACTCAGCAAGGGCAAAAAAAAAAAAAAAATCAAAACCAAAAAGCAGCCTTTGTATATTCTCATTACACTGATCTTTTGAAATACCATTCTTTACCAGTGTATTCAGCTGGAGATGTTCAGAAATTAACAATCTCAATTTGTGATAAAGCCTTGCCCTCATCCAGCATTCCAGTTAGCATGACAGGGAACATCATTCCCCAGTAATAGGATCTTGATCGCATTCCTGTATAGGGTATAAGCTGGATACAAGATGCTAATGACACTAAAGAGAGGAGAAATCCATGCATTGCCAAGATGTCACTGAAGACTCCTTGTCTCCAAATGGGATCATGGGATTGCCCAGGATAAGCAGAAGCAAACTCTTGGCAGCAACTGCTCCCTTTCATGCAGTCCCCATCATGGCTGCTTCCAGCTCATTGGGTGTGTGGCTATAGGTATGGAGAACAATTCCTCCTTGCAGCGGCAATGAATGATGCATACAACTTCCTCCAAAGACCACAGCAGCCTTTCTGTACCTCACTCTGGGCTCCTGTATTGTGCTGCTGCTAGTGGGAGACATGCAGCTCTGTGACTTCATAATGCATCACTTGGGTGACCCAAGCTCATCAAGAGAAAGCAGGAGGAGGAGGATCAGGTCAGACGTCTCTTCTACCTCTATCATCACCAGGTGCTCAGCACCACACCGAGCACCCACTACAGCAAGAAAACAACAATAAAAGGCTTAATTTAAGAGGAGCTCCATTAAGAGTAAACAGGTGAGTATAGAATGGAGCAGAGCACAGGGCCTGGGGGAGGGGAAGCGTGGAGCTCTGCTGATTTTCTCATCAGACGCCCTTCTCTATTATCATCTCCTGACTCTTGCTCTGAAAGTCAAGTGGAATTGTCAAGAGGAATCACCTGTGATTTAAAATGCTATTTTCCTCCAAGAGGTATATAAAATTGACACCTTGCTGTTCAGAGCCTCTGGGAATCAGATGCTGAATCGGAGGGATGGAGGAAGAAAGCACTTGCTCTTTCCTCCAAACTCATCAGCCCCACTAGACCAGCCTTTAGCTGGAATAGATACAGGGCAGCAGGCTCCTTAGCACCATATAAGACCAGCAACTGCTGTCTGCCTGAGCCCAGGAGATGGAGAAAGACTTTAAGAAAGAGCTATGTCATTATTCCCTTTTTCTTGTCCTGGGGGGCAAGGAAATTAGAAGAAGAGATTGTGCTTTGTCCTGATTGAGGCATTTTTGGAGTTAACAAGGACTCAGAAGGGATACTTCAGCCCTGCTCTCTTACTGTGAGCCCCATCAGAATTTGGTTAACAAGGAGCTGGAGCATCTGAGACTACTGAAATCTTGTGTGTATGTGCGTTTCTGTGTGTGCCTGTCTCTGTAGCTATATAGAGATATATTTAAAAGAAGGTTAATTGGTCTCCTGGGAACTATAAAGACCTTGTTAGATTCCTCTGTGTAAGCGGTGGCTGCATGAAGCCTAATTACTAAGCTTCAGTTATTCTTTTTTTAAGGGGGAAGGAATCTCTATGGTCCTTATTAAAACCTACAAAAATTCTAAAGAATGATGGAATTAGAATTGATTTGTCCATGTTGATCACAAGTGCAGAGCAAATAAAAACATTGAACTTTCCCCATGAAATACTAATTGTGGGCCATATCAGCAGGGCTTATGCATCACTGTTGTGGGGATAAACAGAAACCACTGTGCTGAATGGCAAGAAGAGCAGACTGCAGATTCTTTATGTTTAAGGCAGGAAAAATACATTCTTCTAGGGAGCATTTCACAAAACAGCCATCTCAAATGTGTTTTCAGGTTGATTAACTTGGTAATCTCAGAAATGAAAAAGGACTTCTGTATGGGAGAACGTGTATTTATAGGCAAGAGAAAATAGCCATTTAAAAAGAAGAGGGGAAAAAAACAAATCAAAACAAACAAGCCTAACGTGGATTTGGTCTGAAATATACAAAAGCATTTTCTTGGGATTTTTTAAATTATTCTTCAGACTTTGCTCAAATGCTGTGAGTGGAGACCAGAGCATTGTCTATGTGGAGCAGGCATCATTTAGGCAGGGGCAGCTCACAACACCCTACCCATCTGTGGCAACTCGTTTGGGGATGAAAATTCAGGCAACACCTGGATGAAAGTATGATACCGTTCCATTCCGCCCAACCCGCAACCAGTGATGGCAGGACTGGAATGGAGACATTGCATGTGGCTACAGCTGTCGCCAATCTGGATGTGTTCATGTGGGACATGGTTAATGTTTGTAAACTAACCTGAAAACCAGCTGTTTGCTGCTTTTCCCCAAAAGCCAGGCTGGAAAGGTATTTCCCCCCCTATAATTAGTAGTGTCTGTAACTGTTATTTTGTTCAGTGGTGTCGTGGGAGGGTGATTAGGGATGGAAGATGATAGTTATTAATTATGAATTGTGAAATATGAAAATTATTATTTATTAATTATTATAATTATAAATAACTGATTAATCTCCATATATATATTGATTCTAATGCACGGTTGTAAAAATATAGTCCATAACTAGTTCAGTATATACAATGTTACCCAATCATAATATTTACAGAACTGATTTCTAATTAAGGGAATGAAAGGTGCAGTTCCGCTGCTTGTTCACTAGATGGAGACTCGACAAGACACTTGCGGCTTGCAACTATGTACAGAGATATTTATGATGTCATCACAAGGTAAGTTAAGCTGGAAATATCACGCGGCTAGGCGCGGGCGCTTTGAATAGAATGGTACTGATTGCTGCATACATGGAAAGCGAGGTGAATTGCTAGGTTACGCTGGCTGCTTGTCTGCCCAGGGCTGCTCCCACTTGGGCGCCGACTTTCTTCTCCCGCCTCCGCGGGTGGGGCAAGGCTTTCTTTCTCCTGCAGCCACAGAGGGGGCGAGGCTTTCCTTCTCCCACGGTCGTGGGGAGGTGACAGTTCCTGGTAGGCGGGGCTGGTCGTCTCCGATCTCGGAGATGGGTTTCGGGGGAGGGGTGCAGTGGAGCGCTTCCCCCTTGGCTCGGCTCGAAGTGAGCTGACTATGCTGAATCCCAGCGACTGCTCCTCATTAAGGTTCCAATGCAGTCCTTGATGTGATCTCAACAGAGAGGATATCTTCTCTCTCTCTCTCTCTCTCGGGGTTTATGCCAAGTGCTTTACCCTGACGGCACAGGGCTGTGGAGTGGCTACCGGCTCCTTTTCTCTCCCGCAAACGGTGGGGGTTACGCAAGATGCATTTCTGCTTATGGCTGCAGCTGTTCTGGACTGCCAGGCTTAGGCTAGTCCTTCCCCTTCTAGGCTAGAGCTTACCCTCGGGGCTTTTCTGCAATCCTTTCGACTGGGCTTACGAAGCTGATTTCTCTGTAGCTCAGCGATCTCCTGTTTGCTGGTTCCTCGAGCAGCTCGGTGAGCTGGCTTCTTTCCGTGTTGCAGGGGCTTCTAGTACACATGCATGTGGGAGTGAGAAGACTTAGGGGTTGTGAGCTTCTGTAGCTCGACCAAAGCAATAGAACGCAAAAGGAGAGAGTCAAGTAGTAAACAAATGGAGTAGTACTTATAGATTTCTCGAGGCTGGATCTGGCCAATGGGCACACTTGTCAACAGCCTGCTTCAACCTGTAGAAAGGGTGAAGCTAGAATTATGCCCTTCAATGGAAAGAGCATGAGCATGCCATGTGATGGGTGCATGCAGTTGTTTACCCCTGAGGAGACAGGTTGGCACCTGGGCCTTTGTCCTCCTCTCCTGGAAGGAGGGTGGAAAGGGGGACTTACCAAAACATATTGGGACAAGTTAGCTGGTATCTGGGGACATAATTCTGAGCATGTGGTGCCTTCACTACAAGTGGGGGCCCTCTCTGCAACACTGTCCCTGAGCTTGTTGCTCTCATGAACACCTTGTTCTGAGGGAACGTACTGAACCACACCAGCTGCTGCCTGGGGGTTATTTGCAGTTCTGCCACGAACTTGAGCATGGTCAGTCACTTATTGGCCTCTTTTTTCCTCAACTGTGAAGTAGTACTTAGCCTCTTTAAAATTCTCAAAGGTATTTTGAGACCTATCTTTTCTGCATGTATCTCTCCTGCTGTCACAAATAATGCATATAGTCCTTACAGGTAGGAAAGTAGAGAGGCAGATGTATGGGTAGTGCATTATCCAGTTCCCTTTTAATTTTCCTTTTTGTTTGTTCGTTTGTTATGTTTGGGATTTTTGTTTTTAACAATGCTGAGAAATTCCCCAAGGATCAACAACAGCAAAGCCCAGCTATGGATTTCAGTCTAACCCTGGCTGATCTGCCCAAGGTCAGACGCAATTTCTGGTGCAGCAGAAAGGCCAAGCCAGAACTTCACATCCATAAGACCTTCCTTCTTTGCCTAGTCTTATGAGAGATTTAATTTTCAATCAGGAAAACAAACAAACAAAATCCTCAAAACTGGCACAATGTCTGTGAAAAACAGAACTGTGTTCATTAAGAGCCTTACCGTGGCCTGAGACTGTTTGGAATATACTGTGCAGGGAAATAGACTCTCTGCTTCATAAATGTGTTATGCAAAAATAACGAGTCTAAGGAAGAACAAAATAACAAAAGAGCCATCAGAGAATGGTGTTACAGTGAGAATCACAGAAAGGGCTGAGTAGTGGATGAGTTTTGTGGGCATAAACCCATGCATGATGGACTCTACACAGAGATTGATAGACTTGAGCAGGTAAAAGCTAAAAAATGGTTCGAGGCATTTTTCTTTCATTGCCTTTTTTCCCCTCCCCTTTCTGCCAGCTGTGCACTGCAAGTTCTGTTTGCTTAGGGCCCATAGAGCTTTTCCTTGGACCATCAGGTCAGCATTCCTTGAAGGGTACTCATACAGAGATTCTCACCATGCTTAACAAAATAGCACAATTTAGCAAACTAATTTTTTTCCTCTAAAGACAGATATTTTGTCCAATTTGAATCAATTATTCTTAGCAAAACTGTATAATCGCCCATGCTTCTTTCCCCCAAACTGTTCATACTGGTTTACTTCCAAATACAAACTACAAGGCAGTTCAACTACCCCTAAGTGCAATCTAACATTGTTGCTCCTGTACTTATTTAAAAGAGAGTGACAAATCAAAAGGAACTCAAAATGTATTTCTAAAATTTGAGGTGAACTCAAATTACCATTTATTTCCAAAAGACACTGGAAAAGTCTCTGACCTGTTCAAAGCAAACAGCAAGCCCAGAATCATTACAGATAATGTTGCAATTTGCCTCTTTCTCACTTTAGCATCTTCATCTTAGCAAGCTGATACCACCTGGAAAATTTGACAGATATTATTTAAGAGTGAAACATGATGTCTGCACAAAGACAACTGCAGGTACTTTGAGTTTGAGCTGAAAAAAAAAAAGATTACTTGATTTGAAATGAGTGCTTATCTAATGTTCCTTCCTTGCTGGCATACTTGCTTGCTACCAAACTTTGAAATAATGCATTTAGATAAATCTCTTTGCAGTCACCTGCCAGCTTTCCTCATGAAAATAGGCTGGAGAGAATATCTGCCTGCAACAAAACCACAGTAAATGACTGAAACTAGCTGGAGAATGCCACTCTTTCCTGGACTAAGCTGAAAGAAATGCACATTTTGCATCAACAGTAATGAATATAAAGCATGAATTACACCCCTGTGCTAAGGAATCTCCACAGACTAGCTCAGAGAAGGCCAGGAAGTGTTTGCAATGCAGTAGTGCCCTCAAGACACTGAGCCAGAAACCTGAGCCACAGACTATCCCGGAACCAATTTGGTTTCTCACATTGTTCAGCGGGCTGCAGATGCATTTCCCAAAGCCCTGTACAGATGGCTGCTTTGTTGCTGTGCTCCTCTGCAGCCCACATAGCACTTTCTTTCTCCATTTCCCAACAGTTATTGCTCTGGTTTTGGTGTACATTTTTCCTAAACACCTGCCATAGACTGCTGCTGGAGATAATATGCCAGGTCAGGTAGATTCCAGCTTGATGCAATGTGGCCTTTTTCATCTGACATCAGATAACTCTGCACCTCCCCTAGTGCCCATCTTTGTCTACTGTTGAACTTGGACAATTGAGGTGTCCTTATACATGAAGCCCCTGAAAACGGTGCTGCACTTCATACGTACAGGAGTGTCTGTATACACAAGAGCTGTTGGACTGTCTCCCAGTATATACTGCAAAAACTAATGCAACATCTTACCTTACCTCTGATGTCCCTTCCATCTACAAAGCTTATTATTAGACACATAATCATGAGACAACATAAGCGTTGTTGTTGTGCAAAAGCACATAACTTCTAACATGTATGTGCCCCTATAAAACAAAACAAAAAAAAATCTTGAAGACTGGGTACCCCTCCCAGTTTTTTTACTGTCCATCAGTGATGTCATTAATTCATCAAAAATCTCGAAAATAGAAAGGTCTGACCTTTTCCCCCAGATCACTTCCTTTTCATAGCTTCAAGAAGACCCAACCAAACAGGGTATTTCAATTATTGCACTTCTTGGGTGGCTGGTAGGACTTGGCCTCTGGCATCAAGTCATGCTACATATTCCAGAAATGCACTGTATTTCGTAGGCTATTCCTTCCATATTAATGCTGTGAAAGTGAATGCTAGGTTAGGGTTAGGGTTAATTGTTAGTATTAGGGTTCAAGGTTAGGATTGGGTCATGGTTTAGGGTTAGGGTTTGGGTTAAAGGTTAGGGGTTATGATTAGGGTTAGGTTTTGGGTTAGGGTTAGGTCAAGTTTAATATTAGCAATTGGATTAGGGTTTTGGTTAGTGTTATGGTTTAGTGTTCATGTTTGGGTTAAAGATTAGGGGTTAGGGTTAGGGTCAGGTTTTAGGGCTAGGTTTATTGTCAGTGTTAGCATTTAGGGTTAGCGTTAGGTTATTTGAACAAATTGAAATGCCTTGAAATGAGATATCTTCCTCAGTGCTGGCGCTCACGTGCCATGGCTGTAAATTATACCCAGAGAATTCATGTTCTTTTAAACGTGTTCTTGTATTATAATTAATGTTGTCAAGTTGCTGGTGTGAAAAAAGCCTGACTTTACAACATCAATGGATTAACGAAATATCACTCATGGCTGGAGTAGCAGTAATAAATTGTTAGTGACACACCTGAAATGATGTTTTCAAAGGTCTTAAATTATTTGGTTTTCAATGTTCCTCATAAATATTTGGCTTTTGTTAACATTTGTTTCTGTGTTAAAAATGGAAGTCAGCAGCTCTGCAAGAACAATTTCTTACAAACGAGTGTGGAGAAATTCTTTTCAAGGGCTTCTGCTCTCCCCAGGGATAATCTCCTAATTCAGTGGTTGTCTGTAGCATTCAGAACTTCACTATTTGGGGAAGTGAAATCCAAACCCCACAGGCTCAGAAAGGTCTAAAACCCACCCCATTGACTCACAGGTCCAAGTTTCATTTGAAAACCTGTATGAACCTAGAAACTCTTGAAGCAGTCGAGAGGAGAAAACAGTGTAGGCAATTTCCATATAGATACGTGTCCTGGGTTAACACAGCCCACTCTTACAAGCCCTCCTCTCTAAAAACAGACAGGAGGGAAAGTAACACAAAAAAACCTCTGGATTGAGATAAAGAGAGTTTAATGAGATGCTACGAGGCACAATTACCTTAGCCTATTTGCAGTAAAGTGCAGCAAGCAGCAGCAAAAGCTAGTGACCTCCCTGAACTCCCTGACCTGCAGCCAGCCCAGTGGAAAAGACCAGGATCCATCCCTAATCCAGAAACCAAAAGCAGCAACCAGAGCAGGAAACCTTTCATGTTACAATCTGAACTTCAAGCCCCATAATACTTTGCTCCAGTCACCACTAATTTTGAAGCTGGCATAACAGCAGTATGGTATTGAATATTAGCAGCAGATTCAACTCAACCCATGACAATACAGTTTTGGTGAATTTTTTAATTACATCTATTTTAATATTTGACGTTGTAGCATATGAAATGCGAGAAGAAGAGAAACAGAGCCCAGAAGAGATATTTGAGAAGGAGAAAAATCTCATTTAGAATGTTGGAAAACTTATTTCATGTCAAAGAGCACGGGATTAGGCTTTTGGAAACCACACCAAAGAGCAAGGTAAAGGTTAAAAATGTATTTTCTCTGCTTACAATGTGTCCGACATGAGATCCTTACTTGCTGGCATAAACTGGTATAAAAAATTTACTTCTGATACCAATGGAATTACAATAATTTATAGCTTACAAAGACTCTGTATGCATTTCCCAATACTTATTATTAATTAAATTACATGTTGAAAATTGATACGTAGCTATTGCCAGTCAGATTGGTAGGGGAAAAAAATCCTTTGAGAACTGCAGGTATTTCTCCAAATATCAACTCAATTCAGATCATACAGAAAAATTAATAAATGTTTCTCTAAATCTAGTAGGACCTAATGAAAAGACACCAAAATCATCAAGAAGCTTCCTAATGCAATAAAAAGCATTTAATTTCTTTTCTCCTTGAATATTTTGCTTCCCAGACTAGACATTATCATCACTGTATTCTCATGATGGCCTCACACTGTTCCTTTATCTCCATCAAGGCTTGCATCAGGCTGTGTTCTGTCCCATGGGTCACCTTCATAATGTTATAGGCCTTGACAAAAGAAAAGAAAGGGACACATTAGTCTTTGGGCAAACTGTGAGAAAAGGAGCAGAGATATTAGTACTGGTCCTCAAGTGGCTGGCAGCAGGGAGCTTGAATGCATGGCACGGAGCAAAGCAGCCTAAAGCATACAGTGATTTGCCCCTGAGAAAAGAGGAGGTACCGACACATTGTTCTTAGGTATTAAAGCCCATGAATATGTTGTGCAGATGGATGTCTGGAATAGCAGACAAAGATACTTTTGCACTGAGGCATGCAGGCCATTTTAAGTTTTGGTCAACTACAGCACCCAAAGTTTTTATAATTTATTTAAAAGATGACTGTTCAAAGTCCTGTAAAATTGCTTAATAGATAACCAAAAGAATAAAGTGATTTAAGGGTATCCAGAGAAACTATGCATAGCGTCAAACAAATAACTACTTTAATAGTGTTGTTCTAGTAAGGTATGCAGGGAATGGGTCTTCGCTGCTTTTTCCAGGGATTATTTATTCCGTGTGGATATCTTCTCCTATTGCCTGTAGTGTAGCCCATTCCCTGCCACAGATGTGTCTGAAATGCTCTTTGTCCATTTCATGTTTAGATCATCACTTTTTATACAATATTCCTGCTTCCTTCCACTAAATTCCTTCTGCTGGGAGAGAAGTACCAGATAGAAATGGCTTCAGCATTCCTGATGGAGAACAAGGGAGCTAGAAATGTACTGGCAGGAGAAAAGACATCAGTGATTTTAACTCATCCCAAACTGAGAAATTGTCAGAACAAAATGTGTCCTTTGTTTCCATAGGTTCCTGCTCCAGTCAGCTGACAAAATTCAGCTAAATCAGGTTTGGGCTGCAGGAAAAAGATCTTTCTGGAAATAAATGTTGAAGAATGGGTCCCTTTAAATTGGAAAGAGAAAAACAAAAGTACATATATTCTTTGGGAGACTGAATGAAAGACTACTTCCAAATTTTAGAGACTGTCAGGTATTTGGAAATTCTAGCACAACTTTTTTTCCTTTTTCTTCAAATGAGGTAATTCTTAAAAGAAGGGGGAGACAGCAAAAGATTGAAAGAACAAATTTAAACAGCAGTCAAAACAAATCAGAGTGTGCAAAGAGCTCTAAAAAAGTGTCAAATATATTCTGAGCTACCACAATGCCAAACTACTAAATGATAAAATACTCAGTTAAACAGAACAATGGAAATGCTTTCATCACCACTAGAAATGCTCAAGAAATGTAAAATAATATCAGAAATCCTCAATTTTTTGCATATTTCTATTCTAGCAGAAATACAAAGCTGGTTTTGCATTTGCAAAATGTTTGCAAGGCAGTCATAATTATACTCTCCAAGAAGACTACCTAACATGCTCTTAGTGCTCTGCTTTTCATAATTTAACATATTGGGGAAATGTAAAGAACAGATCATAGAATTATTTCAGCACAGTGAACTTAAAGGTACTAAGTTATACAAGAGGGTTTTTTAAAATAAAAAATAATTGAAAAAGTAATGCAAAAAGAAAGGATATGAGCCAATCCTCCCTGGCTGAGACAGTGGGATAAAAAAGATGAACACTGCATGGTATAGGAATCCCTGGGTGGTGTGGAACAAGATAGTTGTGATGGGATCTTGTGTGTGTTACGATGCAGCAATACATAGCTGTGCCTGGGCTAACTAGGAGAGAGCAGGATCTCCCTAGAGGAAATTGGCCATGTGAATTGGTGCACAGTGTTTGCATGACCTGATCAAGAGAATGGATGGATTTATTGTGAATGACATATGTTAAGAGCTGTGCAATGGATACATCTAAGTCTCAGTCCCAGGGCAGCTGACCTTGATCTTCAGGTCACCTACAGGACACAGGTCTGGCAGGTAGTGATGGTCCTGGACACCCTGATGCACAGCCAGAGACGGATATGGATATTGGATATGCCTCTGTTAACAGGCAAAACCCCTTAAAATCAAATCTAACCTTGAGATAATGCTACCACTGCTGACTTCTCTCTCATCTCCAGCATTTCCTTTCCATACCCTTTTTTCTCTTGGTGTAGCAAATAAATGCACCAAGTCTTTCTCCTTTTGTTTCCTCAGGGAGAAAATAAGTCTCATACAATGTGCTGTCACACACTGCAGTATGAGTCAGAACCAGCTGCATTAAAGTTAGAATAGCAATGACTTCTGTAATCCCCAAATTAAACTGGCATTAAGTTATGCAGCTGTTTTTGCAAAGGTCAGTGCAAAACTGGGGATAATTTCACCTCCAAAGAAAGGAACTGTTTCACTGGGCAGAATCAGGAACATGCAGGCTCTCTGAATGCTCTCTTGCTCCACTAAGTCACACATAAGCAGCAGAGCTGAGGCTGAGCACAGACTTGTTGGTCTGTGTGGTCTTCCTCTCAGATAAAAGAACAACTCTGATTATGAAAAACTTTAGTTATCACAAGACACAGGCCACAGTGTCACTAAACCACACACTGTCTCCCTGAAGAATATAAACCCCATCAGACTGACTATTGCTCCATGAATGCAAACGAAATGTAGTGCCTGATTTGCACAGGGATGTGACTGGATGCCCATTGCCACAGCTGCAGGGAACTGAGCAGATGCAGGACAGCACTGCTTTGTCACAGGGAAAGCAGAAAGCAAATGGCCACATGCCATTTCAGAGGCAGTATCTATGTTTTTCTATTACTCTTGTCTGAAGGGGACTCTGGGAAGGATTTTACTCCAATTCCTGTGTGTTTTGCTTCCACATCAGTGATTACAGTTCCTAACACAAGGAAACACTTCTTTACGGTGAGGGTGACAGAGCACTGGAACAGGCTGTCCAGAGAAGTCGTAGTGTGTCCTTTTCTGGACCTGCCTGGATGTGTTCCTGTGTGGCCTGCCCTAGGTGATCCTGCTTTGGCAGTACGGTTGGGCTCAATAAACTCTAGGGGTCCCTTCCAACACCTAACATTCTGTGATTCTGTGATTTCAGGTCTTCATGAGACAAGACAGCTACAGCTATCCCCTGTGCCGCAACTGTGCCAGCCGAGTGCAGGGGCTGCAGGGGAAGGTGGCTGGTCAGAGTTTTACATATGTGCACCTTCCTGCCTGCCTGCCCCTGTTCACATGAGACATTGCTCATCTGCTAGATACCACTTCCCTGCTCAGAAAAGTGCATGGGTACAGTCAGCCACCATCACCTCAGCCCAGAGGATGGAGAAGCAGCTGAGACAGTGTGCTGAATCAGCTCTCTTTGAGGAGGTGGTGTTTGGGAATGAAGTCATGGCCTTGAATCCAAGCATTCCCTTCTGTACCCCTGCAATAAAACATAATTTTTCTCATGGCTCCTTGAGCCGGTGTTGCCGTGTCTTGGTGGCTTCTCTCTGGGCTAAGCAGGGCTCGGGCTCCGGCGTGGAACTCTCATAGCTCGCAGGCTATGGCAGCTGTCTTTCCTCAGGCACTCTTATTTAAAGACATTGATGAGTTCCCCTTTCAGTCTCTCAGTCTTCTCTTCTTCAGACTAAATAGCCCCAGAGATCTCAGTCTCTCTTCATAGGGGAGATGCTCAAGTCCCTTAATTATCCTTGTGGCTCTCTGAGGAATCTTCCAACAAGCCCTGCTGAGGCCTGGTGATGGGTATGACTTCAGGTACATCCTAGTTAAAGCTCAGTGCTCCCTCCTGGCTGGCTCTAGACAGCTGGCTATTGGAGTGAGGGGGTTCCGACTCACCCTTATGAATCACCACTCCTTGGTGCACAATCTGGTTCGCTTAGACTGATGGTTTCCCATCTGGTGAGAAGATTGCTGAGCTCACCAGACAGAGCATTGATTAACAAGCAGCATTTCTCCCCCGTTCGCGGACAGGCAGGATTTCTCTCCCAGTCTGTGGTGCCTGGATCAGCTGCTTTAAAGTTTGTTACTTTAAAGTTCTCCCTGCACGGTGGTGGTTCCGGTCACCCATAAACAGGAAAAGTCGGCGGCAAGAATCTAGCCACATGACGCTGTGCTTTTAAAGCTGCAGCCAGTTCTTTCCTTGGCATGGCAACTGAACCGGAAAGTCTCCGGGTCACCGTCCTGTCATCTTTTAATTCTTTTTCCAAATAAAAAATCCTTTCATCATAGGACTGAGCCTTTTCCTTATAATACTGAATCTTTTCCTCATAGTTTTTAAATTCACCTAGTGCTGACACTGTCCAAGCACCCATAACTACAGCACGTTTGCTGCCTGGCTCATTAGAGCTTTTGGCCAGTTTCTTAATAATGCAATTTGGAGCTTTGCAATTTTCTTTCACCCATTCCAAATCTGAGGCCATAATTACACAATTTATCTTGTGAAGGTATCCCACCATTGAATACCATAGGTCTTGCTGCACCATTAATGTAAAAAATGTATCTTTTTATATATTTTATATTTAATATTTCCTGGTGGTGGTATCTTCAAACACTGCTGTAACTTATTTACAAAGTATATTTACAGGTTCTATTATTCAGTTGTGGGTACTACAGTCTACATATGAAGACAGTTAAATGATTTAAGCACAGATCTAAGAATTTCCAATACAGTGATGCAAATTGGAAATAAAGGGGCTGCAATCAGTGGTTTCCCACAAGGGGCATTCTGTAGATTATCTGGGTACTTGTGGCTTGCTCTTCTGTCTGCCATCTTCCCAAATGCTGTGACTGTAATTCGAGCGACTCTTGGCTTGGAGAGGGCCAGGGCCCTCTCTCCTCTCATGCCCAGTTCACGGTCTGGAGCTCTCCCTTGGCTCAGAGAGGGCTGGGGTGCCTCTCTCTATCTTTTGTGCTCCATCACCAGGCTGTAGTCTTTCTGTGGCTCTTTTGGGATTCAGTTCTCTTGAAGCTTTTCCCGTTTCTGCCTTGGTCCAGGTGCAAAGCCTGGGTGTAGGTGGCCTGCTAGGGCAAGCTCTTCAGCTGCTAGTCCCGCACCATTTGGCTTTTGTTGCCTGACAGGAAAATTTTCCTCCTCTCAGCTCTGCTCCCAGGGAGTGGGTGTGATGGTTTAAAACTGTCTTTTAAATTTTTCTTCTCAAAGTTCAAGCAGAGAAAGCTAAAGAATGTAAATAAGTCAATATTGGGTGTAAGAAAGCAAAATAATGATTGTTCCAAACACTTCCATTGGATTGGAAATGTTTAAGAACCACTACTCAAAACAAAGTTGGGGCAGTCAGAATCTGAGTTCACAACTTGCTCGGCTTCTGGGTGCTTCTTCTTCTTTTCTGGCTGAAGATAACACACTGACCTTGGCAAGCTAAGTCTAACAGCCTCTCTGCTTCTTAACTCTCTGCCTTCTGCCAGGGGGGTCTGGAGGGATTTCTTCTGGTGGTGGAGGGAGAGGGGTCCCTTGGGAGGTCCCCTCTTGGGGGAAGCAAAGGGAGCTTGGTTGTGCTTTTTCTGTTGATTGTACATATTTGTAAATGTTACGAATTGTGTATATTTGTACATATCCATTGCATTTCATCATAGATTGTAGATTTGCTTGCAAATAAAGCTTCATTTGCTTCCAGACTGAGCTAGCCTGATTATTGTCAATGGGGGGGATTTCAGCTCTCACACTGTTACAGTACCAATACAGTGGGTGAAGAGGGAACAGGCAAAGCTACAACAGGATTAGTTTGTAAATGGTCCTTGTGGACCACTAATAGCTTGGAGACTACAGTTACAGATGCACTGAGGTACAGCATAGAACAGTAAGCAGCACCTTATTCTCCCTTTTCAGGGCAAGAGGAAATCACAGCTTGAAAGAAGTTTCTGTGTTAGACATTGCTCAGTATTGAAAATATAATACAGTAGTAATCTGGATTGCAATGGGCAATGTATTCACTAAAACCATACAAAAGCCCTTCAAAAATTCCACCTTCACTGATGAGGAGCATTCAGACATTTCTGGGGGAATTGTCTCCAGTTTAATGCAGTATCATATTAGAACTACAATTAGAAGACTGCCTGTTGATATATTGTGGGTCTCACTACACCTCAGGAAAAGGAAAGTCTGAATGTTTGGAAATTATAAACATTATGGGGAAAATAGCAGAGCAGATTATCTGGCACATGAGAGAGATACCACTTCTAAAGAATACATGGAAAATAGAATTGATTACTCTTCCATCTGCTTTCCAATGATCAGAATTGGCCATAATTTAAATTAATATATCAAGTGAAGATTTATGTTACCAAGATTTAGTAAGACTGACATTGTATTAAATATTAATGAATTATTTAAGAGATTTTGCTTGCATAATTAGATGTTAAAACCAAATATATATGGGGGGTCCAAAAATTAAGTACAAATACTATGTTTTGTAGAGGATGGCTGAGAAACAAGAGGAAGAACCACCACACAGAGCATGTAGTTTCTTCAGGCCAAGCTGACAACAGAACAATCAACAATACAAGGGAATAAGTGTAAGACGTCTTTGAGGGAAAGTGGAGGCAGTACATCTTCAGGGGGGAGAAAATAATTGAAGGCTTGAGATGGGAAGAAAATGAGAGCCTATGTCCTGGGCACATGGAAGGGGATTCTTTGATACATTTGTGATACTAACAGCAATATAACGACAGGACAAATAAGATGTAGGAGGAAATTAACCTACAAGTCAGATCAGATAAAGACAGATGAATTAAAGTGAAATCATAGAATCTTTTTTGCTCAGAAGAGACCTTTCAGATGATCAAGCCCAACTGTTAACCTAGAACTAAGGGGTTTGACTAGATGACCTTTGGAGGTCCCTTCCAACCCAGACCATTCTATGATTCTGTGATTCTATGAACAACCAAGGAGGTAACTAGCATAGCACCAGCTGCAAAATCAAATAAAAGATGATGAATGATGTAGAAACAGGAGGGATTAAGAAGCATGAGTGTTGATATGAGTGTGACTCACAAAAAAATATAAGCATTAAAGGCAAATTTATCCAATCTGAAACCACAGATCCTAGGTAATGAGGAAGGTATAGAGTCTACCCTGGTTTGTGTACTTTTTAAGTGCTCCCATTTTGGTATAGTAAGAAGGTGCTGAGATATTTTTATCTCTTCGGATCTAATAATTTTTCATTCAGACATCACTGAGCTATTGAACTGTAATCATCAGTGACAGATACTGGAGGAAGTCAGTGCCTGAAACACTGAGCAACAGCGACCCATCACCACGTTTATCTGGAGCCTGGAGAAACACCACTGATGGAAAAAGCGGTGAGGCATGAGGTGCAGTCAGAGCAGACGAGGGAGTATATGTGGCAGGCTTGGGGGAGGTGAGGGAGTGGGAAAGAGAAGAAATGGTTCATAATACTGACCTGTTTCAAGGTCTCCAGTGCCTGAGGAAACATGTCTTGACTGTACTGCAGTTTGCCCACTCGCATCAGCTGGACAGCCCTCAGTGGATGAAAACCAGGATAATACAGTCTGCAGAGAAAAATGAGGAAAATATCACTGTCAGCTCTCACCTTCACAGTCATTGCCTCTGCAGAGAGCTATTAGGGTGGGACTGCAAAGTCATTGTGAATGTTAATAAGGTACTCAGAGAAAATTAGCTATGCTACTGAGAAGCGTGAAATACTGAGGGGAATTAGCAAATTATTACTCTTCATCTCAGAGGAATGCCTTTAATATTATCCAGTTAAAAAGTGAAGGGAGTGGGATTATTTAATTTGCTACTGTTGGATAATACAATAGCATTTACTGTACTTAGTCTTGCAAACAAAGGTTGTTCACAATCCTGGGGTCTCTGGAGAGGTACAATTTTAAGAGGAAACTTCAGCAAGGAACCTAGTCCTGGATCCTCCAAGATGAAGGAGAAGGAGTACAGACAAAGCAGGTATATAACATGGAGGCCACCATTTCTGAAGGTTTGCCTGCTGCTCCTCACTGCAGAAAGAACTTGGCCTGTACATCTAGGCAAGATAACTACTAGTGTGAGGATACTCTCCCATTCTTAGTCAATTAATAGAAGCAAAGCTTTTCCATCAATCTCACTGAAAATAATAAGAATGGAATTATGCTCTCCTTTTTTTCTAGGAAGTAGATGGAGGGCAATGTCATTATTAATTCCTCTCAAGATGCTCTTGAAATGTCCATGCTTTCATGGTGGTCATTCTGCATTTCCAAATCCTGCCAGTCCTTGATTCACAACACCTGGATCTCCTGTGCATCACCTCTGTTCTACATGTGGAGAGTGTGGCATCTCAGAAGAGCAACCCGGAGGGCTGCAGAAAGCTGTGGCTGTGACTTGTCTGGAGCTGGCCAGCAGGAAACACAAGGTGAAAGGGACACACTTGGAAAATAAGTTACCTGCTAAAGATCTTAGATGTTTTTTTTGCTAACTACAGAAATGAAAGAATAAAAGCCTTAAGCACGACTCACTAAAGACAAACATCCTGCTTGACCAAATTTCCTCAAATACACCAGTGGCGTGCTTGAAAAGTGTCTAAAAAATACAAAACTTGTCACAGCTGCAGGAAGAAGATCCAATAAGCTTCCCAAAAGCTACATTTGGAAGAATTTTTTTATGTATTTACATCAAACCTATGATCATAACACTTCAGGGGAACTGACAAGAAACAGTAACACTGCTGTCAGAAAGACACTTCTGCATTACTGTGTGCATAAAAGCACACTAAGACATTAAATAATGTCAATTTCTACAATGTATAGGAATATTCTGAAAACAAAAAATGTCTCCACACTCAAAACTCTTTTTTTTCTGCTACTTCTATGTAGTTTCAGTAAGGACATACAGGAACACACAGGAAGCCTACCTGGCAGGGTCTCAGGAGTAACAGCTCCTGATCTGCCAAAGCCTTTCATGAAAGAGAGAAAGTGCATACCAACTCCTCAATAAGCATAATCCATAATGAATTGCCACAAGCACCAACTGCTCAGATCCCTTGTGGGTTGCAGTCCAAAAAGGCTGGAGAGCCAGCAGGCAAGAGACAGGGAAAATTATAGCACTTATCTCAGTCCAAAGTGACCACCCAGGAATTGCCAGGATCTGGTTAAGCAATCATTATTTATGTTTTATTTCTGGCTATTATATTGATTAACATGCTACTATCTGCTACAGGTTAAATTGGGAAAAATGCAACTAAGTGGTAGATATGGTGTGTGTTTGTGAAAAGGAGTAGAAATTGCAGCAGTAAGACAGCACAGATGGGAGTAGTAAGCAAATGCATATTGTTTTTTAAATTGCAAAACAATGATGCTGATATGACTGCATACTTCAGCCCTCATTTGTGACAGGGAGGAGTAAAAAGGTCATTCTGTCTCCTCTGGACCACTAAAATGCCAGGATGCCTGGGACAAGGATCACAGCCACAGGAGAAGGAGCCAGGGAGACAAACATTTTTGCAAGAGATGATAATTCGTCTTTGCAATCCCCACTACATTGTCTCTGCTGTATTCTGTAATTCCCATTGCTCCTTCATGGCCTCTTCACATCTCCTTTGTTCCACACCTTTGCCTTTCATCCTTTCAACTTTTTAATTATTTCCTCTCCCTCATAAGTAACCAGCCCCATCCAAAGTACCAACCCAAACAGGGAACTTGGGTCCTGCCTTGCCTGCAGCCACCACAGGGGTGGCAACTCACATACACAAATTCAGGCTACGCTTTAGTTCAGCAATGTAGTACCTGCTAAAATTCACAAGGTTCCATCAGAGTTCAGAATCCACCCTTTATGCAAACATGTTTCTTTCTATAGATCATACACTCACCTGCAGTCAGTAAAGATTTAGTATTGTGGTATTAGCAATACCAGAGAAAGTTGGCAGCAATTTAGCAATGTCAGATAGTCAGGCCAGACTACCATACATAAACTAAAGCAAGTGAAAATTTAAAATGAGCACATGGACGGATTAGGTCTGAAACGAAGAGCCTTGTGCTCATAAATATTTACAAAGCTGTTTTACTGAGATGATTTATGGCCTGATCTTATGCATGTACACAGTTACACTTTGTAAGCCTTAAAATTAACATTTGAAACAACTGTTTATTATCATATTCTGGAATAAATCTATTAAGCTATTTGAACACCTTTTGTGGAAACACATCCATTGAGTAAGTTTACTGGAGAAATCCAGACAGCTTGCAGCTCTTCTGAGAGACATGTAAGTGGGAAAAATGCTGCTGGCTTCTTCCAGGCATTCCTAAGATTCAGTATTATGAAAAACTGGCATGGCAGAAAGAACTAAGAAGCAGTGTCAGGTACTTGAAAACCAATTTATTATCCCCACACATTGCTCTGAACAAAACAAAGTGGATAAATTTAAGAATAAGAAAGACATTTACTAGCCAAGGAATGGGTATCTAAAGACTGTCAACAGGAGACTAAGACAACAATAGAGAAATACATGCTGTAAAGCATGTTACAGCTTTGAAAGAGTAGGATTTCAATCTGAAAAGGATTTTATGAGATTTACAAGGGCCTGGGGGACAGGAAGGGGAACAGTAATGTACTGAAAGCTGAAATAAAGATAATTCTGAGGAGTGATGTTTCCTGGCCCTTGGCACTGGTCAATGCCCAGTAGTTCACTTGCAAAGAGAGATTAAACAGAATACAACAACTACAAGTAAAGCTGTGCTGTAAATAAGAGAACTGGAGAAGGCTGAGAAAGATCTCTACATTTTGTATCACATCCTCTTATATAAGACAGCACAGCTTTGTCCTCATCTATGACCAACAGCATTCATGCTGGCCTGTCCCTCCAGCCTAGCTTCCCACCTGTGAACTGGGTCTCCGAGTTTGGCATCATCTGCAAACCCCACAGAAATGCCTTCTGTTGCCCCCTCCAGGTAATTGATAAAGATATTAAACAGGGTGAGTCCCAGGACATCCCCCTGCATCCCAACAGGGCAGCATGCAACAGCAACATCCTCTCACCTCTAACCACTCAACCAATTTTTTACCTACCTATTTCTCTACTCATTTGGACTGTAAAATCCTAACTTGGATGTTAACTCCCATATCTTCTTGACCTTGCAAAGCTAATAGCCCAGCTCTCTTAGCACCTTAGCTGGAAGTAGGCATTGGATCTGATGTGCCTGTAGGGATCAGACTCACTCAGGTAATCCCAGGCTCTGCCTTGTTTTGGGATGTGCCTGTAAGAATTCGTAAGTGAAGAGTGAGGCAAAGAAGGCACTGTCTAGCTTACTATCCAAAACCTAAAATGAGAGCTATTCCCTAGTCTTCATCTGGCTTGCCCCAGCAGTTCCTGCATTTTATTGACAAAACAGATGGATATCAGTTTTCACTAGGCCCATATTTTGGAAAGAAAACAGTTGCTTCTAATACACCGTGGAATCAATAGCTGCTATTTGTAACTCAGCCACAAGGTTTGCCTTGATTAACCCCTAGAGCTGTCACTGATCATATCATACACTATATACAGAAAAAAAAAATTCTTCATTTTATATAGTGCCTCTGAATCTCTCCAAGCAATCTCTTGTGTTCTCATGTAAAGGACAATGCACCCTTGACAGATCTTAGTCAATTTCTTCTATTTCTTAATATTGCAGTTCTATTTTTTTTCCAGTGAACTTATCTCCCATTGCAGAGTAAATAGTAAGAGCATTTGTGCTCTCTTGTGAATTAAATCCTAGTATTAAAGAAAGAGACTATGCAAAATCACTGCCCTTTGTGAAGCCTCATACTTTAAAATAAATAGACTCCTACTGTTCCTTGTAAATCAGTCTGCAGGGTTAACATTTGCACTGTCTTCATCCTGATATAATCAGAAGCAAGCAGGATTTATAAAACCTGAAGTAAGAGTTTAAAATGGCAATGTTACCAGGCTCTTTAATATGGTGACATATAAAAATTGATGCTATATACAATGCTAAACTGGTTTGCAGCACCTTTTAGTGAGAGTAAATATGACAGCATAAAAGACATAAAGCAGTTTTAGGAGTCCCAGAAACAGAGAAGGAATTAAGAAGATGCTCCTGGGTTTCTGCAAAGGTGGTGTCCAGAATGCAAAGAGAACAGTGAAACAAACATATTTGCTACAGCTGGTGGAAATGTTCACCGCAAATATAGCACCCAGTAAGTTCAACCTTCTCTTATTCCTCTGGCTCATTCTTGATTTCTGAGCTGCCCAATATTTGAGTACATTCATTAAAGCTGTTCACTGAACTGCAGCCTAGAAACTATTTTTGTGCTGTCCAGTTATTTGTTTTTCAGTTGTTCAGTGGTGTGAGGCTGGTTACCTAATTCATATATTACTTCTGTTCCTAGGCTGGGATGATCAATGGGTTCTAAATATTGGAATTATGAGAAAGAGTTTTAGGACAAATTTAAGGACAAATTATTATTTATGCTAAAAAGTATGAAGCATTTGGTATCTAGCAACATTTCCATGAAGGAACCAGTTATTTTGTGGATAGTCAAAGAAATCATGTGCCTCAGGAACATAAAAGAGGCAAACTAACTTGCTCGTTTAGCTTACAGATCTTAATGCCAAAGGTGTTACTGCTGTTCAGTCTGATCTCCTATAAAAAATTCCACTTAGCAATTCTTGCTCCCAAATCAGCAATTTGAGGCTAAAACAGTGCTTAACAAGCAATGTTCTATTTATAGAAAATAATCTTAACTAGCTTTATACACAATTTACTTAATAATGGTATTTTTCCATATGCACAAGCCCTCTGCAAGCATTTTGCACAAGCCTGGTGCAAGCATTTTGCTTGGAATGGAACAAGGTTAGAGGGCTATTTTTGGAGGAAGTGGGCACATGTTCTCAATACTGGCCTGAGTGACTGTGTTCCATGTTAAGTATTAGAAATCTATTTGAAACCATCAAAGTTCTAAGGGCAATATGTCCAAATTAACATGTGTATAATCTTTCAGGTTCCCTGTGAAAGCCTTCCGAAATAACACTGGCCTGGGTTTCATGTTAAAAACATGTTTTTTTTCTTGAAATAAGAATAATGTTGACCCATTATTCTTTCTAGCTTCTCCTTCTCTCTCTTTCTTTCTTCCTTTCTTTTCTTCTTTTAAACTTCCTATTTATTCTGGGTAATAAGGTAAGTTTAAATCAGTTTAGTACTTTGCAACTCCTCTTCTACCTTAAGCAACAGTCATGTCATTTGTGGAGTGGTAGACCAAATCCTTCACCTGTAGCAGACCTGATAATACTCCAGCTACCCTGAAATGGTTATTGTCCATTTTATCTCCTCATCACAGTGTCTCATGGAGACAATCAAAGCACCATTGAACAGTTTAATGTTGGCATCACTCTTTTCTATTTTTACCCAGACTTGGCCTCTCACTTTGATTTTGGGATTGGCTCCTCAGCACTAGCCTGGAGGTTTTCCTGGATGTAAGCTTTAGTGCACTCACCTAAGGCATTACAAAAAAATCTTTAGCAGTGGTGAGAAGAAGTGATGAGAAGCCTCATGCTGGAAAATCTTTTACAAACTAAAGCAGGAAAAGTTACCTTGTGTTACTATTACATGAAACTATTAATCACCCCTAATTCTGAGAGAGCTGGGGGTATGATATCAGTAGAGATGTGTGCACCTAACATCTCTGATCAGAATTTTCCCGGCAGTCTCCATACACTCACAATATATCGTGGCTGTACGTTTTTGCAGTCTAATTTACATGTGCTCTCTATCTGTATTTTTGTGTGAAAACTCTCAGTACCCCCAACACTGAAGCACTCATCAATGACCACAACTCACGTATGAGCCTGGTTATTCTAAGCACTGAACAGCATGGCAGGACTGCCTTTGGTTTGCACGGGTAAGGCACAGTCTTAGGCAAATTGCTTTGTGCAATATTAGAAGAGAAAATCTCTGAGAAAGCCAAGAGTTGAACGCAGATCTTATTGTAACTTTAGGATGTTTTTTGGTTTGTGTAGAGCCTAGTTCTTGTGTTCATGCTTTCTTGTCTGTCTCACCTTGCCAGGCTTAACAGGCCTGTTGTATTTTGCAAATGAAATGTAGAAAGGGTAACCTTTGTTTAGAAACTTCCGTGACAGACTGCCAATTTATTTTTCTCTTTTTTCATCCTGTCCTCACTCAAGAAAAGGCCTGTTGCTTCAGTGAAACAACTGCCTCTGGGAACAGCTCAGGATTTAGATCTGTGAAATTATGGCTCAAAATATTTTTCATCACATCTGTATCTCATACTGTTCCATCACTGTTTGTTTCAGTAATTTAACTGATGTGATCAAATAAGCAATTACACTTCTTAATTGCCTGAATTCTCAAGAAATGTTAGCTATCCATCTCAGAAATAATTTCTCTCTGGTTCCTCATCATTCTGCCATATTCCTTATGGTGATAATTTATGTCACATTAAAATGGATATTGTTCCAGATGTTGGCTCTGCCAACATTTGAATGATAACTTCAATAAAGTGATGAAGTGGTATATACTGCAGTTTTCATTTTGGCTCTCAATTTGTCTAACTCACCTACTTCAAATGCTCACACACTCTGAACTACCCACTTCCAATGATCTGTCTTCTTCGGGTGTTAAAAGATGTTAAGGAAAGAACGAGTGAACAATTTGGAATGGAAGTAGGAGAAGATTTTATATAGATTGCCTCTGTGTCTTGGCTGATCTTCAAGGCATCTTGTAGCTCTTAGGTTTTTTGTCATGAGTTCACCATGTTTACAGCTAAAGATGGTAGGATGCACTGTCACTGCAGATATGAACATACTCTCTCAGTTCTTGCATAACCAGAAGAGCAAGAGATTAAAGTCAAGAGTTTAGTTCAATGGATTTATAAAAAAAATATTTTAAAAGTCATATAGAGTACATTAAAAGACAGACACAGCTGGTAGTATTGACATCTTCAGTGCAAAATGTCTCCACTCACTAGTGTCTCAGATCACCTCAGAAGTCTATTGTAATACAAGACTGCCAATATATGAGTTAGAACACTGATTTAAGCAATAGTATCAAACTCCATTGTTCCCTCTTCTGTCTCATCTCCAGGTAATTCTCCAGAGAAACTGCCAGGTGCAGTGTAAGAACAAACCCTCTCTTTAAAGAGATAATTGCAAATACTAATTTCAGACAGGACAGCTGAAATCTGGAGAGACAATCATTTTTCTCATGACAGCTGTTGGTCAGGAAACAATCAAAGCAGCATGTTCTTTGGCTGGATTGCTGTCACTTTCCACTTCTGGGGACTAGAGAGTTATCATTATTGGTATTGGCTATTTTATAGACATAGATTAGTGTCTTAATAGGCATTTATACATACAGTAAGTATACATGAGAAGTCACCTTTTTAAGTTGGGAAACAAATCTTAGAGTTTTAATGGATATTTCTGTGCGATCATTAATTCATTAATCTTCAATTATTCAGAGTTTCCTAGGAAATAAAATAATATGGAAGGAAGAGAAGGGGGGAAATAGCATTCTCTACTGGGGGAGCAGGGGAGGGAAGGAAACCGGCAATGAACTTTATGAACAGAACAAACAATAATCTCTCCCAGGCTCTATAGTGCTTCCTGAAATGTTGGCTGGATATAAAGGAGAGATTTTTTTTCAGGTAACACTACTATGCCTCTTCATGGCATGGAAAGCAGCGTACAATGCTTCAAAAGACCAAGACATGTTTGAACTTTCTGTTTGTAATTGAAAGTAGCATGTTCCCTGAGCAAGCATTTTTCAAGCAAAGCCATGTTTATTGTACACCTTGATTAATGAGTATGCTTTTACCTAGACAGAACAGGCCGGGGGTAAAAAGTTTTTAAGAGAAGATTGCTTGAGGAGGAAATAGATACATGAAATGAATATTTCAGTTCATATAAAGTAGAGTAATTCTCAAGATTTCAAGATTTACATGATATATCAGTAGCTAGCTTAATATGTGAGTTACTGCCTCCAATGGGTAAATCCAACATGTTTATTATAGGTAGCAGAACATCTCAAGACACTTTCTACTGACGTAAAGCAGTACAATGCCACTGATTTTAATGTTTAATGCATAGCTTGCCATGGCTATTTCAGCTTTTGCTAGCACAGGGAACATCATAATTCTAAGAGCTATAAAACTATGTTAATGTCAGCATCACAGAATCAGAACATCACTCAGAATGCATAGTACTTTGGATTAAAGGAATTTTTGTCTCACTTTTTATTCAAATGATGTTTTCTCCCTACAGTGCTTTCTAGGACAGAGAACAGAGTTTTATTCCCAGATTTTGGCTCAAAATTCTTTGTAATCTCAATCCACCATTTTGTAATCACATATTGTTGCCATAAAAGATCCTGAGGTTTTGCAAAATTATACCCAGCTATAGTTATGTCACCCAGCCACTGGGAGCTTGTTTAGAGGTGTGTGAAGCAAGAGGATAAAAGATATGATCTATTTTGCATTTCATTTCCTCAGTGTGAGGTTTTTGGTTGTATTTCTAGATTAGGTCATTAGAGGATCATGTCTTGATAGGACAAGAATGTATTTCTGTATGCAAGATAAGGAATCAACATTCCATTCAAGCCAAAGAGCAATGCATTCAGGGACTTAATGAATAAAGCCCTTGAGTAAAAACAGAAACAAAGAGTTTTTATATTGAAAACGTAGGACATGATATGGAGAAACTCAGTTCCCAAAGAATTAGCTGGGTTTTCTCCCACTTAGGAGAAATACATGATGGATCTGTTGGAAGGATAACATTTTCTCCAATCATGAACTTCAGCCCTTGTGAGGAGGGTCGTGGAAAGGTGGCCATCTCCCCTGTGGCAGACTACAAGTTCGGTAGCTGAACATGACACTGAGTAATATAGACATCAGCTCACCAGAAGGGGAAAAATCCTCAAAATAAAAACAACAAACAAAACCCCAAACCAACTAGCCAAAGAAAACCTCTGGAAGCTGCAGAGGAAATCCTGTGTAGGAACTTGACTGGGACCTGATCAGTCCAGCCATGGCAATGGTACTTGCTCAGGCACCAGTGGAGGCAGAGAAATTTCATGTCCAACATCCTCTTCCTTGAGGTCACAGGTAGATAACCTATATTGTGCAGCACACTTCTGACAGTAATCTTCTGAAATTATTTGATAAATATTGACATTGCACCCTAATCACTGAGAACAGCATGCACAAAGGAAGAGCTACAACTGCACTAACACACCTAAAGCACGTGAATAAATGGCTTGTAGACCTCCAGTCTATCTCACAAGTTTCTATTTTGAACAGTACGAAGAAATCTTTTTCTCCCTCTTCCCAGATAGTTATTTCCTGTCTTTTTTCAGTTTTTCAATCTTTCTTTCCTAGTGTCTCTATCATTACCCTTACATTTTGTTCATTCACTATCCTCTATCTCATCAAGTTGCCTTTTGCCCCCTCTAACTGCTTCTCACCATCTTTTTATTCATAATTCTCTATTTTTTCCACTCCTAGGTCCTACCTATGCATAACCAAAATGGTATGTCCTGTGGAGGCTGACTGCTTATTTGGATGAGCTACATGCAAGATACACAACTTGAAGCAACTGTTAGACTGTGAAAGGTGTCAAAGTCACAGTCCCTGTAGCACTAAAAAGTTACATGTTAAAACATGCAGTGATGTACTGTGCATAAAGCCCCAGGAAACTACCCATTGATCTATTGTACATCCATTAATCTCTTCGGCCTAAAGGGCATCTTTGTAAATTGGTACAGAAGGCAGCCACAAGAAGGAATCTGTCAATACTCATTTGTGAGGCAAAGGAAAACCATATACTGAGTCTTTACTATTAAATATGAATCCATGGCATGAGGCAGGCAGCAAAATCTAAAATGGCATTTACTTTCCTTGAGCAAAAGCAAAATGTCATGGTCTCATTTGATTTTGCAAAATAGGACCTCACCATTTGTTTGTCAGTTGGCTCTTGGCTTTCATAGTATCCATTCTGAGGATTTTTGTATTACTTTTCAGTTCATATTTCATGCTGGACTAGATATACCTCAATGGAGTGCAGAAAAAGACCTCTGCTAGGTGACAGCTTCTCTCCCAAACAAACGACGATCTTTCCTTGCAGATGTATCATGTACATCTAGTCTTCTTGTAGATGCACATCATGTCACTGCAAACTTTTGTAATGTAAAGAACTTCATGTCCTTCCTTAGAGCTGTATCTTATTTATTTCTGTGTTCATGGTGCTACATTAAGTAATGTTCTTGGTTCACTTCCTACCCTTTCTCATAGGACTCTGTCAATGAACCAGCAACTTTGATGCATGTGAGTGACCAGTTCTTAGAATGGGCTCTGCTAATTGCTTTCTGCAGACTTTTCTGGGGGCAAAAATGATGAAATACCTTATCCCATGGTCTTTATATTAGGACAGTTCTTTACATGTTCCTTTATCAGACAAAGAGCTGCTGAGAATTATTTATTCATAGAAGAAGGTATATGGCTTGGTTCTAGCCCTTTGTTGGTGCTACCATCGACTGCCATCCTTAGCCTTGAATCATCAGGTATGTTCTCACCCAGATCTGCTACAGAAAGGCAAGAGGGTGGACATGTTGATGGCTGAGCTCCCACCTTGACATTTCTGAGCAGTTTTGCCATATGCACTTATCCCTCCCAGATATGTTCTAGATCCCATTCTAAAGCCAAATGACCACTGCTTTGGTGGTGTTGTGGTTTAAGATTTTCCCAGAGTCCAAAAGCCCAAATGGAACAGATTTAGACTGCCTTCCCTTTCCCTTTTTTTCCCAGTAGGGTAAAAGCAAATTAGACAGGAGAAATGAGAGGTAAAACAACAAAAGAAACGGTCTGGAATTGGTTTGGAAATAAAAAGGTAATTTTAACAATATATATATATCATTTCAGTAACAGGGAAAGTTACAAAGGTGTAAGGAAAAAGGGTAAATAGAAAAATGTACAAAACCAGGCTCAGCTGGTATTGGATTCCTTGATGTAAATGGATGCAGTTCTTGGAAGTGTGGATGCAGCATGGAGGCAAGCCACACTGTAACTCAGGAAGCAGGAGGGCAGCAGGTATGTCTGTTGAGCAGGCGAGGCAGGGGGAAAAGAGCAAACCAAGAAAATGGCTTTCCTTAAATAGGCTTGCTGGATAGTAAGGGGGAGAAAAACAGACTTTGACCTCGGAGACCCCTCCCCCTGGGAAGGGGGACCAAGTCTCTCTGCCCTCCTAGGCCAGGTTTCTTTGTCCACTTGGGGACTGTGTTCTTTTCACCCCCTCCAGGGATGGGTGTAACCTGGCACAGGTGTTTATGTCATAGTTCTGAGACCTAACATTCTTACTCCTCAGAAAGCATCTCAATTACTGTTGCTATTTTTTGTGATAAATATTAAGAGACAGTAATTACATGAAAAGGAAACACAAAGTAACGCACTTCTTGATGCTATCAGTCTTTTTAACAGTGTGCATTCAGAATAGAGGTAAAAATAAAGCCTGCTTCCAAACACAGAGTTATATAGCTACAAGACAGCAGAAGGTCTGGATAAGTTTACCCAAGGAAATAACATTTTTCATATGTTGTTATAAAATACAAACAATGCCAACAATGCAAGTAAGTTTTGCAAAACACATATATATTTTTCATTGCTGTTTTAAGGCATGATACAGTAGATTCTTTAAAACTGCAGAGTATTAACTTTTCTGTGACATTTTTTATGAACAGAGATGAGCCAAAGGGAAAATTTGCTGTGCACAGAAGTACACTGGCAGCATGAACACTACTGTGTAGTAAAAGTATTTTCACCATGACATAAATAGATATAAAACGAACGTGTGCAGATATGTAGGTTGCTTTATCTTTCAAAAAGTATGAGCCCAGACAGATGAAATGTAACTACACCCCATTTTTTTTTTATTTCTACACGACGGAATTCAGAACAAGTAATTTCAATACAGTGTGTCATACAACATGATACAACACAAAATATATACTATTTTAAGTAAGTTTCCTGTGGAGAAATATTTCTATATTTCTATATTATATTATATTATATTATATTATATTATATTATATTATATTATATTATATTATATTATATTATATTATATATATATTTCTATATATATATCTTTATATATATATATATAGAATAGAATCATAGAATCAGTCAGGGTTGGAAGGGACCACAAGGATCATCTGGTTCCCCCCTGCCATGGGCAGGGACACCTCACACTAGATCAGGCTGGCCAGAGCCTGATCCAGCCTGGCCTTAAACACCTCCAGGGATGGGGCCTCAACCACCTCCCTGGACAACCCATTCCAGGCTCTCACCACTTTCATGGTGAAGAATTTCTTCCTCACTTCCAGCCTGAATCTCCCCACTTCCAGCTTTATTCCATTCCCCCTAGTCCTGTCACTAGCTGATAGCCTAAAAAGTCCCTCCCCAGCTTTCTTGTAGCCCCCTTCAGATACTGGAAGGCCACAATAAGGTCAGCTCGGAGCCTTCTTTTCTCCAAACTGAACAGCCCCAACTCTTCCAGTCTGTCCTCATAGCATAGCTGCTCCAGCTCTCTGATCATCCTGGTGGCCCTTCTCTGGACACGTTCCAGCATGTCCAGATCCCTCTTGTAATAGGGGCTCCAGAACTGGATGCAGTACTCCAGGTGGGGTCTCACCAGAGCAGAGTAGAGGGGGAGAATCACCTCCCTTGACCTGCTGGCCACACTTCTCCTGATGCAGCCCAGGATCTGGTTGGCTTTCTGGGCTGCAAGTGCACATTGACAGCTCATGTTGAGCTTCTTGTCCACCAGCACCCCCAAGTCCCTCTCCTCAGGGCTGCTTTCTATCCAGTCACTGCCCAGCCTGTATCGGTGCTTGGGATTGCCTCGACCCAGATGCAGGACCCTGCACTTGGTCTTGTTGAACCTCATGAGGTTGGCTTGTGCCCACCTCTCCAGCCTGTCAAGGTCCCTCTGGATACCATCCCTTCCCTCCAGTGTGTCTGCTGCACCACACAGCTTGGTGTCAGCAGCAAACTTGCTGAGGGTGCACTCAATGCCTCTGTCCATGTCATCAACAAAGATGAACAAGGCTGGTCCCAGGACTGATCCCTGAGGAACTCCACTTGTCACTGGCCTCCACTGGGACATGGAGCCATTGACAGTCACTCTTTGGGTGTGGCCATCAAGCCAGTTCTTTATCCATCTCGTGGTCCACCCATCAAACCCATGTGTCACCAGTTTGGAGACCAGGATGTGGTGCGGGACTGTGTTGAAGGCTTTGCTCAGGTCCAGGTAAATGACATCAGTAGCTTGCCCCTCATTTATTAATGTTGTGATCTGTTCATAGAAGGCCACCAGGTTTGTCAGGTAGGATTTGCCCTTGGTAAACAGAAAACAACCATTGAAAAAAGCCATCTTCCTCTCAACAGAGAAGCAAGAAATTGAGAGATGATTGGGTTACAGAGTACAAAATGTCTTGTTTTGTTTCCACTCCAGGGCACATACACTCATCTTTTCTTGTTCTGTCTTCTTTTGGCAGCCTTGTCCTTTTGTTCTAGGAACAGCCAACCCTCTTCTGAATCCCCACCACTGTCTCCTTTACCTTTCAACTCAGCTTGCCAAAGGCCAAGGCTCCATCCCTGAACATCTTTCCTGCATCTTTGCCTGCAGATGACTCCTAACAGGACTGCTAACATCCACAGACCTCAGATTTGTTAACTGCATCACAAGCCTCATATACAGAGAAAAAGTTTCAAGCCTAAAATATAAGCTTGGTACACTGTACTGAACTACTTCTATCACACACCTTCATTGTCAGTGCTTCAGTAGCCTGACTTTACAAGCAAAACCTCTACCTTTAAAAGCAGCAAATGACCATTTACATGAAGAATAAATCCCATAAATTAGAGTAGTAGACAAACGGATGCCAGTCTAGGCATTTAATAACCACAGAGCAGCTTATCCAGTGTGTCTTTGTTACCCAGTAACCATCATGCATCATTGCTCTTGATTACCTCAGAGTATGTGTATTACTGTTTCACATCTAATTTTAACATTTTATTTAAAACTCCACGAACTCCAACAAATCTCTCTACCTTACATCTGTAAGGTTAGCTCCAAACAGATTTAAGACAATTTAGAATCATAGAATCAGTCAGGGTTGGAAGGGACCACAAGGATCATCTGGTTCCAACCCCCCTGCCATGGGCAGGGACACCTCACACTAGATCAGGCTGGCCAGAGCCTCATCCAGCCTGGCCTTAAACACCTCCAGGGATGGGGCCTCAATCACCTCCCTGGACAACCCATTCCAGGCTCTCACCACTCTCATGGTGAAGAACTTCTTACACATCCTTTAAAGAAAGGGTGTTTGGTCAAACCTCAGTTCTATATTTGCCAGTGTATTTGGGACTGTACCAATGAACCCTGAACTGATTTGATTAGAAATTATGGCTGCAATATGAAAAACTTTTTGGATTATAATTTCAAATGTTCAGCATTTATAATATGTGGGCAAGTACAATGACATTCAGGAAGAGTTTGGAACTAACTGCAATTCTTGGGTAGACATAATTATTTTGCATAATACTGGAGTTAGATGACTTGTCTACGTACAGATTTTTAAGGTTCTTTTGAATTAATTGAGTGAATTTAAAGTAATCATTTCAGCCATGCTGTAGATGCTGTCATTGAAAAAATAACAGAGTTATTTAGTGTTCAGCTTGATAATTTTCCAAGGTAAATTAGGCCATACTCATTAAACTGAAAAAACACAGGTTTTTGAAAAGATTAATTAAAGCACTTTACTTTTTTTTTTTTTTTTTAACCCTTGGGCCAGAAGCATTGGTCAACCAAAACTGGTATGCTTAAAAACCGAGAAGCCCATATTTCTTCAGAAGCTGACCCCAACTGGAGTACTGCATCCAGATCTGAGGGCCCCAGCATAACAGTGACATCAAACCGCGAGAGCAGGTCCAGAGGAGGGCCACAAAATGACCAGAGGGCTGAAGCACCTCCCCTATGGGGACAGGATGAGAGCTGTGGCTGTTCAGCCTGGGGAAGAGAAAGCTCCAGGGAGACCTTATGCATCCTTCCAGTACCTAAAACGGGCCTAGAAGAAGGATGGGAAGGGACTTTTTACATAGGTTTTTAGTGATAGCATGAGAGGGAATGGCTTGAGGAGGGCTGATGTGATTTATGATCAAATTTATAAGCCAGAAATATGATAAATTATGAATATGATTTATTAGATATCAAAAATTATTTTTCTGTGCTAATTTGATCCAGGTTTGTTTGCCCGGTCGATGATAGGTTGATTACACATGATAGGATGTTAATGAACAATGGAATAAGCATCTAGAGAAGTCAGAAACTTGGAATACAGAGGAACAAACTGGAAACTCTTGTAATGCAAAAACATTGAAGACGGCTTAAGTTTACCTGAGCCTGGGGCAGAGGCTCAGAGTGCTCGCTATCACACAATTGAGCAAAATATTCAAATCCTGGAGGAGGAAGATGTTGAATTTATCAGTGGATTCTCTCAATGCAAGCAGTCAATTTGCAGAGGTAAAAGCTGTCCAGCTAGCTCTTAACGTAGCTGAACGTGAGAGATGGCCAAAGCTTTATCTCTACACCGACTCGTGGATGGTAGCCAATGCCTTGTGGGGTTGGCTGAAAGACTGGAAGAAGAATGGCTGGCAGAGGAAAGGAAAGCCAATCTGGGCTGCAGATCTGTGGCAAGACATTGCTGCCCATACTGAGAGAATCCCAGTGAAAGTGAGACACATTGATGCTCACATTCCTAAGAGCAAAGCTACTGAGGAACAACAACACAACCATCAGGCAGATCTAGCTGCAAGAGTTTCCCAAGTGGACGCAAACTCTGATCCTGATCCTGATCTTGACTGGAAACACCGAGGTGAGCTGTTCTTAGCTCGGTGGGCCCATGACTCGTCAGGACATCAAGGCAGAGATGCAACCTACCGATGGGCTCGTGACAGATCCATTGACAAACACAAACCTTTCAATGAATTGATGAACATTGGTCTGAAATGAATGTAAAGATAAACTATGATAACGGTTGTGTAACTGTCCTGTCTTCAGGATAAAATTTGTTTTCTATATGACTTGCTCTAAAGGACAGGAGGTAGCTAGAAAATCGGCTAAGGCGGAGAAAAATTTAGTCTTTCCAGATACTAGACAAAATGGAGGAAGGTGTAAACTAGATACAAGAATATATTTTGCATTATTAAGTTAATAAGCTGGGCATACTAGATTTTGATCCATAATTGAGATACAATAAATATAAATCACAAAGTATTGATCAGAATGGCATATTGTGCTTAATGTGCTAGCAAATACTAAACTATCAAAAGACACATGATCAGTTGCTATAGTAATTCTAGTCTCCTCCTATGTCTTAAGAATTGTTAAGGGATATGATGAATTTTGCCCTTTTCAAAATGTGTTTTCCCATAATCATGTTTAGTGATCTGCACAGTCCCCATGTGCATACTGCACAGATTACACAGTGTCTAATCAAATCCAAATATATGATTTGAATTTTAATTGAATTCTGGCCCTTCCAGCATGCATTTGTGTTTGGTTCTAATATATACATTGTGATATCAAATATCCCACTCTGCTTATGCTGAAAAAGAAGGCAGCATGAAAGCAGTTCACTAGGAAAAATAGAAGAAGATCCAAAAGAATAAAGGATTGTTAAAGCAAAGTACAATAGTTAATTATTGCAAGCCTAAAAAACTGGGAGCAATTCTCCCATGTGTGTAGGGGCCAGTAAAGGTCCTGTACATCAATTAGGCCCACTTAAAACACATTTTAAAGGCTTAGACAGGGTTTACACGGTATATAAGCCTGGGGCTGTCTGTCTGCATGTGAATTTCATCCTCTATGAATACACCTGTCAAGGTAGTTGAAATCTGAACATTAAGGAGGTTGTTAGCAAATCAAAATTGAAATTTTCAGACATCGCTACTTCAATTGTATTTGTCACTCTTCCCTTCCTCACAGCAAAACAAAGTGGCTACATGCACAAAGCAAGTGCAAGCAACTGCAACTGTAGTACTAAATTTTCTAATTTAAGCTGCTGTAAAGAGGAAGATGGATGGTATTCTCTGAAGAAAGGGATTTTTTTTCTCTCTCTTGATCCCTTTAAAGGAAGAGGTTTTACTGGTACTCAATAAAATTCATTTGTATGTCAGGAAATGCAGGGCAGGACAAATACTGTACTAAGCTCCCAAGACACACAAGCCTTCGATTACTTGTTTTATTCACATAAATATAAAATCTTAAATGCATGATTAAATTGCATTATATAAAGAGTTGCAATTTGATGAGCAATTATTTAAGATTCAAGGATTCTTAGTAATTACAGGTTTCTCTATTCCTTTACATTTCTGCATTAATCATTATTTCTAAGGAAGGTAGAATTCTGAAATCTGGAACCTTTACTTATCCCCAGAATTCAATAGAAACAATTTTTGTAATTTGAGATATGAAATGTTTGGACAAGTATTTAATTACTTGGATACATGCTTAGTTATGAAATAAAGGAAAACCTACTGAAATCTACTGGAAAATCTACTTGTAATTCATGGAGAAAGGCCTTAAACACTTCAGGTGGAGAATTCAAGCTTTCCATTCTACTGAATTTTCTCCTGTCAGATCCTATCTGGTCTATTCATGATACCAGATTGTGGTGTTGGGTTGTGGTTTTTTGTGTTTGGTGTTTTGGTTGTTTTTTTTTTTTTTTGGGGGTGGGGTGGGGTGGTGGTTGTTTGGTTGTTTTCCCAGTTTCATTTCTGGGCATTTTTCTCTGTATCTCCTTATGTTTCATCTCATGCCAAATTGCCAAAATACCACCATTGCTTCATTTAAATCCCTCTTGGAAGTCACATATTCTGCAGTGCCTGAAGAAAGCAGAATTTGAAGCTTTTTCCGCCCTAGAAGTAACCCCTCTCACTGGATGTGTTTTGGAAGACATCAGATTCTGTCCACCTGTCTTTCAGTCTGTGGTCAGAGGTAGTTTCCTGTACATTGCACTGTACCTTCTACGCATTTGAGCACTAATTCAAATCTCTACTCAGGAAAGCACTTAAAGTAAGTGCATAAACACCTGCTTAGCTGACTTCTGTGGGCCTTGAGCATGTCTGTATCTTTTCCAGAGCTACTGCCGTTGGTTCTACATACTTAACAAATAATCAGTTGTGCTGCTATATTTGAATTTAACTGTAGAAAACTCTCAAATTACAGTAAAAGTGGGATTTATCCCAACAGTATATTCATGCTATCAGTTCACAGACACCTAACATTAGATGCATGGACAGGAAGTTTAATCTTCCCAGGTTCCTGGTATAGGCAGTGCAGAGTCAAGGGCTCCTTGAGAAGGAAATTCAGAATACCAAATTCACGTTGCTGAATATTTCTCAGCATTAATAATTCAGTGCCACTTTATGAGCTCAGTTTTCTGTCATGTTAACTCAGACTCCTAACTGTGGGGCAATTTGTGCCACACTTTGACTCTGCAAATTGAAATAGGCATACAGAATGACTGATTTTGCTTGCAATTTACTGATCTTTGACACATATGAAAAGCCCCAAGACAGAGCATTTCTATAAGAACACACTTGCAAAAAAGAAGCCACCTAACTGCAAAGATCTTCTTATAAGTATGTTGGATGTTTAAAGCTCATCAATGATCCCATTTAATAAATGCTATAGCAATAAATGTCTGGAGACTAAAAGCATAATTCTGAATGGGCCACAGTTCCTAATTTCTTTGGAAAAGTGACACAATCTACACCATGAAAAATTTAATTGCATTTTAATTACTAGTCTGCTGAATAGCATGAGATATCTATGCCTTCATTTTTTAATAGCTTCTGCCACTTCCAGAAAATTGTGGAAAGAAATAATGGATGCCCTGAGTATACTCTCTGACTGCTTCTACCAAAATTAAAAAATGTAAGAAATTCAAAATGAAAATTCAAATTCTTCTGGATCAGTCATAATCCAGGAGGAACACTAGCAATAATGAATATGGATATACAAATGCATCTGCAGCATGCACACCAGTGGCAAGATAATGACAAATTTGCCCCTTTGGCTGAGTTCTGCAACATTAAACTGATCAAAAGCTTTTGGCTTGCTGACTCAAGGTTGATTCTTTGTTTTATAAGGTCATAGCTTCAGTATTTGAAAAACATCTTTTATATTGCAATATTTACCTAATTTCCTTCTGCAGAGATGTTGTAATCATTCAGGAATAGCAGAGAATATTGCATATATAGAGGAAACACTATGAATAAATACATGCCAGCATTTTGAAGGATTTCATTAAATGTGTGTATAGCCAATGAAAAATATTAAGCAGAATACAGCACAGCTTTTATAGCTTTTATACCACACACAGTCGAATCTTAACAGCATACAAAATGACAGTGTTGACCACACCTCTATAGTGCTTAAATTTTCTTATAAATGAAAACAAACTTACATTTTAAAAAGGGTTTCTGTTTAGAGATAGAGAGGAAAGAAGCAAACCAGTATGTCTTCATTTGGGCTTCAATGTCTCTTGTTCATGCTGACCTTATACACAGGAGAGCTTCCTAAATATAAAATTATGGCTAAACTATTTAATTAAAAACATGCTGTTGTATTCAAAACATACCATTGGGGAAATAGCAAGAACAGGAAGTGTGTGATAAGGAGAAATTACTTGTCTTTCCACGCTCAAGGGAAGAGGATGAGAGGAAAATATGTGTGACACTTGGTATTCCCTACCATAACTGAGTTGTCTGACCACAAGACACCTGCATTAGTGACAAATGAACGTTAGTAACAAATGAAAATATCCCTTTGGGGATGAGGAAAGTTTTGTCTTTAGTAAGTCTGTACCAGACACAGAAATGTGGACTCTATTATTATTACTACTACTACTACTACTATGACTACTACTACTACTACTATTATGTTTTCTGTTTTTTAAGGGAGGAGTTAAACAGTGTTACAAATTATTTAGAGAACCACTGCTGCTCGCTGTGATACATCCTCACTACTGATCTCCTGGAAAGATACATCATACACAAAACCATTTAGCCTCTACAGAACTGCCAAACCTGAAATATCAAAACGCTCCCACTCTTTTTATCACATCAGGAATCGATATTACATTGAAAGTGTAAATGAGGCAGAACTAGATACTTTCATTAGCAAATTACCAAGTAAAGATCACTACATTATCTCCATATTCCTTATGTCATTTTAAATGTCCTACTGTGATGAAGAGTAGTAATGAAAACCAGGAAAAAGCATATGTTTAACTATGGATAAAGTACCTTTTAAAGCATAATTATCAACCTTGACAATTCACTGGATAAAGAACATTTACTAAAAGCAAGTAATTTTGAGCTGCATCTTGCATGTTTCTACGTGTTCTAAGCCCTGAAGATTCTGCTGCAATTATTATCAAGAATACAGAGTACAAAATGAAAGAAATGTACTATTTTTTCTTTTTTTCCTGATATGTGTAAAATACAGGCTTCTTAATATCAGAATATTATTTTTAAAAAGTAATAACCTGGAAAGCTTTGATATTTCACTGGCATTTCAGGTCTAAGTAGAGGTTATGGGGAGATTATTATTAGTCACCATTTTCTTACTATTGTACTTCTTTATTCCCACAGGTTTTTCATAAACAGCATGAGTTTACATAGGTAATACAGCACTGAAGGAAGAGATTAGAGCACAGATAGCTGAAGAACTGTTACATGAAAAGTCAGAAACATAGCTGCTCTGCCAGAAGTGTTTCTTGGAGGATTTGCTTTGTAGAATAGTATTCTTCCTGAGCACTTGCTGTATTTGCCCTGTCTGGGTTGACTAATCACAAAAGCACTGGTATTAAATCAGTTAGCAGAGCTGAAACCCAGCAAAATGTGTCAAAAGTAGATGAATTTAAGCCTACAGTATTCTATAATGAATTTAGATGAATTTACGCCTATATACCCTGGGGCACATTAGAGAAGTACATGGATAGTAATTATCTAAGAGGAAATAACCAGCATGGATTTGGAAAGGCAAGAGTCTCATGAACTAATCTACTTGACCTTTATCATGAGGCTAAAGACAAGGCTGATAATGGGCTCTACAAATCAAAGAGTGTGCTTGTATTTTCAGGAGATCACGTGGGCATACACAGTAAATAGATGTAAGGGTGAAAAGAAAATAGCTTTGTAAATGCTCTGAAAACTCATAAGGAAGCAGGTACTGTAAGGCAATGCATCCAGCCCTCCCCCACCCACTGAAGCACATGCACACACAATCACTGCATCCCAGCAACAATGCCATGCAAGCATTTCTTGCATCATCCACGTGGTAAATTTGTGCAGCAATGTTAACGGTAACCAGGGAGTGTGGTCCAATTAAACGTAAGTAAAAGGGAAAATTATGTGCAATCTACAGGGATCTCGGTATTGGTAAAAATCTCATTTAACATAATAAGTGTATGAAATCCCTTTCTACACTCAGGTTTTGTCTTTTAATTTTTTTTTCCCTTTTGTCAAGACAGCAAATCAACCTGGGGAAGGCAATGCTGAAGAAGGATAACAAAGGTACAGCTACTCTCCAAAGAAATACCATTCTGTGTGCCACCAGTGACAACACACATTGTCACTTTCAAGTTCTCAGGTAATGGGAGACAAAGAAGTTACAGAAACACACACACTCTCACATCCCCCAACTCATTCTTCATCAAGGAACAGAGAAAGGAGTCAAAGAAATGAAAATAAACAGGTCAAAGAAGCAGTAAAGAGTATAAGAATAATTTGGGTGACGAAGAAACATGATCCAAAACACCTCATTGATGTTAGCTACCGAGACAAAGAGGGAAAAATAGAATGTGAACCGAGGGTTCCTAGAAGACACATAATGCCTCTAACACTAACAGAAAACATTCACAGAACTTTAAAGAGCACAATGAAAATGCACCATGTTCCTTTCTGGAACTTTTTCTACATCCCCCTGCCTTTTTTACTGAGCAGACAGTTGCCATTGTCAACTCTCCTCCACAGGGTCATGAATACCTTCGCCTGTTGACAATTCCTGCCTCTCAGGCTAACAAAAAAGCATCCCGAGTCAAAAGTTTTGTACAGTGGTGGGTGCAACTGGTGAATCAACATAACTCCCTCAGGTCTAATACCAGGTATTGCAGCCTTGAGATGAGGCTTGTTTACTGCCCTGACCTCACTCACAAGTTTACCAGGAAATTCTGAAGAGCTGCATTTTGACTTCAATCACTGTTGCTATTAGTGGTACTGCAGGATCCACTACAAACACACCATGTTACTATCTTGTTTCAGAGTGAATTGCTTAGATGGAGTATTTCAGGTAGATTAGGGAATTCAGGAACTGCTTGGAAAGTGTGAAGTGCCAGGGTTAGGAATAGAATAGAATAGAATAGAATCAAGAAGGTTGGAAGAGACCTCAAGGATCATCGAGTCCAACCTGTCACCCTACACCTCATGTCTATCTAAACCATGGCACCAAGTGCCACGTCCAATCCCCTCTTGAACACCTCCAGGGATGGTGACTCCACCACCTCCCTGGGCAGCCCATTCCAATGGCCAACCACTCTCTCTGTGAAGAACTTTCTGCTCACCTCCAGCCTAAACCTCCCCTGGCGCAGCTTGAGACTGTGTCCTCTTGTTCTGGTGCTGGTTGCCTGGGAGAAGAGACCAAACCCCAGAAGAGAGATAAACTAGATCTGAAAACTAAACTGTACAGCAATCATTATTGAAAAAAAAAATCATTTTGCATAGATTTAAATATTTGACCATCTAAACAGCATCTGGAAACACACACAGTGCTTCTTTTTTCTCATTTCAGAAGTGTGCTAGAAGCAGAACAAAATATTCTGTTCTTTGCTATGAAGTGGAATATATTTGCCTGCACTTTAACTAAATTTATCAGGTTCCTGATTTTATTTCACAGTCAATGGCAACTTAAATTCTACTGAAATAAATATTCGCAGCACATACACTCCAGTTGTATGCATGAATTGTCAAAGTTAAAGCTTGGTTACCATAATTAAAGCCATTATTAAAGATTCCAAGATGCATTCATGCTTGTGCAGAACCCTGCAAAAGAATTACCTCAATTTTTTAACACTAGCATTTGGCTGGAAGAACCTTAATGTTTAGCTAGTATGCAAGCAAGCATTTTTACCTGAAGGATAAAAAACTGAGCTTTGGGTTTTAAAGGTTGACAATACACTGATAAAGTAAAATCTTCTAAAATATTCTAAAATACATTAATTTAAAGAACTCCACTAAAATAAATCTGAAAACCAAAAAACCAAAAACCAACCAATCAAACAAACAAAAACCCCCCAAAACCCAAAAAAACCTGCGAGTGTGCTCATGGGTGTTTTGAAGGCAAAAGAGAAATGAAATTTGGGAAATAAATGCGTTGTTATTCATTGTTTTATCATCCCTCATTATGATTTTCTCTGTTCAAGCACAATTCTAATATCAGCAACAGAAGCCTGTAACCTCTGGCTGAGTTGAGTCCCTGTTGTTTGAGACTGGCATATGTTTATTTGCTGAAAAACCATTATGGGGAAGTAAAAAAATGCAAGACAGTGATATATTCTAATGTGGCAATTTCCAGGATGCAGTCCCTTGAAGACTGCTTTCGGTTATGCAAGAGTCTACCCTTGAAACAAGTATCTCAGTTTTAAATGTTGGGAAAGCATTCAAAGATGAATATTGTCTGTGGCAGGGGCACCACCCAGGTAGTGGAAGTGGAGAATGCATTTGTGGGTAAACATAGGGAGGAAGGAAACTCCTGTGCTGCTGCTTGTCATTTGTAGCTTATTCTCTAGCTGAAAAAAGGTTGATATTTGTAAAAGAAAATGCATACCTGTAGCTGACTGGGCAGGTATATGGGGAAATAGGAAGGTACTGTTTGCTGTTACTTGAGACAGTTCAATGCAAGGTAGGAAAGAGAGCAACTTCTGCACATACAGCAGCTGCCAAAACTGCAAAAAGAAGTTGATGCTCCACTGCAATTAATAAACTGATTAGTTAAGCTTCCTAGTCAGTGTTAGAGTACCTAACTGAGATGTTCAGTTGTCATTGCTTATTTACACAAATAGGAGAAACATTGTCCCCAAAGCTTAAACTTCCCATTTTTTCTTGCTATACTTTCTCTCATACTGACCTTTACATACAAAAGCTTTCACCAACTCTCTCATTGAAATTTCTCCTTGTTACAGTTCCTGGATAATGCCCAGATTATGTGAAACTGATAACTTGTCACTCATGCCCACCAGTAGTTAGACCATCTAAGGCTGAAAAGGACTGATGTCCTGGTCCTACTCTGTCTTATTGCTAGCCTGTCCTTCCCTGAGCTGCTGGCTTTATCTTCTCTGACAGCTCGAGAAAAAGATCCTTTTTTTAAGCCTGATAACAAGATTTATGGATCTACCATCCATCTGTCTTCCAGTTCTTCTCTAGTAACTTCTGAGTCCATTGGCCAATTTTAGCTAAATTTGGCACCGAAGTAGAAATCTCAGCATTTTAATACTTAAAAAACCCCGAGATAACAGAAGCTAAAGATATCAATACTACATTCCTCAAAGTAAAAAACACAGTGTGAGCTTGCCTTAAGGTAGACATGATTGTGTACATGAGGCAAAATGTTATCAATTCTCCACTCATGGGAAACTGTAGTTTGTGCACTGTAAAACCCATTATGCTGTCTCCCTAGTGAATGCTCTGATGTGTAATAAGTGGTGCGTGAACACTGCAGCATAGCTATCATTCAGTCAATCAGAGACAAAAATGTAATGGAAAAATAGCTCTCTTAGTTCTGGAGACTAGTGAACAACTCACTTGTTGAGCATTGGCATGGTGGTATTTTTTCCTTTAGACCTCACATGCCACTGCCTGGAGCTTCTTACAGCCAGTTGTCCTGGTAGCTCACAGCTATCATGAAGGACTTGTGCATTAACAAACAGGGAAAGGGTACAAGAACATACTGAGTTAGCCTCTGAAATCCTGTGATTTGAAGTCCACACACTGCAAGTTTCCAGCATGCTCACTGCACGTCTGCAGCTGATTTTTCTGTATGCTTGTACATTTATGGGAAATCTGTGGCTTACAAAAACAAACATTTAAGTATACAGAAGAAAAACAGGTCTCCTGAGTGACTGTTGTTAGCAAGCTGTCTTCAGGAGGAGAATAAACCAGACAGCATTCTATGAAGTATATTTAATATTATTTTTAATTCTGAAATAATGTAGTCTTCTTATTGGACATAGAGAGCTGGATATATCTAACATAAATATCACCAGACTCTGGCCACTGGTCACTGATCTGCATAATCAGGAAGTCAAAGATCATTGATAGGCTTGGTTGAAGGGCACACAGAGTTGAAACAGGGCAACACGCAGTCACAGGGAAGGCAGACTGTGAGCAAAATTGAAGGTATTTTCACACAGGATGAGGAACAATAGTGACAACTATCAAAACCAAGGTAGTGTATAAATCAAGGCTTGCTCCTTTATACTATGATGAGCCACCCCCAACACTTCCACTACCAAATATATTGCTAGCATCAGCCAGAAGCTGGATTTATTCTATTTAGACTCACTTCATTTTTCTATCCCTTCATTACCCCCAGCCCCTCTGATCCACCAACTTTTCTCTGCCTTCGTTTAAAAAATATTCTGAAATCAAAAGTCCCTGTGCTGAAGTCATTGAAAAACAAAAGCTGTCAAAGAGCAAGGAAGAGGGTAAGTCATGCAAATATCAATTTTCACAAAACTGGATACACAATCTTATGATGTTGTTGGATCCACATAATCTCTATGTAAAAAACAAAAAGTTTAAAAACTTTCTGAGAGATGTTAAATACATAAATATAATCTCATTAAGATACCATTAAAAAAAAATCTTAATTTATGACAAAATCCTACAATGCACAGTGTCCTCTTCAAGAAGAGTAAAGTAATGTAGCTGGATAATTTCTAAAATATTAATTAAAAGTTCCCTTTTAATTTCCCTCAATTCTCACTCAGGAGTTTTCCTCACTGATGTTAAGTTAAACAGTGATCATTAAAACCAAAATAAAACAAACATACCAGAATAAAACAACAAAACAAACAACTTTATAATGGTTTTTCTTTGCATTATTCAAACCCCTTTGCTAGGAGAAGAAGGTGTTTTATACAGTGAAAAACATTCTATTGATGACTTGCAAAATCCTTCTTTGCTTCTGTGTTACCTGATAAAATAACTTGTAATCTCTATCAGACTGTGAAAAGCAAGTATCTTCAGCTACTGAGAATAAAGTACAATTGCAAAACATGGCTACAGTAAAATTAAGGAGCAGATGATGATTCACTGAACTCTGGAATTAGAAACATCTGTCAATATATCATAATGAAAACTTCCACAGTGAACAAAAGTCTTAAGTGCAGCTCTCCCAGTTCGAGAGAAGTTCACTAATTCAAAAATTATGTCCTAGAAAGGAGAATCAGGTCTTGAATTTATGAAAGTGTCTTTACCCATAAGGAACTGTGGAAGAGAAACATGCTACAGGATCCATACACACAAACTTCATGCACTGGATGACAAATGAATGAGTGTGTGACTGCACTTCCAGGAATGTGAAAGAGGAGGACCCGTCACTGTGCTGCTCCTGGATAATGAATCAGGCAATTCCAGATGACTTTTCCCAGGGACCTTTGTCAGATGTGATCTACAGACAGATGGAGACAAGCAACAGCCGTTTCACTGGAGGTGGGGAGTACAGGGAAGAGGCCAGAAAGGCAAGTTTCCTACCCAATGTGTAAGATGTCAGCTCTGAAGATATGGGGACACTTCCATATGACCCATCCACAAGGATCTACAACTGATGGATCTACAGTCATCACAACAGATGAGACTCTAGCCCTAATGAAGCCATGAGAATTTGCCAATAACTACAATGGTGCTAAATATTGCACCCGAGGGCTCTGAATTCTTTGCAAATATATTAAGCAAAGGCTGTGTTTACTTTGATTTATAAAAGAATGCAGACTCAAAAGCCCTCTCAGCTACAGGCAGTGTAGTCAGAATTACTGTGTATAGAATCAACATAATGCTCAAGTAACACTGAAGTTGCAGACAGAATCAAGATCAAGATTTTCCTTGGTCTAAATTTTTCTTGCCCTATTTTTACCATGGTAAGTTTTTTGCTCCACAGATTAAAATTAAATCAAAATAATGAAATAATGAAAAGAAATGTGGCAGTTTAGGCTGGGTGCCCCCTGCCACTGCTACATGAGATACACCTCTGGTGTCCTGGGTGCCCACCCAGAGGGGTGGACACAGGAAATGGCGTATTTCTACCCATAAATCCTGCGCCCTATAAGGCCATCTGCAGAGTCATTCTCTTCCTCTTTCTTCCCTCTGCTCCCATGGGAGATGTCCTCTCTTATCGGGTAATGCCGGGGGAGTATCCTCAAGGCCTCTTAGGCCTGTCTAGGCCTAATGCCAGGAGGAGAATGGAGGGGGGGCAGTCTCAGACCTGGCCAGCCTGAGACTTGCCTAGCAGTAGGAGGGGGGGGGAAGGAAGAGCCCTGAGGGGTTGGGTAGACCCTCAGGTGGGAGGAAGGGAGGACTGGGAAGCTTTTGGGAATCCTGTGAGGGGATTCTGTATGCTTTAGGAAGTTCTTTTCCACTATGCTTTGTAGTTTGTAGTTTTTTGTAGCTTCACCAATTCGTTTTTCCATTTAAACTTTCCATCACTCTCCAATCCGTTTGCGTGTGTCATTCTTTTGTCCCTTTCGGGGGCAAGAGACGATCTGTCTGGCCCCAAACCAGCACAAGAAACTAAATCAAAAATTCTGTAGCACAAAAAGCAAACAGAAAGCAAACATTTGCACTGGTACTGTGCAATTTCTGTTAACTTAAAACATCCACTGAGATGTAATATCTCTGAGTACTATGCCTATAAAATGCAGATGTTGAACTCTGATGACATCATTTCTAAGAGAAATATGGGCCTCAGAACACATAAATATATTGGTTGCTATTTGTGGCTTGCTCTCTTTGTATCATCTCCCTTTTCCTAGTAGTGTGACAAAGGGCTTAGCTTCTGCTCATAGCTGTGATGCTGAGGTGAGCAGCAGAGTGACAAAGTTCAATTCATTGTGGGAGCACCAAATTTTACCAAACGCCTTGTGGTTCGTGGTTATTTTATGCTACCATAGTAAGATAGGTGTGAAGCTCTTTCCCCATCACTGCAACATTAAGAAGTGCTTTTTGCTGCATGGACATTCTTGTCTATTAATATATTTGAACACGAGTTTAAACTTTTCTCTAGATAGACACTCTATACATGGCCTCTTATTATCTACAAATTTGTAGGAATTTCATGCACTTGACATCTTTGTCTTTGTGCAAGTTGCTAGGTAGCACTAAGGAGCAAAGGCACAGACAACTCAATCATAGAAGCCTCACCAACACCAAAATGTCTTTAATTTCTCAATAGCTACTGCAAGACTGAGCATTTACTGGGACAATGTATGGCATTCTTCCAGCATACCCCTGACCCCGGCCATTCTGCATGATGCTCTGTTGCTGGGAATAACTGACAGGTTTGGGTCGGGGTTTTTTTTGGTAGATAAGCAGGTTTTGCCATACTTTGCATAGTTACATTCACTTAAGTTTGAAGAGTTATGACCTTTATTGAGCCTTTCAAAAGCACACTAAGGATGTGTCCTCTTACCAACAGCACATGCAAAGTAGCTCAACAGATTATATACTATACCTTGAAGAACATAAAAATGTATTTTTAAAGGTAACTGGAGACTGCAGAACACATAATTCGCAAGAGTAGAACTATATTTCCAGAGACATGTTTTTAATATTATTTCTTATTGCACTCACATCATGCAAAGTTCTCACCATCAGCTGAAACAAGATCCTGCTACAGGTACAGAAATTCTGCACTACACAGAAAAGAAGACATTCTCTTTTTAAATTTATTTTGGGATACATATTGATTTGATCATTAAAAAAAAAAAGAAAAAGAAGAAACCCCCCTCTCCCCCAATTTTCTAAAAATGTAGCCTTTCTTTCGATTCAGTTATTAAGCTGATTTAGTTCAGTATAAAACAAAAGGATAAATGTCAATCTAGGCTGCAAATTTCATCCAAAGGATCAACTTGATGCAAATTTTGGAATGTTGCAGATTGTATGTAATTCCCATACAACACTACCTCATCTTTATAGATGCTATTGATTTATGCTAGAATTTTAAGGCATGCCTGATGTGGACTTAATTTTCCATTGAACTGGAATTGCTGATTGTCCTGGACAGACAAGGCCAAACATGCCCTAAACCAGACAATGGGCTAGTTTCCTGTGAGACCGTAAAACGTGGCTTGTCCAGACTTGTTCTGGGGTCCAGACAACCAAGTGTATGTTGTGACACACCTAAGGATTGTGTGTGTCTCTGGCCATATTTGGACAGACTTGCTTCTATAGGTTAAGGTATCGTGTTTCTATCTTATCTTTCTTTTTCACCACTGGCCATTAATTGTCTTCGGACACTATTAATAGCAGCCAAGTGGTAAGCAATTTGCCTTGTTTACCAAGAAAGCAGCAACAGCCATGCTGCCATTGAAGTTGCAGCTGAAAAGTCTTTCATAGCAGGCAAGCTACACAGCTGCCAAGCCAAGAGCTGGAAGGGACAAGCTGCTCCAAACCCATAAGCCTTGCCATGCAAGCTGGCAAGCAATCCTGAGCACCGGAAAACCCCAAAGCCCCAGCCCATCCGCCAGCCGCATTAGCTGCCTTGCCTGAAACACACAGGGGGATGTGCCCCCAAAGAGAGTTACTGCAGTCCAACCCAAGAGAGAGGAAGAACCTGAGAGTCTGACCTAAGCGCTGGAAGTACCCTCCTATCAATGCTCAGGGGGATGTGCCCTCAGAGAAGCAAAGCTGCAAAGCCCTGGAAGACCTTTTATCAGCACAGCACTCCACATGGTGGAGTGCCATCTTTATTTGTCTACCCATGTGAATTCAAAGGCATCCGGAAAGATGCCGTCCGAAAGCAGCCAGCCGGGAGTAACCCAGCGAATTTGCTACAGAGTCCGGCTTGTGGGAAACTGCAGAGCACGGCGAGTCTCTGTCCAATTTGAATCGTTGCATTGTAAGCCTTGGATTTTTGCTTAAATTGTTTAAATTGTTTGCACATACCTTTGTGTGAAATATGTTACCCACAACTGAATATCAGTACCTGTATATATAGGTTGTAAAAAAGTTTTGGTGGTGTTTTGATATATCTCTGCCTGAAATATTAAATGGAAATATCTATATTTCATAACACTGATAAGACTCCAGTATCTTATTCTTTATGCTGCTGTAGAATCCTTAGGGTTTTGGGTTTTTTTCAGTTCCTTACAATATATAGACACTGATACTGTACTTTTTACCCATCACATTATTTTAGCAGAGAAGTATGTTTTTTAAGTAAAAGTCTGTTCCAGATGAATTTCTGTGCACCTATTAATTTTGGGTTTCCCACCTGCAACTACTGGCACCTTGCTGAAAGCTGAAGCATATGTGGTCTGTGTTTATTTAGGCTAAAAAAAAGAGGAAGCATACAAAAAATCTGATAGAAGCTGCATGCTTTCATCAATCAGTCTATTTTACAGGTTCCATCTGCTCTTAAGTGCTTCCCAGACAACAAACACTGTGTCACTATACTGCATATTTCCATTGCACTATCCCAAACACACTTAAGCTGCTGAGAGATTAATGCTTAGTTCACTTGTGGCATACATTCTTGGGTTCTTATACATGTTCTTATAAGGAAATGGAAGTCACTAAGCACTTAATCACAAGTTGGGGTGGTGTTATTGTATTGACTACAACACACTAACTTTGCTTCAGGAACTGGCTAAGGTATCTTTATATAAGACATTGCAGTTACTAGCACTGCCAAAGACAATGGAAATCAAATAACTTTTGTCAACATCAGTTAAATAAAAGCAAGCAGAAATTTGCCAAAAGCTATCCTTGGGATCTAGGAATGAGCCACCTGAGGAGTGTGCAGAAATGGCCAAAGGATTGTGCTGTTTACTGCAATGCAACTTGTATGGCTTAAGCATGCACATATTTGTTTAAACTCAGTACAAATAGATCTTGATAAAATGTCTTCAAAGACAGGAATAAGAGTAAATGAAGTAAAATACAACTCAGATTGTTAGAGACATCAGCAATACAGTTAATTGTGCATTTACCCAGCTAGGAAAAAGTAGCAGCAAGAGAAACCAATATGAGTATATGAAAATGTGAATATACAGAATAAATATCTGTATTTGTGCCTGGAAGAAAGGTAATATTCCACAGAAAATCCTTTACATCCTTACCTAATGTCAAGCAAGTTCAATTATTTTAGAGCATCCAAGCATCTCATTTAGTCTTATGTTTGATTATAGGGCACAAAACCAGAAGGGATAGCATCTTAGGGTAAATATCAGAGATACTGTAAGTGAATTTTCTTCCACAATGAACCTGGTAAATATTTGTCCAGTTCTGACATTAGAAATAGATTTTATAGAAGAAAACAGTGCATAACTCCCTAAGCAGACTCACACACACACACAGTTATATAACACCACACTATTATTGCCAACACACTGAAGTGTGTGTTGCTGAGACCTTCATGAAACCAGGATCCACAAAACACCACTGATTTCTATAGATCTATGCTGTTTTCATTTATCAGCAAATCTATTTTCACTCTTCCCTTGCTTAACGTAGCACAGTCTGAGTCCCAATTCATGGTGAGTTTTTATTAGTGTCATTGGATGCAGGAAATGCATTGTCCCTCAAAGTGGTTTTCAAAGATCAGGCAGAGTGACACCACTCTTTACCACTGCAAACAGGTTGGGAAAAGTCATATCCTACTGCAATATATGGAGTTGGTTGGTCACTGATGAGCACAGTTTACCGAGAGCTGTATAATCACTGTATTTTCTTGTTCTCCTCAAGATATCAGAGGACATGAGTACTTCCCTGATAAAATGGTGCTCTCAGAGCAAAACAGATGGTTGAAAACATGGAATACTTGATAAAATTTAACACTTTGGTGAAGGTCAGTATTCTTTTATTGGTGTCACAGCTTAATGCTAATGATCTGTTACATGAGAAACATCTTTTTTTTCCTCCTTCTCCCTCTTTTTCTTTACTGGTACAAACAACCTTGCATAATTTGACAGCATCTCTTGATAAATATCCAGAATTGGTAGAGTTCACCTGCACTGCACACGTGCCAGCAATACAACAGACAGGTGAACCAAATACCAATGGGTAGCAATAGATAATGCTTGAGTATGCATTCAGGATATTATCTTACTGTAAATATGTAAACCTGATTTTCATTTCAGAATTCTGAGATGTTGAATTAGTAAAGGTAATATTACCCAACTTGGTTAGACATTTTGAAATCCCCTGGAAAACAGAATGCCTTACTCTGGTGCAGTATAGCTACTGCCATGAGAGCAGGCAACCAACGAGTAGGACATTCACCTTGTCATAAGTTACTTTGTGTGATTTGTTGGTAAGATTTGAGATGTTACATTATGTTTGATAGAACACAGCGTCTGTGTTTCATAACACCTCAAATGGGACAACATACAGCAATTTCCCATTCTTCCCAAGCAATGTCTACAATTTTATTTACATAAAAAGCTGTGGTAAATCTTGCATATTTCCTCTATGACAAGGAAATTAATCTCCTAAATGTTTTTCTTTTTAATATACTGAGGCTTTTGTTTTCTAGCAATGTAGGATCTAATTCAATTTTTCGAAGTCTGCCAAGCATACTATTGCTTGAAAACTTTCCTTTCTTTTTCCTTTTTCTATTTCATCAACAATGAATCAAGTAGAAAGTCCTGGTTTATGATGCTTCTACTTGTTGGCTGTTGCTTTTGCCAGTTTTCAGAAGAATTCTGAAATGCTGGCCAGCCTCAGCAGTACCTTAAACCCTTGGTGTGCATCATTCGACATACCTGAATTAATATGGAAATGTATTCATGATGTGGCTGTAATGAACACACTTCGATTCCAGAACTTTATCTTCACTTCTGGCAGCCCATCAGCCATATCTTCCAAAAGTGCACTGCACAGCTAGAGAAAGATCATTTCCCTCTCAGGAAAATGCTTGAAACTAGCAGTACCTGTTTTCTTTGCCCTCTCTTTTTTTTACCTTTTGTGGTGATAGGGAGGAGTTAAAAGATTTCTTCCTAATTTTGATATTTCTGGGCTCTTTGTAATTTTTCTTTTGCTGCTTATACTTTTCCTTCTCTCCCTTTATTGGTCCTGTGTTGTGTTGCCTTTGTCAGTTTTCCTGTAAGATGACTTTATTAATAAAATACATATTTTTAATTATTAATTAGTAGACTTTTATCATACTTTCTGAAGGTAATTTTTTTCTGATATATTGCTCTCACTTTTGTCAGTTTTCACGGCCCTTTGAGCAACCCATTTTCTATTTCTCAGAGCCTTTTTCTTTTGCAATGCCTGTCTTTCATAGCCCTCCAATATTTGTGATTAGTTACCATCTTTGTTCAGCTCTCTGCCCACAGTAATTTGCTTTTTCTTTCTTCCTTCTTGCTTTCCTCTTGAAAGTCACATTGGTAAGGGTGATTCAGGAATCTGCATCTCCTTTGATGATGAAATGACAAACTAAATCTGAGAAAAAAGGTTCCACTATACTCAAGGGAAGAGAAGGGCATATAGGAGAGGTATAGTGGTAGGGAGAGAAGCACTGAACTGACTGTTTAACTATCGAATTGGATTATCTGGTGCTCTCAGGGTGAGATGCTAGCAGACAATGTTCTGGGTTCTGGCTTAAAGCAGAGAGATATTCTAGTAGGAAACCAGAGTGTAAAGGAAGAAAGAAGAACCTTTGGTGGCAGCCAAGGGAATACATGCAGGAGGGTTTTGCAAATGAACCTAATGTCACAACACACCATTAGCCCTTTCACTCTAAACCGCATAACACAACATTTAGACATTGCAAAGAGAAGGAGAAGATTAGCCATTGACTAAATTTCTGAAGGCCAGGAACTGTAGTATTTATAAAGTAATGAAATGATTTTTTTTTTTTTTGCATAGCAGCCAATATTCTCAGCATTTCCTTGAGTAGCTCCCTATGGTACAATTCAACTGCTAATTACCTGAGGTAGAGTGCTATTATAACATGGCTGTGTCATTTCCGAAACCAAGATTGGGTACTTTAGAACTAGTTCTGATATCTCCAAATGTACTCAGTATTGAAGGACTCCATTTTTGCTTTAATGCAGTTAAAGAAAAAGGACTTATAGATCTTGACCAGGTCAAGAGAAATACAGATTACAGAGATTTGATATGGTGGACAGGAATATGCATGAACCTATTAATTAAGGTAACATTACGCACACGCTTAGTAAAAGCACGACCTGAAAATGAGGATATTTCTGGGGTTTGGGGATATCTGAGTAATTAATTCTTAATGAGATCTTCCCTTTTTAGCTCTTTGACCCAGGAACTGGTAAACTCAAAAGTTGGTGAGTTTGTAGTGTACCAACACACTAGCAAGTAGTCTCTAGGATTTGTTTGTTGCATGGACTCACCTTTTCCTCTCACCTGCATGTTCAGGTTTTTTTGCTTCCCTTCCTGTCAACATCAGTGTGGAAAATTTTGGCTTTACTCAGCATCACCTATTTTGCTGCAGATCCTTTTTGACCTTCATTTTTTATTTCTCTGATGGATGGATCACCTCACTAGGAATTTGGTCATTCATTGTCATGGTTCTTGTTTGACAATACTTCCTTTTTCTGATTCTGCACAATCCTCTCCAAAGCACCCTTTTCCCATCACTCACTCTCCCTGGCCATTCTCATTGATTCACCCTTTAAACAGATTCCACATTCTTAAATTTCTTTGCTCTCCTTATCTTCTTCTCCTTTCCTCTTCCCTCTCCCCTGTGTTTTTCCTTTTCAGTAATTTTCCTACTTTTTCAATAGAAAAAATGATTGCTTTTTCATCTTTTTCAGCATTTCTCTAAGATTGTTTAGACTGTTGCTTGCTTAAATACCATTTTTTTTTTTTTTTTTTGCCACTCTTCGCATCTCCAGTGCTAGGAACTCTTATTGATTTCTTCCCTAGAAGTATTACCATATCTTCCCATTTTGCCTCAACTCTATTTGACAATTTATTCAAACAAATAAATAGTTATTTTCTGACTAAAATCAGACCCTTGCTAATTCTCCTCCCCAGAGAATGCATCGCTCCTTACAACTTCTCTGCTGCTATTTTCTCCATGCCCTCTCTTTTTTTTGCCTCTTTCATCAGAAATAGTATTGTAAGTTTATCTTCCTTTTTAAATAATTCTCCCCCACTTTGTCTCCTTTTTCACCATGCCTCTAAAATAGCTTCTTCAAATCAATGCTCAGTTAATGTCAAAGGAATACAAAATTCCACGTATGCCTCATATCTATTTTTAATGATTAATTGTTCCCTTGATATTATTTCTGAATTCCATCTTAGGCCAGGTTGCAACCTTTGTTTTGAATCTGTATGCCATCAGCTTCCTGCTTTTCTCCTTAGCAAAATTTACACAGCCACTATGAATTCCCAAAAAAATGTTCTTCAAATCACTCCAGCTGAATAACTATGCTGCATTTATTTCTGTAGGTTGGTAGATGAGACCATACGCATTAGCCTAGTACAACCAACAAAACAACATCAACGCAAACAAACAAGCAAAAATAAAAACACAACAAAAAAACCTCAGCACTCCCCCCTGCAAAATAAATTCAAACCGAATCTCTCAGTTCTGGTAAGCATGTAGACTAGGACTGAAACCCTTATTCTAGACAACATCTGATGCCCTGAATGGTCTAACATCTTAATCTGAAAGATCCTACAATGAGAAAAAAATAATTTCCACAGGTGAAGTTATCATTGACAGAGAACACTGATCATTCAAGAAGTATCTTAAAACATCTTGGAAATGCTATGTGCAAGATGAGAAACCAACACTTCTGTCAGAGAAAAACAAAAGCTGGGAAAGTTGGTAAAATTTAGTTTACTAACATCACTAGAAGATCACCATCTGTAAAATCCAGACTGAGACAGTTCTTGGCACAAGTGAAAGGTGAAATTAGAAACTAAAACTTAAACTAGAAGCTAAGGCTGAAGCTAGTAAGCACTGGTAAAGAAATACAGAGCTATTGGATGAACACTGTCAGAAAAAATATTGTGGCAATGAGGCTATTTAAGATAGTCTTAGCCGACAGAAGAAGCATGGTACTGTAAATTAACACTGATGTTGCCCAACTTCTGCTCATATGTGATAGAGTACCTTGGACAACAAAGAAACATGAAAGTTATGCCTGCAAAACAGCTGGCATGACTAAATAAGTGAGGAATTTTACCCATATGCAAAATATGTGTAAATGAGGAAAGGTAGATAGATGGTGGAGCATTTATGGAAGTGTGCGTTTACAGAAGTCCTTGAGGATTACACAGCTCAGTATCACTTTTGAGTGTAACACATGATTGTAATGGAAGGCAACAAGAAAAACAACTAGGAAAGAACCAAAGAATCAAAGGCTCTGGTGCTATCCAGATGTATGTAGCAAGCGAGTAGCAAAGCAGAAAATCCATTTCCATGTGGGAAATGGATTGATCAGCACACAGATAATTTAGGCACCAGACTTCAGACATAAACCAATTTTTTTTTTCTGAAGGGGAGGAAGTAGGGAGTAATGAAAGATAGGAGTGTGCTGCTGAAGTGCTTTAAGAGATTTTTAAAGAAAACAGGGCAGGGACAAACATGCTCCCTGTTTATCTATAAAATAGGTACTGAAGCCAGAAATTGTGCAAATACTGCTGCAAACATCTGTCTTTTGGAAGAATTACTTACAATTAACCAGAGACAATAGACTCTCCAATTTATACCATGTTTTCCTACCCAGAGGACCAGCAAAAAAGAACCAACTAGAGTTTAGAGTTTTCATGGTATTGTGATGTGTACTTTCTCCAGAACACAAACCACTTTTAGGTTTCTGATAAAAATTAAAATTATACAACAAAAAAAAATTACTGTGAAGCTTGTGTTAGCTCATATAAATGACACGTGAGATCAAGTGTGGAATAAAGTAAGAACAATTATCACACGTTTACAAATGTTCATATATATCCTATTTTATTATTTTTAAAAATAGAATATAATATGGCAGTATACAGAGTGCTACGAGACATGTGTTTAAGTGAGGAATGTTTTTGGTAGGCTACAAATGTAACACCAACAATGTCTTAAGAGGATTTATAATTGCTTCGTGAGTTGTGGTGATCTGTAAAGAAGGCCTGGTCACTGATCTATGCTAATAGTGTCAGCTAATTTCGTATAACTCACTAAACACAAGCAGTGAAGACTGATCTGCTATCAGTAACCTGGGAGGAAAGTGGAGAGGTGATTTTATTTTCCGTTGTTTCTACCTGTTTTAGCAGTTTTTCACTATCAAGGTCTCATCCCTGTTGTGATTTCCTTCCATTGAAGGTGCACCAAGGCTGCTTAGTGCTCTTCACTTGGTTTATAGTAACAGCTCACTGAGGTTCCAATGAGCTGTGATGTCCCCAGCCTTGCACATTTCCACAGACACAATCTACTCTTCTAGCAAATGTGTCTCCTTCTTCTTTTCACAAATGTCTGATATTTACTTGGGACTACTATCTTACCATCCATGGAACCACTCATGAATCACAAATAATTTCCGTTATCTTAAATCACATATTTTTGTTTAGACAACAGAAAGACAACCCAGCTATCCAGATTTTCCCACAAGCTGTATTTGTTTTTAAAATCCCTTACACTTCTTTGGTAAGATTTTTTTTTTCCTCTTCTCTCCATACATTTTGCTAACAACGTTGGAAACAAATGCCTTTAGCCATTTTCTAAAACTCCAGAAAAGTGAGTAGTGTGGATTTTATTCTTTCTGTTCATTGTTTCACTCTTCCTTTGAGTTGCTTTCTCCACCTTCACATATTTGTCTCCCTCTCATGTGATCCCTGAGCTAAGATTTATGTTTACTACTGATGTTTTATGATTAGGACACTGAACTTTGGTCACTGAATTACTGCTATCTGTAGGTTCAGAAATCTGCCAGCCCAGGGGACCTCGCACAACCAGAGTGCCGACTGGCGGTGAATCTAACTTTAACCCTTAAGCGCTAGCATCTCCCAGTGGTCCTAGTTATCACTGCAGTTCACTCTGGAGTTTTCTAGGTCCTCTTTCAATGTAAATTCAAGTGTCTCAGAACTAGCCAGTAGTCAGGAAGCTGCTGAACTCAGTAAAGAACCATATATGTTTGATCATAGGTAAAGATGAACAATTTTAATTCATTTCCAGTCATTGCATACGCTATGTGTGCATTGCAAAAGACATAGCTGTAGTGGAAGGAGGTTTTTGTAAAACACATTTAAAGCAGGGGACAAATCAAACTCTTTAATGGAGAGCCTTTTCAAAGAGGAGAAAATAGCATCAGAATCTCTTCCAGGAATGTTAGGTTCTGCAGCTATTTTTAGCTTTCTTACAAGATCATGACTCATGCAAAAGACACTATGGCAACCATCAACTTTGAATTCCCCTCTTGATTGAAGTTCACATACTTAGAAACTACATAGTCCAACATATCTATTGAATTAGAATTCTAAATTGTGGCAGTTTTAGGCTATGCCTTTAAAATTTTTTCACAAATCTTAACCAGAAAGTAGTAGAATGTAAATAAATCACTACTGGGTGTAAAAAGGAAAATAATGATAATTCTCAACAATCCCAAGGGACTTAAATTAGTTGTACCAAAACAATCTCTCTCTTCTCGCTTCCTTGGGCTGGGAGACACTAACTTTGTGCTTCTGCTGGCTTCTGCCTGACCTTGGCTACTTTGTTTTGGCTAAGCTGTCTCTTGTCCCTTTTTGTACAGGGGTAAGGGGAGGGGGGGGGCAGGGAGGGAGAAGGTATTAGCTTTTCCTGGACTTTGGCCAGAGGGATCCTTGTGCTGTTCAGCCCAAGTTCTGGGCTCCTCAAATTAAGAAGGATATTGAGACACTTGAACATGTCCAGAGTCAGGCAATGAGGTTGGTGAGAGGTCTCGAGCACAAGCTCTGTGAGGAGAGGCTGAGGAAGCTGGGACTGTTTAGCCTGGAGAAGAGGAGGCTCAGGCATGACTTCGTTGCTCTCTACAACTACCTGAAGGGAGGTTGTAGACAGGTGGGGGTTGGTCTCTTCGGCAACCAGCAACAGAACAAGAGGACACAGTCTCAAGCTGCACCAGGGGAAATTTAGGCTCTAGGTGAGGAGAAAGTTCTTCACAGAAAAAGTGATCTGCCATTGGAATGTGCTGCCCAGGGAGGTAGTGGAGTCACCATCCCTGGAGGTGTTCAAAAAAGGATTGGACGTGGCACTTGAAGCCATGGTTTAGTTAGTCATGAGGTGCTGGGTGATAGGTTGGATTTGATGGTCTCTGAGGTCTTTTCCAAACTTGTTGATTCTGTGATTCTATGATTAATTGTAAATACCTGTAAATATTGTAAATATTCTATATTTGTACATATTCGTTGCATTTCACTGTAGACTGTAGTTTTGCTTGTAAATACAGCTTCCATTTGCTTCCAACTGAGCTGGTTTGGCAAATTTAATGTTGGGGGAGAATTTTGAACCCACCACATAAATCAAAAATTCTTGGCTGTCATTTCATTCACACAATGAAAATTCAACCATGTTCTCAGAAAATAGTCCACAAGAAGCACACCTCTGTCACTGTTCTTAGACATAGCCCTATGCAAATCAAACCAAAATGGAATTGACTATTTTCCCTGTTCCCCAAAAGACCTCACTCACTGAGGAAAACTGTAGTAATGGCATACTGCAAAATGTCATCTGAAGGGGCACAGAACAGAAGGAGTGAGAAGAGCTGACAAATGATGCGTATCTAGCACAAATATGGGATACTCACACCTACTTAGCTCCCTCCCACCCCAGCAGCAGAACAGCCACATCAGCACAAGCCTTGTATTGGTGCTGACTCAGCAGAGGGAGGATGGAGAGGGAAGGATGTACAAGGCTGCTGAAGGAAGAGACAGAACTGTGCCTCTGCACAACACCCCTGTACAGGATGAAAAGAAGGAATTTCTTCTTGTTAATGTTGGAACCCTCTGGTAAGTCCTAACACTGTAGCATTGGAAATGAAGGGTTATTAATTAAAACAGCCCATCTGAAAATCAGGGGGACTTTGATGTTCTCTTTAAGTTCTGCAGGACATTATGAGCAGTGCAGAACAGAAACGGATGAAGATGTTTGTACTCTCATTGGAAACTCAACAGACCTGATTCCGCAGAAGCCCAGCCAGCCAGTTCCTTCTTGATTCATAAATCCAGCAGGCCTGTGGTGTCACTTGGCTACTTTTTTCTTTTCTTCCTATTATTCTCTTATTGCAATAACTGAGGGTATCTAACAGTTTTATAACATGCATCTGTCCAGTCTTTATTTTCAGTGTAAACACTGAATACTTAACACAAGGGGAAAAAAAAAACAAAAAACACCCCAAACTCAATCTCCAAAATGTGTATGCCTTCTCCTCAATTTAAAGGCTAAATACTGGAGTCTTTCCTCAGAGGTAACTTAAGGGAAGTCTGATTTACTCAGTATCTCTGTATCTAACCCTCCAAGAGCTGCAGTCAGTTCAGCGTGAATGTGTTGAGACATGGCAAAACCATGTAACACCTCTTGCTGATACTCTGTTACTCTGTGGTTAAGGTTCGTGAGGATTTTTGAAAAGAAGTTTATCTTTGCAAGCTGCTGAGTGCTGACTACTATGTGGGACAATTTTCACTGAGGCAAATATCTGAACTTTTGTCAAGGTATTTGGACAGACAGATTACTACTGTGACATTTATAGGAAAAGCTATGTAGGTACATTTGGTTTAGGCTATTCAAGTGAAAGTACGTGTCACAGGTTTTAACAAACAATGGACAGCACTAAAGGAGAAGGCAGCTTTTCATACCCACCTTCTCTTCCCTTCCTTTGGAAGTTCTAAAAGTATCTGAGAGGTTCCTCACAGGTTATTGTAATTGCTTAAGACGTGGATGTTGGTATTTAGTATGACAAATCAGTTTAACCATCTGTCTCTGACAGTCACATAAAGCGGATGATTCTGAAAAAGTCAGCAACCATCATAATGAAAACATACATTACAATACAATGTGTCACACAGCACTGAAATGTAATACACCTAATAAAGAAATGGAAAGTGCAAAATAAACACATTAGATGAAATTAAAAATTTTTTGGACCAAATCTCAGGAGCCTTTAAAGTTGCAACAATAATTTCCTATTTATATGGACTGCTCGAATTCTTAGTTGATTCCCTGTGGAGAGCTCTATGAATACTTTTTCCAGGGGTGGGGAAAGAAAAATAGATAGCTATAATGGAACTGCAGGAGCAGCCAAGCAGCAGATTGATTCAACAGGAGAAACTCAATGCATCCCAGAAGATTTCCCAGGATTTGCTCTCCTGCTGCTCAGGCCACAATTTGTTGTAATGAAAAACTGAGGATTTTGTTTCAGGTGTGTCAAAGCTTGTAGTAATGAGTTGAAAGTATAAGGAAAGCACAGCATCTGAAAATCTCTCTTAAATAATGCTTCTGTATGAGGAGAGAAAAAAAGACAAGCTCTTCAAGGTGCAAAAAGGTCAAACATTTCATGCCAATAGCATTCTTTAAGAGATGCTAAGTGAGTGAACAGCCAAAACCTTTCCTCCATCTCCAAACACTTTCGTAAGTACAACAGAGAAAGCTTTATTAATTATCTGGTAAAATTATGTTTGGCCTCACTGTCATCTCTGCTGCTGGAAATGTCTGTAGAAAAATCCTCCCTTTTCATTTCTGAAGAACTAAGTTAACAAGTTATAAAATAAAAAAAACAGGTGAGGGGTTTTTGGTTTGCTTGGGGTTTTTTATTTTAAAAGGGAACATTTACACAGGTAGACTACTCTCTTTATTTGGAGCATTCCATATGGCAAAAGGCTGTCAGGAAGCATGTACTGCTGTAGTACTACATAAGCCATGTTTCAAAGGTTAAGTAGAACATGCATGACACAAAATTCACCCAGAAGGAATCTGGAGGGACTCATGTCCTCCTTTATGAGAAGTAACAGTCATTATGAACACCAAGCTTCTCCATACCTTTGATGTAGCACAAACTATGCAGATGTCTTGGTAATTACTTTATATGGAAAGCCCTGAAATGCTGTGCTCTTTCTCAAATAAACCCCAGAGTTTTATTCAGATGAAATTTTATGCCAGGTGAAACTTCCTCAGGCAAAATGCTGACTGTTGATGGCATTCTGGTTTGATTAGGGAAGACATGCAAAATTTGAGATGTTCATGTTCACAGTGGCATATATTGCTCAGCACTAGCATACCCCTCACACTTCTCAACAACACGCTGGGTACCAAAACACCACATGGTGTAGAAGAACCAACAGAGAATAAATGGATGCTCTAAAAAAGCCCTCACCAAGAATGAATGTTCCTTTATGAAGCACATTACACCTGGGCATTCAACATAAGGCTTACAATTAGTTACAAACAACGCAAATATCCAGAACTCAGGGGTTTGAGTCTTAGAGCTTTCAGAACACACATCAAAGCATGAAGCACTTGCTCTTTCTTCACTAGATGACCAACTGCAGGCTCTGATCATGTTTTAAGACCCACCACATGAAGCATGATCTCCTAGAGCACCTCTCCATATTGAAAAAGGCCATCAGACTCAGAGACTCTCCCAGCACATGGCATAGGAGTACTGACCACGAGAGAAGAACAGCAAGTGCTTCACCACCTCAGCCCCTTCCCAAACGAGGAACTGGGTGTTTTTTCATTTCCAGTTGATACTGCACTCTGCAAGACTGTCTTTTATTCTTCCTGTAAGCTTTATGTATAGAGTATACAGTGAACATACATTATTTCAGACAGCCACCTGTCCTCAAGCTTGACCTAGTTCATCATAAAATGCTAATACCCTCACAGCAATGGAGTCTGAAGCAGAAAATCACCTTTTGATCAGGGGTGGGGCAGCATCTGAACGCATGAAACAGTGAGGAGCTAATAACCAGCTATTATTGTAGTTCCTATTACCATTTTATTTGCTTTCAGGCTGTCTGTGGAATCAGAATGGGAGTTTTACCTCATCTATTAGCCTGGAAAGCAAGGCAAGACATATAGCAAGAGATAAAACCAATATAAATAATCTACACAAAACACAGCCTTTGTTTTTAATGAAACAGCCCCATATACCCCCACCTTTGGAAACAGTTCAACCAATCACATCTCTTACCTGTATGGTTCCAGAGTCTTGCTGCCATAATACAAAGCCTCTTCCCAGGATTCAAGGTTAATACAGGCATCCATGGCATAGTCAAGCATTTTCAGCTGATAAATATTTGTGTCTGGAAGACGACCCATATTGCTGCTCAAAAAATTCTGGCATCTTGTCAGAACCTGCTCCCACTCTGTTGTTAGCCTTAGTTAAAGAAATGTCTTTAATCAAACAAAAATACAATTTCTAAATGTGGTTAGCAAGGAGTAAGAGCTACAGGTCACTAAGATAGAAAAGCTGCCATAGTTCCAGCCTCTGTTTTAAATCTTGAAAACATATTTAACACAGAAGTGCTAGCTTAGGAAACTATACTACACTTAGGTAACTATACTATACTTAGGTAACTATATGTTTACATTTAGCAAACCAATTTTTATAGGAGGCAGTATTTCAACAATAAATGGGTAAAAGATGACAACCTGAAAGTGTATTTTAATACATAACAAACTAAAATTCAAATACTCTTTATTTAGCTGCTGAAACTATTATCAAGATATTTCTCCAAATAATGATATATATTTCCAAGATGCCCAGGATTTGGTTTAGAATTCTCCAGAAATGTCAACCTTTTATTGCAATTAATTAATTTTCTTTCTCCTTGAAAAACTTGTTGAGACAATTGTTTTTTTTTCACTTGCTGCATGCTTCGTGGTAAATCAAACATACAAATCAACCAACCAACCCGAACCATCCAACCAATCAACCAACCAACCAAAACAAAAAAACAAACAGGATGAAGCATCACAGTTCTGACGTTTGACTGTAGTTCAGGATTAAGGATCTTGGCAGCAAAAGTTTTTACCTCTAATGGTACTAGAAGATTTTTGTGTGTTTACAGGAGAGGAAAAGTAAACTGGGGCTTGTATTACAGTATCACAGTATATCAGAGGTTAGAAGGGACCTCAAGAGATCATCAGGTCCAACCCCCCTGCCAGAGCAGGATCACTTAGGGTAGTCTGCACAGGAATGCATCCAGGTAGGTTTTGAGTCTCCAGAGAAGGAGACTCCACAACTCCCCTAGGCAGCCTGTTCCAGTGCTCTGTCACCCTCAGTGTAAGGAAGTTTCTCCTCATGTTGAGGTGAAATCTTCTAGGTTCAAGTTTGAAGCCATTGTTCCCTGTCTTATCACTGTGAACCACTGAAAAGAGCCTGGCCCCCTCCTCCTGACACCCACCCCTCAGATATTTACAGACACTGATCAGATCCCTCTCAGACTTCTCTTCTTAAGTCTAAATAGCCCCAGGGATCTCAGTCTCTCTCCATAGGGGAGATGCTCAAGTCCCCTAATCATCCTCATGGCTCTCCATTGGATTCTCTCCAGCAGATCTCTGTCTCTCTTGAACTGGGGAGCCCAAAACTGGACACAGGATTCCAGGTGTGGTCTCACCAGGGCAGAGTAGAGAGGTAGAAGAACTTCCCTAGACCTGCTGGACACACCCTTCCCGATGCATCCCAGCTGGGATCCCATTGGCTCTCTTGGCCACAAGAGCACATTATTGTTCCATGGAGAACTTGCTGTTCACCAGCACTCCAAGGTCTTTCTCTGTGGAGCTGCTTTCCAGAAGGGCAGTTCCTAACCTGTACTGGTGCCTGTTGTTATTTCTCCCCAGATGTAGGACCTTGCACTTGTCCTTATTAAACTTCATGAGGTTTGCCTGTGCCTAGCTCTCCAGCCTGTCCAGGTCACGTTGTATTCAATTTGGTTTGACAATCTTTACCACAAATCACTAATTCTATACTGTTTTGACATCTCTGTGGACCAGATTCTTCTCCCTCTGACCACACCTAGGATGAATGCCAATAATCACAGATTTTAAATCAGTACTGACCTCTAGAACTTTATGAGAATCCAGGATGCAAGCAGTCTAAACACTGAAAAGGATATATGCAGCAGTAAGAACAACTCAAATTAAAAGACAATAATAAATTAGACTTATAGTGAGAGAACTGATAAAATTGTTTGCATACAGTCCTTTCCATACAATCAACCCAAGGAAGCTCACCAGCCATCTTCACTGAAAACACTATTCACCCCAATCCAGCAATGGATTTAAGTGTACAGTGATAAACCTGTGATTAAATAATCCCTCCTTTCTGAACATGGGAATATTTACATACTTAAATTTAAGAATGAGACCACTATATGTCTGGGCCATGATTTATAGCATGAACATTACGAGGCTAAACTAATTATTTGTGAATTGCTCTCCTGCCCTTGGATTTAAAGAACCATATGAGGGAAAGAATGTGTTATTATTAAATTGTACCTTAACCTTTATATCTCTAGCAAATGTCCATCTATTCTTCACAACTGATCATAGACAGACAAACAGAAGAATGAGAGATATTATTTCCACTTGATACAATTTTTGTAGAAAGTACAAAGAGTTGGCATTATTGAAAGATAACCATTTTAGCTCATGCACAGTATTGGCCTGCCTTTGCTTCTCATTACACTGCTTTGTTTGCTCACAAGCATCTAATAGCAGGAGTGCTCTTGTGACCAAACCACCAGGTATGTAAGCTGCAAACTAGAAAGCCTACTATCAGCTACAACAGGACAAGAGAGAAGCTGGTTGTCCTGTATCTGCCTGAGCAGAATGGCAGCCCTCAGGCATCTCTGCTAATGTTGTGTAGTCTGGGATGCAGAGGAATCATTTTCTGCACAGTAATCCCCTTGCACTGGGTTTTAGCATCTCAGTTTGTATGCTTAAACTGGAATTTGGGTCCAAGACAGCTTACTTGTAACATACATACATACATATTATTTCATGTTCTCTAACTAGATTTAGCATTACAACTAATCTGTGATAATCACTAACTCAAACTTTGGAAGTCACTAACATTCTCAACTGTAGAAATAGTTGGTTTAATTTGCTAAAAATTTTACATTTGCAGAAACCAATCACTGCCTCAGTCAGCAAGGAAGGTCTACTATTCCTTTTTGCCAAGTGGACAAACTCCAGTTTCCCTTTTCAGGTACTGCACTTGCCACTGCATGCTAATTAGCACTAGTACTGTGGTGCAAAGGTAGGAAAGATGATACATTTCAAGTAGTCCATGTCTGAGAATGGAAGCTGATCAGACAAAACCTGATACGTTTTACTAAAAGGTGTTTCATTTTTTTTAATGTCAGTTAAATCAGCAATCTTAATTAAAGACCCTAGGAAAGTACAGTAGGCACAATTTATCCTGCAATTAAATGTAAGACCATTAAATAGGTTCAGGACTCTGGCTTCATACTTTTTGTACAAAATTTATTGCAACTACGTGTTACAGATCTATAAATTATCTCTCAGGATAAACCATAGGCATCGATGTATAACCGAATGCCTGGAGATCTATTTCAGAATTGTCTGTGTCAATCCAGTGACCACAGAGGAATTTAAGACAGACTAGAAACAATATGAAAATTGAAGTAGGATGAGTTTTCCTGTTCTGCTAATAAACAAATCTCTCCATATTAGAAACAAATTGTCTTTTGTTTTTGGTGGTGATTTATTTGTTTGTTTTTATTTGTGTTTTTGTTTTGAGTTTTGTTTGGGTTTTCTGGTTTTGGTTGGTTGGTTGGTTGGTTGGTGTTTTTTATTAAAACAAAAATTGTGATCACTTGATTCCAGCCTGGAATATCCCTATGCAAACTTGGGGTTTATGCTGCTGAAAGGAGCACTGGAAAATTTAATTACCTCTAGCTCCAGAGAAAGTCCATGTTTCTGGAAATTGTAAGGCTACAGCAGGACAAATTCACAGTCAGTAAAATTCCACTGCATAAACTAATATGAGAGAAGAATCAATATAATCATCTAGCAAAAATTCCTACCTTTGTTTTCCTCATCTTTTCTTGGTCGTTGCAGTTCAATAATTTTTTTAATTGGGCTGAGTATCTACATGATGGCCATTAGGCTTCAGTTCTATTTATTAGTGCAAATCAATTTGCTTAATTAACAATTATTTTTATCTATTAATATTCTAACTTATTACAATGAATCTATTTTTTGCAGTGCACCTGATTGTGATTATGCCATTCCCATTGTTATTGCTATGCAAAGAATGAGAATCTGGGAGTGCTCACAATGGGAGCAATGGGACAAATAATTTAACAGTGTTTCAGATTAAGCTTTATTTCATTTAGAAATGGATTTATATGAAGCTGTGGGTTGTGCTGGCAGAAGTCTAAACATGAGCCAAAATATTCCTTCACATTCTAGGTGCCTACTATCCCTGCTATGAAGCAGTTCCAGTCCAAGTAATCAGAACTTCTATTATTACTAATACAGTTAAGAATAATACATGGTTTAAACAAAATCTATTAAAAATATCCTTTAAAGCAACATAAAAATGTAAACCTTTAGGAAATAAATCTCAAAAGACAAATTGCATACTAAGGCACTCTCTGGATTGTTTTCACAACTGAATGACAGACTGTAGCCTGTCACTAAAAGGATACCTTCTTTTGATTTTGGATATCTCATTTCATTTAGAGCATCTTTGACTTCTTTCCAGGCATGCTCTTCACCAGCTAATTTCTCAGCATCCTGGTTAATGGAAACAAAAGCATTTGATAAGTAAAATAGCAAACTGAGAATATGGAGTAATGATGAAAAGCAGGAAAAAAAGATTACACAGATAAAAGCTATTTGTGGGGATTGTATCATGATTTTTTGTAAATGCATTAAAAAATAATTTCACCTGGCATTCATACTCACCCTGTGTTTGTAAGTAAAGGAGATGATATCAAGAAGAATGAATGTGAATTTGGAAATGCTAAATACCCAGGCATTAGGTTTGCAACAAGAACTATAATCAACCAGAAAAGGTAAGTAATAGCATGTGATTTTTTCTAGCAAAATGCATTGAGCAGATCAAATTCCCTCAAAGACCTTCTACCCAATATTCACAGATTCTCAACCACGTTGTAGAAATGATTTAGCAAATAATTTTGATTAACCATGTAATGATTACAATTTTGAGCATGAGCTTAGAGGAAAATCTACTATTTAGAAAAAGCTGAACTTTGGTCTTCTTGTTTTCTTTTATAATTCATTGATATTTCTTACCTATTCTATCAGATTTTATAAACAGCTATATTTTCCTTTTGCTTTGTCATAAAGAAGGCAAAAATTATTAACCACACCTTAGGCAAACCACATGAAACAAATTTACTAAAGCATCTACAGATACAGGTAAACACCTTGAGTGATTTCCAAAAGAATTTAGATATTCAATTTCCATTTAAACACCTTTAAAAACCTTGCCTTTAAGACACTGCAGTTCATTCTCTCTCTTATAAAAGGCCCTGTTACTTGTGAAAGAGTTTCATAACTCCAAATTCTTGGAGGAATATTTTGTATACAATTAAAAATAAAAAAAAAAATTAAAAATCAGCCTCCAGCAGGGTCAGAGGCCTGAAGATGAACAGAGAAGGTGTTTGAAAATCCAACCAAGCACTTAGTAACCAACATGATCACCAGGCATCACAGGATTACCTCTGTTAAAAACTCTGTAAGATGTATCCATTTAGAACTGCATGATTTTCTTATTCCACTGCACCTTATTTAAGTTAAATTCAGAGCACAAAATGTCTGCAATGTGAATCAGCACTCCCTTTCACATTTAATTTGCAAATTTCATCTCTCCATCTGCCCCATGAAACAGCAGACCTCTGTATATTCCCAGGATGATTAAATCAAGATGAAATCGTTCTGTGGTCAAAAGAGATCGCCTGGAAATCATTTTGTACATTGCCACCAGAAGGCATAAGGTTTGAACAAATGAACTTTTCTTATCAGTACAGTAAGTGGGCATAGCCAGCCCTCTTACAGCTTTGTGATAGATTTAGAGTGAATCTGTTAGCTTCAACATAACCTCCACCAGTTTTCATGGGACTACATCAATTTGTGAACTCAGCCTGTGATCCCTTAACAATCTGTCTCTAAAATGTCTTCGTAGATCAAACACTGCTCACTGATAGATGTAAAAATTAAATCTGTTCTGTAAGATACTAGTAATATCTGTGAAATCTTAGGTCTAAGGAGCTACTGAAAAAGAAAAATTCTTTTAAGCTGTCTTTTCCCAGTAGCCCAACTATAATTCCCAGCATTTCTGTAACAGACTATAAGCCTTACAACTAAAACCTCAAAAACATGGGGATTGGGACAGATCTGTAAGTGAAAAAACCCCAAACAACAATACACCAAGTTACAGGCCAATGACTCATGTATCATTAGGGCTCTCTTCACACACAGTGGGATTGATGGATAAATCTGGTTAAAATGTTCATTGACACAGGATTAATATTTCTCTTTCTTGTGCAGTCTTTTGAGTTGCTTTCCACTGTCTTCTAGCATTTTGTTAACACCACAAAGCAGTACAAGGTTGGGAGTTCCTCTAACCTTTACACTAGTGCATAGGTTTAAGTCAACACAGGCTTCATATCCAGGTAGAGAATAGGGAGTGTCTCTTGGATCAATAATCTCCCAGCCCTCTCTGGGCTTTATCACTTTTGGAAAAAAGAATTTAGGATGGAGGGAGTTGGGCAGTTCCCAGCTCTGGTAAGGATTGAAGTCACAGGTTTCAATGAGATGTTTTCTGTGTTCTCAAGATGAGGTATTTAAGGGATTGGTTGATGTAAGAACAAGCAAAGACCTGGCTAGTTGGGCCTTTCACATCTCTACTGTTCTTTATCAGATTTACATACACTGAAGAAGTCCTGTCCTTTCCTAAACACTCCAGTTCAAGACATGAAGGCTGCTTCTAAATAGGCAGCTAAGCAGTGGCTGCAAAACAACCAGGGGAGTTTGTCACTGAGAACACTTCTGCCTTCCAACCCAATAAGCTTTTTCCAAGTAAGTTGTTTCCCTCCCTTAGACAATACCTTGAAAGTCATGGCCATGTGATACGACTAAGCCATCTGAAAATACAAAGGTGCCTTGAAGTTGGAATTATGGAAATTATTGAGGTGATTAATAGTTACACTGAACTGTTTAATTTAATCTAAGAGCATGGCAGTAACAGCTAAGGGATATTTAGCTTTCCACAAAGTAGCACCCATTCAAATCATCTCTTTTCAGAACACGTTCCCAGTCAAACTTCCAGGTGTGCAGAACTGCCAACAAAAAAGGAAGACAGACTTTTTCCATCTGTAGGAAAGGAGAAATCTAGCTGAAGAAAAGGAACAAGCTTCTGGAAAATAGAAAAAGGAAAAGTCACCAGCTTGTGCATAACTGTTTTCTGTATTTTTAACACCAAACATAAGAATTGTTCTTTATAACAACAAAACATTTGTGTAAAAATAATTAGACTAGGTAATCTAGTCACAAAAATGCAAAATAACCTTATGGCAGCTGTGGTGGGTTTTGAAATTACCCCCAACATGAATTTGGAGAATTACGAACCCCCACACCTTATACAGTCTAAACAGAAGATAGTTCAGCTTGCATGCAAGGTCAGAGAGATAAGGGAGCAAGCCATGCAGGTCACAAAAAGCAAAGAAGCAAAAAGAGAAAGAATAGTTTGTGCAACTGCTTTTTATCCACATTAGCAAGCAAAAGGAATGACAAATACCTGTCTATGTTATTGTTCTGTGTCCAATGATAATTTATCTACCTTTTACTCAAAAATGTCCAGAAAGTTCCTATTCTTGTTTTTGCAGTTAGGACCTACGAAAAAGTTCTACCTACAAATCATAACAGCAGCTGAAACTGGCATGCTTTACAATTTAGCTTTTTGCACACACAGGTGCACTGGAAAAAACTGAGAGTAGAAGTGCTGAAGGCTCATGGGGATAATAGGAAAGAGCTGTAACACATGCTGGTGAGAACACAACCTCACAGAATCACAGAATGTAGAGGTTGGAAGGGACCAACCCCCTGCCAAAAGCAGGATCAGCTAGGTTAGTCCACACAGGAATGCATCCAAGTGGGTTTTGAAAGTCTCCAGAGAAGGAGACTCCACAACCTCTCTGGGCAGCCTGTTCCAGTGTTCCATCACCCTCACTGTAAGGAGGTTCATATTGAGGTGAAACCTTCTATGTTCAAGGATGGTATCCATTGTTTCTTGTCTTACTATTGTGTACCACCAAAAAGAGATTGGCCCCCTCCACTTGACACCCACCTCTCAGTTATTTATAGACATTGAGCAGGTCCCCTCTTCTCAAGACTAAACTGCCCCAGGTCTCTCAGTCTCTCACTGTAGGGGAGATGCTCAAGTCCCATAATCATCCTCGTGGCTCTCTGTTGGACTCTCTCTAGCAGATCCCAGTCTCTCTTCAATAGGGGAGCTCAAAATTGGACACAGTATTACAGGTGTGGTTTCACCAGGGCAGAGTAGAGGGGGAGAAGAACCTCCCTAAACCTGCTGGACACACTTTTCTTGATGCACCCCAGGATCCCATTGGCTTTCTTGGCCACAAGGGCACATTGCTGTCCTATGGAGAACTTGCTGTCCACCAGCACTCCAAGGTCTTTCTCAATAGAGCTGCTTTCCAGCAGGGTAACCTCTAACCTGTACTGGTGCCTGCTGTTATTCCTCCCCAGATGCAGGCACCTGCACTTGTCCTTATTGAACCTCATGAGGTTTGCCTGCACCCAGCTCTCCAGCCTGTCCAGATCTTGTTGGATGGCAGCATAGCCTGACAGGGTGTCAGCCATCCTCCTCCCCACCCCCTTCCAAAGTTTTTTATCATTGGTGAACTTGCTGAGGGTACACTCAATCCCCTCAGTACTCTTAATAGCACAGGTATAATCTGTTGGATGCAGGAGCTTCACTGGCTGTTCTAGCCAAACTCAGAATCTAGGGTGCAAGGACAGATCCTGTGACTTATTTTGAGCACTTATTCTAGATGGAAGGTGGTTCCAGTGTCTCCTTTCTACTTACTCCAAGCATGTGTAGGGGAAAGTTGTTCATTTAAAGGTGAGTTAAGATGCAACAGCAACATTTCAATTCCATCTCTTCCTTTTTCCAACACCATGGGAGGTGCTGCTAAAGCTTTCTTGATAATATTGAAGCTTTCAGAAATCTCCAGGGACCACCTATCCCTGAATGCTTAGATCTGTGCTTCTGATCCTTCAGGTAGAACACCTTCCAGTTAGAGTTGGTTCTAGTGAAACAAGCTATAAGCTAAGGTCTTCACTCCTGACACCTCTCAAGGGAAGGACACTGCATACTTTCATGTCTTTTTGAGTTTAGATTTAGGGTACATAAAACATGAGGGCTGTGGTTTATAGAGGACTACAGCTTCAGCTGAAGATGTCACTCACCTTCACTAGTTCCTCTAATCTTCAGGAAAGCAAAAGGCATACTAAATAAGCTTACTCCTGAAAAGTTTGACAAGGTACACCTTGAGCTCCTCAATGTGGGTGTAGAATCTAGGCTTATCCTAAAAGGGGTCATACTGCTGATCACAGACCAAGCCCTTGAAGAGCCTAAGGGCTCTGACAGTATAACTCACTGTTGGCTCAGCTGTGTCTGTGATGGCCCATCAGCAGAGTCATGCAGGACAGAAGCAAAGTACAACATTGAGACGCTTCCTAATATCTACTTTAAGAACTACAAGTAGCAAAATGATCAGTACACAGAGCCCTGTAGTGGTTCAAGATTTACATCTGATTTATGAAGTTACACAAGCTCCACTGCCCTGTCCTATGAAAAATAATGCCAGCTCCACGAATGCCAGTTCACCCATCTTTTACAACCCAAAAAGTGGAACTGTCAGAAGAGAGGACCTTGTATTTGCAGTCATATGGCCCTGAAGAGAGTGGATGTGACACATGGTAATTCCAAAGCTACTCTGTCTGCAGACAAAAACATCATTGTATTCCCGCTGAGGCTACTGTGAGGGTGTGAACCTGGCTTTAGAATAAATTGAATGAGCACTTGTTATTTTTGAGTTCTGAAAGTAAAATAAAGACATATGCAGTTGGATGCCACATTGCAACTGTGCAGTACCTAGCTCAGTGTTAGACAGGTTGCATTACATTATATAATCAATACCAGCTCTTCATGGATTACTGACTCTGGCATCTGGAAATGCGTAAGAACTGTGCAGGATAGTAGTACTATAAATTGTATAGGCATTAGAAATTCACACCATTGATGTTCACACCATTCATGTTTAAGTGCTATACTTAGGTATTCAAATTGAGATGAAGGTTTCCCCAGATCCTGTGTACAATTAGTGCAAAACCCCAAGCACCTTCACATGGCAGCATAAATAACCTTCCCCTAACATTATCCGGCTTAGTTAGATATTACAATATTTACTCAAAAACTTAAAAAGATGCCTCAAAAATAACCATGGGAAATTTATTAAACTGAAATGCTTTTAATAAAGCAAAAATTAAGATCAGCAACTGCACTTTAAGAAGCATGTTTAATTTAATAAAATTAAATAAAACAAAGATATGTTTATCCCAATAACATCTTGGATTTAATTAAGTCTTAAAGTATAAGGTAAGAAAGGAGCAAACAGACAATTCTCAATCTTTCCACTTCCAAGTCCAATATTGGTCAGGCTCACATTTCTGCACACCAAAGACAGTAATTGCATTTGTGCCAGTGCAATTGTGTGAGTACTACATTTCATCCACTGCAATTCCACTTCAGATACTAAATTCTGTGATTCTTTTAGACATATCTTTTAAACAGCCTTCTCAAAGATCAGTGCATCTGTACATTGTATGTTAGAGAGGCAATCTCATAAATGTTTTATAGTGAAGCAAACTGACATCAGTCTTCCTACTGACTCCCCTTTTTGTGGATTCAAGGGTCTCATTAGCTCTCTTTGCTAGAGAAGAACAAAATGTTTTCTATTTCTGTTAACTATCCTGTGATTCGTCTGAACAAATGCAGACATTTGGGTTACCTTTCTATTTGACAAAGAGGCACCCTCAGAGTGTATTTTGTATTATCCTAAAGGAGGCTTCTAAAATACATCAGATGAATAACAAAGTGCGTCCATTGTTCTCCACTTTATCCATAAAGGAAGCCGACATTTACTCTGTAGCTGTCTGAGCTGTAGTGACATAAATCATCCATGTCACATGTGGAATGTGTTCTACCCTTTCAGTGTTGGTGCCTTTTATTTTAAGAAGTCTGATTTAACAAGCAATTCTAGTTACTCTGTACTATTTATCTGTCTTTGTAAATGTTTGTTATTCTCTCAGTATTTGTCATCCACAATTTTTACTGTCAACGACTTTGCAATTACTTCCAATTCATTCATGAAAATGGTGGCTACTGTAGAAACAGGGTTATTATGGACACACTCTGAAACTACTTGGTAAGCCTTATGTATAACTGATGATTATAGTGATTTAATGTTTAAGTGTGCTGTCAGAACAATCTTCAGAGTGTACAGTATATATATTTAAAGCATATATGTATAAATTTCTATAGTAAGACCAAAAAAAGCTCAAAACTTTCATTAGACTCAAACATCTCAGCCCAACTGAATGTTTAAATACCAATAATGCTCACAGATCAAGTGTTATTATTAAAGCTTTTCTGGTTGACAAGCACTCCTTGTAACAAAAATCTAAGCAAATAATATTACGGGTACTATTTCCTCTCTTAAGAAATAGTGTACAAGGATACTAGGCTACTTAAGAAAGTACCTAAAGAGACCTGTCAAAATATAAATAACACACCAAGCTAAGCAGGTAAACATCACTACAGCATCTTGCCTGGAGCTGGAGATTCCTCAGATGAAAGGCACATGTATTTAACACAAGTAACATTTACTCACTTAAGTGCTGGTCGTTATGGTTGCTGACCAAATAATTTCCCACACTTAGTTTTAAACTAGGACCCTCAAATGCTACTACTCCTTTTGGGGAAAGAGGAGTCATCATAACACAAAGGCTATCCTATTCATTGCCCTTTCTCCACACTGTTTTACAAAATCTTTGTGCCACAGTAGCTTGACACCTAGGGACGATCAGCATTTTGCCTTCTTAAGAACCCAATGCCTGCCCCCATTCAAAATGATGGCAGCTGTGGCTTATTCCAAAAGCAATAGGGCAGCCGTAGACAATTCCTGTCTCTGACAGCACTGCCTTTATAAATCTCCTAATTTCAAGGGTTTAGAGAGACTGCAAAATTCCCATCTAGCTGTATAGGTTACAAGCTGAAATAAAAATTGACTGGACCATGGCAAGAGCAATAAATAGATCTTCACTATTTATCAGCTGATAAAAGCCAGAGGATGGGAGGAAGGGAGGAAAAGCAAAGTACTTACAGCTTAGCATCAGAGAAATAGGGCCTTATGCCAGACCACCCAAAAATTCCTGGCACGTTTTTGATTCCATTGTAATTTCCAGTATCAGTCCAAAAACACCCCATGGGTAATTCAGTTACCTCAGGAAGGATGCTATTCAGTTTAATCCCTAGCAACTGTGAGGCTGCTATTTCAGACTTAGACATCACATGTTTGTTAAGGCAATCTCCAGTCCATCTTACCAAGCAAACTGACAGCTATAAGGCAAATCTGCTTTATTCCTTAATTCTGCAACCTGTGGAGATACAGAATGCCACTGAAGACATTTAGTGGCTCAGAAGAGATATGTAGGTTCAAAATCCTCAGTATATGTAGGTATTCATAATGCACAATCCAATCCACATTGAAATGTGCACTTAAGTTTAATGCATGCATAAATCCCATTAAAGTTAATACTTATGCAAATTACTAACCACTAAGTAGAGGTATAGTTATTTGTGAATCAAAGTTCAGTTTATGCTTCAGTGATTTGAAGAATTTGTGCCCATTAAATTATTGGTCCTAACTGAAGATATACTGACATGAAGTTAGATATTTATTTTTAACACTAATATAAAAACATTATATATAAAGACTAATATAAAAGCATTAATATATTAATGCACAAAATATCAAATGGTACCTATAGTAAGTATGCTTTTTAATGTATACTGCAATGTAAAATAATATTTACTGCAATGTACTTTTCTGAATGTATGGCTATGTGACACAGGGAGTTTAGGGTTTAGAAAAGCACACGCAAAATGGTTAAGATCATACACAGTTGGTCAAGCTAATCTATACCTTAAAATAATCTCAGAAGTGAAAGTGGCAGTTCCTAGAGTGCAGATAAAAACTGACTGCCTAACTCATTAGCAAGTTGCTTGAATATTCAGCATGAATGCTCAAAACCACACTGACCAGTCTCAAAGTTTATTAAAGTCATGAATAAAAAAAAGGTTTAATTCATTTTGTCCAAACCATAGCTCTCGAGAACACAGTATCTGGAGTTTCCTCCTCTGGAATTTTGCCAACAAATTTGATCATCCCCTTTCATATAATCAAAGGAGATGTAGGAAAATACCTTCAAAAGGTGTTGTTTTGTGTTTTAGTCATTTCAAGAACTTCACCTTTGGAGAGTGATTATTGACTATCCTCAAACTAACACCAGTAGAACTCCCAGCCCTTAATGGAAGCAGATAGAAGCACTCCACAAGCAATCGAGTGCTTAAAAAAACCTGTTTCCAGTAACTTTCTAGTTCTCTATTTTTCTGATTCAGTAATACAGACATTTTAGTTACTGTCACACAAAAAAAAAAAAAAGGGAAAATTATCATATCTCAAAGAGTGAAAAGTACATTCTCATAATGTCAGGGGAACTATTATAAGACCTTTGAATATTTCTTAGGGCCTTTATTTACCATTTGAATAGTTATCATGCAGCTGGTTCCTGTTGACTGACATTGTTACAAGTTTTTACCTGCCTTAGCAATCAATGGTGATGGGCCAAAGTGATTCAAAGCAAGGAGATGTCCAGATCACAGAACATCTACTGAGAGTTAAATATCTTGAGTCATACAAAAGTGACTGTTTATGGAGCCTCTTGGAACCAATGTTTTTTAGTGATACATAATCTATATTGGATATCCAATTTTCCAAAACAGTTGATGGTACTAATAATCTATTTTTCTGTCTCCTGATAAATATTCTCCACTAGTATTTAATTCATTGCTTAAAACTCTCCTATTTTTCCCAGTCAGACATATAAGTGGGACAAGTGCTGTCTTGTCCCCAACTTTCTTAAATTTGCAGGTGAGGGTTTGAATTATTAGGCAGTAGCTAAGCACACCAACAGCTTTCAAAACTCAGGACTTTGTGTACAGGAACAACACAAACAGCATAAAGTTGTGCATTAGAGATATTTTGCAGTAAAATTTCAGTTGTCTAGTTATTGTTGAAGAAAGTGTAGAAACTTTAGTTTACATCCAGCATTTACTAGCACTAAGAGAAATATTCATGGCTTATCTTGTCTAAAGCAATATGATGTAGCAACATATTTTTCTTAATGACTATGGTCAGATAAATCTTGGGCAGAGTTGTGATACGCTGTGTTAATAGGCTCCCCAATTCAAATCATTCTTTGTAGTGTGATTGATGGCTTTCATACAATTCAGTGAGTAATCCAGTGGAAAATAACAGGACATCCTGCAGTAGGGCAACAAATTACACAGTCCTCTGCTGTAACTCATGTGGCTGAACTAAATTCAGTCTTTTCAAGCCTGCTGGCTTCCACATAATAAAAAGTTCCTATTCATGTCTATAAGTAAAACTCACAAATGCAAGAGTTATAAATACAGCTTTAGTTAATGCAGTGTTGTGATATTAATTAAATGAATGTCAAGAAATTGATAAGGCACATTTCTTGCCATAGCTTTTTTTCAGTCCAACACATCCAGTTTGCAGATTCACAGTCTCAAAAGTTATAGACTTCCTTGCTATTCAAATGAGCTCATACTTGCTTTAATAGACCTCAGAGGACATTAGTTAAGGACTGGAATTGATTTAGGCACTGAAGAGTCTGATTCTGTCTAGTTTCCTATAAATTCAGCTGAAGACCCAAAGTCTGAACACTGTGACAAAGAAAATAGAACGAAGTCATGATACCTGATGACCTTGCCACAGGGTCCTAAAGAAATCAATCAATCAATCAATCAGTTAATTAATCTTTGAAAAATAAAATAAAAAATAAAATTTGGCTTGCAAAGACTGTCTAAACCAGGAAAGCCATCTTTCTTCATTTAAGTAAGATTAGAGTGAAAGAAGTACTTCCACAATGTGGTATGGGAAATAATAACAGTGTGAATCTTTGTAATAAGTTTCATATTTGTTACTTGTATAACAGGCATTTCAATAACTATTTTATGGAGGGAGATATGAAACAGGGCTGCACATTACATACCAAAGATCACAAAACAAAAGATAACAACCACCACCATGTACTCCATATGTAATATATTGCTCACTAAAAAGATATGATATCTTTAAATTTGCCAATGTGTTCCATGGGGGTGGGAAGCCCATTGGGATTTGGAAATGTGATAAGGGGGGTATTTCAAATTTTGGCCTGGCCAAGTGTCTAGGAATATCTTAAATAGGGTGAGCAGAGAGCAGTCAGGGCTCCCATTTTCCGACGCTCTTGCCATTTCTGGAGGCCTGCTCATTTCAGCTCTGCCATTTGGGCATTCATTTTGGACTCTACTCACTTTGCCCTGGATTTTTGGCCACTTTGGAGGAACTGGCACTCAACAGGCTTTTCCCAGGGCCCACCTGCCTGTCGTGATGCTGCCTGCCTGGGACGGATCCTGTGGCTTTTCCTTGCACTACACAAGTTTCTCTCATGTCAGCTGTGTCTATGGACACTTTTGATTTCTGGCAGTTCCCTCCCTCTTGGATTTGAGCCACATCGCCCACAGAACTGGATTACAAAACCAGCAGTTTCTGGAGCCTGCCTGTGGTGAAGGCACCATATGCCCAGAATTATGCCCCCAGACACGAGAAAACTTGTCCCAACATGTTTTGGCGAGTTCCCTCTTCCACCCTCCTTTCTGGAGCGGGGGACAAAGGCCCAAGCGCCAACCTGCCTTCTAAGGGGTAAACAACTACACACACCCATCGCATGGCATGCTCATGCTTCTTCCATTTAAGGGCATAATTTTAGCTTCGCGATTTCTATAGACTAAAGCAGGTTGTTGACAAGAATGCCCATTGGCCAAAATCCAGCCTTGAGAAACTTATAAATATTACCCCACTTGTAAACAAGTCGCTCTCTCTCCTTTTGCTCTCTTTGCCCGAGCTCGTAAGCTTGCAGTGCTTAAGCCACTGCCTGTAAGTATTCTCACTCCCACATGCATGAATACTACAGCCTCTGCAACATGGGGAGAAGCCAGCATCCTGGGAAGGCTGCCGTGTCTCAGTTTGCCCAAAGAATTTGCAAATGACATTCCTTCACTGAAGCTACGAAAGCCAGCGTTGAAAGCCCAGCCGTGTCTTAAAGAGGACTGGAACACCGAGGGTAAGCTTTAGCCCAGAGGGAGAGGGACTAGCCCAAGCCCAGCAGTCCAACATCTGCTACAGCTATAAGCAGCAGACCGAGCAGCCACGACCTCGTGTGTACTGACTCATATAAGCAGGAATCACGCCTAGCCACCCTGCGTGATCCCACCATTTGTGGGAGACAAATGGATCCACCTGCTTCGCCGTTCCTCAGCCCTATGCTGCCAGGGCAATATAAACTTGGGACTTCCCGAGAGAGAAAGAGTCCCATCTGCTCTTTGAGTTCAAGCAAAGGAATGCATCGTAACCTTAAACGGGAAGCAGTCGCTGAAACGAATTGGCATTGCCAGCTGACTTCAAACCGAGGGGAACTGCCACTCTGCATAGCTGCGCCCCTTCCCCAGGGCTGCTTCCGCCAGCCTTGAAGCCTGTCGTCACTGGGGATCAGAGACGTTCAATCCCGCCTCTTAAATCCTAGTTCACCAGAGACCTGAAATACCAGGGAAAGCCCTTGCAGAATCATGTAATCTAGAATGTCAAAAGAGCACTTTGACACTTTTATCTGAGTCTAATCAATTTTAGCAGAGATAACACTGAAGAAACAGTGACTCTGGCAGTAGCCAGAGACAAATGTTTGAAATTCAACTGCACCTCAGTGCACCTCACCCATTGCCTAAAGCAACAACACAGTCATGGGTTCCCCTTACCCTACAGGAAATGATCTGACACCTAGGATAAATTATCATTCTTGCTCTGATGCAGATATTATTTTGTTCCCCTTGCAGTGAGCAGGGACATCTTTCAATAGATGCAATTGCTCAGAGCCCTATCCAAACTGACCCTGAACATTTCCACAGATGGGCATTGCTACTCTGGGCAATCTCTTTCCATGTTTCACCATTTATGTTGTCTAGATTTATCCTCTTTTAGTTTAAAACCATCACTCCTTGTCCTGTTGCAACAGGACCTGATAAAAAGTCTGTCCCCTTGTTTTCGTTTTTTTTAAGTACTGAAAGGGAATATTGCTAACTGGGCACCTAAATGTAGCTGCTACAGCCTGAAACAGTGATAAGAGCAGACTCCCTTCCCTTGGCAAAAGACTGTTTCTGCTTAAAACATCTGTCAGAAGATTTACATTTCCTCTTAGATGGCTGAGTCTGAAAGGAATGAGATTATGCTCCCCTTAGATGAGCAGAAAGCCAGACTCCTGGGAGAATGCCACACTCCAAACTTCTCCATTGGCTCCAAATACAAACTTGTTGGACCAAACTGATTCAGATTTCCCTACAAAGAATCCCCTGAACAAGCAAGGAGTCTGCATATAGCTTTGAACTCATGCCCATTTATAAGAACATCAGTACCTTTTCTGTGACCTTTGTAAACCTGTGAGCTCCAGGTGACTATGCCAAGTCATCACCAAAGCATATTGAACAAGTTATGAAGCAACTGGGAAAGGTAAGTTGCCACAGAAAAAAATTATCACAGTCCATTTATCACTGTCCATGGGACTGCCCTTTGACGGACAAAAAAATATAACACTGAATGATGGAAGAGGCCAAAAGACTCAGAAGTCATGAAAGAAATGTGAAGAAGACAAAGAGATGATGCCTTTGTAATAAATAAGAAAGCCAGAAATTAGAAACAGTTGCCTTATTTTTTAGTGTCATTCTTGGCACCAGGAAAGAAAAAAAGAGAAAAAAACCCCAACCGACCAAAAAAACCAAACACACAAAAAAAGCACCCCTCTATACTTCACTGTTTGGAAATACATCCCAAGAGGGTAAGATCCTTTGAAAGGGAATGGAAGAGTTTTAGACTGACTGTTGGATTTCAGGAACCAATCCAGGGGTTATGTCACTCTCAAATGTCTTGCCAGTAGGAAGGAACTGTTAATCAGCCCAACACCTATGGCAAAAATCAGCATTGTGTCCCAGTGGACTATTAATTACTGCCATTGGCTTTGTAGGCACTGGTTATACTAACACTGGGCTGAAAGTGAAGGTGGGTGAAAAATTATAGCTCTGGCTTGAACTTTCTTTTATAGATTGCTTCAAAGGCAGTCCTTGTGGCAAATCAGTAAAAAGAGGCATGAACAGATGATTTCTAAAATAAACTATTTCTAACTATCTTTTCATATGATATGGATTAAACCAACATTTTATTGGAACAAAGTCCTGATATATTTATTTTTAACACTACCTGAGTACTTAGCAGGCACCTTAGAACAATGACTAGAAATACAGATGCTATTTGTTCTTTGCTTTTATCAAGGAGTTTTATGTTCAGACAAGATGTATGAATAGATTTCGCTTCAACAATCCTATTTAGTCCTTGTTTCCCAGACTCCATCTTTTGAACTAATTTGGTGATCTCATCTTTCATATTGTACTTGGAAAACTTGGTAAGAATGCAAAAGCCTGAAAATAAATAAATATTGGAGAAACTGGGACAAAAGCTTCTGGAACATAACAATTTAAATTCAGCAATTTTAAAAAGGCACTTCTTAACATATAATTTTGTATTTCCTTTCTCCTAAACACATGCTCCCTAAGGGAGAGGTAATATTTCTGTACTAACATCAGTACAGTGATCTTACATAAAGCCTTTACATACTAATTCAAAACAACAGTCAATAATAATGTTTTCCATGTAACAATGCCCCTGTGACTTAAGCACACGTTCTTCAATGGCATTGCTGAAACCAAACGTGAAGATCAAAGGTGAAAATGTGGAAATTCTATACTTGGCTGTATTCAAGCATCTCTCAGAAACCTCAATGAGGCAAATCAACCACGGACATATCCTCTAGCAAAAAATTTTATCAGCTTACTTAGAGGACTATTACCATTTGATGAAAAGCCTAAACAGTTATGTTATTTCCTAGGATAGGAAAAGCCTGTCAAAACTTCTCGTAGGTTTGGAAACCTTATAAAAGAGACAGTAGATGTATGGAAGTGCAACACCAGCTAAAGAACTGCAGGTAACTTTTTTTATATAGATGTAGATGGTTTGGCTGCTGTTCAAATGACCTAGTTTGGGGAGCCCTTAAGTTGGAAACCAGACTTGCGATGTTCTCTATCAAAACTCAGGATGCAACATAAGAACTAAGCAAGCAAAGCACTACAATGATTAAAGGAATAATGTACTTGTTGGCATTACGTTACTACTAACTCAGGCAAATATCAAATACTGGCCAAATATAAAAATTACTCAAACACCTTGCGAAAAATAAAAGCCTTCCACAACCCAAGCTACACTGAAATATTAAATCCTGGCTCCGAAGGAGAAAGACAACTCACAACAAAGTGATTCTATAAACACAAATCTCCCTGAAATCCTTGGCTGAAAAAGCAGAATATGAACAATACCCTGGCTCATGACTATGGAAAAACTGTTCTCCATTTAAAATGTTTGTCATCAATGTAATCCCATCTTTAATTACAGTTACAGTATGGGGCTTTCATGTGCTGGAATAGTAATACACTGCCAAGAGTTCAGCTTTTAGGAAGGCACAAATTTCCAAATTACAGTGGAGATTGATCTTAAAATGGGGTAAATAATAATGTATAAAGCTGTCAGAGAAAAAGGAACTGAAGATATTATGGTAGTAATAAAGTACTGACAATCAGGAAATGTTCTATAAGTGACTTTTAGAAAGACATGGGGTTTTTACCTGGTTACCATTTTTTTTTCTTCAATGTGGGTCAAAATCAATTAAAAGTACGGTTTAGATTTTTCATAAGTGCCATTTAGTTTGGCCACAACTGTACCACCAAAAGGTTCACCTTAGTATTATCTTAACAGGTTTATGCTGATCTGTTAACACTTGCTACTCTTCCCTTGTCAATCAAAATGCAGCTGAATTTGACGTCCAGGTACCATATATTATTTGAGGTCCAGAGAGTTGCCACAGTTTGTCTCCATATTTTTGTCATCCTTGATGACAGCTACACACCTGGATTATTCTATGGCTGTACTCACAGTTGGATAATCAGCTAAAAAAATACTGTATAGCAAGCAAGGATTCAATTTGAAGTCTCTTCATGAGTCCTCCTCAGTGAGAAACATTTAGTCTCATGATGTGCAATACAATATTGACTGAACAGCCACGGACCTCTCCATTCAGTCAAGGGCTGCACCTGCTCACACTGAGTGTGCCAGTGTGCATCAGCTGAGGCTGATGTGTCACAACTTCAACAGTGTCTCTGTAGTTGGGCTGCAGCCTTGTTGCAGTATACTTGAAAATGTAGCCTAGATAATTGTGCAAGTGAATTGTATATACCTAAGAAATGGTTATAGAAGATTCTTATGCTGTGTGAAGCTGCAGTGTCTAGTTAGAAAGACCAAGTGGCTGTGAATTTCAAAGCCATTGCTGGTTTCAGAGTGAATTTTGCTGCTTTATATAGCTGTGACATGAAACATTAGAGCGAGAAATAAAGAACATTTCTTCATAGATAAATTGTCTCTTAAATCCTAGTTCACCAGAGACCTGAAATCCCAGGGAAAGCCCTTGCAGAATCATGTAATCTAGAATGTCAAAAGAGCACTTTGACACTGTGATCTGAGTGTAATCAATTTTAGCAGAGATAACACTGAAGAAACAGTGACTCTGGCAGTAGCCAGAGACAAATGCTTGAAGTGATTTGCATAAACAAATTTTACTGACAATCTGGAGGCTAGTATGCTGAAACTATCTTGCGGCAACTGCACTCTACTATCCATGTCAGCTAGCACAGAAAAGAAATGGAGTGATTCTTGATTTTATGTTTATATGTACTTCACGAAGTGGTATAATTTATGGCACCCAAATTTACCTGCCACACTGTGAGCATTTACTGGAAAGGAATCCTTTAACCTCCTACAATCATTACATTTTTCTTAGATTTATACTGCAAGACAGTATGAATGTGCTGTTTGTCTTTTCTTTGGGTATGGAGTGAAGCTAAAAACTGGATTATATTAGATGTCTAACTAAAGTTAGAAGTTAGTGTCATTTTGTAGGCTAAACCTGTTATTTGCTCACGCATGTGTCCCTGAGGTTAAATATGATTTTTTTTAATTGTATATTTTTTACATAACACTAAGATGCCGCATGGCAATAGGAACTGCATAAACAACTAAAACTCAAGCCATTTCAAGAAACTATTCCCATTAAAACAAACCCAGTGCTTAAAGCTAAAAGACTATACCAGCATCATTACTATACTTTGGACATCAAATACCCATCAGAAGTACAAATTGTCATCTTCATCTGGCTTTTAGGGAAACTGAGAGAAACAGAGCTTCACAGAACACTCACAAAAATAGTCCCTAGGTTAGACAGACTGATCTGGTTTCTAGTAAAAGATCTGATAAGTTCCAATTGAAACGGTAGCTTCTTGTTAATTACAAATAAAAAAGAGCAAAGTCTTAGAAAACAGAGGCTGGTTTTGAATAAAATAAATTACCCAAGGTCACTTCTGAAGTCAGTAACTGACTTGAGAACAGAAACTTGATACCACCTTCCTTGGTATATATTTTTATATATAAAATATATTAAAAAAATATATATATATATAAAATAAATACTATATACCCCACTTGGGCATATAAGATTAAATGAATAAGCCTTTAGAAAACATAGCAGGAGACATGAATTTCATTGACAAGAAACATGCAAAGTATTTTTATAAATATAAGTACATAAGCATACATGTAGCTAAGTACTAGTACATATAAGGTTTATATGCCCTTCATATAAACTTTATTTATATTTCCCATAGGATTTTCAGGATCATATTTTAAAACATTACAAAAGCTGCAATGGAGATTACTTGACTTATAGTTTTAGCATAAATTTATATGTGCAACCCAGGAGTGACTCCTCTGCTTTCACTGGCCCCTAGTATGTGCTCAGCAGCTGACAGACACACTCAGCAAGACTGGATTCTGGGAGTAAGAGGAAGATATGATCTCTACAAGGATTCTAGATTTTTTTTTTTTTATGAGATGACTACAACTGAAAAATTTCCCAACACCCAAGAACTTATTGGAAGCCAAAAAGCATTTGTTAGCCAAACAAATTTACATTTTCACCTGTTATAAAGATTTGGTGTTGGACTGGTGTTGGCTGAACCATTGCATTTGCAAAGCAATGTTGTAGTATGGGAAATTATTGCAATGTTGAATCTGCCACTCTTTACAACCCAAAGCTTCATCCATTGCCTATCCTGTTGACAAAGTCTTTGCTGTTTAAAAAGTTTCTAAGGTGTCTTGAAAAATTTGTCTGAGTATCAGAGACTATTGAGTAGTTCTGCCAGCTGATGACTTTTAAGCATCTAAATCCAGCCACTCTGTAATTTAAAGACAGAATTTCCATAAACATTCTCTCTCACTGTAGCTGCAGTGTGATGTGACTCTTGGCTTACCAACAGTGACTAAGCTCAAGGACAAATTTCCAAGTTAGTCATGTAAAAAGTTGTATTTACAAAATCTCTGTCACAGAGAAATGAAATGCTATGAGGACTGCTGCAGATTGTATCTCATTGTCCTAGATCAAAGCTGAGGATAAAGAGGTCTTCTTCATAGACATCAACAGACAAAGTTAACAGGAGGTTCCCAGCCCTTTACAGACCTCTTTACGTGGCAGCAATAAGGAAACAGAATTTCAAAATACAGTCTCAAAGAGCTTTCCAAACATTTTGCAGTATCATCCCCACAGGGAAATTTTGCCAATGGTCAATAAAGGACTCCAGCATATAAACTCAAACTGCACTTAAAATGTTCAAAGAGGAAAAAAAATCATTAATTAAGTTCAACCTATGTATAAGATTATTGCTTTCATCAATATATGCACATATAATTTCACTACAGTATTTTTTGATTGCTGTAGGTTGAATCTTACAGTGAAGTGTATTCCATCTTGTGAATCTTAAAACATTCCACATGCTGGATGGTCTTTACATCAGTAGTCTACCTTTGCACAAACTGTTAAGTGATCCTTACTGACACCTTAACCTTCTTAATTATCACGGCATCTGTGAGGATGCAATTCCCCAAAACTAATCTAAGATTTCATGGCACTTGAATATCATCTTCAAAAAAAAAAAAAAAAAAAAAAAAAGAAAAGAAGAGGTCTTAACTTGCTTTCACTGCCCCTGAGTAGCATTGCAGCAATCTTTAACAGGGAGAGGATGCCAACAACTTTTGCACATGGACAGGAAGTAATTTAGCTTTACTTTTGAACAGTTTACTGATGAATCAAAGGATACATTATGTATTGAACAAAACTACACACAAAGAACTGTCATAACCAACACAGACTTTAAACTTTGTTGTTCTTTTTTCTTTTTGCTGTACAACAAATATTTTTTGCATCATATTATACTCCTTGAAATTGCATCCTTTCTTACCTTTTCCAGTCTGCTGGGAGCACATTTAGCTATAGCACGTGACTCACCCCAAACCACATCTTGGAACTGAAAGCAGTTTCTATCTTTATGAACAATGCATGCATTAGCAAGAAATTCCTCTTATCATGTTGCCAACATTTCCTGCTTTCCTTTCCTTCATGGTTGTCTTTCACAGCAACAAAAACAGCACTGAGGGCAGAGGTCACTTTTTAAATTCTGGCTACACAATTAGTAGCAAAAGATAAGTATTATACAAAGGAAATTTCTGACTGGCATTGGAAAACTCTGTTTCATTGTCAAGGAATGTTTTTGCTCAACATACCTTTTCTTCATTCTGGCAGAGAAGACAATCACATTCAAAGCAGTACTGGCGCATCAGTTGCTTTTGGCGTTCACTGGTGGGCATCAGTGATTCAATATAGCTGATGTTGAGCTGTGTGCAATATATACACAACCAGAGTTGGCATATTTTACAAAAAATCTGTATTCAGTGTATGTGTATGCTTTTTGATACATTTTTCCAGCATAAAACAAAAGTTATTCTTAATAAATAATTTCCTAGAAAAAAATTAATACTCTTACAAAACAAAACAAAAAAAAAAAAGGCCCAAAATAACTTCCATGGAGGAACACTCTTTCATTTCCACATTAATATTGTTTGAAACTATTAATCCTCAAAGAATTAGCACTATTTCAACTTTTCATCCTAATTTGGAAGCAAAATAAAAAAGAAAGGAAAGAGAGAGAGAGAATGGAGAGGAGTGACAGGGGAGGGGAGAGTAAGAGAGAGAAAGGGAGGAAAGGAGAGATTCAAACTTCAGTATGTGACTTTCTCACAAATACATGTTTGAGCCTGAGGAAAACTCCTCTTACTTCACACCTGTCTTCAGTATGCCCGTGATGTTTTCCTTGCAACCAAGGAAGCACAAAAGCATTGCTGTAAAAGTTTTTGAAATTATTAACAAGAAAATTTATTACAATTATAAAAGAAAATGCTTACATTGGTGTCATTTTCACCTCTTAATGCTGTACAGACTGAATTCCAAAAAACTACAGAGAAGTCTGTAGTTTGTTCACTTTGATGGCTGCCAGAAGGAATTTTACAGGGCTAATCATTTGTAGAGTCCTTCAAAAGCTTAAAGTGCTGCAGAGGCACAAACTGATGATAAGGGAAAGAACACAACAAAATAACAGCCCAGCTCAGAGCAGCCCTCAGTCACACATGCTATTGAATGATTACACTATACGCCCAACACATTTTGAAATACGCCAGAGGGGTCAGAGCTAAAGAAAAAAAAACAGGTCACATTATTTCATCCTGAGCCTAGACACTTCAGCTAATTGGGAGAATTTTCACATGATTCTTAGTCAAATCACAAGAGTCCACTCAAAGAAATTACAGGAAAACCTGACCGATTTGTAGTAATGACTATGTATTGCCAGAACCTGCATTTTGCAAATTAGTGAGTGTTCCAATTAAACAAGCAATTGACAAGCAATTAAAGCAATGCCTGCACACTTTTTTTTCATTTTTTATTACAGTATAATTTGATTATATACTTAAGGAAGACTGTATTAAATGATTACTGAGATGACAAAGTCAAGCTCTTAAAACAACCATAAGCAGAAAGCTTGCAGAAAAAAATAAATACGGTCCATCATTGAAGATCAATAGTATCAATTATGAAAGAGACAATAGTATCAATTATGAAAGAGACAAAGTTCCACAGATAATCAAAAGTTAGAAAGTGTGAATACTTTTTTAGGTTTTGCACTCTAAATAATGCTCTATCCCAGCTTGTGTATGTCTGAACTGAGAGGGGATTCGCTAGTTTACAGGAGAATAGTCTGTACACAGGAGCTTGCAGGCTTTCCTCTGAGCTTCCTGCAGTGAATGAATGGAAATTGTTTTGCTTACTGCCTTTCTATTCTTTTCTCACAAGCTTGGTCTCTTCTGTTATACTCTTTCCAATCTGTCCCTCTTCTTATTCTCCCTCTTCTCTGACCCTGGACATTAGAAACATTATCCAGTCTTATTCTCCATACTTGGGTTATCTAAACCTGATTTCTAGACTTCAGTTCCAGCTCTTACACAGTCTTCCTTGGTACAATGGGCTGATCTCTTCATCCTGCCAGTCCCATAATGGGCTGATCTCTCATCTGCCATCCTGCTCCTTCTATCACTCCCAGTCCTTGCTTCTGGCATCACCATGCTTCTCACAAACTGCAACCTGAACACCACATTCTTCGACCCTGCTGGAGGAGGTGATGTAATCCTATTCCAACACCTCTTCTGATTCTTTGGCCACCCAGAAGTCTATATTCTCATCTTGCCAGGATTTGGCATCGTTTCCCACATAGTAAAGTACTACACCGGTGAAAAAGGACCATTTGGCTGTAGAGGAACAGTATGAGCTATACTATCCATTGGATTCCTAGGTTTCATCCTATGAGCCCACCACATACTCACAGTGGGAATAGATGTAGACACCTGAGCATGCTTCACATCCACTACTATAATCATTTTTAGCTGACTACCTACACTCCACAGAGGAACTATCAAATGAGACCCCTCCATGCTCTGTGCCCTAGGTTTTATCCTCTTACTCACAGTAGGGGGTCTAACCAAAATTGTCCTAGCAAACTCTTCCCTAGACATTGCCCTACATGACACATATTAGGTAGTTGCTCACTTCCACTATGTCCTCTCAATAGGGGCTGTATTCTCTATCCTGGCCAGATTTACCCACTGATTCTCCCTATTCACCAGATACACCCTCAATAACATATGGGCAAAAGCTCAATTTGGAATTATATTTGCAGGTGTATCATAACATTCTTCCCACAACACTTCCTTGGCAATACTCAGACTGCCTGGATGCCTACACCCTATAAAATACCATATCCTCAATCAGCTCATTAATCTCAATAACTACTGTGATTATCTGAGAAGCATTCACTTCTAAATGATAAATCCTGCAATCAGAACTAGCTCACACTAATATCGAATGAATCCAGGGCTGCCCACCCCGATATCACACCTTTGAAGAGCCAGCCTTCGTCCAGGTCCAAGAAAGGAAGGAACTGAAATCTCATACATTGGTTTCAAGCCAACCCCAACAAACCACTTATGCTTCTTTCTTATGGCACATTAGTAAATACATTACATGACCTTGTGCCAATCCATGCACTAACCATGACAATCCTATTTGGATTCTACTTCATTGTCCTCCAGGCAATAGAAATACCATGAAGGACCATTCTCAATCACCAGCAGAGTATACAGTTCAACCTTCATCGCCACAGGACTCCATGGTCTACACGTCATCAGCAGATCCTCCTTCCTCCTAATCTGCCTCCTACACTTAACTAAATTCCACTTTATACCCAATCATCACTTCAGATTCGAAGCAGCAGCCTGATACTGTCATTTTGTTGACGTTATCTGATCGATCCTCTACATAACCAGAGAGAGAGAGAGATGTTAGTCTCTACTTCCCATCAGCAGGACTATGGTTGGTCTCGGGAAGCAGGGCTCTCTAAGCTTGGTGGTTACTTAGGAGGACAGAAGGCATGGACAAATCCCCCCACTTCCTTCTTTCACTTCATTCTTATATCTGAGCTGCCGTCATATGGCATGGAATACCCCTTTGGCCAGTCTGGGTCAGCTGGCTTTGCCGTGTCCCCTCCCAAGATCTTGCCCATCCCTCAGCATACTCTTGAGGCAGGGAAATGTTGAGAAGACACAGCCTGGACACTTATTCAACAGTAGCCAAAACACTGCTGGGTTATCAACCACTGCTGCAAAACACAGCACTAGAAATGCCGTGAGGAGAATTAACTCCAGCTCAGCCAAACCAAATACAATCTCCACCCCTTATTCCAAACCATTTACATCATGCTAAGGTTCTACAGTTCAATAAATTTTACTATCTCATTTGATTCCAACGCTTAAAATCCTTTCTTGCTTACACTCACGACTTAGTCTACATACTTAAATCATCTCTATATTCAACACACACAGACCTTTATCAATATCTCAGTCCTCTATTAGAAAGATGTTCTTCTGCTCCTCCAGATGTTACTTATGAATATTCAGGACACGAGAAGCAGGATATTCTACTCTTGGACACCAACACCAGCTTGGTCTCAGACACTGTGTCGCTTTTTTTTCTTGCAAGCCTTCATCAGTCTGGGCCCTTCTTACTGCATTACTTTCTGCAACATACAACTGACATTACTCACATTCCCAGTTATTTTCCCCCCAGTGTTAAATCTCCTTGAGGCACACACTGGGTCTCCCCATTCTTTCTCATTACCCACCAAGTCCATCCAGACCCCTGAGCAAAGACAGTCCCACAAATGGGTTTGCCTTTCCCCATGGAAGGAGCAACCCACACTGCCTTTCCCAGCCACTTTCCCATGTGTACTACAGGGACTTTATCTCTCCCCACAGTATGCAAGGGTTCTGTTCGGGCAGAGCCAGGATGGTTAGCAGATCCTCAGGAATTAACCAGCCAAGTAGCTTCTGCTAAATTTCCATCCCAGTGCCTCCATGCCCCATTACCCAATGCTTTCAACGTAGTCTTTAACAGTCCGTTGTATCTCTCAATCTTCCCAGAGGCTTGTGGCTGGTAGGGAATGTGATACACCCACTCAATGCCATGTTTCTTGGCCCAGGAACTGATGGCATTGTTCCTGAAATGAGTCCCATTGTCAGATTCGATCTGTTCAGGTGTACCACGTTGCCACAGGATTTGCCTTTCAAGGCCTAAGATGGTGTTCTGGGCAGTGGTATGGTTTACAGGATATGTCTCCAGCTATGGTAGTTCCCTCTACCATGGTGAGGATGTAGCGCTTGCCCTGGCATGTTCGTGGCAATGGTCCAATATAATCAATCTGCCAGGCCTCACCATAGCAAAAATCCAGCCACCACCCTCTGTTCCAGGGAGACTTAGCTCTGATGGCTCTCTTGATTGCAGCACAGGTTTCACAGTCATAGAAACATAGAATCATAGAATCAAGAAGGTTGGAAGAGACCTCAAGGATCACCGAGTCCAACCTGTCACCCTAAACCTCATGACTATCTAAACCATGGCACCAAGTGCCACGTCCAATCCCCCCTTGAACACCTCCAGGGATGGTGACTCCACCACCTCCCTGGGCAGCATATTCCAATGGCCAACCACTCTCTCTGTGAGGAACTTTCTCCTCACCTCCAGCCTAAACCTCCCCTGGCGCAGCTTGAGACTGTGTCCTCTTGTTCTGGTGCTGTTTGCCTGGGAGATGAGACCAAACCCCTCCTGGCTACAACCTCCCTTCAGGTAGTTGTAGACAGCAATGAGGTCACCCCTGAGCCTCCTCTTCTCCAGGCTAAACAGTCCCAGCTCCCTCAGCCTCTCCTCATAGGGCTTGTGCTCAAGGCCTCTCACCAGCCTCGTTGCCCTTCTCTGCACATGCTCCAGCAATTCAACATCTTTCCTAAACTGAGGGGCCCAGAACTGGACACAGTACTCAAGGTGTGGCCTAACCAGTGCTGTGTACAGGGGTACAATGACCTCCCTGCTCCTGCTGGCCACACTGTGCCTGATGCAGGCCAGGATGCCATTGGCTCTCTTGGCCACCTGGGCACACTGCTGGCTCATGTTCAGTCAGCTGTCAACCAGTACCCCCAGGTCCCTTTCTGCCTGGCTGCTCTCCAGCCACTCTGACCCCAGCCTGTAGCTCTGCATGGGGTTGTTGTGGCCAAAGTGCAGCACCCGGCACTTGGATTTGTTGAATGCCATCCTGTTGGACTCTGCCCATCTGTCCAGCCTGTCAAGGTCCCTCTGCAGAGCCCTTCTACCTTCTAACAGATCAACACCTGCTCCCAGCTTGGTGTCATCTGCAAATTTACTGATGATGGACTCAATCCCCTCATCCAGATCATCAATAAAGATATCGAACAGGATGGGGCCCAGCACTGATCCCTGGGGGACACCACTAGTGACAGGATGCCAGCTGGATGTGGCACCATTCACCACCACTCTCTGGGCTCGGCCCTCCAGCCAGTTCCTAACCCAGCGCAGAGTGCTGCTGTCCAAGCCACAGGCTGCCAGCTTGGCCAGGAGTTTGCTATGGGGGATGGTGTCAAAGGCCTTGCTGAAGTCCAGGTAGACTACATCCACAGCCTTTCCCACGTCCACCAGACAGGTCACCTGATCATAGAAGGAGATCAGGTTGGTGAGGCAGGACCTGCACTTCCTAAATCCATGTTGGCTGGACCTGATCCCTGGGCCATCCCTCAGGTGCGCAGTGATTGCCCTCAAGACAATCTGCTCCATGATTTTCCCTGGCACTGAGGTCAGGCTGACAGGCCTGTAGTTCCCAGGTTCTTCTGTCTGTCCCTTCTTGTGGATGGGTGTCACATTGGCCAGTTTCCAGTCTTCTGGGACCTCTCCAGTAAGCCAGGACTGGTGGAAAATGATGGAGAGAAGCTTGGCCAGCTCATCTGCCAGCTCTTTCAGCACCCTAGGATGAATCCCATCAGGTCCCACGGACTTGTGAATATCCAAGTGACTCAACAAGTCTCGAACTAATTCCACATGGATTTCAGGAGTACAACACTGCTCCTTGACCCCATCAACCAGCTCAGGAGGCCAGTTATCCTGAAGTCCTCCTGCCTTACTGTTGAAAATGGAGGCAAAGAAGGTATTTAGAATCTCAGCCTTCTCCTCATCCTTAGTTACAATGTTACCCTCCACGTCCAATAAAGAGTGGAGGCTCCTCTTGCCCCTCTTTTTAGCATTAATATATTTATAAAAATGCTTTTTGTTGTCTTTCACAGAAGCGGCCAGTTTAATTTCTAACTGTGCTTTTGCCTCTCTAATTTTCTCCTACATGATCTAACAACATCCTTAAACATATCACTAGTTGCCTCCCCCCCTTTCCAAAGGCGATAAACCCTCTTTTTTTCCCTTAAATCCTTCAGGAGCTGCTTGCTCATCCAGGCCGGTCGTCTTCCCCGCCGGCTCGTCTTACGGCATGTGGGAACTGCCAGTTCCTGTGCCTTTGGGAGCTCCTGTTTGAAGTAGGTCCAACCATCCTGGACCCCTTTTTTCTTAAGGGCTGTTACCCAGGGAACTTTCCAAATAAGTTGCCTGAACAACCTGAAGTTTGCCCTCCGAAAGTCCAAAGTGAGGGTTCTGTTACTGCTCCTCCCTATTTCCCTGCATATTGAAAACTCCACTATCTCACAGTCGCTGCACCCTAGACAGCCTCCAACCATCACATCTCCCACCAGCCCTTCTCTATTTGAGAACAGCAGATCAAGCAGAGCCTTACCCCTGGTAGGTTCACCTAAGAGCTGCATCAGAAAGCTGTTGTCCATACACTCTAGGAACCTTCTGGACTGTCTCCTCTCTGCTGAATTAAGTTCCCAGCAGATGTCTGGTAGGTTAAAGTCCCCCACAAGGACAAGGTCTGATGATCCTGAGATCAGTCATGTGTGATCTGGGTGATGGCTTCCATGGCGAAGTCCACCCCTAGGTCATGAGCCCATCTGTACGTAGCATCTCTCCCTAATGTTTCATGGACCCATCGAGCTACAAACAGTTCACCTTTACGCTTCCAGTGCAGATCCACTTGAGCTAAATCAAGTCTGGCAGCCTTGTCTACATGCTCATTGTTTTGATGTTCTTCATTAGCACAGCTCCTAGGTATGTGAGCATCAACACAGCATACCTTCAGTCATGTTCTCTGCTCGAGTTGCAATGTCCTGCCACAATGAAGCAGCCCAAATGGGCTTGCCCCTGTGTTGTCAATTGTCTTCTTCCGCTGTTGTAGCCATCCCCACAAGGTATTGGCCACCATCCAGGAATCTGTGTGAAGATAAATTACTGGCCACTTCTCTCTCTCAGCAATCTCTAGAGCCAGTTGGATGGCTTTCACTTCTGCATATTGACTTGATTCACCTTCTCCTTCAGTAGCCTCAACAACTTGTTGTGTAGGACTCCATATAGCAGCTTTCCACTTCCGATGGTGGATCCATGACAGGATCCATCAGTAAACAGAGCACAAGGCCTTTCATCTTCAGATAACTCATTCTATGGTGGTGCCTCCTGGGCACGAACCACTTCCTCAGGCAACACTCCAAAATCTCTGCTTTCTGGCCAGTCCATAATCTCTTCCAGAATCCCTGGGTGGCTGGGTTTCCCCAGTCGAGCTCGCTGCATAATCAGTGCTACCCACTTACTCCATGTAGCACTGGTCACATGATGCATAGAAGGGACGTTCCCTCTGAACATCCAGTGCAGGCAACCTGGCTTCTAAGAGGAGAGATGCTTCTGTACCCACGAATTCTGAAGCAGCTCAAACTCCTTCATAGGCTGTTAAGATCTCCTTCTCAGTTGCTGTATAGTGGGCTTCTGATCTTTGATATCCTCTACTCCAAAACCCCAATGGCTGATCTCAGGTTTCACCTGCTGTCTTCTACCAGGGACTCCAAGCGAGACCATGCTCCCTGGCTGTGGTGTAAAGGATATTTTGCACCGATGGTCCTGTGTGGATGGGCCCAAGTGCCACTGCACGAGCTATCTCTTGTTTGATCTGTTCAAAGGCTTGTTGCTGCTCACTGCCCCACTCAAAATGATTCTTCTTTTGGGTTACTGGATAGAGGGGGCTCACAAGCTGACTATAGCCTGGAACATGCATTTTCCAGAACCCCACAAGGCCTGGGAAAGACTGTGTCTCTTTCTTGTCAGATGGTGGAGACATGGTTGCTATCTTGGTGACCACGTCCACAGGTACATGACAGTGTCCATCCTGCCACTTTATTCCCAAGAACTGAATTTCTTGTGCAGGTCCTTTGACCTTGCTTTCCTTTATAGCAAATTCAGCCTTCAGAAGTATCTGAATATTTTTTTCTCCATCCTCAAACACTTCTTCTGCCTTGTCGCCCCACACAATGATATCATCAATGTACTGTAGACATTCAGGGGCATCACCCTTTTCCAGTGTAGTCTGGATTAGTCCATGACAAATGGTTGAGCTATGTTTCCACCCCTGGGGCAGTCGATTCTAGGTGTATTGCACACCCCTCCAGGTGAAAGCAAATTGTGGCCTGCAGTCTGCTGCCAACAGAACTGAGAAGAATGCATTGGTGATGTCGATTGTAGCATACCATTTGGCTGCCTTCAACTCCAGCTGACGCTGGAGGCCCAGCATGTCTGGTACAGCAGCACTCAGTGGTGGCATCATTTTGTTCAGGCCTCAATAGTCCACTGTTAATCTCCACTCTCCATCGGATTTCTGCACTGGCCAGATGGGACTATTAAAAGGCGAGTGTGTTTTGCTGATCACTCTCTGGATCTCCAGCTGCTGAATCAGTTCATGAATGGGAGCCAGGGAATCTTGGTTTGTGTGGTATCACCACCAGTGCACTGTTGTGGTAGCAATTGGCACCTGTTGTTCTTCAGCCTGCAGCAATCCCACAACAAAGGGATTCTCTGAAAGGCCAGGCAGGGTAGAGAGCTGTCTGATCTTCTCTGTATTCACCATGACCATGCCAAAAGCCCATCGATAGCCCTTTGGGTCCTTGAAGTACCTTCTCCTGAGGTAATCTGTACCAAGAACACAAGGGGCCTCTGGGCCAATCACAATGGGATGTTTTTCCCACTTACTCCCTGTTAGGCTCACACCAACTTCTAGTACAGACAGCTCCTGGCAGCTTCCTGTCACTCCAGAAATCCAGATGGATTCAGTGTCTTTGTGCCCTGATGGCATCAGCGTGCATTGTGCACCTGAATTTTCTGGGAAAAACAATTCATGTGAGATTAGTCTGTTCTTTGCCAAAATACTTCAGACAGTGGTTGAGACACTATCATTACTTTTAAGCCCACCATTAGGGTTCAGTTCTAATACTGCAAAACAAACAACCAACATGAAACATGGTTTATCTTGTCTTCAACCTACAAGCTTCACCCTTTTTTCTTTTTTTGGCTTGCTTTTTTTTTTTTTTTTTAAACCATGTTGCAGAAACCTAGGAAGCAAGCACACATTTGAAACCAGTTATTTCTTTTCCAGAGGTTACCAAACAGCTGTCAGTATGAACACTCACATAACAACTTGCTCTAAATTAAAACATATGACTAGGTAGAAGGAGGAAGATGAGAGTCTTCATCACATTGATACCCCCTTCTAGCATTTTAACAACTCAGGGTTTTTCTTGCTGTCAGAGGCTCAATTCTCAGTCCTGCCAGCAGAAATTTCACAAACACGCATGTAGCTAGCAGACTGAGCAAGAAAATGTAATTAGAATATTTAGAAACATGACCAACCTAGTGGTGACTAAGTCTATACTAATCATTTAATCGTTTAAACACAAAAATTCTGTATTCAAGTCTCTCTCTTACACTTGTTCTAATTTTGGATCCCTTCATTAGATGCAAGGCTCATTTAACTTGTACATACTTAGGAAATATGCCCATTTATCAAAGGTTTCCTTAATGGTATTTGCATGTGGGATATTAATATGGGGTATTAATGCATGCAGGGTATTAATTAAAACATTATTTCAGCTGATCAAAACTTGCTTCTTTACTGCATTGCATAAAAAGGATGCAGTAAATCTTTTCCCCCCAAATGGAGCATATATATTAAATACCATTTATGAAGGCAGGGAATTATTTAACAGCTGTGAGACTTACTGACTCTCAAGACCTTCTCCTTGGAAATGCAGCACTGCCTGAGCTCTGCTTCTTGCTCTGACACAGAAATTCTTTAGCCATGTGTTTGGTGGTTACTTTCTCATAGTCAAATCTGCCAAATGAGGTGGATGCAAATTTTCAGTACTACCACGCTGCAGTGGACTTAATTAATAGGGTTTTGTAGTGGACTGTAAGGTATGAAATTTATAGACAGAGGATTCTGTAGAAATTTAAAATCAATTACAGTAATGCACACAGCAGGGGGAGAGGGGAGAATTGAATCTTGTTTTACAATCATGGGTATTGGGGATTTAGGGAGGGTTGTGTACAAAAATCTGTTCCTGAGAGAGAATTACAGAAGTCATGAACAGTCTGTGCTCTTTTTGGTTTGGCATATATGATCAAAATGTCTTCTAACTCAAGCTATAATTTGTTTTTAAAAAATGTAATGTGACAAAGTTTAATGTGTCAAGCATACAGATATATAACTTCTAACAGAACTATAATAACAGAAATATTACATATGTGATTGAAATCTATCATGAAAACAAGTTTAAGTGATAGTCATCTGAAATTATGATTTGCATGAAGTATTAATTTTAAAAAGACAAAAATTTGCTCTAACTGAACTCTGAAGCTGATGAGAAGACATGCACTGGAACTGGACCTCAGCTAATACATGCTGTCTCCAGCAGGACTAATTGATTTGAGCTGTGCATTGAACTAACCAGAGCTACACAATTTCTGATTGGCAAATAGGCAAAATGAGCTCAAGCCTGCCTGAAAAACTCCAGAGATACAGTTATTAACAAAAAGTCAGTTTAAATTATATCATATGTCTTGACGCTGTTTAAAATGGTTACTTAAGAGTAGAGAAACCTCTTAGAGCAGGTTGCTTGTCTGTCTGAGAAAGTAAATTAGTTACTCTATCATTGAAGGATCCTTGGTGATGTCTAGGTGAATTATTTTTGCTTTCTTATAATCCTTCCCCATACCATATCTTTCTTTGCAATACAAATTTCATTTTTGCAAAGAAGAAACTGAAAAAAGGAAATCTTTATATACTATCAAAGTAAGATCACCTGAAGTTACAAAAGCTGTGACAGTCAGGACTACAACTAACATTATCTTAAAGAGTAAAAAGGTGTTATAATTAGTTTTGAGCTGCTGGAAACGTATTTTAGAAAGTCCAGTAGTCTTTTAAGTAGGGACATAGAAAAAAATCCCTACAAAGATCTGTTCTTTCTTCCTGCTACTTGATTCAATTCTGCACAAAATCCTGCTAAACAGTAGAGCCTACAGAGAGTTAAGAAATCTTTTCTAGCCACCTTAACACCCAATGAACGTGGAAATCGACAGTTGCTCCCAAGCCTTGTTCACCTTTCACTTCTTTTGTCCTCTCTGCTGCTCCCTGTTTTATTCCGTTTCTGCCAGCTGCAGAACAGAAAACACTTCAGCTTTATGGTGATCATTTCTACTGCCTGAGATATATTTTGGCCTTATGATTTGAACAAATTTCAAAGCCCAAACCAAAATTCAATTTAAAACTGCTACATGCTACATGCCTTCATGTCAAAAACATGCAAAACCAACAAAATCTGCCTAGACATAAGACTAAAATGGAACTGAAACAGCTTCCATGAGGACATGGAAACTTTTTGAGATTCTCATAATCCTGCATGCTTTTTATTTCTGATTTGATAATTATTGTGTACAGTATGAGCACTCTAAAGCATGACTGAGGCATAGATGTTTTTCCTGAATAAATCTGCATCACACTGCAGGAGATACATTCAATGTAATAATATCTCTTCTGGTTTCCAGAGGTCTACTTATGACTCCCTCTTTATACAAATGTGACATTACCACAATGGCCAGTGACCTCTACTCCCTGTGTTTCTGTTTTCTCTGTGACTGCAGGTGGATAACAACACCTTAATATGAGTAACATCTTGCAGTGTCCTCTGATAGGAAGCACTATAAATGTGCAAAATTATTTTACTTATCACTGGTCTAGTGAACACATCATACTGCAGTGGTTGATATTTCCCTGGCAAATGTCCAGAATCCCTATCAAGTTTGTTTCTGTATTGATAGTAAAGCCATAGTCGTCTTCTACTAAGCTGAGCTTTACTTCCTACTTAGCTTCTTATTTCTAACACATCTCTGTGTGTATTTACTTTCTGTTAGCTATTATACAGGTAGTTTCATTAGTCTAAATCTAGTGTAAGTTTGAATAGGCAAGTTTTCTATGGCTTATAATTATTTGTTTTCTTGTTGCCTCTTTACTTGAAACAAGGTTCATCTTAACACTGCAGCACACTTTATTGAGAAAACCAAATTGGATTTCTCCCTAATATGTACTTTCTCTCCCATTAGCTCAGATTATGACCCCAGTAATACAAGTAAAAACTCATCTCATAGCAGGTAAGGAAGGTAATGTACACTGGTGTGTAAATTGAATACATGGCTGTTACGAAAACTGGGTTCACCCTGAAGCAGGCAAGCAGAAAGGCACTGTGGAAAGAAGTTGTATCAAAGCTATCATACAGTAGACAAAATGAACAGTGGTAGCAGTTGTGTAGGAGGAAAAAAAGCAATTGGGGTGTTCAAAATACAATATTAAGCTGCTGACTTGTACAAACCCTCATAATTTTCCTTTTTTCCCCTTCCCATGACGGACCAAAACTAATGTGCACTTTGTATCTTAGCTTTCTCACTTATGCCTATTTTATTCTTTAGACACATCTTGGTTCAAACAAGCATGCACCTCAGAGTAAAATTTTTATTTCCAGGGAAGCCAAGAGGCTAACTGTTTTAACAGACTGTGCATATATGGAGAGATATATATATATATATACACACACACAAAATCTTATATGTTTCTTAAGGCAAGTTTTCTTTTCAGCACCAAAACCAGAAGTGACAACAAAGACACCACAACCTCAGGTCTTTGGAAAATTCTGACAAAAACTGCAGTCATTTTAAAGCCTGTATTCACACAACTGTCAAAATCACTGCAGACAAACTGGTCCTAGCTGCCTTGCTTTAGAACATATTTTTTTCCTGACTGCCTTAGAAATGGCTTGTAACTTACCACAATATCTCTTTCACCACTGATTTTAACCTAAAGACTTCTGTGGGTTATGGACCACTAACACTAAATCCAAAATTTGAGTCATAGATTCATAGCTATAGCACAGTCTGAACAGTGGTCATACCTGCAAGGGAGTTCTACTTCACTTCTTACTCCAAAACCACCCAGGGCTACCCAAGGGCCTCTCCCACTCTGTAGAAGTTGCTTGTTACAAAAAATTGCTTTGTGAAATTTACCTAGAAAAATATATCCATGCATGTAAAAAAGAAGATAGCTTGAGAAGTTAGAACTCTAATCATTAAGCCAAATGCATCCTGGAAAGACATTAAAATCTACTGCATTTTTGAATAAACAATCCATCTTGGTGAACTGGGAAGCCAAAAGGAAAGTTATGATATATTGAGGCCCCGTCCCTGGAGGTGTTTAAGGCCAGGCTGGATGAGGCTCTGGCCAGCCTGATCTAGTGTGAGGTGTCCCTGCCCATGGCAGGGGGGTTGGAACCAGATGATCCTTGCGGTCCCTTCCAACCCTGACTGATTCTATGAATCTATGATATACAGATAAAATGGAAAGAAAGTTTTCTATGATTTCTATAATTATAATTCTATAATTCTTGAAGAAGAATACCAGAATGAAAGATATCTACACTTAATAGCTTCACTTAGTAGCTCCTAAAAGATTTCTCTTGGCAAAAAAATGAGCATGCAAAAGCATTTCTGTTGATTGTCCACAATACTTTGCCTAAAAAAATATTGTAACATTTACTTATATTGATGGTCTACTATCTTACAGAAAAGATAAACTAAAGAACCAAACCAAACAAAACACCAAACAACAAGCAAACAAACCCCCACACCAAAATCCACCTCTTCAGAGGGAGGAAAAGAGGTACTGTTTCTAAATTAGAATACGTAAGCCCTTGGTCTTCCCAGAGTTTGAAGCACATGTGTGAATCATTTACATTAGTTACGATTTTGAAATGACCAACAGGAGGGACCACAGAGGTCATCAGTGTATGTAAGTTACATATACACACACATCTTTGCAGGCCTTACTAAGCAAATTCAATAGTGCTTTGCTGCAAAAGACATTTACTTTGAAATGCTTACCTAGCCAGAAATGACTATTTTCAAAGTAAATGCTGTTGTAAAAACAAAAGCTAAGAATACCTTAGATCAAATCAGAAATCTCTTGAAAGGGGTATTTTGAAGTCCTTTCTAGTGAAATGGACAAGAAAACAAACCTTGTATTACTTCCACTGTCCATGAAAGGTTTACTACAACAGTATGGTTGCAGACTGACAAATGCTTGTTGTTGCAGTGACCTAGTGAACACTGCATTCCACCCAAAAATATCATGTTTCCATCAGGGTAAGGACGCTCAAATACAAACAAAATGAAGTGCCTAGAGGAGGAAAGGAGGAACAAGAATTTATCAAGACTGCTAGTGATTTATGAGAAGTAATGATTATGGGGCCCAGGCAGTGTGAAGAGATGATTCTATTTATCATTTTGCTTCTGATAGCTATGTGCTAGAAAATGGCATCAATATATCATCAAAATATTAAGCTGGTGGCCCTGCAGTCTGGGATTTATTTAGGGAGATGTCATTGTTGCAGGTGTCTGTGATGGAAGGGAGGACAAGTTAATTACCTCTTCGCCAATCTGGATCTCTCGAACAGAGCGAAGTAAAAGCTGGGATCCTTCAAAAACGATCACACAGTTTGGGTCACAGCTGTGGTTCAGTAATGACATGCTGTAAGGGGTGGTAAAGGGGGAGAAAGAGAAAGAAAGAACTTTACAGAGAAGTCTCCACTGCCATTTCCTTTTAATCGTTTAAAAGTAGCTAACATGATTACATCTGAAGTATCAAGCAATTAGGTTATGAAACAAATAAAATCCCTGGTAATTCAGCTGCTCTTGGTTAGAGGATTTATATCCATTGCTAATGGGAGCCATGCCTGGATCTCTTCACATGTTTCTGCCTTCTGTGTACTCAGAGTGGGAGGGAGGTGATGGCCTCCCAGTGACTCTCTTGAGAGGCCTGTCTCAGGGGAGATGGCAAAGCAAGCAAGGGCAAACAAGGCAACCAGGACATTTCAGAGTAAAAAAGTTAGTACCTTGGAACTGTGTTTTATTTCATCTGCTTATGCTCAGTTTCAGGGCACTAATCTTACCAGTTGTGAATGAAATCACAGCTCAAAGGGGATAGTAATCAACCTGTAGTTCACATTTGCCAGTAAGTGGAGTATACTATGTCAAACCCCCCAAGTACTTGGTGCATAGAGTTGAAAGAAGAGATACAGCCATTGCCTCTGTTCTGTGCATATTTTGGTTAAGCCTCTGTTCTTGTGCCATTTCACAGCTAAATCAGCACAGCTGTGACAAGCACACTGGTTGTAGTCAACCCCAGGAGACACACACACTGGTGGATCTCCTGACATAGCTACACACTCTTTATTAAGAGCAACATCAACAACATCTGCTATATACTTTTGAGTCCAATGTTTCACCAGCTGAGAAGTGACTGACTTTGTCAGGCCAATGTCAGATGTGGGACTGATAGTTCTTCCACTATGGGAACGACCCTTTGAAAGAATAATTCTGGCATCATCAGGCTGAAAGAAGAACTTCTGTCTTATCCAGCTCCTGGCTGCCTTTATTTGCTTTGCTTGATTCAGTGACTCAAAAATCTCAACTGTTGTTGGCAAAATAGAGGATGTTGCTGAGGGTCAGAGCCCTGCACCAAGCCACATTTATTCAGTTCTTCACTCTTTTGATATCCCCTCTGGCTTAATAAAATAGCTGTGCCTAATCTCCACGTGAACCCAGTAATGTTCACTGGGGAAAAGTATCTATTTCACTTATTGTGAGATCCCTGGGCATACTCCCAAATCTGCTGGCAAGGTGATGCAGAGAAGGACCACAGGATTTTATATCTTTTAAAATATATTGGGATGCTGAAGCTATCAGGTTATGCAACAATATGCAACCTCTTAATGAGACTAAACGAACCGCTTCTAATCACATTTCATCTCATGGAAACACTCATGGGTTTGATGGCAATTTCATCTAGAAGCATATGAATTCACCCAGAAGGGCATTTGACTAGGATTAGGTAACCACAGATTTAAGTTCACAGTTTTCCCAGCTCAGAGATATTTGGTTACAGTAAAACTCAAACTGCTCTGAACTGACTTGGGAAAGAGTCTCTTGAATCTCTTGGAAGTGCATTATCATAGAATATCGATAGCCACTTTTTTTTTTTCATACTCAGGGGCTTTTTTCCATGAAAAAATATATATAACTAATAATAATACTTCAAAATAATATTCAGTGTTTCCCAAGTGTGAGAAAAGATTTATTTGCATTCAACAAATCAAATGACTGTTCTATACTTTTCAGAACACTAATTCCCATGTCCTCCTAACCACTTTTCCCTTGTCTTTACCACAAGGCAGGCCTCAAGATATTAAGTGTCCTTAGTTAATCTTACACATGTGACATTAGTAGAAAAAGAAACAACAGTGACAGGCCCACTGAGGTACTGACGATATAGTTCAACTGTGTGTTGACACACACAAAAAATAAGACAGTGAAATATAAATTTAAATTATACATACTATATTTCCGCATTAATAATTACAGGTAACTAATTCTATGAAGGCAAAACCTTCCTTGGTACGTACTTCTTATCTAATAGAAATAATAAATAATACTAAGTTCAAATATTAACATTCATCTCTCAGTATGCTTATCTTTTCACCTTAGTGGTTTCTTAGTTATGGTCACTTACTAATAAATGTGTTCAATCTTTTAATTGCTATTTCAGAAGGCTCCTGGCTGCAAAATATCTGAATTCTAAAGCAACGCTGGTTGCTGGTCCTTTTGGTAGTCCCAGTCACATGTTTTTGATGTCAGCATTTATTCTTACTTATAAAAGACAACCACCTCCAGTAAAATAAAATATAAAGACATAGCTTAGTTAAACAATTTTAACTCTGTAATCAGGAATATTAAGAATGCTTTCAACCTAATCACATTCTTATTCTCCTTTAATTTACTTGCATTTCCCAGTTTTCCATTTAGACATGTTACCTGCTGTTTTGATGGCCTTTTCAGCTACCTAGGAAAAAAGAAAAAACAAAACAAAACAAAAAACTAACACAGGTTTTGCCTGTGAATGAAATAGTGTCCACAGTACCTGGGATAGAGGCCAACACCAACATCCTGCATCTCTCCATTACTGATGGTGAAACAGTTACAGGTCACCTGTAAAAACAAGGGGAAAAATCCAGGATTACCAGGATCATTTGGAAACTCCATACTCAAGTGAAAAAAAACTTTCAAAATAAAATGAAGAGGCAATTGGTAATTGGATGGGAAACATTCAAGCCCAACACTGGTGCTCTTTCATTTTAGAGAAATCACATCTGGGACACACTCTCCTGTGAAACTGCAGTCAATTAAAAGCAGAAATATTTGCATCTTGCAAAAATGTGGTGTTAAACAGATGCAGAGGCCCTGCTTTCCTGTCCAGATGGGAAACAAAAAAGCCACTCTACAGAGAGCCTGAGAAACTCAGCCCACAGGCAAGAGATGACAGTAACCACTGATGAGAAGAGTGGCTGTTTCCATGCAGGGACAAAGCTGTCAAAGATGTCAGGCTGTCACAGCACCTTTTAATGAGTATCAGTGGGGCCCAAATAATATATATGGGTCAGTTTTGAAGTAAATAGCAGCTTAAGCACATGAAAAGGACAGTTGCTCATCATTTGCATGTTTGAATATTGCCATTCAAGAGAAATACAAGCTTTCATTTTAGCTCAAATATTCATCTCACTAGTGTATTCTTCCCTCATACAAAGCTAAAGTGGTTTTAGACACAATTGAAAAAGAGTAGAGGTTGCTTTCAAAGAGCTACAGCCCTACTCCAGCCTATCAGACTGAAGTTTCTTGGTGTTCAATTCCAAGGTAGATAAACTACTTGTAAATGATTAGCAACTATCATTCTCACGTGCTTAAGCAAGAACCAAAATCCAGTTCCTGATATATTTTTTTAAAATATCTGGTTTGTTTTGAAGTAGTTGATTCTGTATCTGGTTGTGGTGGGGGTTTTTTTGGCTTTGGTGATTTTTTTTTTAAATTTTTTTTGGACAATCTGTTGGTCAATTACCAATGACACACTATTAACATGTTACGTAGTAAAACGCTGCACGATATTGAATATACAAGAAAAGTTCCAGGTCTCCTGCATAACATTAGATTATTAACATCTATGCTGGTTAGGACAGAAAATGAGTTAGAGTAGGATTTGGCAGACATTAAAATGAGATTTGAAAGTTGTAGCTTTATCCTAGAATAATTGCCCAGAACAGTAAACACCTTTATTTCAAAGAGGTACACTCAACAATTTAATAGCAGATATTATCCTATAAATTGACAAATTATTATTTATGAGAGTATTAACCATAAGGTGAAAATGAAATCTGCTTTCAAAGTTTCTCATAAATTCTGACAGCAACATTAATTTAAACAAATGTACACGCAGTAGGGAACGTGGTTTTTAAATGGTTAGACAATACTTTGATTAGTCTGTTATTTATGTAAACCGTTCAAACATTCTTGATCAATTACCAAAGGTATACATCTTCATTATTTCTTTCCTGCTGGCACTAGATATAAAGGGTCAGACAACTTCTAAGCAAAGACTAGTCTATTTAAAGTGGTAATTTTCTTGGTTCAAAAAATATTGACTTAATTTTGGTATTTATTGAAAAAATAATGCCTTCCAGGTAAAAGAGAAAGAAAGCCAACCCATGTGGACCTTAGGTCACTCTAACAGATTATGAAGTAGAAGAGGTCAAACATCTCTTAGAACTAAATGAACCCTTCTTGCTTGCAAATTGCCTATTATTACTATAAAATTGTTTATATTAACAATATTGATTTTTGATCACTGTAGAGTTACAGACATTGTTTCTATTAAAGGTATGTATTCTACAATGTGAAAAGTTTTACTCAGAGAAGTTTAAATAGTTTTACTTTTTCCTTGCTGTAAACATGCATTAGCTTTTTATACCAGGATATATGTGAAGAAAAATGTGAGATGAATGCATGCTCTGAGATTCAGACATTAAGAGCTTCTTTCAAGAGTAGGTTGCCATGAAGCACTTTTTCACCCCTCTGGTTTAGGTATTTTCACAGTATCTAGTTGCACTTCAATATCCCAGTGAGGTAGCAAAATGCTGTCTTACAACAACTTTGCAGTTTCAGATATGAGACTGGGAATCTGAATTATACAGGGCCAGATCTAAAAATGCATTTAAGCATGTAAACGCAGGCAGAAGTCTAACTGGTTCCATTAATTCGGAGTTACATGATTTTCTGCACGGTCCTAACAGAGGCATAAGAAGTTTCAGGTGCTTTGAGGTTTGATTAGCCTCCTAGGAGACAATACTTCTTCTTTTTAAATTCATGTATGAAAAAAACCCATAAATAGTGCTACAAGTAACCTTTGTTATGGCTGTTTTCTGTCCTTAGCAAATGGAGCGAGAGGAATTAAGATGGTGGTGGTGGAAGATCTCATCAATTACAGTGAGAGAAGTTCTGATACAATGACAATCCTTCACAGATGGCAGCTGGTAACAGGCATCAAATAGAAAATCTCCAGAGTATGTCATCTGAGGATGGGGTGGTTTGGTTTGCTTTAGATTTGTTTAAAAGTTTCTAAAATCTATGAAATTTTCTCTATATTTCCATTTATGTAAAATTTTAGGAGGTTTTAAAGCTCAATGATCAGTCCTACCAAGGAGAGTTCTGAAATTTCAATCCAGAAGTCTACCACAAGAGTTGATGTTGTAGACTACAACGCCCAAGAAACAAAGGGGAAGAAATAATTTCTTTTACAGAACATCTGAATCACAGAATCATAGAATGGTAGGGATTGGAAGGGATCTCTGGAGATCATCAAGTTCAACCACCCTGCCAAGGTAGGAGCACCTAGGGCAGGCCACACAGAAACACATCCCAGAGGGTTCAGAAAGTTTCTGGAGAAGAAGACTTCATAACCTCTCTGGGCAATGAAAAAAAATTCATTTTCCTATCTTCCCAGGACTCAGATATGTAGCTAAAATAGCAACTAAATCTGGAGTATCTAACACTGCTACAGGAGAGCAGAGGTAAGCTGCATGTTGCCAAGGCAATCGTTTATGGATCAAAATCTACTGGGACTGTGTTATGGCACACACCGCCAGCAACTAAGTACCACACAGCTGTTCACTCACTCCCTCACTCCTTCCCAGTCCTAGTGGGATGGGAAGGAGAATTAAAAAAAAAAAACAAACCCCAAACCAAACCAAAACACAACCGTATAGTAACTAAAATGAAATGTAATTACACCAATAACTTTAAAAAATGTTATGATAATAACAACAATAATAACAATAGTAATGAAAATTAGTGTAAGCAAAAGAGTAACAAATAAAAGCCAAAAAAAGATAAGTGATTCATAATGCAATTGCTCACCCCTGGCTGACCAATGCCCTGCAGCAAGGATAAGTGCTACTTAGCAACAGTTAAAAGCTCAGTGTGTTATGAAAATTATTCTCACATTAAATCCAAAACACAACACTGTCACAGATACTAGCAAGAAAATTTACTCTATCCCAGCTGAAACCAGGATAGACTGGAAGTTAACTAACCACATTTCCAGGGAAAAAATAAAAGCAAGGTAATACAAAGAACATTTTCCCCATGCATCACATTATTTCTTTCAGGTTTCGTGGCCACCTTGTATTGTCCTTTTTCTTCCTTAACTGACCCTTGACTCCTTAGACTCAAATTAGGTTCTGATTCTGATTTTAAAATAAGAAAGAATAAAAAATTCTTAGCAATCTGGTGCTTCAAGAAATGGGTTCTTCCTTACAAAGGCATTGCCCTTGTCATCTTAACTCCTGCAGAATCATTTATCTCAGTTATTTAATTTGTGCTGTTGTTCAGCTTGTCCCTTCTGATTCCTCTAAAAATTCCTCTCTATCCAGCTACACAGCACTAAAACTGCATATCCGCATACAGAGACAGAGTACTCACAGCATTTGTCATACCCACAAACAAGGAAAAATGGTTACACGTTTCAGATTTCAAAGTTAAAAAGATTAATTCCTTGCCATTTCCAAATTTCTGAAATAACACATCTCCCAGCATGAAAATCGAGGGAAAATTCTCAGGGGCAGAGTCACAGAATTTTGAAACCTTCCCAGTACAAAGCTTACATAGGAGTACTCTAGAGTTCTCAAGGCTTATCATCATAGCCTAATTGGCCATTCACTAAAAAGTTAAAGAATCAGTTCTCAGTGTTTGAGTTGGCTCCATCGCAATAAACCTTGCAAGTTTATTTAAAAGAAACTACTATTTCAACCAAAAACCAATATTATATAAAGCAAGTCAAGTTTTTTTAAAAATATTTGTTCTTTTGAAAAACTACATATCTTGTAGAGAGGTATCCTGTGCTCAATAAGGTAACCCAAATAGAAGACATAATCTTTTCCAGACTGGTAAACACATGGAGAGTAAACCAGCTTTACTGACTGACCATTATTCTGAGGCATACTTTATCAGCAAACAGAAATTACTACATGTGCTGGTTTGGGGCCAGACAGATCGTCTCTTGCCCCGAAAGGGACAAAAGAATGAGACTCACACAAACAGATTGGAGAGTGATGGAAAGTTTAAACGGAAAAGCAATTGGTGAAGCTACAGAGAACTACAAAGCATAGTGGCAAAGAGTATCCCAAAGCGTACAGAACCCCTCACAGAATTCCCAAAGCTTCCCAATCCTCCCTTCCTCCCACCTGAGGGTCTACCCAAACCCCCAGGGCTCTTTCTTCCCCCTCCCACTGCTAGGCAAGTCTCAGGCTGGCCAGGTCTGAGACTGCCCCTCCCTCCATTCTCCTCCTGGCATTAGGCCTAGACAGGCCTAAGAGGCCTTGAGGATACTCCCCCGGCATTACCCGATAAGAGAGGACATCTCCCATGGGAGCAGAGAGGGAAGAAAGAGCAAAAGAATGACTCTGCAGATGGCTTTATAGGGCGCAGGATTTATGGGTAGAAATACGTCGTTTCCTGTGTCCACCCCTGTGGGTGGGCACCCAGGACACCAGAGGTGTATCTCATGCAGCAGTGGCAGGCGGCACCCAGCCTAAACTGCCACACTGCAATTAGTTACATTTTATTTCCTGTCTGAGCAACATATGAAAACTGTAAATTTACCCCATGAAGAGATCTCTGTTCTCAAGATGTCTGGAGCTACTGTCTGAGCAATCTTTGTCTGTGCCAGACTCACCGTGAAGATTTATTTCAGTGTTTGCATTTTGCATGTGGCAGGGTATGAAGGCTTTAGTTTGGCAACATACCGAGCTCGATTTGCTCTTAATTTAGGCTTCATTCATATTGCTTTATACTATGGATTTTAATTTGGGTTAAATAAAGCAGACTTACAGGTGATAGTAGGACATTCCAGATTCAGAATTTCAGACACTACAACAATGAAAAATGTCAATAGGGAAGTAAGAAGAAAGCAAATCATTATTGGTTATCACTTGCCACATAGATCAAACACTGTGACTAATAATCAATTATCTTGTCTCTGTGTTCCTGTATGTTACTGCAACACAGTGAGGCAACTCCTGTAACACGTAAGAAAACCTTGCAGGAAGGACTGCCAAGGGGTGTATTGTAATGATAGGGACAATATTATTTTCAGCTTTAATTTACAAGGACTCCAGTCATTTCAGTAAATGGTGTGTCACAGCTGGTGTATTCTAACCCAGCACCAGGAAGAAAGCATAACTAACAGTTTTTTTCCCTCTTTTATGTAAGGGGAAATTAAAGTTAGAAAAAAACCTTCATGGTTTATTACATTTTTCATTCACACCAAAGCTGGTTGAGTATTCCTAGTCATTGCAAATATTTAACAAAAGATGCTGTACCATTCTCCCGTGCAAACTGGTTCTCATTTTATAGGCTTCTCCAGAGACTCAAATGTTATCCAGGAGGGAAGGGTGAGCAGTAAATGCCATGTGAGGGGCATGCTAGTTTAAATGACCAAGACATACTCCAGAGACATTCTAATACCACTACATCCCAAGTATAGCTCTGCACCAATAGCTCTTTTCCACTTGAGGATGAACAGATACCAGGCACAGATGGTTGATAGATCTCAAATCTGCTAATGACTTCATTTGGCACACGGAGTGATAGAGCAACAGTGTTAAACACGGCAACAGAGTTAAGCTGTAAATGCACAGTATGGCACAATATGCCACAGTAGTGACAGACCTGTCAAGCCCCTGTTTTGAGTGTATTTCACTTAGCCACTCATGGCCACAGCCCATGACACCCAGGCTTCCCATGAAGACAGAGCTTTTTGCTCTGAAACTTCAGCTTTGTCCACCGGCCAGGGTACTAGAGACTGAGAGAGGAGGCAAAACAAGGTGGGAGGGTTCTCTGCTACCAGAATGCTGTGCTGAAAGGAGCTCTGTTAGAAGGTATATTTGCAAACTAGACCTTTCAGTCCTATAGATATGCATGCTTGAATGTTTTACTAAAACCCAAACTTTGAATCCAGTTCTATGTTATATTGTACTCTGGACCTAACTACTGGGAGCCACACAACTAGATGAAAGAGATATCAGAAGGATCAAAATAAACTGAGAGGGGGAAAAAAAAAGATTATTTGGTGTTTCATTCCATACAGACTAAGGAAAGAAGACAAGTAGTTAACTGTTTTTGACACATGCTCAGAAGCCAAAGTTTGCTGCAATACCATGATATTTGGAGAAATTATATTTCTTTCACACCATAACTCAATTCACAAATATTTCTACTATTTTACTTCAAGAACAATCCTTCCTATTAATCTCTAATTAAAGACTACAATGGATTTAGAGACTACCTTTACTTCAGAGCAAGTTACAGCAAAGACGTGTATTTCCACTTGTTTCCTCAGATCTTCATCTTATGTCTCCAGAGATCTTTCTTCATATCCACTATCAACATTTTAGGCCTGTTTTTGCTATCCTAGCACATAAAAGTTTCTGAGGAGTGCGCAGGACACAGGTATCCCTTGCAGAAGGCTGTCACCACCTGTAAGGCTGTAGATCAAAAATTTGGCCTGACACTAACAGATGATTTAATGCAAGTATGCTTCAGGCACCCCTTTTTTAGTGCTCAGCTAAGTGGTGCAATTTTGACTGGAATGGTATAAAAATAGGTTATGGCAAATTACCTCCTCTCTTAACCTCACGCATATTTCTCCATTCTTTCAAATAAAAATATTTAGCTATGCAACTAAATAGATTTGGTTACTAAGAATTTAAAGGCTGCCATTACTAGGACAAATGTTATGTTTGCTATGGGCACTTTTTTGTTCCTTTTTTTTTTTTTTTCAAGTGTGTGCATGATGTAGCTACAAACCTGAGAGCTGAACACATAAAGCCTGCAACATGAAAAAATATTGCACTCTTTGGGTAAAATTAAGTATACTGAAAGTTTGTAGAACTCCTATTAAAAGTTTTGTGTGACCTGTCCTAATCTTTTCAAAAAATTCACCTAAGCAAGTCTCATGTTCCCTTTGGTGAAATTCTAGCTTCTTTCCATCTCTGCAAAAGTTATCCTTCTTCCTGCTTTTCGGAACAGAACTGAAATGCATCTATTTCTGGAGCAGAACTGGAGAGAGAGAGCTGCAAAGCCATTAATGGGTCCTATTACAGTACACCTGCAGAATATGGCATTATTAATCAGGGTGGAGTAGGGGCATGACATCCTCCTCTTCGTCCTTGTTTTTCTACTTCTAACTCCAATCCTGTGAAATTGGGCAAGTTACTAACTTGATTTCCACAGCCACTGCATGCCTGCCTATTGAAAAAATAAACTGCTTGTTTATTGACTGAGATCAAACTTCGTGGACATCCAGGAGTGGTTAATTGACTTTGTGTCTGTCTTGGATATTTTGTCACAGATAGAGGTTCATCTGCTTTGTAATGGTATATTCAAAAAATAAACACTGGACTTAATACGAAAAATTACACTGAGATTCAGCTATGGTTGCTGGTATTAAAATTACATGAGCAAAAGCATTACTTAATTAATCTTGTATAACCTCAGCTAATAATACAGGTAGAATAAATTACTATCTGTCATCTCCTTCCATTACCCGGATGATTTCCTCATACCAGACTCATAACTGCTAGGCACTCTAAGTTAGGTGAAATGAAACCTAGCCTAATGGTTTCAGAATTTGATGACATTTATTCTCACAGAGGCAATATAATTGATATTCCTTCTGGAGGTGCTTATTGAGCTAGATCTTCAAGTATACTTATCTCTTGTATGTGTTCGGATTTGGTCTGTTGGGCTTTCTCCCCATTAAAAGCCTTTAGAAATACTTAAGTAAGGCAATAGGAAACAGGAGCTAGGTTCTTCCAGATAGTTGGCACATCAAATATCTGAGAGCAGGTCATTTAATTTACATGAAAAATATAACTTGAAAATCATCTGAGTTGTTCACAAAATTACAATATGTGATTTCATAAACTGTCCTTTTAAAGGTTTTAGCAATCAATTAGCATATGCTGGCAAACTGCTTTTGAAGTCACCCTTAGTCCTTGAATTCTGTACATTAGAAGTTTAACAGGACAAAGTAAAACTATGAAACAAAACCCCCACTACATATTTAGTCCTGAAACACTGAAATATCCAGAGGATTGCCTTAATGAGAGGTCTCTGGAGGAAAAAAGGGTAACTGCTTATCATAAGCACTGAAGCGATGGTTAAATCTACACCACACTTTTAGATTGATGGGGAAAACTGATTATGCTGTGAATGTGTGCACTGGCAGAGAAGGATGACTATGACCATATCAGAAAATAGCAGGATATGATAAGGCAGAAAATATAAGCAAAAATTAACTTCCTTCTCAGGACAAAATAGAACAGTATTGCATTTAAGGAAAAGATGTGATGTGATTCATAGAACAAACTAAAGCTAAAGCAGTAGTTTTAAGGCATGTATAAGTTAAGCAATCAAGGAGTTCTCAGATTATGACAAGTTGTATTCATTCTTAGTACTCCTAAAAAATTAACTCCCCAGGGGGTTCAGCCATCCTTTCCCTCCCCCCCCCCCGACCGTTCTCTATTTTTGGGGCTATTTCAAAAATTGCTCTGGTCAGGAAACTGTTGAAATAATTTAATTTTTGTAATTCCAAAACATAGAACATGTTTAGTCTCAACACAGTACATATGCTTCTAGTTACTGTGAGGCATAGCTTTCATGCTGATGCCACTCATTTTCTCATTCCTATCATGGTAGTTCAACATTCTTGGGCAATTTCATTTGATGATAAACCACAGTCAGTCAATCACTTCTAACAGTACCAAAGACAATTTGCTAGCATTGTGTGCTATATTGGACTGTAATTGGGAAGTGACACGGAGTTAAGTCAGAAAAAATATAATAATCCTACTCTACAATTTGGATCCACAGGATCTAATCCAGAGCATTTTACAGCTGAATTTCCCTTTGGTAAGCCAGGGTGGAGGATTTCCCTTAAAGAGGCTCTGTATGCTACAATCTGTTCCATTCAGAAATGCTGTCATAGTTGGTACAAGTTAAGAGTAACCTCCCTTTCACATTTTGTTTGGATTCCTTTGTGACTTTTTAAAGCTCTAGCAGAAAATAACTGTTTTGTTTTCCCAAGAGAAGGAACCATGTACATATTTTGGGTGATTACTTGGGAACAAGGCTTAAAGCACACACAATGCCGGTACCCTAAAAAACTGCAGACAGAAGGTTGCTATCCCATCCATCCTTAGCACTTAGAAGTGGCATTACTTCAACAAAAGAGATAATAGATCCCCAGTATATTATTCTACCTACAACTAAATAGAAGAGATTTTCTTTTGAAATAGTGGGGATTTTTATTTTGTTGGATTAGTAGTAGCCACTATATAGATTTTCCATATTGTTACTATATGAAATATAGAACTAGTTAGGAAAAAACATCACAATACTTCAAGGCAGCATTAAGCTACACTTTCATTTGAGTAAGAGCCATAGAATAAAAAAAATACAACTATTTACTCCAAAATAAGCTCTTAAATTAAGATCAGAGAACTCCTGCTCAATGTGACATCAAACAATGAGCTGACAAAAGAACTGTAAAAAAACTACACATAGAGTAGCTTTTAACAGCACAGCTAGAATCATAGCTTGCAGAAAAAGTCAGGAAAAAGCCAAACTCATATGTAGGCTTCCTACAAAAGAATTTTCTTATGGCACACAGACTGTAAATTGGTGAGGAAACGTTATAGTTTGAATATTATATGATAAATAAAAGGTTTTCCAGAGAATTCCAGAACATAGGAGGCTGGACAATCACAGAGGGGTTGGACAAGATACTACAAAAATCATGTTTATCCCATCCCATTCATCTGCAAATGCTAAATATTTGGGTTAGTGTACTCTTCTCTATCCTGTTTTCCCTCTTTACTCCCTTCTGAACCTTGCCTTTACTTCTCTCTTGACAACCACTGTTTGGGTTATCAGTGGGGGAGGCAAGGCAGAGTGGCCTTCAGGCTGCTGTGTACAGAGAGGAATACAGGGGGGAGGGTCTGGGCTCTGTACAGGGGGGTAGCTGGGCTCTTGTCTAGTTGTGTATGTATATATGTATATGGTTATTACCTTTAATATTTAGCCTACTTTTTAAAATACTAACTTCATTTAATTTCTAAATTCTGAGTAATGTGCTTATTTACTCCTTGGGGTAAATTCCAACTTGTAAGGCGGTGCAAATCCAAACCACGACAGGAGACAGTCAGATAATTACATTTGATCTTTCAATCATAAGGGGAAAAAAATGGTATTTAATGTTGAAAAGTCTCGACCAGATATTTTGGAAATTCAGAAATAAAGGAAGGTTAAACAAACACTGTGTTGAGATCACAGCTCAAATGCTTGTGGGTAGCTAACTGAAGTTCACAGACCTGAATGTAATTGCTGTCTACAGGAAATACTTGAGTTAGTGAAAGAATTTTCTCTCACTCCTTCACCTTTGCCCTTGCACAAGTTCACCAGCAAAGAAACCTCCTAAGAGCATTTCTGCAAGGAACAGGACTTTCCCCACTTCTGCAATATGAACTGTATTTAATAGAAATAGAATCTGTCAACTTCTCAAAACAGTATTTTAGCAAGTATTGATTGATAAAGGATATACTTTTATACAAATAAGCTTGACACAGTATTATCTACTCCCTGTAGTGACTTCAGTGGTGTCAGATGAATCACACAAAACAACAATCAGGTAAGAAGAAAGTTAACAAGTTGAACTAGAATTAAAATGTTTATAAGCATTGAGGTTGGGTGATTTAACTCCATGTGGTTAAAATTCTGTACACCTGAGACAAAACAAATCCTTGCCATTAAACATCTGCAAACTTTGGGGTTGCTTAATTCTTAACCTAAGCTCTTCACCTGTAATGCCTCAAGTTCACACTTAATACTAAAATAAAAAGATAGACATTCACAAAACCCCAGAGTGTAGATGTGGTATCATTAAATAGACTGAGTAGTCAAACTTGAAAGCTTAGCAAACATTTTTAAAAATAACATGCAGTTTTACTTCACTTTTTTCTTCCCTAACTTGAGATAGCTTGAAAGGCTCTGAAAAGCTGCATTTATCAAAAATGTCTGTGTTTTTCCAGCATTCAAATTATACACTTCCATTTACATAGCAACTGCCATAATCATGTATTCTTTCATGTAAAAGTGTCACTTTTGCGTATCAACAAGCATCAAAATATCTTTGCAGAGGTTGTATCATCTTCCCTTCTATATGCAAGACCAGGAAAATAAACACCAGTAGTATACTCCAGAAAGCATCCTGTTGGGGGGGTTTTCTGATATGCAGATTCACCCTCAGCATGTCTTTATCTACAGTTTTCATACTACTTACTTTGAGTTGTTTTTTTTTTTCCTTTGTGTAACCCGGACCTTTACATAACCAGCTAGATAGTGATTTCAGCAAGCAACAAGGGGCAGCTGGCATTTCTATTACTCCTGACAAATCCTGAGGTCAAAGTAAAGAACATACCAGTTTTTGGACACAATCCTAGTGGAGCCTAGGAAATACCTCACCTACACCTCCCATGAAAACTTTATACCTCAAAGCTCTTAAAAGCATCACAGGACTACAGAAAGTACAAAACTGGATTAGAAATATGAACCACAAGGCACAAGGTTATTCAGATCTACAGTTGCATTCCTCCTGACAGTTTGCATTTTGACAATGACTTTTCTCCTTATGTTCACACTGTTTTTACACAAGCACGTGCCAAAAACCTACATGCCAAGATAAACTCATCCTGATCTGGCTATGATTATTTAAGAGCACATTTTCCTTTTGTCCTTATCTCTCATCTGATTTGATCGCCTATTAAAAAAACTACCATTAAATTGTTATATTTTCACTAAAAGAATGAAATAAAACTATAACATAATTTCTAAAATCAAGATGGCTTATCCTCAGGATCCATTCATAATACAACAAGTATTTAAAACAAAAGTTACAAAATCACACTAGGTAAGGCTTCATTATTAGCTCTTATTATGAAAGCCATAAGAGAACAAACACATGTTTTTTTACCAACAAATGTGGAAATAATCTTTTTTAAATGTTATGACAGAAAAGAGTAATTAATTCCATTAATTCCTACTTAAGTTACAATTAAAATGTATTTTTAAATATTTTACATGCTATGCTACTCTTGGCTACTCACCTCATCAGCTGCATAAAATTATAAAATTGTAATCTTTAGGCCATCTAACAAGAACTCAAAATATTAAGCCTTCAAATACAAAATACTTCCAACTTTTTTCTTTTGAGTTCCTCTTAATGAAGATATAAAACATTTTGCAAGTTTGAACCATGATGTAGTCTTTGTGATGAATCTTTCCAGACTGAGACCACAGGTTTTCCCAGAGGCAGTTGCATCACCTTCTCAGTGAAGCTGAAACAGGTGTCCCTTTTTGTCAAGGCTCTTCCTAGTCATGAATGACTGCTCTTAAACTTTTGTTATTACTTTTTTTGTATTTATACTCATTGTGATAGCACTGCATCAAACAGCCTATTGAGCTATTACCACTTGATGGGTCATTTAAATCAAACATTCTGTTTGTGTGAGATAAAAAAAAAAATAATAAAAATAATTATCCCCTAGGACAAAATTTAGACTTCCATTTCTCCAAACCATGTTCTCAACCCTCCAGTTACATGTCCATGATCTTTAACAAAGACAATAAAAAGCAGCAGAAAGAAAAGGAACAAAACCGATAAAATTACTGAATTAAGTAAAACCAAATAAAACAGAAACCAAAACTACAGGGGATAATGTATTAAAAAAAACATGTTCAAACAGATAACAGGTAAATTGTTTCTTAACAAGCATTTATGAACAGTTTGATTGTGAAAAGAGTATGGAGGAGAGGACCTGGCAAAATACCAGTCAAGGCCAGTGGTGCTTAATTTCCACCACATGTTGCTCAAAGGTAGTACAACATGCAGGCCCCAATACGATGTAGCTATAGGTAGGGTTTTGGTTGTCAACACATCTTACTTCACGCAGCATTTCTAAACATCAGTCCAGCTCTGACATGAAGCTTGCTCTTAAGCACCTACTGGTACACTCTGAAAAGTGCCAGTGCAGCTAACAGTTTGCCTCTACATGCTGCTGAAGCTTCACCTGTTTGTGGATCTCATGGTCCTGACCCCAAGCCATGCTCATCAATTCACAAAAACCCACCTCTTGTTACCTAAGGACATCCTTTCCTGTGGGATAACTGAGGCTATATAAATCATACGCCTTGCTTTGCAAAGGAGCTACATAAATACTAAGGTACATCCACTGACAACTTTTCACCCAGTCAGCAACTACACATGGAGATTTGCACTTTCAATTCTCATATTGTAGGAATAATAACCTTGACTGAACAATGGTTCTCTTCTGCTACCATATGCATAAAAAGTTTAAGACTGCAACCTGACTTTGTACAAATTAGTCAGATATTTGAATATGGAGAAATTAATAATTTGAGAATGAGGCCCTGCTTTTATAAGTGCTTTCAGAGCTCTCTTCTGCTGAGCTTCCCCACTGACCACAAAGGGGTGCCTCACAGGTTACTGCTACCATTTCTTACCTTCTTCAGCAAACCAGCCTGCAACCCATGCCCCACAAAAGGTTCTTGCATTCACCTGAGAATTGCTATTTGTATCTAACTGTGTCTAAAGATCCTGCAATATGACTACTGTAAAAAAGGTAATTTTAATTTTAAAATTATTTTTGTGTTGAATAGACATGATTTCATGCAAAATCTTGCTATTGTGAGGATTTTCAAAGCAGAAGAGACAGCAACAGTCACAGGACCTGTGCATGACATGGGGATATGACAATAACTGCATGGATGGGCGTTTATACATGTTGCTTATTGGTAAACATGTCACTAAGTGATGCTCGACAATATTTAATGAAACTAATGCATAAGCCTTTGACCAGAGGAAACAAGTTAAAGTGTGAAACCAAGTGAAGAACACTTAGTTTTGATAACTACAGGTTGATCTGTTTGTACCTTCATAGTTCCATGAGACTGGGCAACAACAGCAAGGGGCAGGAAAGCTGAGCAGGCTTTAGGAGAGTTGCGTTAGTACTGGCATGGGGGGAGATACAAGCAAGGAAGTTTCTGTCAAAACAAGAATAATTATTGAACTTCCTCATAAAAGTCATTATTTTAAAAGCCCTACTTATATCAATCTGAGAAATCTACTCCAAGACACACAAAGAGATGATTGCAAAATAAAGCTCACTGGTACTTATTCAGACTTCTCTCTGCCAGATTTGTGTGTCTGACTATGAACATATCCTCATTCCACCTCATGTGTTTGTCCAAAAAAGAAAAAAATGCTATTTAACAATGAAGTCTTTGGCAGAAATTTAGCCATAAATCCACATTTTGCAAACCAAGTATCGATAGTAACTAATGGCACAATAATTGAACTTGGGTATTAACAGTTTCAAAATTATTTGCAAACAAAAATCCTACATATTTGAATTAATAATTATCTGAGCTTGTGCATTCCCCTCATTTCCATGAGTAAAAATGTTTATCCTAATTAGAGCTAAGCAAATAATTTTCAACATACCATTTACCTTCCAAAAGCAGTTTCTGTCTTTTGGAATTTATGAAAGTAGATTGTAAATCTGGCAAAATTCATTCAAAATCTTCTCAGATCTTTTTTTTTTTCTCTATTTTTGAACTCACTGAATCAATCATGAACCAGGTAGTAAAAATTCACATTCAAATATTAAAACAATGACAGTTGCTGAGTCTGAAGACACATTGGCTGGCTTTAAAACTGGAAATACCATAGTTTTACTATGATTGCATTACAGCATAGGTGATACACATAAATCACAACCCCAAAGACAAGTTCCAAGAAGTACTACCTGAGCATAGTAGCAATTAATGGAATGGAAAATTTGAATAATTTTTTATCCCAAATAAAAATTATCAACCAGATCCTGAAATTTATGATTCTGGGGAGAAATTATTTTTCTTCTCCCATTTTCATCTTTGTATTGGAATAACAACCACTATATGCTTTCTGAAAATAACTAGGATTAAAAACAATAATGCTTCAAACCCAGAAACTAAAACAATGCAGCATTTCATCAGGAGGGAGGAAAAAAAGGGGGCTGAATATTCTTTCCTCATTGCAGCTTCTCATGGAGCTTCTTTCCTGCTTCTTGCTTTGGCAATTTAGTTTTGTGACTACAAATTGAAACACTATTGTTTGTCTATTTATCCGTAGCTTTGTGTATCTATTTGTGCAAGGACATCAAACAATGTACAGAGATTAATTAGTTAAGCAGTATAACAGGCACGTGAAAATGCAGAATTGAATCATAAAGAGGTTGAATGTAACACCCAAGGCCACAAAGCACATCAGAAGCAGTTTGGTTTACAATGGATTTTTTTTTTTTTGTCTTTGACTGTATCCAAAAGGTTTACAGTTGAAAAGGAAAAAAACAAAACAAAACAAAACACCAAACAAAGTTCTTTTGGAAATAACAGAAGCATGAAATCTGCTTCTGTTCACTTCCCCGTGGCATATGTCGATGGTGCCATACTGCAGCGCAGATGCAGGCACAGTGTGGGTGATGTTATGCCAGTTAAGGGACCATGTACTACGTCATGTCTTCCATCTTGGCTGCCTGATGCTGTGAAATTGTCAGTAGTTCCAATGCACTTCTCTGGTGCATTTTAATTCTGCATTTGCCTTTCTCAATTTATGCAAATTACTGCATGCCTGTTATCTGCCATTACACAGTGAACTCATCACACAAGTAACCAACACAAAGGGGAGGAAAAGAATTTTCCTTAGAAGCCAAACCCTGTAAAGCATCAGAGCACTTTTAAATGCACAATTGTGAATCAGGAGGGGGAATCCCTTAAGAACTGGGGAGGAGAGCAACCAAACTACCACAAAGAGACCTCACAGCCCACCTTGTCCACTTGCTGCAGGGCATGTGCCATGTTCTCAAAACACTCTTTAAGTGAGCTGAAAAGCTCCACGTGGGCTCCTGCCTCCCAGTGAACCAAGAAAGAAAGGCACCTATGCTCTGGAGTGCAGACTGCTTGAGAAAAGCCCTGACGTGGCAGTCACCAGAAAGCCCTGAAGCTGTTACAGGTCTCCCTGGAGCAGTCAAGAGTATAAACATGGTAGAGCTTCTTGTAAGTGTCCTCAGAGCACTGGCAGGCCTCCTGCAAGGCTTCCCCCTGCATGCCCACTGCCCAGGAAACCCACTTCAGGCCTGCCCTCCCTGGGACTGCCAGTCCCTGCCAAAATAACATTGGGATCAGAGCTGCTCGCTAACGCCCCCACTGCTGGGGCTGTCCTGATGCCCCGCAGCTGGCTTGCGCCTGGCTGGGGAAGTGGGATGAGCCTGGGCTGCCCAGCCCTGCCCTGGGGTGTCTGCAAAGTCCCTACCACCCTTAGTGCCCAGACCACACAATGCCTATTTACATTAGTTGCTTTCTTCAGTGAATCAGGCCATGGCAAAATACTACTATGAAATGATTACAACACTTAAAATATAATCACAACAGAAATATAATTATACCAGCCTGACAGCAGATACTTTCCATTTCTCCTCTCCATCCTCCATGACAGAGGAATACTCCTGACAAAATACTGCAGAAAGCAGGTTTAGCAGAAAACTAGTGCATAAACATACAGATGTCTCCAAAACAGATACCACAAGAAAACAACAATGATTCTGGAATATTATTTTTTTTCACTAAAAGAAGAAAGTGTGACAAGACCTTAAAGGCTGTCTTCCCCCTTCCTCTTCTTCAATGAGGAAATAGCCCTCAAATGTCAAACTCTTGTTATTACAGAAGAAAAACAACACATCATCAACTGTGACTTTTCCAAAATTATACTCTTCCCTATATATTGAAAGCATGTGCAGTTTCTGGCTCCTGTGCAAGTTATCTATAATGAACTGTAGGGAAAAAAAACCCAAAGTAATTCATAGTCTGGAAAGTGAGAGAATACACATAGGACATAAATAAATGTATGTAGGAAAACAATGCATGTGGGAAAAAAGATTATGTAGGAGAACGTTCAATGCTATTTATTTTCTGTGGCCTGTGGTGTTCCCCAGGGATGGGTACTGGGTCCAGTTTTGTTCAATATCTTTATCAACAACCTGGATGAGGACATTGAGAGTATCCTCAGCAAGTTCGCCGATGATAGAAAACTGGGGGGGTTGGCTGACACCCCCTCAGGCTCTGCAGCCATCCAACGTGACCTGGACAGGCTGGAGAGCTGGGTGCAGGCAAACCTCATGAAGTTTAATAAGGACAAGTGCAGGGTCCTGCATCTGGGGAGAAATAACAACAGGCACCAGTACAGGTTAGGGGCTGCCCTGATGGAAAGACCTTGGAGTGCTGGTGGACAGCAAGTTCTCCAAGGAACAACAATGTGCTCTTGTGGCCAAGAGAGTCAATGGGGTCCTGGGATGCATCAAGAAAGGTGTGTCCAGCAGGTCTAGGGAAGTTCTTCTACCTCTCTACTGTGCCCTGGTGAGACCACACCTGGAATCCTGTGTCCAGTTTTGGGCTCCCCAGTTCAAGAGACACAGAGAACTGCTGGAGAGAATCCAACAGAGAGCCACAAGGATGATTAGGGGACTTGAGCATCTCCCCTATGGAGAGAGACTGAGATCCCTGGGGCTGTTTAGTCTTGAGAAGACTGAGAGGGGATCTCATCAATGTGTATAAATACCTGAGGGGTGGGTGCCAAGTGGAGGGGGCCAGGCTCTTTTCAGTGGCACACAGTAATAAGACAAGGAGCAATGGGTTCAAACTTGTACATAGAAGATTTCACCTCAACATGAGGAGAAATTTCTTTACAGTGAGGGCAACAGAGCACTGGAACAGGCTGCCTAGGCAGGTTGTGGAGTCTCCTTCTCTGAAGACTTTCAAAACCCACCTAGATGCATTCCTGTGCAGACTACCCTAAGTGATCCTGCTTTGGCAGGGGAGTTGGACCTACCGATCTCTTGAGGTCCCTTCCAACCTCCAATATACTGTGATACTGTGACATGTAGAGAAAAACCAGAGGATCAGGCCCAGTCAGCATGGGTTTATGAAGGGCAGGTCTTGCCTGACCAGCCTGATCTCCTTCTGTGGTAAGATGACTGACTACTGGATGAGGGAAAGGCTGTGGATATTGTCTACCTAGACTTTTGCAAAGCCTTTGATACTGTTCCCCACAGAATTCTTGTTGACAAAAGTACCTGCTCATGGCTTGGATGAGCAGACAGTCTGCTGGATAAAGCACTGGCTGGGTGAAAGGGCCCAAGAAGTGGTGGCCAATGGAGTTAAATCCAGTTGGTGGCCGGTCACAAGTGGTGTTCATAGAATCATAGAATCATAGAATCATAGAATCAAGAAGGCTGGAAGAGGTTCCTCAGGCTCAGTGTTGGGACCACTTCTGTTTAACATCTTTATTGATGACCTTGATGAAGACATAGAGAGTGTCATCAGTAAGTTTGCAGATGACACCAAGTTAGGTGGGAGTGTTGATCTTCAGGAGGGCAGGGAGGCTCCACAGAGGGACTTGGATAGATTGGATCAATGGGCCAACATTAATGGGATGAGCTTCAACAAGGCCAAATGCCAGGTCCTACACTTGGGTCACAACAACCGCAAGCAACGCTACAGGCTTGGGGAAGTGTGGCTGGAAAGCTGTCTGGCAGAAAGGGACTTGGGGGTTCTAATCAACAAGCAGCTGAATATGAGCAAGCAGTGTGCCCAGGTGGCCAAGAAATCAATGGCATCCTGGCTTGGATTAGAAATGCTGTGTCCAGCAGGAGTAGGGAGGTGATTGTCCCCTTGTACTCAGCTCTGGTGAGGCCACAGCTCAAGTATTGCGTTCAACTTTGGGCACCTCAATACAAGAGAGATGTGGAGGTGCTGGAGTGAGTGCAGAGGAGGGCAACGAAGCTGGTGAAGGGCCTGGAGAATAAATCTTATGAGGAGCAACCGAAGGAGCTGGGGCCATTTAGTTTGGAAAAGAGGAGGCTGAGAGGAGACCTCATTGCTCTCTATAACTACCCATAAGGACGCTGTAGAGAGGCTGATGCCGGTCTCTTCTCCCAGGTAATTAGTGATAGAACAAGAGGGAATGGCCTCAAGCTGCGACTGGGTAGGTTTAGATTGGACATTAGGAAAAAATTTTCCACGGAAAGAGTGGTCAGGCATTGGAATGTGCTGTCCAGGGAGGTGGTGGAGTCAACCAACCCTGGATGTGTTTAAGGGTCATTTGGATGTGGTGCTTGAGGATATGGTTTAGGGGTGAACCTTGTAGAGTAGGGTTGCCGGTTGGACTTGGTGATCCTGGGGGTCTTTTCCAACCTGAATATTCCTGTGATTCTGTGTAAGATTTATCACAGAAGCACTTAACCTCCAAAACAGCTTTTCAAACTAGTTAACTTTCTGTCTTGAAGTAGAAAATTTTTCTTATTCTTATCTCAAACTGTGTAGGTGGATGAATGAAATCAAGCGTCTGTGAATCTCTCACAAAGATATGATGTCTGTTCTCAGGCTCTAACAGCATGTTGGGTTTTAAACCAACATGCCTGATGAATGATACAGTTTTCACCATAATTTTAAATATTAAATAGAATGTGCATAATTATTCTCTAAAAATACACCAGATACAATCTCTGTCTAGGTTTTCAAACTGTCTAGATGGAGCCCTACTTTGGCAGCACTCACTGTAGCATCTGAGCACTTCCTGACTGTCAGTCTGCACTCTGTATTCCAGAAGCCTGTATTGTCCCAAAAGCTCCCCCAACAGCATATACATCTATTTATGGTCCCATTCAGAAAAATTGTTTCTTCTGAGAGTAATTCTGTAGCTATGCAGAGCTTCACTGATAACCATGAAAACACTGCCTGTGACAATCTAAGCGTCTTACACTGGATAAAGCAGTCTTAAGTGAGCATTTTGGCTCATGCCTTGCCCTTCCTTCTAAAATGTACCAAAATTATATGTACAGAACACCATTTAATAGGGAATAGTAACTTTTCTGAGATTTCCAAGAGAATTCCACTGCCCTTTAGTTGCTTCTCTACTGATTATAAAGATAGCAACAACTAACACTGTTTACTTGAAGTAAAGACAGAAACCCCAAAGCCACTAGAGAGGGTATAGAGGCCACGCTATCCTCCAGGACAGAGTTTTCATTGCCCGTGCCAGAGCAACCATGTTGACTGGTGTGCTGCCATGCACCTGCACTGGAAAGAGAATCTAAAACTGGCAGCAGCCTTCAGTGTCTGAACAAAATTCAAATGTCAAGTGTGTGGCACTGTATTAACAATAGCAGATGAATCAGAGTTTTAGGCAATTTGGATGTAACTGTCATGGTAGGGCCATGACATGGCCCAGTACAAATCCAGACAGGCCTTAAGATGTCTAGACAAGGTCCCTGTCTCTCCCCTCCTTCCTGCAGAAAACAGGGCAACGTGGGAAAAAGAACAAAGGGGACAAGACTCCTGCCTGTCTGGTAAACAAGATGTTTGTCTGGGTGAGAGCACATAAGCTGACCACTGCTCCCCCAGATACAAGGTCCTTGTTTCTGCCTTTTACGGTTATAGCCTGGCAGAACGCCTTTCCATCGGGCAGCTACACGTTAGCTTCAGTGCCCCAAAGGACCAACCGATCTCTGGCAATTTGTATATATACAAGTGACTTGGTAGTTGTCTTTGCCTTGCTCCAACCTTGCTCAAGCCTTGCTCTTGAGCCTACTTGGACCTGCCTTGTAGAAGCTGCCTCGAGTTGCCCTGACCTGCTTCGAGTGCCTGGTCCAGAGCCTGAGATAAAGCCACGAGCCATACACATGCAAGCCTGAGAAGCCACAAGCCTAGACACCAGATCTGCCTAGCCTGCTTCCCCTTGCTATTAGAATCGTGCTGTGCCTTAGTTTACCCAGAAACCAAGCAAGTGCCCGTAGCAAAGAGTGTTGTCAACTGCCTGCCATCCACTGAAGCCAGATCAGCCTGGGACCAGGCAGTAAACTCTCCTTGCTGGCAATCTGCCGTGCCCGTGCTGTACGAGGGCCTCCCAAAGCGAACACAGCAGCAGCAGCATCCCCCATGCGGGTAAAATCAGCAGTGAATAATTAATTCATTGCCCTTTGGGTTTAAAGGTTCTTATCGAGCCTCCCCCCTGTTGTAATCGAGCACTATCTACTCTCAGGGACTTTCTCTTTCCAAGTTGTTGCCTCCTAATTTGCATAGAATAGTTTGTATTTTGCCCTAGGACTGCATATTCCCATTGTAAATATATATTTCAACTGTACAACAATCCTATTTAATGAGTTTTGGCATATTTCATTAATAAAGGGCTAATATTTTTATGAATACCCGTTTGCTATATCATTTATTATTGTTGTAAGGGTAATTAATTAGTAATTCCCCCTTTGTGACAATGTGGCATTGTATTAACAATAGCAGATGAATCAGAATTTTAGGCAGTTTGGATGTGACTTCAGACTTCCTTATGAGAAAAATAAAATTACTTAGGTATCTGAAAGAATAGATTGTAAGTTATGGTCAGACAATTGTGCACTGCATAGTGACTTAAATTAGCATTAAATTAGCCAGACTTCACCTGTCATGAAATAAAAGCATGCAACAATCAGTTACTGCATCTCAGCTCAAGAGTGGTAACTTCTTACGACGTGCTAACTTAATCATTTACAATCATCTACTCACATTTCTAATTTACATGACATTGCTTCAGCAATTACAGATTTAGATTACACAGGTTGCAAATGACCTCCAGGGATATTATTGTATTAGTTAAAGTTTTAACAATGCAAATTAGGACAGGCCCTTGGCTATACACTCAGTCACAAATCATTATTCTAATGGGGCAGAATATAGGATACATATCATACAAACAGAGCTTCCTAAAACTGTGGCATGGCAACACAAATATAGCAGCTAGTGTCTTCCTGATCTTTTTTTCAGTGTCACATAAGATAATTAAAACAAAAAAGGTATCAAATATAGAAAGATAGAGACAGTAAGTGAAAGAAACGATGTGGTGTTTGGCTGCAACACTTACTAATTCTTGCTGTGAAGGAAGAGTAACTGAGAATCTAAGCACCAATTTTCAAACCTTTGACTCACAACATACTTCCTTTGTGGCTCTCAACAAATCACTTACCCTTTCTGTGACCCACAGTTCTTCATTTAATAGAAATATTTGTGTGATCCAACTCTACAGTTCTTTATTCTAGTTTTCTTTCTATTCTCCCTGTCCTGTGAGGACAACAATACCATTTTGTAAGAATGTGATGTAACAACAGAAAGCTCCGATTCTTTGTTCTTGTTTCCCAGAACTTGCCCCTGTGTCATACACTGCTTTCTGCAGTAAATAAGCCCAGAGCTGAGCTACAGCCAAACCTCTTGGAATGTGAATTCTGTTCATCTGTCATAAAACCAAACAAGCTAAATATCAGTGTTTCAAACATATCTGACCTGCTGACCATAATTAACTGATTAGACTGCCTCATGTGGTTGACAGATGCCAAACACTGTTCTATAAAAATGTACTATACACTGCTCTATAAAAATCTATGTGAAAGAGATATCTAAAAGTCTTTCTTCAGCTATTTGGAATAATTCTATCTTTTATTTGTAAGAACAATGACCTTCTGTAATTTTGCTTAACCAGGGAAGGAAGGAGACAGAAGGTTTTCTTGAATGTAGCTTTATGAGGTAGCAGCATCTTGAGTTACAGATAAAATTACGACAGCTATGTTTATTGTAAATGAAGCGTTCATCAGTGAAAGGTTGTTTTAATTCAATTATACTTCCAACCAAGAGGAAAAGAAAAAACAAATATAAGCATCAGACATTAAGTGCTTAAAGAAACTTTTAGTGGTTTGTGGGAATAACAGTGTGAGATAAAGTTCTCTCTAAAGAGGTCCTGAATACTTGCTGCAACTTTGATTGCTTAAAACCAGCTGATATAAGGAGTTCCCTTACCTTTCACAAGATCACAGAAATGTAATCATGAAAGAATGCCATAACTGAGCAAACAGTGGTTTTTACTGCATGTGGTAACATGTGGATGAGTAGTGAGAAATTTCTATTCCTTTAAAAAATTGCTTACTGATGTGTCTCAAAATTCCCTCAACAAACTAGTTGATGTATTGTCAAGTAATTCTTCCTTTAAGGATCATTTTGTCCTTGTTCTTTAACACCATCAGAAGAAGTTAGGAACATTAAACTTGGTTGCTGCACAGGCTGAAAGGAGTCTTAAAAATGTTAGTTTTATCATCAGCACAAAATGAGACAATACCTATCAGCTGTACTGCAGCCCATAATGCAGAAAAACAACACTACTTATCCATTTTCAGCATTAGAAGACTAGGGAAATGCATTCCTATGTCCAGCACATTAGCACAAGCTATAAACCACAAGTGGCTGACACAAAGTTCATGTCACTCAGTGGAAAACCTCCCATATTGTATAGTTCTTTGGCAGAATAGCATCTGCTTCCTAAAAAAGGAATTTACTCCCACTTTTAAGGCCTTTTCCTCTAATTTTTGTTTATAATCATTCTATTTTAATAGCAAACACCTTTGTAAAAAACAGATTACAGCCTGTGAAATATTTGCTATGTTATTAAACAGTATTTCAACCACTGCTGTTACAAGGCTGTTTTCTTAACAAACAATCCTACATACACCAAAAAATCTCTTGGGAAAAAAAACAAATCTGGGTTTAAATAATCTTCAGCAGTATTGTAGGGCAGTATTAAAATCACCTATGGAACTAAGGAAAAAAAAAATCAGTTGCTGGTATATTCATCATTACGAACCTTATCACAGACCATTTTATTCTACTCCAGAAAGTAATTCAATGTATCACTACAAAACCCACCATTAGGATGATAATCAGTGTTTCCAAGACAACTGCCTCTGTTTTGATATGAGAGATATAAGGCCCATATCTGCCATCACTTCCTCCTCAGCTACAGTATTAAGTACTGAGGCTAGCACAACCATACATCATACATTTGCTCTCTATAAGAGTTGCAAGCAGTGTGGTGCCAGGTGGTGCTACCTGCTCAGCATCATAGAAACATTCCTGACTGATGAACTTCAACCATACCTCCTTTTGTTAGTGTTGATGTCAGGCTTTAGAGGCTTTTTAATTGACTGCACATGGCAAGACAGTGAGGAAAGACAAGAAAACTCAATCAATACAGGAAAGCTTAGAAATTGCAAACCAAAGATGAAACCACACTGCTCTTTTGAATGATGCTGCAACATTTTCTAAGTCTTGCTCTATTTGCCTTCCATCTGTTTTTTTTTTTAAATGACCTATTGCGGTAGGAGTCCCCAGCTTCATTCCTACACTAGCAATAACCTTTCCAGCTGGCAGGCTGTCCTCCACCAGTCACCTCAGCTAACTGGCTGTGGTACAGAGTGCCCTTGCTCTTCCTGCTCTGCCTCAGAGCACACATTTATGACCATTTCCTCTTGTGAAGAATCATTCCTCAAAGGAACTTTATGGTGGCATGAGTTCATTTAGAGAAATAATATGAGGGAAAGGCATTCAGTTGTGGCATCACTTTGACAGGAAATTATAAATGCTGCAAGCAGTTAAAAAGGAAGGATGTTCTTATTTATTGAATGGTTATGAGATCAGCCTATCCAACAAAAGCACCTGCTGTGGAAAAACTTCTGTGTTTCATTCAACTCTATAGGAAGAATAGAGGATGTTAATTAGATGACTCACCCATGCAAATGTATATCCTGAAGCACTATGCACTGACGTCTACATGCACAGGTCTTTTTCCTGCTGTTCTAGTTGATTAAAAATGACCACCAGTGACTCAGAGTTTAAGGATATATAACTGCCAAATGGCTACATACTTATTATGGAAATCAGATCACAGGTATCAGAAAGCAGTCTGTTAACCTCTGCAATTAAGGCCATGTGGCGGGTCAGCCCCAGCCAGCAATGAAGCACCCATCCAGTACTCACTCCGCACCACCACCTCAGAAGGAGGAGGCAGAGAGTGGGAAGAGTGAAAGGAATAACTTATGGGTTGAGTTGAAGGCAGATTAATAACTGAAGGGGAAAAAAAAACCCACAAGTGATGCAAAGGCAATCACTCACCACCTCACACAAGCAAATCAATGCCCAGACAGGATCCAAGCAACAGCTATCTTGAAAGACACACCACATCCTCACCCCTGCCCCCACACAAGGTTTGTATTTTGTTATTGCTGAGAATGATGTTGTACGGTGTGGAAAGACACCTCACGTTTTGAATATATTTCTGGAAATTTGATGTAAGTAATGTATTTATGAACTTAATCACAGATGAAATTTACTTTCGAAAGTTTTCTACCTTTCTGAGACATAATTTAGTTTTCTGATTGCTAGCTCATTACCAACTTTACTAGGATTTCTCCATAATCCTGCCATATTGTTTAAGAAATAAAAAGCCATTTGTACATAATACTCCATCCAAAAGTATTTTAAAATCCACTACACAAGGTGTTTCACATGTCCCTTGATGGAAGCTGGTATTTATTAAATGAGAAATTATTGGAGCAGCACATCAACTAATGTTGCACAGGCTCCTCTATCATAACCAACCATCACACTGCACATTTGGCCTGGGGAAGTGGACACACTGCCCTCAAAAGGACAGCACTACCACGTTCCTTTTTCTTTTTCTATCTCTCCATTATACTATTATTTGCAGACGTTCAGTGGGTTATACCATAACCCCCGTCTCTCCTCTTCCTCATGAGAAGTAACAAAACAAATTCTGCCTTTAAGAAGCTTACACTCTGTCACTTAGTCCTTTTTAAAAAATTGGTGGTTTCATTTTCAAAATAGTTAATTTGTGTCTTTCCACACAATATATTTTGGCATTACTCTCTTTCTTGCAAATAGATACTCAGGTATGACACCACTCCTAAACACAGTAAAAATGAAGGCCATTTAGAAAGTCACTTGCAGGAGTAAGTTACTATTTGCATTATTAATAGGTAATACAGAATTCATACTCAAAGCTTCTGGTGAACCAGAATTGATGAGCCTAGTATGACACACATTTATGAGTATTTCTCATGAAGTGCACGATTTATAGATTTGAGTTCCAATTGTGGACATGCTGTAAACAGGAAAAAGCCAGCCAAGCTAGAAGGAATGTGCTAATTAAAGAATACAAGGGAAATACAAATTAAAAGCAGGCAGATAAGAAGAAGGGAAAATTCTGGCTCCAAGCAGGAAGGAAGGAGTGAGTGTACCCCTTGATAGATTTGCATATCATATCCCAGGGCCCAGCCACAGCTAGCAGGCAAGGGAAACACTGATCCTTCCCATCTCTATTTAGTGCAGGTCCCCAGGCAGCCTTCCTTTTGACAAAGATCTAGGAAGGAAGTTGAAAAGAAAGACGGCAAAAGGAACAACAGAGAAAGTGAGGGAGCAGAGCTCAGAGCAGAGGGAAAGAGTGGTTTCTCAGCAGCTCACACTGCAGATACAGTCCAAGCATAGCCAAGGTCATTCCAGCCAAAATTAAGAAATCATGACTAAGGAAGAGGCTAAGTCCAGAGACTGAGTAGTGGCATCATTGTATTCCCAATAGGTTAAGTAAAGCAAGGCAAAATTTGTAAGCTAACGCTTTTCATCAGAATGAGTGATACACTGTAGGGGGCTGGGGGAATGGGGCATGGAAACAAGAAACTTTTTTCTATATAAGCCCTTCTTCAGGTGAGGTGCTGATGCATGACATTTTGGGGCAACATGTGAGGAAAGGCAATGCCCTCAGCTCTGGAACCTGCATGAGATACCCCAACAAAGTACAGAATTAAATCACAGGTACACCTGAACACATGCTTTCTCTTTTTCTCCTTTGCATAAGTTTTTTTTTTTTCATTCTTTAATTCAATTCATTAATCTAAACTTGACTGATTATGTTCTTCAACTTTTCATAGCAATATAAGTACAGATAGAGAACTCTCTTTGGGGGGGGGGGGGGGAACAAACAAAAAAACCCCAACAAAACCCAACACACCAACATCCTGCTTACCCTAATTGCAAAACTACTCAGATTTCCATAACCTATTTTATGGTTGTGAGATTGTGAAGTGTGTCTTTATCTCAAGCAGTAAAGTGCACCAAAGGGAATGGCAGGGACATGTGGATGTTGAAGGTGGCGCTGGAAAAATTCATGTGCCTTCCTCAAGCAACAGATTCTGGGAAGGTGGCCTTTTACCGTAGCAAAATCCATAAATGTGAGAACAACTCTAGAGTTTGGTGTAATAGTTTAAAGTCTCCCAAAGTCCATGGTGAACCTGCTGACTTGGGAGCCTTTGAGTCAGGTCCTTAAATCAGATCCCATATGGGAAGCTGCAGACAAGTCCATGCAGCAAAACAGACTGACACTGCTTGAAGTTTAGATAAAAAATAATTCTGCTGATTTCCCTTGTTTTAAGTTGCAAGCATTCCTTGGTATTCATATCACTGGCTTTTCTCAAAACCAGCCTGCCAATAATGGAAATCAAGACTAAAAAGAAAGCACTTAAAATAATAATCATTATGGGCTGGGTTTAATTCAACATGGTTTTAAACATTAACTGTGGTCTTGGAATATTTCTCTGAGGTTTACTGGAAATTTATGAACCATGGAAAAGACATTGATAATGGAAGGAACAGACCAAAAAAAGAGTGTTTTAAAACTGCAGAATCTTTAGGAGTTTTTTGGGTTTGTTTTATTTTTAAAAACCTAAATATTTTTTTCTTATTTTGTCTAAACTCTGAAGCCTAAACAGAATGAGAGACAGAAAAAAATATATAAATAATGCTTTTGTCTTCTTACAGCCCCATAAAGACCCAAATTAATGAAGGTCTTAAAAGCTGGTTCTTCAGCAGAGAAAGTAAACAAATGTAGTAACTATTTTGCTATTCCCTTATGATATCTATATTGTTAAATGGTCTTCAAATAACATAAAAGAAAAATTTCAGCTGCTGAGGATCAGAAGAGTTTTTCAGAGTTCCACTTTAATTAGCCTAAAGCTAAGAATATGTCCCATAAACTAATACCAAAGTTCTTACTCAATCTTTTCACATTTTTGCCATTAATTATTTCTGTTATGCCAGTGGAAAAACAAAGACATAGGCCCTAATAAGTGCTCCCAAGTGTTTGTTAATGAACTCTGAGCAGACCAAACAGTCATCATTGTCTTTCATAACTGGAAACCTTTCTTCTAAAGTGGTTCATTGTCTGCACATCACATCTTTGTGCAGCTTAGTGTTGTTTTTATCACTTTGTTGCTTTTGTTACTTTTTCATGTGGGAAATGTTTTGATTAGATAGAATATACCCGCAGAGAATTTTCCTTATCTTTGACAATAGCTATTTCTGCATTTACAGCAATAATGCAATCCCCATAATCCTGGATTTGTATAATTTGCTCATTATTCGATCATAGTATCTTCACTAACAGTTATCATCCTCAATTATAGTGACTGTATTTTTACTATGTAACAGTGAGTTGCAAAGCTTGTGCCTAAAAGACAAAACTTGACTGGAATTCTAATTTCAATAACAGAATGAATCATTGTAGCAACACTAAGGACACTTGAGTGACCTTCAGTATTTCTTCTGGATCTGTGACTACCATGGTGTTTCTGGACCAAGATTTTTATTTAAATATTTCCAAGAATCCTCTTAAGCAAGAAAGGAGGTGTGTGCTTCCTAGCAGTTGCCTAACAAAGCACACTTCAGTTTCTTTCATGGTGTATCTACAAAGCGATTGGATTACAACTCAGACAATTGCATCTAAGCAGGTCCGATTAATTTCAACAATTAATATTCAGTGTCAGCCTCCTTTTCTTCAGACTAAACAACCCCAATTTCCTCAGCCGCTCCTCAGAAGACCCTTCGCCAGCTTTGTCGCCCTCTTTGGATACACTTGAGCAACTCAATCTGTTTCTTGCCGTGAGGGGCCCAAAACTGAACATCGTATTTGAGGAGCAGCCGCACCAGTGCTGTGTACAGAGGCATGATCTCTTCCCTACTCCTGCTGGCCACATTATTTCTGAGTCAGACCAGGATGCTGTTGGCCTTGTCGGCCACCTAGGCACACAGCTGGCTCATATTTAGGCAGCTATTGACCAATACTCCCAGATCCTTTGCACTCTTTGCCAAGCCTGTAGCGTTGCAAGGGGTTGCTGTGACCCAAGTGCAGGACTTAGCCTTCAGCCTCATACCACTGTCTTCAGCCCATTGATCCAGTCTGTCCAGATCCCTCTGTCAAGTCTCCCTAGCTTCAAGCAGATTGACACAGCCACCTTTCTTGGTATCATCTGCAACTTATTCAGGACATACTTTATCTCAGATCATTGATAAATATACTATAGGGCCTAATATAGAGCCCCATTCAGCATAACTCTTTGGGCCTGGCCATGCAGCCAGTTTTTTTATCCAGCAAAGCACAAGCTCACCCAAGCCACCAGCAGCCAGTTTCTCCAGGAAGATGCTGTGAGAAGCAGTGTCAAAGGCTTTACTAAAGTCCAGGTAAACAACATCCACAGGCTTTCCCTCATCTACTAAGCACGTCACCTGTCATAAAAGAAGATTAGGTTATTCAAGCACAACTTGCCTTTCATGAACCCATGCTGACTAGGTCTGATTGCCTGATTCTCCTGCATGTGCTGCATAATGGCACTCAAGATGATCTGCTCCATGACCTTCCCAAGCACTGTATGACAGACCTGTAGTTCCCCAGATTCTCCTTCAAGCCCTTCTTGCAGAAAGCCATCACATTTGCTAACCTCCAGTCAACTAAGACCTCCCCGGTTAGCCAGGATTGCTGATCAATGATGAAAAGTGGCTTGGTGAGCACTTGTGTGTGTCTGAGTGTTGCAGCAAGTCACTAATCATTTCCCCTTGGATTATGGGGACTTCATTCTGTTCCCCATTGCTTTCGTCCAGCTCAGCAGGCTGAACAACTGAGCTTACTATTAAAGGGTGAGGCAAAGGCATTAAATACCTCAGCCTTTCCTCATCCTTGGTCTCTAGGTTTCCCTCCCACATCTAATAAAGAATGGAGATTCTCCTGAGCCCTCCTTTGTTGCTAATGTAATTATAGAAACATTTTTATTGTCTTTTACAGCAGTAGCCAAATTAAGCTCTAGTTGGGCTTTGGCACTTCTAATTTTCTCCTTACATGATCTCACAACATCCTTGTAGTCTTCCTGAGTTGCCTGTCCTTCTTCAAAAGGTCAAACACTGTCTTTTTCTTCCTTTGTTCCAGCCAAAGCTCACTGTTCAGTCAGGCCAGTGTCCTTCCCTATCAACTCATCATTTGGCATATGTTCCTGTGCCTTTAAGATTCCCTTCCTGAAGAATGTCCAGCTTTCCTGGAGGCCTTTACCCTTCAGGACTGCTTTCCAACGGACTCTGTCAACCATGCCCTCCAGAAGATCAAGGAAACAGTTCTATACTGACCGCCCTGCTGTGATGCTGTCCAGCTGGCTGTGTGCAGGTGAGCTTGTGCATCCTGGACTGAGGTATATGCTATGAGAGTTAAGCTGCTTGAATCCACTTGGTCAACTTTACAGGTGCAATGCACGTGTCTCAGCTAAGTGTAAAGAGATTACGAAGACACCTCTGTGTTACATACGCACAGGGTGGGTCAAGGATGCTTACTCAACAATCCCAAAAGACAGGAAGGGGCATGTAGGATTCTCGCAAGGTGGGATGACTCCCAGACAGAATATAAACATGATCTGGGAAAATGCTTGTTTTTCTTTCCTAAAAAAGAAGTACATGTCTAGTATATATTGTAGCTGTCACCTGGCTTTAAACATCTATGCAGACCTGTCCATCACGTAAAAACGTTCTTTTGCTCACATGCTGGTTTCCAAATGAAATATTATTCTTGCTCTTTGCTAGATTGAGTGTGAATGAATTACATTGCTTTGACTTTCTGCCAATGTAGCCCTCTGCTAAGAATGTTACAAATAGCAGGCATCATGGTGAATTCAGTCCCACTAGTATCTTATGTTGCAGTATTATAAATACAAACATTATCTGTAAGTTTGTGTCCATTTGTAAGTCATGGTATCCATGAGAAATGATGCAGAACAGACATAAATCAAAAATCTGAAGAACTGAATTTCAGAGAAGATCAAGCAAGTGATACAAAATATTCCAGGGAAGGGATAACCAGTTCAGTTTCTTCCTGTTATAATACATGCCAAATAGTAATTGCTATTGCTATAGAAAATTTACAGCATACTATGCAATTCTTAAGCTTTCAATTGAAGTTAAAACAGAAATAAAATGAGCACATACATAAAGATCTGTTCTTATACCTTGAGATGAAATTGTGGCTCCATTTAATGTAGTGGAGGATTTGTCACTGACTTATGTAATCAATAATGTCAGCAGGCACTTTTTTCATGTAAAAGACTAAACTTTCAGAATAAGGGTGAAGGGGCTGGCTTTGAAATTACATTCAGGATTTCACATTACTTTTGTTCCTCTCCCTCCAAAAGAAAAAAACAATATTTGTATTAGATCTAAAGTGACAGGGTTTGTTTTAAAATTGCAAATGATTCTTCTCTCCATAGAATTGTAGATCACGGTTTGACGTAAGAAAAGCATAACTCTACAGGGAAATTGAAAAATATTTAAAGTATTTTTCCATCATCTTTGAACACATGGAGTTCATTGCATAGATTTATTACTATTAATTCATGGTGCATGCACTCACACATTTTTTTATTTTTCTGTATTGTTCCTTGTTATTGCATCTTTGCCAACCTCCTCCTTTTTCTAGTGAAATTCACCTCACAAAAACTCTCTAGTTAATCAACGTATGCATCAATCCAAATGACAGGGCAATGGAGATGACTGCAGGAAACACTTTGCTAGGTGTAGCTGGCTTTCATACAGTTAAGGATATCTTTCTCTGCTGGGTAGCATCCTTTGTTGACACAATGCATTGAGTCTGCTGCCAAGAGATATTTCTTGGGAGTGGTCTGAGGAGTGAACCATTGGAAAAGAGGCAGGCGTGACCTTGTTTTGCCTGCACACAATATTCCCCACCTGTTCCTGGAAAAATGAAGTCTGAATTTAGACTTATCCTAAGGAGTACATTGAAAAACAAGTGAAAGTAACACTTCCTTTCCCCCTTCTTTCATTTTTAATGCATTCTCTTAAGATTTTTTGTGCAAATGCAGAAGCATTCAAGTACTGAATTTATGCACTGCAGAAATAATACTAGACAACATGAAAGAAACCAGGCAATATGACCAGAGAGGATTTTTGATCACATAAAGCAACAGTACAATTCAATAAAAATATTTTTTAAAAATGTAGTACAATTTACTCTTAAACAAATAAAGCCCAGAACTAGCATACACCAAATTTTGAATTATATTGCAGAATAAGGCATATATATGCCTTATATGCAAATAAAATGCCAGGTTTGTGCTTCTAGTAGCAACTGTACACGACTATGGCTTTACTTTTAAATTTTAATCCTTTTTTTAAGTTTTCAAATATATTTGACTTCTAAAATTATTTCCATTTTAAAATTTATTAATGTATCCCCTGGAGGCACTGAGATTATATTACTTATCATCGCCACTAGTACACATACTAAGTAAAACCTGCAGGCACCTAAGCTTCCTTTCTCCAAGATGCACTTTCACCCAGCTTGTCTGCTGGTGTAAAGCCAGTGCATACCTCTACTGATTCAGTAAAAACAAGGCTGATTTATACCAGCTGGGGATTTAGTGTTTCTTGTTTCCATGAATTTCAACAGTATTTCATAGAACTGTACAGATCTCTTATACAGGTAGGTAACAGAAAATGTAGAAAGCTCTAAGATGGCTGAACATTTCCTCAGAGGGCTAACACTTCCTTCCTGCTCATTTCATTTGTAAGGCAGAAATAACTCTCTAATGACTTGACCTCTTCAAAAAGACAAAATTTTCTGTACAGAAGTCTGCTAATCGGGTCAAATTGCAGGAGAAAATTTACTGTTATGATCCTCTGAAAACAATAAAGAACTCCTTACCCAAAGGCCTGACGATAAATTCTGAAACAAACACTCCCTGTTTTACATCACAAAATCTCTTTATCCATTTGATTTAATGTTTCTGGACACACATCACTGTCTAGTGAAGAATTTGTATGTGGCTTGTTATGTTTCACCCACAAATTTTGCCAGCATTTGTAAGGATATAAATTGTCAGCCTTTACAGTGTTTCTGCTGATGGCACGTCTGCACTCCGGGTCATCTCGATGACCACAGTGATGAGCATGTGAAAATAGCATTCAGCAAACACATATTGCTAAAGAAGATTCGGCATTGCGTAGACACGCATGTATACAGAGTCCTGATCAGACAACGTCAATACTCTGGGCATGTTGCCAGTTATTATTCAAACACCATCCCTGAAATGGATTTTCTTCTGCCAAAAGAACAATAGGGTGTTTCCAGAAATGAAGCAAAGTGCACAGTTCTGTCTTGGCTGGGCAGCAGAAAGAAAATATTAAATTATCTATTACAAAAGAAAACATCTATCATAAAAAGGTACTTTACAACGTGGAGCAAATCATGTCATCTTCAAACACTGACCTTGCAGAGGCCTCAGCTAAGACATATGGATAGTTTTCCTCTTCAGCATGTGATTTATAAGAAATTATTGGCTCAGCAGACTGTTATAACATGTCATGGTGCTACTAAATGCAAGTCAGAAGTTCTAAATAATTCATTAGCATTCTTTTTTGATTGGAAACTATGCTGCCTCTGTCTTTGCTGTTTCTAAAAAAAAAAAAAAAAGATGACAAGGTCATCATTCAAGAAGTACTGGACTGACTGGTGAGGATGAATGCCAGTGTATCAAAAGACAAGTACAGAACAAGAGCAATGAAACTGCAGATGGTTTTGTGGTCAGACTGTTGATGTGAACCACTGGGACTTGTGCAAACCTTGTTTCTGCATCAGATCACCTGTGAATGGTATCTGTCTCAGGTGAATCACTGAGTTGTGCAGCAATCTTGCACAAGTAAAATTGTTGCTGCACCAGTTGTTTCAGCTCACACAAATTACATAAATACAAGCACTATCAGAGAAAAATATTTAACATTAAAGGGAAATCACTACCTGGAGTAACATTTAATTTGCATATTTCACAATTCACACCATTGGATTAACTTGCAAGTATTCACCTTCTACATTTCTCAAACTTAATTCTGAAAAAAAAAAATCAGTCTGACTTTATCAATAATGCATCCTATTTGCACCAAATTTCTATTTCTAACACCAAGAAACAAAGAATTGAAGTTATTGTTATAATCAGACATCTGTATAAAGTTGATGAATGTTGCCCAGAGAAGTGGTAGATGTCCCATTCCTGGAAACACTCAAGGTCAGATTGGCAGGACTAGGGCAACCTGATCTAGTTAAAGATGTCCTTGCTCACTCCAAGAGTGTTGGGCTACATGATCATTCAAGGTCCTTTCCAACCAAAAGCATCCTACAGTTCTATGATTCTAAGATATAACCATTTATTTCTTTCTCATCTCAGTTCATTACTTTGAAACTACATATCTAAAGTATATGTATTCTATACGAAGTGTTACAATACTGATGTTTATTTAATTCTGGGCATTTTTGACAGACAACAGGCTGCCGAAGATTATCATTGTGATACCTGCATTTTACATACTTATCCAGGTTTAAAGACAGGTTATGATAGTCAGATTAGACCATTTGCTATGCCATGCTCTTTACACATTAAAAGCCATATGTATCCCTATAAGCATAGCTAGCTTAGCTGTAATATAGTTTTCCTTCAAGTAATGTAAAATTTTAGATACAGAACCACTATTTACTTCCAGTATGCTCAGTTACAAGCCTATAAAGAGACCTGTTTTCACTGAGCGACGTAAATGCTTAAAGTGTGAAGGTTTTAAAAGGTAGATTTGTTGACAGTAAGCCAGTCTGAGCAAAATGAAGTCCTGAAAAGCTGGTTTCTAATGTGCATTGTGCCATGTGATTTTAGGTGAGTTTTTGATGCAGAATTTGTACAAATAGATGAAAAAAAAAAAAAATGTGGGAGAGAACCATGCTCTGGAGTTCTGGTTTGAAAAACAGTAATGAAGTTTCCAAAATCCATACACATCCTTTTAAGCCTTAAAATGAAGGGCCAAGTTCACAGCCCTTTATCCTTAAAAAAGAGCAAAGGAAGAATGAAACTTCTATTAGATGCTTAGCTGAAACTTGAACACTGAATAATGTCTTTACTATCTAGACAGAGGCTACCTGAAATTCGCTCTCTCTCTTGCAGAACACTCATCTAGTGTGCCTACTTGTGTACATGTAATACAGGAGCACATACCTCTAACAGATTAACTTATTCGTTACAAAGTTCACAGTCGATTTTGATTTTCTTTATAGAGGGTTAGTATAAAAGAGACTGGAAATAATTCTACATGAGAAAGGCAAAAAGAAAATGCCAGTGAACAGGGCCTCCTGTGTTATTAGAGAACTGCAGTTTTATAGCCTTCAAAAAGCCCAGCATCATCAATATGTGCACAGTCATTTCAGTCTCTTCAAGGAATGATGTAATGGTCTTCATCAGGACATTAGGAAGCAATTCTTTATCCAGAGGGCAAAGGAACAAGCTTCCTAGAGAGGTGGTTGATGCCCCAAGCCTGTCAAGTGTTTAAGAGGCATTTGGACAATGCCCTTACCAGGCTGTAACTTGGTCAGACCTGAACTGGTCAGACAGTTAGACTAGATGTTTACCATAGGTCCCTTCCAACCTAAATATTCCATTGTATTCTGTTCTGTTCAGTCACAACTTCTCTCAAACAAGCAGTAAGAAAGCAGAAGATCTAGCTCAAGTTATAGCTCTCTAATTTTTTTTACATATTTGTGTTAAAATCTTTTGAGGGAGTCACAGATGAGGAAATTCTGCCACTATCACATGAAAATCTTCAAGCTTCACAGTACAAAGCCTGTTGCAGTGGGAATCCTCTGAAGTACTTACAAATAACAGTGTTGAATGAGTTTCAATGTTCTCTCTTTCATCAGCAGTTATGCAGATCACCTTCTGCTTTACCACAAATATTGATTTATATTAATCATAGAAACTTCATGCCTTGTAGGCATGAAAGAAAATCAATGCAGTAATGTTTTTGTTGGTTTTCTGCTAGCCAGCACATTTGCTTGATGACAGAGGGCACAAAATGAAGCCCTTTGGTGAGTCTGTAGGTAAACAGATGAGAAGTATGACAGAAAAAATGTAGTAGAGAATGGATAGTAAATCTTAACAGCCCTAAACAGATATGCTTTGGTTGCTTCCATCTCCAAAGGCTGTATTTAGCATTCAGTATAAGAGAACACCTCGAGGAACTACATTTCCACTAGTCATTTGGTACCTTTCAGGGTTATTATTCAGATGTTACAGAAAGTCAGCTTTCCTCTCATACCCTCCATACATAGAAATTGCCATAGAGAAGTTTACTTATTCAATACTCACATTGCATTCCATTCATACACACTGGTCAATAAAATAATAGACACAATACTGTTGTGTGACTAAATGGCTAATGTATCAATGTGCTCTTTAAAATAAACTCTCCATGACCACATGCATATCTGTGTCAGTAAAGTCAGGATAACGGATGAACTGGCATGTATGTGCCACTGGAACTAATACTGAAGCATCTGTAGCATGAAAACCAAAGGAGAGATACAAGCTGAATCATATGTCTAATGTAATGAGACTAAAAGGGAAGTATACATTAATTTATGTTGTATGAGCACTGTCTCCCTAGACTGCTCTGTCTCTTGAAACGCACACTGCCAATGGAGTCAATAGAGATACTGCTCTTTATGTTTGCAATGTATTCTCATGCAGAACTTTTTTTAATGAATTGTGGTTCACCAGTTTACAATCTTAACATACTTCTGATAAAAGTATTGCTATTCTGAGAATTCTGTAATGGAATATGTAATAAAGAAGATCACAGAAAGCCACTGAATTCACTCTCTTAGGGTATGCCAGTTTCCTGTGCATAGTTCCAGGGAAGTCATATTTCTTTTATACTGCACCAGGAAGGCAAAACTAGATGCTGCAATTTAACTGCAGTTTTATACACTAAGAAATTAACTACACAGTCAGTAGTGGCATACACTAGCCACACAGACCTCAAACTCACCTGAAATGAGACTTTGCAATTCAGCAAACAGAAATGTTTTCATTGTGATTGATTCAAATCAGGCCAGAAGGTTTCCTTTTTCATTTCCATGGCAGAGTATTTGCATCTGAAGGCACTGAGAACTGAGCTGATTGCAGCTGATGAGGAAAGGATACATCAGGATATTGCACCTCATGGAATTCATCAGTCATATTTCTTACCATGCAAGGCCAATCCTGTAAGTACTTCAGCTCTACACACCAGAAGAAAATTATTATTCACAACTAAACTCTGTGCCCATGCAATTCAATCCAGTTCTACTGAAGTTAATAAAGCCGCAGAAATCTACAGGAGCAGATAAAATTTGGCCCAGAAAGAATGAACAGTTAATTAGTTAGAGCAAGGGTTAGCATGACAATCTCAGCCAAATTCAGTCCTGGTATTAAGTACAGAATATCTCCATTTATCTCATTTGTTCCTGTCATAAATTTATTTAGGAGTGTTCTACCTGATTTTCTTTCCTCAAATTACTACAATATGCATCAGAGTAACTTCAACACTTATTTCCTTTCAACAATTCAGGTAATTATGTTTAAGAATTTAGACCAAGCTTACATAAAGTCATTTTATTATGTGACAGATACTGTATTAATGGATACTGTATAACTCATGAGTAACCAAGAGCCTGTCACATTGGAAAACTTCATGAATAATATGTCATATATTATGCATGCATGTATAGTTCAGCATAGTCAAATATAACCAAACAATTAATAAAACAAATGAAGAATGCATAACTGAAGTACTAAATCTGAGAACTCAAAACCAAATTGACTAGCAGAGAATTATTCATCTGCCAGAAAAATATCCATTGTAAAGTAATCTGAGTGCACTCAACCAACCTACAGCCTTTAAAAAAAAATAAGTATTGCTATTAGAAATTTATTATAATTTTCAATAGCAATAAATCCCCATGAAATTAGTTAAGGATTAGTTAGCTGTAGCACTAACCTTCTGAAGCAAACTTGGCAAATTGCTAGCTAATGCTAATGACCAATTTTGAAAGGGATTACTCCTTCATTAAATTATATCATATACAGTAGGAGTCACAAGATAGGATTACTTTGATGCCAACTGCAGTCTGTATTGGAATGAACTACATTAATCCAAAATCAATAGTTGGTGTAATTAGGAGAGGTATGAAGACTATGCAGACGAGTTGTGATTGAATGACCAAGAAAAATACACTTTGGTATACATTAAAAATATTATGCTCTCTTAAAGAAGAAGGGGGGGGGGAAACAAAACAGTCTCCAGCATCTTCTGCATCCTCTACTTCATTAAATTAGGTTAGGAAGATAAGCAGAGAATGTTTGTGTTTATGCCTATAGCAGCAGAGTCCCCAGGAACGTGGTAAAAAACTCCCAAGCAGAAAGGAGGGCTGGTTAGTAAAGTCAGTGGTGCCCTCAATGTGCTGCTTCTCAATGCAGCCATTTCAGCCCTCAGTAGGATTCATGGTTTTCTGACACTGGCCAGTGGCTGCCACACCACTGCCAGCATAGTGGCTCCCAACCAGCTCATTGTCTTCTAGAAATCACCAGGTGCTCCCTAAAGCACAAGACCTAGGGTGGAGGCACAAGCGGCAATCATTCCAAACCTGATTTCAAGCTCATGTAACATTGAGATATAATACAAATGATTTCTCATATATAATTTTGTTAAAATAAAACACTCAGCAAAATCTTGTGTAATCTTCTGCTTAATCAAAACTGCTAAAGGGCTTCAAGTATTAACAGCTGCAATTTGAAAATCATGTTTGTTCATATTTCTTACTTATTTTTGTTAAAGCGAGTAAAACCTCAAGCCCAAAGGGCTAACTATTCACAAATATGCAAAACTTCGAATCTTTGTGGTTGGCATTGCCTCCCTTCTGGCTGGAGCCCGAGGCTCCATTAACCAAGCACCCCAAACTGTGATATGGATGAGAACACATGTGAGAAACTTTGCTTTTACACACATGTAACTCCACAGTTGTCATCGCTTCCCTCTTCACAGTCTTGGCTGCAAATGTGAATGAAGACTAGTGGTGCTACAGTCCTTTTCTCCTTCCTTATATTTGTCTTTTTTCCCCACTTTGAAATATTTTTGCGTACAATGCCAACTTTAAGGCCTCAAAGCTGGAATGCTTACTGTCACTTAGACTATGCGAGGAAGGCAGACTTTTGTTGGAAACATTCCTTTCCTTCCCTTTCATTTTTGCTGCTCCCATGCTGTTGTTGGCAGCTTTAGATCCATATCAGAAGGAAAGCATGTGAAATGTACAGTTCTAGGCTGTGGTCCTTAAGGCACTTCATGTGCACAAGTATCTCCAGCTGTGCACTGCTTCTGATCTGTAGGAGACTACATATGGGCACTGAGATCAGAATACATCAGATCCCTCTTATTAAATGCATGTGTCTTTAATGCAATGAGTCTTAATTCCTGTTAAGTGATTCCAATAATAATAATAAAAATAAAATATATTTGCCCCCAGAAGAAGGGAAATTATGATTTAATTCTCCCTGTTCAGTTCATACTGGCACAGAAATGCAACATAAAGACTAATAAGGCCTACAGTGAGATGTCTTAAAAATAAAAAAGTACAATTAGCATTCAAACCATATTTATATTTTTTAGTCTGTATAGCCAAAGTTCTTGTGTTGATTTACAATCTTAGGAGGCAGTAAGAAGCAACAGCTAGAAGCCAAAATCAGATGTGTTCAGATTCCTACATGATGTACAATTTTAACACTAAAGATGAGGAGCTCGGAACAAATTAACAGGCAGGTTTTGCATCTCCAATATCTCATATTGCATTTCACTATCTTCCTGCAAGCCATCTTCACAAACAGCACAATAAAGGAGAAGCTAAGTGATAATTAAGGAATTATCACTATGTAGAAATTAGACTAGCTGATGCAAGGGTCTGCTTTGGCTTCATGCCCTGAAATCTTACACTGTGGCTGAAGAAAAAAAAAAAGTAGATATATGGAAGAGCCAATGGAATGCAATGCTTTCTTGCAATTGTTATTTTTCTCTCTTATATATGAACTCAGATGGAAGGTCGTACCGACCTTTGAAATAGATGCCTAAGAAGTATAGCATTAATTTTTGCCATGAATTTAGGAAATGTAGTGTCGGATGTAAGCCTTGGAAAGGCTTACACTAATAATTCACAGGAAATACTGCATTTCAGTCAAGAAATTTTACAACCAACATAAATTCTTAAGGTTACATACTTCAATTGGCTTATGGAGAGCTACGACCAGTACAAATCAAAGACTCACAGAATATGTCTAGTTGGAAGAGATCATCAGTCCAACCCTTGACCCAGCAGTGAAGGCTCAACATTAGACCATGCCCACCAGCTTCTTCTGGAGCTGAAGCAGCTCTTCATCCCCACCTGCAGGAGGGAGGGACCCCTCAAGGAGAAGTATTCACTCCCAGCCAGAGACACTCTCCACCTGCAAATGCACTTTTAAGACACAGCCAGAGTCACACCTAGGACACACGCTTGTGTCTGCATCACAGCAAACACAGCTCCTACGCTTGTCTTCAACCAGACTTGTGGGGGTATCAGTATCTGTGTCTAATGCACTGGCTTTAAATTCATCTGTAGTTTAGACAGAAACTCCTTTTGAGCAAGTACCTGCTGTTTATGAGGTCTGGCTTTGGCCACACTGCTTTTCACAGAATCCTCCAGGCCAGAAAGGACCTCCAAGATCACAGAATCCCCACAGAATGAAGCAGTGATACATCTCAAAAAGTACAGACATTAGGAGAATCATATCTTGCAGTCTTTGCTCATGCAGAAAACTCTACCAAGATCTGGAGAAATCCTACAGGTACATTTTAGAATCTAACAGAGAAGCTGGCAATGTGCTGAACAAAAGCCACTAGGATTTTTCAGACTCTGCTTACCAGGGTAGTGATTTGTGTTTTTGTTCTGCCTTGATTTTCTGAACTGCATTTTATGCTCAAATTTAGTACCTCAGGGTGTTTATCCACAGTTGCACATACAGTGTTTCAGGACATGTCTCCAGCCTGAGCATCACCCCTAAATGAGTTAGTCATGCTTGTGGGCAATGTGACTCACAAAAGACTCACAGGTATCATAGAATGGCTTAAGTTGGAAAGGACCCTAGAGATCATCTACTCCAACCTCCCTGCCATGTGCAGGGATGCCTCTCCACTAGACTCAGCTGCTCAAGGCGTCAACACTCCCAGGGAGGAGTCATCCACAACTTTCCTGGGCAACCTATTCCAGAGTCTCACCACCCTTGTACTGAAGAAATTCTTCCCAAGATTCAGTCTAACTCTGCTCTCTCTTAGCTTAAAACCATTCCCCCTTGTGCTATTGCTAGACATCCTTATGAAAAGTCCCTCTCCAGCATTCTTGTAGGATCCCTTCAGGTATTGGAAGGCAGCTATAAGGTCCCCCACAAGCCTTCTCTTCTCTAGGCTGAACAGCTCCCAGCTGGCTCAGCTTGTAGAAAGATATGCAAGGAATAGGCTGGTGATCCCTACCCTAGCTGATTTCAGTACTTCTAGCAAATATCTAGATATATAGATCTATATATAGATATAGACTCAACAGGACATACACCGTGGCACTAATTTATGTATTTGCAATTTTACTTACAGAGGGAAAAAATCTTTACTATAACATTAATCAGGGAAATAAAAAACTAGCTGCTTTGTAATTATTTTAAAAATATTTAATTATATATATATATAACACACAACTAATCTAGGCTGAAGTTTTTTCTGAGGTCTTTTTCTTTTATTTTATTTCCCAGTAGTAAGACCTGGGTGTATCACAGACATGGGTATCTGACATAACATTATACCAACAATTCACACTTTCACTCTCGTTTTTTTTTGCAGTAAGCAGATGGCCACTTGCTGAGTGCAAACTGGGATGTAGAAGAGCTGACCTTAAAATCTTTCATCTTTGAGTGAGGTGGGATTGACACCCTTCAGTTACTTCCTTTAATATGAGTCTACCACGGAGATTTCCATTTTCTTGTCGTCCATGCTATGAAATGCTGAATCTTGATGAGTTTGTATCCTGCAGTTGTCTAGGAATCTGATGAGAATGTCAGCTGATGATATATCAAAAGGTTCTCCACACAAGGAAGCCTCCAACCAATTCACAGGTGACATAACACAAGTGTTTCCTAATGCTGATGTCAAGAATATTTTTGTCACCTGCAGTGAGGTGGAGACAGGCTTCAAAATCACATTGATCACCCCCCTCCAAAACAGTGACATTTTAATTCCTATATCCCTTTGGTGTGCAACTGATAGGCCTGGGCAATTCATCACTGCTTTCCCACATTCGCAATCTGCTGTTACCAGCTGTTCTCACTTTGAATATCAACTCTTGTTTGCAACTAGTCATGTAAAATATGACTTAAAAAAACAGAGCAGGAACTCTGAAGATGGTAATATGAAAATGTTAGATGCCAGACTGTTGTTGATTTGGGTATTTCATGTTTGATGAACAAGATGGAATTCCCAAATTGAGGATGTGGTAATTAGCATGCTGGCTACCTCAGATATACATCCATCCTTGCTAACAGGTTGGTCTTGCTATCTGTTAAGAGGCAGTAGTAGACTGCATTCTTCATTCTTATGTGAAACCATCTTGTGAAGATAAAATGTGCAACTTGTGACAGATCTCCAAACTAAAGAGTTCTCTTGGTTTTCAGACCTGTGTTCACATCAAAGGGACAGTTATTTTGCTTAAATTCAGGAATAAGATGATGACTTGCCACATATTAGCAAAGCTGTCTGCAGGCAATAAGAGAGTAGTGAAAGAAACAGAGACTTGGAGAATGGCAGGAAAATGCCACAGTGGACAACATGCAACCATTTATCTTTGGCATATACATACATACTTTCTAATAGAAAGTGAGATAACACCATATCCTTTCAGAAGTTTTATCAAAAATTAAAAATATTAAACAATAATCACAAATCTCTTGTGTTGCTCCGCTATCTTCTCCTAAAGCATGAATATGCTGCATTTACCTCCATGTTTAGCAATCAGTGATGTTCCATTAGCATTCAGTACATTTTTACCTTACAGCAGTAAAAATAACTTCACTGAGAAACTATGATGCCATCTTTAATGGTCAACTGTAATGATTCAATGGTTTCACTTTCAAACAAATATTTTTTGGGGCCTGTTTATTTGGCCATCACATTTACAAAAAGAAAAATTAAAGCCAAACGAAACCACCAACCAACCAACCAACCAACCAAAAACAATCCCAAAATCTCTTATCTTAATGGACCTTTACAGTCCTCCCAATCTTTACTAAAACACTTTCTTGATAAGCAGTCAGTAGACTGAAGAATTCTGCATTTGGATGTCATGGTAATTTCATCTGGGCAGTAAGGATCAGACTGTGCTCACATACACCTTTTAATATTAACTTCCCAATCTTGAATAAAGGACTTGGAAAAAGGGAAATAAAATTTATAAGAGTAAGGAGAAAAAATCATAAACCAAGGGATTTATGTATGTCACACCTCCAAGTCTTACTTCTGATATTTTTTGATGCACTTTTGTATATGAAATTCAATATCATACACTCCTTTCCCTGCTTTTGCTGAAACAATTGGGGGGGGAAACGTGCCTGCTTTTTATGAGAAAGCTGCTGCACATTAAAAATAGACGACTCTATGGGTCACATGAAATGGAATTTTATAACAGAACGCATTAGTATAAAATAAGAGGAAGCAAAACTTGCTAAAAGCAAATTTCCACATTTCATACTGTAAAGCATCTATAGTGTTCTGAAGCCAGAACAACTTTGCAGGCCTTATAACCTTCTTATTAATGATTCTCTACATGGTGACTTACTGGAGATATATGTGCACAAAGAGAAACTGCCACATCATTATCAGACAAGAAATAAACACATTATCTTCTCATTTGTCTCCTAACCCTAGCTAATGTCTCATCATAACAACCTCATATGCTATCACAGATAATCCCTGCTACTTGCCTTCATCTCAGAAATTAGTATAAGCAAACCACCATGGCCAGCCTGGCCAGGAGGTGAAGGCAGGCAGGAAAACTAGCCAAAATGGCAGGTGCAAAAGGCTGACCCTTGAAACAGCAGTTTGTGAAACATATAGGATGCCACAAAAATAGTATTACATAACCTTGGCAGTGCTGCCACTCTTGGATTTACACTGGGGCTAATCATTGCTCTGCAGCACTGAAGAGAAATTCCCACACCCTATAAAGGTTTCTCGTTTAATGTAATTCAGCATAATAATATCACCAGCTTTAAAAAAGAGATCTCTGTAAACCATGGAGGTGGCAAGAAAGCAAAAGCTTTCCTTTGCAGAAACCTTCAAAGGCACTTTCAGGACCAACAAGCTAGATCACAGGAAATGAAGTTAGAATCATACGATCATAGAATTGTTCAGATTGGAAAAAAGATAAATTTAAGATAAATTGATGGGACTTGCTACACCCATGAAATAAGTGAGCTTTACCTCAACTAGCAAGTCCGTAACTTTCTGGAGAATAAGTTTTATTTTATAAATAAAGTTTTAGTTTACGTCTATGAGAGGGCTCATAGTAACCACACTGGTACTGAGGGATTCTTACATACACCTGAAAATACACCTGAAAATTACACTGCAGCATCCTGCATGCCCTCAGAGTGCAGAAAAATATCTGCACTATTACCAGGACCAAAGAGGCTCAGGCAACGAGCTCAGCTTCAGCCACAGTCTTATTCTTTTCACACCCAAAGGGCTAATGACTGCAGCTCAGAGCATGAAGTATACACAGGAAAGAAAGAGCTTCAAAGGACAGGGAGATGCTGGAGTGTGTCCAGAGAAGAGCAACAAAGCTGATGAGGGACCTAGAGCACAAGTCTTCTGAGGAGCTGCTGAGGGAACTGGGATTGTTTAGCCTGGAGATGAAAAGGCTGAGGGGAGACCTTAATGCTCTCTACCACTACCTAAAAGTAGAGGTGGATGTTGGTCTCTTCACCCTAGTACCAAGTGATAGACTAGGAGGAAATGGCCTCCAGTTGCAGCAGGGGAGGTTTAGGTTGGGTAGCAGAAAAATGTCTTTACTGCAAGCAGTCAGTCATTGGAACAGGTTGCCCAGGGAGGTGGGGGAGTCACCATTCCTGGAGCTGTTCAAAAAACATTTAGACATGGCACTTCAGGACGTGGTTTAATGGCCATGGCAGCCTTTGGTTGATGGCTGGACTCAGTGACTTTAGAATTCTTTTCCAACCAAAACAATTCTATAATTCAGATTCTATGATTCAGATCCTGAGAGGATGTCAAATAACAGAAATACATTGGAATAGAAAGTTTGTTCAGGGAACATTAGTGTAGCAATAACCATGCTAAGTGATGGCAAGCATAATTTTGCTTACAGCAAAATTTCATTTTTGCCTGTTCACAAAAATCAATTCAATTTCTGCCACCTTGGTTTTGTCCTTGGTTATTTGTTTGGCATATTTTAAAGGCATTCTTTTGCTTTCTCTTTTATGCTCTTTTCTGGCAGTTTCTAAGAATCAGTACTTCATAATCTGCAACATTCAGAAACTCCCCTAAAAGTAGAGCACATAGCAATTTTAGGAAATCTAGTGATGCATACACCACACTCTAAATCCAGTCATTACACATGGAAATTTGACAAGTCCTTTGTGAAGCACATGCTACTTCAGTGAGACTTTCAAAACCCACCTGGATACATTCCTGTGTGGTCCAGCCTCCTGCTTTGTCGGGGGGGTTGGACTCAATGATCACTGGAGGTCCCTTCCAACCCCTAACATTCTGTGATTCTGTGAATACCTGCTATCTGGTTGTGTACTACCTTTCAGTAATCACATTCTTTGACTGCTCCAGGTCTCTTGTTCCACACACTAAGCAGATCAATCTGTCCTTGTTCCCTGGGTAGCTGGTTTTGTGGCGTATATTCGAACATTTTCAATGGGATTTTCCAAACTAGATTAACCTCAAAATTCATCTTGTCCAGTACCAAGTGACTAATGTTATTTGTATGGTATTTTCAAATGCTACTTATTTTGCTAGCCCAAATACAACCTAGTTTAGTTTCCTATCTTGGCAACAGATGTGCATGGAACAAGACTATTCCAGCTTGGTGAGCTAAAGCTTTCTTAAAAATAGCTCAGTTTTCTCTTGTTAATTTTGCAATCCCATTGCTCATCTGCTATGGGATTATTATGCTTCTTTCTTTCCTTAGTTTCTTCTACCAACATAACTCAGCAGAAATTAGTATGTTTTGAAGACTCTTTGAAGGAATCAAATGGTCAATTCAGCCTGAAACTTAAATATTTAATGATATGTCTAGTGAAGATCCACACCTGAGGACTAACAGTATGGCACTTTTCACACTGCACTAAGCTATAGTCAGTGAGGAATTGGGAGGGAAAAGAAAGGAAGAGATCTGTGTTCCTAGCATGCATGAACTTCTGTTGGTGCAAGCATCTGAAACCCACAGGCTTGGCTCAAAGCCATTTTTCCTTCCATTGCTCTGATTTTGTGCTCAAAAAGCTCAGGTAATCCAAAAGATCTGACAGTTTATCTATCTTTCTACTCTTTGCACTCACTAATGTAATGCTTGAGTAGTTAATGATAATGAGCAGTGTACTAAAACCGATGTGCTTTGGCAGACTCCACTTAGTATCCTACTGTTGCAAGCTTTACCCTTGTAAAGTGAGTATTTCACTTTCCTTTGGATCACACACTTTAAAACTACTCATATATCGAGATATTTATAAGCTGAAATACAAAGGCCATCATCCCATGTTTTGAATGACCTTCTCAACCCCAAAGTGTCCGTGACTATGTCATGCTATTTCCTCCTTGTCCTAAGTCCCTGTAAATTCAATTAGCAAAAATAATTGCTTCAATCACAAGCTGACTAGAAATGGTAAGATCCATTTAGAAACAACAGCAATCATTAAATTGCAGGAGAGCTGAAGGCATTTCCAATGCTTATATGAGATTTAAAAATAGAAGACACTTCAGAGTGCTTAAACTGCAGCAAAAACCCCATTTAATTTAGAAGGTGGCAGGGTTACTAATGCATCAGCTACTTCAAAGCCAGCAAAATAAATTGCTTTTTTTAAAAACATTGGCAGTTCCATCCAACATGATGGGAAAACCACAAGATTTAGCAAATATGAAATTTAATGTGCACAGGTTCTTCAAATGTTACCTTAATTTGCATGAATGTGCACAGCAAAAGGCATAACATATCATTACAGTTAGGCTCAGCTTTGAAAATGGCTGTTCAGTTATGAACCTCAAATAGTCAACACACAAGGCCACCTCTCCCTTTTTTATTCCAAAATGCTGGAAAAATATAGTGTTGTTTATATAGCTGGAAGGCTTTACATTATTATACAACCTAACAAGAGAGTAATTTATTTATTATCATTATTTAGCATGTGCATGACCATAGACACATGGCAATCCACTCAAGAATATAGGGCCTCCCTCCCCTGAAATATTTTTACAGTGCTCTAAAAGCCAATAAACTTCTAACTCAAGACTGAGTTTGCTTTTCAGTAATTATTTTTCCTAAATGTATTAGCAAGCTCTGATTACTTTTAAACTAAATGCAACTGAAAACCCAATACCATGCTCACAGGAAAGGCCCAGTCACTGGGTTCCTCATCAGGCTGAGAAGACAAGAGCTGTTCCTCCACACTGAGTTTCAGGGGCTCCATACAACAATTCCCTAACAAAAACTTCAAAATTATATTTGGGTTATGTTTGAAAAAGTTGCCCTGGCATTTAGGATCTCATATAAACACAGCACTGCATGGTTAGCATTGACTCAGTTCCTAGACATCCAATGTCTGCTACACTGAGTCGTTTGGAGAGATGTCCTGATGAGAAAATGGTCACCTGGAGAGATTCAAGCCCTCTCATTTTCATGTAACTATAGTTTAATAGCAAAATGAGAAATGGAACAGGTGAGCCTATAAAATGCTGTCAGAAGAGGTACATAAGGGAATATATCATGAAAACATTCAAGTTTAACAAAACTCTTAAGCCTGGGTTCAATTAAAAAAAAAATATCACTACCAGGAGAGAAGAAACTGGAGGCTAACCACACAGTTCTTTGCAAATAGTGGCTGCATAAATAAATTCAGGTGCAGGAGTAGATACACACTGCGTGACAAGGGGACTACTTTTCCTGCCAAGTCTTAAACTTTTTTCAGACCATGCAGATCACCATCTAATGCAACAAGTCAAAACAAAAGCTCAAGCTCCACAATCACTTTGAAACTGAGAAAAATTTCTGCCAGGACATTAAGTTATAGGGTAAACCTTGCAAAAGAATGATTCTTAGTGTTTCATACTCAATATATGACATCTATTGATCCAGTCATGGAGTGTGCTTTACAGGGAATTGAACTATTCCTGGAAAAAAACCCTGAGAATATTTAGAAACAAATGGGACTTTTACAACCTTTTCCTACCAGTGTCATATATGTGTGAATATATAGATATACACACACACACACATATGCATGGTACATAGTAGATTAGTGTCTCCAGCTTTTGTCAAACAAACAAACAAACAAACCCCAAAGTAGTATTGTCATCTTTTTCTTGTTAATAAAACAAGAAGGTACTATCAACTTTCAGAAGAGGGAAGGCCTCATCTTGTTATCCCTTCCTCTCCAAACTCACTGAACAGTAAATAATTGAAAGGATTCAACCTTGCTCACTCACTCTCTTTTCCTGGCTTTATACAGTTGCTTTGAAGAAGCTGTCCTCAAAGGATCAAATACTGAGATTTCCAATCCTGTTTCGACTTCTCAGCAAGACTTCTGAGTTCTGTGAAAGATTAGACAACATTTTTTTCTGTGCTGAGGCCTTCTGGGCATTCAAACAAGGAACAAGCCTCCAAATATACTAAACAAAGGTGACATTGCTGTTGGGCACAAAACCCCTTAAAGGAGATAATTTCTGTTAACAAGAAAATTTCCCAAAAATACATGATTTAAACCATACCTTATTATTCCATCTGAATCAAAAAACATATGCACATAACAAACTTCTACAACAGAGTAAATAGAAAACAACTGGAATATTGGGAATTGTACTATATATGAAAAATGTTCCAAAAAAAATCAAAGTTTATTGTGTGATGGAAACCCAGATGTCCTGCACATTCCTTCCCTAAAGCACTGTTATGTGTTGCCAATGTTGCAAACAGCCCTCTCCCAGGTAGGAAGTATGGGGAGCAGACACCACCATAGTAGGCTTGCAGGCACATACTTGCTGTGTATATGTACTACGCCAGGCAATTTAAAGTAGCTGTGTATCAGCATGTGTGTGACTGGGTGTGCATGGGCACAGCAATTATGTGAACAAGACCACAATGCTACGAAAAATCACATCTCACAAGTTGTTTGAAATTTCAGCTGGGCTGACAGGGCTTGTGACTTACATCGCTCTTTACCCGTTTCTGTTAAGTATTTGCTGACACACAAGTGGGAGATTTTATTTTCTGAAATGAAGTAGAATGAATTGTAAGTAGATGTTTGTATTACTAATATCATCCATACATTGCCAATTTCTTCTCTAAAGACACTATCCTTTACCTCCCCACCCCCCGGTCCCGACCCTTACTGCAGTTACAGGGTTTTACAGAGCAACTGACAACTCGGGCTGCCAAGTTCACACCCACACAAAAGCTCCAGCCCAGAAGGGTACAGGATGGATCCTGTAAAAGTAAAAGGTAAGTGCCAAGATAAAAATACATGCTGCTGACCTTTAGCTGTTTGAGATGTGATGCCATATGTAACTCTCAGGCATGGTATGTGCTGGTACCTGGACAACTTGCATCTTAGCAGTTGATGCAGAGGGCATGCTGTGAGCTGCCCTCCTTTCATGCAGTGAGAAAAAGGGCAGAAAGGGTTCCTTTCTCTCAGAGAATTCAAAGATGAGATCAAACTTGTCAACAGGGGAACTGTAACAGGAGAAAAGGTTGCAACTGTACACACTATCAACACGCTTCAAAGTAGAAGATATACAAGCAAGGAACCCCTTCTCCTTTGAATTGGCTGCATCTATAGTCATTCTGTTAATGGCTCCAGCCAGGACCCCAAGACTACAGCCAGAGTAGTGATGGTGGTTCACAAAGCCATGATGTGAACAAAAACCAAAGCACGGCCCCTGCCAAGTGCAGCATTGGTCCTAAGACACCAAGAGTGACAAAACCGTGACTGCTGCTCCAGGCAGCTGCTCTGCTGACTACCCAGACATTGTGCAATAAAGAAACTACTGGCCTTCATGGGAGCAGAGAATCCCAATCCATGATTTGATAGTGTTCCCTTACATAGGAAGAAATTGATTGTGCTGGATTTTTTTTTTTTTTGAGAAGAACAGGGGCCTGCTAGACATTTCTGTTTAGACACACAAAGGTGAGTGGTTCTCTGATGAGTTGTGTTCTACCAACACAGAAGCACACACCAGCAGTTCTGGTGCCAGTAAGTTTCTCTTGAATAACCATTCTGTCTGGTTTTGAAGCCTAGCTGTCAAGAGCATGATTTCCCACATCCCAAGGAGCAGCCCTGGAAATAGCTGAATATGAGTGGTGCAGAGGAATGTGCAATCCTTTGTATACAAACCTATTAAGCAGCTGGGGATACCTGTCTTAATTTCTTTTTAGCTCTGGGTTTAAGTGCCACACGGAATATTTAATTGTGTTGTTTACCTTTAGTGCATATGCTCAGGGTGTGAACACAAGAAGACACATGATTCAACTGGATCACTGATTCAGTCACTGGAAGGAAAACCAAGATTTCTAAATACTTGGTATGGTAATACTGTCTTATTTGTTATGTCTCATTGCCTGTTTGCAAGCTACAGACCACGGAATGGCCAAAAAAAGGTGACATTGAAGTTTCATATATGAGAAGATGGGTGTTACAGTATTTACAGTCTGGATAGGAGACACAAGGAGATCAAAGCTAGAGTTACAGAGCAAAGACACAAGAAAACCTCTAGCCAGGGCTTTTTTCATCAGAAAATCACACACTCACACAGAACTAATATGAGTAATCAAATATATATATAAATTTACAAATTATAAACAACACAGAAACTTCTCACCACCCCCTGGATGGATCCAGGGGAATCGTTCACCCCCACTCTTTCCCTCCTTCTGGTTACCTCACACAGTAGTCAAAACAGAGGTACCCTGGCAAGGCCACAGAAGAGAAAGAGAGAGAAGTTGCAAGCAGAAGCGACAGAAGAAGAAAAGAGAAAGAACTGTTTATGCCACTACTCTATATTCCCATTAGCAATCCAATTAATTATATAGACCATGTACCATAAATAACTCCTTCAGAAAGGAAAAATTAGAGAAAGATATGCCATGGAACACTGTTCAAGGAGCATTGATTACATCATTCCATACGTAGCAAAGATTTACACTCCCTGGAAGAGGATACTCCTTTTGACCAGACAGTGTTCAAGACTCTGCCAGCTCTTTGAAAGAGCCCAAGGTGGAGCTCAATTCTGAAACTTCTAATACCTGATCTATTCAGCAAGCTCTCTTTTTCCAGTTGAAGCTAAGAAAAGAGAAGATTGATTCTGAGCAAATCAAACTGATCCATTAATAAAAAAATAAACAACACATATGCCAAAATACCATGATAGTATGAGAAACAAACCTGAGATCCTATGTGAAAGAGCAAGTATTATTGCACACAGTAAAACATACTGGAAACAAGACTTCTTTCAAACTCACAAACTGCCCATGCTCTACTCTCAACAGTCCTCATTCAAAACCATTTCCATGAACACACAATACAGATTCTTCAGAATCAGATGTTAATAGAAATGTGTGACTTTCATTATTTCTACTGTTGAAAACATTTCTTTTTCACTTTTGTATTGTAATTTACATAATGTAAAAATAAAATTATTGCTTTTGTAGTATAATAGACAAAATTAAGAGCTGAAATGAAAATGCTGATGTTGCTAAAAATGAATCCATGAAAAGCAACGTTCAGATCTCCAATCTCATAATTGTTTAAGAAAGAACAAAAAGACAAGACTGTAAAAGAAATATGTCAGAATATTTTATAAGCATTTAGAATTATTCAGTTTGCACATACCGATGCTTGCAATGACTAATTCAGTATTCGTATACAGTGAATAGCTTAAACATTCAAATACATACACACACACATTATGCATATATATAATATTTGCACCCAGGATATATGAATAATGCTTTAAAATTTCACTCCATATTTAGCACTAATTTTATTCTTCATTTACTCTTCTCAGTTTTAGAAAATAGAGAATTGTGGTCTTGAACAGATATTTTCAATGAAGTTCATATAAAGGAGGCCAGAATGAGAATCATTAGGCTGTTTTCCTTGAAGTTGGGTACTTCTGGTATTTGGTGTCTTTAATACTGGCTAAAATAACACCTTAAGTCTGTATTTCTTAGACATCTACATTATTTGGCTTATTATTAGATGTCATTGAAGACCCAGTGCTCTGGCCACTGTCGTTAGAAGTCATATTACAGGGTGGCTACTGACAATCATAAGGCTCACAAGCAGTTTATCAGTGTCATGAAATGTGTAAGGAAAGGCTAAGAAATTAATCATGACATGAATGATGATCTGTTCCAAATTTGCCAAACCAAGATAACAATACATTGTGTACCACAGAACATGTTGTGACATGGGTGACTTATACACTGCAGAAGTTTCTCAGGGCACACCAGCAAGGAATTGGGTCATAAAAAGGTGGTGATCTCATGACAAGTGGGTCTGACTCCTGAGGTCTGCACTAAAGAGGCAGGACTGTAGCAAGGCTGTTTTCTCTTGTACTGTACTCCATCACCCAGTCAAAGTGCTCACAAGTCTTTATCAGTTTTGAATGCAAATCAAACCTGAGCACAAGCAAGGTTCCAAGCACACATATACCATACCAACATACCTTATTTTGAAATGACCTTGTATTGCTTCTTTTTGTCATAAACATTTGAACTCTGTAGTACAAAACGTTTCAATCTTTTTACTATGAAAAAGATTGAAATTCCCTCCTTTCATAATTTTTTTTTCAAAATAATGACCTGCAACCCAATCTGACCTTATTTTCCCAAACCTAAATATTACAACTCTTAAAAAAACCCAAAGGTACGCATGCACTATTTCATAATCAGCTTATAGAATGAGTCCTATTGCAGTTGCTTATGTGCTGCTCTTGAAAATGCAGCATAAAATTACATGTTAAGTATTGATTTAATTTTTTTTAATTATTATTATTATTCATGAATATGTGGCCTGTGGTTGAAAGATATTATGGTTAATCTCTAAAGTAAATCCTTTGAATGAATGCAAAATAGAAGGGACTCAGCATTACTTGGCTTGCTGATGCTAGATGGCAAGTACTCGAATGTTCCTGTAAAGAAACAGGAAGCCAGATTCACGTTTAGGTCTTCTTTTCCTAAAAAAATATCAGTGGACAGTGAATAAATTGTTTGAAGTAGTTTGTCTCTTTGCTTATCAAAATATTCAGCAGAACAAAAGCATAGTACTGGAAACTCTGTAGACTCCTTAAATTCTACATCAGATGGAACATTAGTGAAACTTTTTATTTAAACAAATAAAGCCAGATGCTATGCTATCACAAGTGAAGTTTACAGGGCCTTCTTTTACAGTATTTTTTCACAATAAAGTATGTGTATATAAGGTTAAGGTTGGAAGGGACTTCAAAGATCACCTAGTTCCAACCCCCTGCCATGGGTAGGGACACCTTTCACTAGACCAGGTTGCTCAAGGCCTCATCCAGCCTGCCCTTGAACACCTCCAGGAATGGGGCATCCACAACCTCCCTGGGCAACCTGTCACAGTATCTCACCATCCTCACTGTAAAGAATTTCTTCCTAATCTCTAGTTTAAAACTCCCCTCCTCAAGCTTCAACCATTGCCCCTCATCCTATCACTACAAGCCCTTGCAAAAAGTCCCTCCTCAGCTTTCTTGTACTCTTCAGGTACTTGAAGGCTGTTCGGTCTCCCCAAAGCCTTCTCTTTTCTAGGCTGAACAGCCCCAGCTCTCGCAACCTATGAATTATTATGAGAAATAAATAGTGTAGGTTGAACTGACATTAAACACAATTTAAGACATTACTGCTCTCTTCAAGATTTTTTTAAAAACGTCTTCGTCAGCGTCAATGGCTTTTTTCGAGGGAAGGGGGAGAGAGTTGCATTTGTTTAGATAAATCTGCTCATACAGTTCTCTCTTCTGAATCACTGATCTTGGCACAATATTTTAACCAAGAAAGCAGTTCATTCTTAAACAAGAAACATTCTTCTCAAAGTGAGAGCTGAGATCTGTGTCTCTCATCTCATTTCCTGTCTTTCTGGTTTTTAATCAAAACAGATGAAGTCATTGCTTACAGTATTCAGTCACGTGAATGGTGTGGAAATGCAAGAATATAGTTTAGTGGTAGAAGAGGGGCATGTCAGAGGCTAAATGCCACAGATCCCATTCCCTATAAGAGCAAATGCATCAGGTTCATGTGATCTTAAAGATCATGAACCACACCTATACCATTCACTGCACTATGTACTAGATAACTTATAATATAAAATTATAATATAAAAAATATCTTTATACAATATTTTTGGATTTATTTTTAATTATTCTTTATTCTGCTACGTGTTGAGTGTTGCAATAATCTCAGCAAAAACTCAGGCACATCGTTCAGGGCTCATCTGAAACAGGATTAGAGTGCTCTGCACCTGCTCGATCAAGTCTTGAGGCCACTGAATTACAAACATCCTCCTATACATATATAGATGTTGTGGTCGAGGGGGGAATTATTAATTATTTACCCTCACAACAATAATAAACGATATAGCAAATGGGTATTAATAAAAATATTAGCCATTTATTAATGAAAATTGCCAAAACTCATTGAATAGGATCGTTGTTCAGTTGGAATATATATTTACAATGGGAATATGCAGTCTTAGGGCAAAATACAAACTATTCTATGCAAATTAGGAGGCAATAACTTGGAAACAGAAAGTCCCCGAGAGCAGATAGCGCTCGATTACAGGGGGAGGCTCAATAAGAACCTTTAAACCCAAAGGGCAATGAATTAATTACTCACAGCTAGTTTTACTCACATGGGGATGCTGCTGCTCCTGCTGTGAGAGTGTGGTCCCAGGCTGATCTGGCTGCAGCGGACAATGGGCAGTTAACGACGCTCTTTGCGATGGGCACTTGCTTGGTTCCTGGGCAAACTGAGGCAGGGCATGATTCTGGTGGCAAGGGGAAGCAGGCTAGATGGATCTGGCTTCTAGGCTTGTGGCTTATCCAGCTTGCTGTGTATGGCTCATGGCTTTATCCCAGGCTCTGGACCAGGCACTCGAGGCAGGGCAGGGCAACTCGAGGCAACTTCTACAAGGCGGGTCCAGGTAGGCTCACAAGCAAGGCTTAAGCAGTTCAACCTCTCACCCAGCCCTATCCAATCAACTAGACGATGGCACTAAGTGCCTCATCCAGTCTTCTCTTGAACATCTCCAGGGTCGGCAACTCCACCACTTCCCTGGGCAGCCCATTCCAACGGGCAATCACTCTCTCTGTGAAGAACTTCCTCCTAATATCCAGCCCATACCTCCCCTGGCACAACTTGAGACTGTGTCCCCTTGTTCTGCTGCTGGTTGCCTGGGAGAAAAGACCAACCCCCACCTGGCTACAACCTCCCATCAGGTAGTTGTAGACAGCAATGAGGTCACCCCTGACCTCCTCTTCTCCAGGCTAAACACCCCCAGCTCCCTCAGCCTCTCCTCAGGGTTTGTGTTCCAGGCCCCTCACCAGCTTTGTTGCCGTTCTCTGGATATGTTCCAGTACCTCAACATCTCTCTTGAACTGAGGAGCCCAGAACTGGACACAGTACTCAAGGTGTGGCCTGACCAGTGCTGAGTACAGGGGAAGAAAACCTCCCTTGTCCTGCTGGCTACACTATTCCTGATACAGGCCAGGATGCCATTGGCTCTCCTGGCTGTCTGGGCACACTGCTGGCTCATATATCATACAATCTCCAAAGCATTTTTAAATGACAAGAAACTAGTGCTTAATGTGAGCAGTCCTAACTAAAACCAATATTGCAATTCCCAAAGTGAAAACAGTCTTTTAAAGCATTGACTTTCACAGCAACTACTCCACTTCTTTCATAGGTGGAATATGAGGCATGAGTAGAAGAAAGGGGTCTGATGCAGTCTGGGAGACATCACTGAGAAGTTTGGCCAGCTAACTGACCTGAGACAAGAACTGAGGAGTAAAAGCATGTCTCTTCATCCAGCCCCTGCACAGGGAATCAAGGACTCGCTCAAGCAAAACAACAAGCAAGGACCAAACCTGCATTTATCTTGTGAAGGTAGAATGCATGGCACAGGAAATACTGGACAATTTTAACCACTCTTAGATTTTCAAAGCAGGGTGAAAGCACTGCCTGCACCTGCCTGACCAGCACTGGCCTCATAATCCCACAGGCATTGAGGCTGGACTCTGCTTTACCACAGAGACAAAGAGAGATCCCAGAGATGAAGTCTCTGGTTAAAAGCACAGATACATTACTGAGTGCTTTGGATACTTTATGGCCTCTGCTGCGTTGCTTCTCTATCCACTGAGGTGATACGGTGCCATGCAGATGGTGAAGAGGGGTGACTTGCCTGCTCTAAACATACTAATATTCTTAAAATGGAAAGAGGTTACAGTCCAAGAGCACAGAGGGAAAGGACTGCAGATCACTTCAAATTCTAAGTCAATCACAACCTGATCTTATGAATATTTATTTTCACAAAGGTAATAAACTCAAATAGATTTTTCTATGGCACACAGAGGCAGAATTCTCCACAATCAAGAAGAACACATAAAATCTAGTTTCCTTGTTTGAAAATATATAATATCTAATTTAATTATTGTAATATATCATACACCTATGTTCAGAAACACCAAAATAGGAAAACGTACTGGCCATGAAGTGTTCCTTACAAACCATATGACCAGCCAAAGCACAGATATTAAAGTTAACTTTAACATAATCTGAAATAAGATCATGTAAGAATCACATTTGCCATGTTTCATTTATATTCAGCTTTAAAATAATAATAATAATTTAAAAAAAAAAAATTAACTTTTTTCTAAATTTAAAAGCATCATGCATAGACAACATTGCTCATCAATCAAACATTTTTTGGGTTTTCCTAGACATGCAGAGCTCTCACTACAATAACTCAGAGCTGAATATATTTTTTTCCCTGAATCAAGTAGAGAATTTAATACTAACTAGTGAAGGATTATTTTCAAAGCCTTCTTTTAATTCATTCCTCCTTTTCAGTCATATTTTCTCTGAGCTTTAAGAATGAATGTAGGCTATTCAGTTTCAGTGAAAATGGCTAGATAAATCAACTACATCTCACACTTTGCATCAGACCAAATATTGATCCATGAAGAGCTATTTTTGAAGGTTATCAAAAATGGCAAACTGTCATGTGGTCTTTTTTTGTAGCTCATTCACCTATTCCTATACAAACTGAGGTTAGAGTTATGATTTTTACAATTTGGTCTACACTTAATCTGGACATTTTTTTCAGAATAATTACACCAAAATTACCATGCATTTAAGAATTTTAAAAGATAAATCTGCACTTTAAAACTACAAATACACACTTCAATACTTACAGATAAAACAATATACTGTGTTATGAATTATATTTAGCTTGCTTTTCAGAGAAATCAAAGTAAAACATGACACCACAAATTTAGGGATCTTGCCTTCCAAGAAAATCCAGACTCAGCTGAAAACATGATCTTTAATGTCATTCCTGATGTCAAGGAGAATTAAAAGCGCAACAGACTTCTTATAGGATTCCTCATCACATTGTGTATTCTGCTGTACTTGATGAGAACACATTAAAGCTAACAATATTAGTTTAGGAAGTCATGACATTAGGTACCTGGACTGGAAGCCATCTTCTTTGCACATTATTTAAACATGCTTAAAAGGCTGTAAAGCAGAGTAATGCATCATTTCTGAGTTCAGTATGAAATTTGATGCTAATAAGTAGAGAGAATGCAAAGCACTAAGGAAGAACATTAAAAGGTGATTCTAGGATAGACATGGCTATATTAAAGTCTTGTTGGATATTTGGAAGGGAGTGGGCTCCTCACAGCTTTCAACACTATCCCTTGTTTTCTTCCTCTGTGAAAAACAGGCCCACCAGCAATATGTGTTCATTTTCATTAATCTGGGTAGAAGAGAGATACTTTTTTGTTTTTAAAGAAGAACTGGATTCTGCAAAGTTACTTTACCCTTTTCCTTGCCTCAAAATAAACAAAACAGTTCAACACCATGGTCTTGAACAGAAACTCCATGCTCATTCACTGCCAACACAAGTACAGACTGTTTGTGTAAATCTAATACAGAGTTTGTTTTTTAAGAACTGATGCTTTGTTGATGCTTTCAAATACAAGAGGTTTCCATAATATAGTCTGTATATTAAATTACCAGTATAGCTTTCAAGCAAAGTATACTGTCACAAGACTGATCTTCCTCCCATATGTTTCAAACTTCAAAGATTTTTTCAAACCTGTTTTGGTCCCAATGCTATTCTATTGAGAACAGGCACAAACAGAATTTGTGGAACACAAAGGTAATGAAATTACAGGATCTGTCGCTTTGATCTCATTTCTTCTGTGTGCCACAGAAACCAGACACAGAAATGCAAACCTGAAGATAAACAGCTGATATACACTGTTGAACTACTGTGCATTTTCAGCACTTCCTTTTCAGAGACTCAGCCCTGAGTGAACTACACAGAGAACACCATGAAGAGCAGACAGATCTGCCTTCAAGATACTTAAAACTGCCTGTGGGATAAACATTCATACAAACTGAGCCTCCACTGAGTAATATAAATTAAATATATCATTTGGAAATATGATAAACAAAAATATTTCAAAACCTTATAGTAAGTGCAGATCAAGCAGTGTACAATCTTCAAGCAGTGTACAATCTTCTGAAGTTACAGCATTTATTGACACTGCAGCAGTATCTGTGGATGCCTGATTTCATCAGATGTGCCCCAGCTTCCATGCCACATACATAATTCTACACGTTGTATAGGAAAATCAAGACACCACTACACAAACTTAACTGGATGAAAGTACAGATGAAGGCAAGTGTTGATCCTGAGTTTTGCTGAAGTGGTTTGCAGTGATAGTCTACCTGGATGAACTAACAATGAAGAGTCACTTCTTCCCTCCCATGGAACTAGCAACAGGGAAGTGTTACAGCCCTAAAACACAGGTACACAAACCCATCCAAAGAGAAGCCCTTGGGCCACTAAAAGAAACTGCAAGAAAAAGAAACAGCTGCTCATACTCTCTCAAAGTAACTGGTTCGGGAGAGGGAACATCGTTCATTCATTCACTCCCAACATTTGTATCCTTCACGTCAGCTTCCAGTAGATTGTCTTCTTCCTCATGCCAGTATAAACAAACTTACCAGTGATTCCATGATACATATGAAAGATGACTGAGACAGAATCACTGTGACCTCCAAGTCAGTTACACTCCCAAAGTTCAATAGCAGAATACTCTTTCACAGATCCAAAAATCTGACTGTGACTTATTGCCCCTTCAACATGAATAGTAGTATTTACTGACACATTGTCATCAATTTTGCAAATACAAATGGAAATCTAAAAATTTCTTTCCTGATATAAAGACCTTAAAAGTGATGTCAAGACCCATCCCTCAAAGTTAATTATATAAGATAATGACTATAAAAAAGTAGATAACAATAGCCAAATAGTTATTTTGCTTTTGTATCATACTCGCTAGGATGTGAGCTATGACAACACACGGTGCATTGTCCACCTTGCTTTAGAAATATGCAGCAGTGAAGGAATAAAATTCATCTTGCAAAAGGGAAAATCACAGCTGCTGCAGAAGGAACATAACTGTGGTCAGCCCTGAGTTGGAGAAAGGCTAACAGGCATCTTTTCCAGCTTGTTTCTAGGATATGAGGATGTAAGGACTAAGCATAAAGATGGCAAAAGCCATGTATTTACCTCTTCTGCTCAGCTGCACTGTCACAGCACGTACTATAAGCAAGGTCAATAAGGTCTGGATGAACACTGCAAAAGGAATTAGATTAGCTAAGCAACTGAAAAATAAGCAGATCACAAGGGAGGTCCACAGAGAACAATACTGACATTGGTCAACATCTATGGAGCAAAATTTTCACACATCTTTCACTCTCACAGGTTCATAGTGGCAAAAGACTGAGTCCTGCAGATGACCATCCTCTACTTTGTTGAAAACAGATGCTGACAGCTCCAGCACCAGAAAATTTAGAGGAAAATTTTAGTTTGGGGCAGCTCCTTTCTTCCCTATCAGTCTTGGGCACTATTAATTCACGCTTACAGTTTTGGGGACATTCCTTTCCATGGAAATATCTAACAAAATGGAAATCAAATTACAGATATTTTTCAGTCACCACCAGACAAATACTGACTTTCATGCCATTGAGGTGTGCATTTTTTTCCCCACATCAATCTTCAAGGACTAACCTGACTACTCATGTTGGAAGCATCTACTTCAAACAGTCCGTTTCTTTTAAGGTACAAGGAGGCAGCTAGTGTACAGTCTCAGTGTGGAAGAGACTCTTCGCTTTTTCCTCAAACTCTTAAAAATTCATCAGTGGAAGCTGAAGCTAACCACGTCTGGGATAGAAGTTTAATCACTGCAACACCACACTGAAATGCAGAGGCTTTATCATTGCCTGTTGCCTTTAAATCAAAACTGATTATCTTTACAAAGATGTATTACAATGCAGACACACATCCACAGGCTTGACATAGCAATTAATGTTGTGGTTTGTTGTCCAGTATTATAGAGGATATCACTGAAGATCTTGGCTTTACTCTACCCACAGAATATTTTAATCGCTGGTGCTATTCATTTTACCTTCACTATGTCAGATGATAAATGAATCAGTCTGGATGTCCAGTCACTAGCCTAAACATGCAACAAAGACTAAAAAGATACAAACTCTTCATTTTAAGATGTTTTTGCTAGGATAGTTTTACATCCATTTTTATACTGTGAGTAGGTGTGGTTTTTTAATAGAAGAATGATTCACTTGTTATAATCCAATCATAATTATTAATACACAAATAATACAAATAAAGCAAATGTCTGGAGTGACAGTCATTACTGGAGAGCGGTTATCTTGCCTGTTTATCACAAGCTAGGAAAAACCTGGCTTGTTTTGGAAGGAATGGTGGGAAGTAGCCACTGAAATGCTTTTAAAATTATTCCAGATAAGTCATAGAAGGGGTGTCCTTTTGGATAGTTCGGTTCACAATATGTGAATAGAAAGCAGAGAACTTGCTCCTCAAAAAAAAAAAAAAAAAAAACCCAAAACAAAAACCCCAACACCAACTAATAAGCATAAGTGAAATTGACAGAAATTATTGATAAACTAGGTAAAATATCATTACAATAAACTCCCCATAGAACTGAGCAATGTGAAATTCAGTTAGCTGGCCACAGGCAGTAACAATGTCTGTTTTCTTTGTGCAGCCATTTCTGACATAATTCTATGGTAACATAGACTGAAATTAAGGCCTATTTTTAAGTGATAGGGCATAGCCAAAATATCCTTGAAAATACTTAGAATACTTCAAAAATGCTTTAAAGTTTGATTATCATTTGCAAAATCTCTTTGGTTTTATATTGAGGGTAAGACTGTAGCAGGTGTAAAAGCAAGAAATGCATAAGAACATTTGTAGAAGGAAAGGAGTGTCAAGAGCCCTTGAATTGTTTCTGTCTCAGCTTTCCTCTTCAAATCAGCACCTGAAAAAAATTAATCACTGCTTTCATGTTCTCCTAATATTACTTTTCTCCTATAGAACATTTGCTGATTGCAGGTCTCCCAAACTCCAGTTTCTGCAACAGTTTATCTGGAAATGATTTTCTGAATGTATCCTACTTAAACGAAACCAGTCACCTGTTCAGGACTATAAACCATTAGATACACAGATACATGACACTGTAAGAAAAATAACTACAGAAGTAAATTTGTGATCAATCCAGCAGCCAAGGCTTTCAACAAAGCCCCAAGAAAACAGCCATGAGGAAGGGGCTAAGTGAAAGCCTTGGGAACAAGCATATGAAGAGGACAAACAACACTTCTTCCAAGCACTCTCCTGTTCTCCAAACATTTCCAGCCAGAGCTTTTCTTAAGCCAAACATGCTTCGTGCATTTATTATTTTTTCAAGAGAATACTTGCAAGAATTTGTGCAACCTTTTAATATCCACAATATCCTGTGCAAAGAATTTCCACTGATTAACACAGCACAGAGAAACGGCTTCTTTCTTTTGCTTTGAATTTCCCGTCTGCAAATTTCATTGTGCATCCCTTACCAATATTCAAGTTATAACACTCTTAAGAAAGATAAACACTGCTGAAGTCTAACTTTCTCCCCTAAGGCACCATCCCCTTGCTCAGAGTTTCCCACATTCATTCAGGACAGGTATCATGAGTTCCACCAGCTGCAGGGAGTCCAGCAGGACTCAGACAGTTCTTTGAGGGACACTTCTGGCACTTATCAAAGCAGTGGCAACCTTTCCTGTAGCAATCACAAGCTCTTTCTTACAGCTGAGTTCAGAGAATGAGTGCTGGAAATAGCTAGCCTTGCTCTAATACCGCAGCTGCACCCGTAAGTACCTGAAGAGTAGGGGCCACCTTTACTCCAGGAAGACAAAATCTGCTCCCACTGACAGACTCTACTTTGGCTTTGGCTAGGTTTGGATGCTGAGCTGTTACTTACTTAACTTTGGTACTTGTAAAGTACGCTCTGGTTACATTATCTTTTACTGGGTTAGAGAAAATTAGATGCAGAGGGAGCTGATACTAACTGTACCTGTAAAATACAAGCACCCTCTGGTCTAAAATTCTAGTTCAGAGCTATGTGAAATCAAGAGAGATTTCACCAGCACCACACTGTGAGTTCTTGGTGACAGTATTCAGATTAATAGCCTGGTCCACCCCTCAGCACACACAGCAAGCACACTCCTATGCACATGCACTAATGAGAGGCAGGGGGACAACATCCACACCTGTGCTCCTCTGGCATCTGAAATGATTTTGTCCCTCAGCAGGGAACTTGCCAATGAGTTGAGTAAGTGCAAACTATAGAGAAGACTCTTAACTCTTCACAGAAATCAACATCACCTCAGCACTGGAGCTGGACGACGACTTTGCAAACACAGCAAGAAGACGGCACAAGAGCTGGCTCCCCACCTCTGAGTGCTATTGACAAGCTCTCACAGCTACACAGCCCAAAATAAACAGACTTCAGTAACTATCCTGGTACCACTTCAGCAGAAGCCTCCCTAAGGTTTGTAATGATCTCACTAACAAAAATCACTTTGGCAGCCTTCTTCCATTCTCCAGTTATACCCAACTCCTCACTTTCCACCAGCACAGAAGAGAAACAGGGATCCTCACAAAGTGTTACATTTACCTCCATCAGGAAGCAAAAACAGATAAGGCATGAGTACCACTAATTCAAAATCTACAATTAATTAAAAAAAAAATGTTTTCTGCACTCCACAGTGAAAGCTATCTGTATAAAGCAGTTGTATCCAGCTTGTCATCTCAGCAGCTTTCAGGGAATATTTCAGAGAATTCACTGCATAGCTACATTATGCTGTCTCCTCAATTATTCCCATTAGACATCATTAATAGGTCATACTATAAAAATCGAATTATTTTAGAATTGTTTTTCTGGCTCACAACTAAATGAAAATTCTTTATCAGAGCCAACATTTTTATATTTCAAAACATTTGAAATTCATCTAGAAAGATTCCAGAAATTAATTTGGAAAGACTTCTCTGAGCTGCTGCCTTTATAATTTTGCTAGATTTTACAGTCTGTTTGAATTGGCATTTACACCTGAATGGTGTCATAATCCATACTTATTCTTTTAAAATACATTAGAATTATTAAGAGAAGAAATGCTAGGCTTTTTTTCCCCCCACTTCATCTAGGAAGGTGTTTTCTGTTCAGTAGTATTACAGATATATATATGGTCCATTCAAAGATGGAAAAAAATGATGGCAAGCAATTAACAGCACAAATTAAGCTTTGCTATCACCCTGATAGCAAGGGCATTCAAGAAAAAAAAAATTAAAATCAAATTTTATTTATTACAATTATCCAGGTTATATGTGCTGCATGCCTCTGGTTCCCCTATTCAAGACCTCTGTTTAAGGATGGAGTGGCTGTTTCTTTCCTCCTCAGCAGAAGATAAAGGGCTAAAGAGTACACCACATTTCTAAGTCAAATTCAGACAGCTACAAGTAATGCGCATAACTGACAATATAAAGTAGTGATGAAATAACAGAGTATGGGATTTGTCTGTTTCTCCCATAGATGTGACCTGTACATCAGGCTGAATTCTGTGTATCTTCTCACTATGCTTTATTATGCAAATCATTGCATTTTCTTTGAGCTTCCCAACGCACCTTTATAGAAAAAAAAATGCTGCCCTCTTCAAAAAGGCAGGTTGTCAGGAGAGGAGCAGTGGTTTTTATAATTTCTATACATGATTTACAGCACAGCATCCAACATGGCAGATGGATGTCCTGTACTCTCCTTACACAGAAGGGATCAAAAGCAAAACACTAGTTCAGTGATCTTTGCAACCCTACTAATCCTTAAAGAAACTACAGGATTCAATCCTTAAAAAGCTGCCAAGTCTGCAGGAAGGGGTAAGAATTGATATGCTATGCCTTCTGTTTGAATTTGCCACCTCTGCTTTCTAGTAATTGTGGCTGGTCTGGGCAAGGGTATATATACACAGTTTCTTCAGTACTTTACTTAAATAAAACAGATAATGCATATAAATGCTAAAAGAGGACAGAAAACATTTGCTATATTTCTGAGACACTTCTTTACCCCTTTAATCTCCCATATTCCCAAAACTCTGAGGATACAAATGTAGACAGTGCAGCTGACAGGATACAACTGAGGGGTAATGGCTTCTGCTGAACTTCAAGAGCAAAAGGCAAGAGTAAACACCGGCAAGGCACTCTCAAAATCTCCTACTGATGGGAAATGAAAAGCCACGTTTTCCACAGGGTCCTTCTTTGTTTATGTCTAGGAGACTGAGAGTAAAACCTATTACCTCCCCTGTCATTTTCATGGGTGGGAGAAAAGGGATACAGTACATTTAAAGGTATATTTAAAAGTACTGTTTCTCTCTCTTTCCTCCCCCCTGTGTATTTTTTCAATAAACTACATATGTTGGTAATAGAAAACACAAATTACACAATGTGGATTCCAGAGTCCTTAGAATTAATTATTACTTCACTGAAGGGTCATTTTTTAAAAAGGGACTTTTATTTCTGTGACTAATGAGAGCGACCCCATTTAGAATAAGGGCATACTGTGGATGCCTCTAGACTGCTTTTGCAATATAGAAGAAAAATTTGCAGCAAATGGCATATATTGGCTTGCATCCATGCTGTTCCAGGTTGATTATATTTACACTGCTCTGTAGAAAGCAGACCCCAGCGGATATGTGGAAAATATGTCAATATATCTCTGTTCAACTGCCAGGGTTTCCTCTAAGCGAGAACAAGTTGGTTTTGTGCCAAGAGGAGGCCAGAAGATAACTGACACCAAACAATCAAAGAGCCAGGGCTATAGCACTAAACACAGAGTGAGCCAAAATGACAACATAAACATATCTGTGAGATGTGTGTCACACACTCACACATGTAAATCCTGTTAAAACATTTTGGAAGGACACCAATAATTTCAAAAACAATTTGTGATCTAATCATGATGTGGGCATTTAGTGCTAAAACACATAGCACCCAGGGTCATGGCAAGGGAAGTAGAGAGATATGAAGCTTTTCCTTCTGCTTTCATTTTGCATACTTTCTATGATGACAATATTTTGTGTACACTAAGTTTTGCATCCTGTCTCCACAAGTCTCCTGCAGTTCTGTGGGTCTTTCATCCAGAGATAGAAAAGAAAAACAACAGAAATCATTGACACATTATACAACCGGAATATGAATGGCATCACATTAGGCAAAGCTATTACTTACTCTTTTGCTGGTGTTAAACCAGCAGCATTTCACTGTATCTCTGTTTAAATTCATTTTTTTCCCTGACAGCCTTTATTTGTTGTGATTTAAATAATTTACTTTTTCACAGTATTTAAGGCATTTTACACCAACACAAATGTAATATTAATAATTCTCTGGTCCTTTTTCTATATGAGTCCTTGCGCTGTTTAAGTTCAACCAAAGAGTAATTCTAGGATTCAACACAGCTACATCTAACAAGTAAAGCAGCAAGAACCTGTTCTCACTAGACCATTATTCAAACTGATGTTTATTTTGGCATCAGTAGTTCTGGTATGGCTCTGCTAATGTAAACTATGAACAGTGATCAATAAATGGACAACAAAGTTCTCTTGCAGAAGCCATCCATCTGTTACTTGCTGTTGAGGTATTTGTATTCTGCACATGTAGCCACATTACCACACAATACATGCAATTACCAAAACTTAATTCGCTTATAGCCAGGGCAAATAAAAATAATGGACTTGTGACTTTATATACTGAAGCAATTTTATCACTGCTATTTCCCTGTTTGGAGCCCAAGGAAAACACATCCACATAGAACATACCTAGCAGTATCTTGAGAAAAACAAAAGGTTTCGAAAATTATGGTATTGTAATAAATCTTCCTTCACAAAGTTAGACAATCCTTCAGTTAGACAATCTTACTGGGACGTTCAGAATTTCCACAACAGAAAAAAACCCTCTGCCTCATTTAATGAGATCATTTAATGAAGAGCACTCAATTATAGTTTTATGAAGACTTCCTCATGTTCCTTTAATTGTCCTTTCCTGTTCTAATTAACTTCTTGAATGCCAATCTAGCTTTCTTTCTGGCGTGGCCATTACTATGCCTGTTAAGTATGACCCAGTTACCTAGAGTGATAGTACCATGTACAGCACACATACTACACACCATGCATGATCCCTCCTAGAAACATATTGCAAACAGCATGTTGCAGGCATCTTCATGGTACAGCCTGGTGTCTGATGAGCTATCACAGGCACACTGTGATTTGTGAAAAACTATATGCATTACTCTCTGGCCTTACCAGGCTTTTTGGTTTTTCTTTAATCAAATTATAAAAAGGAAAGGGGTTCAATTCACAATTTTAATTAATATATTTTACAGGCCAGCTAGTTATAGGAAGGTCCCTCATGGACTGTGCAATTTTTGTCTCCCAGACTGAACTGAAAATCCTTTCTGATTGACTCAATGTAGACAAATTCTGCAACATGTTGTCACTATTGCATTACAAAGACAAATGTTAATCCAAGATGCCTTTCAGGCACAAGATTTTGGCTAATATTTCTGAAGAAGTACTGTAAGTGATTACATAGTGGAGAGAGAGGATGTATGTTGAAAAGAAGCCAAAGATGTCATTCTAGTTGGCATGCAACTAGTAATTTTGAGATATATGCCAGCAAATCCAGATCACTTACACAATAATGTTGAGAGTAAAGCTTTTGTTAATCTTTGCTTTCCTCTTTCCAAGATAAACTATTACAATATTAAACTGCTATTCCAAGACATTGAGTTTCTCTGCATCATTAACATAAAAACATTGCAGGCAGACAAGAGAAATATATATAGTATATCTGCTCACTCAGTTCCCGCTTGAGGCAGGACAAACATTAGCATAGAGGTAAGAAATTGATTTGGTAGGGTAAACTTGTCTCATAACAGAGACTATAACATTTGCCCTATAAAGAGACTGTAAATTGCCATAAGTGATCCTAGATTAAGTTATATAAAATCAAAGAAAAATAAAGACTGAAAACTCAGAGATTTATTCATAAATGAATAGTCACAGAGATATAAAAAATCTTGCCATATGTTTAGTATCTCACATGCCTTCTTTGGTTCTTGTCTAGTGGCCTTGTAGCAGGAAGATCTCTGTGCTATTAGATACATTCCCAATAATGACTTATCTTGTTTTGTTCAGACTATCTTGAACTCAGAGTTAAACTTCTCTAGAAGAAAGTTTGCAGGCAACTATGTCTCCCTCACATGATCTACCATTTCTGAACAGATTTTTTTTTTTTTTGTAAGAGCATAAAGAAAGTAAAAGAAATGGCTGTGAAATAGTTACTTTTAAAAATCTCATTAAAAACTGTCAGCTCAGCTGCTTACTGTGTTACTCTTACTTTCCCCTAGGATGGACATTTCTTAAGTGGGAAGACTCACTTACCACCTCCTTATTGAGCAAATGTGTTTTCTAAGTCAGCCTTCATGCAATAATGTCTTATGACTAAATGATGTCAGCAGTGTCTGTGTCCAATGCCCACTTTCCACAAATAAACCATTTTCTAACCACACTTCTGACAGTCACTAATGCTTCCAAGCCTGGCTGTCAGTGAAAGCTGCACTGGTCAGCATCAACAAGCAAGGCACCAGAGACAAAAGTGGCAGCTGATAACAAATGGTGGCTTTTTGACACCTGCAGGTATCTGGATGGTTTGAGGGTCAGAGCCCAGCAAAAAGCAGAACTAAGAGCAGTGCATTGGCTACAGGGAACTGGAGTATCTGTACAACGAAAGAATGATAAAGGCAGAGCAAATGCAACCATATGAAGACAGTACCTGTTTAAAAAAAGCTGCACGTCTTAGACTTTAAAGTTTAAAGGAAAAATATGTACCAAAGACTTGCTGTTTCTAAGACTGAGAGAAACTGCGTATCAGAGAGCTTGGGGGCCCTTAGACACATGATCAGTCACATTGAACTGAATTCAAGTTCACCAGGAGACAGAGCTCAAGGTAACTTATGAAGAACAGTATTCCCTCTGCTCTCAACTTTTATTTTTTTAGCCACAGGCAAATACAATCAAATTAAAAGCCCATAAATGTCTTCCAAGTCTCTAGGTTAGACTTAACAGACACAGTTTGTATTTTCTCCCTCTAAAACAGAAACTAACAGTACACGGGCATTTTGTAATACTGGGAGTAAAGGTGACAGACTTTAAAACGGATTAACTATACAAATCACACAAACAAATTACAGCTGCTATCAGAAAGTAGGCGTATTGTGCAGGTATAGAAACATTTTCATCTCATAATATCGTCAGCATAAAGGACAGAATAGTCCAGTGTTTCTGCTATAAAATTGTGTTGTTTAAGCACTGACCAAATCACTATTCATGATGACAAGTCCACCTTTCCCATGACTCCTGGTATTTCAAACAGTTCATTATTTTCTTGTTTAAATATATTTGGTTTAAAAGTTTTATTAATTTCACAGAATCACTGTATATTGCATAATATCAAATAACTGACTTCTGTGCCATATATTTATCCCTGCATGATGAATGAAGACTTTCTCCCCTTTAAGAAGAGAGGGCTTAGGTCATTCATAGGTATATTGTAACAGGTTATTATTCCAATGCCTGTAGTACTTTGAGATTCTTAATAGCAGATGCCAGTTATACCAGAGTTTTGCTTTCTTTCCTCTACCATCATTAAAGAGTCAGATATACAAACATAATGTATTTTCTGACACAGAATGAAAGAGGCCGAACTGCAATTAGTGCTATGATTAAGGAGTCAATATGACACTACTACATTTTAAGAAACTTACTGTCACTTGAATAAGATAAAAAACGTGATAATTCTAAACACCAAAAAGAAATATGGCTTTTGGAGCCTGTTTTAGAAGTGCAGAAATTTTCTATATATTCACACATACATTAATGAATACCAAACAAAGTATTTTCAGAGATTTCAAAGAAAGCTTCTGTATTTCATAAAAAGTTAGGATACGAAAACCTGATTTTTGTCCAAAGTTTGGCAGTGTATATATTTAACTTCAGATCAGTTATAGCTCCAGATAAAGACAATACTGGATTTTAAGTGTGCAATTTTACAGCACTGCAAGGTTGTTTTGCTCTTAGCAGTAACAGCAGAAACCAATGGATAAGCTGTCATTCTGTATCAAAATTTTCAGCTTTCAATTTTAGGATAGAACTCTGCCAACTTCTAAATTATTTTGGAACAATACACACAGAGATTTGAAGAAGGAAATAAAGAACATCAGAATTAAACTTGGTAAACAGCATGTACAACCACAAATAGCCACACCAAACCATTAAAATAATGAACTTCTTGTACCTCTTCTGTATTCCAGAGGGGGACTGAAATAAAAAATATTATCAGCTATGAAGCTGAGAATATGTTTGTCAAAATGTAGCTAAACATAGCTAAATATAGCTAAAATCCAGTCTGTGGGGAAGATCCTAAATTACGTATCTATTGCCTTCTGGAAGAATTATTGCTATTATACTTAAAAAAAAAAATCACAAGTAGTCATGGTAATGAGGTTTTTTCTGTACTGTTTAAATTTTAAGGACTGTTCACAAACTCTGAAAGCTAAATAAATTATACAGCTAAGCACAAATTAATGGTCATCCACACAATCGTGAACTTGGGTAGAGTACATGGGAAAAATTAAACCTCTGTATAACCTTAAAATATGTCCTTCAAGACTTTGTAGAAAGCCCAGATGCCTGTCACAATGTAAAAGACTCACTGGCAGGCATGCAAACATCCACCAGAAAAGTTGGGGCACTCACTCCCAATGGGGTACTCCCTCCTAACGTCATTCTGAGCTCACTGAAAGCTGTTTTTCTCCACTTTTTGACCTCCAATCCCAAAAATGTCAGCAGAGTTTCTGAAGGAAACTACTTAATACAGGAAGACTTGCTTATATTCAAATACTTATGGAAATGAGATTAGCCTTCAAGTTCTTCCAGAACAATAGCATTGCAGAAAAGATCTTAATCCAATTACTGTAACCTCAGAAACTAATCCAAGTTCTGAAAGTAATTCGCTACCATTCAGATACAATCTGAGTTATTTTGGTGTAATTGTCTACAAGAATGGTGAACCCTGAAGCCCCGGTGAAAGGACTGAAGGTGGGAGAGTGGTGTCCCCAGTGCACACAGGTAGCTGTGCCCTCTGCAAAAAAGGTGCTAGCAAACACCAGCACTGACACCTTCAGTAACTTTCTGTTGTCCTTAAGTCTCTCTCAAAAATTGCAGGACTTTAAGGACAGATGAAGCAGAAACTCAAGCAAGGATGCTGCTGCTTTTCTTCCTGCAAGCTGCTGCTCTGTTCCCAGAAAAGGCAGTTTACATTTTTTCCAGATGCAGGCTGAGCTTCTGACTGAGTTCAAGCTCATGTTTCCAGACAGATCAACATTCTCTAAGTGCATCTGCTGCAACTTTGATGTGACAGGAGTGCATCAAACCTATACACCACTCACTACTCCCTTAAACAATGCTGTTAACAAACTGGGATGTTTGCTTTTAAAGTGACATGAAGTATTTTGCTTAGATTTCCTCAAAGTAAATAAAAATATTTCAGCAAAAGTGGATGGATTCCCATCTGAAATTTTAATTTTAATTTTAATGGAATTTCTCCTTTCATTGTAGATGCACACCGCCAGAAGGTTCCAAATAAAATACAAACTTCACAATGCCTAGAAGTGAAAAAGCTCTACAGATAATCCACTTCGATAATCTTATTTTAAGAAACAATACTGAGATGGGAACTCAAGTCTAAAAATTTACAATGCATGTAATAAAACAACAATATTTCTCTTTTCACTAATGAAAACATGACATAATAAATACGTATGACTAAGATAATAGAAATTACTACCTCAGCAACACATTGCATATGAGAGGGAGGGCTCAGTTTAAGCTTGGTTCCAACAGTATCAGCTATCCTAGCCCCACGTGAGATAATGTGGCCCTGGGCAGCCTGATCTAGCTGGAGGTGTCCCTGCTCACTGCAGGGGTGGTTGGACAAGACTGACCTTTGAGGGTCCCTTCCAAACTGATGCAATTTGTGTGAATGTGTGTGAGAAACAAAAGTGAGATGGGCAGCACCACTTCCAACTCTAAAGAGAGAAGTAGGGCAGCAGCCCTGATCTTCCCAAGATACAGCCAAAGGGTTCTTGGGGAAGAGAAAGGTTTCCCTGATCATCGCAAGAAGAAAAATATAATAAAAGAAATAAGCAGTGTCATATCTAGCATTTATTTCAGAGTGAGTCATCTTCAAGCCTGCCACAGAGGAACTGATAGTCTTTGTAAAGTTCATATTTTAGGACCCTGTTGTCCCCTGGCATATCCTCTTTTCCCACCATTGTTTTTTGACTTAACTAAATCCCATTTAATCTTGTCACAGAAATAGCAGTAATTTTAAGCAGAAAATTTATTTGCTAAATATTTTTGATAGCACTAGCTTCCAGAGGCTTTTCTTTGGGATGTGACTTCTCTTTGAGGCACCTATTGGCAGAAGGGAAAGCAAATGGCAAGCACAATTGTAGGCACTCCATGCAGGGTTCTAGCAGGCATTCTGACAGCAGTCCAGTCAGCTACAGTAATTCCTAAGACTAGATGCATCTTCTTCTGCAACACTTGCTTGGAATTTTGTTCCCCTGACAACTTGTTTAAAAACATTCAGTGCTAATCAAACTCTTTTGGTTTTGGCTGCTTCTTTATCAAAATTTTACAAAACTCAAATTTCAGACTCATAAGCCCTGCAGCTGTACATTAATTGAATAAAATTTACAAACATTACACATTGATTAAACACTTTCAAGGCTTTTCCCTATTCAGGAAAAGCTGCTTGGCATGACAGTTTTGCTTGACATGACTTCAGAGCCTCTGGAAACCTTCCTAATCCCACTCTCCAGGCCTTGTGCCTATTCATGGAACCGTGTTAACCCAAATCCAGAAAGTTAATAAATCTCAAATGGTTTTAAACTCTCAGAAACATCCCTTGGTACAAATTCCACCTTCTTTATATTGAAGGCATCTTGTTGCACAGAGTGACTCTTCCTTGAAAGACTTAAGTAGATACGAATGTAGTTCCCAAAGTTATTAACATTTAATAAAACATCTCATTTAAGATTATTGTAGAGTGAGGCATAACTGCATTTACAGTAGTTATTCTGAAGCCATCTATTTATGTTTCAGTGCAATATTTCTTTATCAGTGCTCAAATGAGACCTTTTCAACAGAATAACTGGATGACTTCTTTTATACCAACGAGCAAAAATACCTTTTGATCACAATACCAATCCATGAAACCCCTGATACCATTTCTGCTAACGTTTCTGATTAGACCAGGAAGCACTACTCTGAGATACATTATGCTGGTAGCAATCTAAAGAGGATTTCTTACATTCTGTGCTGAAGTGGGAGTACAAACTGTATATATTTCATGAAACACTTGGCTGCATGGTAAAGGAGTTTCCTCATACCTTGTATTTGTTTAGTGTTCTGAAAACAACTGTTAAGCAATAATCTTTAGCGACTATTCCTACAACAGTCTAGGCACTCCTCTTAAAATTAAACCCAAGCAATATCTCTTCTCTCTTTCCTACTAGAGCTCACAAGAGAAGGATGTGAAAGTTAATACCCATACTGTATTTATTACATTATACATTATTAATACTGTAAAAAGAAGTTATTCATTACATGTAGACATGAAGAAAAATGGAGGGCTATACTGACCTACAATATACATGTTTTCATGTCGATGGAATTTGAAGAGGGATTAATTAATCCCAGTAACTTTATCCCGTTCCCAGCTGCCTTTAAATTGTATTTGTAAGGAAAATTAACTACAAATGACATGACGTTAAAATGTTGTCAGAAAACAGAAATGCTACTGTTTAAATGAACAACCTGTTTCCCAAAAGCAGCAAAATAAATTAATTCAAAACAAAGTCTATAACATAAATAAAATATTGGGATGTGTTCAGGTATATAGCAGATGGAGAGAATACAAAACATTAATACTTTGGCAGACTGATTATTTTAACAGAATCAGATCATCATTTACAGCAAACCTCTAAATATACAGATGTGATGATGCCATGAAACTCTGAGAAGAACTTCTAAATATATTTCAAAACTTAGATCAGAGCTATTGAATGACACAAAGAAGCATAAAAGAACTTTTTTTTTTTCTCACTCTGCTCATAATTCAATCAAGAACTGTCAGACATTTATTGGAAAATATGTAAGCAATCAAAATGAAAATAAATTTGGAACTTAAAGGAAAAGCATTTTCAAAGGCACAGAGTCCTTTCACTGCCCTGTTCTCACAGCAGAAACTAGAATTTGGGCACATTACTACCATTGTTGCCTTGAAAAGCTCTCACATGAATCAGCTGTGCCCTTGAGACAAAGTATTTGAAATGCCTTGGATAAATTTTAGGAAGGAAAAAAAAAATCTATATAAACTTAGAGTAACTTGTACAATAATGGCCATGGTGGGACTGGCCACAGGGGACATGCAATATCAGTGAACAATGGACCCCAGTGCTGAAGCTTCCATGGGTAATATTGCACCAATATGAGGTGGCTGATGCCTGGTAAAATAAATCAAGCCTCACCAAACGAGGAAGCAGTAAGATAATTGGACATGAGGCAAGCTACTAAATAATCTGATGTAGAAGTCCCAACTTTTTAACTGTTCCTTCTTGTTAGTATAAACCGTTTTGCCTAGTATTTAATTTATGTAGTTCTATTCTTTATCTATAACGACACAGCCAAGTAGCTAAATTCACCTTAGCCAATGCTTACTGCACTAAGGAAGCTGAAATACAAGTTTCTTCATCTTGATGAAAAAATGTTGTTAAATGGCTGTAATTTTTACCTTTAATATTATCTATTTAATATTATTGCCATTTCCAGAAGTATAATATTTAGTGGCTTTAGGCATTTTGCATAAAGACTGCACTGTAGGCATGGCACTAATGGAGGCCAGGGTAGCCTAGGTAATGATAATGCCTAAAACCTTGATATGAATTGTATCTGAAGATGAGGAGTCACAAGGTTAAAAAAATCTTCATGCAAGCAGAAAAACACATTTTAAAAGCTAATGATTTTGAGCTTGATTTTAGCTGTGGCCCCACCATTTAACAAGGGCTATGCTCCACTGCACACCATTTCAGTATCATGTGAAGAGCAATCCTTTCACTATCATAACACAGGCACCCATCTTAATCTTTTGTGCCAATATTTTGATAGGCACAAACTGTGTTGTTATTTTCGTCTGAGTACTGGGGGAAACACCGAGGCAGGCAGTGTATTATTTGCTTACAAGTCAATTGATTTATACTCATAAATCCTGCCAAACCAGATCTTTATACCTAACATCACAGTCCATATACCACGATATATTAGCTTGCTGGCAGGTTCTACTGCTAATTTATCGATATGTCTAGGAATTAAAGTCTGAATGTCATTCTGCTCTTCTACTAGTGATGCTCGTACGATCTGACGATACTGGAAGAACGGAGCTCCACTGTATGGTCAGTTCAATACACGAGAGCAAAAAAGAGTGCAAGCCTAAGGATTCATTGAATCATAGCATCATTACGATTGGAAAAGACCTCCAAGATCATTGAGTCCAATCATTATCCTAACACTGCCAAGTCCACCACTAAAACATGTCCTTAAGTGCCACATCTACACATTTTATGAACGTTTTCAGGGACTGTGATTCCATTTCCCTGGGCAGCCTGTTCCAACACTTAGCCACTCTTTCAGTGAAGAATTTTTTCCTAATATCCATTCTAAACCTCCGCTGGTGCAACTAGAGGCCATTTCTTCTCATTGTGTCATTTCTTACCTGGGAGGTTCCAACCCCCACCTTGATGCAACCTCTTTTCAGGTAGTTGTTGAGAAAGATAAGGTCTCTCTCGAGTTCCTCTTCTCTGGACTAAGCAACCCCAGTTCCCTGAGCTGCTCCTCAGAAGACTTGTGCTCTAGACCCCTCACCAGTTTCGTTGTCCTTATTTGGACACAACTCCAGCAACTCAATGTCTTTCTAGTAGACAAGAGCTCAAAACTGAACACAGTGTTCAAGGAACCACCTCACCAGTGCTGAATAGAAGGGCACAGTCATTTTCCTACTCCTGATGGACACACTATTCCTAATACAGGCCAGGATGCTGTTGGCCTTCTTGGCCATCTGGGCACGCTGGCTCATGTTCAGCTAGTTGTTGACCAGCACCTCTAGGTCCCTTTCTGCCAGGCAGCTTTCCAGTTATTCTTTTGAGGAGTTGCATGGGGTTGTTGTGACTCAAGTGCAGGACTCAGAAGCTGGCCTTGTTGAACCTCATACAATTGCCCTCAGCACATTGATTGACTCTGTCTAGATCCCTTTGTACGCGTTTCCTATATCCAAGCAGATCAACATTTTCATCCAGCTTGGTGTTGCCTGCAAACTTACTGAAGGTGCACTCAATCCCTTTGTCCAGATCATCAACAAAGATATTAAACGGAATTAACCCCAAAACTGAGCCCTGGGAGAACATCACTCATGACCAGCCACCAAACAGATTTAACTCTGTTCACCACAACTCTCTTGGCTCAAGCATCCAACATCCAGCTTCCCAGCAAAAAATACACCTCTCTGAGCCACAAGTAGTGAGTTTCTCAAGAAGAATACTATGGGAAATGGTGCCAAAAGCTTTACTAAATTCCTTCATTCATTGGGTCACCTCATCATAGAAGGTGATCAGGTTAATCAAGCAGAACCTGCTCTTCCTGAACCCATGTTGTCTGGTCCTGAACCTTTGGTTGTCCTACACATGCTGTGTGACTGCACTCAAGATGATCTGGTCCATAACCTTCAGTAGCCTCAAGGTCAGACTGGCAGACCTATAGTTCCCCCGATCCTCCTTCTGACCTTTCATGTAATGGGTGCCACATTTGCTAACTTCCAGTCAGCTGGGACCTCCCTAACCAGGACTGCTGATAAATGATGTAAAGTGGCTTGGTGAACATGCCCACCAGCTCCCTTGGCACCCATGGGTGGATTCCATCCAGCCCCGTAGACTTGTGAGCATCTAGGTAGAGTTGCAGATCATTGTTTCCTCTTGCATTATGGTGGCTTTACTCTGCTCCTCTTGTCTGTCTTCCAGCTCAGGGGGCTGAATACCCTAAGGATAAATAGTACGACTATTAAAGCCCAAGAAAAAGCAGGCATCAAGTACCTCAGCCTTTTCCTCATCACTTGTTGCAATGATTCCACTCACATACAATAAAGGATGGAGATTCTCCTTGGCTCTTTTTTTGTTGCTAATATATTTGTAAAAATATTTCTGTTAGTTTTTACAGTGATGGCCCCATGGACTGGCAGCCCTGGCTGCCACACTAAAGCCCCCTGCCCACTCTGTTTGCTATGCTCATGAAGTTTGCCAGAGATGCAGAGGACCTCTGCTAAGTACAGTTAGGAGCTGATAATGTTCATGGTTTGTTTTATTTTTTTTTTTTCAAAATGGAGACTGGTTTTCAAATATCAAGGTGGCAATGCATAACAATCTAACATGAAACTCACAACTCACAAAATACACTACACTACAACTCACAAAATACACATGTGCAATAGGTAGCAGATACATCCCTTCATCAGGATAAATTAACTTTCAATGATGTGATTTAAAAAAAAGAAATAGCAGCAATTATAAAATACATGGTTTGCTCACTATGAAAACTCCTAATAATTGTATTTGTTCAATACATGGTTCTTAGCTAATTCTCCTCAGGTGTTTTATCATTACTGTTTATATGGTCAGCCCCTTGCAGTGATTTGGAGGAATTTGCCATAGGTTACAAGATTTTCTGGAAAAGAAGTTACTCCTTATTTTCTCCTAGTTTATTTTTATTCACAACACATGCACAAACTGAAATAATTTGAAGAGGATGCTTCAAACAGTTGCCAAACCATGCAAGGACAATTCCAATAGCAGAAAGCACTGACAAAATTGCTTTGTCCAGGCAGGTGGTCAGAAACCACTCTTTGAGCTTGTGACCTCTCTTTCCCACCGCAGCAAAGTGCCTTCCTGCACCATTTGCACTACCTTCACATGACCCTGTTTCAAACACACATCCCAGCAGGTATGAATGTTAACTTCAAGCACAGCAGTCATTTTCCTTTCTCCCTGTTCCAGTTCAGCTTCCTTGTTCTGAGGACAGAATGCACAATATAGCAATAAAGTGCCACATTTTAAAAGTATTTCAGAAGATAATGATGCAGATGTAAAGCTGTGACTGTGCTTTCCAAGAATGGTCTTAAATGTGATGAGCCAAATGAGTCAGAAAGATAACCACCCTATGTTGCTCTGAGGGAAGACTAAGAGGGGAGCTGGTGAGCCAAGAGCAGGCAGCACATGTGGACCTGATGACTACACAACTCACGGGTGAGAGTCTGAAGGCTTTTCACATGATCAGAAAGAAGCATGCACATATTTCATCTAATGATGGATAGTTTTGGTCTAAATTATTCAGAGAGCAATGCATTGAAATTGTTGTATTTAAAAGAATGTCTTGGAGGCATTTCCCACATGAAATATAGACATAAAGCATTTAACACACATGAGTATTAAAGAAGAGGAGGTAAAATTACACTAGAACTGAAGACCAGATTAAAAAAAAAAAAAAAAGATGAAGCAAAATATATTAGGATGGCTCATTTTTCTATCGATCTGAAGGAAAGGACAAATAAAAGAGAAAACAGTAAATTTATTTAGATCAGCACTGTAAGCCCCAAGCATTTCCAGCCATGCAACTCAGCTTGTATTCTGGCCTTCAAAAGGCGAGCACAGATGCCTCAGCTTCACCTCTACATCTTTAGAAATGATGCTGCAAGTACCTAATACATGTTTTATTCACCATCTTTTGGCTACCTAAGCGTCACAAAGAGAACTAGCCTTCAAACAGTAAAAAAATAACATTCCTTTCAAATGTTAAAATTACTTATTAGTCAAACAAAAACACTGACAGTTTCAAATAATTAAACTAGAAATGATGTCTGTCTTTACAATGACCGGAGCAAGAGGACAGACTGTCTCTATCCACCCCAAGGTATCTTCATCAATGACACACCATTTGTGAAGGTAATACAAGCAACAGCATCTAACAGTCAGTTAAAAATCAAGTAAGAAAGGCAACGTACTATTATATGACTGCAAATACTGCCAGAGGGATTGCATATTTCGGGATCAAGCTCTTTCGCAATTCTGCTGACAGATTATCACCTATTTAATTATTGAGGTCTGTACAAACTATGCAAAGACATGCAAATGTAATTAGTAAGGCTAGCGTTTTAATGAACTAACAAGAAGTGCTAAAGGTAGTTAGACACTCACTCATTGCCACCAGCAACACTAGAAGCTTTCTCATTAAAAAGTTAGTTTGAGAAGATGTTTCTTTTCAGGCAATGAAAAATGCATGTGGAAACCTAATACAAGTTCAGTTACGATTTCTGCTAATTTTAAATCTTCTCTTTAAAACCAGCAAACTATTAAGCAGTGCTCTGCTTCCTTAGTCCCTTGAATGTGAAGGGTTGCATAAAGTCATGGCTCCACACCTAGACACCAAGAACAGGGATTAACACATTAACTCGAAAGGCCAGGCAAGCTATCACACTAAGATTCATTAAAATTGAAAAAAACCTCACATGTGGCAAGACCACTGTCAAGCTCCCAAAGTTCAGGCTGTAGCTAAACAGATGGGAACAATAGTTTTCACATAGCCCAGTCATGAACTGGGATATTCACAATGTTAAATCTCTTGAGCAGTTAAAATAAAATTAATTGGACTGTGAAGGTACCATGCCAATTCTCTAGGACTTTATGCACCCAAAGCTGCACACTTCTTCACTTCAGAGTCTTAGAAAGGACGCCCCAATTCCCCTCCTAGGTTTCTGCATAACAAAAAACCCTGGAAAAAACCTTCTTGAGAGGAAGAGTTTAATGGCAGATATGTGATGGAAACTAATCTGCTTCTATCAGACCACAGCAGAAGTTAACCACAACCAAGAAGCTAAGGAGTGTGTGACAGGTTGGATAATTGCACTAATTTTATGCAGCCCTTGGAACAATCATTTTGGAACATTTTTGGGGTTTTTGATTGTTTGTTTGTTTTTGTACTGGAATCATCAAACTGCTCTGCAACAACATTACTGAAGGAAACCTGACTTTGCCTCAGCACATTAACGGGTTGAAAGAAAGATGAATGATATTTCCAAAACTTAATTAAACAAAAAAAGTGAAGTCTTTGAAAATATCTTACCTGAGCAAGGTCCTGTTCAACATGGTGTCCCTGGCCCTGGTTTGAGAGAGGATAGGACCAGATAACCGCTGGCCCCAGAGGTCTACTCCTCTGATCAAGAGGTCTCCTTCAATCCAGAAATACTCTATGGTTCTCTGATTCATTCTGTCAAATCCATGTGTAAATTCAACGCTTTTCACACCAATAGCACACAGAATATTGTGGCATATATTTCTCTGCACAAAATGAAACACACAGTACGTCTTGTATTATGATAACAGAGGAACTAAACAGAAAAATGTTCACTGGCACTCTTTTGTCACAAGGTTTAACATGGTACAGACCTTATGCGAATGACATTTTCATAACGGTTTGGAGTTTATAAATTTTAGAATGCCTTTCTCATAACATTTGAGCTTCAACATGGATAAATAACAAGGCTGAGTTTTATAAGATGTTCCATTCACCAATTAGACCCAGTTAAGAGTTACAAATAATACTGAAAACTTCTGGTTTTCAGTACCACCAGTGTAATATGGACATCTTTTCATAGCAGGATCAGTTCTAATTCTGTTAAGCATCAAATTAAAACCAGAAATTATGTATGGAAATGAAAAAAAATACAAAAAAGAATACGCTGCTACTTGAAATTGAATTAGTTATAAGGGGCAAATAAGCAATTATTTAGTTCTGTGATAGTAAGAACTTGTCAGAGCTACCAGTGACCCAGAGATAAAAATATAAATGCTCAAAATAGAAACAAATCAATAATCAGCCTTCTGGTTTCCTAGCAAACCTTGGCTTTTATTTCAGTGCTGCACATTTTATACTGTGAAAGTAGCTATATATTTGCACATTTTATATTGTGAAAGTAGTTGTACATTTGCACATTGTGCTGCATGCAATTTAGCTCATCATCTCAAAAGCCCATTCCACTCAACACATACCCCATTTTTTAGTTCTTATTTTTAGCAGCCACTTAGTATTCACTGTACTTCAACCTGTTAAACCTGAGCAGGCAGGTAATGCTCTGATGTAAAGGATGTATAAGTACATAGATGCAAGCACTTCTAGATGAGTAAAGCTTTGCTGCCTCAAGAGCTCCAACAGCAACACTCAGAACCTGCAGAATGAGCATCTGAATAGGAAAATACACTAAATTTGGAAACACTATGAATCTCTTGGCTCTCACTGAACCAATGTAAAACATGACCTTGAACAGCTGGAGGACTACAGTCATCTTCACGCTCCCAGCCTCTCAGCTGCATGGCAGCCTCCAGGAACAAGCAAAGAGCATGAGCTCATACACAAAGTCTTCTAACAAATGTGGAATAACTCTGTGACCCTCCCCTGACTCAAGCTGATGAGGACACTTCTATGGGTGTGGATTACTCACAGAAGAAAGGGTTGAAAGTTTATTTCAGCTATTGGCAATTTCCAATTATTTATCTCATAATGTATGGGGTCAAATATTAAAATTCTCCAGTTTTCAACTCAAACAGGTACCTGGAAATACAAAACCAGCAGTGCTAGTCAGTCTCTAATTCAACTACCTTTTTAGAACAAGTGCTGACAGACTGTTTTTGAGATGAAAGGGATTTAAGAGGGAAGCAGACAAAAACAATTCAAGATCCATATACACTGACATTTGTTGATAATCAATCTCTCCTTTCTTCATCTGTGTCCTAACTTTATTCTTGAAAATTAATCACAAAAAGAAGCAACAAAGCACTGCTTTTATAAAGCAGAATGAAACCTTAGCAGAAAATATGAAACTCCTCTGCTCCTGCTCACACCAATACAGGTGATGTTGTCCTGCAGATATAAATAACCAGCTGTGCCTGCAGGTAGGAATCTGTTCAGCAATTTAAGAACATCACCATTTAAGTCCTTGCAAACAATTTCTGATTAATGTAATATTTGCTAATTGTTTGGAGTCACTCTGTTAGGATAATCTCAATAGCACGAATTAAACAGTAAATGTTTTGGGGATCTGATCAATTACTATTTGTGGCTCAGTGTATTGATATGTTATTTGTGCAGTTTGCTAGACATGAATGAGTGAAAGGCTACTGTGAACAGTGATGCAGGAAAGATCTATCATACTGCACAATGAGCTGTTTGAATTCAGACAATTTTACCACCTTCTAGAGGAACTTAATTTGATATAACTTCTTAAATAAAAATAAAATATTAAAAACACCACTTATATTAAAATCAGTAAAATATATATAAATCTCAGTAAAATCATAAGTGGAACTAAAATTTGATCCTCAGACAAAACACAAGAGAAAAAAGACAGCTCTTAAAATAGTTAACAGAAAAATCCCGAGTATTCTTTTTCTACTAATGTTTGCATAGATACATTATACCTACTACTTGTAGGAGATGACAGATATTAAAAATACATACTAAAACTACATCATGTCTAACAGAATTTTAAATTCTTAAATTGTTAAGTAATTTTATTTACTATTACCTCATAAAATGACTATGGCTTAAAAGAAGTCTGCTTTGGTTTGTATATTATACAAAGAAGCAACCACCAGCTTACATCTCTGGCAAAGTAAATGTGGTATCAGCAAAGACATTCCCATTTTGAGCCTGGGACAGGGTAACTGCCCAAAAAGAGCCCAAAGAGTGACTATATCTTGGACGTTGTGTAAATTACACAAAACACACAAATAAATCTGAAAGAGATGACAAGCTACTTTCCCACCCTTTCCCACACTTCATGCTGCAATGAGGACATGAAAAACTTGGTATGTACCTCTAAGAAAAATGCTAGGTTTCTAGCTTCTTGGTCAACTGTAATACTTTTTTTTGCAGTCTCATGAAGCATTCCCTTGAACTATTTCTGTTACTGAGTAGTAACTGATGTCCAGCAAGTATATTAGGTGCCTCTATCAACTGATGCGATCCTTATATCTATTCTACTACTGGTGCCTCAGATCAAACCCTCACAGAACCCAAGTAAGGTAAGGAAAGAAAAGGGAAGCTGTTCATAGAGAACACAGGATTCATTCAGAGCAGCTTGAACATACACTTACACAGCAGTACTAGCTGTCTTAGACCCCACATAAGAAAAAAGAGGAGGTACAAACTGAAAATGTCTTTTGGAAAAGTAATCAGAATAATGCCGCAATAATACTTCTACATACACTGGGGGGGCAGGGGGGAGGGAATCACTCACTTCCTTATAATAGTTACAGTAATATACATATTATTCAGCTTCCAAGAGAGAAGTGGAAATACTTTGAATCTCTCTTGATAGTTACAGAAATTATACCTTGCAATCAAAGATCTTTTCCAATTGTATAAAGAAGCAACTTGAGCAACAATTATCATGAAGATTGCTTGTTATTGTTTGCTTCCAAGCAGTGAAATCTGTGGGTAATGCAGCTATTAATGCTCAAGAGATACTTTTTGCTATTTTGATTTACAGCACTGCATTGCAATACTGAGGAAAGAACAGAAAAAATCAGGACACACCAGGCAAACATACTTAACTGCGGAACCACTATGAACTATGTAGTGCAGGCACACATTAAGGGCATTTGCTTCTGAGGGTTTAATGGTTTAGTGCAAGGGCTAACCTACCTGCCCCACCAGCCCCCCAATGCAAAAGTGAGGGGAAGAGTAACACAGAAAACTCAGGGTTGAGATAAAGAGATAAGAGTTTAATATAACATGAGATATTATGAGCACAATGCATAATTACCTTAACCAATAATCTAATTAATCTAGCAATCTATACTACAATGCAGGTCGAATAATCTAATAACACAATGCATGATTACCTTATCTTAGCCTAATTGCAGAAGAAGCACAGTGAAATACAGAGAAAACCCAGCATAAAACAGAAGGCTAAACCCAGCAGCTACCCAACTCCCACATGCCTTACCACCATCCCTGCAGAAAAGAACCCACACCCAAGAAGCCAGAACCCAGTAACACACAAACATTCAGGGTTGAGATAAGGAGACAAGATAAGAGTTCAATATAACATGAAATATCATAATCACGATGCACAATTACTTTAACTAATAATCTAATCAATCTAATAATACAATTCATGATTACCTTAGCCTCTTTGCAGAAACAGTGAAATGAAATACACAGGGTAAAAAAACAACATCATAAGACAGAAAATCAAACTTAGCAACTACCTGACTCCCACTCTTTCCACCATCATGCCTGCAGAAAAAAGCCAACACCCAAGAAGCTGGAACCCAGAAGTAGCAACCAGAACAGGAAGCCTCCCATGTTGCAATCTGAACTTCAAGCCCCATGATACTTTGCTCCAATTAGCACCTTCACTTTTTGAAGCTGGCATGACTGAAGCATGGTATGAATAACAGCAGCAGGTTCAGTTCAGCTCATGACACATAGAGATGCTCCGGTAACAATACAGCAAAGTAAGCTGTGGGTCTAAAAGTAGTCTATACATGTAGGGGCAGAAAAGCAGGACAAATTTTTCCCATGCTTCAAATCAATTACACTACTGTCGTGCTCCCTAAGTGATCACTGAAACAAGTTGTGAACATTTAGGTCTTTAAACATTTCCTTACAGGTCAGACCAACCAGCGCCCACAGACCAGGGCTGCCCTGAAGACAACCTCTTCTCTCCTGCCAAGGGGTTGATCTGGGTCTCAGTGCCTAGTATAATCTCCAAATCAATGTGATGATGTAGTAAGCGATAACTGTTCAGCTCTAATGCTTTCTAGTGAGTACATCCTCTTTGGGGCTGTGTTGATGGCTTTAGATCATGTGCTACTGCTTGGTCACCAGCAGGACAAACAGCTTGTGCTCCCTGCCCGTGTGCAGGCATGGCCCAGATGGAGCTGGCAGAGGCTGTGGCTGCCATGGTTATTTCACATCACTGTGACAGCCGTGCTGGCTGTGACAGGGATCACTACTACTGCTATAACAAGGATCCCTGCAGCAGTGACAAAGATCGCTGCGGTATCCTGCTTCAGGGATGCTGGCAGAATCCAGTGGAGCTTAGCAACACTTACTTTGTAATCACTAAGACAGACACATTTATTCAGAAGGAGTTTTTCTAGCAAATCTAGTCATCTCAGAGGATCAGGTATGTCCCCTGAGGACTTGTGGCTAATGTTACTAAGCTGGGTTACAGCCCCATCATGCTTGGACTGCCAAGGTAAATGCACAGTAATGAATCAACAAAAATATTAATGAGGTCAGAGTTACATGGATGGAAGAAAACAAGGACAGCAGAATTTATTTTTTTAATTTCAGGAGGACTTCTCTTCATCAGTTCAAGACATCTCTAGGGCTATTGCCATTGACCAAGCTCAGCAGCAGACACCAGGAGTTCTCTTAGCATTTCAGCCTTAAGGAATTTCAATGTCCTTTAGGGCAGTGACTGGAGAGGCAGGGCCTTCTCAGTCACAGTGAAAACTGTATGATGTATACAGGCAATGGCTGGTGAGATATATGGCATGCTAACAGAAGGAATCATTCCAAGGGAAACAGATGGATTGGTCCTGTATTGTGTAGGACAGTCATCTGCTGCCAATCACCCCATCGACCTGTGCAGAGTATAACAGCCCCTGGAAACAAAAGTTCACTGCAAAGGTTCAGCTACTTCTACATATAAATGTCAGGTAAATCTGCATGTTTCTACAACACAGTGAACATCACCTCCTGCTCAACTCTCTGTCCGCAGACATGTAAAAGAGTGATCTACAACTTCCAAGCTAAAGGTGCTACTTGAAGAGACAAAATAATATGCAATTGATACAGTATGGCATTCAAACTTGCATCCTTCTCTACACATGCTTAAGAACATCATTGGCAGTCCCTTATCAAAGAAGAGATTTTTGAGAGAATAAAAAAAGACTTTTCATTTTGGGGGGCATGCCCAGAACTGCCCAATGACAAAAGCTTTTTTATTCTCTCCTCCTCTCAACACAACAGTACACACTTTTTCTAGTGTTGTCTGTGAGACTATTCAGGTGACAATAGGTCTTGCCTGTGAGAATAAAATTAAACTCATTTATGCTATGGGTTGTTATGAAGGAACTTTAATGGAAAGCTTCGCTCTTTATGTTTGGAAACAATATTGCCAATAGTTTTTCAAGTTCAATGGGATGGAAAAATCTGAGGATAGGATTTTACCTTATGAAAGGACATGTGTGTTCAGTTCACTCTAAAATATCTTAATATTTTCCTTGAGGTGTCAAGCTGACCCCTTTCAAAATCAATGTCTTGCCCCACTTACATGGATATAAAGCTAAACCAGTTAATGATAGTTTGTGGAGAGTCTGTAACAGAAATCACAGATCTATTTTTTACTTAAAAATGTGGCTTCCATTATAAACATCTATTTGCAAAGGCTTATTATAAGTGGCTAGTGTTTAAAAGTCCAAGCAAAAGAAGCTAGTTTGTTTTACCTTTTTGGTTCGTAAGGAACCAACAAACCTTTAGCTGAATATGGTTTCCTGTATTCAATTAGAAATTCATAAAGCAAAACAGAAGTTACCAAACTCAAACATTGTATTAATGGCATGCAACTATACATGGTTTCAATTTAATAATATCAATCTCACTAGCAAAAATCCACAAAGTCATATCAGCATCCTAGAAGAAAAAGAAAACACTATGATGCTGCCATCAGTATGAAAACAGCCCATCAGAGACTGCCAGCAAGCAGCCAGAAGCCAACATTTTGTCTTCATAATCAGGAGCACCATTTAGCTGCCCAAGCAAGCAAAGAGAAGCCACCTGTATTTTCACCTTAGCACTCAAGGCAGCACAAAGGCTTTCAGGTGAAGGAAGCACTGAGCCCCAGCCACCTATCTGTTGCCCATGCAAGGTTAACAAAGCAAATATTTTACTGTTATTACAGCTATTCCTGCTTGCTCCCCTTCTCTTTGTTTAAAGCTTTGCTGTCAAGAACCTGCTATCATCAGTATCCACTTGCCACAGAAGCTGTAGGCAAAGGAATTGCTGCAAGAAATTGTCTAAACCAAATGCTGCATTCTTAAACAAATAATGACTCATTTTGCTTCCTTTTCTGACATGGGAGGGAGATTACATTTTCTGGAGGAAAAAAAAAAGGAAAATAAAAATTAAAAAAAAAAAGTCCCCAGTCTAAACTAACACAATAATGGTTGTTTCTGTTGATTTCAGTAGTCAACCAAGACACAGCATGTCCTTTGGGTTTTACAGCTTTGCCATGTATGATGAAATCAGACTCTCTCAAGGATAATTACTGCCATCTGGTTCAAGCTGCAGCCTTCCACCACAATAAAATTCTCACATTAGGGTGTTGGGTTTTTTTTTTTAAGAAAACACACAAACCAAATGCATAAAGTACTGGATGGCAACCACGCTGAGCATTTAAATCACATAGTCATAAATTATAATCCAGATTCTAATGTTGTGCTGTAAGACTAGTCCCAGATTTGTAGTTCTGGGAGGTAAACTGAGTTATAATTTTGTTCATCTTCTTTAATACTATTGTAGTGCCTTATATACAGTCTCCATTACTATGGCTTGAAATATTGGCAGTGAACAAGTGTCTACACAGCACGACACATTTCCTCAGAGAGTTTTTTATAAACACATTCCTTACTTAGCCTTCTATTCACAGTAATTTGCACATTGAACACATGAGGAATCTGGATGAATTTAAGGGTGAAGGTGTTACAGTTTGAAGGGGGAACTTTAGCCTAGTCCCTGACTGCAAAGACTGAAAGTAAAATAAATTACTATTGGATGCAACAGGAAAATAATGATAAGGTCTATATAATTCATTGGATTGCTAATGGGAATATAGAGCAGAGGCATAAACAGTTCTTTCTCTCTTCTCCTTTCGCTTCTGCTTGCAACTTTCCTCTCTCTCTCTCCCACAGCCTTGCCAGGGTATCTCTCTTTTGACTACTGTGTGAGGTAACTGTAAGGAGGGAGGGAGGAGGGGAGGAAGTGAGTGGGTCCCCTGGAGCCATCCAGGGGGTTCTGAGGAGTTTCTGTGTTGTTTATAAATTGTAAATAGATAGATAGATAGATAGATATAGTACACATATTGTATATTTTGTACATATTCATTGCATTTCATATTTCTAGACTTTAGTTTGCTTGTAAATATAGCTTCATTTACTTCCATCCCAAACTGAGCTGCTCTGGCAATTTATTTTGGGGGGTAGTTTCTCCAAATTAGTTGGGGGGTAATTTCAACCCATCACAGAAGGTGAACCAGATTTTGTTCATTTTTTTCTGACCAGGTTAAGGGACAGAAGCTTTTCTTCAGCTAAATTTACTGGACTAAGGGGATAACCTGAAGAAAACACATCTTACACACAATACCAAAAGATGTCCATGTAGACCCAGTGGGGCTATGACTAGGCTCAGTTCCATGAGCTCCTCCAGAAAGCCTTAAAGTTCTCTGAATTTATGCAAATTTTCCACTTCCTTCCAGTTCCATTAACATGCCCATTATGTACCACAACCATTTTTCAGTTACAAAGCACAAGTTCCCACCTTGTAAAGAATAACTATATCAGAATAATGGCTATAATACTGCAGCATCCACCACCTAGCTCATAAACTGAGAGTTGGAAACACTTGGTCATTTATTTAATGGGTTCAAATAATGAGAGTTAAATAACAAAAACCATACCAAAACAAATAGATTAGATTAAAGCAGCTTTTCATGTTTTGACACTGTTTTCTTCTCTGCGTTATGCTAAAATTTGCAAATATAAAGAGTTTAATAAATTCATGTCTGGCTTGGGGCTAGAATGAAAGACAATCCTACTATTCCACAAGTTTTAACATGGTACAGAAATTCAGTCAGTGTCCTTTACTCAGACTAAAATTAGAAGCCCAAATGTGATGCTGGCATTTCTTCCCTAGAGGAGACTTGGAGTCTGTCCTGAAAACACTTTCTTAACACACACCACATTTCTTTGTCGTGAACCAAACACTTTTTGTTCCAATTCACAATAAATTGCATCTAAATCCAGACACTGCTGATTAGCCAGTGAAATAAAGAGAACAGAGGATTTTGTGCTTAGAATAAAAGACTTTTTTAAAAAAAAGGGATTACACTATTTCATGCATTAACCTAAATATATCTACAACATCCCTGCATAAGTAATTAAATATCAGCTCTTGCTTTACTACTGAGTCCTTCCTTCTCTTTAGAAAACTATGGGTATAATGTTACATATAATGGAGGTTTTTCCTGCTAAAAGCATTGCTGAGAATTTTAGGAGAACATTGTAATAAAAATAACAGAATGGGCTTTATCAGTAGGCTTTAACAGCCTGACCTTCACTCAGATAAAAAGTTAACAACACACTCAGGAAACTTTCAGGCAGCACTGAGGTAGGGAGAGTGGCTGACAGCCTTGATCCTGAAGGACTTCAACAGAGTTAAGGACTGACCAACTGAAATGTGACCTTTAATATGGGAAAATGCAGAATTCTGCAGACAGTGTGAAGTAATTCCATACATTGATAAAGGCTGGGAAATACCTTACCAAGCAGCAGATCTTAAGAACACGTCTATGATATTACAGCAGACACCAGGCTAAAACAGGGAGCCCTCACTACAAAAAAAGCAAATTACACAGTCGATGGCATTAGAAGAACCATTGCAGCAGACCAAGGGAAGCTAGTGGTGAGGCACCTGGGGATGCAGAGAAAGTGGAAAACATTCAAAAAAGGGCCTGTAAGGTGCCTAACCTATGCTCTATGCAGAGAGGCTGAAGGAGCTGGGCATAGTAAGATTTGGTGAAGAGCAAACCACAGGATGCTAAAGGCTTTCAACTATTTGAAGGGCAGGTATTTGAACACCAGCACACATAACAAGCAAAACAATCACACATAGTAGCTTCAGGAGTTAGACAGATGGGAAAATATTTTCCCTAGCAGCACTGGAGCAGGTTGTCAAACAGTTTGAGAGAGTTTCTGTCCTTAGAAAGGTTCATCCAGACAAATCTGGTCCTGTGTTGCAACAGCCCTCTTCCAAGCAGAACATTGGACTATGTGACTGCTAGAGGGCCTTTAAAACAGCAATTTTGTGATTCCTTAAAATGCAATAAATGCATTCACAGAACCCAGCATCTCAGTATGTCTTCAAGCAGAAGCTGTTCTTGAAAATAATCATGTGCGCATTTGCCTAAGACAGAAATGGAAGTATGTTAATTAGATGTGTTGGGGTTTTTTTCTTGCTTAGTTAAGCATTGTTTCTACCCTGCACAAAGATGTTGATTTTCTACAAGAGATATGTCGTTATACATTCACTGACATCCAAAACTAAACATAAAGCACAACTAAGTGAAATATGCAAGAGCACTGAAACTATGGCCAGGAAGCATCATCTTGTAAAATAATGTCACAATTCTCATTGTAACCTCTGTAGTTGTTCAGAATGCACTCATGAATTTTCATCACACTGTTAAAAGCAAAAAAGAGGGCATACCATTGGCAAACACAGAACAGTACACACTGCTTCGTCCAATAAAATTCAAATGTTCTTATCACTGACAAATTTTCATTCTTAAAAGACAGGTTCTTCCTTAAATCTCTAACCAGGTAATGATCTGTGTCAATATTCGAAAGAGACACAAACAGCAGCCTTCATATCTAAAATAGAGCACATGTGCCAGTTACAGACTGGTTTTGTACAGACTTTATGAAGATGAAAGAGAGAAGCTTGGGGAAAAGCAGCAGAAGCCCATGACCAAGTAACCCTAAGACATAATGACTTACTGAAATCCTCACTGTCTCAGAGCTGGGAGGAGGCTGGGGAATGCATACTTGTCCCAGCACTGCTGATCCATGGGCAACTAGCACCCCACTGCCAGTGTCCACTCCCCGGGCCCAAGGGCGCCACCTGCCTAGCCCCAGTGATGCCTTCTCCCTAGCTCCAACAGTGCCCAATGCCTAGCCTGAATGGTGCCCACAGAACAGCCTCCCCTTTCATCCCCACACAGATCCTCATGGATTTTTGTGGCAGTGGGAATCACCACAGCCTCATTAGCCTGTTTCTACTTAGCAAACTGGTATGGTTGGCAAATAAGCAAAAGGTCTTATTTAAAGACACTAGCAAGCCTGCTGTCAAGTACTAGAGTTAGGCGAAGGGAGGAGGTTCTAATTTAAGTTGTCCTGGATGAAAAGCTTATATTGTTCAATGGATCATCAAATACTCTAACATTGCAGTGAGAAATAACTAATGGAGAAATCAAACAGCACTTATTTATAAATTGTTGCAGTACAAGAAATGAAGAAAAGTAGCAACAGTGGCAGAAATAACTCCCACCCCACAAAGGAAAGCTGAAAGGCTGAGGATGTCCTGGATTCTTTTCAACAGCACACTTCATGCTGCTCTAACTATGCTAAGGTGCTTGCTTGCAAACTCAGCAAGTTTGTTGCCATCAACACAAAACCAAAGTTTGATTAATAAGTTCTGGTGCAAATGTTTTGCTCTGATCCTTAATTAGTAAAAAGAAAAAGCCTCTCTAATACCCACGGCCACTCCTCCACCCATTCTCCCTCTCCTGTCTCTCCTGAAGAGTCTGCAGCCATTGATTACAGTGCTCCAGTTGTGAGAGTCATCCCACCATGTTTCTGTGATGGTGACAACATCATAGTTTTCCTCCTGTACCAAGGCTAAGGAACCAACTCCTCCAATTCTAAGGCTGAATCATCATTAAAATTAAAAAAAAAAAGTTTGACATTTAAATTCAAATCACTATATTTAAATGAAGTGTTTCTCACTGAAAATTTAATAGTCATCTTTGAGAAAGGACCACAGATTATTAGGTACAGAAAAATACCTCACACAGCATTTGATGCAGGTCCTTGCATTTGTTTTCTCCATCACTCATATTCTGTGTATTTAATAATGAAGTAATAGTCATGCTTCTTATGGGTTCATTTCATACAGACATAATATTTTTGAAAGAATGAGAAAATGTTTTAGTACCTCTAAGCTAATCTCTAGATAAAAGAACTTTCTGGGAAAAAAAATAAAGAAAATGCACACACCACACACCCCCTTTCTAAAAGAAGCCTAAACATCTTCAAAATTAATTGCCTTCAAAAATCAAATCTTTCTCTTTTTTCAAAAGAGGCATGAGTAACAGCAGAAGTTAAAATGTGGAACAGTTTTAGAAAGTTTTCTGAATTATGTAGTATCTCAGACTTCTGTTAAAATCTCAAGCACTATGGCAAACTACAGAATCTTGAGGGGATAATTTTACATAGCAAGCAAACAATAAACACAGATTCAAAAGGGATCCTGGAGCACTTCAAAGAAATTAGATTAACAAATCAGGGTCAGATGGCAAGATTGTCAGGACACAATCCAGAATCATCATCTTCTGAGCTCCAAGTCAGAGCTGAATTCCCAAGCCAAGTTATGGACATATGCATATTTGGAAATAAAGAGAATTTTTTACTACTCTGGTATGCTCATGTCTCCAAGACATTTTTCAAACACAGAATGAGTTCAGGCACAGAACAGCACAAAATTCCTCTGAAATTAATTACTGAATTTAATTGCTTTACAGAATCTACAGAGTCTACTTCTACAGGCAGCTATAGGTAATGCTTCAGAATTAAAAAGCAACAATTATATAAATTTTCAGAACAGTTAGCATAAGAGACATTCAGACTGTGATTACACTAACCTAGCATTGAACAGAACTGTTGGAAACTACATCACAAAATTCTGTGAGATTCTTTATTTCGTTTAATATTATGGCTAGTAGAAATATCTGGGAGGATCCATTTTCTTCTTGATGTATACTCATAAAGAATATATCCACACTATTGTGGAGAGACCAGCCAACGCCATTTTCCTCAGGCCAGAAGAGCAAATTCAGTGTGGTTAGAAAAAAAAAAATAAAGAAGCCTTTCTAATTTCAAAAGCAGAATTGCTACAATTCTTCCTTTCTGTTTCCTCGAAAGCTCCATAATTTTTCTTAATGTCTTACTAAAGATTCTCATTCACCATTCAGCATGATTTCTTGCTAAGTAGTATATTCTTGGCCAGTGTGCACATCTGAGACATAATTTCAAAGACATTTCTGTAAAAAAAAAAAAATCTTGGCAAGTATTATCCAGAAAGAAAACAAATCTACTTTAAATCCAACGAAGCAAGAACTTTTTTTTTTTTTTTCCAGTTCACCAAATCTATTCCTTGTTTTTTGAGCAGCCTAAAGAACATCTTTTGTAAGGGTAATGCTCAGTAATGGTCAATTTAACAGAAGCTGAACCTAGACCCAAAATTAATAGCATCATACAACCCTTCACTTTATATCTCCATTGTCTTTCTCTGGATTTCTCTAGTCAGACAATACTCCTGTGAGCTTTTTTTCACTGCTGCTGTATCTATAGCTGTGTTTGAAGTGAACTACCTTTGGTGCTGTAACGAGCCTCAGCTCTGCAAGCTGGGTATTGTGGTTTTTCAGATTTCTGGTTTGAAAATAAAAATTCTTCTCCCACTTACACTCTTAATGATTACATATTATACAAATATCACAAGAACATTCATTCACTATTTAAAGAGTTTTTCAGATCTACATTCTTATATATAGACTTGTGGTGGGTTGAAAATTCCCCCCAACTATTAAATTGCCAGACCAGGCTAGTTGGAAGCAAATGAAGCTGTATTTACAAGCAAAACTGCAATCTACAATGAAATGCAATGAATATGTACAAAATATACAATATTTACATATATTTACAGGTATTTACAATTTATAAACGTCACAAGAACACCCCTGGCCCAAAAAGCCAGGGGAGCTGCTAATGCTTCCCACTCCCTGCCCCCCTCCTTACTCCCTTGAACACAAAGGGACAAGAGAAAAGAGCAGAGGGTTATTTTGTTAGGATATACAGCCAAAGCAAAGAACACAGCCAAGGTCAGCAAAACTAAACAGAACCAAGCTACTGTCTCCCAGAGTGAGGAAACCGAAAAGAGAGAAAGATAGCATATACAATCCCACTTCATTGATAGTGTGTCCAATGGGATCCTTTAGGACTTCACATTATTTTCCTTTTTGCACACAATGGTGATTTACATTTTACCACTTTCTGTTCAAGATCTGTGGAAAATTTTAAAGGCACAGCCTAAAGCTACCACAAGACTAGAAGGCCAGATGTATGTATACAGACACATGGAAACATTCACGTGTATTTCTAGATACCCTTATACATACATCCCTCGGTGTGTGGTAATCATCTGTACATATGCACAATGGATAAACAATACAATATGAAACTGCAAACACGTATTGTTTCTTAATAGTCATGCTTCTGTCAATTAAGTTAAACAGAACTTAATACTAAGTACTTAAAATATTTGATATACACACTGAGAGTGTCTAGGATTAACCCCAAATTTGACCAGAAGACAACAGTCATAATAACTGTCACCAGCTGTAGCCCTTTTTTCAGTCATCTTTAACAAAGTGTGAGCTTGGGTTTATTTCTGTATTCTGAAGATAGTCATTTCTGGCATCAATAGACTGAGTCTGGGCTTCACATTGATTTTCACTTTTTTGTTTTTGTGATACACACAGTGAAATTGAACTCCTGTGCATGTCTGCTAAATAAGTATCTGCCTTAGGTAATTGCAAATGATGACAATGGTCCACAAAGAACTGGGGAAAGAGAAGCAGTCTTTTAAAAGTATTCACCAAGAGCAGCTGTGAATTTATAACTGTCAATAAAATTGCTGAGGTTTTTATATGCACATTAACAGCATGCTTCATTATAAAATGGGATTCTTAATTCTTTTCACAGAGCATTAAATCATATTTAAAATAAATTAAAAAAAACCAACAATCTTTGATCAGCTTCTGACAGGTCCCCTCCCTATCAAAACCACTGTTTCCTGTGCACTTTGTAGACTTCAGCCACAAGGTAATTGCACAAGATTTTTCTCAAAGTAAGATATAAAATAATAGGGTGAGACTATACAACATATGTTGCTCTTCATTTACTCCAAGCATGACTCCAGGAGACTAATGTGTTTTCTTGTAACACCAGTGAGATGCATTTAAAAAGGAAGGTAGGTCAGAAGCAGAAGATGATGTAGGACAGAGCTTCAGGTTCCTTCAGCTGCATGGGAAAATGTCTTTCATTTACTGGATGCTTTATGAGAGGCCACCTGTGGTAGTTTTAGGCTGTGCCTTTAAATTTTTTTCCACAGATCTCACTTTTTTGCTCTGGGAGAGACTAACTTGTTTCTGCTTGACCTTGGCTGCATTGCTTTTGTTTTGACTGGTATTAACTTCTCTGCTTCTTTCTCTTCTCCCTTTAGTACAGGGGATTCAGGGCGAGGCAGAGGGGGGAGAAGCTGTTGCAGCTCCCCTGGTCTTTGACCAGGGGGGTCCTTGTGCTGTTTGTTAATTGTAAATACCAGTAAATATTGTAAATATTGTGTATGTTGTACATATTCATTGCATTCCATTGCAGATTGTAGTTTTGCTTGTAAATACAGCTTTCATCTGCTTCCAGCTGAGCTGGTTTGGCAAAGTTAATGTTGGGGGAGAATTTTCAACCCACCACACCACCTTACACATTGTGAGGATGCCATGATTAACTTGTGAAGTGGTTTCCATCCTCATGTTAGGACTTACTCAGGAAACCAGCAACATCTAAGCCTCCAGCACATCTCTGAAATGTTTCTCAGTTCCCAAATTCTATTTGGCACCAACTTCTTACCCTTGCTTACATTTCAATCTAACCCTCAGAAGTAACATGGAACATATTGGGCAAAATCTGGACCCTTGAGTTTATCTTATTCCATGGGAGATTAATAAAACTAAGTAACAATCAGAGGATCTCCAAAACCCTGTCTACATATCTTTCTCTTAACTCCAGGGTCAGTGCAAACCAACTAGGACACTAGGGTAGCACAAAAGCTATGAGTATCTAACCCATGACTGTAGCTAAAAAAAAACCCAAGACATCACACCAAAAAAAAATATCTGTCATTAGAGAAATGTATGACTTGCATTTACTTTATGTTATTGATTAAATATTTCTACACAAACATGGTATTTTCTTTTGGTGGGAATTTGACTGTAACCTGCATTCTCCTTACCAGAAGTCTGTAAGAGGCAAGACCACCAAGGCTAGCAATGTGTAAATTCAACCACCTAATAGCATTCTGACCTAAAGACTTCCTTTAATTTTGCATGTAGCTACACAAAGAACGAATAAACATCCTTAAAGAGCTCCAGCAGTGGCACTTCCACCTCCGCATTACCACAGGGTCAATAGCACATCCACTACCAGATGAAAGAGATAAACAAATCCCACACTGATAGGTGAGGATCAGAATGGTGCCTGTGTGCATGTGGACAATCCCACATTAGCCACAACTAGATGTTCCAAGGCCAGCAGTGCCCACTGGGGACACAGCTTCCTGCACTGCCCGAGGGGAAGGTTATGATCCTGGCCAAGAGCATGAAGGAGCCTGGGCCAGCCTGGCACATTGTCCATCTATTACCATGCTGCATGTTTACCAGTCTGTTGCCCGACACACATTCCTCTGCTCCCAGGGCTAGCAAAAATATTGGTACCCAGACAAAGACAGTTTTTGAAACATGGCCCATGGGGGCTCAAATTGCACAACTCTCCTCCTGCCCAACTCAGAGCACTGGCACAGCAGATGAGACATGAAGCAGCATGCATTCAGCTTCCCAACCTTCTCCAGAGAAAATGTCAGCTTGAGCGACCCATTATTATTGAACTGGGTTTTAATGAAATGCTAGTACTGTACACTGCTACCCAGAGAACATATGTTGCTGCAAGTGATTAATTACACTCTTGAAGATCATAGTAAAAGACTTCCATATTTAAGACACTTTATGGCACCAATTATTTTTTTCTTTCTAATTATCAGAGTAGTGATGGAGTAATGTGCCCTTCACCTCAAATTTGCATGTTTTCTTTTTGCCTTCCTCCCATCCTAGAGCTTTGTTAATGCTAATTATTGGTTCTGTGCAATAACCAACGTCATTTCTCTTCTTAGTTCATAAAAGATGAAGCACATCAAGGCTGAAATCAAACTACAAAAACTCCAATTTAATCAGAAATATATATTTCAATCTTTTTTCTTGTTTTTTTTTTTTTTCCCCCAGAAATGGCTGCATTAGGAAATTCACATTATCTCATTTTCACTACGTTTTCAAAGAGAATGAATTTTATCATTGTAAATATCTCAGGGATCCATCTTCAGATGCTGAAAGTGTTAAGCAGAAATACATCACCTTTGAGAAGTGCTGAGCATCTACAACTGACACTGAAAATCAGTGGCAGTGTGCATACACAAAGTACTGAAAATTCAGACCTACATACACTAACTTTGGGAAGCTACATTCTGATACCATCCATACTGATGACTTGTTTGACAAGTATGGACAGCTCCGTGTTTTAAATGGGACTCTACACAGATATCAATGGAACTGATATTAGAGAAACGGCTTTGATTTTCTGTGCTGGACCATGAGCAAGTTTGAAACCATAATTACCGAATTCCTGCAGCAGCCTGAGCCAAAATCACACTGCAAAAGACTCCAAGGAGCATTGCATATTTCCATTACCATAGAACAAAGTTGTTGTGTGAAAAAATGAAGACACACACACACGAAGCTGACCTTTCTGAACACTACTTTATAGCCTGCATTAGTTCTTTTTTTCCAAACCAAACTACTACCAAATCTTTATCTTATACAGATGAAAACTGACCAAATCAGGAAGAGGGAAAAGAAGCTTTAAGAGTAGTAATCCATATGCCCCTAAATATATTTATACCTTCCCCAAATGAGAGATAAACTGTCACATTCAATGAGTACATATGATTAATATCCATATTATAAAATGGATAACCAGTTTTGGGAAAAGGCAATTATTTCAGGCACTCTTAAAATTATTTTCAATTTTACAGCAGGTTCATGGATCTCTTCTTTTAGCTGTTGAAGCACAATCATGACACCTGGCTTAGCAGACGGCTATGCACACACCACAGAGCTACAGGCACTGGCTTGCCTTGTTAATTCCCACACATGAGGGTGCTGCTGGTTGGAAGAGGCCAGTCTGCTCAAGAAAAATTATTTTATCATTTACCACTACAACCAAAGCACTTAAAATGCCATCTATTTGCTGTCATCTACAACTGTATGTCAGAGTAAAACTAGATAAGCACAGACACCTATGGTAAATACTCTTGCCTTTGCAAGCTTGATAGGAAGACACAAGCCTCATTTCTGAGGAAAATTAGCGTGGTGAGTTCTGCTGTTTCATCCCCCTAAACACAACTCACACATGAAATTGTGTGTCCTCAAGAATGAGAACTGTAATGATGCTTTATTGCTTGAGAAAGCCACATGCCCCCAGAGAATGTATGTCATCATATGCCATGAGTTAGGCTGGTGGAACCAGCTCTAGGCTCTACTAAGAGATGTGGAAAAGAGAAGCTGAAAAAAACCATTGTGATAAAAGATGCTTTTGTTACACTTTGAGATGAATCTGTATCAAAACGTGTTCATAGTTATAATTTCTTCTAGAACTGGGAAAACTGCCAGCAGGAATAGCGTGATTGTATTTTCCAGTACCACTATAATTCTTATTCCTTTCAAAGGAAGCTGAAAAAAATTGCCAAGTTATTTCATTAGGAAATGCAGCTAATTTACAGGCACAGTAATTTTCCCCCCACAAAATTGTATAATGAGCTTTAAACTCACTAAATAAAGGATCTGTTCTCTGAGTGATTATGCTTAATTTACACAGGAATTAATGGTGACAAGACCTCCTTTCAGAATAGCTTTAAAAGAGCTGCATTACAAAAACAACATCAACATCTTTGCAAAAAAAATCCTAATAGCTGACAGAGCAAAAAATACTTATCTTTATAACACTCTCTGTGTCTGTGTGTACATATATATATACACATATGTCTTCATAAGTATTTCTTACAGGATAAGCACATAACTGTTAAATCATGTATCAAAATCCAGTGAACCTATAATGCTGGTTTTATATTAAATTATTTGCTTAGGTGTTATGTCAATAGAATGTATAGAAAAACCTCAATAAATAGATGGACAGAAATGCCAGGGAGCAATCCTTTCATCCTTAAAACCTGCTCTCACCGTATTCCATGGTAACTATTTACTTATTTATTAGATCATTTCTATCATGTTTTTTTTTTTTTTTTACTGGGTAGTCCGTCTAAAGAGTGAAACTTTGGTTTATGGACAGGTCTTGTCAAATGTAGCCCTATTTTCACCTAGTTAACTAGTGCCTAGAAAGTGCCAGCATTTCAAAAATTCATGTACTTTTTAATACTTAAAAATAGGTATTAGAAGGCATTCCCAACAGTAGCTTGTTTTTAGTCTAAACCAAAATTGTTCATGGTTAAGCAAAATTGAAATGCTTGTTCCAGTTACCAAAAGCAGTCATCCCTGTGGCTGTGGAAGTGAGACAAATGCATTTGTAATTTTAGCCTAAAAAAATTCCATTTCTTCCTTTGTAGTGTAGGAAGTCTTAGTTATCTTTTCAATATACCATAGAAGATTCACAGAATTTCAGGTCTGGAAGGGGCCATTAAATCATATAGCCTGTCCTCCTTTATTGTAATATTTCATAAAAGCTCTGTAGATAATACAGAATAAGTGACATCTGTAAAAGTAATTAACAAAATTTAAGCTAAAATATTCTGAGTGCGCAACACATACCTTGTTATCACTGCAGCTTGATTAACTTACAAGAAATTAAAACCCAATAATAATAACAACAGTTTTTGATTTATTTGTTTTTAAGTAAAAATTAATCACAGGTATAAAATCCTTGGGAACCTAGGGCACCCATTTAGATTGTGGCACCAGTATTTCCTCCGATCAAAACAGAGCTCAAGCAGCATTTTTATCACGTCATTACCATCTACTGGACACGTGGGAGAATGCAGCTCTAGAATGAGAGAAAATTGACATCCAGACAGTGAAAAGACTGCTAGGTCTCTCAAGAAATCCTATAAAACCTTCTTCTCCCCATTCCTGCTTCACCTTCACCTTCCACACACCCATCCTAGACTGTCTGACCTGCCTCTGAAATTTGCCAGTATAAAGGTGTGAAAGTGGATCTGATAACCCAGCCCCATGCCATGAATGCAGCCCAAGTCTGAAGCCTTTCCAGGAGTACTAGAGCCTGGGGCTTCTTTGGCAAATAATGCACATGCTGTCTAGTTTCCAGCATTTTAACAGAGGGAAGCCCTTGGATCATGTTCCTGATGCACAGTTACAACGACTTTCTGGAGATGTTTTATCATTTCTCCTCCTGTCTGGAAACCATTTGCACACTTTGAAACCAAATTTAACACTCCGGGGAGCTGCAGAAGAGCTACAAGACCAAAGAATTTGAGAGTGACAATGGTTTCCTCTGATAGAGAAGTCTCAACTTCATCTTACAGAAATAGTCCATATGTGGGTGGAAACATCTGCCTCTGAAAGTAACTGCACATCTATATGATGTATGAATGTGATTAGATCTGATGGAGCATGTGTCTCTTGAATACAAATGTAGCAAAGTATCTGTAAAAGCACTTTTTAAATCAGAACCAGTATTTACTGAACTGACAAAAATCATTTAAAATAAATTATGTGATAAGCACTATCAAAGAACACAACATGAACTTGCTAATACCTACAAAATTATGAGGGACAACTTAACTGACAGTATTGCCATTCCACAAAAACTGGAGCTCATGGTAGCTCATATAAACTCTTTAAAATACAGAGTTAGATCACCTACAAACTTTGCATGACTGTCCATAACTTTTGGCAGCAACTGACAATATTGGTCATCTCTGGAAGAAACAGGAGGAGTCATCCCTCCACAGCCTTTCCCTTCCCTATCCCAGATCTAGCGTTGTACCACCAGAGAGGTGGCATATTCCAGAGGCTGAATGAGCACCCCCATGCAGAGTCCACCTTATTCCACAGAGCCACAAACTGGTGTTTGCTGGTTTCTGGATATGTGGTGGTGGGGGCAAATGGGCCCAACACAAACCCAGAATAAGTCCTGGTATGTCCAGTCATGATCCCCCTCTCCCTCTTCCTCCTGCAGGAGTCTGGGAAAACACGGAAAAAGAACAATAGAACCCAGGCACCAGAAAGTCTGGTAAATAAAGGGATATGTTCTCCCTTTATGGTTACAGAGCACGTGCAATGGCCATGCTTCTCCTAGACCAGGCCTATGTCTTTGTCTTTTATGGTCACAGCCTGGCAGAATCCCATTTCATTGGTTAACTGTTGCTTGCTTCAGGTGCCCTATTGACCCAAATTGAAAGGTAATCACCAGACACCTATCCCTGAGTGAGCTGCAAGACATGTGAAAAGATTTCAGCCACCATCCAGGTGAGCACATTATCACCTGACTGCTCTGATGCTGAGATAATGGACCAATATTTTGGAATTAGAGGGTTGGGAAGCAAAGCAGCTGGGATCCCTGTCTAGGGAAGGAGGCATTGACAAGGCAATTGGAAAACAAACAGAGGCTTTCAGTCCCTCTGCAGGTGGCTTCTGCCAGGAATAAAGGAAAAGTGCCCCTTCAAGGAGAATGTTACATGTAACCTAGAGAAGTGGACCACCATGAAAAGAGGCATCCTTAGCCATGCTGGAGGTGATTTTTAATGATCAGAATGACAAGCAGTCACCCTCAGATCCAGAAGAAGCCCAATGCACACCACCAATGTGGCAGAAGTTCTGTGCAGTGCACCATCGTCATATGCCAACTCATTGGTAGTAGTGACCTGGAAAGACAGCCAAACAGTGGATGAATTGGCTGGCCAACTCCAGCAGTACTTGGGAAGTCTCTCTTTCTCTGTGGGGGTCTGTGTTTCAATTATGAAGGATCTGTCCCAGGATTTCCATCAATTCAAAGAGGCTATGTCCTACTCTGCACCTGCATGGTTCTGTATCTCAGCTATTAGTAGTAGATGTTCCCTTGGCCAAGGCAGGAGACAGGGCCCCTCTAACCCTAACCAGAGTTGTTCACTTGTGAAAATGACTTGGAGTTTCCTTCAAGAGGATGAGAAATACACTCAGCCTTTCTACTCTTTTGGGCAAATTTCCCACTGGAAACTGGAGCAGTGATTTTACTGGAGGAATCTCTCTTTGTGATTGTTTTCCTCACAGTTCATGTACTTGGGCAAGTAGGATTAAAGTCAGTTTTCCATCCCATTTCCCCAAGTCCTCTTTGTGATCACATAGGTAAAACCACAGGGTACCCTGTGGTGTGTCACACTCCCACAAACCCACCAAGGCAAGCTCACAATGGTGGAAGCAACCACTGCGTGGCTGGAAACCTATACTGTGGCACATACCACTGTCTGGAACACTATCTGTGGCAGGTACATACTGCCCTTACACTAGGCTTTTGTTGCTTGGAGAACACAGCCCCCCAATTAATTAAGAAGTTGACCACAGCACAACAACTTGCAGGGTATAAATGGAGTCCTGCTAAGGAGAGAGTTTCCTCCACACAGAAGCAGCCTGGCAGTCAGATCTTCTCCCCTTATAACAGGACTTCATCTAAGGAGTCATCACCCCACCTTAGTTAGTGTATATGTTTACACCCTGAGTACCCGTGGGCAGATTTTCCTTTTCTGAGTGAGTGTGTGCACATTTTGGTTCATCTCTCCAAACAGTTTATTGAGTTGTGCAACACTATTTTCCCAACTGACATCCAGATCTGTCATTTTATTGCATCAGAAGGAGAGCAGATTAATTGCAATAAATCCACAGTTTTCAAGTGGCTGTTGCTGTCTGTTTGTGGGTGCCCCTGCACTGTTGCACTGTTTGTTTAAAAGATGAGGACCTGCTCTCACTCATATTCCAGAATACTCTGGATGCAGAGGAGAGCAGCAGCACCAGAGCCCAGACAGCCTTCTTGCTCTAAGTGAGGGTGTAGGTATCATGTAAGTTGTTTCTAGTTTGTAACTTGATATTTTCAGCTTGTAAGTCTGGTTAGCAGAATGACTGTTGTTTTGAAGGCATTATAAAGCACACAGAAAATCTTCCCTCAAAAAATTGTAAGTGGGAACACAAATTCCTCCATAAGCCCTTAACAGAAATTTGGTCCAACCAACTGTTTTGATCATCACAATGATCTAGCAGAATCTGATTGCTCAGTGACATTATCTTAAGCAGTATTGACCCAGCCTGTAGGCAACTACTCAACATCAGCAAAGTCACCACTGAAGTTAGAATTAATTTGTAACACTGTGTAAAGGGCCTGCAGATAGAAAAAAAAGGATGAAAGATGTAGAAAAAGGGACCTCGTACATCCAGCTGTGGACCCTCAGATCCTCCTCTTGAGGCAAACTGATTAAACAGTGCAGAGAAGTTGCCAGTTGTGCTGTTCTATAAACAGTGTACACTCCTCCAACCTGGCAGTTGGGAAATATAAACAATATCACATTGAAAGCCTTCCACGCTTTGGAAACAAATCAACTTGTTGCAAGTTTTAACATTTAAAACAGTTTAAAAAGACATTGTTTTAAAGGATGCTAAAGGAAATGGCAGGAAACAGGGAAAACAATGTGTTATCTGTAACGTTCAACAATTACTGAACTACAAAATCTTCAATCAATCCCTTCAATTTTTTACAAGAACAAACTCCCCAATAGTTATCCTCTGATGTGAAAATAAGATTTTAAATTTTTGATGGAAGACATTACTGCCTTGTCCTCTTGCTATATAAAATATCCCTTTTGCTCTCACCTCTTCTCCCAAGTTTTCAGAAAGCCTAGTGAAAGTGAGAGTAGACTTTTCACACTTCCAAGATAGCACCTAAATTTTCACTTTACATGTTGCAAAAAGGTAGCTAGCAAATTTTTTTGAGAAGAACCACAAGACATAAATCTATCAGGTTAACTCACTGAGAACAGAAAGTCAAAGATAAACCTCTCAGTCAGGCACCGTTTTTAATCTTTTCTTCACTGATGAAACTACAGTAATGAAAGTTATAAAATAGTGAATGTGACAGTTGCATGTCACACAGAGATGAACTAGTATTTTATTATTTTAATAAATACATAATCTAGCTGCTTTACCTAGATAAGACAAGAAATGGGATGTAGCAGATGCAGTGTAATTATTCTCATTGACACAACCTGCCTATGGTTTTTGGTGTTATATAAGAGTAAATCCCTGCCATCTAAAGCCAACAGAAGATCTAATCTTGACTGCCTATAAAAGGGAGGTACTATACAACTACTGAGACAAAGGAAACAGAACCACTATTTCCATTATGTTCACTGTTTTACATATTTTGTTATAATGCTGATAATAGTCTCAGGAAAATGTAAAGCCTAAACTCTGAACAGAATTTATATAATTTCTGAATAAAGAAACAACAGCAAAGCAGGCAGCAAAGGAAAACCAGCAAAGATAAACAGTGCATGAAATGTTATGGTGACAGGCCAAGTGATCATGGCTGCTTCTTGCTGACACTGGAAATGAGGAGAAACTTTCATTTCCCACGCTGTCACAGTCAGGAAGCCTGTTAGGGAAGATGCATCCCAAACCAGATACAGTGCCCATCCCAAACCACAGATTAATGGAGGGATATTTTTTTTGTTAAGGCTATCTTTAATTAATAGGCTACCCGAACAGGAGGTAAAAAAACAATTTTGGAGAGGACAAATCTTCATTAGTTTCTTTGAAGAATGATCATTCTTTCACACTTTTTTTTCCTGATTATTGCATTCAAATAAGCCTCCTTTGCTACTATTTCCAATGTATTCCTGGAACAGCATTTTAAATGAGCCTTTCTTAAGTCTCCATATTTCTACAGCCTCAGAATCAATATGCAGAACTGCATGCTACAAATTTCTAAGACTATAACATCCTAAGACTTGCTTCAGCAGTATGACCTGCATTTATAGTATACTCTGTTTCTGTTGGAAGTTGAAAAATACTCTAGAAAATATGTTAAATCTTAGGAAAACCTATTGAAAGTTAAACTATGTAAAAGATATTAACACCACCCTACCCCAACCCTGCCCCAAAGATATATGTCCAAGTCAATTTGCACAGAGTGAGTGTTCTTACTTCTGCTGTTCAGAGGTAACCTTTTCTGCTAAAAAGCTGTAAGTCCAAGACCCATCTCCCCATCCCTGACCAGACAGAAAAAGTGAAAAAAATGAATGAAAAGCACCCATTCATCCTTCTTATTTGACCATGCCATCCCTGTACCTGCCCCCAAAAGACTAAATTACAGAAACACAGTGAGGCAACCAACTTAGCACATAACATGAAACAGGGATGCAAGGTGATAATGGCATCTCTAAGGGCAGAAGGAATTCAGAGTTGACCATGTAACTCCATGTCCAGATTTGGGTCTACACAGTTTTAGCAGGCACATCTTATTTCTCTGACAGCCTGTCTTCAAATGTGTCTTCATATCTTCCTCACTTTTGCATGTGCATGCACAAGCATGTATTAGAAAAATCTTTAGGAAGAAAATTATAACTGATGTAGAACAATAATCCTCTGGCAAAATATTTTACAGAAGATGACAGGAAGCATGCAGAACAAGTAAACCTCTGGAGAAGACACTATGGGAAACTGAGAAAACATAATCAAAGAAAATCAGCTAATTAAAGCACTGGTATAACAAACACATTGGAATGACTAGAGTTTAAAATAAACATAGACTAGATCATAAACTTACAGGTGTTGTTGAGATACAGTAAAGATGAAAGGAAAAGCCTCTGTGACTGAGTTGTGTGTGCCATTGAAGAGAACAATACAAGTTCAAAGCAGAAATGCTCCAGGACAAAAAAATGGGTCCTATGATAAGAAGAAAGGAGGAAATGTTAAAACAAAACAAAATGAAACAAGAACAAAACTAAACAAAAAAAGCAAATTAAGAATTGTATGAATTCTACAAAGTGTTCTACTAAGGTAAAACTACAAAGAGAAAAAACATAGCAACTTTCTAAGAGGATCATATGCTCAAACAGCATCTGTATCAAGTGCTGAGAGTCTATCAACTTTTACCACCAGAAAAAATGTGCCATGTCCACTTACAAAATTTCAGACACTTGCAGTGCAAAGCTGTAACATCTTTCACAGTATATTGACAGCATAACAACTGCCTCTTCAGGGGCTAAGAAGTAAAAAAAGCTAAAAATTAACAGGCAGATTTTAAAGTTTGCTTAGACAGCAACTAAATGCTAATGAGATGAGTGATGTATCCTAGAAAAATCAGATTTATTTTAGAATACTCATGCACCCACCAAGGATGTTGAACCTTGCCAGAGCTCTGATAGTGACCTAGAACACATTTTCACTGTACTGAGCATGTAGGGTCTCTTCACCATCCTTTTTCCCAGCTGAATAAGGGTGATGACACTGGCAGCTTTTAGGAAGCACACTGAGATCTATTAATTAAACTAGACAAAACTGAACTAAACATTAATAGTCTTTTCCTCAAGCCAAAGACAGGATAAGCAGAAGTGTCTATGAAATATCCTGTAGCAAAAAAAGTTAAAGGGATACTAACATTTCCATGCTGCATTTGTGTGTGAGATTTTCCTTTATTTATAAACAACTTAGAAAATTACCATTGCTGAAAAAAGTTGAGACTAGGAAAGAAGACCCATATGTTTACTCTGCTTAAAGTAAACATTGTTTGCTCAACTTCCTTGCAATATTGCCTTAAGTATTTATATTTACTTCATCCTGCAACAGATGAATAATTCTTTGAGGAGAAAAGCATTTTAAACTCATAACATCTGCAAAGAATCTGAGCACAGACAAGCATCTGAAACAAATTTTGTTGTAAAAGTGACTTCCTAGTTCATATATTCCCTTTAAAAAGAAAACATGAGTTTAAATTTGGTTTTGCTAAGTACAAAATATACTTACCCTAAATTGGAGACTGTCAGGCACTAAGTGCTACTTACCTGCAAAACAAACCAAACAGAGAGTTATTTAACAGGACAGTGAACTGCATAGGACAGCAGATATAATTTAGGTGGCTTGGACACAAGTTATTCCTATTTTAAATACCTGAGCGAGGGGGAAGAATGGATTGAACCAAGGAGTTAGTAGAAAGGAAATACGAATTACAAACTCCAGAGTGAATACTGTGATGGGCTGTGCAAAGCTCAGTCTCAGGAAAAATGTCTTATGACTTTAATTCCACTGTCCCCAAGGTGATGCTGAGACGAAATTCTGTTTGGTCTGACTCACAGAATTGTTTCTTTCCCACCTAAGAAGAGCCTCTGTAACATGGGACACAAGCTCCTTATGAGGAACAATCTCCAGCATGTTCCTTTTCCAGAATAACCACAGGAAAAACTCCACTGAGGCACTGTACACACTCACTAAGAGCTGAGTAAGAGTACTCCCATCACTGGATCTTATTGCCGTGTCTTGGCCTCATTTTTCTTTCAAAACTTATTTCCTTCTTAAAACTACACTTCTAGCATCTGTTGCTACTTTGGTTTCTATCAAAGGTGACAAATATCATAGAATCATAGAATTCATCAGGTCAGAAGCGACCCTTAAAGGTCATTTTGTCCAACCCCCCCTCCCCCACCATTGAACAGGGACATCTTTAACTAGATCAGATTGCTCAGAGTCCCATCAAGTTTGACCCTGAATGTCTCCAGGGGCCTCTATCTCTCTGGGCAACCTGTCCCAGTATTTCACTACCCTCATTGTAAAGAACTTCCTCCAAATTAAATCTACCCTGGTCTGGTTTGAAACCATTGCCCCTCATGCTATTGATACATGCCCTTGTAAATATTGTCTGTTACAATCCACCACGGCAATGATGTGTTTTGCTTTGAAGGTTTAAAACAGAATAAAAATTTCAACAATAAAACTTGTCAAAAAGAGAAGTTATATTTGGGGGACAAAAATAAATAAATTAAAATCACTGGGATTAAATCAGAAGCAGCAGTGGAGCCATAAAATGCCAAGACATTCTCCCTGATACGTTTCTCGTTGACCATGTCAGAATTCCTGTTAGATGCTTTTATCTCAGCTCAAAATTTGAAACGGTTCTTATGTGCAGTCTAAATAAATCCAGAAAAAGTTCATAAGTATGCTCTTCTTTTAAGACCAGTTTGTTAATCAATCATGCTAAAAAGTATAGAGGCATAGCAATCTTTAGATTTCTGACTGTAAGCCCAACACTTATTTTTCCTATCTAGAATTGCCCTGGTGATGAGAGATTAATGCAACACGCTACTCACAACATTAGGACACACTATTATTATCTCCAAGGATGCCAGAAACAATTTTGACCACTTGGATGGACTGAGTACTATCCACGAGAAACAAAATCAGCATAGATTTTAAAATATATGGGTACAAGTGCACTATACTTGATCACAATGACAAGAACTTGTAGGAACTCAAGGATAGCTGGAACTGGGGAAAGGATGATGCCAATTTAATCCTGAAGACTGACAGCTCTGTTTGGGACAAAGAAAGGTGAATGGATGTTATTCAGAAAGGAAAAATCACTATGGAGGAAGTGAAGTTGTAGAAGTAATATATTACAAATAAATATGGAACTTGAGGGCATGTTTAATGTAAAGCAAGCGAAATACTTTGCTATAAAATGCAGCCTTTGTACTTTTTCAAAACTACTACAAACTAAAAATGTGGCTTTTGTACTCTCTAGAAACTATTACTATATTTTATTTTTGCTCCCCTCAAGCAAAATCCCTCAGGCAGAAAAATAATTACAAATGGTAATTAGCATTCAGAAACACATTTTACCATGAAAATAGAAATGTGTCCTGAGGAGATCAGCCTTACCACTCCAGGACAAACTGCCCCCAACACCAACCCTGAGCAAACAGCTTTCTGAGACCTTGCACAGCCATGGCTCCAGGGGTATAACATGATACTGGTGTCCATGAATGCATGAGTGTACCCCTGGGGACACCCACAAAAAGTGCCAGCAAGTGACAGTGAAGACTCTGGGGTGGCACAGACACACAGATCCCTGTCACAATGAGTGATGAGCACTGTTGTGTCTTCAGGAAACTGGAAAAATTTGAACTCACAAACCAATTGCAAGGAAGGAAAGGCTGCTAGGAAAAGCTCTGATCAATGTAAACTCCGGGAACAATTTTATCTTCCCAGGAGACACAGACCTGGTGTTTGTACAGGGTCATTACTTACATGTTATTTGTAAATAATTCTGCCCACTGTTCACCACTTGAAGTCGGAAGAGAGACTCTTCAAGTCCTACACATCTTCTCCAACAGAAAGCTGACTGGCAATTCTGCATCTGCTCTTACACCACACAAGCAATCACACATACCTGATTTGGCTTCAAAACCTCCCCAGACCTGTCTTTTCTTAGCAGCTCAGGTCCTGTTCTTCCCTCCTGCCCAGTGGAAAAATTCAGCTTCAAGGTGACCATGAAAACACAGCCAAGAATTCTCAAGAATTTCTTCATCTAAAATTCCATTTACACAATGACAATAAAAATGCACCAACAGTGCAATCTGATTCCATGCCTCTGAGGATCACTTACGTGATTGGCTTGAATCCTACCATGCATGTTTCCCTCCAGGAAGCAGAAATATAATACTCTCAATGATTTATAAAGAGCTGTTGAAAAGCCTTTGCCAATCTCAGGAAATAAGCAAAAGTTATATTTTTCCCAGGTTTAGAAAGAGGGGAAAACAACACAAAGACTGTAGGTGATCTTGTTTTCCTTTTTATAAGCCATTTTTCATCTGTTGTCTAGTCCATCACATAGCCATCTGACGTGAGGCTACAAGATGCAAGGATGTGCATTTGTCCAACAGGCTATAATTCGTCACCTGCAAGACATGTGAGTGGTTCTCCACATTTTGAACAGGCACAATAAACCTGCATTGCTACAGATTTCTAATTAACTCACAAAGGAGGGTCTCCAGCTTCCATGTTAATCCCAGTAACACTGGCAAAAAAAAAGGTAAAAAAATAAAAGAGATTTCATTGTGCAGAAAAGCTTTCCCTATAGAGTATGGAATATCCCTGCAACTCTCCTTCTAAATTCCCACTGTTTTATACTGTAATCCCAATAGAAATCTGCAATACTTGGGCTTTACCAAAAATCTCCTATTAAAACCAACACCAACCTTTGAGCCCAGAAAAGATCCCATGAATTAATTTTTCCCATCTATGGCCAAACAGAAGAATTTGTTTGGACAACAAAACAAAATAATTTAGAGTTAAATTCTAGTTCAGTATATATCTCTGTAGTGAGTGTATGTTATTTTTCTGATAGGATATTGTATTTCTGCTTTACAAATACCCTCATATATGCTGTAACTGCTCTACTTGGCTACATCTAAGTTTAGTATACACAAATAAAAGTTACTGCCTAAAAAGCATGCTTTTGTTAACTACTAAAACATAGTTTTCCAGCTTTCAAAGGTATCGAAGAGGCATCTAACTTCAAACACGTTACAAACTGTGGCCTAATCAAAAATATATGGAAATCAAACTTTCACGATTTTTAAATGGCTTTTGGATCAAGTTTTCATGCTCAGAGTAAGCTTTTTTTTCCCCAATATATTCTGTTGCACTCAAAAATATCACAGTATCACAGTGTATCATAGGTTGGAAGGGACCTCAAGAGATCATCAGGTCCAACCCCCCTGCCAGAGCAGGATCACTTAGGGTAGTCTGCATAGGAATGCATCCAGGTGGGTTTTGAAAGTCTCCAGAGAAGGAGTCTGTACACCCCCCTGGGCAGCCTGTTCCAGTGCTCCATCACCCTCACTGTAAAGAAGTTTCTCCTCATGTTGAGATGAAATCTTCTGTGTTCAAGTTTGAACCCATTGTTCCTTGTCTTACCACTGTGAACCACTGAAAAGAGCCTGGCCCCCTCCACTTGACACCCACCCCTCAGATATTTATACACATTGATGAGATCCCCTCTCAGTCTTCTCTTCTCAAGACTAAACAGCCCCAGGGCTCTCAGTCTCTCTTCATAGGGGAGATGCTCAAGTCCCCTAATCATCCTCGTGGCTCTCTGTCAGATTCTCTCCAGCAGGTCTCTGTCTCTCTTGAACTGGGGAGCCCAAAACTGGACACAGGATTCCAGGTGTGGTCTCACCAGGGCACAGTAGAGAGGTAGAAGAACTTCCCTAGACCTGCTGGACACACCTTTCTTGATACACCCCAGGATCCCATTGGCTCTCTTGGCCACAGGAGCACACTGTTGTTCCATGGAGAACTTGCTGTCCACCAGCACTCCAAGGTCTTTCTCTCTGGAGCTGCTTTCCATCAGGGCAGCCCCTAACCTGTACTGGTGCCTGTTGTTATTTCTCCCCAGATGTAGGACCCTGTACTTGTTCTTATTAAACTTCATGAGGTTTGCCTGCACCCAGCTCTCCAGCCTGTCCAGGTCACGTTGGATGGCTGCACAGCCTGAGGGGGTGTCAGCAAACCCCCCCAGTTTTGTATCATCAGTGAACTTGCTGAGGGTACTCTCAATCCCCTCATCCAGGTTGTTGATAAAGATATTGAACAAAACTGGACCCAGGACCCATCCCTGGGGGACATCACTTGCCACAGGCCTCCAAGTTGACTCTGTGCCACTGATGACGACCCTCTGAACTCTGTTGTGGAGCCAGTTTGCAATCCACCTCACTGACCAGCCATCTATGCCACATCTCCTCAGCTTTTCCATGAGGATGTTATGGAAGACAGTATCAAAAGCTTTACTGAAGTCAAGATATACGACATCCACTGCTCTTCCCTCATCTACCCACTTGGTCATAACTTCATAGAAGGCTATCAGATTAGTTAGACAGGATCTCCCCTTGGTAAATCCATGTTGGCTACTCCTGATAACCTTCTTGTCTTCCATGTAGTTAGAGATGACCTCCAGGATGAGCTGCTCCATCATCTTTCCAGGGATGGAGGTGAGGCTGACTGGTCTGCAGTTGCCTGGGTCCTTCTTCTTGCCTTTTTTGAAGACTGGAGTGACATTTGCTTTCTTCCAGTCCTCAGGCACCTCTCCTGTTCTCCAGGACTTCTCAAAGATGATGGAGAGAGGTTCAGGAACAGTATCAGCCAGCTCTCTCAGCACTCATGGATGCATCCCATTGAGGCCCATGTATTTGTGTGTCTTTAGATGGTATAAGAGATCTCTAACCCTGTCCTGACTGACCAGTGAATGCCCACATCTCTCCAGTTCTGCTCCCTGGCTTCTAGAGACTGTCTAATTCAGTTCTGGAGCTATCTCATAAAGGTAGCTTTCCACAAATAATAGTAATTTTTTAAAAAACAGTATTTAAGTGGTCACTAAAAAAGAAGCATCAATGAACTTGTATCTGCTAAGTTAGTGTTTCAGCATGAGTCAGAACTTTGTTTATTATCAAAGAGCAGAAATCATGTCACTCTCTCCATCCACAAGCTGCAAACAGGTAATGGTAAGAGGTAAAAAGGCTTATATCAAACTCAACAGCTTTCATGATAACAGAACTAAAAAATTAAAAATAATTTGCAAATTAAATGTAGGTTTCAGTGTATTCTCTGTATATCTGAATGCTTGCCGTAACAATGCGCTTCAGTTCTTTGCTAAAAATCCTTATATTTATTTAACTTCTGGGGTAAAACTCTAAAATTCCTACTCAAACAGATAATGAACTAAGCTTGCTGGACCAAGGAATGCAGATGTGGAGCTCAGACTCAGAAGGGGACCCAGACAGGGAAACTCCTCTTGCCAACAGATCTTTAAGTAATAGTGTGATTTCTGTTGTAGGTCTGCCTTAATCTGGGTGAGTTCTCATGTGTATCACAACAATTCTTTCCTAAGATACAAACTCAGTTAATTAGCTTTAGAAATCTGCATCTCTTTCCAATAAACGAGTTCTCTTCCTTCACAATGAAATCAGTGTCAAGATGAAAGCCTCAGTATGGTTGGACGCCTTGCTTTCAGCTTTTCCCACTACAGCAATATGATGACTCCAGATCTCATTGTCAAAAACACTTTCTCCAACCACCAAACCCTTGTTACCAGCACAAAAACTATTTATAAACAGCTACAATAATAGCTGTGATCAGGTACCAAACTACACTACAAGAAATTGATGAAAGTTTTGTTCTGGAAGCTAGCCAGTTTGTATTGATTTATCCAATATATGCTTTGGATAAAGCAATTCATCCCAAAAAATAATTTCAGAAACTCAGTGGTAGGTGGGATTGAAAGTCAGTGCTTGTGCTAAAAGTGACACATGAAATGCAGCAGATATGTCATCATTTTTAGCTTTGCACATTAATAAAAACTCCTAGTGACACAAAATACAGCAATGCTGAGCTTTCTAGGCAAAACCTGATCTAAACCAAAACTATAGGGGCTCACACAACCCTGTCTGCAGCTCTGTTAATTTAGTGTAAATACTCTTATGGATCCTATGGTGAAAAGATATTTTATTGATCTAAAAACTCAGAAACACTACTGTCATCATCAGTGGCTGACCTTGATGTAAACATTAATTGACAATCTGCCAGACATCCCCTTTTCAAGCAGGCAGTTTCTGTTTCTTTTTCAGTAGCATATGCCTCTCCAAACAATTGTTCATTCCATCTATCATCACTACCATTATTTTCTACTATCTGCTTTTGATTTTTAAATACTGGAAGGAAAACTATTCTTTTGCTAACCTCCTTAACACCTTCCTCTTCCAAAAAATCCTCTTCAATATCTTTGAGTATTTCCATGCTTTTCCTTAATTTGAAGTCCATGTCACTCGTTTTCTCTCATCTACTTACTTATTGGTATTCCTGTATTCTGCCTAAGCCCTTTTAATGTTACAATAGATACATTTAACACTGAAATATCTTTCTGCTTCATCAATGCCCTCACATTGCTCTATTCCATTTATGCTTATAAAATACAGAACAGTTATAAAATTAAATATAAAATACAGAAATGCTATAACAACTGAAAAATTCAAATCTTGAGTTCAGAATCAGAAATAGTAGAACTGGCTCTCCACTGGAATTCACTTTCATTTCATTTGTTCCAGAACCAGGCTGTCCAAAACAAAACTGTTAATTAGATTAACAAGCCCTAGTTCAACTTGCAGTTTCACAATTTAACTTAAACTGCTTGTATGGCTGAGCAGTTGCTGGTACATGCAGACCAGTCATTTCCAGACTGATGGAAGTCACCAGGGCTGGTGACTCCCACTCTTGTTATCCATCCCCAGCTACTCCACAGCAAGAGGCACAAATTGGACAGTGAGAAATTCCAATTAGTCATAATCAATTTTAATTTATTTATTTTTAAGATAAGGTGGCCAAATCCTGAAACAGTTTGTCCAGAGCAGTTGTAGATCTCCTTCCTAGGAGGATTCAGAATTTGACCAGACTCAGCTCTGAACAACCTGATCTAATCAGATCTGCTTTTGAAACAGTGGGTAGTACTAGATGACTCCTGGAGGTCCCTTTCTACCTTAATTATTCCAGGTTTCCTTTATTCTAGTGACTTGATCAGCTAGCTGCTTCTGACTGATGAAGTGTTGTTGTCATTACATATAATTTACTCCTTACATTTATTTTGCAAGATTTAAACCAGTGTGGTGATTTCATTTTATTCTTGTCTCTCCTGACTGTGACAAGAGAGATGAATTTTTAATTTGCTTTAAGTTTTTATGACAGCTTCTTAAGGTCTGTTTTGGAGGTGGTTATTCATCCATGTAGACCTGGATGGTAGAGTCCTTCACCTTTCTTCCTAGGCAAGACAAGAAGACTTCAGATTTTCCTGCAGGTTTTGTACCTCTGACCAACGGAATTCTGGTCTGGCCCTATGTTTGGCTCTTGAGCTCACTGTTGCAAGCTATCAGCATTGAAAGAGACTTCTTGAAGTTTATGCTTTCAAACTTAGAAGAATTAAAGGGAGACTCCGGCATGCCTAAATCCAACCTAAAAGAGCACAATCCCCTGTTGCCACAGGGGCTGTTAAGCAAAGAAACCTCCTATACAAGAATAATTGGGTTCAACGATCGTTCTCGATAACTATTTAACAACTAATGCAGCATGTCTGATGTGCATGTCATTATATGGCTGTGAGGCAGAGTCATACTCAAGGAATGTACAATTACATATCCATTTTGCCGTATTTTTGATGCAATGCATGAACACAGGTGATTGCTAAGTAATGATGAAGGATGAGACTAAAAACCAGACATCTGCACTGAATAATTTAAATAATTCAACTCCTGTTTGCTATTCAGAACACTGAAGATCTATACCTTTAAGCTGCAAACACTTAATTCTATCAGCTGTCAGCTGCATGTCTTCCCTCAACAAACTGATGATACAGAATTATTTCTGATCAATTCATCACATTTTAGCTGGCATGGAATTCTGCAGAATAATAAAATTAACACACACACACACACACATACACACACACACACTTTTCACCTTAACCTTTAGGGCCAACCATTCCTGAAGGCAAAGCAGGCTGGGCTGTTACAGAGTCCAGCTTCACAGGATGTGCTCAGTTCAGCTACCAAGACCATTTCTTGTGTGCAAGTGGGCATCATATAGAGACACCCCCCAATAAAGATTACTTCATGTTGTAATCAGTGCTGTGGGAGTCCTGGTTAACACCAGCTAGTAAGAGACAAAACATCTGCTAGTACCTGATTTCTCAGCTCTCTCCAAAGACATTTTCAACAACTGGGAGACATGCCCCTCATGTCTTCTGCTGTAATCCAAAAGTGACTTGAACCTTTCAATACTTTACTTGACTTAATTCTAGTCTGCTTATTTCACTTGCTTTCATACCTTGCAAGTACTGAGATTGCACAGTTCTTAATATCCAAAATACAGTTATTTCAAATCATGCTGCCAAAACAGATGTATGTACTTCTAACTTGACGCAAAAGAATAACTAAGATTTTAAAGTAAAATAAGCATGAGGCAGGCAGTGTGTAAACCAATGTAGCAGACGTGCACTTTTGAAATGCAGGTGGGCTTTTATTCCTGGCAGTGCAACATGAGTGGTAGTTCCAGATGTGAGAAACTTGACCTCCCAGAAAAAAGAATTTGCAATGTTACAGCACAGAGGAAGCCTGGAGCAAACTGGCACAATCTAGAAAGCTGGATGAGAGCCAGACAAATTATGTCCCAGGCTCTTCAAAGCCCTATCTGAAAATAAAAGTTGCTCACCCCTTTGGTGGCAACTGCACAGGAAAAAGATGAATGGGAGAGGGTAGATGACAGCTACAGCTCTTATTGCACATGCAAAAGGAAACAAATTACAATCCCTTGAGCATATGGAGGCAAGGCAAGGTTCACAATGCCTTATTCTATTAAGCCACATTATGAAAGTGGCTGTTTACATTGGTTCATTAATGTTTGTACAAGGCTGTGAACATGCAAAATGCTAAGTATCAGCTCAGGCATGTGTTGATATCAGCATGGTCTCTCAACTTTGACATGTTCATAATTAAAAAATATACTTGAATCATAACAATTATTACCCATGAAAAGTGGTCTTTAGCATGTTGTCTCTCTACATCATTACTAACCAGTGAAACTAAGTTCAGAAATTTGATATCGTCAGTAGATATTGTGACCCTGAGCAATTTATTTCTTCCAAATTAGCCAGATCAATCCACTGAACTAGCACAGCTGGCACTGCAAGGCTACATAGGTGTGTATTGTTAAAATACCATTAGTCAGTTTTGGTACAGTGCCTTGCACAAAGCCTTAGGTCCAACACCTGAGGAAAGAGAGGCTATTTCTCCGCTTTCTACCCTTTCTATTAATTGTCTTTTATTCTTTCATAATGGTAGCAGACTTCTAATCAACACAAGGTTTTAGAGGAAATGCCAAGATCTATGGCCTAAAGTGAGTACCCCAACACCCCAGAAAGTCAGTTTTGTTTGAATACCAGCTAGAGCAGTGAATGTTACAGACTGCAGAAATGTATACCCTCAGCTCTGCTGTATGAAAGAATTAAAGCAGGAGGCACTGAAAATAAGTCTCTCCCCATTCTCCTCACCCTTGCAGGGCAGATCCTTTCCTCCAGATGGGCTCTCAGCTGAGCAATAACTGCTCATTTCCTGGATCAAAGCAAATGCTACAAACCCTTTGCTGATGCACTTTCATATGTATCTGTCTGCCATCCTAAAAGTATGACTATGTCTCACTGCCTCTCCTGGCAACAGTCTAGCTACAGAGGCAGTGTTCTCCATGTGTGCTTGTCAGCTCTGCTCCACCAGCCTCTCCCCAGTGAGTTTCCACAGTGGTGGTGCTCAGGGAAAGCCCCTGTGCCCCTAAAGCATCCACTGAAAGAGGGAATGCATGGGCTAGGGCAGATTTCCCCTCTGCTTCTCAGACATAGCCTGTTAAAGGAGCATACAGCCTGCAGCAGGAGCAAAAATGTTAAATTTCAGGCAGTTTGACAACGAAAATGCTTGAAGATTGGTGTTAGGACCAATCTCACTTAATACTAGTATTAATGGGATTGGCACAAAAATATAAAAGCAAACAAATAAATTTCCTGAGACCTGGAGACCCTGTCAACAGAAGGAGGACTCAGGGCTCACACAGCAAGAACTGGATTATCTTGGAGGGGTAAAAGAAATGGGATGAAATTTAATAGCGGTGTGCAAGGTCAGAAGCTTTGGAACTAATAACAAGACCTTCTCCCTTCTCCTATAAACTATGAGGCTGTCAGCTGGAGGAGACAAGTGGGGAGAAGTACATTTGTAGAATACGTGATGCCTGCAAATCATCAGCCATGAAAAAAGTAAACCCATCAGATGATGTATCCTCAACAGAGCAAAGGCAGATTAACTCCCATGGTAAAGTTCCCTATGAGAGCTCCTTCTTTGAAACATTATGTACAATGCCAGTCATGCTCCAGAGAGAGACCTTGCAACCACAACAGACCCAGGAATAGGCTTCGAAATTATTAAGGCAATGTTCTTTTACAACAGGAACAAACAACCTCACCTTTTATCCTATCAAGACCTAGACAACTAGGTCAGCAAGGTGAGTATTCCTGTTTGGTCATTTACCAGGCAAATTAAACAGTCCAAGGGGGGCTTTAAGCTAAAAGATGCACAGGTATAAATTTTAGAAGAAAATAAAAAATATATAGATATAGGTAGCAACAAAGTTCTGGAACTGCCTCCACATCAGAGTCCCATCAGTTTACATGGGGTTTGAGAAGTTCATAGAAAAGCAAAGGGCAGGGGAGTAAACTTGATGACATGTAACCAGATTTAGAGTATGAAAACTACTACCTGTATGCTACAAATTATCACTAGATCATTAACACTTTTCTCTGTGTTTCTCTACAGCAAACGTCCACAAAATTTGCTTATTTTTTTTGCATAGCAGTGGGAAGTTATTTCTCCTCCATTTCTTGCAAAAGAGCCAATAGCTTTTCTGCTTTCCACACTAACACTATGTCCTGGTTTGAGTCAGATCAGATCTAATTCTGATTGATGATTTTAATTTTCAGCTCAGTCTCTTCTAAGTAACTGCACTTTCTGACATTAATGGCATGTTGTCACAGACACTGTCTGCTTCTGGTAGTGATAACACTTGATGTGTATAGTTAGTGCCAAGGACTGGTTTGCAGACCAACACCACTGATAAATCTTGTGTACTGCATTGAGGGTGCAGAAACCAGAAAGCTGCACCTGCAGGCACGAGTGGACAGGACAGGTGATCCTAACCTGACCAACAAGGTATTCCATTCCATAAGCATCACATTCAGTATAAAGATGAGGGACCCCAATGCCTTCAATGGCAACTATCCAAAGAGGACTCCATCTGTTCTGCCTTATCTATGTGTTCCTGAATACAGTTCCAGAATCCAGCTCCTGAATCTGGTTCTTGTCTGCTGCTGTGTCTACCGTCTAGACTTTCCTGGTGCTTGCCACAGCGTGAGTGGTGATGGTGACATAACAGCCATCGTGGAGCTGAGTTCTGTATTGGTTTTGTATATATTTATATGTATTTAATTTTATTATTATTTTCATAAAAGTAGCTTTAGCTTTATTTTCCAAACTACAAGTCTCTTTTCTTTATTCCCTGTCTCTTCCCTTTGGGAAAGGAGAGGGGTTAATAGAGAGAGTCTGTCACTCATTTAGTGGCCAGCCTAGCTCTAACCCTTGACACACTATAATGGTGTATCTCTCAAACATCTGAAGGTAATGCCTGACAGTTGGTCTCCAGCTTTGTCTCACAGAGGTTCTCTGTCACACAGAAAAGTAGGATGTGCCCATTCTGCCTTGCTCTGGCTGCTTCCACTCAGCTGACTGTTATTATTTTTGTAACGGCTAAATCAGTATGGTGTATTCCTTAAAATTCATACTGTCTGCAACACTTGCCCAACCTACAACTAGCACCTGGAAAACGTTTGCACTGCACCCTCCACCTAGATGCCATTGCAGACACATCCCTTTCCATTAAAAAAGACCACTTGCAGAGCTGCTCTGTCCTTAGGCTTGCACTGTAATAATTCCTGAAGGATTATGCCTCATAGTCAGACACAGAAAACATGCAAAATGCAAACCAGGCAGGTAAAAATACTCAACCCTGTGAAAGACAAGATCACCAACAAGAAAACGAAGCCTGGCAAAGTGTATAAATAAGGCAGCAGCATGGTTTTTTGAGGAAAGAGTTAAAACAATTAAACAAAAAGTAGAGTAGAACATTCCTGATCTCAAGTTTTAAAAACACCAGAAACACACAAGGCTCCTCAGAGATCTACCCATGCCTGAAAGTTATTTCAGTAAGCTAGAAACACCTCATCAATGGTGCTAAAAGTGTTTCTATGTTTTCATTGACAAGACCTATACACTATAGAAGCAGCTGCTGAAGAAGGGCAGCCAATGGCTTAGAGCTCCAGCTTGGACAGTTAGTAGAAAGATCAGAACAAAAGTTATATTAAATTGGCAGAAAACGAAGGCCTTCCCTCAGAGGGACAAGTCCTCAGTCCCCAGAAATGCAAAAGGCATTTTTGGAGAGCACTATTTGCTGTTGAAATTTTTAATTTAATCATGTTAGGTTTGGTAAACATTTAAATACAAAACCCAAGAGCATTCTCACCTCTTTGGACAATACTAAAGCTGAAATGTTTCTGTGCCCCTAAACCAGAATATCACAGAATGCTAATTTTGCCAGACTTTGCCTAAAACTAGAATGACTGATCTTTTTAAAATGTCCAACTCTTCTGGGGTATGGAAATTCCCATTTCCAGTCAGTTCTCTCAGGTGTAACTGGCAAAATTAGAATATGGATTGTTCTCACACCTGTTTTCTTTAAGTGGCCTCACAGAATTTCTGTCTTTCACTGAGAAAATTTATGCATTTATTATATAATTCAGAGCAGTCACTGACCTCTTCTGTTGCACCTACTAGGATATCTTTATTTTGCAGACTGCAAACAAATGGTCCCTTCTTAAATGCAGGTGCCATCTGCTCAGACTTGGATGTAAATTAACAAAATGACATTTGTAGAACACAACCCAAAAGCAACATCAGTTCCCCCTAACACTATCTCTATTACCTAGACTTCCCTTTTCTAACAGCATCAGACTCAAGCCCAGTGCTCAAAGCTGCATCTAGTTTGTAATTAAAACAAGTAAAGGTTTGATTTGTTCCCTCTGATAAAACATCAAACCTGCTTTAGGAAAACTACTTAAAAATTCCAGTATAAATGAGCTCAGCAAAAAGTTCAGCAAGAAAAACAGTTTCCCCACTTCTTTAAGGTTTCCTTGTTAAAACCAGCCTTTATCCATGACTGCACACTAGAAAACTGAAATTGTCGCCAACACAATGCCCGGACTTAATACAGCCTGCCCTCAAAAGCCCCCCTCTCTACAAACAGACTGGGGGGAAAGCAACACTAAAATACTCTGGTTTGAGATAAAGGGAGTTTAATGAGGTGCTAAGATGCACAATTACCTTAGCCTATTTGCAGTAAGTACAGCAAAATGCAAGAGCAGCAGCAAAGGCCAGTGATCTACACCCACACCCCCTGACCTGCAGCCAGCCCAGTGGAAAACACCAACACCCCAAACTCAGAAACCAAGAGCAACAACCAGAACTGGAATGTTCTCATGTTACAATCTGAACTTCAATGCACACAATGCTTTGTTCCAGACAGCACTTTCATTTTGAAGCTGGCACGACAGCAGCATGATATGAACATCAGCAGCAGATTCAACTCAACCCATCTCATACAAACACTACACTTAGATCACAATACCAAGTAATGAGCTTGCTTTTCAGCTTCCTCTCTCCCTTCTTTGATGCTTTCCTTCTCCTCCCAAATAAATGAGCCATGCTCCCAATAAAGTGCTTGAAAGGAAGGCTGGGAAATTTAATAATAAAAAGTCTTATGAAATTAAGTTTCTGGCAGTGCTTTAAAAAAGAAAATGTTATTACTTGGTCCTTTGCTTTTCCCCAAAGCAAATTTCAGTCCTTTGAGGACAGTACAAATACAAAGAAGATAATTTACAAACCTTTTATTCGGCAATATGCCTGGTCCAAACAAGCAGCTATCATAGGAATTGCCAACTGAGTATGTTAAAGATCCTAGTATATGAAGAGAAACTGTATATTGCAGAAGAAGAAAGTGTCTCTCTAAACTATCAAATACTATATTTACAATAGAGAGCAAACTATTAAACATATTAATTTTCATAGGAAACAAAGGGAGCATTAAGAACTGAAAAACCCTATGATAATTGCTGGAGTTCCTATCATAGAACAAGTTTCTTAATCTCAGCAATTTTGCATTTGCTTCACTGAAGATGACAAAGGGAGAAATACCAAGAATTTGCCTTAGATTTTTGAAGTCCAGAACCACAAATGAGCAGATATTTGGCAAAGTGAAAACCGACTTTTGCCTCTGCTCATGTCTTATCAAAAAGAGTTATCAAAATACTCCTGACAATTTAGAAAACTAAAATATATAAATTAAATTGGAAAAACTTAAAGATTAAAAACAAGCCCACTTTAAAACAGGACCTCCAGTTCAGAGATATTCAGAACTGGAAGAATAGCTCATGACAGCCTACATCAGAAGATTTGAGATATGTAGGCATTGGTCTTTGACTAGGATAAAAATTACATAAACACATGCTCTGGTTTGATGAGTGAAATAGAATTGCCATTAGTCAAAAGAGTACCTTTCACACCCATGTAGCAATCTTGCAGGTTCAGGGTCCACAAGCTTTGTTGAACTTCAACTGTTCCTACCCTTTAATCTAAAAAGGCTCCCCAGTCATCAACCCAACACCTTTAACAAGCAATGAGCTTTTTCCCAACCAGAAGTTGAGAAAGAATATGTGGAATTCAGTCAGATAATGTGTTCAAACTACAAAGCTCACATGCAACATGCATAAATTAATGCAAGCAGGTGACTGTGTGAGTTGAACTTTAAATACAGGATTGTCCTTCTTCATAAAAAATTAATTCCACAAACTGATGACTTCTATATCAAAAAAGCAACAGGTGATTCCTCTAAGCTTTAAAACCTTTTATGCTTTTCTGTCAGTAGTAGCCTTCTATGAGACCATTGGATAGTTCTAGGATGTATAAAAAGTCAGTGACTCCCTAGCTTCTGTCACACTGTGCGAGGCTGGCTACAAGCTTTTGATGTAACATGTAGCACAGCATTTACTATGAGTAAAATTCAACCTCTTTCCAGCAGAGTTGTACTATGCAAACAAAAAGTCACTTCTAGCCTGCAAAACCTCTACACATTGTTCGCAGCAGAATTAATCAACCACAGTGGTCATCAGCAGGATCAGCTGATTTCCTGGGCAGCAGCAAAGGCAGAGATGGCTTCAACTGTTAACAGAACAAGAACAAGCATCCAAGACCCAAAGATATGAGACATCCAGGTCCAAAGATACGAGACATCCAGGACCAAAGATATGAGACATCCAGGACCCAAGGACATGAGACATCTAGAACCACTTGCTCCAGTCCTTCCCATTGCTCTGCCCAGCAGCGGTAGGCCATTACAAGATCAGAGAGCCAAGGGCCTAAACTCAAAACCAGTACAGCTGTCTGCACACCTGTGGGTACAAATTCGGGAAAAGAGAGAAGTTAAATCTCCTTTCATGACTTGGTAAAAAAAGTGTTTCCCCATTCTGACCAGGGGACTAGGGGACTTAGAGCTACTCCTCCACATGACCCTGTGGTGGCACAATGCCCAGCTCTGCCACCCTGCTACTTAGATCAGAGTTGTGTAATTACACCTAAAGAAGAAGGTTGGCCCACTGTACTACTGCAAGAATCATTTCATAACACACCTACTACTAAAAAACAGTCTATGTATACATGAATTTAATCAGTCAGAGATCAGACATTTCTATAACCCAATTAAGCGACAGAATATTCATAACATCATGCAGATTCATCCAGATATTATGTTCACCAGAGCACAGAACTGGTTCAGGAAAAGACCTTCAGTAGACAGGATACAGGATGACATATTCAGCTAGGGTAAGTTAGTGTTCCTCATAATGCTGGCAGTAAAATCCTGCAGTGAATAGCAACTGAGGATTTGGGCCTCTGAATTTTGCATGGGTTATGATGTTAACATACATGACATGATTATCTTCTTTGTAAATTAAAAATAGGCTGAGAAATTTCAGGGTTGGATTTGGATTTTCAAGTTGAAAACCCATTAGGCCTTTTACAATTTTAGATTTGGACAGATCAAATTTTTGAAATCTATGCTAATGACACTGACATTTATGGGCAGAGAGTTTGTAAGACTGTTCTGAGAAAAATTGGCAAGAGAGACACGTATCAGAACAAGAAATCTGGCTCTAACATCCATTTTGAGCTATACAGTTATATACTTGCTTTTATACATCACTTGGCTCCTATTGTAAATGTAAGAACTTTCACAGAATCACAGAATCAACCAGGTTGGAGAAGACCTTAGAGATCAAGTCCAACCTATTACCTATTACCTAACACCTCATGACAACTAAACCATGGCTCCAAGTGCCACATCCAATCCCTTTTTTTAACACCTCCAGAGAGGGTGACTCCACCAATTCCCTCGGCAGCACATTCCAATGGCCAATTACTCTTTCTGTGAAGAACTTTCTCCTCACCTCGAGCCTAAACTTCCCCTAGAGCAGCTTGAGACTGTGTCCTCTCATTCTGTCACTGTTTTCCTGGGAGAAGAGACCAACCCCTCCCTGTACTTTACTGTAAATAATCCTTTTAGATATAACAAAAAAGAGACAAAAGCAGCAGTAAAAATATTTTCTGTCAATACAAACAGCTTAGGTAATGGGCTAGACTCATGTCTCTGGAACAACAGGAGACGTCCTTCTGATTAGCTTTCAGTGTACAAGGAAGTAGATAATTAGATGATGAGACAGCATGTCCCACTCTGGTTAGACTGTTTAAAACGTTTTAGCCATTTTTTAAACATAGGTCAATGATAAAGAAACTTGGGTTTCAGTTTTAAAACAATCTACTTAACTTTTAAAAGCAACCAAATTCCCCATTTATTTTTGCCTTAATACACACCATCACACAGTGGTAAACGAAATTTCCCATTTATTAGCATGTGCTTATATTTAAAGCACATTTATCTTAAACTCCTCCCTCTCTTCCATGAGTAAATTTTAGTTGTACTTATCTGAAGATCTTCTAAATTATGGAGCATCTACACTTAAATTATTTGTTCTCAAAACATAAATAAGAAAAATAGCCCTGGTTTAGTAAAGATCACCACAAAGATATTGAATCTGTTGAAGAGTGAAACATGAGCCATGATGCATATCCCTCTTAAACCCTATGTAAGATCTCAAAACTCTGATTCTTCAGCTCATCTGGCTTTGAAATACAACAAAACAAAAACAAGAATCTACCACTTTTTTATTAATTGTCTTCTGTACATATAACCCAAGATGGCATTCTGTCAGACAGAGACAGCTGGCAGCAAGGTTGCCTGTCCCTGCTTTGCAGATATTTGTAGCTGCCAGCTACTTGGAACAGTCCCCAGTCTAGTCTCACGGAAAATCAGGTTGTGACCAGCTGGCATCAAGCCACAGTCATCATGGCAAAATCTTCTCTGAAGAAGCAAAATAATGTCACAAAAAGAGAAAAAAAAAAAAAAAGAAAATAAAAAATAAGAAGGAGAGAAGGGTGGGGCAGGAAAAAGGGAAGTTTTGAGGTTTGGGAAGGGAAGGTTTGGGGAGGAAGGAAGGAAGGAAGGAATTCGGAAGGAAGGAATTTGGAAGGAAAGAAGGAAGGAATTCGGAAGGAAGGAATTTGGAAGGAAGGAATTTGGAAGGAAGGAATTCGGAAGGAAGGAAGGAATTCGGAAGGAAGGAATTCGGAAAGAAAGAAGGAAGGAATTCGGAAGGAAGGAAGGAATTCGGAAGGAATTCGGAAGGAAGGAAGGAAGGAAGGAATTCGGAAGGAAGGAATTCGGAAGGAAGGAATTCGGAAGGAATTCGGAAGGAATTCGGAAGGAAGGAAGGAAGGAAGGAAGGAAGGAAGGAATTCGGAAGGAAGGAAGGATGGAAGGAAGGAAGGAAGGAATTCGGAAGGAAGGAAGGATGGAATTCGGAAGGAAGGAAGGAATTCGGAAGGAATTTGGAAGGAAGGAAGGAATTCGGAAGGAAGGAAGGAAGGGAGGAAGGAAGGAAGGAATTCGGAAGGAAGGAAGGAATTCGGAAGGAAGGAATTTGGAAGGAATTCGGAAGGAAGGAAGGATGGAATTCGGAAGGAAGGAAGGAAGGAAGGAAGGAAGGAAGGAAGGAATTCGGAAGGAAGGAAGGATGGAATTCGGAAGGAAGGAAGGAAGGAAGGAAGGAAGGAAGGAAGGAAGGAAGGAAGGAAGGAAGGAAGGAAGGAAGGAATTCGGAAGGAAGGATGGAATTCGGAAGGAAGGAAGGAATTCGGAAGGAATTCGGAAGGAATTCGGAAGGAATTCGGAAGGAAGGAAGGAATTCAGAAGGAAGGAAGGAAGGAATTTGGAAGGAAGGAATTCGGAAGGAAGGAAGGAATTCGGAAGGAAGGAATTTGGAAGGAAGGAATTCGGAAGGAAGGAAGGAAGGAATTCGGAAGGAAGGAAGGAAGGAATTCGGAAGGAAGGAATTCGGAAGGAAGGAATTTGGAAGGAAGGAAGGAAGGAAGGAATTCGGGGAAGGAATTTGGAAGGAAGGAAGGAAGGAATTTGGAAGGAAGGAAGGAATTCGGAAGGAAGGAATTCGGAAGGAAGGAAGGAAGGAAGGAAGGAAGGAAGGAAGGAAGGAAGGAAGGAAGGAAGGAAGGAAGGAAGGAAGGAAGGAAGGAAGGAAGGAAGGAAGGAAGGAAGGAAGGAAGGAAGGAAGGAAAGAAGGGAGGAAGGAAGGAAAGAAGGGAGGAAGGAAGGAAGGAAGGAAGGGAGCGGGCGTGGAAAGAAAGGGAAAAAAAACAACCAAAAAAAACCTGGACGGCGAAATGTGGAAAAAACAGAAGTCCTCAAGAAGTTCCTTCTCTATCTCTGGACCTCAGACTATCATCTGGTTTGGGGTCATCTGTCCTTGTGTTACCAGCCTGCAGCTAGGAAACCTGTCCAATCTCATCCTCCTGATTACATTAAGAGAATTTATAGGAGGTCCTTGAGCTGTTGGCTAATTCTAGACAGATGATTTTTAAATAATAACTTTAGAACACTCAACAATGCATAGGACTCTGAATGAGTTAAAATAATTGTGAAGTAATGCACTTTCAAGGTAACAATTCCAACTAATCTTATAGTCAGCTGAACTAATTAACTTTCACTATATTAATACACGGTAAGGAGATGGAGAAATTACTATAGGAATATTGATTAATCAGCCTATATGGCAACAAATGGGGTGACGAAAATGTAACTTCTGTAGCCCACAGAGTATTTCCAGCAGTGAGTTCAAAGGGAGCCCTGGCATCAGTGTGTTACTGAGGGAGGGACTTTGGCATACCAGGTAAAACATGCCTTACAATCACTAATCCAAACCACAGAAACTCCCTACAAAGAGAATCTTCAGCACCAGCTGCACAACTGTATGTGCAGAGAAACATTCAGCACCAACAAAGAATTCAGCACTAGAATACAATGGATTTAGTAATCACTTTATGCCACAAACAATCTGAGTAGATCTTCACTAAAATAATATTATCAAAGCAGAGGCAGGGATTACAGACCTATAGAAGAGCCAGGAATCATTCAGAAACCACAGGAAACAGAGAGCAGAGAGCTGTAGTGCTGACAGATAATGAAGAGAGAACTCAAAGTAAAAACAAAATTCATTTTCCAGTCCTCTTTTTTGGTCATGTTTGAGCAGCAGCTGATAATGCTCCTTTGCAACACAGGGGAAGGTTATTTTTAAACAAGAAATTTCCAAGACTATTCAACTGTTCCTAGGATTTGTCACTATTTTGCAATGTATAAATCAGAATTACAGATTTGCTGTTGGTACCCTGGATTGTTGTCTTCATGAGCTGTCAGCTGCCTGCATCTGTACCTTTACTTATTGATACACTTTTCTCATGTCTGAAAAAAACCAGCTTTAAAACTGCAGTTTAATAGAGAGATTAAAAGGAAACATAAACCAGCACATTATGAAAATGCCTTATAAAGCATCTGTTATAAATTCCTTTTGTCATTTACTGCTTAAGGAATGGCAGCAGGTGGCACATGCTCTGAAACTGGTGAAGAATCCCTACCTTACTGCAGAGCTTATCAGCAATGTCAGAGCCCAAAGATGAGCATGGTTCATTTAACCCATCCAAAATCTCCAAATTCAGACTAAGTCTAACAATGAGAATACAGGGCACAGGGCAAGGACATTATCCTTGGCTTTGAACTGGAGGCTGAATCTCCAAGCTAGATCATGACTTCAGTACCTAATAACTGCTCTAATGTTAAAAGGTTAGTTCCCATGGTTTGTTGGCTTGTTTTGGTTGGGCTCCACCAAAGTGGTGAGGAGGGCATGAAGAAAACATTTTATTTGGCCAGCCTCTTGGAAGGGCAAAAATAAACCAATAAATGGAAAAATATCACCTTGATGACAAGTTACCTCTTGGCCTCAAACCACTCCACAAGCTCACTTCATCAAATGGGTTGAAAAAGTTTGCTTACTGATTTGGTAAAGTAAGCACATCATGTTTTCTTCTCAATATTCATTAACGCTCTACCTGTCTTTAAAACTGAGTAGACAAACATGATAATGATCCCCAGAAAGATTTCATAGAACTGGAGTGATGATGTCCTCTCCCTTATCAAAATACAAAATTTCAGCTGCCATAACAAAACATTAACTATGATAGTACAATGCTTCCCATGGTAAAAACACACTTCCCCCTGGGTTTTGATCAGTCTGTGTGCACTAAAACCAACATCCTAAGCCCTCTTTAAATAAAGTACCAGAGTAAAAAACAACTGTGAAAAAATTAAAGTGAATAAAATAATAAAACAAAAACTTGCAGCACATTTGTTCCCTGCCTATACAGTCAGCTTTGATGATCGAGTAGCAAATCAAAGCTTTTATTTCCATCATCAAAGCTCTCTTAACTAATGACTTTAGTGTTTCTGCCACTACTTATAACAACTTCTTAACTAAGTGCTGGCTGAGGCCACTTGTTGCAGTCACACTAGAAGAGTGCTCTGCTTGCCATGATCTTGTGGGACACACACCTGGCTAAGCTTGCTCTTTGTGTTGCAGGAGGAATGTGCTTTAAGCTGGGAAGGATTTCATCAGTAATGAGCAACCACATTTACACGTCCAATTTTGTTTCAGATAAGTCACAAATCAACTCTTTGGCAAGTGTGGATATCAAGAATTTGTATTGTAACTTTGTGTGGTCCTCAAAGCAACAAGCGGGTTCAAATGCCAACAGTTCTTGTTTGTGACTTAATACATATTTTAAAGCACTTCCACATTCCTAAAAATTACAAGACTGTATTAGGTGTGTCTGTCACTAAATTAATGGATCTGTAGTAATATTTCACTCTAAATTAAACAAACAAACAAAAACTTAATTACCTACAGATTTTCAGTGTATTCAACAGTATATGTTAAAAAAATAAACTGAGTTCAAACTAAACTTGCTATTATAGCCTTTGTTAATTAAAAAAGGCACCAATTAAGTAAAGAGATTGACAATGAAATATAATATATTGTAATTGTTTGTCTCATGATCAGCTATTTCCTGTTCAGAATATACTCATTTAAGAGGGTGGCACTTTTTCAGCTGCCAAAAATGCATATGTACAAAAGGGAGTGTTGAATGTTCCCATGAATTTAATGAGTCATCTCCACTCTCAGATAGTGACAATCTCCAAGAGCATCCAGTAAGAACAGTAATTACAGAGGAGCCCAACTTGAACTCCAAATACACATTTTCTCCATTTGGATGTGGGAGCAATTTCCCAGTAAGGGCTTTGCCTGCTTTCTGTGAGAATTAACATTTCAACAGTACAGTTTCTTGTGTGCAGAACAGCTTGAAACTTATTTCCACACTCTAACCTAGCTGTTTTGGCAGACACCCTTACCTACCTGCCTTCAGAGCTACCATGCAACTTCCACTGAAATGCTAAATCAGAATAATTAAATATTAGCTCAGCACCATCTTTTTCTAGACTAGGACTATATCCCCCATAAATGTGTGATCTTAGTAGGCATGAGTTGCAAGCCTACCAGATTTTCTGAACTAAATATCTGGAGGGGGTGTTGAAATTACCTCCCAGAATAAAATTGTCAGACTAGCAAATGAAGCTGTATTTACAAGCAAAACTACAATCTAGAAATATGGAATGCAATGAATGTGTACGAAATACACAATATTTACATGTATTTACAATTTATACACAACACTAGAAACCCCCCTGGACAAAACCAGGGGGCTACCAATAGCTTCCCCCTCCCAACTCCCTTCCCCCCCACCCTGTACAAGGAACAAGAGGAGCAGAGAGGAGCTTGTTAGTATTTAGCCACAACAAGAACGCAGCCAAGGTCAGCAAGAGCCAAGCAAAAGCACCAGCTAGTATCTGCTAGAGCAAAGAAGCCAAAAAGAGAGTTAGCTTGTGCAACTAACTTTATGTCAGTTATCAGACCAATGGGATTATTTAGACCTTATCATTATTTTTCTTTTGCATCCAATGGTAATTTATGTACATTCTACCACTTTCTACTCCATCTGTGGAAAAATTTTGCAGGTGTCAGCCTAAAACTGCCACAATATCACTGATTAAGGTGTAATTTATCATGCAAGCTACCAGAGGCATCTGAAAAGTGCTGTTGTCACATGATGCATAATTTCCTTCATTATTCAAAACAGAATTAAACTTGAGTTCAGGTAAGCAGCAAAGTTGTTTTCTTCAAATGCAGAAATGCTTTATTACATCTTTTCTCTCTACTGTGGTAGAGAGTAGTTCATAATTCACTTTTCACAAATCTGTTTGTAATAGAATAGTCTAAGTATATCCAGACATTCCTCTCACCCTCTTCCTACCTCTTTCAATTTCCTCCTCCTGCATTTCCTCAGTATTTGTCTCTCAAACTGAGACTATCACAACACCTCACCTCTACTCTCTCTTCAGCTAAAAGTCACTAACTGTTTCACCGTTTCTCAGAAATTGGTGCCAGCACCTTATCACATTCCTGACCTGTCCACACTGTACAGGGAGCCCAAAACTACATGATGCCAACACTGTGCAGCTGCAAGGCTGCACGGTGCTTTTGTGTGTGGAAGGGGAAGGAGAGGAGTTAAGGTAGCTTATTGCCTTTTTTCAGATACTCTGAAAGTGAATGGCAAGATGCTAAAAGTTGATGTGATAATGTGAGTGTGAACGACATCTGTGCATAACTACCTCACAGAAAAGAGATCAGATTTTATATTAACCATTTGAAATGTTTGCCAATGGAAGCAGAAGAGCAGACCTTTACTAGGGAGAAAGTAATGTAAGCTACAACTCTGCCTCCAACAAACAATATTGTTACATATTCTTACATAACTATATCATTTGAAGTAGTCAATAGAGCATGTTGCAGTGTCCTAGAAGACGCATTAATGAACCTGCTAAACCTGTTTGGCCACTGCCCTTTCTCCTCCCTCCCCACTGCAGGGTCCAGGTTTGAGGTTGAGAGTTAATTGTAAACTGGGATTACTGTATGGATAAAATACAGCAAATAATTTACCAATTTAGATTACAAGGATAAATTGCCTAAAGATTATCCTCATCAAGATACATGACAGCTGTAAAATCTTTTTGTAGCAGAAATTCAGGTTCCTAAATCCTGAAAAAACCATGTCATTGCTGTCTGTGTAACACACTAGGCTAGCTTTTGGCCACAGCAGCCCTGAAATGCTGCAGACAATTTTCATTATTAAAAATCCCATTGTTTTAGTAACCTCTTTTCAAATGAATAAGCATATTGTAATAAACAGTAATTCCACCTAATTATTTACACAGCCCTGGACACAGGTTCTGAGAGGGCCACTGAAGCAAATTCCTATCCTCACGCTGGGGGTGATGCAGGACACACCAAACAGAGTACCCCCACCTGCGCATTCAGGGGCTTTATCGTTCAAACTATGGCACAGATGCACTTTGTCTGTCCTAATGAGATTAATGAACAGCAAATTCCAGTAATTCTAAGTGAGAACTATTAAAGAAAAACTCTTTCTTGAATCAGACATCTTCCTTAGCACTAGGAATTCAGGTTTTCATAGAACTGTTTCCCTGCTTATGCAGATGTTCTCCACCTGAATTACTATCTTAGCATGGCAGCAGCCAGCAGCCGATCTCCTGGATCAGGAGTATGTTGTTTTGCATGCAGCCACTAGTGAATTGCACACCCTAAATCTGATGCAAATACTATCTTGAGATATAAGGAGTCATAAAGGAGATTTTATGGGCTTTAACTGCAGCCACATGCTACACGAAGAACATACTCTGCAATAACATGTACATCAGATGGACCCTATTTGCTTCCTTGTGATAAAGTGGCAACTTAAGCTGAGAAAATTACTGTCATCCATCTCACCCCATGCATTCACATACTTGGGAAGTGTAAGCAAATATGCAGCTATGTGTTTTGCAAACAAAATATTTCTCCTAATTTAAAAAAGAGAATACTTCAGTGCATTGCACAAGAAACAATTGGCCAGTGCATGGAGGCCTGGCAAGAGTCCAGCCTATCTAAACTCATGACGTCTGCTTCACAAACACTGAAATCTCCTGCCTTGCAAGCCAGAATCAGATCCACAATACAAAGGTCCAACACTTGTGATGTCAAAAGGACAGAATTTATTCCTTAACTCAGAATTTTTTTTTTATATGCTGCAAAGGCACTTCCTTTTCACTATTTTTATGTGCATTGACAGTATTTGTTCACAGTCCTCCCATCAGACCTCAATGATCTCAGAGTGTGTTTACACAAAGCTTGATGTGTGAGGAGCACATAGGCATATGTTCTGTAATACAGATTTATAAATACATATCTACTTAACTTAAACTCCACTCCCCCAGAAGTCACGCATACCGTGAGAAAATTATGTGTTCTGTAAAACAGTGGTTGTGACATTTAAAGACTGCTTTGTTAAAGTTTTTTTTTTATTTCAACAAATATTTCTTTGCAATATCTCCTTGAAATATCTCCTTGAAATATATGATATATCTGTATCATATATGTCACATTTCCTTGTTCTGCATTACCAGTTCTTTATACACTTCTGTCATATTTCTATTTACAATATACCTATTTAAATCTTATAGTTCTTTCACCCATTTGTTCTTTTATTCCTACTGTTATCATCAAATTCTGATTTTCTACTTCTGGATCCTTTCTTTATCCATTTTGCCACAGAAAGATCATAATCCCACATTATTACTTATCTCACGGTGACACTGAAGATTATTTTGCTACTCATGTATGTGATAGTTTCAGGCTATGCCTTTAAAAATTTTTCACAGATCTTGAACAGAAAGTAGTAGAATGTAAAAAAATCACTACTGGGTGTAAAAAGGAAAAGAATGATATTTCTAAACAATCCCATTGGATAAATATCTACCCCAGAACAATCTCTTCTCGCTTCCTCAGGCTGGGAGATACTAACTTTGTGCTTCTCCTGGCTTCTGTTTGACCATGGCTGTATTGTTTTGTCTAAGTCTAATGTCTCTCTGCTCTTTCACTTGTCCCTTTTGTGTACAGGGGGGTAAGGGTGAGCATGGAGGGAGAAGCTATTAGCTTCCCCTGGTATTTGGTCAGGGTGGTCTTTGTGCTGATTATTAACTGTAAATATCTGTAAATGTTGTAAATATTCTATATGTGTACATATTCATTGCATTTCATTGTAGGTTGTAGTTTTGCTTTTAAATACAGCTTCCATTTGCTTCCAACCGAGATGGTCTGGCAAATTTAATCTTGGGGGGAATTTTTCAACCCACCACAAAGTAATAGGGAAAGACTAACTGATTTTAATAAAGATATGCCTGAAGCCATCAGCTGAAAATTTGCTCTGCTTTTTTAAGTCATTAGCTCAGTAAAACTCTTATAATTACAGTCTCTATGACTGATTTTAACACAGCAGCGCAACCTGCCACTGTAAAGCTATGAGCGGGAACAGATTCCAAATTTTTACCCTAATAGCCAAATACATAATACTTTGTGAAGCAGAATTGGATTACTGAGACATCATTTGACTTCAGAGGTCTGGAGACTAGCAGCAATGTGTTCATATGATACATGGGACACAAATTTAAAGATGGCTTTGCCTATAATATTTGACAAGATATTTACAGAACTAAAGAAATAGAAGACGACTTCAAGCAAGACACAGTTTCTCGTTGTAATGGCCTGACTGTACTAGCTTAGTTTACAACATGAAAAGTATGCAGCAAAACACCTACTTTTTAATTAAGTCATCATTAGTCTTTTTCTTGTATTTTATGAACAAGTCCTATAGAAGTTTTCACCAAAGTTTCTCAACAATTGACCATATGAGGAAGTTTATTATGCCCATTTTACAAACAAGAAGACTGATGAACTATGATTATATACCATTTCACATCCCAAGAAAACTCTGCCATATTTGCCTGTTGTGTGGGTGCTGCCCAGTGCTCATACTGTGTGCCTGTGGCCACCCCAGCCCCAGGGTCTACCTGACCCTGGCCAGTTCAGGGAATGACAGCAGCCCCACACAAACAGCAAGGGGAAGGCTGGATCATGTGAATCCTGCAACTGCACATGGACCTAAGAGTATTTCAGTTAAAAGAAAGAAACATCTGTTTTCATAAGCAGAAAAATTGCACAAGAAAGTAGCAAAAGTGCATGAATGGAGGGTAAGGAAATTACTCATTTTGGAGAAACCTTGGGGAAACTGTGGAGAAATGTGAAGTCAAAAGCCCAAATCGTCTGCACAAGCAAGACCTGACGCGGTACGTGTAACGGTTTTTAGAAGGTTGACAGCTTGGGCATAGCACCACAAATTAGCAAATCACATAAAAGCAGTGAAAGACAAATTATTTACTACTTTTTTTCCTCTGTAGATGCAGACACATGAAGCAAAGAATTCTGCATTAAAATTAAGGCTAAGCGATCGGGGCAGGGGGTGGGAATAGAATCAGACTTCAGTACCCTGCCAGCTTAGACACCAAAATACATATAAATAACTTGGCAGATAGAGATACAATTGTTTCCTTGGGATCACTGAGGGACCTGACAAACCAGCAGGAACACTATCAGGATGGGTTGTCTCTGCTTGCTATCAGGCATAGTGATTCAGTACAGGCTGTCAATCAAAATCTTTATATCACATTTTCTATCATCATATCAGCAGGTCAGAATTGATATTCAACAGCTAAGACCAAAAGAAAAAAATATTTTTCATTATTCTGTATTAATTAAGATGTACTGCTTATAAAATTGTTTTAAAAGCCTTTAAGCAGAGAATTTGTGGAGAAGTGAGGAAAAAGGAGCTGTTCAGTTTTGACTTGCCCACTATATTTTTTGGTTTGGGAAATACATAACATAGGATATAAATACATGAAAATATTTCAGTTAGTTGTTCTTGTATGCAGATATTACATGTAACACATTTTATGAACTATTTAGTGTAAATAATTAGTAGTAATTTAGTGTAAAGTAGTACTACTTAGTGCAAATAATTAGTAGTTATATATAGCAGAAAGTGTCTTCATATACTGCAGAGGCCAAGGGACTTCGAACTCTATACTTATCATCTCTCCTCAGACCTCAAATTGTGCTACCCAGGTTTCCCGGACAAGGGATATCCCCAAATCCTGGTGCCTGGGAAATAAAGAAAAGGTAGTTCATAAAAAGCAAGACTGCTTTGAAGAAAATGTCTCCCAAAGGCAGCAAGATAAAACTCAGCAAGCATTGATATACCTCCCAAAGCCAAAGTGACAAGGAGCCCCAACTCCTGATCCTGGATTATTTGGGCAGAAGTGACCCCAAACAGGCAAAGGCAACAGGAAAAGGTATTTTTGCCCCAGACATGACAGAGAACTTTCAAAAGCAGAAGACATGTTGTCCTTAAAGGATTGAAGAAGGGTATAAACACTGGTATGATCTTTGTGAGGAAGGAGGATGGAAGTGGAGAAAATAATAGGTAAAAATATCTCTCCTGGCTCCTTATCCGCTCAGGTATACATAGTATTGCAGGGTCACAACATGTATAAACTTTCCGAAGCTTATAGAAAATGAATGTTGTTGAACATTTACATTTAGAAACTGAAGGAAAGAAATGGCAGAGTGACTGACAGTACTCACTTGGGAGGGCTGTCAAGTTGTTTTAAATTGCTTTTCATCAGCGCTATGAGTTGAACAGACTTGTGCCAAGACACCAGGAAAAGCTATTAGTATAATCACATGTTTGCAGAATTCCGAGTGGTACTGGAAGGTATTGCAAGAGCGATGGATATTAATATGGAGAAACTCAGAAGAAAGAGAGGGAAAAGCCATGCGGATGCATTCAGAAGACTTGAGTGAAAATGCAAAGTTTGGGAGGAAAGAGTTTTACAGTAGGCAACTGCACAGATTAGCAAATTGGATTGTACCCCCAAAAAATATCCACTACTAAAACTAACAACCAGTAAGAATATCTCAACAGAAAGATGCAGATTTATTGAAACATAACACATATTGTAAACAGTTAGTGGCAAAGTTACTCCTTCAGGGCACCAAAAGGTATCTTCGGACACTGCAGGAACCGAGAGACTTTGAAGCCTTTCCAAGTTTTATCTTATAATTCACATCTTTTATACTGTCAAATAACTGCAAAGTTTTCAGGAAGCATCAGTGATAACCTTGAAAGCCACAAAAGAACATCTTGAGTTTATTAAGCCCTTAAAATATATTTCTGAACATTTCCAGTCCAAATCATTTTATTCAGCTTTTAAACAAACATTTAAAATTGAGGTCTTTGTTAGTACACGTTTTTAGTATTTGTCAGTACCTTTGGTATGTAAAAGTAATTCTGCATTATGTTTTACTACATTTTTTGTAGATCTTTCTTCCATGTACCACAAATAGCACTGTGTTTTTGAAAACTCTCTAGACACATGCTGTACTCTTTGCAATCTATTTTCTGCAAAGGATTGCTCTCAAACTAGGCAGCACTCTCTCTTGACTCTGTAATAAATAGGAGAATGTTAGGACACACTCAGAAGTTATTTATGCCATTTTTTTTTTTTTTTGGTAAATAACTCATCCTTCACCTGAAACTACACAAAGGAAATCATATTGGCTTGTGCTGAATGCAGAAAACCAGCACATAAAATAATAAATAGCAGAAAGACAGTATTTAAATAGAATGCAAAGTATGCTATACCATTAAAGAACATAATAAGATATATATTATCTGATTTTAGCAGAACCTAAAGGACAGTAGGATCCCAGTAGTTTGGTCTGCTCTGAGACTTGGAACCTTACATTTGTAAAACAATAAAAGAAAATAATACATTTTGGTTAAAATAACAAATTTTCAACAATACTGTGAAACAAAGAGATGCCAGTTCTCAAAAGCCACAGTAATTCTTTAAAAGGGAAAAGGAAGATGTTTAAACACAAAACACAGAGCTCCAACCATACAGTGTCCTTCATTAAGCTGACGTCATTTCAGGTAAACTCCACTGACCACAATATGCTACTCAATAGAGAGATTCCAGATTTAGTTCATCATAAATGATTTCTGAAATAGTATTTTAACCATATAAAGTACAGCTGGCCTTTGTAATCAATCGAAAAAGCAGACTTGCACAATGAAAATATAACATTTTCTTCTTTTCCTGACCCCCAAACCGCCCCTAAATACTTCTTAGACTGACCTTGTGGGGACTTTCTTTGCTGGACCACAGGGCACAGCAGATCTGGGCACAGAAAGGTTGCAGACAGCAAATTCAAAGTACCACGTAGCAGTTTCTGCAGCAAAGCATCTTGTACTGCAGGCAGCCCCTTGCACTGCTAGGACTTTGCACCATGAAAACATTTTACTTTTCTCTATGACTGGCTCTTCGGCTGGCCATGGAAAGCTCTGGCATCTTCTCAACAATGCAGCACTTAAATGTCAGCTCCTATTACACTTTTGTTAACTAGGGTTTCCTGGAAATAATTTTCTTTTTTTCTACCTATACTGTTTTGCTCCCAGAACAAATATTAGGAAGCAAGCACAATATTATTGTATTTGACAGACAGTTTGTCAGGCCAACCTTCTTTCAACAACACATAGAAACTCAGGTTTATAAGGGGAGTGCTAAAACAATTATAACTAGAGAAGCTCAGACTATGATGTCGCAATGTAAAGTTAACTGCGCCATTACAGTAACTTGAAAGATACCAAGGCAGGAAAGGACAGTGGTGCAGGGGGAGCTTTTCAGAATTTATTAAATGTTGGCACTGTAATGCCCTTTCTTTGAAATACCAGCACACAGTGCCATTCCCTGATGGATCTAAAGCACAGTGACTGCGAGCACAGCTCTCACAATTATGGCAAACTCCGAAACATGTCAGTCAAGGAATGGAGCGGCTAATGCCAAGCAAACAGCAGATTTACTCTTGGGAAAAGAAGATATAACACAAGAAATACATTTTCTTTGCTCTCATTTAAAATGGCAGGGGGAGAACTAACTACAGGGGGTGCTTAGCATATTTACAAGACACTACAGGAGGCTTTTAGCATATTTACAAGCAACATCGGCATAATTCTACAAGCAGAAGTTTCAATACTGTAAAGTCTGCTCTGTCTTTATCTCCTGTGATTTAAGGCATCTGTATCTATAGCTCAAGTTGAAACTTTCAAATCAAATAATTTATATAATGAGACTCCATGCTGTACTAACTCATCAGACCCAGATACCTTGCCAGGAATTCTCTAAAAGCAATAGGGCATTTTGGTTTCAAGTCCCTTTTGATTTTATTTTATGCTTTATTTAAAAAGGGGTTTGGGGGGAAGCTTTGTTAATGCTTAAAAATAGCACGGGATTTTAATTTTTGAACTTTGTTTTCCCTTACAACAATAAAATGTGCTGACACTAACATGTGCAGTATCTTCAGACAGTTGTGCCCTGTTAGGCACCAGTAAATGTGCTGGGCCTTACCTCTTTTACAGCATAAGAACAAGAAGTTAGTGTATTTTCTATTCTGTTCTGTGGTCTTGGGAAAGGATACCTAGAGGCGTACAGAACAAGCAGGGTATCTGCCAGGAAGTCTGTGTCTGGTACAAACTAGGACTAGGTTTGCTGATAAAAAACACACACATACAAAAACCAAACAAAACCAAACCAACAAACAAAAACACCAAAAAATAAAAGCCACCAAACCAGGCCTGGCCCAAATGGGAATCTGTTTTATCTCCATTCTCCAGCACTGGGAGAGCCCAGGGTCTGGGCTCACTGGAAACAATTACATTCTGTGCCTTTTTCTTTTCAGCTGAACAGAGGAGCAGCTGAATGATGCTCTGCTGGCAAGACTGGCTGAAGCTGCCTTTTCAGACACATTCATCTTATATTTTACGACTAGAAAAATAAAACCTAGGTTATGTAAATACAGAGGACACCACTCTTCTTCTCAAGTTTGATCTAAGAAATCTAAGAAACTAAGTAAGTATTGTGTGCTTGATCTAAAGGAAGTGGTGTGTATGATCATAGAATCATAGAATTGTTAGTGTTGGAAAGGACCTCAAGGATCATCTAGTTCAACCCCCCTGTCATGGGCAGGGACACCTCACATTAGATCAGGTTGCTCAGAGCCACATCCAGCCTGACCTTAAAAACATCGAGGGATGAGGCTTCTACCACCTCCCTGGGCAATTTGTTCCAGTGTCTCACCACCCTCACGGTGAATAATTTCTTCCTAACTTCCAATCTGAATCTACCCATTTCTTGCTTTTTCCTATTCCCCCTAGTCCTATCATTACCTGACATCCTGAAAAGTCCCTTCCCAGCTTTCTTGAAGGCCCCCTTAAGATACTGGAAGGCCACAAGAAGGTCTCATTGGAGCCTTCTCTTCTCCAGACTGAATAGCCCCAACTCTTCCAGTCTGTCCTCATAGCAGAGGTGCTCCAGCCGTCTGATCATCCTTGTGGCCCTTCTCTGGACATGTTCCAGCACGTCCAGATGCTTCCTGTAATGGGGGCTCCAGAACTGGATGCAGTACTCCAGGTGGGGTCTCACCAGAACAGAGTAGATGGGAAGAATCACTTCCCTTGACCTGCTGGCTATGCTTCTCTTGATGCAGCCCAGGATGTGATTGGCTTTCTGGGCTGCAGGCGCGCACCGGTGGCTCATGCTGAGGTTTTCATCCACCCCCAAGTCCATTTCTTCAGGGCTGCAATCCAGCCAGCCACTGCCCAGCCTATATCAGTGCTAGGGATTGCCCCAACCCAGATGCAGGACCCTGCACTTGGTCTTTTTGAACCTCATGAAGTTGGCTTGGGCCCACCTCTCCAGCCTGTCAAGGTCCCTCTGGATGGCATCCCTTCCTTCCAGTGTGTCTGCTGCAGCACACAGCTTGGGGTCATCAGCAATAATGTATGAGCACAGTGATGTACAGAAGACATCTTCTAGATAGACTGAAAGTCTCTTTATTTCCCTCATAGGAACAGCACCTACAGAAGTCAGCAGCATATGATCACTGCCATACTGCAGGCTACAATGTTTTATAACATACAATGTTTTATATAATGCGGATAAAAATGAGTTTCATTCCTTCTCTCTTACTGTATTTTAACACCTTCGCTTGAAGCAAGACTTGCACAAGCATAAAAGGAAAAATGAGACAGAGGACCTGCACAGTCCAGTTGAAAGTAATTGTGGTTGTAAAATAGGGGTTTGCCTCTAAAAATCAAAATGCTGGTATTTTGTGTGTGCCTGATGCAATTGCTGGTCCTTTTGCATCATAGTGAGAACTGCACTTTGTGCATCAATCTCTTTGTCACTGCTTTGCTTTCCTTTATTCTTACACATGTGACTGTGTATGTGCCGATCCACAAACAACTTGGAGCTCATGAAAATTGATCACTTCCAGTGCCTGAACTACCATCATAAATAACTTGGATTTAGACCCTGCTGCAAAGTGAAAAGACTACCAAGTATTAAGCCAATAATTAATTAGCTGAGTTTAAAAGCAGTCACTCTTCAACATTATAAATAGTAACTGGTGGAAACTGAGTCAAAGTTCACCTCTAATAAGAGATATATTATACTGCCATAACTCCAACTGTTTGGTACACCTCAAAGTGTGACAGTTAAATATCCCTGAGAGATAAATTCAACTATCTGGATTATTTACTACTGTAGTATGTCTCACTTTGGTACTGTCTGTATTACTTGCCTTTATTGTGCATATATTTCATATTCAATGAAAACCTGTATTTACAAAATGATTAAGTGACACAGGATATTTAAATCCCTTTACACAGTATACTATTTTGATAGCATATGCTTTGACATATAATTATTTTACTCTCTGATTTATTTTTATGTTGTAAACTAAAAATATTTAGAAAGCTGTCTTCTGAATTGCGAGTAATGGACTGTAAGAATCTGGCATTATTGCCATTTTATTCAGGAAACTACTGTTACACACTGTCCTGTCTCAGACATATTGCTCCACTTCAGTGGCTTTACCATTTTATATTACTGCATCTGGGACAGTTTAGAGTCCAATGAAAGAGAGATTAATTCCATTCTACTTCACTTCATGGGGGTTTTGTGGGTTTTGATTTGGTTTGGTTTGGTGTTTTCGGTTTTTTTGCATATAAACCAGCTGGACTCAACTTCCATTGTCATTGTCATTTTTATAGTGCAAAGATAGATACCTAGTCTATAAATCCTCATGCAGATAGGTGTAATTTATTCACAATTTTGTGTTGCCTGTATTTGAAAAGACTGCACAAGATTTACTTAGACAAATACAGTATGCCACTGTGAGCCTCAGGGGAGGATTTCCTTACTTCACAGATTTTACAACTTTGGGAACATTGCCTATAGAATAGCATATGAAGCCATGAGACACACAGTGTCCATGAGTTCATCCCTTTGGAAAACAGAGAAGTTGGCAGAGGTCATATGTTGAGTTTTCAGATCTAGCCAGTACATTGGAAACCAGCCCAAACTGAAGCTGCCTCCTTGAAGTCCCCAGGAAGTAATTTCTCAATGTACACTGTAGCACTGGAGACAGTGGATTTACTTGCAAAATCATACCAAAAATAGTATTTGCAACAAGTAAAACTTTAGCTATACTCATAACCTCAAATGTCGTAAAATGACTTCTGAAAGTAGTTTTTGGACTTTTCTTTATAGATGTTGAAAGCAGTTAACTACAAGGCCATACAAAATACTTTCTTAACTTGTTGCAATATGCCTATTGATATCTTTCTGCAAAGAATGCTGCTTTTCAAAATTAATTTCAATGTATTCAAGTTATATTCAAATTTCTGTAAGAGAGAAGATTGAATTCTACAGTTTCCCTGTCCTGGGGGACTATATCTAAAATCTTCATCATTTTACAGCAGGAAGACTGTATAAATAGGAAAGCTAGTAGAAAACAATGGACTGAATACTGAATAGGGGCATAGTACATATGCATTATTTACAAGGCAGAAGGTTTAAGTATTACAAAAGTTGAAGTCATCTCCCATATTAAAGAAAGGGATATTTGAGATACAATACTACATGACTCCAATACTAATCATTCAGGGCCTTTTGAATTCAAATCCTATTCAATAAAAAAAAAAAAAACCAACCTGTAGATTGTGGTACATTTATGAACTGTAGTCAAAAAAAATCTCTTCAATTTCATCTTTAATATGGTTGGGAAAGGTGGAAAATTCACTTAAATTAACAGGACTGGATACAAAAGCAAAGGCTTGCAGAATGAAATCCTTCTGTTTCTAAAACCTTGCTATGAAAATATGTAACAAAAAAATCCCAGTAAATTACATATACCTTATGAAAAAGACCATCACTGTTTTAAAATATTTGGACCCATCATGTTGTTTTCTGAGCAGGCACTCTCAAACCCATGCAAAATCTCCAGTAGGCAGGAAAGAACTACAGTTTCCACACACAGTCTGAATTACCGTGTTGTTGCAGTACATGAGCATTGTCTTGGTTCCCCAAAATGTTTGACCAATTCTCACAGAAATCATAGAGCAGAAGAGATCCTCTGCACCTCAGATGCAAGGAGATTTGTCTTTGTGTGCACATTTGATCTTTGTTTGAAGGTCATAAAGCATTTCATCATTCTCTCCCTTTTTAATGCATATTTCACAATGGTAGCAGTCCTCCTTATGAAATGGTTAGCAGTTTGGGGTTGTTGGGTTTTTTAAACCCACTCTCCTCCAGAAGCTTTTCTTTCTTTCTTTTCTGAAAATCTTGCTCAATTTTGGAAAACAGCATTACGATACGATACAAGAAGATCTGCCAAGCTAGAAAAAAACATCCACCAAATCAGGTGCTGTAAAGAAACCCCTGTGACTACCTACTGCTGCAAGCCACCTGCCAATTCCACATATATAGTCCACAGATTACAACATTTGACAAACAGGTGACTCTTCAGTATACATGCTTTAACTCCTCACCAGTACATAGCATGACAGCTGAAAAAGTACACAAAATAAACACTGATTTTGATCCAAATTACAAATTGTACTAAATTCAAAAACATTACTAGTGACACAAAGAAAGCAAGTGTGCTGTGACACTCTCGCTTACGTTCCTACTGCCTTTTCACATATTGGGCAGGAGACAAAAGCAGCAAAGAGAACACACCAAGATGTTCTTCTGAGACACTGACCTGATCAGAAGCCAGATCTGGCCAAAAGCCTGGCAGGGAAGACAGCTCCTTGAGCTGCGGTTTCAAAGGCTGAAGAATCTCCTAAGTCCTAAGCAAAATTGAGTATACATCTGCATCTAACTTATCTATTAAACAAACAAAAACAAATTATAAACAATGTTCTTCAGTCCTGCTCACCATTACTGCATGACAATCTCAGCACACGCTAAGTATGCATTATGCACACCAATGTATCTATAGAGCCTCTGGGGGTTTTGTGAGGCTTTATGATGTCTAATAGGCATTTGTTTCTACTGCCCAAAGGCATCCAATGCCAATCTAGATGCTTGTACTCATGTGACCTGGTGTCCAGTACTCCTGAAGCTACAGTACGAGCATAAGGCCTGTATCTTATGAACACATCCCATGTAGGTTTGTCTCAAATAATATTAGCTTTTGTCAGCTCTACAGAGACATTTATGTCTACACAATATTTTCACATATATTCCCATATTTTGTGTTTTCTGTTATTCCCCCTCCTTAATTTTAGATTTTGCTGTGGTGTCTCTTCCTGATCCAATATTCATACAATTGATTCTTTTAGTTAATATGGCTTGGAACCAGGAAGAATAGCAATTTTGGTGGTTTAAGAGCATTTTCCTCTTTTTTCTTACTATATTTGCCTTGATTGCTGCAGATTCTTGTCAGCATTTCTTGTATATGGCAATATTTTTCAGGAGTTTTATTCTACTTTTGCATGTTTAAGGAAAACAGAAACGCAAGCTGAGCGGAAGACTTCAGAAGCCTGCTTCTCCCAGTGTCACCTCGCCAGAATTATCTGTAGACATCCCGATCTTTTTCCATGTGCATACAGCTGCCTACTTTCTACTACTTCCACTTCTCTTTATTGTTTCTCTTTCTCTTCTGTTTCTCTTCCTCGTTATTGTCTTTTGCTACCACCTCATTTCATTCAACACCCCGTTCAGTATATTAGCAATAACAGAGATAATAAACACACAGCCTTTCTCTCTTAAAAACAATGCCCCCTGTTAACGTGCTCTAATGGACAGCTTAGAGACACTATACAAACAATTACTGACCTTCCCTTTCAGGCAATTTTCTAATGAAAATGAGCTGTGTGGAGAAACCTTTTCTCAGGTATCAAGATCATTTATGATGATGTATGTACAGTGCGTTACATTTAACTGACATTCCTAGATCTTCAGTTCACTGCAGAACGGCTGTTTTTCCAAAGTGTTCATTATTCTTACAGAGTACCACTCACTGCATTGCGGAACCTGAAAATCTAGATTAATTGCCGTATTAGAAACCCTGCTGAGTACAAAACAAGGGTTTCTGCTCGGGAGGAACAGAGCTTTTCAGCACACATGGGTTTGGTATTACATCATCTTCCTCAGTAGACCACCTTCTTTTCCTAGGCTTGTCCTGAAAATCCTGTACTCTTTAGGCAGCATAAACGTCAGAAATGTTAGAAATAATTAAATTTGCTTCCTCCGCATAACGACACTTCACCAGAAACTCCAAGATCGTCAACTGATGTCAGCAGCACAAGCTTTACTGACACCCAAGTACACTGCTTCTGGCTTTATAAAAGAGAAAAGAAGAACAGCTCTCAGCCAGATCTACCTCAGCTGGCTGTGTTGCACATTAAATGTAAAAAAAAATGTAGAAAAACCTTGTTACCATTTCAGTTAATCAAATTCTGTATCTTGCTGCGGTGTGTATGCACACACTGACCTCTACAATGTCATGACTTTCAGGTTGCTCATTGATTTCCAGGAATCAAAAATGTGATGCAAATAAGGAATTGCTAGTCAATTAGTTCTTATCACAAGCTCACAGTCTGTGCTAATAGTATGACACATGGTTCTGCATAACGATTGGAAACAAGCCCTTTCTAGCCAGGTAACTGTCCTCAAAAGCGAGATGTGTCCCCTTTCCCAAGAACAGATGTAGTCAGCAACATGATTAATGCCTTTGTGCATGGTACAAGACTGAGTTTAACAGCTGTCAGCAATTTCAGATGGTATGGGCAATCTCTTCTCACTTATCCTATACACATGCTAGCAATGTAATCACCATTTCAGTCAGCACACAGAAGGAAGGCTTTTATTTTTCTCATTATTATTAGTATTTAATTCCATCACTGCCAGCTAACTGTAATGAAACTGTTTGGAGCTTCTTTAGAATGCCTATCTTTTACCATACGTTCATTTCAATTTTAAGAGACAGCTATATCTTGCAAGTTGCAATTCTTTGCCTACCAATATGTCATTACTGTGAATATTCATTTGGCACTTTCAGTGGCTTTGCTTAGTATCAAGCCTACCAGAGTCATTAAAAGGCTTGTCAATATAGTCCAGCAGTGCCTCTGGCACTTGTAAATTATGAACTCTGTCTGCAAGTGCTAGTTTCAGCACAAAATAGCAAATAAATTCCTGGCATCAATTATCAAAGTTTGTAATTTAAATGAGAAAATTGGGAGTTTTGTCGTACCTCCAGCATGCATTTAGCATTATTAGAAGACACTAATAAGTTATCCTTGACTGGTTCAAACAATCAGAAAAACTTTAAATATATTAACATTTCTGTTTCTAGATATCATGAAATTGCCACTATCAGCAAATAAATATTCTTACTAATGCCAGAAGTCTTACCATTTATTATCTTAAATTAGGCAAAGTGCTACAGAACAACTTGTGTGAAATTAAGGTTCAGTTGCCTTCCCTTCTGTGGAAATTACTCAGTGCAAAGGCCAAACAAACACCGGTTTGTGTGCGGGAAAAGTGAGAATCAAAGCTCTCTTGATCCAGAGCAGTCCCCCATGGGGAGTCCTTACATGATCAGTGTACCAGGTAGCATGTCTTAAGATCATGTTGGATGAAAAGCTACTGCTGCCCCACATTCACCACATTTGGTGTGTTGGAGTAGCAGTGGAAAGGCAACACAGGAAGGGAGGGATGTTGTTTTGCCTGCCTGCTGTAAGCAGCTATAAAGACAGATTGGTTAAAAGGAAATGTACTGAACAAAAGAAAATGTCTGCTGAAAAATCACTAACAGACAAAATTCCTGCCAACCTGGAGGCTGTGAGCCTTGAAAATATCCTTGAACAGCACAGCTGGGTACCTAGGAACTGGAGACATGCTCAGGTAACAGTGAGAGGTGCAAAACCAAGGAACTGCAACAGCAACTTACTGTCTGAAAAGGTGAAAAATAGTCTGGTAAAGGGGGAAAGAAGTTCCCTCTAGGAACTTCTCATACTTTTCCTTTTTCCAAACAGGTTGAATTTTGCTCAAGCTTTCTACAAGCTCTTTGTATATGCTAGCTCAGCATATACAGAAAGCCTCTGGGAAGATTTCTGAGAAGATGGGGGATGCTTTCATTAGTGGTGGTGACCTCTGATGCCTCTCCGTAACATCTGTCTGAACTGGAAGAGTAGAACAAATAATTGAGTGTCAAGGGCCACACAGTTTTGACTTAACTTAAACAAAGTTGAGATAATGCCACAGTTCTGTTTGCTGAATCTTTCATTTCTGGGTGCAGGTCTTCTTAAAAGCACTGCTTGGACAGCAGAAGAAAGATCCAGCACGTAAACTTAACTTTGGCATTTGCTGACACTTCACACTTCAGTGCACATCTGAATGACAGCTTTCTCTCAACTCAGTGTTTTGCATCAAATCTCCTGGTGTTTGGGAGGGGAGTGGTTTTCATTCAATATACTTAAAGAAAGACGGTATCTGCACTTGTCTAAACAATACAGAGAATATGAATTATTTGTCAGATCCCTAAAACCGTGACTTTTACACTTTTTTCTTTTTTTTTTTTTTTCAGACATGGTAGATTCCCACTACTCTATGTGTAAGAGTTCACTTTAGGACTTTGCTCCTGAGTGCTCACACTTTAAATGGGCAACCAAGAGAAACACTGTCTATCACTACGTAACCTGGTCAGAATTTCCCCACGCTCTGTGGACGCTGTCAAGAACCAAATTTGTGCTCTGTTTCATTTTAGGCAGCCAAATAATTCATTCCAAGCAGCCAAGTTTTTAAAAATATGAGTTCTTGCTGATATTCAGGCTTTTCAGAAATGTGACTTTAGCTAACGACTTCTGAAAATTTGACCCTACTGCAATGCCAGTGCCAGATATATAACAAGTTTGTGCAGACATCTGCTGAACTTTCAGCACCTGAAAACCTGGGCCTGCAATATTCCAACAGGCTGGCAGTAACTGGCCAAGACAGTAATTTATTAGAATAAACAAGGGATCTAACTCAAATTAGGCAGCTAGGAAGTGCTCTGAATTTCCAGCAGCCTATTTTTACACAAAGCCAGCACAGAAGTCTCTCCTTTTCATTTTGGTCATTGTATCACTGAACAACTAAACAGATGGTATATGAACAGTATGCAAAACATTTTATCATGCCAGACAAGGTACAGTAATACCAGCTGTTCTGGCCTGCTGACCTTGGGGGAATTTAGATAACATTGAAAGAAAGATACATGTCATTTTACTTTATTTTTTCCCTATTGAGTCCATGTTTCATCTCACTTCTGCAAAACAGAAGCTAAAACTAGGAAATTAGAGTAATATGTGGTTGATGTAAGAAGCATTACCCACATTTTACCTCACCCGCAAATTAATTTAGTACTTAAAAGTACTGCCTTCACAGTGTTATTATCCTACCCAAATCTCTGTATAGTGCATTAATTCTGACCAGAATTGGCTACAGGTAATTATACAAGCTGAACCAACCAATAAATTATCACAAGTGCTCTTCTGCAGTTGAAATATGGGTGATAAACTGGTAGGATACTAGAGATAACCGTTTCATCTTCCTTACATGTCACCTCTAAAGGCAAGCAAAGAACTGTGTCTCCTTAATAAGAATTGATAAGATACATGCTTGGCCATGTGTAAGCATCCTTTGCTTACACAGTGGAGAGGCCAGGATCAGACAGTGCCCTTGGGCCAGGTTTTCCAGCCAAAAGCACATGGCAGATGATGATACACAAATAAAGGGGAGTTAGAGATGCTCTACCTCATGCACCAATACAAAGCTCTTAGTTTTCCTTTACTCCAAGGACATGTCTTTTTCCTAATATTGTAACTCCTAGAAAGCTCATAAGCCTTAACAGCTGATCAGAATAGTATAAAATTACAAAATAAGCCAAAAAATAAATTAACCCAAAATTTGGGGGAAGTTACTTCAATCTACATTTTTAAAGCTAGCCTCACAACGTTTTTCATACTTCAGGCTGACTTTAGCATTCACAGCTCACTCAACTTCTCTGCATGGGTTGAAGCTGAACTACTTGCATTTTAGACTGACAGCTAGCTGCACAGACTCCAGTTTTATGATTTGCGAAAAGTAATGATCTTTAAAAAAACATTTGGGAATGTCAAAATAGTTGGAAGCTCTTTGTAATGAGCACGCACTACATCACAAAATTGGATTTAACCACATGTTCTCAGTAAATAGAGGAAACAAATCTTGTAAAGTCACGTGGCTGCTACCAGACAATGTTTCCTCCATACTTCAAGAAATTCCTAGATTTGGAGCTTCTTTTACAAGAACCAACAAAAGGTGCTTCTAACACCTCCCCTAAGCTCAGGCTTTCACTAACTGAGCCAATAAGCCTGCATTAAGCTATCTGAATTACTTTTCAAATTAAGAGAGTCACACACGTTCCTGCATATGAGAACAATAAGAGGCTTTTGGCAATGATCCTGTTCCAGTAATTATAATATTTTACATTTTTGCACTCTCTTTCATCTTTATGGGTCACAGAGTGCTTCACTAAACAAAAGGCTGCATCTAGAACTTTCCCCTCTCAGTCATGCCACACTTACTCACAGGACGTGCGAAGTCCAACCAGCTTTGCAGGTGTTTGTCTCACACACAAGCAAAAATGGCAGTTTTGGCAGTATACTGAATTAATTTCATTAGCACAGAAAACATAGGAGTAATAAACTGAAGTCAAGGAAACTGGCCTGATCCAATAAAAACTGGTTGAAAAACAGGCAAACAGATATAACTTAAAAGCAGTGCCAGCAGGTGACATACATCTACTAATATCCTTTTGAAAGCAGAAAAGGGTGAGAGTAAACACAGTGCAATGCTAATGTTTCATTTGCAAGGGTAGCTCCTAAATAGCATTCTCAAGTGTCAAAAAGTTACTTAGGCAGGTGTGTTACTGGAAAAGCTTCAAAAGCAAAACTGCTTTTTAGCAGCTCCCTCTATTTACAGCTATGGGACTAAAAACCCTGCCAGAGGGGAAGATACTCACATAGTTTATCACAGCTACAGTTGACCATGAAGGTGTTACTCAAAATCATGCCTGTTTTACTGATGGTTGTAGGGTCTCCTTTCTCCACAACCTGATCACATTAAGTGTGCCATTATTGTGATGTCTTTCAAAGGCAGAAACCCAGGTTCCCAACCAGGAAAACTGCAAAGCCTATGTCTGGGTACCTGCTGTTGACAAGAGCAGTAAGAAGTGACCTCAACTACATCAGCTGAGGTGAAAACACTCCCAATAAATACATCTCTAGCCAAGAAAGTTCCTGTGGCATAACCATGCATAACAGACAAAACCTGCTGTGGGCCTAACTGACAGAAAACAGGAAGATGGAGTGACTCCCACAGTCGAAGTCTCAGCAGAAGAACAGTGCTTTCTCCCCTGCACTCACCTGGAATCCCAATGCCACAAAACTCACAGTTGGGCTCAGCATGGGGCCATTTTCTCCCAAGCTTTTTGCTAACACAAGGGATTTATATTTTGGTTTGTGTAACAACTGCAAAGTGCTTCGTTGCTCCCCACAAAGCACTGCTGTCCCTTAGACCCCAAGGCTTAGAGTGAATGCAGAGTTGTATGATTGGTCAGGGAAACCTCTGATTTTGTTCTGGTCAGGTTGTAAAGCAGGGCTTTAATGGTAGCCTTGATGGCGGTAATTCATAATGAAGCACTCCACTGAAGACCCTGTGCTGTTTTGTCCATTTTGAACAGAAGGAAAGGAAAAATGCCAGCAGTACTTCAGTTCCTTTCAGACATTTTGTAAGCGAATGTACACATCATTACAGACAAAAAAGGAAATGGCACTTTGGTGGCAAGAGAGAGGCAGCAATCTGCGGGAGGTAGCTCTGGCACCGGTCACAGTAACTCAAGCCACAGTTCCATCACTTAAACCACTTAAAGAAAAAACAGGAGTTTGAGTCTTATCAGAGTTGTGATGGTTTTAGCTCTGCCAAACTTAAAATTTGTCTTGATTTACACCCATAGGAGATCAAAACAACACCCACGTTCTTCAGCACACTGTAAACAAAAAAATTCTTGATAGCCTGGGCCAAAATCAAAGTCCTCAAGCCTTTGGGGCAAAGTAATAAATCTGAACCCTTCACAGAGCCTTATTTCTTCAAATAATTATTTGTTGGGCTTGTAGTTCTCATTTAAAATCTTTCATTCCAAGTAACTACAAGAGAAACATGGTAAACACAAAGCACATTTAATTTCTGCAAGTCAAAAGCATGAAACAGCTACAGAAAGAGGACTCATACTCTGCTGAGAGACACCTCACATAACAGTGCTCAATGAGCTAAGTGGAAAAGAATATGATTTGCACAGTGTTAAATTAGCAGCATGTTAATCATACCAAGTTGCAAGTATCTCACTTCTTCTCATGTGTTTAGTACAATAAAGTGGTGGTGCAAAATATTAAAAATAAACTTGTGTTCCACAAATTAAAGGCAAATTCAAACTTCTTCAAACCTGAAACTTGTTCTCAGCTTGAGATCTTTATTTGGAGGGTTTCAGGCACAGCAGTCCCAGGACTCTCTTTAGCTTTCCCCACACTTTCTCACTACCAGGGTACCTCTGCAAAGACCTCTTGATTTACTGTTCTCAATCTTTAATCTTTAATCTTTAATCTGGTTTAATCTTGCAAACCTTCCACCATCTTTCATCAAGCTCCAGATCAAACACAAGCAGCTTTAAAGTTGTTTACAGCCTAACTTGTCTGCATCAACCGCTGAGTGCAGTCAAGAAGAGTAGAACACTTAACCCAGTAAAACTGATAGGTCCTATCACAACAGAAAATCAAAGTAAGAGTTTTCTAAATTAATTTCCCCAAAAGGCAGGGCTCCTCATGACCACAGTTTAGGTTAGAGCAAGGCTATATCTTATGGGACTATCGGAATATATTAACTGATGACCAAAGCAGAAAGCTTTCTGTTTAGTTTGAAAGTATTTAAGAAATACTTCTATGTGCAGGTAAAGCATCCATTTTGTATTAATTTCTGCTGTTCTGTTGAAGGAAAAGAAGATATCTATAAATCTCTGCAGTAGCAAACCCAGATCATTTGCAGAACCATATACCACTCTAGACTCAGCATGAAGAAAGCAAATTAAGCACAATCTGAGATTCAATCTTTAAGCCAAACTAATATTTCTTAAGTAACAGACTCAGCAAAACCTAAGATGTAATTTTAGTCTGGTGACAGTAACAAAAATTGTAATGAGTTTCAGGGAATGCTTTATGGTTTTCTATGTCAAATTAAATGAGGATTTAATGCAAAATCTTCATGTAATGCAAATCCTCATTGAAAGTGAAAGAAATGAGATCTTTATATATTTTATGCATATATGTATAATATATGAAAAGAAGTGCTTTTCTTTTGGTATGGATATTACATGTGTATGCATTGTCTGCTGGTACAAATACAAAAATATTGATTAGGAAAATCAATATTCAATTCTTTTTTTTCTAGATTTTTATCCACTGTAGTACAGAAAAGCAATTTAGGTCCTGGCTGCACTGAATCCTTACTTCAGCATTTCTTAGATGAGTATATTTGTCATTCACTGTGACAAACAATAGATAACAGGTTGGCAAACCAAGATTGTTTTATATTTAGTACATTTTTTAAATGTAAGCAATGTAAAAAGTTAACAGATAACTTTTCTTAAAAGAAATACATTTAGTCTCTCATGCTAAAAAAATAGCAAGAGTCAGAAAAAACATCAGCTGTTATCAATGATGACCAAACCACCTGTAACTCAGAAGTCCACAGGTTTTCTAAAACCCTGTGCTAGAAAATGAGAAAGAAAGGTTTGCAACATGATTAGCTGCCTCCTCATGACCTTGAATATGCACTGCATGTCATGTTCTTAGTCACTCTGCAGGAAGAACATCGCTTGTCCTCTGCCACTGGTGTTGACTATTTTGTAAATTAAAACAAGACTCTAAGATTTATGTTGGTCTACAGAGGAGAAATTAGAATTAGTTTTAATGACAAAGTTCATCACAAGATTCTGGTCACCTCGTAGGGTAAGGCATTTTGGCACTGAATTTTGGCTGCGGTCATAACACCAAACTTAGATTAGATGTTGTGCTTTCTCCTTCTTGCTGTAGCTAGCAAACACACTCTGCCAGCAGCAGATCCACATTCAGATACAACTGTCCCTAGCTGCTCTTTCCCATACATTTTTTTTTCTCCTCCAATAACAGTTCCTGCTTAACATGGGAATGGCAGCCTCTCTCACTCAGGTCTGTCACTGCAGGAAGATTATCTGACCAGGCCTTAGGACAACTAAGAGAACTTTTTCCTAAAATAGATTTTTTTTAAATTGTGTTTTCTTTAAATTAATTTTCCCTTCTCTCTTTTTAATGGTGTCAACTACAAATAACCAAGCACTGGCCTCTTGCCTGTATCTCAGACTCTTTGCTTTTTCATCTTTGTCCTGCATGAATGTATTCCTGTCATCATGTTTCTAGCAGACAGTAGGATGTGTATAAAATTCACATATTACTGTCTAGTTTTCAGTGAAATTGTAGCACAATGTAAAGAAAACAAGTCACAGCTCCCCATTGAAAAGCAAAGGCCTGCACAGAAATTGGCTGCTACTGAAAATAAAGAGAAAGTTGAAATCTATGACTAGAAAGTCAGATGGATCATTTTTGCCTTGAATAGGAAAAGATCTGCTTAGTGTGTTTTTGCAGAGATTTAGATGATATGCTAGTTTAACACAGCCTTTTACCTACAACACAGAAGTGAGGGAAAAGTAACACACACAAAAAATTGAGGTTGAGATAAAGAGCTGAGATAAGAGTTTACTGAATAAATGAGATCATAATAATACAATGCACAATTACCTTAGCCTATACTCAGAAAAAAAAAAAAAAACAAAACCAAACACAGCAGACAGCAACAGCAAGCAGAAGCAAGCAAGCTAAAAACCCAAGCCAGGGATCTACTCCCCCATCCCTCCCTGACCTGCTGTCATTTCAGCAGAAGAGAGCCAAACAACCAACCAAAACCCCAGAACCCAAAAGCAGCAACTGGAACAGGAAACCTCTCATGTTACAATCTGAACTTCAAGCCCCATAATACTTTGCTCCAGCCAGCACTGTAATTAGGAAACTAGCATGAGGCAGGGTGGTTTTGAATAAGAGCAGTAAATACTCAGCTTCACCCATGACAGATGAGAAGAAACAACAAAAGGTAGGACCATGCACAAGAATCAGTAAAATCAGAAGGAAATTATTACAGAATCACACAGAATCACAGAATGTCAGGGGCTGGAAGGAACCTCAAAAAAGCATCCAGTCCAACCACCCTGACAGAGCAGGATAGCCTGTACCAGATCATACAGGAACACATCCAGGAGGGTTTTGAATACCTTCAGAGAGCAAGACTCCACAACTCCCCTGGGCAGCCTGATCCACTGTTCCATCGCCCTCACAGTGAAAAAAATTTTCCTCCTGTTTACATGGAACTTCCTATGCCTCAATGTCCACCCATTGCCCCTTGTCCTGTCATTGGGCATCACCAAGAAGAGCCTGGCTCCATCCTCTTGGCACTCACCCTTTACATATTTATAAACATGAATGAGGTCACCCCTCAGTCTCATCTTCTCCAAGCTAAAGATCCCCAGCTCCCTCAGTCTCTCCTTGTAAGGAAGATGTTCCATTCCTGTCATCATTTTTGTGGCTCTGCACTGGACTCTTTCAACCAGTTCCCTATCCTTGCATTGAGGGGCCCAGAACTGAACACAATATTCCAGATGCAGCCTCACCAGGGCAGAGCAAAAGGGGAGGAGAACTTCTCTTGACCTACTAACCACAGCCCTTCTGATACATCCCAAAATGGCATTGGCCTTCTTGGCCACAGGAGCACATTGCTTGCTCATGGTCAACCTCCCATCCACCAGGACCTTCAGGTCCTTTTCCCCTTCACTGCTCTCCAACAGGTCAGTCCCCAACCTATACTGATACATGAGGTTGTTCTTGCCCACGTGCAAGACTCTACACTTGCCCTTGTTGAATTTCATTAAATTTCTCCCTGCCCAGCTCTCCAGACTAAGTGTTGCTGAATGGCAGCACAACCTTCTGGTGTGTCAGCCACTCCACCCAGTTTTGTGTCATGAGCAAACTTGCTGACAGTGCTCTCTGTTCCCTCATTCAGGTCATCGATGAATATATTGAACAGTACTGGTCCCAGTACTGACCCCTGAGGGATTCCACTAGATGCAGGCCTCCAACTAGACTCTGTCCCATTGACCACAACTCTCTGACTTCTTTCCTTCAACCAGTTCCCAATCCACCTCACTACCTGATCATCCAGACCATACTTCCTCAGTTCAGCTGTGAGGATACTGTGGGTGACAGTGTCAAATGCTTTACTGAAATCAAGAAAAACCACATCCACTGTTCTATTATCATCTATCCACCTGGTTATGTCCTCATAAAAGGCTATCAGGTTGTTCAGACATGACTTCCCCTTGGTAAATCCATGTTGACTGCTCCTAATGACCCTCTTGTCCTTGATATGCCTAAGGATAGCGCCAAGGATAAGTTGCTCCATTACCTTTCCAGGGATGGAGATGAGGCTGACTGGTCTGTAGTTACCTGTGTCCTCCTTTTTACCCTTTTTGAATACTGGAGTGACTTTTGCCTTCCTCCAGTCCTCAGGCACCTCTCCTGACATCATGACTTCCCCAAGATGGTGGAGAGTAGTTTGGCAATGACCTCTGCCAGCTCCCTCAGCACCCACAGGTGCATGACATCAGGACCCATGGATTTATTGATGTCCAGATGACTTAACTGTTCCTTAACCCAGTCCTCATCAACCAAGGAAAACTCCTTTGTCATGCCTTCCTCTGATGCCTCAGGGGTCTGGGGCTCCTCAGGACAGACTCCAGCAGTACAGATGGAGTCCAGCATTTAATAACTCTGCTTTCTTTGTATTCTCTGTCACCAAGGCACCCACCTCATTCAACATTTCCTCTAGTGTTATTTTTTTCCTGCAATGTATTTGAAGAAGCCTTTTCTGTTGTCCTTGACCTCCCTTGCAAGGTTGAGTTCCAACGAGGCATTAGCCTTCTTAGTTGCCTCCCTACATCCTCTGCCAATAGTCTTATACTCCTCCCAAATGGCCAGCCTCTCCTTCCACGGTCTTTAGACTCTCTTCTTCCACTTGACTTTCCTCAGCAGTTCCCTACTTAACCATGCAGGTCTCCTGGCTCCCTTTCTTGATTTCCTACTTGTTGGAATGCTCTGATCTTGAGCTTGGCAGAAATGGTCCTTGAATATTAGCCACCTATCATGGGCCCCTTTGCCTTCTAGTACCCGGTCCCATGAAATTTCCCCTTGAAAAGGGCAAAGTTGGCCCTGCTGAAGTCCAAGTTTGTGATCCTACTTGGTATTCTGTTCCTGCTACACAAGACCCTGAACTCTACCATCTCATGATCGCTACAGCCAAGGCTGCCCTCAACCTTCACCGCTTCAACCAGACCCTCCTTGCTAGTGAATAGCAGGTCCAGCAGCACTCCTCTCCTAGTTTGCATCAAGAAGTTATCACCAATGCACTGGAGGAACCTCCTGGACTGTGGATGGCTGACTGAGCAGGCCTTCCAGTAAATAGCTTTAAACCAGCATTGTCATGCCCTTTTTCTTAAGGCACTCCGAATGCGCAACACAGTATTTGGAGCTTAGGATCCGAAGCAACATATGAATGGGTCACACTACTGAAACCTGACACCCAGCTCTAGCTGGATGCATTATTCCTATCCCTTATCAGGTTTGGGATACTTGATTTACTTGCATTTGAGTAAGACTTCCTTGTTCCCCAACAATGCAATAGGAATGAACTTACAGGCAAGTTATGATTTCAGCAATGTTTATTAGGCCAAGCAAACAATTTCAGGGACAGAATATATGCACACATTCTTGTCTCTTGAAATAGCACGTTAGCACAGCAGCTAATGTCCAAAACTTAAGTACCATCTTCTATTATTTTTCCCCTCTCCCTGTGCTTTGTTTTTAACTGGATAATTACAATTGCTGCCCCAGCACCCAGAATATCATGTATGTTGCTTGCCAGACAAAAGACACGCCTGCTTTAGTTGAAGTATTCAAATTCCCTCTCTATGCCCATAACCAAACAGATCTTCTGCTCCAGACACAAGAGCTGCAGCATCATTATTTTTGTGATGCTTGTGGTGTTTCAGAGACATGCACCAGAAACCGAATTACACTAGAAACTGAACTGAGACCTCTAGCATATTTCATGCAAGTCCTCCAATAGCTGTCAAGTGGTAATGACTTTTACAGGCTGGGAAAGATTAGCTTTTGTCTTTTAAATATATTACCAGATTCTCAATTGAAATAAGGTACTGAAAACAGCCAATTTCACTATAATTCCTTTTTTTCCCCTCATGGTTGAAGTCATCTGTACTTTTCCACACACTTGAAACACTAAATAAGAATTCACCTTAGAACTTATTCAATGTCTTTTCAAAATATCCTGACCATAATCCATGTGTCACTCTCATTATTATTAATGTAAAATACATGTATGAAGGAATGGAAACTATACACCTTGAAACCACAAGCCATATTGCAAGGCTTCATGAAACTGAAAAGGAAGCTTTTGCCATTCATACCAAGCAATTGTGGTTATAAGAATTTCTTTTCTATCATAACAATACTACATAAAAAAGCATGCTTCAGCGCTGCTGATTTTCCTGAGAGTACTATTCATTTCACGAGGTTTTAACAGTTGAGATAACAAAAACTAAGCTCTGAAAGGTCCTCTTTGATGTAATAGAGTTATTCCCTTAAACTTCATGACTGAAACATGTTAAATACAAATTTAAAGAAAAGATAGCTCATAAATGTGCATTTTTAATTTTATTTTTTTAATGCACAGTAATTTCTCTGTCCTACCTCAGAGGCAGTTCATCTAAGGAGGAAAAAGAAGAAAATGTGCAATATATAAAAGTAATGTAAATCATCTTCGTTACAGAAAACTTTAACTAATTCTTATTGCTGATTAGTGCAACGTGTAAATCCCCATCTGATGAAATGCTTAACTAGAAAAAAAAGAAAAGGCAGATATTGTGCTACACAACAGAAACTAGAAAGACTCATGTAAAGGATAAACAATGTGGTGAAGACTGTAATTAATAGAAATAATTGCAAGGCTAGATTAATAGATTTTGTAATTTTATGTTTATAAAACATCTGCATCGTTAGTTCTGATGAAGGCATAATGATGATTTGATGGGAAAATCAATAATCAACTTGCATGGCCCTTCTGTGAGATCTTAGAAAACTACTTTTTCTATTTGCAAAACTGCAGCTGTACTGAAACTTCATTCCTACTTACATATGCATTTCTCTTCTGAGTATACAGATGGTATTATTGTATAAACTTATTAAAGACATCAAATCCATTCCTTTGGAATTCTACAAGTCTTAAAAATATCTACCACAAGTCAATATGCCCACTTCCTCTTTCTATTTCGAAGTCTCAGACAAGGCCATTATTGCTTATAGTTTGCAGTATTACTAATTTTAAAATAACTCCTGCAAACACTAGAATCAGAATAAACATCATAAAACTCTAAGCCAGCTGTTTCATATAATAAATCTGGGCATGTATGTTTTCTCTGTTTACTGGACTTCACCAATGTAGCAGTTCAGACCTATTTATGGGGCTGTCCACAGCCCTAGAGCTGTCACCATAAACATTGAGTACATGCCACTGAGAACACTTATCACTCAGTGGACTCTCAGCTATAGTACACAGAAATCCTCAAATGAGAGCAAGGCTGAGAAGAAAGTTTGCCATACAGTGATTAATCAGGAAAATGAAACGAGAATATCTGTGGCTAAAACTATCTGGGGACTTCTGCTCCTAGCTTGCCCCCAGAATTCAGTCCTTCCATTCCCTCCCCAGATGTGGAATAGGCACTTCTTAGAGTAACTAGGGATGCCCTGGAAATTCCTGGAACACCCCAGCTGTCCTACCAGCCGCTACAACCGTATGCATGCTGTGCAGATCCAGATTCATTTATTCTGAAGAGGCCATTACTCCTTTTAAGCTGCAGGGAGAATATCAGAGGGGAACCTCTTGTCTCCAAAGTCTTTCTTTCCCCAAAGGGAAAGGCAGATCCTTGTTTTTTTGTTAAAAACAAAACAAAACAAAAACAAACAAAAAACCCCACAAAAACATACTCACTTGTGAAACAAAATTAAGACTATCACAGATCTTATTACTTTGTATTCAGCATCAGCTACAGTTATTTGACCCTGCGTTCTCTAAATTGCATATTTAATTATTTGTGAGAAGATGAAATCCTTTTATCTTTTATTTCCTTGCCTTATGCATATCCTCATGCCAGAAGCCATCACACCAGGCTACACCACCACTAAGTAGCAAAAAACATGTTATTTTCACCACTCCCAGTGGCAAATATCTGAAACAAGTGCTTTTGTATACATTTGTCCTTCTAAGACAAGGTTTTCTTTGAAGGAAACCATTTTTTAACACATTGAATATGAATTTTCAATGTTCCTATCCAAACAGACTTCTCCCTTAATTTTTAATTGCAAAAGTAAAAACCACAAGAACATTCTGGAAGTTAAGTATAAATGACAAAAACATATGTTCCACCAGTGTTATACGGAAGCACAGATCACATTTCACTAGTTATTTTCTTTCTAAGCACTGATACAGTCCTGTGAATAGGAATCATGTTTCCTGTAAAAGTAATGTCACAAAATCCTATGTAACTGGTTGGACTGTAGTAGTCTGAGGACCAACATGTCTTGCAAATGCTATGCAGCCCACTGAGCATGGAACAAAGAAGAGCTGGGGTCTGCTTCCAGCCCTATCACTGCCTAACAAACAGCTACAGCAGATTTTAATAGAAAAGTCTAACCCTTTTATGCCCCATTTCCACATCTGCAGAATGGGAATAATGGCATTTTTCTATACAAGCACTTCACAATCAACAGGTATAAACATAGAGCCAGCTAATACAAGCTTATTTTCTTTGCATCAGGCTTTCTTCATGCAGCCTCATTTGTATTATTCATGCCTGAAGGATGCAAGAGAAGGATACTTTAGCACCAGGATACTAAAATTGTTCTTCTTTGCTATTCCCTGCTGCTGCTGTAGCATATTTTGTTGACAGACTTCAGTATGGCTGGTGGTAAAAAAACAGGAATGGTACCTACATCTGCTTGGAGAAGGGTTGCCTAGCAACTGCAATCAGAGGTTGTTTTCCCTTCACCAATCTACTGTAAATTAATAGAAATCCCTCTACAGTATTCTAACACCTTATGTTTTAGTGGCTATATAAATATTTTTTATTATGATGATAATTATATATCATAGATAATGTTTCATTTCATGATCTGCTTTAGTCAAAAAAATGGAGTGGCCAGAAAAGGTCAGATTATGAAATACAAAAAGGTTCAGGCTTGTTTTATGTAGAAATATTCTTTGACAGCTCATTGCATTTATTTACTACACCCTTTTCTTCTGCCATTTCAGGATCTATTTCAGCTGTCCCATGGGAGCCTGAAGCCATTAGCCTGAATTATCATTCTGAATGCAAATTTCACAAGGTAATACGAAACTGTGAAGGTTTCGATTCCTGTAGTTACTTAGATACTTTTCCATTAGAGAGGCTACAGGTCTGTTATTTGTTTGCATATTAACAATAATGATTTTCAGCATGCCTGACATTACCAGTGCTCATTTATCATATGTGCAATAGCTGAACACCAGAAGACATACTGCAGAGTGTGTGTCAACACACAAAAAAGAAATTAGTATCCAGGATATTAAACAGACTACACAAGCGAGGGAAAAAAATCAATCAAATGTGCAGTAAAGAAAACTGGTAGAGCCTATTCATTGGGTTTTAGCAAGTTCTATTTCCAACCATGCTGAAACAGGAGTAGAATTTTGATTTAAAAGACTGACTGCAGATCTCAAACCAAAAAGGCTGGAACTTATTGCTGAATGTTGAAGGAAGCATGCTCTCCTGATCACAAAACCAACTATCTTTGGTAGCAGGAAGGATCAAACAGGTTGGTAAAACTGAGATGTGCCTATATACTTCCTCTCCTCCACTACGGCCAGACATACTTTTAGCAGGTCTACATCTGAGCCTGAAAACATCCCCAAAGCTAGCATTTTGACCACTTGATGAAGCTGCCCTTAGCTTTCGACCTTCCACACCACACAGATCGTCCATGTGTATTTACATGCTATGCACTTTTTTTAGTTCACCACCAACCTTCAATGTGTTACTTTTTAAAGGGAAAACGGCTTTGCTATCTGCTAGATTCAAGTGTTTCACCAGAGAGTAGCTAATGGAGCAAGACATTACCAAATGGTGACAGAAAAACAAAAGCAAGCATGAAGAAGCAACAGATAAAAGAAGTTGAAGTGCTTTGCTTAGCAGAAACTTCCACACCTCCCCTTCTCTCCACTTCAGTGTCCTGTGCTCCATGCAGTCCAAGATCATGTGCAACTCCAGCAAAAGCAGCTCCTGGATTTTTCTGCTGTGTTTGTCTCTGCCTAAAGATGGACTTTAGTGTAAACAGCATTTTACCCCAGGTCAGGAGTTCACACAAAACCAGCAATGCTGTAGGTTGCAAGATGAACTTTTAATTCCTCCAGAAACTAGTAGAGGTTTGAGCCATACAGTTACCTCAGTTTAGCACTGTCTGTGTCTATATCAGTTTTCATCCTATTAAAATACCCACTGTGTTTGTGCACTACCCCTCAGCAGAAGCACTAGGGCATATTCTATGAGAATAACAGGTAACAGACATGGCCCTAATTACTACAGATCACAGAGTCTAACAAGATTGTTTAGCAATTGCACAACTGTCTTGAAAAATTTACTTTGAAATTATAACAAAGTTCTTTAAAGTGGAGGGTTTGTTTGTTTGTTTGTTTGTTTAAAAACGTACATTAAATTACCATATTTTCAATCCAGGAAAAGTATCACTGGTAACTGCTGACAAAACTCAGCTTGAAAATGCATTTCCTTACAGTTGACTTTTCCAGCCTGGAGAGTCCCAAGATGGTGATTCTCCAGAATGAAAACTGCTCCATTATTTCAAACCATCTTTTCAGTACCTAATTCAAATCTACAACACCTTTATGAATGGACAGGGGAAAAGGGTCCAAATGCAAGAGCACCACTGACTTACAAACTGGCACTGATGTTTCCTGTTCTGTTTTTCATTTCTTTTCCAATAATTTCTACCTTTCTTTTTGAGGTTTTGAATCTTTTTCCTATCCCTTGTGTATCATTTAAGATTTCTCTGCACTGATGTTGATCCACCATTAATCACCACAGTATACAAGCTCTTTCCTATACCATTTATGAATATGTTGTGCTGCATGCACCCATACTGGACTTCACTGGTGTCCCTTCCTCTTTGACCAAACTGAATAATTCTTTTTGTTTGTTTTTCTACATCTTTTAAACAATGGATTCTTCTCTTACTTCATGGGCATTTAATTTCTTTGAGCCCCTTTAATGAGAGGCTTCACTTGTACACACAGTTGCTGAGACCATGAAATAATTTTCTGATTTCTGAAGCAAGATGTTGCTTTACAAAGGCTGTTTTGGCTCTTCTTCTGAATGGCCTGTACATTCCCATGCATTTTGGACCATATGTCCATAAATGTCACTCTTTGCTACAGTTTCTATTCAATTCCTCTGAAATCCTGCCAAGTGGTTGCACACTGAATATTATTTCTTCACATTCCTAGTAACGAGGTCCTGCTAATTTTGCCTATAAGATCCACACCTTCATCTATCAGCTGTTTGAATTGAAGCAAATCTTTCCTGTAAATGAGTTGGTGCTAATATATTCTAGTACATTTTTCAAAATGTTAAAGAAAATGTTGCACAGAACAGCACACCCAGCATCTCTCTTTACCTTATTTATGTAGTTCTTTCACAAAGATGTATGCATAAGCAGGAGAGTCATAAAAGCTCAGGACTGGGGGAGAGTCTTCTACTGAGATAAAAACTACTGCTAAATTAATTATGTCAAAGACACAGGGTAGCAATAATATCACAGAATCACAGAATGTTAGTGGTTAGAAGGGACCTCTAGAGATCACCAAGTCCAACCCCCCTGCCAAAGCAGGATCACATAGGGCAGGCCACACAGGTGATGCTGCCTTTTTTTTTTTTACTTTGATCTAACATAAAAGACCACCAGAAACACCTCAACAGAACGCAAATCATCTGAAACAGAATTCTACAAGCTGTTAATCCCCCTAAAGAGTTAGCAAAAATTCACTTGTCTCGGTAGCCAGATCTACCAGACTCTGTCTCCTTCCCTGAGGCAGAACTGCTACTTGGAGTAAATCCCTCTGGGGCATGAGTAAAGAAGCAGCAGGTACTGAGGCTTCACCCTGCAAGCAGACAGGTAAGAGGAGATAGATACTGGGTTTTACTCCTCCAAAACAGTCAGCCATCACAGCTGTGATAATTGGAGATTAGCATAGGCCAAAGCCAAACTACTATACACATGCACAGCAAGAGAAAATGGGACAAAGGTGTACCTTAGAGGATGCCTCAATGGCAATAGGACTTCCAAAGGCTTTTACCAGGCTAGTAATACTTGGCAGCTGTACTGACTCAGAGCTGTGCTCAGAAATTAAATCTAGCCCCACCCTTTGCAAGAAGTATGTTCAGAGATATAAGTCTGGTTCATGAATACTAATTTTTTCATGAAGCTGACAGTTCAAATTTTTCATCAATCTACACTACATTACATGTCAATTTTGTTGCTCTCTGGAAAAATGTCCTGGTTTTGAATGGGATAGAGCTCATTTTCTCTCTAGTGGCTGGTACAGTGCTGTGTTTTATTTAGTGGGCAAATAAAGTTGAGAATTATGAGAATAGCACACTGACGTTTTAGTTGTTGCTAAGTAGCAATTACCCTGAGGGTTGTTTAGTTTCCCATGCTTTGCTATCAAGCAGGTGCATAAAAAGCTGTTAGAGAGCATGGCCAGGACAGGTAATCCAACCTAATTAAAGGGATATTCCATACCATAGGATGCCACACGTAGTCTATAAACTGGGTGGAGCTGGCCAAGACAGGAAGGATCACTGCTCAGGGACTGTCTGGGTGGGACTGCTGCAGGTGGTGAGCAATTGCATTGTGCATCACTTGCCTTTCTTGGGTTTTGTTTCTCTCTCTCTTTGTTACCTTCCTTTTTCTTAGTATTATTATTGCTACATTTTATTTTCAATTCAGCTATTAAACTATTCTTATCTGAGCCCACAAGTCTGTTTGGTTGGTTGGTTTTTTTCTTTTTCAATTCTCCTCCCCATCCTGCTTCGGGGGGGAGAGAGGGGGTCAGGGTAAGCAAGAAGCTGTGTGGTGCTCAGTTGCAGGCTGGGGTTAAACCACAACAGGGAAACAGGAAAAAAAGAGCAGCCCTTATCTAAAAACAAAAAACAAGTCATGATGAGACTGACACAAAAGAAAGTTATTTCTCATCAGTAATTGCTTTCCTCTGGGCTTGACAATGTTTACAAATGAACTCTTTTTCTTCATATATGATTTGACCTATCATGAATTATAGCTGCAGTAATCAATTTCAATCCTCCCTTCACAAAGAAAAAACAAACGCTTGCTATTTCAATTTTGTACTGTAATTAAATATTTTCTCATGGCATAGTATTTACTCTTCCTCACCTGCAGATCTTCTGCCATTTATACAACTTCAGATATTAGCAGGCAATTAACAACATTAATATTCTAAGAGCTTGTTTGATGTGAGTGAGACACGGGACTGAACTCTTGACTGCAAGGAAGATGTTATTTATTTATTTCTGCATTTTCTAGCGTTTCTCAGTTTTTGTCCACAATCTAGGTTCTTAAGCAGTCCAGGAGAAAATACAAAAAAATTAATGATGAGACAAATTTATCACTAATCTCATTCAACCACTAGAAAACTACCAAAGACTCAAGCAAAGTATTAAAAAAAGAATAGGTATAATTTTGTTATTTTACAACTTAACTTATATTTTGCTCTTAAAAAAACTTTGAAAATAAGGTACAGTTTTTCAGCCAAGTCAGCTTCAAAGATCAATAGGATGCATTCCACTAGAAGGAAGGCCAAGGTCAAGCCAAACAGGAACTCCATATTTCAGACATTCAAATCTAATTGTGTGCACAGTTCTTTCAAAACTTCAATGTTCTTTTCTTACTCTTCTATTTATCACCTAACCTGATCTACTCAGTGCAGCCCCTGGAAATAATTGTATTGGGGCCAGTGGAGAGTATGGTCAAGGACATAGATTCATCTTGGTGTGCTTCAGAGCTGCTCAGTAAAAAACCCTCAAACGCAATCTTGACTTGCCACACTCTTATACTGGACACCTTTTCGACAATCAACTTGGCAGTTTGCTTCTGCTTTGTATTTCACATGACCTCCTGCATGACATGGGTCACAGGCAGCACCCTCATCTTCCGCCTCTGCTCCTCCAAACAGCAATGAGGGTGAGGAGGGCTCTCTGTCCCTTTGTAAGGTTGGAAGCCAAGGAGAGAGCAACCTTCTAGTATTTCTCAGTCAGGAATGGCATCAGAGTCCCAGGGTGCACTCAGCAGGGTGTGAAAATGAGGAAAGAATGGGTGAGGAGCAGACTCCAATGCACATGGGAACAGGAAAAAAAAAAAGCAGGCAGAAAGAAGAGGGGATCCACTTTGTTTTTTTTTTTAATTAAATAACATTGATGAGTAAAAGCATCCACTAAAACAAATTTGAGTGCAACTGGGATTCCTGTTTACAGAAAATCACAGAATGCCAGGTTGGAAGGGAACCCAGGGATCATCTGATCCAATCTTTCTAGGTGATAGTGTAGTTTAAGTGATATGGCCCAGAAGATGATTCAGATGGCTCCTCACAACCACCTTGTGCTGCACATGTTCTTGCAATCCTCAAGCAACAGGGGCAGCATGGGAGGGTAGCAAGACCAGCCAGTCCCTGCCTGGTACCTCTCAACAGGGCAGATCAAGCCATACACAAAGCTTTGCAACAGCTTCACGTATGCACAGGAGAATGACCCAGCAGCTGTTCTCAAAAATAGTTTGCTGATGGAACAAATCAAGTTTAAAAATACATTAATATATAGATTAACAACAAACTTTTTAGAGCCTCCATGAGCAAAGCATCTGGATCAGCCAGTGTTTTGCTTTATTATAGACAATATGATTTGATCTTATGTGCCCTTTGTATGATAAAAAATAAATTGCATGCTGTATAACAATTAGTGAACACCAACATATATTTAGTTGCTAAAGTCTTTTGTTTATCCAACAATTGAGAGGCCTTCTCATTTTGTTAATCCACAAGGAAAAAGATTTGCCTTGGCAAAGGTAAGTAACTTGGGATTGAAAGCATCCAAAAGCCAGGATTTGCAAAACACCTTGTTTCTCATTTAATGTAAATGTCAACCTAATCTATTCAGTTTTAAGGACTTGATCCAGGTTCTCTCATAAATGTTAAACTATAAGTATATTGAAAATAACAAATTTTGGGGAGGGGATTTTATAGGCATCCCATAGATGAGTAAATTTTATCAACTTCAGTTAAAATATATCAATGAAAATATGCATTTTGTACCCAACATTTAAACTAGTGTAGTTCACATGGTATAATGCAGTCAAGACACTAATTATTGCTCCTGACAAATGGTGTTTTCAGCAATTTAAAGTACCAAAATATTTTTATTTATTCTCTACCCTTACTATTCTCTTTTTCAGAAATAAATCTATGCACATTTATTTCTATTTTTTCCCCTCAACAGAAGAAATAAATTAACAACATTGGGAAAATGGAATTTTACAATTTATCACACTAAACCACTAAGAATTCTTGCTCAGCTGCAACCATGCACACTCCCAGATGGTGTATTAGATTATAAGATCTCAAAATGAGTTTACTCTCTCAACAGTTTCTCTTGTAATTTCCTCTGAAAAGTCATACAGATACTTCAATAGTCTCTGTTCCTACCTCTGTGGGGCATCATACTCCCATATCTTTCTTATATGACATTATTTTATTTTCCTATCATGCAATAATTACGTGTAGGAATTATACTACTAACTGCTTCTATAGTGTTTTAACTTTTTCTATTATTTCATTAAAACATTTATATTAAGATCTTCACAAGTTCTTTTTTTTTTTAATCCAATAACTTTCATATAGTTCATTTTTCCAGTTCATATCTTTAATAACCAAACTATGACCTGTCACATTTTCTTGTGGTCCTTTCTGAAGAACAATGAAAAGCACAAATTTTTCTATGTTGACAGCTTGGTGACCCATGATTTAATCAAAATTAGCAAAATAGTGTATCTCAGGTTATTAACACCTACAGATTTACCAGCTGAGAAGGAGACAAAAGCTATTCCCTACAGGAAAGTTGCATAGAGCCGAGAAAGACAACTGCATTTCTGCTGTAAGGAGGGAGAAACTGAGTGGCCTGTTGCACAAGGTCAGGTGCCAACCCTGTTTGATTTTGGCCGTGAGTGCCAGCCCTGAGCTGTAGCTTCTCATGCTGCAGAGATGGGAGATGGCAGCAGGCCCACTTTGCTTTTCCAGTAGTATGTGCTGACCCTGTGCTGGCATCCAGGACCTGAGGAGGAGGGTTGGCCAAGCATCCATCCCTGGAGCAGATATTCTCACCTCAGACTGATTCATCTAGAGAGAAATGGGGCACTAAAGAAGTTTGTCCATTGGTGGCTTGCTCACTAGTATGGTACCTGTGACCACCACCTCTAGACAGAGCAACACCAGCGGGGCATGCACCCTCATGCCCAAGGTGCTCCTCAGCACCTTAGAAGGAGAAAGTTAATCTGCCTTCCTGGGCACAGATGGTGCCCCAGGACACTGGTGAGTTAGAGGAATGGCACTATATGTAGAAAGGTTTGGGTTTTTTTTACTTAGCCATTCCATGGTATCTTATGTTTACCCTTTAATAGCATTAGAAAAGTGTTTGGAAATCCATGCAAATCACAAGCTGTGCTCCCTGCCAGAGCCACAGAAGGAGTAAACAGAAATTGGACAGTGAAACACCATTTCTGAAGCTGGATGAGAGGCCTGGCACAGGAAATACGCCAGAGCAAGCCAAGGGTAAAACAGTGTGGCAGCCTTCTGGGGTGCAGGGGAGCCCTACTAGCAGAGGGCTGGATGCGTGGCTATGCTGGGGCAGCACCCCACCACCAAACTGCACAGCACCCAAGCACCAGACTTACTGCAGCGTTTGCAATGCTTCTAGAAGGCAGTAACAGCGAGAGGCCAGAGAAAATTCATGTTAACTCCCAGTCATGTGAAAAGTCTGGCACTCACTGGAACTATAAAATACGAGCAAATGGGGCACACCATTAACCTTTCTGAACAGAAATTTCTCCTCAGAGGGATCCCTCGCATAAGTCCCCATCTGAAGCTCATAAGGCAGATAGAAATATGCTGACATGTGCTGTTTTAGAGATGAAATGGAACATTACTTTCTTCAGCTTACCTGGACTCCAGATAAATATATCAGAAAAAAACCCAAACAGTTTTATATCTAAATCAGTAGGTTATATTGCTCAGAACATAAAGCAATGTTACAAGACGGCTTTATTTGGCTTGTCAGTGGCATTATATAATCCAACATCCAAGGACTTACATTATCCTCTCTTTGTTCTAAAACAAATGCTTCTTGCTGATTTATTGATTTAGTTCACACAAGTGAAAGAAAGCTCATCAGTACTCTTTGGTGGTGGGACATTACAGCTCTACTTAGGTCAACATCTGTTAAATTGGAACATGGTTTGTTTTGTTAAAACCTGATCCTTTTTGCACATTTGAGAAGTTTTTAAATGGCATTATTTACTGCATACATGTGTTCAACATCTCAAATAACAGCTGATCCAGTTAACATGATTAACACAGCAGTTACAGTGTTGCAGTGACACCTTTACTACTGTGGATCTCTTAAAACAACCCATTTCTGTAATTTGCATAGATGGTGAAAGAAAGCACAATTTCTGAGAAGCATCACTCTAGTTCTCAAGAGATGAGTAATGAGGTGAACATGGTCATATATTCAGAATAATTCTGCTAAGCCAATGCAAGCAAATGTGATTTTAAGCTAAGCATTTCATGTGGTTATATCACTGTGAGGCTGTCTACTGCTTCTAGTCACATTGGGAATGTCTAAACAGATCAGTCAAATATCATTACTGGTTAAACAGAATGACTCTTACAAGTTTGCTTGGCCTTTATTGCCAAACTTGTGCAACACCTCAGATGGTGCACTACATATAAGAGAGAAAGGAAAAAAATAACTAAGGATCTATAATCTTAACAAAAATGAACCAGTAACTACTGGTAACTACAACCAGTAACTACCAGTAACTACTATCCCACTGTAATCTCTATTGTCCAATACATATCTTCCTGGAAATGGAATAGAAACAATAAGGTACCAATATTTAAATTAATGTACTATATATATATATACTCACTATGTGCTGCTCTTGCAAAATCCTGCACACACTTGAGCTATTTAAACCGTGATTGGGATTGACACACTGGTCAAAGAACCTGGAATGCAATCATATATTGAAAATAATTCACTACTTCTACCTTATGAGAGCTCTGGCCGCTTATTGCAAGGTATATTTAGTATCTCTACATCATTAATTCTTTTCACCATTTTATTCTGTTTACTTAATGCAACAGGATAACCTTCCTTAAAAGTCTAATGAAGAAAAAAATAAAAGTTGTTTGAAATACAGTGATTTTATGTTTAGTAAAACTACACAAATTTACAAGTCAGTAAACATATAAAGCTACTTATTAGTTAGTAAGTAGATTTCTTAGGGATTTTTTTTTCTTTCCTCATGTATTTCTTGTGACCTAGATGACATTTTACTAATAATCGTTCAATTCATGAAGGCCACATATTGGAACTCCTTACCCTTGTGTTCTGTCTTTAACCATTCCATTTTCTTCAATGATGGGCTTCCCTCAGCCCCTGAAGAAACATCAGGTTATATACTGGGGGGGGGGGGGGGGGGGGGGGGGGGAGGGGGAGGGGAAAGGAACACGAATAGTAAAAGAGTTTTGATTTCTGTAAGACAGAAATTCCTATTTAGTCTATCCACTTCAAACATGTGTTGATGCTGCACACAGCACTGACTGCCCTACCAGGGGCAAGTCTGGGTTTCTTCAGTTCACTCTGAATGGAGTAGAGCAAACAGGTAATATTGGGATGTACAGCCACAGAAGAAACCTGTTTCAGCATATTCATGTTTATCAAAATAATGAGTTAAAGTTCAGAGAAAGAGCATTTTCTGGTATTATCTTCCTTTAATCACTGAGTAGAAACAACAGTTGTTTATCAGAAAGCTGGTTCTCACAAAACTTTAGCTGCCCACACTGGCACACACTTTTTTCTCTCACCATTTCTCTAAAATACTACATTTTCTTTCCCTCTCACTATCACCTTGTCCTAGAAAAGGCATTAATGAATCAGCTAAACACGTTTGGCCACTGCCCTCTCTCCTCCCTCCACATTGCAGGATCCAGGTTTGAGGTCGAGAGCCAATAAGCAGGCAGTGTTGAGGCTGCCTGGAGGGAGTGGAAGCTGGACCCTGTGCCTCACATTTCACACAGACAACTGCAGGTGTCAGAGGCTAGTCGAGAAGGCGTGTGCAGTTTGCCTGCCATGCAGCACTTTGAACTGATTTGCAATATTTGAAAAGGTAATCTGCCATTGGGCTGTTCAGTTTTCAAAAGGGGAATATATATGGGATGATTCGAGAGCCTACATCCTGTTCGTTAGCGGAATTCGAGGCGGTGACAAGCACCCACTTTGTGCCTGGCTTCAGGGCGATTACCTGCTATTGTCCTAGCAGCAGCGTGTTGGGTCCAGAGCCACACCACAGCAGCAGTGCTCTCTTTCTCTCCCTCACTTCTTCCAGTTTTGGGATTTGTTTTGGGATTACCCCTGCCCTTGGATTACAAATTGCAGCTCCATGTATCTCTTCATTCGGCAAAGGTTTTGGTGACTAGAAGCTCAGTGGTTCACGAGTAACTAAAGCTAATTTACTTGGTTATTTCTAAAGTTCACAGACTGTTTCTCTATAGCTTAACTCCACAGCGAGGCTGAGGGGGTCTGTCCTGCCTCCCGAGGCGGTATTGCTGTTTGTTTTCGCATTATAAAAGTTTCCAGTTTGTTCCTCTGTATTCCAAGTTTCTGATTTTTCCAGACTGTTATTCCATTGTTCATTAGTGTCCTATCATGTGTAATCAACCTATCATCAACTGGGCAAATGAACTTGGATCAAATTAGCTTGGAAAAATAATTTTGATATCTAATAAATCATATTCATATTTTATCAGATTTCCAGCTTATAAATTTGATCATAAACTATAACACACCTCCACCACTCCCCTCATCCCACTGGATTTTTGCATTCCTTCCCACATGGCTCCTTCTGCCAGGAAACATTAAATTACCTCTTTTTGATGTTCAGAATTTTCTTTTCATTCTGCCTGCATTTTTTTAGCTTTTGATTTTTGAATTTATCTCTGTAAATTCAGAGATGCGTGAACAATCTTACTTGATAGACTATATACTGTGTAACCTATCTCTTTTCTCTGTTATCTTACATGCTGTCAAATCAGACTTCACATTATGTCACAGCTACATTTTCTGAATTTTTTACTGGAAGTTACACAGATGGGCAATTATTTTAAGGCTTGAATACCTGCCAACAATTATAATGGCATAAAGCTGATCCCCAAAGCCCACACAACCACCGAGAACACCAAAACCAGAAGATAATACTGAATATATATTATACCAATTTTTATGGATGTCAGAGTTAAAAATTTTCATACTATTAAAGCCTTCAATCACTAGAAGTATATACTTCTTTAGATAGGAACAGGCAAAGCTGCACATTTTACATCTCCAAAGAATAACTAGAGAATCAAAACAGCTTAAAGAAAAGAGGGGTTTATTTATCCATGTATTTTAAGATAAGCACACTGCTCATGGGAGAAGTAGGGTAACCATTGTTTAAAGCCCAACACATATTTATCTATAAAAATGCATAAAGTATAAGCACTGCTCTTGAAAATTAAATGTAACCTAGAGAAGTGGGTTGCTTTCCATATCCTCTAGGTTGGCAACAGAATGGCTAATGATGAATAATTACTCTGTTCAGGGATCTGCTGGCCCAAGTACCATGAGACAAGGCCCTAGAGGGAAGAGAGGCCCAGGACAGCTGGTCAGTGTTCAAGGATCACCTTCTCCGTGACCAGGAGCAAAGTATGCCCACAAAGAGGAAAGCAGGAAAGAATGCTAGAAGACCTGCCTGGATGAGCAAGGAGCTCCTGGACACGTCACACAAAAAGAAACTCTACAAGGAGTGGAAGAAAGGACAACTAGAATGGAGGGCATACAAGGAAGCTGCCCGAGCAGCAAGAAATTAGCAAAAATAGAAACGGGTAGATTCAGATTGGATGTTAGGAAGAAGTTTTACACCATGTGGGTGGTGAGACACTGGAACACGTTGCCCAGGGAGATGCTAGAAGCCCCATCCCTGGAGGCTTTTAAGGCCAGGCTGGATGTGGCTCGGGGCAACCTGATCCAGTGTGAGGTGTTCCTGCCCATGGCAGCAGGGTTGGAACTAGATGATCCTTAAGGTCCCTTCCAACCCTAACAATTCTATGATTCTGTGATTCTTAACTACCTGTTACTTACACACTGAAACTGGGATAAGAAATATCAAGCATTTCACATAAGCTACCAGATAACTGACTGTCTGTTGTGGCTGCCTCCTGTTGCTAGCACACACTGATTCCGCATTCTGCTGCTGTTACTGCTGCTAAAAGGGTGCAACATGGTCCTGCCTACAGAATAGCCCAAGGCAGAACCAAGATACATCTATGTGCATTGTGGATAAATACCGTACATATACAAGAGCTTACCCAAGTATACAAAGTCAAAAGCACCCAGTCAAGCCTAGTGCTGGTAAAGCTGCCTGCTGCCTTCCCCTCTCTCCCCTTAAGAGTCCTCTGAAGTTTTTATCAATTTTCAAAAATCCTTAGGCAAGCTACCAGAGGCCTCAAAACAATTTACATTGAGAATTATGACTTACTGATTTTCACAGTATGAAACATAAATATTAAAATTGATAAAAGACAGCAATCCAAATCAGACTTTCAATAGAAAGCACTGCCACAAAGTGGTCCATGTTTCAAGGTCCTCAGGGAGTCTATGTTTTCCTGAAGAATCATTTACAGAGAAATTAACATTTGGTTCCGAATCCATAAATAATTAAAGAAGTTAAATACATGAGCCACTCTTGTCTGAAAACAAAATTTAGAAACTGTTGAAAGCACTTCAGTGACATTGACTTTCTTAAGTATAGTACAGACTTCTCACTTTTTGTGTTCCTTCTCCAAATGGAGCAATGCTAAACAGCAAAAAAAAGGAGCACATGATGTTCCACAGCAGACCCAGAAAAGGCTGGGTGTTTGGCCACAAATTCCTGGGGACTGGTTCATGTTACCAGGACTTTTATGCATATTCTAGTAATCCATACCACCAAATGTCATCTCCATAAAATACGTACCAGTAGAATAAAAGGGAAAGTAAGTTCAGGCAACCAAAGTATTTCTGCTGTTATTTGAATCACATGAAAATCACATTATTCCTGTATAAAAAATAATTTTATATTTATTTTTTCCACACATGATTCCCTTTCATTTTCTCCACTTCTTTTCTAGAGATTTAGAGAATGCATGGCCTTACCTACAGTCTCTCCTCTCTATCACATTTTCCTACAGTCACAGACTTCTCAGTAATATGCGAGTCTTAAAATTAGGCAGCTCAAAATGAAATGAAAAATTCTATGAATTATTTTATTTTCACTCATTTAAAAGCTTCTTCTGTCATTTGGGTAAAAAATAATCCTTTCTTTTTTAAAGACTATAAGCACTCATCTAATTTTTTACTTCATCAAGCAGATCATGTTTACAGACCATCTGCTATAGAATTTTGATGAAATCTTGACACTGATTTCAGGTGCATGAAGTTGTGTTTTCAGACAGACACACGATCAGCCCTAAAGCTCTGTAAATACCCTTGTTAGCACAAGTGTCCTACTAATTATGGTCCCTGGGTAAAGAGGAAAGGAATGAGAATGTGAAAGGACACACTGGAATATGCCAGCCAGTTATGATTAACAAGGCCAACCATAACCATATGCTCCACTGGTGAGTCTTCAAACTTCATTTCAATAAACTAATTAAAATAGATACTTCTGAAGAATAGCTAGACTCATAAACTATGTACAACCATGTACAGTTCTGATTTCAGAGCATGCAATAATTAAATATATGTTTGGTAGCTACTGCTGAAATTTCTTATTTCCAGCAGAAGTGGAGTTAATTAACCTCTGGCTTTCCAAAAACATTAAGAATATGGAACAGGCTTCTAGACATAGTTATTTGGCTACATGCTAAAAAACTGCAGCTTATCTATTTACCATCGCATGAGGTACTAAAAGCACATTTCACACTGAACAGGAAAGCCAGACTGCTCCTCTTGCTCACAACTACTTGACCGGAACAGTCCTCAGACCTGGGTCTGATGGTGCCAAAGAGCCTGCAAAGGCAGATAAGACTACACATTCACAGAACCATGATCTCTGTGAGTGAATTTACACTAGAGATAGTAAAAGGAACAGTAGCTAGAGGTGACATGAGAAAAAACAGTGTCCTGCCATGGAAATTAGGCATCTGATAAAGAACTCAAAAATTTAATCAGGACTTAATTGGAAGTCCTCTTCTATGGCTCCTATTCCAATCAAGGAAGAAGGACTCCCTGAGCTGACTGCCAGAAGAATAGCACCAGCCTTACAAGTAGGTGGGTGCTAATTCAGCTACCTGGACTGAAAAAGATTTTCCATTATTCTAGTACTTGAAAGACAACTGGCTTAGCAACCTCCATATAATTAGTTTCCTAACAATAAAAAGGATGCCAGACATAGGATGCCTGAGAAGAAAGGACAGAGGAGGGCTCACTATTTTATTTTTTTGTTAATTTGTTTGTTCTCTTTTATCTCTGGTGACTTCCCTCATACTTTTTTAACCCTATAAGGGAGAAATGATCCTACTCTTGCTTTTCTTATCTTAACCTATCCTGTCTTGTTGACTTCCACAATTCTGTCAGAGACTCAGTATATATAATTATATATATAAATTACCTCAAGAGCTTTCCTGCAACAGAAAATCGCTACTACTGCTGACAGAAAAATTTCAATTAAAACAATTTTCTAGTACAGTATGTCTTTGAAGGCACTGTGCTTTTGCTAAATATTATTGACTAATTTGAAATAACACTCAAATTGTTTTTCTTAAATGAAAATAATTTATTTCACAGCAACATTTGTTGCAAAACACTTCACTTTGCTCACTCAGGAGTGTTCCCAACATTCTTTCATACCATCACTGACAGTGATAGTATAGATAAACTTCCACCGATGTGGAAGGATGACAAGACACCACAACCACTTGATTATTTCAATTTATCATTTCGACTGTATGTAATGGTTTAGCACAAGGGCTAAGCTGCCTGCTCCCCCAACACAAAAGTGAGGGGAAGAGTAACACACACAACTCAGGGTTGATATAAAGAGATAAGAGTTTAATATAACGTGAGATATCATAAGCACAATACATAATTACCTTAGCTAATAATCTAATTAATCTAATAATCCATAATAAAACATGGGTCTAGCAATCTAATAATACAATGCATGATGACCTTAGCTTAGCCTATTTGCAGAAGCAGCACAGTGAAATACAGGGATAACCCAGCATAAAACGGAAAGCCAAACCTAGCAGCTACCAGACTCCCACTCGTTTTGCCACCACCAGAAAAACCAAAGACCACACCCAGAAGCAGCAAGTGGAACAGGAAGCCTCCCATATTGCAACCTGAACTTCAAGCCCCATAATACTTTGCTTCAATTAGCACTTTATTTTTGAAGCTGGCATGACTGCAGCATGGTATGGATAACAGCAGCAGGTTTTCAACTCAATCCATGACACTGTACACAGCATCAAGCATGTTATGAACTACTATTTTCATGACACTAATAATATAAAAATTAAATAGATGTAAAAATTAATTTTGTGTTGAAGTAAAAGTTAAATTTTCTCGAGTTAAATCTTACATATTGTTTTATCTCTAAATTGCAGTGGGTTTTAGAAATATTTCAGTTTTGCAAATATTAAATCAATGGAAAATTCCCTCTTATGTAGTTACGCTGCTTCAGCCTCTCTCATTCACCAGGACAAAACCCTCCAGCACCTTATCCTATCTCACATACATTTGTCCACTCCTACAGAGAAAACAAAATACCAGCCCCACAGCAACTATTCTCTCTCTCTCAAGACAAGGGCCTACGCAAGAGAATTACCCTCTGCATCCCAGTACAGACAGACAAGGCAATTGTGGGAGTAGCTTCAGTCCTCACAGCAAAAATATTTTACAACTTCTTTTAAATGACAAAGGCCACTCAACCATGAAAGTACTCTTGAAGAATGCTGAAGAGGTAAGAATAACAATAACTTTGGAATAAACAGCTATTTTCATATTTTATAGCCAAATGTTTATCAGCCTCTCTGGTCTGCTGGACATTTCAGCATTTTTCAAACCTCAGAAATCTTTCAAGACTTTGTTTCATAATCCCTAAATTATATTCCAGGAGTTGTTACACTTATTAGCACTGAAGAAAAAAGGACAAAAAGGAGGGGAAATAAAGAGAAGAAAATAAAGAAAAAGCAAAATAACAATAATTTTAAAAGAAAGCTTATTTCATTTAGAGAAATGTCAGTATTACATTGCCAAGCAGCCTGAAAATTCTGAAAGAATCACAGGACAATGAAACCTTCATGACAAGGGGGAAAACTGCTAGGCTACCAACATTTTAGTGCCCTCTATTTCACCTCCCTGGATGGCAAGAATCCTTTAGCCTATTGTGGTGAGATTTGAATGGGAAAAAAATTCTGCCAAATCCCAGCATCTGCAAAATTAAAGACAAAACTGCAGAACTGGGATCTAATTCTGTATTGATTGTCAGTGGTCTTAGATACAGATGGCATGCACTTCTAAGTTCTTTGGTCTGAAAAAGTTATTATGGTAGCACTTTTCCATACGGAGAGTTTCTATGAGAGTTTCCTGTAAGATTTGACAAGTTTTTCCTGTATAACATGTGGGCTCATCAATCACACAAAAGTTTTGAATTAATGACATAACAGCTTTTCATAAAGGAGTTAAAATCCATTTAATCTTCTGTATTTCTTGGCAAAAAAATGTCTTTTCTAAGTCCTTTTTTGAGCAATCAGAACGATACTGCCACTAGCTAAAGAACTATATTACCACTAGCTAAGTTTCACTTAAGTGCAGACAGATCAGTGATGCAGATAGCTATTGTCTGAAGCATATTCTTTATCCAGACCAATTAATGAAAAAAATAAAATAAAAGCCAAACAAACAAAGACCCAAAAAGTCTTGATTTTTCTTTTATTTTTATGTCTTATAAGAAGAGAAAGTTGCTACAAACCATACTCTCCTGCAATAAATGAAACAGTGAATGCAGAAAGCCTGCAAAGCAAAAGTGTACATGAAAGAACAGACATTTACTTTCCTTTCTAAAAGCATAACACTTCTTTCTAAATAATGTCTAAAAGTGTGGCTGTTAGACTTCTTGCATCTTTTATTAAAAATGATATTCTGTGAAAATGTGATCCTGAAAGCAGCAATTCTAATTTATATATCAGAATACTTTAAATGCCTGTCTACATTTAAAACCATGTTCATTTAAAGGCCAGTCAGTTCACTCCTGCTTGGCTATCTCTAGAAGGAAAATGGATTCCCATTAACAATTCTCAAGCTGAGAAAAGCCTCTGACCTATGTACAGGGTTTAGCAATGTCTTCTTTCTCAGCGACTGCTACAGACAGCAACAGTCCTCAAGAGATTTGTTCCTGCTGTCCTCTTCTAGTGAAGGAACCCTTTGCATCTTTTCTGCTTTTTATCACCCAAAATATAGCTCTCACGACTAACCACAGGAGACATCTAACTTTTTAATGTCTGAGTTATTTCTCCAGAATATGAGTGTTGAATCCAGTAAGGTTTAATGGTGAAGATGACAACACTATACAATCCCTCTTATTATAAGTGAAGTGAGGTAATAGGAAAAAAGACCTAAGAAAATCCTTGCAGGGGTGGGGACAGTTGGGAGAAATGGGTTCTTTATACAGAGGTACATTATGATCTTTAAAATATAATCTGAACCATGAAATAAACAGAGCTCTTCATTAACATATATATTCCACCAACATCACCATTTACCCAGATGAAGGCTAAACTTTCACATACCATTCTGATCCAGTGTCAGCCCATTGATGTTAATGGTGTTTTGTATGAAAATTAAGAGTGCAAATTTTGCCTTAAAGATGTATATATAAAGAATATATGGAGGGACCTATATAAAAGTAATAAAGTCTTATAGTAAAGTAAGATAATAAAGAAATAAGTATATATATATATATATATAAAAACATGATAGTGTTTCTGTAATACATATGTGGGGTTTGGGGCAGGTTTTGGGTTTTTTTCCCTTTTTATCTCCACAAGAGAACAACAATCTTTCCTTCTTATATAGGATAACAACTGGAAAGGCTTCCTTTTAATATAAAGGATTGAACTGTCTCCTCTAAATATTCTTTCTACTACACTGACATGATCTAAGGTAATTGGCTATAATAGAAAAGACAATGAAAAATAATGGATGAGCTTATTTTACATAGAGGAGGTCTTATCTTACCAGTTATAGCCAGAGGATGCCATAAAATAAAATAATGCCTTAAAACAGCCAGTCCACAAAAGTAGTCAATAGCAAGCATGATAAGCACTTGCCAATCGATACTGATAAGTCAGGATAATTTAGATAACAGATGTTTCTTCAACAATTCTTTTTGCAATTCCTAACTCACCAGTACAATCATATCAGGCCAATGCTGTAAATAATCTTCTTAGTGGATTACAGATCAACAGGATGAAGAAATGGGGACAGGACCATGTCCTTTACTACTCATGACAAAATCTGTTCTATGTTTTGCAGAAGAAAGATCTGCTGTAACGGTGGAACAATTAGTTATTTTTAAAAGGTACAAAACCACAAAGCTTAGAAAAATCCACTGATTTGAAAAGAATTGCATCTGCTCACTAAAAACAAGCCTTCTCTAAATGAAAAAAAAAAAAAGAAAGTATGCAATTGAAAACTTGTTAGTAAAGATGAAACCTGGAAAACTAACAGTATATCCTATGTGTATTTTATTGCTTACAACTAACCCTTACATGAAGTCTTCAAGGTTTATTCAACATATACTGCAGATAATTAGCTTTTTATCTGGACAATAACTGTCAAGAGACAGTTCTGACTACCAAAGTCTTATTTTAAAATGAGGCAGATGGACTTATAGAGTAACTTGACAAAAGCAGCTGAATACTGCAGCATTCTGATGTGCATTCAGAGAGTGCAGAGGAATGTCAGCTCCTGGAGAAAAGGGACATCCGAGTAGCTACTTCTTTGATTTCTCTAATACAGAGAAAAATAAAAATGATAAAACTATTTACCAGACATTTGCTTCAAATAATTTGAACTGAAATGGAAACACACTCAGGGCGATCATTCTTTTAAAGCATATTCAAATATTTTCACAGCAGGAACCTTATCTGTTTGTGCAGACATCAGCAATAAAAACTTCTTTGTTAGGTGTATACTCAGGCTGCAAGAAGTCTTTTTTGTTGCCTTTGACAAATGCAGTTGTTCCTTACTCTTATCCATTCCCACATGGTGCTGTACAGGATCCTAACTCCATCCATTTGGCCACGGTATCCATCTTTGGGCTCACTTTGGTTTCCTCTTTCCTCTCCACTCAGACACAAACTCCTAAAGTGTCAAAGTACTCTATGGCCTATTATCTCTGCAAATCCTTGATGTTTTAGTTGCCAATGATAGTAAGATCCTCTGCCTATTTGTTTAATTTGCAAATCTCCACTTACATATGTACCTCAGTTCACTTTCTAGGGCTTTGCTATCACCATGCAATATGCTGAATCACAGTGTTGTGTTTCACTGCACCCTCTGAAGGACATGATGTATGCCACAAGTATCTTCAGTTGTTCCCCCTCTCCTTGGCCCACTTCAATTAATATTTTTATTTCTTTAATTTCTTGTTTCTCATCTTTTAGGTGGACTCTAAGCTTCTAATACAAAAATCTGGTTTTAAAGCCTCCTCCCTTTAAAGAATCAAATCAATTTCAATTGGTCTTGGGGCCAAATGGGAGCAGAGATTTCAGCATGTTGCTGCTAATTTAAGATACTTAGTTCTGTCAAAAAGTAGCAGCTTTTAACACCTGCATGACTTCACAGCCAAAGCAGAAAAACCTGTGATTTCTGACACTAATAAGTTAGGAAGGATTTTGCTGGAGTGCTCTTTTTTCAAAATTGGTGAGCTACCTCTTCTCAACCTGGACATTTGGGACAACCAAGGGCACAGGTTCTATGCATGGAAGTTACCACCTGCTCTTCAAAAGGAAGGGCTTATGATCAAGTCTCCTGACATGGCCAGCCTTCAGCCCTAACAGAGAATAATGTCTGTAGAAATGTGAGATAATTCCTTGACAAGTTTATGAGAAACATCAGCATCCCTGCGTTCAGTGAACAAGAAATACTTATTCAATTTGCCTTCCCCCTAAAGCCACAGCACAAAATAAACACATGAAACTCCTTCAAATAAAATAAAGCTCCTCAAAGTACACTTGCCCCTCTGAAAAAGTTGAAAGAGCAAATCACATTAGTGAGGGGATTAGCTGCCTGAAGCAAGCATCTCAAACAACCTCCAAGGCGGGCAGACATGACAGAGACAGGACCTGAGAGAAATCAGCAACTTCAAGACAGGTAGGATGCTCAAGACCATCCCAAGTGGCAGTGAATGCTTAGGCTCACACTACATCACCTGGCCACTTACATGTTACTTAAAGTTTCCAAGTGCTGCAACAAAGGGAAATTAAGAACCTCTGAATTAAAAGAAGGTGTCTATAATAAGGCTCTCCTCCCTCACCTCCTACACAACCAGAGGGCAATGTCTGAAAGAGACATCGTGTTGTGTGTCTGGCAGCACTGGTCACAAGAATTCAGGTTTGTTAGATTTTTTAATGGCTTCTTTTAATAGTGTAGTAATGCTTCAGATACTGGCTTCAGTGTATACCTTTAAAAGAACTCCTGAACCATGCAAGTATGAATACTAACACAAACAAAAGTTATTTTCTCTTTTATTTCATTGCCACACACTCCTAGATGTCTGCCTAAAACTGGATGCTGAAGAGCAGAGACCAAAACATGTGAAGGTTCTGGTCTCTCAGTCCCTGCAAATATGTGTATGTTAGGTACAGATAAGGAAATTCTTCAGATGCATTATAAATTACTTTGGGGTAACAAGGCAAGGATGAAAGTAAATGCCTCCAAAACTTAAATGGATGTGTAAAGATGCCATTTATAATATTCTAATGATAATATCTTCTGCATTTTATTACTCCCCCAGTTAACTGAAGAGATGACTCTTTCATCACACAGTTGACAGATGAAAGTGCTTTGTGAATGACAATTTTTAGAAAAAACATGAATTGTATCTGAAACACAATATACCCCAAATTCTAAAAATATTAGGATATTAGATATTTCATTGACAGCAATTATATATATATATATATATTTAAAGAGAGTTCTAAAATCAGCTCCTATAATTCCCTATTATTGGAAGGAAAACAATCAGTTGATACCTGTTTATCCTTCTGGTTTGGTTGGTTGGTTGGTTTTGGGGAGGAGACAGACTACACAGTGTTGTTGACTGGCTTTTAGTCAATTCAGTATAACTTTACTATGGAAACAGTTGCATCGCTTTATATCACACAGTCTCAGATGAAAAATAAAACCATCACCTCCTCCTCCTATCCTTGCAGTTTGATCTTCTTGGAGGTGGACTTAAAAGCCTCTGCCTCCTAGATTTCCAAGCCAGTGAGCCTATGCATGTAAGACTTCTACCTGATTGAGATTTTTTCGATTTATAATTAACTTAGTAAAGGTATTTTGCTTTGAAAGCTCCTTTGTGCTACATGGCACATTCAGTAGTGAGGGGGTTAATTCATGAAATGGATCACTGGGCTGAAAATAAAAATCGCTGTTAAAAAAATGTGATACCATGAGAATTAGGCACAACATAATATTGTAACCACTGAGAATTCTCAACAGTAAAATAAAGCATTGTACTCCCAGCATTTTCATTAGTTTTCCAGTAGTGCTAGATGCAGTGTGAATTACAATGAGCTAGAAAAGCAGTGGTTGCTCTGCTTAAAGAACATGCACTATATAGAGGGAAGTAATTTCTTCAAATCATACTGTGCTGGTTATTGGTTTGCATATAGTGGTATGCATTTTAGCTTTTAGAAATTATATTTCTCTCCATTACTGAATGCTGCATACAGCCTGCGAAACAATATGTGTTTAGCAGCCCTCAAAATGAATCTCATTGCAATGTAAATATGTGTTTAGAAGTATGTACAGTGATATAAATCTGAAGAAAGACCATTTTGCTCCAAATTTTTTCACTAGGAGGATATTTTTTAAGTTTGGACAGGAGGTACTGAGTTTTCGTTATAAGAACAGCAGAAGATAACATTAAGAAGATAACAGAAAGCCAAAAGAGGACAAAAATTCAGGCTGATATAAGCTTCTAATATAGAAGGTTGTTCTGCTGGTAGTTAGCTATTCATGAGAAATCAAACAAACAAGCAACCCTTAAATAAACTGATTTAGGCAAGCAGAGCATGTATCTGTTGTGATTTAATTCTATCTCAGCCCAAACCAGTACCATATCATACCACCAATCACCTTGGGAAAGAGATAAACACACTTCTGTGTACAGAACTATGAATTTCTCTGAAACCACTACTAATATCACTCTTTAAGAAATAAGCACAGCATCTGCATTTGAAGGAAGATTTCAGTTAATTCAGGTCTCAGCCTGAACTTCCCAAAGACTCATTTGTGGAATATATAGTTATGGTCAGACAATCAAAGGAGCATTTGCTGTGCACAGGCCTTTACTTTCATCTGTCTAGCACTATCTAGAAGCTCAAGCTCAGACCAACATGCACGACCTCTGAAAAGCCTGAGCCTCTCATTCTTAAGAAGCCCAGCCAGCTGTGCACCACTGGGAGGACTCTGGTATGAATTCAGTGATGTGCATCACACGCAGAACATGTAGCGTGTTCTCAGAGCCTATCTCAATTCAAGCCATTAGGTCTTAGAAAGCGTGAAAGTACTGAAAACGAACTGTTGTCCTCCTAAACAATTACCTATACCACACTACATGGACATTTAGACATCTTCCACATATAATGAATTACAGTGTAATTCACATTACAGTGTAATTCACAGAAACACAAAGTTTGGAAAGGACCTAGAAATTTTCTAATCTCTCTCTGCTCAGACAGGGTTGTCTAAAGCAGGTTGCCCACAACCATGTCCCATAAGGTTTTTTAATATCTCCACAGATGAAGACTATACAATATCTATAGGCAATCTCATGATCACTTTCACAGTGAAAAAGACTTTTCTAGTGTTCAGGTAAAATTTCACAGGGTTTTCATTTGTGCCCATTGTCTCTTGTACCATCTAAGGACACTGTTGAGAAGAGCATGACTCTCTCTTCTTCATTCCCTCCCTTCATGTATTTGTACACATTGATAAGATCCCCCTGAGCCTTCTATTCTCCAGGTTCAACAATACTAGCTCTGTTACCATCTCCTGCTCTGACTGATGCTCGGGTCCCTTACTTACTTTTGTGGCCCTACACTGATCCTACTCCAGTAAGTCCATATACGCTTCATTGACAGGGGAGCCCAAAACTGGATCAAAGCACTGCAGGTGCTGCCTCACCAGTGCTGCACAGGGAGAAAGGATTACCTCCCACAACCTGCCAGCAACACTCTTCTGAATGATGCCCACAACGCATTTGGTGCATTGGTGGTTCATGGGCAGTTTGTTGTAGACCAGGATCTCAAGGCCTGTTTCTGCAGGACTGCTTTCCAACTAATCAGTCCACAGCATATATTAATGCATGTGCATGTGCAGCATCTTGACTTGCAACTTGAGATATAAACTACTGACATTTTGACTCACTATTCATACACTCTCTAGTCAGCTGTAATCTAGGGTAAGTAAAGGCACGACATGGTTTTGGGTTGCTATTTTCAAATTTTAACATTTCCTCCAATCCTGTCCATCTAGTTTTGATGTGGCACTGACACATTCTCAGTAAAAGTGGGAGGGGAGGGATTTAGTTTGTTTGGGTTTTTTTAATTTTTACAAAAGGGAAGTGAAAAGCGCATTATACTTTTCCTGCAGAGCTTAAAGGGGAAGATTGTCTTTAACCAGCTATGCTAAGAGCAGAAGGTTCTAAAGAATGCAATTAACAATCATTGAAGCTTTTTTTCATAATAGGATTCCTTCTTCACTTTTCCCACCAGATGTGAACAGCAAGCTGTTTACAAAGTCCTTAGTACGAAACATTTACTGAAGAAACAAATTTCACCAAATATTAATCAGATTTAATGCTGTCATCTGTTTTAGAGCATGTATCTTTACATACCGGAATTTTGTTGGACTTCAGTGGCAATGGAAGGACAGGAATGCAAGGTGGAGAACATGCCCATATTTTCTGTTTTCATAGGGATTAGTAAAGTCACAGCCCCACTGAGGATGCGACAAGTGAGGATGGGAGATGCAGGGAAAAGACACTATATGATCCATCATGACTAGACCTGCTACAATTTGCTTTCATTTCAGAATACCAAAGGACAAGATGAACCACTGGTGGTTTCATATAATGAAAAAAAGATCATCACATCATCAATAAAGATTCATCACATCATGAAATAAAAATCTGCTAGAGTAAATTACTAAATTCACGTATTTTAACTGCAGCAGATGCTTATTTCATGAGGAAGATTCATGAGAATGAAGTTGTTGCTCATACATAGACTGAATTGAATGAACAAGGAGATAACCCATCCATGAGGTCTGTCCCACCTCTCAAAGGTCAGAGAGCCCAGGGCAGTCCTTGGTTGTCTGGCAGTACAAAGCCTGGTACTGAGGCCCTGGCTCACATGGATTTACTGTCATCTCAGGTATTACAGGCAATCCACACCACAACATCTCCCTCCATTTGACACTCCTCATCCAATCTATCACAAATGAGGAAGCCTGTGCAAATATAACTGTGAGACCTCCATCCTCCTGCAAAAGTCACTCAGAATTAATTGATGGTTTTAAAACATTCCTGGAGAAGAAGACAGCAACACAGAGGGATTTTTAAAAGTTTGATATTCCTAAAAAATCTGGCTAAAGCCAGCCCAACAATCATGGCAAAATTAAGGACAGAGGAGATAGATAGGCACAGATGACAGACTAGTAACGGATTCTCTTTGAGATTACAGAAATCCAGCATGCATAAAAAAGCAATCCTGATGCAGTAACAATCCACTATATTTTACTTCAGTTGTTCTCCGTAACTCAGAGAAACAACCTTCAGACCTTATCCTAAAATTCACTTCATAAACTCCAGTTCAGTGGGTAAAGTTTTTTTCCTTGAAACACTCAAAGACTGCAGAGCAGAAATACCAGTGTCACAACTACCATGTTTCAAATGCATGTCCAAAAGATCGGCTGCCCTGGAGTGAGGCAATGGCAGGGGGGCAGAACTACACCAAATGTTTCAGGACAGGCAGCCAAACACACTGCACTCCCATAGGGAATGACAGGAGGAATTCTTAGTGCAGGTACCAATTGTGTGGTGTGTCCCCACCCACCAGCAAGACAGCAATACCTCCTGACTCCAAGGCAGTCCACTGCATTACTGGTGCTCACTAACAACCAGGAGCTAGGATCTCAATCTTTGCCCTACCTGAAAATCACATCACTTCGCTGCTCATAAATCAAAATCAAGCCCAGTCTTAAGTAGCAAAAAACCTGTGGATTGACTTTTTTTGTGCTACCACTGCCTATTACAGAAAAAAAAAAAATACCACCACCAACAAAAAAAAAAAAAAAAGCAATAGATTAATAAGCTGCATTTACTAGACCACTCCGAAAGGTTGGTTCTGACTATTACAAAAGATGCAATATTCACTAACTGCATTTCCAATTAAAAACATAGCCTAGGAGTTCATGAGTTTTTCAACAAATGTTAAGAATAAAAAAGGTGAATATTAAGGTAATCTGGTAAGAGTACTTATTACATTTTTCCAGGTGTTTAGTGTGATTGGAGTACCACACATTTGCATAATTTTGATTTTCTAGACATTAAGAGAGAAGTAAACATAAAGAGAAGCCTGTAATTTATCAAGTGGTTTTTCAGGAAGGAAGAGTAATTTTCCTTTACAAGCCATGTGTACAGTTCATCACGTAAATAATTCTCTGTTCAAGGCAACCAAATCATACTTCACTTGTGGCTTTAACAAACACAGCACATTCCCACCTCAATTCTGTTCTGACACCAGAGGCTTTATTAAAAACTATCAATTAACTCAAGAGCTACAGTAGAAAGCAGAAGAATGAAAGGACATATACACCTAAAAAAGTTTATTCTTCTCCTTCAATTTTATTTAAATGGGGGGTAGGTGGGGGGTGGGAGAGTGGACAACATATTAGTATACAGTTTATGGATGTTTCTACCACAAGGCTTCTAGTAAAGACAAATTGTTATTACCTTCCTCTGGCACTTTACTAAATCTCCTGAGTCATTATTTATTTGTATGAAATCCATCACTGCAAAGTCCAGGAGCACAATCAGGTTACATACGCTCCCTGCATGCATCCAGCCTGCTGTCACTGCCATTGCTCAGGCAGGCAACTGCAGAGTCCATTTTCTCTTATCCCTACAAATCTGAGCACAGCAGGGAAACTATGAAGTGAGTTTTCCTTCCTGACACTAAATCATGCTATTTACTGAGTGTCAATCACAAACCAGGTGATGGATGCTTCAGCTATGGAGAGCACACCCAAGCTCCAAAACTTTTGTTTTCTTAACACCTTGATACACCGTGAGGGAAAGACAGGAAATGGAAAATAAATAAATAAATAAATAAATAAGCAAGCTGCTTGGAAAAGAAAATAGAAACAAACATTAACTAAAACCTGTTTACTGTTTGAAAATATATCCTCACTTTTTCCAAATATAAGCATCTGCTTTTTCCTGTAATTTCCTTGGCATGGTTGCCCTCTACCAAAATGTTTATAATTGATGCATTTCATTTTAAGAGCTTGCAATTGGGAGCTGTAGAGTTTCAACACTGCCAGCCCATCATCACTGTAACCCAAACAGAGCAGTAAGGATTATCATGAATCCATAGAAGGAAAAAGAGGAAAAGACAACATTCCATGAGATTCTCCTGCCTAGGATATGAATTAGTATACTTATAAAGCAGTCGGTTCACAGACTCCTCTCCATCCTATTTTTCTGTTAGAGGGAATTCAGTGATCTGTCATTCCATGTACAATAAATTCTCTTCTGTGGGCATTTATTTTTCACAGATAAAACACTTAAAACCCTCATCCCTTTCAATAACAAGGCAAAACCTGCCTAATAATTAGGTAGTGCAATTTATAGTTTAATAGGCCATGGGATTTGGGGCTCCCACCTCCTCCAAGACTGTCACACCTGTGCCCTTGTAGCATTACGTAGTACCTTAGTGTTCTCATTAGGGTCCAGAGATTAATATTAATGAGACAGTCTCACTCGAGGCATGCTAACTTACATTGATTTAAATTTTTGAGTGCAACTTATAATGAGAATTTATCTTTACTACTCTTATTTTTAAGAGCTTTCAGTTTATTTCTCATATCAAATGATACCAGAAATAATTCAACCTTGATTAAAGCCAGGAAAATATTAATTGGTTCCATACAACAGAATTGATACTAGAAGGAGATTTCAGAGCCTGTTATCCTTTTCTCTTTGAAGACAGATAAGTCAGTTTTGATTCAGGTATGCAAGCCATGAATAAGCAAATAATTTGTAAATACAGGGGTTGAGAAAGTATAACACTTAAGATTATCAGAACTGCTAATTCAGGCAGCCTTGTAAGAGGATTGTGATTACACAGTTTAAAAAAATATGGTCTTTCCTGTTATCTGCAGAAAGGAGATAGACTCTGGCTGTGCAGAATGGATTTTCTGACTGTCTCACAAGGAAGGAATTATGTTGCAATTTGAGATTTAAAATTTCAGTCACCTTTCAGGGATTCTCCAGGAATTCAATCACATACAGTAAAATTTGCTCTGCTGTGAAGAAAAATCCACTGCAGAGTACCAGTGTACTAATGATATGGATACTGCTGTGTACAGAAATATTTTGACTGCTGAATCCAAACATGCAAACACACGGTGATATTTGAATACTGCCTTTGTAGGAAAATTAAGGGGTTCCTTTTCTTGGTGGCTGGAGTTGTTGTTTATTCATAGGGTACACAAAATCAGGTGTATCTCCCAAATTTTCTGGCCAATTTTAGCTTAATTTGACAACAGAACAATGGTCTGTAAGACCATGCATATCAGCTAGTTAACAGGAAGTTTAGAGTCTTGGTAAACAGGAGAAATATAAAAATCGTCCCTCTGAGGGAATGTTCAGCAAAATCATGGTATCAGTGCTCTGGCTGGACACAGGGTGTGCTACCTTTGTGCTTTTCACTTAGGTGACCTTGAAGAGACCCAAAATGCAACAAATGGAATTTGGACCTAGTTCTAAGGTGGAGGAGGATTTACTTTTTGTGGTGAAGGCACCACATGCCCAGAATTATGCCCCCAGATACCAGCTAACTTGTCCCAGCATGTTTTGGTAAGTCCCCCTTTCCACCCTCCTTCCTGGAGAGGGGGACAAAGGCTCAGGCACCAACCTGTCTCCTCAGGGGTAAACAACTGCATGCACCCATCGCATGGCATGCTCATGCTCTTTCCATCTAAGGGCATAATTCTAGCTTCACTCTCACTATAGGGTAAAGCAGGTTGTTGACAAGTGTGCCCATTGGCCAGATCCAGCCTCGAGAAATCTATAAGTATTCCCCTCTTGTTTACCAATTTGCTCTCTCCTTTTGCTTTCTCTCACTTTGCTTGAGCTACGTCAGCTCACAGCCCCTAAGTCTTCTCACTCCCATATGCAAGCACACTAGAGGCCTCTGCAACACTGAAAGAAGCCAGCTCCCCGAGCCGCTCGAGGAACCAGCATAGGAGATCCCTTCGCTGATGCTACAGAAAGCCAGCGTCGTAAGCCCAGTTGTGTCTTTGAGAGGACTGGAAACCCCGAGGGTTAGCTTTGGCCCAGAAGGGGAGGGACTAGTCCAAGCCTGGCAGTCCAGCCATAAGCTGCTAACCAAGCAGCAACACATCTTGCGTGACCCCCGCCATTTGCAGTACATAAATGGAGCTGCCCACTGTCGCCACTCCACAGCCCTGTGTCATCAGGGTAATGTAACCCGGGATTTCCCAAGAGAAAGAGAGAGAGAGACATCCTCTCCTTTGAGATCAAGCCAGGGACTGTACTGTAACCTTAAATAGGAAGCAGTCGCGGAGATCGGCATAGTCAGCTCACTTCGAGCCAAGCAAGGGGGAAGAGTCACTCCACTGTGCCCCTTCCCTGAATCCCGTCTCCGGGATCGGAGACAGCCAACCCTGCCTACCGGGAACCGTCACCTCAATCATGAGGGCCGACCCCAAAGGACCCGACCCTGCGGTGCAGGACCACTCCTCCGGACTGGCCCTGTTGGGCTGACCCTGTTCAGGGAGCCACACCAATCCTGCCAGTCCCCTCCGCCGCAGTTGCGCTGGGGGACAGCCTTGCCAAGGGAAACTGCCAACCAGCGGAAAGCTTCGCCCCACCCACAGCCGCAGGAAGAGAAAGAGAGTCACCACCCAGATGGACCAGCCCCAGGCCGACAGACAGCAAGCAGCCAGCACAACCCAGCAACTTCCTTCGCTACAAAGAAAGACACAGTGTATCTTTTCACGTGTTCAACACTTAGTAACATTCATTTCAAAGCACCCCTGCCTGGCCGTGAGGTATTCCAGTTTGATTTACCTCTTGATAGCATTATGTCTGTACATAGTTACAGCCGCCAAGCATCTTGTTGAGTCTCCCCATCTAGTGGGCAAGTGGCAGAACTGCACCTGTTGTTCCCTTAATCGAAATTGATTCTGTAAATATTATAATTGGGCCAAATTATATATACTAAACCAGTTATGGAATATATTTTTACAACCGTGCATTAGAATCAATATATAAAGGTGATTAATAGGTTATTAATAATTGTAATAATTAATAAACAATTAATTTCATAATTCATAATTCATAAATTAATAACCAGTCTCCTCCATCCGTATTCACCACACTTTTTTTTCTTTTTTAACCTGAATGCTGGTTTTCCAAGCAGCAGAACAATATTCATGGGCAACTGTGCACCAACACTTCTGAAATACAGCATCTCACTGTCCTACTGAAAGTAGTCACAAGTTGAATTCTTCATAAAGCTAGTACATCACAGGTTGCTGCCAGCTTAGAAGAGCAGGCATTTCCCAGTTCCTTTTCTCTTTTTCACTGGTTTACCAAATTAGCTCCTTAATGTGATTAAGGCAGATATCAACTAACTATAATTTGCATTTTCATTTATTCTCTTATCATGGGCCAAGCTCAATTTTTAACTCCAGCACAGGCTTCTCTACTTTGCAAAAATTAGAATATGTCAAATACATTCAAAAGCCCACAGTAATTTTGCAAATAGTTTCATTATTAGCCAAAGGTGACAGGATACAGCAACTGACATGGTACCTGCTCTGAATGCAGGCTATTGCACTACCACAGTAATGTTTTGCATTAAGCCCCAGTGGAACCACAATGAAAAATTAGCTGTTCCACATTACAAATTACCCTGTTCTCAGCTATAGCAGGTAATGGCATTTCAAGGTGCATTTACAGCATTGGAGGGAAGGGAAGGAGAAGAAGAAGGTACTTAGCCTAGGCACCTCACAAACTCATTTTTTGTCTAGATTCCTTAATGATGTTTGTAAATAATTCATATTTGTTCTCTTACTTTGCAAAATAATACATCTGCTTCAGCTCTAATGAGTTGTTTAACTTTAAAATTTTGTTTCCTACATGTTTTTCTGCACACATCAAGCTCACAGACAGCACAGCAACTAGAGCAAGCTTCCCTTGGGAGATGCATGGGAGTGAAAAGGGACAGGAAAGAAGACTGATTGTGAGCTGCCTGCAGCAAGGGGTTTTGACGAAGAGCCCTCCAAAGAGGCACCCATGGTCACATGAGAGTATGTGCTTTCCCAGGACAGACCCAGGTCCAAGGGCACCGGGCCTCCTTCTAGGGTCTGCCTCCTTCCCAAGGAGCAGCAGTGTAAAAGCAACCTGTAGTTGTCAACAAAGGCTTAGTCTTCCCTCACAACTAAATAATTTATAGTATATCACTTTTATTATGACTGCTATTAGCTGCATTTTCTGTCTGCTTTGCTTCAGAGTATGAGTTTGAAATGCCCTTCAATGAAACACGCCAAACAGGGACTTCAGGCAGTTTAACATTCAGTGTTCACCTATCTCACAAAACACAGCAGCCTGGAAGTATTTTTCATCCAAAACACTATAAAATCAGGCATCACAAAACATATTTGCTAAATTTTTCCCTACTAAAAAATGTTGTCGTTAGATACTTCTATTTAATTTTTATTCAGTCACACAAAAAGCATTTTGCCTGTTGAACCTATGACAATTATTCATTTTACATTCTCATTTACAATTTTATTGTGATGGCTCTAAGGAAACTTAAGTGACATAAAAATAGTCCTCCTATTATCAATAGACTTGCATAGTCAGGGACATTAATCCTACATTCACTTTTTTGGGTTTTGTTTTGCCTAATCAACTCCCAGTTATAAAATGCTTAAAACAAGCAAACAAAAAAAAAAAAAGCCAAACCCACAACAACAACAAAAACAAACTCCAGAACAAATGACAACAAAAAACCACAAACCAAAACAAAGCCCCACAAACACAAAAAACAACCAAACAAAAAACCACAAAACCCACAAACACACCAAACAAACAAAAGCAAAACTACAACAAAACCACCAAGCAACTTCCTGAAATACTTCTAGTACTCCAGTTAAGTACAAGAGGCAGGCAGCTATCCTTTTGTCCTGCATACTTGTCACATACCACGACTAAATTACCACATGCAAAATTTGTCCAAATTCACCAGACACAGCCACTGCTGAGAGCTTTGCTCCCTTTCCCCCAACCCTCGAAGACACAGATACACGGCTAAAGGAGCACAGCATCAATGCAGCTCAGCACAGGAGTGGCACTGGCAAAGCACAGATAAGTTGTGTGGGATGAGAGCTGGGAGGGAGGGAAAGGAATGTTAGGATAATGAGGTCAGTCAACATTATAGAACGAGCTTTCACAGGACATGAATGGTGGAAAAGGTATGCAACAGAAATGTACAAGCAGGGAAAAAAAAGTACTAAGATTGCAAAGACAGAATTAGAGGATCAAAGAAATAGCAGAAGCCTGAAAAGAGAGAATGAGAAGGGAAAAAACACATAGCCTTCAGTATTTTAATGTTGCATTTACATGTGAAAATGGGAGTGCACAATGCATAAGGGGCAGATGCAGATGCAAAGAGACAGAGGCAAAGGAGGAGAGGGGAAAGCACTTCTGCAGTGAGAAAAAAAAATTCTAATGGTCACAGGTAGTAAGAAATTTCCTCATTTAAAGAAAGTAACCAGACACCATAACCTCTTTGTTTTGTATGCTGACACCAACACGGTTTAAAACTACCTACTCAGAAAGTATGCTGGAGTAGCACACAGGAAGTTTTTTCTGCAGTTGCGTTTGATTCTTAAAGACACACATTTTAGTAGGTCTTAGTTTTATAGGGAGCAAGACAGTCTCTCTAACTCTTCTTAAAGTAGTCAAAGAAAAACTCCATACTGGATTGGATAGAAATACAGAATATTAATGGAATTCGAAATGGAAGTGCTATTCATAACTCACAGTGCAAAGCATATAAAATACACAAAATTCATAGTCTGGGCTTGATACAGAAGCACATTAAACCAAAGCTCTCCCCAGCCTCCACCAAACCAGGCCAAAGATCCAGGTCACAAATGCCCCCCCAACCATGCCTCTCTGCCCACCCCCCATACCAGGCCCAAAATGATGCATCTTAACATTAGCTTGGCCTAGGCCACTAGCAGGCCTCTCAAGGGCAAAACCTTCCCCCATTACCAAACGGGAGAAGGGGAAGGGAGCAGGGAGAGGAGAAGGGGAAGAGGCAGCTTGTGCTGTCCCCTTGTAAAGGCTAGATGCAGGCATTCTGGGAATGCAATAAACAAAAGATTAAAATTTCCTGTCTACCCCTGGATGCTCTGGACCTCCTGAAGGTCCTCAACTTTATGGTTCATAAACTTACCCATGTCAAACCATGACATAGTAGAAGCAAGACTGGGTAAGTCTCACGAACATTTGTGGCATCCCTGGTAGCACTAAAAATGCACAAAGAGGCAGATTCAGCAGCTTCCTTCCTGAAGCCAGCAGAAAAAAATCTTTCTGTCCCAGGTTTCTAAAACCCTGCAGGAGCTTCCTGGTCCCACAGAGCTGCAGCCAGGACCTGGCAGCCATGAAATACAAGTGTCTGTCAACATGGACCTAGCAACTCAACTAACAACAAGTCAATTAGAAAAACTATAGAATGCGCCCAAGAGCTGACTTCTACAAGCAGACGATGTGGCAGAGATAGCAATGTGGCAAACACACTGTGGCACTACAAACAGAAGCAGCTGATGTTCAATGCTCCAACAGCTTGGGCCCTACACACTTGTGATGAGCAGAAAGTTGTCACTATTAAACAAAAAAAAATCTATTTTACCCTAAAACTTTGATACTGGGAATATTCCTGTTCAGAGTTGTAGAAAAGTGGTTCTCTGTAACTACTTCAGAATAAATCTTTCTGATATTTTTTTTCCAAGTTTTCCTCTCCTCCACTCTGCTTTTTCTCACAGAAAGCAGTATTTGGTTAATGCAGAAAATATAAATAAATCTTCTCCTTCCAAGATTCTGACAGTTGGGTAGGAATGAAGGAACTCAGTGTTAGAAATTGGAAAAAGGAATCTCTAGGACCAGCCAAGTATAAATCAGGGAAGGGGGTTCAAGAGTGGGCTGCAGTTTTGCTCAGGCATCTCACACTTAGCAGACAGCACACTAATGTGCAAAGAGTGAACTTTCTTGATGTCACAATGGGGCCAGGAGGCTAGTGCTACGCTAGGAGAGTGCAGCACTAAGCATGATTTCTGCTGTTCAGAGACAAATACTTTTAGAATACCTCCTAGTCATTGAATAGACCATAAAGCAGCATGCTTTAAAATTTCTGACTTAGTGTTACTGTGTACATTTCAGTAATAAGCTATGCTACATGTAAAAGCAAAAATTGTAAATCAAATCTTAGTGGTAATAACAAATGCAAGGCATTAAAATTATTAAAAGCCCAGGGAATTGCAACTACTGGAAATTCAGACTTGTGATTACAATTATTTTATTTTTTAAAAGTTTTTTAAAAGTTTTTGTGTGTGTGTATATATATATATATATATATATATATATGCTATTTAAGAAACACAAACCCAAGTCTGACAGGAAGTGAGGCTACCAGGAAACAAATAGAATAAATAATAACTATCTTTTTAAAAAAGATACAGCATTGTTTAAAAGGTCACAGAATTGGAAAAGACCTTTAAGTTCATCAAGTCCAATCATTAGCCTAACACGGACAAGGCCTTGACTACAGCACATCCCTGAGCACTATGTCTACAAGATTCTTAAATACGTCCGGACTCCACCACTGCCCTAGGCAAGCCATTTGAACTCCTGACAACTCTTTCACTAACAGAATTCTTCCTAATATCCTATCTAAACTTCCCTTGGCACAACTTGAGGCCATTTCCTCTTGTCCTAAAACTTGTTACTTGGTTGAACAGACTGACCTCCACCTCACTACAACCTCCTTTCATGTAGTTGTAGAGACTGATAAAGTCTCCCCTGAGTCTCCTTGTCTCCAGACTAAACAACTCCAGCTCTCTCAGTCGCTCCTCATGACACTTTTTCTCTAGACCCTTCACCAGCTTTGTTGCCCTTCTTTGGAACATGCTCTAGTTCCTCAATGCTTTTTTTGTAGTAAGAGGCACAAAACTAAAAACAGTACTCAAGATGCAGCCTCACCAATACCAAGTACAGGGGCACAATCACTTCCCTACTTCCCTGGTTCCGCTGGTCACGCTGATCCTGATAATGGCCGGGATGCTGTTGGCCACCTGGGCACACTGTTGGCTCACATTCAGACAAATATCAAGGCATTGTAATCTAACCTACATTCAACAAACACTAACATTTGCTTTATCACAGTAATTTTTCTAATTGCATAAAATCTACTGGAAATCAAACTGAAGGTATTCTGGTGATTTATATGTACCTACTTTTTATAATTTAATAATTTCTGTAACTGATCAAAATTCCTAATTACCAGTTATAATTCTTACTTGCAGAACAACTGCACTAGTGCCGTTTTTTGTTCTTGATTTTCCTCCTCAGTTTCAATAACATTCTAGGGTAATTTTTTCTAGGAGACTTTAAATAATTTGCTTTTTTCTTTCCACAAACAGTCCACACAAATAAAGCATCTTCTGTTAAATTTACAAATCAAGAAATGCTAGAAGCTTTTTAAGGCAAGGAAGTACTTGAAATCTTTTTTTTTTCATCTATCCATAACTGTAAATCTAAATATATTAAAAATTAAATCTAACTATATTATTTAGGACTAATATTTGCCTGAAATTAATTAACATTAATCTTGTTTGGCTACCTCTACAGAGGATCAATCCTTAAAGTTCACTTCAGTTTAACTTTGTAGAAGAGTAGAGTTCAGGCACAAAACAGAACTACACAAGATAGTTATCTCTTTGCCATAAATATAGTAAGGTCTAGAAATCCAACACACAATTCACAAAAGCTGATAAATGCCTTTTGGCATCACTGAAAATGTGAAGCTTTCAATTCTGACTTGTACTACCCGGCCATAACTAAGAATGATGCTAACAGAGCTTTCTTGAAACATATAGGAACTCAAAAATGCACAGCAGCTGGTGCAGCATCACACTAACAAACATAAACAGCAGTCATGAAATACAAGAGAAAATGTAAAAAGTTAATAAAAAGTTTGCAATGGCAGCCTCACATTAGATTACAGGTTACGAAACAGGCTGCTCAGTGAGGCTGTGCTGTCTCATTGTCCTCAAAGGGCCTAACAATCCTGATCCAACCTCGGACCAGATTCTGCTTGCAGCACTGAGATGCATCCATGTTTTCCTGTGATGCCATTTTATCTCTTCTAATTTATCTAGGATAAGGGTTTGACTGATTATGATGTTTGTCTGTCACTGGTGACGGTCTCAAAATCCCCACCAAACCAACGAAAAACAACCTGAGAAACCCCCCAAACCCTTATCAACAACACAGCACCATGAAAACTTTCAGAGCTTTAGAAGACTTTTCAGCTTTTCTATATGGCATTAGTTGTTAATGAATAATTGACTGGAGAGAGTCCAGTGGAGACCTCCAAGGACATCTGGAGGACTTGACATCTCTCCTATAAAGAAAGACTGAGGGAACTAGGGCCATTTAGTCTTATGAAGAGAAGGCTGAGAGGGCATCATATCACCATCTGTAAATATCTGAAGGGTGGGTGTCAAGATGAAGGTGCCCAGTGATAGGACAAGGAACAACAGGTATAAGATGGAACACAGGAGGTTCCACATCAAGACAAGGACACCCTGAGGGTGACGAAGCACTGGAGCAGGCTTCCCAAAGAGGTTGTGGAGTCCTCTTCTCTGGTGACTTTCAAAACCCACTTGGACGTGTTCCTGTGCTGCCTGCTCTAGGTGGTCCTTCTTTGGCAGGGGGCTTGGACTAGATGATCTCTAGAGGTCCCTTTCAACCCTTAACATTCTGTGATTCTGTGACATTTTCTATTATACAAGCAAAGCATTTCTTTAACCGAACTCTTCAACCACAAACCCAAAATACTTCTATGTAAAGACTCGCATTTGTTTCTGAGTAGTCCCTCAACCTAAACAATTGCACAACAGCCCAGAAGGAGAAAACCTTCCACAAAACAAATCAATAAAAATTAGTAACAAATAAAAGTAAAATAACTACATGAAATGGCTGGAGTGTACTGGTATGGTTACACTTTCTTTTCCAAGCAAAGAGGGTTCTTACCAATCATCATTTCTCTATCATGGTGCTTTTGACCATGTCACTACACAGTGAAAGACTTTTTAGTCAGCTAATGTGGTTTCTTGTGACAACTGTTCTCTTTTCAGTCTAGTCAATTACCACCATAGGGAGAGATGTATCCGTGGAGTGTTTACCTTTTAGTTGTCAATCATATTTGGTAGCTCTCCTAAAAAATGCTGTGCTTTATATCAAGGTGTGTGTTGTGCAGGTGGTTGGTATGCAGCCTGACCTTCAAGCTCCACATACAGTACTGTAACTACCAGCTTTACAGCATCTAGATCTGCACAAATAATGCACTGTAGCTATGGGAAATCTATCACCACCCAGGGAATCTGAAAGTAAGCAATATTGATCCTTAACCAAGTTAGCAGTCAACTCTTGAACGAGCAACATCCATCAGAAAGGTTTTATTGACAAGGCAGTCACCACACCCACAACCATCTTAGAATTTGACCTAGAGGTCTTATTGCTACATGAATTTTCTGTGATTCGCCAGATACTAGGGCTCAGCAGAGTATTTTCTGCCATTCTTAGATACTCATAACTTTTTATAACCCTAACACTGAATATTCAGGCTATTGTTACAAAGAGATTGTAAATTATAAACTATATAATTTATTGCTAACATTTATTAGTCACTGCAGCTTTTAACAGTGTATTCTGGTTAGGTGTAAAAAGCACTGTGATAGAGAATAGTGTTTATAACTATGCTCTATCATAAACAAATTCTTTTTTCCAATCAAGTACTCTTTGTGAGTGCAGCTCATACAAGCTGTCATTTGACAATACAAGGACTTTGATGGCAATAGCATTTTATCGACTCTCTACTCTTCTCCCCTGTTCCCAGCCATAATCTTTGGTCATATGGCATGTGGCACAGGATGTCAATCATTATGAACCAGAAAGAGAGAGACTTGTGCGAAAAAATTATTTAGAGGGATGCATGTTGATCCAGAACACTATCTCAAAGAATTTATGGCAGAGTTGCTGTAAATAGGATGAAGTCTACCCCAGTACAGCAGGTACAGATAGACAGGGACAACAGAGCAGAAAACACCTTTGGAACTATGCAAAACCATTGCATCACTGAGCTACAACCACCACAGCATTCTGGGAGAAGAATGATCTCTGGCAAAGGTGTTTCTCACAGTAACAGATGCTGCTCAGGAAACACAGAGAAATTAACTTCTGCTTACCAAAATGACATACACATACACACACAACACAGTGTGTCAGTGACAAATCCAATTTTTTATGTAACATCAGAAAATAGACAAATGAAGGGTGAATAATATGGAATAGTTTTTCAAATCAGTTTCAGCAAGCATCTATGAAAAGAACACCTTCAAACTGTCAATGACTTCTTTACCTCAGTCTTCACTGGCAAGGGCTCCAGCCTCACTCCTGGGATCATGGAAGATAATGGCATGGACTGGAAGAAGGAACTGCCCATTGTGAGAGAAGATCAGGTTCATGACCATCTGAAGAACCTGAAAGTGTTCAAGTCCATGGGACCCAATGAGATACCCCCACGGGTGCTGAGAGAACTGGCAGAGGAGGTTGCTAAACCCCTCTCTATTATATTCCAAAAGTCATGGCAGTCTGGGGAAGTCCCCACTGACTGGAAAAGGGGAAACATAACTCCCATTTTCAAAAAGGGAAAGAAGGATGACCCAGGGAACTACAGGCCAGTCAGTCTCACCTCTGTGCCCAGTAAGATCATGGAGCAGATCCTCCTGGAGGCACTGCTGACAGAAGAATAATGAAGAGGTGACTGGGTACAGTCAGCATGGCTTGACCAAGGGCTGACCATGAAAATCTGTGGAAGCTCTATAATGAGCAATTGGAAAATAAACAAGCAGATTAAATCCAACTAGCAGATTAAAGGCATGTACCATAGTGGGCTCTACAGTCCAAATCCTGACACCTTCCAGAACAGAGATCTTTCTGTCTTTGCTTAAAATTCTCTGAAAATATCAGTTGAAAGCCAAGCATCAGTGAAAACAGCGAATTAAGAAGTAGGTACTGTAGGGGACTGCGGCAGGTCCGCAGATTCCTTGCCTGGGAAAGAAGACCTTGGTCTTGAGCAGATTACTGTGTATCAGTAAAGATATGGGAGGCCCCAGAGGTGCAAGAACAAAGAGTGTCTGGGAAAACCCTAAGATAAGAGGTTTGAATCATCCCATGTGTAATTTAACAAGAATAGCTATTACCATAGTGAGGTAGCAATAACCAATAAGAGTATTAAAAACAACTTGTTAGCCAATTAGAAGTAGCCACAGTAGCATAGAAAACATATAAATGTGTGTTGTTAATAATAATAAGATGTGCTCTATGATACCCTACTCGGTCTGTGTGTGTACATGTCACACTCAGTCCGCCACGAAAAGTGACAGGTACTATTAGGAATGGAAGAGAGAGCAAAGTAAAAGAAGGTCAATATGACAATGAATGACTACCTAAAGCATCCAGATCTAATGCAGCATGAGGCTGTGGTCATCCTGTCTCAAAGGGAATGTAACAGAAGTGAAAATGTTACATACAGGAGTAGCACTGTGGGTGGAAGTTATGGACTTATGTCTATATTGAGAGAAGCTCAACAGACTCACCTCTGTTGAAAAAGATATGAGGCAAAATTATACACAGAAGGGAGTGAATGAAGAAATACTTCATATTAGAAATAGGAACGAATAAGGTATTTTATGCCAAATACAGACAACAAATTAAGCTCTATATAATCACATTACAAACTGTATTGCTGTAGAATGCTGCAGAAAAAAAATTACAGGGGAAAAATAATTAATTAATTTGAGAAAAGTAAATTTAGGCCCCTTGAACAAATCCATATTCAGCTATGCTTGGGAAGACACAAACTACAGCACCTGCAACAAAGTCCTTTGCCTTTTATTTCCAACCAAGGTTCCTTCTGTGACACTCTGGACAATGATGTCATTCTCCCAATTACTCCAGTTGGTAACCCTGAGCACAATTTCCTGTTAAAATATCCTTCAGATTACATATCCAAAATATCACTTAAACAAACATAACATTTCAAAGACTAAAGTCTCACATAAAGAACATAGATAAGAAAAATTGCAAGTAATTTTTTTAGTTTCATAGTATCCATGCAAGATTTACGTAATAACTTATAATAATTAAATGGGGTGTGGAAGGTAGCAAGGGAAGTCATGCTTTCAAACCATCCTCTAGAAGATGGCTATCATTCCATACCACACCATGATTCACTGAAGTTGGTAGGATGGCATAGGTAAAAAAAATGGACTTTTAACAAGGGCATCAGGAAAGCAGCAGGAAAAACACAAAGGTTAAGATAAAAGTTCCCTTTAACATCATCAGTAAAAACTCCAGTAGAAATTGTACCAGTTAATATAACTAAGTTGGAGAACTTCTATACTTTAAGATCTTTATAAAAAGGGTCTTAAATGATTTACCAATAAAGCTTAAATCAGGCACATGAAAATAGCTAACAGACCATCAGCAATATCATATTCAAAATAATAAGTCAAATTCATATCCAATATAATTTTAAAATACTAGGTCAATTGGACAAAGGCAGTACTACATCAGTTGACATATTCATATTGAATATCATTGTGATCTTTGAAGCAAATTGATAATATTTTCACCTGCTGTGTATTGTAGTATTATATTTTTATCTATAACTACTTACAAAATGCATGGACTAAAGCTGTAATAAAATAATTATTTTAAACCACGTTCTGCTAGTAATCCATCATTTGATCTCGAAATGGCCAATAAACCTACTTACAGAAATAAAGTTCCTATTTTCTCCCATCAAAGCTATATAATCTTCAAAGAATGACATTCACTAGGAAGGACATCTATTTCCAAGTTTTAATAAATGTGTATCAAACAATATAGAGAGCAATAACAATTAGGGGAAAAGATCAAGAAACGTTAATAATGCTGAAGAGAAGAAATAGTAAAACAAAATGAGCAATTTATGAGCCGAGCTTAGGAAATACAAATAAGTCATCCCTTTTCCTTTTCACTGGATATGTACTGGTTTTCTTCTCTAGAAACTGCAGCAGAAATCAAGTCTACAAAAGAGTCTAATTAATGATACAAACAGCAGCACTGTTTTTTGCAGCTGTCACTTAAAAATAAACCTACTGGACATGGGAAACTGCCTCCCATCTAGAAATTTCACAGGGCAGCACACATGTATAGCACAGAGCTGTGCTTTGAATCAATGAAAATACACCTGTGTGTTTGTGTTTATCTGCTTTGTCTTTGGATGCAGACTGGTCTATGATTTGCAAGCAGTATTTTTAGGCACACATTTAGTAGAAAAAGGAGATGAAACATACAAACAATACTATAAAACTGCTATTGATGGCACAGAAACAATTAGGAAAAACGACTCTTTTGGACACTTGGGCTGGGAGATCTTTTTCTTATTCATTCTTTAATTACAAGAAATATTAACAGCAAACCAAGATCTTGACTACTGGTTCATAGCTCTTCTGTCCCTGCAGCTCATACTTCATCTAAATTCACAACTGCAGTTTGAGACACCACTGTTAATTGCTTCAGAGACTGTGAAACGTCAAAAAGTTTTGAATTGATGCAGAAAATCAAACATGGGGAACAGAGCAATTCCTCAAGTCCAAATTCATTAGCTGACATTGTTTAAAGCAATTCTCTATTTCCTGTTTTCTGGGCTTTACAAAATTATTATGCAATACAGTTGAATTACATATGGGGAAACACAATCTTTAGGCTAAAACTGAAAATTTTTGTTACCTATTTCATGCTTTGGAAGAAGGAAAATGGCAGCTTTATTCTCTTTCATAGTTTTTAGCCCTCCCACACATTTTACCACAGAAACAAGTCAACAGATCTGCTGCATGGTGAATTCTGTCACATTTTAATGCATACGTGTATGCCAACATGAAAGAAACAGTGGCTGTAGAAAGAGGCATAGCAGTACCTTCTCAGCTCAGATGACACTTTAGATCTCTCATCATTAGCATGCTTACCAATGATCTAAAAGAGGAAAGAAAGTGGAAAAAAGAAGAAAGTAAAAACAGTAGTAGTAGTCGCAGATGAGAAAGTCACTCCACACAGAGCCAGAAAATACAATGAGGCACCTCAGAGCACACTAAATGAATTTGTAAAGCAAAACCAAAATATACCCATGTTGATGAATGCAAAATAAGGAAGAAAAATGACCATCCAAATGATCAACTCAAGAAAGCCAGCACCAGAGAGACCAATGGCAGAGAAAAAATATCAGCTGTTAGTTATGGTTAAAAAAAAAAATGTGTAAGGAGTGCCATGGAAAAGCATGCAGATTACAATTTGAAGGATACTACTGAATTAATAGATGAAAAAGGAGAGTGAAGAAAATAACTCCAAGTCACATAATATGAAAATCAAATTGTGACTATTACCTTTGGAAGGAAAACCCAAAAGCATAGTAAAAAAAAAAAAAAAACAACAAAACAACAAACAAACAAAACCCACCACATTGTGAAAAGTTAGAAATCAGTCACGAGCTTCTCATAATGTATCAACAAAGAATTCTAAACTGAAGAGAACATTCAAAAGAGAGTTATCTCAAACTGGATAAAACAAATAATATCCTCAAATTATGTGATTCTTCCACCAAAAAGTAAATGAAAAGAAGAACTTAACAGATTTCAAGACACAAATGGAGAGTCAGGCATTTGTCAGTAATACCCTTAGAATTTCAAATTAATTTATAAGAGAGGTGTTAATGTCCCTTAAATCAACCCTTGGTGAAAATAAGTCCAAATATCTGTCTAATAAAACCTCATCTATTCTTCTAACAATGTAGCTAGAGTTGCTTAGTTATGGAATTTAGTGACTGCTGTAGATGGCCACCAGATCTAAACTAATTTGGTCTTGCAATCATTCAAACAGACATCCATTTCAATACTCCCTGCAGGATCGCCAACAGCTCAAGGTAGAAAGGGAAGAGATGCAAAAACTCCAACTTCTGATCTTCAGCAGAAACAACAGAAAATGTTTGTTCAAACTGCCTTCATAAATTTTCAAATAGCTAGATATTTTATCTGTTTCATGCTCTCAAAGCACAAATACTTAAAAAAATATTTATTGGAGACAGCATTACAAAGGTAAGTTGATCATAGATCAAGTTGAAAGGGCATCAGTTCCTACTGGAGAAACCAGTCTCCACATAGGAGATCATTAACAATGTTTTACCTTGAAGTCTCAGAAAATATGTTTATAGACAGCTACCATGGAGCAGTCAACAACATGCTCTTTCTTCATATGTCTAAATGCTTACACTCTCACAGCTTGAAATGACTCAGTGAGGTTTGTTGTTGGTTGTTTTTTCTTTTCTTTCCTTTTTACAATGAAATTTAATTTGATATTTCAACTTCAAAAACAATATGAGAAAATGAAAAATTTCATTACTTGACATACCTCTCTGCTGAATTGAATTGCAATAAAAGAGTTGAAAACAGACTTCTGTACATCGTCAAAATCGAAATGTACAAGTTTGAAATTAGTTAGAAAACTCTTTGTTAAGCTGAAGTAATAACATCTGGTTGAAAAAAAAAAAAGCAGCACATGTAGTTCATACTGATTTAACTCATGTCAGCCATAAACAAATCTAGACGTGTTCACTTAAGATTTTCCTCTAGTTTAACTAAAGGAGGAAGTTGGATCCTTCAGATTTGTCAGAATGGCAATGACCATCATAATGTTCATTCCTGCTCTGAAAGAATTCAAAAGGAAAACAAAATCCAAATTTTCTTTTGCTTATACTTGGAAAATCTGTCATCAGGCATAAAGCATAAAGAAATAAGAATAAACTAAAAAGCCTTCAGTTTACTGGATCAGTAATGCTTTAGTGTTTTCTCTTATTAATCAGCATCCTGGTCACTTTAGCAATTGCTTTGATTTGTCTCTGGACTTCAAATGTTGCTGCATGAAGAAAGCAAGGTCATGCTTGTACTCAGCATTAATTTATACCTCTTCTCTCTTTACATATTTGTTTGCATAGCTGGGTAAACAGTGGACCAAACCAGTGGATTTCTCCCATGAATTTAATCCAATGCAGGAAATAATGTATATAATCAATGTAATGACACTGCCTTAAGACTGATTTGGATTTTTTTTCTTTAGTTTGGTATGAAATACGTGTAAATGCTGGAAAACACAAGGTTACACAAATTATTGCTAGTAGCTAAGCAGTGTCCCATCGAAGTGTGGCTGGAAAGCTGTTTAGCAGAAAGGGACCTGGGTGTTCTAAGCAGCTGAATATGAGCAGGCAGTGCGCCCAGGTGGCCAAGAAAGCCAATGGCATCCTGGCTTGGATTACAAATGCTGTGTCCAGCAGGAGTAGGGAGGTGATTGTCCCCTTGTACTCAGCTCTGGTGAGGCCACACCTCAAGTATTATGTTGAGTTTTGGGCACCTCAATACAAGAGAGAGGTGGAGGTGCTGGAGCAAGTGCAGAGGAGGGCAATGAAGCTGGGGAAGGGCCTCAAGAATAAATCTTTTGAAGAGCAATTGAAGGAGCTGGGGCTGTTCTGTTTGAAAAAGAGGAGCCTGACGGAAGACCTCATTGCTCTCTACAACTACCTGAAAGGACATTGTGAAGAGGCTGGTGCTGGTCTCTTCTCATAGGTAGTGATAGAACAAGAGGGAATGGCCTCAAGCAGCAACTGGGTAGGTTTAGACTGGACATTAGGAAAAAAAAATTCATGGAAAGAGTGGTCAAGCACTGGAATGGGCTGCCCAGGGAGATGGTTGAGTCATCCCGGATGTGTTTAAGGGTCATTTGGATGTGGTGCTTGGGGATATGGTTTAGGGGTGAACCTTGTAGAGTAGAGTTATCAGTTGGACTTGGTGATCCTGAGGATCTTTTCCAACCTGAATGTTTTTGTGATTCTCTGATTTTTTTTTTCTGAAGACATCCTCTAATACAATTTAGAATATTCCTTCAGCCCACAGAAAAATTATCTTTCTACATAAACACTATACTATACTATCACAAAACACATCTTTTACATACACAGAAAAACAGAGAACTCTTTGTCCTTGCCTTAGAAATACAACTATTCTAAACTAATTAACAACATTAAGGGGAAAATGAGAAGGTAAAGCCAGGAAGAACACATCACACGTACAGGCTTCATATTAGTGAAGTCTTTCTTCTCACTAGTCGAGGGGGAAAAAAAAATCTACTCTTCAGAGGACAATTCAAAGCACAGTTTTCTATAAAGGCTTTTTGTTTTAATAAGAAATTTATCCCAAAGGTTGTAAAGTCTGTCAGCATCTCTTTTTTAACTCCCACACAAGGTAGTTGTGGGTACTATCACTTCTGTCTCACCTGAAGCTACACTTCTGAAGTACATGGGCTGGCATGTAGGATGTCTGGAGAGTAACTTTTTTAAAGGTTAAATTTAAATCATTAGGTTAGCCAGCATGTTAAAGCAGAGAAGAAAAATAAGTCTCATAATTTGCCTTTCATATATTCTACTAAGAGTGCTTAAGGAGCATTGGAAATCAAAATAAAGGACTGTACTACAGGCAGTACAGATAGTTACTTCTCGTTCTGCACAGCAAGGGCCAAAACACAGAGGTGCTTAAACCATTAGGTCTAAAAGTGTCTTACATACAGTGTCAAAAATGTATGTTGAAGTTCTCCAGCCATTAGACATTCTTCATGATTTTTGCCCACCTTTGGCTTGACCTTAGTGAAAATATGAGCTTCTCTGACTCAGATCACAGCTGAAAATCCCAGGGTCTTACTTAATTCCTCGCTCTTCAAGAGACCATACCTGCTCCAAAATGAAGAATTAATTGTTCACTGGAAGTAATGTCAAGCACCAATATAGTTAACTAAGATTACTTCTGAAATATGAAGGTCAATATATTTGCTTTGTTTTAGATAAGAGGAATTCACAAGTCAGGGTGCTTTCTTAATGGAACCTATCAGCAGAACAACTGCTGAAAATCCTGCCCTAGGTTTGTCAGTACCTATCTTCAGTGCTTCTACATGCCCTCCTACCCAGTATGTCTCCATATTCTTTTTCTGTTGTCTTCTCCTTGAGCAAGTATCTTTGAATTTTGTTTGATGGGAGGAGCTATCAACATAATTGAATGCTAACATCCAGGACCGTTGCATTCTCCACACGCAGGAGGTCATTTTTGAGGTATACTACCCTAACCCACTTTGAAGGAACATTTGGCAATATCAAGAAATGCAGTGGCAAATCCTGTCAGCATTACAGTCCATTTGCTCTCCTTTATCCTATTTAATTTCATATTTTCTCCAGCATATAGCTTCCTTGTGTTTCTGAGGGAAGCCCACACTGTGTTCAGTACAAAAACAAGACAAGCATTCTCTTTCCAAGAATCTTCTTACGTACCTTAGATCATGGCTTACTTGCTTTCTAAGTCCTGATTAAGATGATTTCCCAGACTATTAGCCCTATAGATATAAAGAGATGAAGACCGAAAAATTAAGTTTTAATAGCCACAAAAGTTACACATTGTTACTGATGCCTTGTAGGTCCTCCAGCTTACACAAGCACACACTAGTCACTGCAAGGTACTGAAATCAGTCACTTGAAATATGCTACCTTCCAGTTACAATGGTGTATGGGTGCATAATGGTTGTTGGATACATGTGGCTTTTGTGCTTTTAATGCACATAGTAGTGTCTTATGTTTTCCTGTGCAAAACTCCTTCAACCCAGCAGTAAAGACTTCACTATCCTAGATGCTTTCATAAGGAAATGCTTCATTTTCAAGGTTTGCACTGAAATGCCAAAGTCCTAAGGATCAGAGTCCCTTACAAATTGTTTCTCAGACCACCTAGCTTATTAAATCTGATTTGAAAAGAAATAGAAAAAGAAGTTCCCACATACCACCTCCCAGCCTGTGAGGCATTTTATGCACTGTGGGCTTACACACATTTTCAACCAACATTTCCACTTACAGATGTAGTGATTTCCTGTTCTTTGTTACTATACGTTGTTAAAGTATGCAATTATCAAGTGATTGCAACAGAAAACCTGCTGATTATAGCAAATTATCCATATCAATTTCCATATCATTGAGACTTTTGCCAATTTTTTAACATATTATGCTCTTGAACTATTTTCTGCATCTTGAAGGTACTACACTGTATGCCTCACAGAATCACAGAATGTTAGACGCTGGAAGAGACCTCGAAAGATCATCTAGTCCAATCCCCCTGCCAGAGCAGCATCACAGGATCACCTACACCAGATCACACAAGAACACATCCAGGCAGGTTTTGAATATCTCCAGGCAGGTTTTGTGGAGGGAGACTCCACAAGCCCCCTGGGCAGCCTGACCCACTGTTTCATCACCCTCACAGTGAAAAAACTTTTTCCTCATGTTTACATGGAACTTCCTATGCCTCAACATCCACCCACTGCCCCTTGTTCTGTCATCGGGCATCACCAAGAAGAGCCTGGCTCCATCCTCTTGGTACTCACCATTTACATATTTATAAACATGAATGAGGTCACCCCTTAGTTCCCTCTTCTCCAAGCTAAAGAGCCCCAGCTCCCTCAGTTTCTCCTTGTAAGGAAAGATGTTCCACTCCATCATTTTTGTGGCTCTGCACTGGACTTGTACAACCAGTTCCCTGTCCTTTCTGAACTGAGGGGCCGAGAACTGGACACAATATTCCAGATGCAGCCTCACCAGGGCAGAGTAGAGGCAGAGGGGAACCTCTCTCGACCTACTAACCACAGCCCTTCTAATACACTCCAGATGGCATTGGCCTTCTTGGCCACAAGAGCACATTGCTGGCTCATGGTCAACCTTCCATCCACCAGGACTCCCAGGTCCTTTTCCCTTTCACTGCTCTCCAACAGGTCAGTCCCCAACCTATACTGATACATGGGGTGTTGCAGCCACTAATCTGCAAACAAGAGCTGGGATGCATGCAGAGTGCATGGGATTGCAAAATACTTTCTAGCTGACCAATTGCATGCTGTGAAGAGCAAAACAATAACTTTCCATGTGTGTCAAGAGCAACATCTTCACATGTTGGCACCCTTTGACTGGAATGTGCTGCAGAAGCCACCCCCTTGCCACACTGGCCCCTCTTATTGGGAAAATATTTTAGCTAATATATGTGGTTGGGTTTTGTTGGTTAAGTAATTGATAAGAAAGACAATTTAAGCAGCTACTCAGAGCAATACCAGAGATTGGGGGTTTAGGGCTTCACTAGGGATGTTGGTTAGGGAATTCAGTTAGGGCTTCAGTTTAGGGATGCTACTAGGGATATGCTCAGGACTTCTGTTAGCTCCTTCTATCTGTTAAGGGCTTCTGGGACTTCTGCTGTTAAGGACACTGAAACTCTGCAATGCTGGGCATTCTACAACTCTGTAATAAAGGATTTCCAAGAAGACTTCTGGGATTCTCTGCTCTCTGCATTTCTGGAATTCCATTGCTAGAGCAGTAATGAGGTTTGTACATTCGTCACCCAATGGTGCCCCATTGTAGGGGCTACTATAACTACATTCAGCTCCCCCAGACCAGAGGAGCAATGTCTGGCACCCTAACATGGATGGACAACTGGACGATTTCAAGAGGCGATAATGGAGTTGTTCTTTCACAGGTGCAAGACTCTATGCTTGCCTTTGTTGAATTTTATCACATTTCTCCCTGCCTAGCTCTCCATCCTGTCTAAGTCTCACTGAACGGCAGCACAAACTTCTGGTGTGTCAGCCACTCCACCCAGTTTGGTGTTGGCAGCAAACTTGCTGACAGTGCTCTCTGTGCCCTCATCCAGGTCACTGATGAATATATTGAATAGTACTGGTCCCAGTACTGACCCCTGAGAGACTCCACTAGATGCAGGCCTCCAGTTAGACTCTGTCCCATTGACCACAATTCTCTGACTTCTTTCCTTCAACCAGTTCCCAATCCACCTCACTACCTGATCATCCAGACCACACTTCCTCAGTTTAGCTGCAAGGGTGCTGTGGAAGATGGTGTCAAATGCCTTACAGAAATCAAGATAAACCACATCCACTGCTCTACCATCATCTGTCCACCTGGTTATGTCCTCATAAAAGGCTATCAGATTGGTCAAACATGACTTCCCCATGGGTGCATGACATCAGGACCCACGGATTATGGATGTCCAGATTGCTTAACTGTTCCTTAACCCAGTCCTTATCAACCAAGGAAAACTCCTCCTTTGTCATGTCTTCCTCTGGGGCCTCAGGGTTCTGGGGCTCCTGAGGACAGTCTTCAGCAATATAGATGGAGACACGAAGACATTTAGTAACTCCTCCTTCTTTGTATCCTCCATCACTAAGGCACCCACCTCATTCAGCAATGGGCCGACATTGCCTCTAGTGTTAGTTTTCCCTGCAATGTACTTGAAGAAGCCCTTTCTGTGGTCCTTGACATATGTTCTGCAAAGCAAAAAGCTCTGCAACAGAGTGGAGCCTGAAGCATCTTAGGTTATGTACCGATTGATGAGACATTCAAGGTAATAGCAGGGGTTGGAACAGGAATTCAAGACTCTTAGCAGTTTTGGTACTCCTTCTCACTTCCTCTATGCAGGAAGTCCTTTAACACCCTAGCATGCAACACTGGCAGGCCCTAGCCCATTTTGGGTCCATGAACAGAAACACGAGAGACAGTTGTCCATAAGTCTAATTGCTGGAATTTTTTTAATTGAAGCTATTCTAGTTCAAGACACTCACGGTGCTCTCTGTAACTAAGGAACTGAAATATAAATACTTGCTATGGGATAAAGTTTAACGATGCAAAGGGAGACTAACAGTCAAGAAACAGAAGGTTTTGTACTTTGCAGAAGGTAAAATTGAGAGCTACAAGCAGTTATGAGCAAGCAGCTCTGTTGCTAAGACTTAAACAAAGATGAAGACACCACATAAGAGGACAAATCTTGAAAGGCTGGCTCCCAGTATACTTAATACAGTGCAAGGGCATAATGGAGGAAGGAATAGATGAAATACTGGGAGAGAGGGAAAGTCAGCTCTAATTTTTTGTTCAAGGGTTCAGCTGACTCGAAAGAGTTTAGGGCCTGTGTCCAAGACCGCTAGTTCCATGCTAGGAGAACTAGATTGGCAAGAAAAGCATCCTTTTGTTGTCTGTCCAGGAAAAAAAACCCACAAGGGGCAATGCAGACACATAACACATGGAATGACATGAAGGGGGCGAAGATATTTGAATTGTGGTAGCTCAATGGGACAACTGAGAGAGGCAACAGCTCTCAGATGTTTTTTTAACGAAGATTTGTCTACACTCTAAATTCAGGAAGCAAAATGGGACTCAACACTTGCAATATACTGCAAGCACTAGCAATCCTTCAACCAGCAATTTTTCATAAGCCTCCCAAAGCTAACTTTATAATGGAAAGTCAGTCAAGAGCTGCAGAATCAACAGTGTAGTTTTTAAAAAGCAAAATTATTTGCCTCTAAATGGTCAAAACTAATTTATTCCATTTTGTACCAAGCAAAACTTCACCTAAGATTATTTTAAGTAATACTATATTATAATGGGAAAATGTTTCCCTTGAAAATATTTAAAAGGTAGCAATGAATAAAGCTGTACTGTAATACATGACCTCTTTTTAGAGAAACATAGCCAAGTCCCTAAGTCCTGCCATACTCTCTCTCTGAATTTCTCTGTAATCTAGAGATATTTTTGTAATGTATAAAGTCATACCCACTTCAGCTACATAATCTGCAGAGTCTGATAGAGTGGAAATAGAAGTATGGGGAAAAGCAAAAGGAATATACAGGGGGGGAAGGAGATTTTTTTAAAAGGAGGTTAAAAAGCATAATCAAAATTAATTCAAAGTTGTTACATTTGCTGCTGCTGCAAGAACAGTGGTAAAACTTTCCATTAATATGATGTTATTCCAGTTCTTCAATCTTGCGATATATGGTGTTCTTGCACTCTTGACTGAGCAACAAGCTTGAATCAAACCCCAATTTTTCAATGTTTTCAATATTATATTTCCTCCTATACTTTCATTGAAACACAGCCCATTGTAATCCTGGCCTCAGTTGCATCATTATATTGAATCAATGATATTCCTCGCCTCAGTTACATCATTACATTGAATCAATGGTACTATTAAAACAAATACTGCACCTAATGTGAACTATGATGGCTAGGAATCAGAACAGAACAACAAAAAACCCACACTAAACCAACCAACCAAACAAACAAAACACAAACACAGAGAAGAAAAAAATTGGGGAATTACTCCTTTTCAAAATACCTTGTAAATATCATTTTAACATTCTTATTGTTAATATTAGTTAACACTATCAACCAATATACAGCAAGCTAAGTTTAGTTACTCTGTTGAGCTCAAATGTCTCACATGGCTCTTGATATTCACTCAAGCTTTTAAAGTTCATGGGGGGAAAGAGCAAACTGAATTTCTGTAGGTGTCACTATTGAACTAAGAAGAAAGTTAAGCCTTTCTGAAATATATACACTACCATTTACTTTTCCCTGGAATGCAATCATCTATAAAATGGATGTACTTAGGTAGCTATCCAATACACACAGTGTGCATCAAAGCGGCAAGGGCTGCGCAAAAAGAATACAAAGCTAGATACCTGCAGAAAAAACAACTGCATGAGAAACATTAATCTAACAGGGAATTTCCTTATCAGACACCTGTTTAATAGTTTTCTCTGGTTCGTCCTCCTCCTGCCTTCTGATTTTGTATGTCACACATGCTTAGTTTAATGAATGACGATGGCTATTTGTGATCTTAGGGAAACACTAGAAATTCAAAAGTCCTAACAAAGTCAATGCAGATTTCTTTATGTGCATAATAAAGGTAGAAAGGATATGAAACTTCAGTAGGTGGGTAGCCTTTATATATATGTACAAATATATATGTATATATTTGAAGACCTTCAGGCACCTATATTAGGTCAAAATCTTTCTGTTTATATGTCATTCATCACAGAAAAGAGTCTGTTTCCCATCCTACTGTTCATATTATTTTTTTTAAATAATATGCACATTTTCTGCAAGTGTTCTTCAAATACTTAAAGGACAAAATAGTGAAAATGTTGTGGGAAATCAACAGAACTCCAGAAAACATTGTTTGTTAGTTTATTTTTAAGAAAAAGACTCAAACCCAAAATCCAGTGGGAATAGCAGAGATGGTTTTAGTGGCTATCTATCAAGTTATATGCAGTTTATCTGTAATCTGATCATACAAGCTTCACATCAGTTCTAACTGTTCAAGCGTACAGGGCTGCAGTTTCAACTTCCGTTGGTACTAAGCTGCCCCCTGCTGGCATGATTTGTAATTGTTGAAAACATCTGGGTTTTTAAAAAGGTTTACAAGGATGGAGATAATTATTGCATGGCACCCAAGACTGTGTTAATCCACCTCCTTATACAAATGCTCATCACCCACAAAACTCACTAAATTAATTTCTCTAATGAGCCAGAAAGGAGCAACCAGAGTATAGGGAGGAAAAATAAAGGCAGATATACAAGATTATGTGTCTATTCAGCAAGTCTGTGCATAAAAGATAATATGTTCTACCCAAACTTTAAACCATAACAAAATTATGTCACTTTAAAAAAAACCAAACCAAATCAAACCATATATTCTTTAAGTTGTGTTATTTGAGAATTATAATAAACCCCCAAAAAGTCAAGTATCTTAATGTCAACAGCAAGTGTTGAAACTGATTTTTTTTCTTTGAGATTTTTTCTTTTGTTAGGCTAGTTTTCCCAGAGAACATTTACATAAGGAGGTTGTGGAGTAAAAATTCTCCCAAATAGATAGTATTACAAAATTTTCTCTGAAATAATGACTCAGTTAATAACCTCAGTTAAAAACTCAAAGGGAAAGCTGATTTTGTGGGCCTGGCCCAAGCTTCAGCACTCCATGCAAATAAAAATATTCATCAGGAGAAAGGCCATGCAAAAGTTGAGAAAGCTCTGCCATATTTTTCTACAGGTCTTGAAATGTCGTGTTTCTTAATAAGTCAGATTGCACTTCTCCCCCATTTCTTTTCCTGCAAATTTCCTTTCTTGCTATTTCCTCTCTGCTAAATGGGAGCCTCCAAGATGCACAGAAAAGGCAATCTGAGCTAAAACAAAGTTTCTTCTCATGTACAGAAGTACATGTGTAAATAGATTGGTCCACGTCTCTTTTTTTAAAAAACAAGTACAATTAAAGGCACACAATGCTTTCCAGAAGTCCACAATAAACATGGTAGCTGTGATGAAACAAATATGAATATAACTCCCCCTCTGCTCTGCTCTGGTGAGACCCCGTCTGGAGTACTGCATCCAGCTCTGGAGCCCCTATTATAAGAAGGATCTGGAGGTGCTGGAACGTGTCCAGAGAAGGGCCACGAGGATGATCAGAGGGCTGGAGCACCTCTCCTATGAGGACAGACTGAAAGAGTTGGGGCTATTCAGTCTGGAGAAGAGAAGGCTCTGAGGTGACCTTATTGTGGCCTTCCAGCATCTGAAGAGGGCCTAGAAGAAAGCTGGGGAGGGACTTTTTAGGGTGTCAGATAGGGATACGACAAGGGGGAATGGAGCAAAACTAAAAGTGGGTAGATTCGGACTGGATGTTAGGAAGAAATTTTACACCACAAGGGTGGTGAGACACTGGAACAGGCTGCCCAGGGAGGTGCTAGAAGCCCCATCCCTGGAGGTTTTTAAGGCCAGACTGGATGTGTCTCTGGGCAACCTGATCTAGTGTGAGGGGTCCCTGTCCATGGTAGAGAGGTTGGAACTAGATGATCCTTGAGGTCCCTTCCAACCCTAACAATTCTATGATTCTATAACATTCATACTTCAGAGTTGTTCTGACACTGAAAACTTTGACAAAGAAACTGAATCCACAAGCAACAGAATTCACAATGCCTAGCCTCCTTGTCTTTTATTCACAGCATGTCTCTGCTTTGAATTATCTTGTGTTTCTTACTATATTGTCGCAGTCATTTTCTATTCAAAACACTGAAGGGGCTCTTTCCTTCTCACCTACATGTGTAACTTGCAGTAATAGCTTTGAAACCTCTGTTTCTCTATGAAATGCGAGTGGTGTTGGGTTGGTAGTTCCAGAAGCAACTGGGGAGAGAAGATATTACTGTTAGGCAACACAGGTCATCATTAACCAAGTCATATATTTTCTTAGGAAGCCAAGCCAAAAATGCATGTGTACTGAAAATAAAGACCGAGAAAGAAGCAAAAAAGGAAGTTATTGATGAAAAACACTAGAAAGTCATAGTTTGTTGGGTTCTTTTTCCTTAGAACAGAATTATTAAAGAAAGCAGTACAACAGCACAAAGCAACTGAAAACAGTGAAATAACAGTGTTGTGTCGAAAACCACTCCACTTCTCAGAGCACTCATTTTTTTTCTACATCTCAAATAAGTTCAAAAAGAACTCAGATCATCATTCAATTCATACATTTTAGTCCTTTCAAACAATTGCATTTGTGGCAGGTGAAGCTCTATATGCTTGGGAACAAAGATACTAAGAACAGGAAGATGGGGGCTGAAGTTTAATTATAGACTAAAACTCTTCAAAGACACTTTTGGGAAAACAAGAAGAAGAACTCATGTTGTGAAGTAGGCTTTTACTCTGCTCTGATTTACTCTGCTCAGGGTAGGTTATTATAAACGTAAGTGCACATATCTCCCCAAAAACCTACAGGCAAGCTGTCATATACGAGTTGGAGTGTCACAGCCCTGTGTGTGCGAAGTATAATTATAAAAAGCTTCAAGAATATACGTGAAACATTTGGATGATGGGGATCGATGACCTGTAATTTGTGGGCACGCATATGCTTGAGATAATGCAAAGCATTACTAAGCCCTCATAACAAACAATTGCCCAGGCACTGCTAGATGCAGGCTACAAGATGTGACCACAACCCTATAAATGAGTTTAAATAACACTCTTTAGCCAGGCCTTGTGTTTGTTACTGTGATCTGTAGGTTATCACATGTGTGTTTGGACATTCTGAAATACTACCTACTCTTTTTTAGCATTTAAGAATATTAAGGCTGACAACAGAGAATTAATACATACTCACACAAACAAATGTTATGATGAAATTATTAGGACGATCTAACTTCTTACCTTAAATGAAGATTTGTTTTGTTTTGTTTTGTTTCAAGATTGATACAAACGCTATCAAGGCTTTGTAATAGTGCATGCACAGGAAAAACAATAGTCAGAACAGAAACATCTTTAGAAGTGATGGGGAAAAATTACTTCATATATGGAACTGAGGAGCTCCCTATACCTGAGGGACATTTGTCCCCCCACAGATGACATCAGTTATGCATATCCATTCTCTCCTTTCATAAAGTACTGAAGTAAAAAAGAAAAAGCTTTAAACATAATTATTTAGCAAAAAGAGGAAAAAAGAAGAAAACAATAATCTGTTTTCTGGATAAACAACTATTCCCATCCATCATTTTGCAAGCTGCCCCAGCATACAAACTTAAACATAGCTATTGAATCATTTCTTGGCTTCTCCAATTGATAACAAATTTTGCTGCTTCTTGAAGACTGAAAGTCATCCCTGTATATCAAAAATGCTTTAGTAGAAAAAGAAAAATTTATTAATTTATCATACTTTTTTAGAAAAGCATGATTTTAAGCATTAGTTTATTTTAAAGATACTGTATTCAGTTTTACTTCTACAGTTTGGTAATTCAATTAATTATTGAACTCAGTCTTATTCACTGAGGTTAGCAGCCAGCCAGTGATACATGCTTCTTCATTCAAGAGGCACATTTTCTACTCCACATTTTGAATACTACTGGAGATACCTATATCCAGTCTCATATATAATCAGAACAAATATATACTACAGCAAATACAAATGTCTAGCAGGATTCCAATCGTCCTGGGCAAATGCTGAAGTAATTCAGCACATAAAATTTCTCAGTTGTCTGCAAGGTGCAAAAGTACTGAAAAGACCAGAGAGGTTTAGATTCAAATTCTGTTTTGATTAAGTGACATCAGATTGCAAACTGCCCCATTACTAGAGTGAGCTGTCTACAAAAATGCTTACAAATGATTATACAAAGAAATAAATGCCTTTCATGCATACTCCAGTTTTTTTTTGCAATACCACAATACAAACTAATGGGAGATATGGGAAAACCTATGAACCTCCTTAAATTGTATAATAAAAGCTTGCTGCTGTCATTTAGAAGCTGTAATATTTTTCTAGTCATGTGTCAACCTCATTTCTACGAGGTAAGTATTTTGTATTTCTAAGCGTTCAAGTGGAACTGTATGTAGAGTAAGAAAATCAGTTAAGAACAGCCTAAAGTTAACTACCACAGCTTAAGGGAAAAGCCAAAGCAGAGAGAATACATAGTGCAAAATAAACTTTTCAAAAAAAATTAATTAATTTTTTTAAAAAATAGACAAAAGTCCAAACACATACACCCACCTCGCACCCACCAAAAAAAAAAAAATATTCCATATTAACATCTTCAACAAGCCAAGAATTAAAGACAGAGTGACCCAACAATCACAAGATGGGTCAGCATGAATTCTAGCTTACATTATTGATTTTCCAATACACTCAGCTTTCTGCTGTATTGTCAGTCACATTTCTGCTTCGGTTCTCAACAATATGAGTAAAATACTGAAGAAGTAAATAATAGCAACAACAAATTAAACAGCAACATTCTGAAGATACAAATAACATTTCAAATCATTCCACAGTAAAAACCAGAAGTTTAATTATTTTTTTGTCTCTGTTTTGTCATCTTGATTCTTCTATTAATCACACTCTACCTAAAAAAAAAGGTTAAAGTCTAAATACATGAGTAAGAACATAGATTCATATAACAGAGTGCTGAGCTGCTGAATTACAGAAGACAAATGCTTCTTCAGCTAGTTGAGAAAGCAAGTCTTCTCACCTATTAGCTCAGTTGCATTAGAGCTTAAGCACCTTGCTGGACAAGATAAGCCTCATTTCTCAAACGGATAAACCATATTCTGAAAGCAAGCACAAGCTTAGGTTGCTCATACTCCAACTCAGATGCCAGGACTGCCTTGGCACTGGATCCCAGCTAACCCACCCTACTCAGGGAACAGCTTAGGATCCCTTTCATGCTAATAGTGCTGGTCACAGAGACTCCTGTTTGGCTTTACAGCTGAAAGGTACTCAAAGCTGCCTGGAAAACACTGTACCAAAATGCTGGAATTGATGTCTTCAGAAAGGCTAATTTTGCTCAGAGCATCAAGCAAACTTAAGTCAATTAAGGTTATTTTAAAAATATTTTATACTGTTAATACTGTTAAAAAGGCACACAAATCAAACCCAACAACTACCAGGTTGAATCACTTAGAAAACCTTAAGACACATTTAATTGGAGACATTTAAAGACTAGGTCAGATACAATGTTTTGCTCTGTAGATATCATTTACATGTTCAGAGCAAAACTTGTAGTGAAAGCCTAATTTGTAACTTGTAATTAGCAAGAAGTCCCAGATCACACGTTTGGAAGCCATTAGGAGTGTAAGAGGTCCATTGCATCTGTCTCTCTTTAAGATCTAGGTCTTGTTGCCTATTTATATGTGGACTTCAGCTCAGTTTCAGATAAGGTAATTTCCTAAATTAAGATGAATAATAATAATTCTTAAAAAAATACACAGCAATCTTCTTTACAGATGATAAGAAAGGTAGTGAATGCTGTGAAACTTGGAATACTACCACATTAAAAATGTGTAAACTTTTTGCTGATTTGATAAGAGTTGATAAGATAGCTTAGTCAACAAAAATGGCCATATGTCTGGACTGCTGAGTACGACCACAATTTGCACATACAGCATGAATAATTTGTCTTATTCCAAACAGAGCAGACACAAAACCATTTCTGGCCAGAAATAAATTGTCTTACCCACATAAATACGCCACACTCTTTAAAAGTCAACACAGCTACTCAACTGAACAAAACAGTAGGATTTGGGGGGGGTTATGGATACTTACAGATTCTGTTTCTAAAAGTTTTTTTCAGCCTGATCCACTGTTCCATCGCCCTCACAGTGAAAAAAAATTCCTCCTGTTTACGTGGAACTTCCTATGCCTCAACGTCCACCCATTGCCCCTTGTCCTGTCATTGGGCATCACCAAGAGCCTGACTGCATCCTCTTGGCACTCACTCTTTACATATTTATAAACATGAATGAGGTCACCCCTCAGTCTCCTCTTCTCCAAGCTAAAGAGCCCCAGCTCCCTCAGTCTCTCCTCATATGGAAGATGTTCCACTCCCTTAATCATCCTCGTGGCTCTGTGCTGGACTCCTTCAAGTAGCTCCCTGTCTTTCTTGAACTGACTTTTTTTTTTTCCTTCTATGGGCAGAAGAAAGTATTTCTGCCAACTTCAGAAATGTTTGGAAAAGGCTGATCTGTGAATTCACAATTTTTTAGTTTCTGCAAGTATGTTATTCACAAGAACACAAAAAAAACACATTAACATTTCCTAACTTGCGGACAACCTTTCAAAATATTTGGTCAGCTTGCACATATAAATGTCTAACTTAGACTTTTTAACTGCTTTCTTGCAGTTCAAACAGCATATCAACAAGATTACTATCTAAATAATTTTAAGAAATTGTAGTTCTACTTTTCCTTTGCTTAATATCAGAGTTCTCAGCAACTACAGATCTGAGGCCACTGAAGTTATAAGCTATTCTGAGAGTCTTGTAATTCTTCCATATCAGTCATCTGTTTTGTCTGAAATTTTCCAATCATACTGTCTGGCTCAGGCTTTCTTTTTCTGGGGAAAGGAGAAGCGGATAGGAGGGGGGTGGGGGACCAGAAGTGAAAGACTTAACACTTCAAACATTTCTGAAGTTGGCAGAAATACTTTCTTCTGCCCATAGAAGAAAAAAAAAAATCATATTTTGTTGGGTTACTGTACTGCTTCTACACCTTAGAGCAATGATAAAATCTGTTAGAGGTGTCTAAAAATAATTCACCAGAAGCCAAATTCATAAGACTTGAAGAAAACATCAGCATAAAGAATTTGATTACCAACTCGTTAAGAGCTGAAATTTCCTCTAATTTTGGTCCAAATATGCATTAGCCTCTCAACTCCTGTGTGCAACTGAAGATACACTTGTCACTTCTGGAGTAACTGATTTCCATGTGACCTTCCTTAATTTACTTATCTCGTAGTTTTTCAGAATGTGTCAGTATGCTGACCAAATTAGTGCAAAAGAGCCACTGCATTTACTTCAGTGAATTTGTACCGATTGTGATCGTTGTTAACACTTAAGCACCGCTGTTAATTGCACAAGAGAGAGTGTGTTTCAGTTTACATTCCTACTACACCTCATTGCCCAAAGAGGGGCAAATCCAATCACAAAGTTTAGGTACTTAGGCTCCTCACAGGTAAAAATTGACTGAAGACAAACTCAATTTCTTGTTAAAATCCCAAACTCTGCAGATGTAGAAGGTATTTCAAATTCTTCCCTCCTGCAATGACTTTTCCATGAATGGCAATAAACACAAGGCATTCTTAACAAAGCTAACACTTCCAACACTGATTAAAGATGATGCAGAAATTGTAGAAAAGGCAAACTAAACTCTATTACATTACCAAAATTGTGAGGTTCACCATCTGTAAATAAGGATGCAACAAGCTCTTTCTATTTATCTGAAAGTTTTTAATGCCACAGCTTAGTATTAATGAGAAAACATTGCTATATATTTGCCGAGAGAAATTAGACAAAATATTGCCAAAGAGCTTAGTAAAGCAGTTGACAGACAAAAAGCCATGATATTGTCATTCTGAGAACACTGACAGGATTTAAATATACAGCAGCAGACCCTGGGGTCATGATACCAACTTTACCTGCAAAATTAAAAGATTTCAACCTTGACACCAAGGCAGGGTGAGGCCACCAGCCCCAGACAGCTGGATTCCCTGGGCAGCAAAGACAAATTGTGAAACAATTGAGGGCTGCTCCAAAGAGGGGGAGGAGGAAAGGATCTGGATTCATAAAAGCAGAACAAAAAGATGAGGCTCAGAGGAATCAGAGATTTTAAAAATTGCTCTTCTCACAAATTTTACAAGCAGAGCTCATTTTTGCACCCTAAGATGTGCTTTTTAGCTTTAAGATTGTCCCAGCTTTCAAACAGATTTTCAAAAATATTTCAATGGCATTTGTAAATGCATCAACACAGCTGAGTTTTTGTAAGTCAAACCACACTGACAGTATACACACTACGTAGTACACCAATTGACTAAGGGCTTTGAAAATCACAGAATCACAGAATGTGATTAGGCTGGCCTAACACAGAAATCCACTAAGCCATCCTCCCACTTCCACATGAAACTAAGCAAGGAGCATCTCTCCTATCTTACCATCTCTTACCATCATATTTCTCCTCAGCTCTTACTACCTTCCTAATTTTATCATTTCATCTAGCATGTTTTCCATGTTTTCTGTCTTCTTTTGTATCACTTCCAATCACAATCTGTAACCTGGGTAGCTCTTCTTGCTACCCATTTCTTCCACCTTCTGCTCCGCTTTTTCCTTTTCTCTCCTAGGCCCACATGTTACTTTGTGTTTCCCCTACAACAGCCACCTATATTTCAAATGGTCTCTTCTTTCCCTGGGAAACAACCTTTTCTGATATTTACTCAAATCCCACTCTTTTTGACAGGTTCTCTGTTACTGACCTCCACATCAGTGTCATCTTCTCGTGCTTTGCTGCCCAACCTTCCAAAAAAAAATTCTCTTGCAGATAAAATATACTGCAAAGACCAATTCAGGCTGCAGCAAGTTACCAAATGTGACACTTGTGATCCTCCTTTGTACTGAAAGTGCTTTACAGTGCAAAATTTCAGTTTCTGTTTGTAATATGAGGTAATAATTCCTTATTTTCTTCCAAACCCCCTCCTGACACAGGAACATGGACGCAAGCTTTGTGGCATGCTGAGTACTCAGACTCATTTTCAACCCTCAATGAACCTACAGTGGCAGAGGAAACAGAAGCAGCACTGGCATCACTAAACCTAAAGCTGTCCAATGTGTCTAAAGAAATGGGTGAGGAATAAAGCATAGGTATGGAAGCTTGCTCCATTCCTCAAAAGTTGGGAGCATAAAAACATTTCCATTTGTAGACTCACATGCTGCCTGCATGCTGGTGCATGGATGCACATACACAGCCCTTTTTGAGCTAGACTCCTCTTGGTACCTGGATGAAAATCACCAGGCTTTTTGTTCCACTGTTTCTTTCTCTTCACAATACATATACTATACAAGATTATCTAAGTGTGCCAATATATCCATTTTGACAAGATCCTGTGATGGTCTATTTTAACAATCCACACTTTGCAACTTCTTTCTGTACACTTCCAACATTGTCCAAAACCCAAGACTGATGAACTGACTTAACCACACTATAGATTCAGGGGCTTGTTATTCAATTTTTAGATACTGTTAATAATGATTGAGAAGAATGCAATGGTTTTAGTTAAAAAAAAAAACCATGGAGAGTAACCACAACTTTAAATACAAAATTACGCTTAGAATAGAAGATTTAAATGCAGAAAATATCAAAATGCAGTGATGCAGAAAAGAAATACATTTTTTTGTTGGCCTGAGAAACCTAGAATAATTTCTTTGAGTTGCAAAAGCACATAGCACAATGTGGGGGGGAGAGAAGGAGCTACCCATTGCAACCAGATCATGGCCTATGAGGAATTTCTCCTTTCCCTTAGTCAGTACAGACATTTATCCTTGGTACCAGGAATTCGGGCTAAATCTTTGTGATTTGACAAGAGCTAATGTTACTGTGGAGTCACCCTAAAAGGTTAAAGATACTGTGCTAGAAAGATCAGGAGTCTGGCCTTTCCTACAGTCACGGTAACTTATTCCAAACAGTGTTGATAATGATCAGTTTCTGTTAATAGTTTCAAGAGAATTGATGCTTTTCTTAGCAATCAGGATGCAATGCCAGAATTTGAAAGAAAAACAACATTTTAATCATTCTTTACAACATAGTAAAATATGTAAATGTTATGCCTAAAAAGTTACAGTCTACAAAACAAATTTGCACCATGTCAATTTTGCTAATCACTATTTCACTATTGTTGCATCTGAGAAATACAGGAAGTAAAATCCATTACATCTCAGGATGTTTATATGTTGAAATAAGCCACCAGTGTCTCAAGACTGCTGGTCCAGTAACTTTATGATAGATACATAAATTGATGTAATTCTAGCAAGATGGAGGTGAAGAACAGTAGCTTTGTAAAGGATGACCCTTTGTTACCAGACCAATTAAGGAAATTTTGAACCAGCAGCATGACAGTAGCTAAGGTGTTTCAGCCTTGTGAAACAACAAACCCCTTCTCTTTTCTCATCTGGAGAAGTGAAGCTGAGGCTCATTAGCAGTTGATACAATGAAGGTTCATCAAGCAAATAATTCTCACTTCATCATAGGCAACAGTTCCTGTTAAAATAGTTAACAATATCATCGTATCACAGCACATTAGAGGTTGGAAGGGACCTCAAGAGATCATTGAGTCTAACCTCCCTGCCAAAAGCAGGATCACTTAGGGTAGTCCACACAGGAATACATCCAGGTGGGTTTTGAAAGTCTTCAGAGAAGAAGATTCCACAACCTCCCTAGGCAGCCTGTTCCAGTGCTCCGTCACCCTCACTCCTCATGTTGAGGTGAAATCTTCTATGTACAAGTTTGAAACACTTGTTCCTTGTCTTATTACTGTGTGCCACCAAAACCAGCTTGGCCTTCTCCACTTGACACCCACCCCTCAGATATTTATGGACATTTATGAGATCCCCTCTCAGTCTTCTAAACACTAAACAGCCACAGGGCTCTCAGTCTCTCTTCCTAGGGGAGATGCTCAAGTCCCCTAATCATGCTCATGGCTCTCTGTTGGATTCTCTCCAGCAGGTCTCTGCCTCTCTTGAACTGGGGAGCCCAAAACTGGACACAGTATTCCAGGTGTGGTCTCACCAGGGCAGAGTAGAGGGGTAGAAGAACTTCCCTAGACCTGCTGGACACGCTTTTCTTGATGCACCCCAGGATACCATTTGCTCTCTTGGCCACAAGGGCACACTGTTCAGCAGGCTCACAGAAAATGCAAGGCAGTATCACAATGCAAACATTATTTTGTTGCATTCTTACCATTTTGATTTAAAATGCATACACCTTAGCTCTTAGAAAATATATGCTTAATGTCTTAGCTTTAATGAACACTGGAACATACCACCATTTACAAATATTGTAGCATATAACTACTATAGAAAATCCCTTAGCAGAACTTAGGAGAACAAATCAATGTGGAAAAAAATGCCCTGGTTTTATCATTATCTTTTCACTGTAAGAGGCAAAGGTTTATATAGCCTGTTTTGTATCTGCCAGCAAATTGGCATTTAATGTTTTCCTAATTCTTTCTCCATCAGATAAGTTTCTTGGCCAAAAAGTGATAAATTCTCATCTTTAAATGTGAAAACTTCATTCACGCTTTTTGTCTTGCAAACAGTGAAAGCCCATAAAATCTGACTGTAGAGGGCTACAGAATCTCTCCAGGGTTAATTATGCTTTTAATTAAATTAAAAGATTCCTCCTTACATGACCTCCATATCAGTCCCATATGCACGCTATCTCTTCTCAGCCTTGTCTCAGAGGACAACAGCCTCCCCATTAGAGAACTAGACAATTTTCCCTTTTGTTGCATCTGCCAAGAGGCTGTTTGAAATTTAATTGCTGCACTTATTTATGAATTATTACTGTAGGAACAGTTGCTTGTGTGACAAATATTCTACAAATTTGAATTTTTATTGCAACAGTTAATGTAGGAAAAAAAAATAAGTAGCCTTTTGCTTTGTGCTCCATTTTTAAAGACAAGTACAATCTGTTATATAATTAATTTTTATATGTCCAAAACAAACTATTACATCCGAATACTAAATACTGTATGAATTCAGTTTAAAATACACACAAACATCTGCAGGTGTGTTTTTTATATGTATACACACATGTGCACACACAAGCTTTTTGAGAGGCTTAACATTCCAGGGAGGTTATCAGCAAGCCTAAAGAGGGGGAAAATAAAAATAAATAAATGAAGAGACAAACTGCAGGGGTATGCAGCACTGCATACACAGCAGGTAGAAAAAAAACAAACCAAACAACCCATAGATATTGTTCATTAATCATCTTCTCCAGTAGAGGCTGAATAAAATAAAGAAATCCCCAAGACTGAATTAGATGTGGTCTGATTAAAACACAAAGCACATTTTGGAAGATAAGAGCCATAAACAACACAGTGGAGTTCTTAAGTGAATGAACATTTGCAACACAATTCTAGATAACATCCCTTTCATTTTTTCTTTCTGAGCAGCATTAGATTCTTAGAAGCCTGTCACAAAACGTGAGGGACTGGAAATCAAACAACAGCATGCTGATGAAACAGAAGATAGATCCCTGACAAGTAGCAATCTTTCATACCCCAGCAGTGTTTCTTAAAAGAAAACAAATGGGAATAGGTCAACTCTCTCCCCAACACACCACCTTTTCCTAATGCAGCTTGATTTACATTTAGTTTTGGCTTTGCACGCTTAGTTTTATCATAGGTGGCTGAACAGGAAGGTGGTAAATGGCATCCATCTCTTACTAAAAACTACAAAGCACGTTGTATTAGCCGTCTGTAGAGGTCAGGGAGGCACTAGCTCATGAGAAATCATCTGCTGGGAAGTGCACTAACAGTATCAAGGACAATGAGATATGACCTTCAGATCTAATTTTCAAGATTGGGCTTATATTGGTTAAAACTAAGGTTGGCACAAGACACAGGAATGGATGAAACAGACCACTTTTCAGCCCATGGGGAAAAACTTCTGTAACTTCTAGGAGCCTTCTGGATATCTGAGAGCAGTAAGTGAAACCCACACAGCACAAGCTGTATCTTGGCAACCACAGAAAGATGCTTTCCATGGCGGGGACACCCACACCATACCCTCCTATTATTCACTCAAGTGATTTCCCATTCTAACATGATTTCCTGCCAATTTTTAAAACTATAGCTTGTCTTTGTTAACAGTAGTCAATCTTCTTCCTCCATAAGGCTTCTAGAGGCTCCCTGCTGGACTGTTACAGCTATGCAAATATCACTTGCTTTTTGATCTATTTTGATAGATCAATGGAGAATACTTACATAGAAGTAATTCTAACCTTATCAGAATGCACTGGTTGTGTGCTACAGCATTAGGAGAATTTCTTAAAGCAAACACACATATTAAGGGACTGTTTTTTCCTTTCTTTGCTTTTCTTTCCTTTTTTTTTTCTTTCTTTCTCTTCTCTCTTCATTTGTCTTTCTTCTTTTTTTAACATCTCCAACAGAATGAATTATTCCACTAACTTGGAATATAAACCCTAACATTTTCTCATCATTCACCTCTCAATACTTTTCTTAATCCCTTCATTTACAGATTTTCCCTCAAATCAATCTGATAAGGAAATGGTAATTCAAAAACACTAGAGAAAAGAAGGAAACAAACAGCTGAAGTGTAACGCATACATTTATTTTCACATACACATACAACTAGTTTGCTCTTCACCCATGTTTTATTTCTAGGGCAAATATTACTATTTTGAAAATTACCTCTGTCTGCTAAGACAGAAGAGGCCTGGTCTCACTTTTAACACACTCATGAAATTTCACCCAGAAGTACCATTCAACCATAGCAGAGCCAAATTACTGAAGTTCTTATTACATTCAAGCAGATGTAGAGTCATGGTTGATATACGAGTCCGTCACTCTCAGCATTCATTTGCGGAGCTCTCTGAATGTCTCTTAGCAGTACAGTACCTTTAAAGTATTTTTCTCTTCTCTCTGTCATACATCATGGCTCAAATTGCCAAGTCTTATTTAAATTTCTTTGCTACATTAAAAATATTTGTCAGGTAAATCATTAAGGTTCAGCCATGCATCTTCTCTCCATTTTAAATAAAAATCAAATCAAATCATGGCAACTAAAACAACAGAAAAACAGCTAATGATGCCATGTAAGCTCACAAGCCTGTCATAATGAGCAATGTTAAGGAAAACTATTACAGATATATTTTGCTGAACTGTATGGTTTAATCAAAGGCTTTTTGCACCCCATTGTAGACATTGCACATATAAGCAGTATGGGGATCAAAATCAATGAATTTTTCACTAAACTCTTCATGCTCTACTTCTCTAAGTAGAGTTACACAGAGTAATTGCAGCATCTGCGGGTAAAACACACAGAAAAATAATAAGCTTCCCATTTATTGAATTGGTAGAAACACAAATCAAGTTGTTAAGAAGCACACTCATCATGGGAGGTAAGGAAACTGCCCATTCAGAGTGTTTACCAAACTTGCATGCACCTGCACTACATTTTCAGTTGGTAATCAAACACAAGTCTTGTAAAAGGCCAGATGTATTCAATTAAGGCAAAGCTGGTGTTTTCGTTTTCTTTTACCTATATAGTATTGAAATAAAATTTAAAAACCAGAATGAACTAGTGTCATGGTAGGGCCATGACATGGCCCAGTACAAACCCAGACACGCCTTAAGATGTCTAGACAGAGTCCCTTTCTCTCCCCTCCTTCCTGCAGAAAGACAGGGCAACGTGGGAAAAAGAACAAAGGGGACAGGACTCCTGCCTGTCTGGTAAACAAGATGTTTATCTGGGATGAGAGAACGTAAGCTGACCACTGCTCCCCAGAAACAAAGTTTTGTTTCTGCCCTTTATGGTTATGGCCTGGCAGAACGCCTTTCCATTGGGCAGATACACGTTAGCTTCAGTGCCCCATTGGACTAATCGATCCCTGGCAATTTTTATATATACAAGTGACTTGGTAGTCACCCTTGCCTTGCCTCAAACCTTGCTTAAGCCTTACATTGCTTTGAAGCCTACTTGGACCTGCCTTGTAGAAGCTGCCTCGAGTTGCCCTGCCCTGCCTCAAGTGCCTGGTCCAGAGCCTGGGATAAAGCCATGAGCCATACACAGCAAGCCTGAGAAGCCACAAGCCTAGAAGCCAGATCTGCCTAGCCTGCTTCCCCTTGCTAGAAGAATCGTGCTGTGCCTTAGTTTACCCAGGAACCAAGCAAGCACCCGTTGTGAAGAGCATCGTTAACTGCCCGCCATCCACTGAAGCCAGATCAGCCTGGGACCACACAGTAAACTCTCCTTGCTGGCAATCTGCCGTGCCCGCGTTGTACGAGAGCGCCCCAAAGCTAACACAGCAGCAGCAACAGCATCCCCGTATGGGTAAAACAAGCTGTGAGTAATTAATTCATTGGCCTTTGGGTTTAAAGGTTCTTATTGAGCCTCCTCCAATGTAATTGAGCGCTATCTGCTCTCGGGGACCTTCTCTTTCCAAGTTATTGCCTCCTAATTTGCATAGAATTGTTTGTACTTTGCCCAGAGACTGTATATTCCCATTGTAAATATATATTCCAACCATACAACAATCCTATTCAACGAGTTTTGGCAATTTTCATTAATAAAGGGTTACTATTTTTATTAATACCCGTTTGCCATATCGTTTATTATTGTTGAAGGGTTATTAATAAATATTCACTTTCATGACAACTAGCAATATCACTTTTTGTCAGCAGTGATTACTATAGCTGACACATGATGGTGCTCCAGTGAAAAAAGCCCTAGGCAAATACACAAATTAAATGATGGGTCTCCCACATGCATTACCATTGCTTACAAGGCTTCATGACATTGTTTACAAGACTTCTTTTTTCCTTGTAAGTTTAGGTTAGTGTCAAAGAAGCAGAACAGAAAATTTACTTACAATCATTGCCACCCCATAAGAACTCACCCAATAGTAACATGAAAGTATCTACTAATTTTAGTATGACTAAATCAAATTTCTCTTTGTAAGTGGAAGTACCAACAGTTGAAATCTTCTCTAACACTGGTTCAAGATAGGACTAAATTCTTGTTCAAAGGACCTTCTACTCCACCAGTCCCACCTTAAATGGCTTCATGAATATTCCTCTCAATGAAGCACCATGAAGCTTAGTATTTTTACCTTTACTTTTAAATACTCCCATCAGTCAAAAAACACTGAAATACCACTTCATTTATAACAACCATGGGTTTTTTCCCTGCCACTTCACAATTGGTGATTGCTATGTAAGGGAATTAGATTTAACAAATTCTCAACTTCACTCAGAAATATCAGTATGGTCAATGGGACTTCTAACAAAAGACATTTAGAATCAGATCTTGAAGTCACTTTGTTTCGCATAATGTAGAATCCTGATAAACAATTTCTAAAACAGGAAGAATGTGCTTTGGTATGAACCAAAGGCAAACATATGAGACCAATTAACTTACTGAAAGGTCACACTAATTAGTAGAAAGCACTACTATCTTGGGGGGGCTGTTCCTTAAGAGTCGAGTAGAATAAAGATTAAGTAGTTTTTCCATGACAGACTTCATCTATCTTTGTTTTATGATTTTATAGTCACCTATGGAAAAAACCCAGACTTAAAAACATACACTTGAAATGACTTCACAATGGTGATTTGCATACAGGCTCATCTGGGAACATACACTGATAAGTAATCCCTTGCAAGCAAAAGTTCCTTTAGTCCTATAACAAGATAATTGAAAACTGTCAATTCCACTCTGATATAATTAAAGAACATTAGATCAATATCCAAAAATAATATTAATTTGGTAGCTGACTGGCACTTTTTATAGTATCTGTCTTCACCTGCAAGCTCTCAAGATTTTTTCATCATAGTGAATGCATTAGAAATCTAATTGGAAAATGTGCGTTTCAACAGTTTCACTTCATTGTTTGAGATTTCGAAATAAGATTGTGAGTACAGACTATAATTTGCTGTCTCTGCTATATCAAAATCATTGATCGTGTTTGCTAGAAACAAATCGATACAGCATACTGTAACAGACTAGAAATATCAAGGCATATTTTTTATTCATAACTACGGATATAAACTAGGAAATAAAGCTAATTCAAGTAGCTCAAGAATTTGTATTTTTTTTTAATAGAAGAATGTTAATGGCAGAGGGAACACACTCTTTCAGTTGATTAACAAGGACTGATTTCAGTACTCTATTTTTCTTAAACAAATCTCACTTTTTCTGGTATTTCTGTGTGACAGGCTGCATTGTGTGTTGCAGAATACCGAAGTTTGGCAACAACACATTTTCTGAAGCACCAACAAGAAAAGGAATGAGAATATGAGAAGATAAGTAATTGGCAATAAAATAAGATCTATGAAGAATTAGCATGAATTCATTCTGGAGTTTCATATGCAGAATATTAGAAAGTAAGGTGATAAAAAAGGAAGATTGAAGCAACAGCTTATTTTACCTCTTCCTCTCATTAAGGAATTAAATGGAGATGAAAGAGACCTGTGTCCTGAGAGATGAGGTGGTAAAGATATAGGAAGTTATTTCAGCTCTTTGAGTTTTGAATAGTTTGGAAAATGCTCTACTCTGCATTGGCCTAAAGGAAAAGCACCACTAAGGACTAACACTAATTCAGTACTTTGCCTTTCAGGCATGAAGCTTCATCCATATAATCTATAATCAAGCAGTCCATGAAAAACCATTACTAAGCATGTAATCAGCACAGTAGAACTCTGCCGTAACTTAAAACTTGAAATACTTAGCCAAATCGTACAGCAAGTATAAGCTAGTATACTAAGTCTTTTTGTCCTCCCTGTTCTTTTAGATTTTCTGTGACTTTTGACCACATTTTAAGCATCCACCATATTCCACACCCTACCACCTACAATATAACAGAGCACTTTTTTCCACCAAAAAAAATTTGAGGGAGGGAGTGGTTCCCCTCTGTCGTTTAAGAAACAAAAAGCAAAGCTGCATAAAATGTCACCATAAAAATCCACCAAACATACATTCATAATACAAACTAAACCAGTCATGTCTTATAGGGATCCAATGAACTTTAGACAGACTATCGCTACTGGAGATTTTGCAATCACTTGTTCAGAAGGACAAATTGAATTGACCTCCATCCATGTAATGCATACATGCTTTAAAAGAAGCATTAAGTCGTTTCATACAAGAATAAATCGTTGACATATAAATAGTTCCCAGCAGAGGTTGAATGCATTTGCACCCCAACAGGCAAACGATTTTATGGCACTCTTCAATAAAGACATAACTGGTATGTTTGAAAGGAATTGTTGCCGAGTACAGTTTTACTACACTGATATAATATAACCCTTAGTTCTCTTAGACTATATCATGGAAGAACAAAGGGTTGCAATCACTTCTTCAGGCTTGAAGCACCTGAAGCAGACCTTTGTCTTTCACTAGAGCTACTGACCTCATGCATGAATACAGACAGAATTTGGACTTGATGCCACTGGCTAAGGCAAAACTGAAATACCACCAGAAAATTGTGGAAATTAACCAAAACACCAGCAGAAGTGTTTTTGTTTGCAGTAATAGTAAGAAAATGTCATAAGAGTATGGAGCCTTGCTTGAAGCAGTAAAGTCACAGTGCCACAGCTTCTACCAAGGCAAACTTAATAGGAACAGTGGCCAGGTGAAAACAATGCAGAAAATATTGTCCCTGTTATTAAGCTGGTTTAATGGATTTCCAACAGGACAGAAGGAAATTTTCCTCTATCTGGAGTACATACATGATTAGTATTTCACAACTTTTAAGTAAATACTAAACAAAAATCCCAGAACCAGCCTAATATCCAATCCATATGCACATGACTGCCTTAAGGACAAGCTAGACTTCATTTCTTTTCCCAAAGGATCGCACCTGAGGTTACATTAATCCTTGAGACACTCCTAGTCAGATGGATAGCCATGAGTTGTAAGCACCATTTTTTTCACCTCTTCTATGCCTTCAAATAAATCTTTAAGACAGCTGCAGTTAGATTCATTGTTACACACATGTCATGGATTGAGTTGAACCTGTTGCTGTTATTTATACCATGCTGCAGTCACGACAGCTTCAAAAATTAAAGTCCTAACTGGAGCAAAGTATTATGGAGCTTGAAGTTCAGATTGCAACACAGGAGGCTTCCTGTTCTCCTTGCTGCTTCTGGGTTCCAGCTTCTGGAGTGTGGGCTCTTTCCTGCAGGCAAGGCAGCAGAAAGAGTGGGAGTTGGGTAGCTGCTGGGTTTGATTTTCTGTTTTATGCTGGGGTTTTTTTTCTGTATTTCACTGTGCTTCTTGTGCAAATAGGCTAAAATAAGGTAATCATGAATTGTATTATTAGATTAATTAGCTTATTAGCTAATGTAACTATGCATTGCGATTATGATCTCTCATGTTATATTAAACTCATATTACTTTATCTCAATCCTGAGTTTTGTGTGTTACATTTCCTCTCACTTTTGTGTTGGGGGAGCAGGGATTTTAGCCCTTATGCAAAACCATTACATCTTACCCAAGACTGTCACTTCAGGAACAGATAATTGTAACATAATCCAACCAGACCACACAAGACCAGCTAAAAACTGAAGCCAGTGCAGATAAACAGCTGCTTGTTTAATTTTCCTATATGCTGGTAACACAATTGAACTTCTCTGCAGACTGGCCTCTAGCTATATATTGCTTTTCAAATGCCATCTACTGTTTAAAGCTCTACAGAGGCTACCTTTTGTTTGCTAGCAAATATCCAGCTAACACTATGCAGTATCACTGTCTTTAGAGAAAAAACATTAATGTTCAGGTGTTTTCTATGAAATATCCTCAAGTTCAGAGCTCACTTTGTAGAAGGGAGAGCCTGCCAAATTTACCAGCACCAAATCTGTGTTATTTTCTCCTTAAGTGATAGGGAATGGCTTATTATGAAAATTGATTAATCATCTTTGCATGAGATTGTCCAGGTTTTCTTTGAGATGTGAAGCTGTAGTGTATAATCTCAAACATATATTCCTCAGTGATGCTCCCTTCTTGCTTCTAAAAAATATTTCTATTTCTAATCAGGTCAAAAAGCTATTTTTTAAATGCCTGCAAAAAATAACTCTACAGACATGAATTTACGATAACATAGAGAATTTTCCCAGACAATTTGATTATCTGGAAGAACATTAAAAGATTACTTATCTCCAACTATGGCCTCAGAATAAATTTAGACAGTCAGCCACAAAAAAAAGAAAAAAATGTTACTGTATTTTTCAAACTCTTCTGATAGTCTCAAGTCCACTAAGAAATCGTGCAACTTATTCATATTTAATTATTTCTATGAGCCAGGTTTTACAGATTTTTAAAAAGCTATTATATAATATCCTTTCTTCAAGCAGTTTTGTGACTTCCTAATAGAAAAGGCTTATATTTACACAAGTCCATGATTTGCTATCACAACAACTGGAAAAGAAGTCAAATATTTTGGAAAGTCTTTCATTTACTAGAAGGGAACATTTTAATTAATTCGAAATAAAACACTTTAGACAACATCTATAATGCAAGTAAACAGCAAGCTAGTCTTATCTAAAGTTACCTAAAATATCTTCCTTCTCTGCCCCCAGATATACATACCATGATGTGAAAAAAGCTGGACAAAAGGACACACACACCCCCTCTGCTTTTGATGAATACAAATCACTGGTACTCTCATCAACACCCAGAATGAAATCTTTACATCCTAGGGAACAGCTTAAGAGGGAAAGCGTCACAGCTATTTCTGCTATGGCACATATGATATTTTGGTAAAGAATCATCAAAAGAGAGTAACAAGAAGCTATTAATTAAAACTTTAACTTCAGAGTGAGAAGCATAAAACTTCTGACCTCCATGTCCTTGTTAAAAAGTAACAAAAACATTAACAAATGCAAATAAAGACCATGAAAGGTCTTCCAAGCATCATGGAAACACTCAGCTGCAGTAAGATACAGTTCTGTGGTAATGTGTTAGATAGAGGGAGGAAATACTATCTACCACACTAGCTTTTATAACAGAAGACAATTTCTGCTCGCTGACTGGTTTCAATAATTTCTTCTGTTACAAAAAGTCTGATATTTTTTGTTTGTTTTAAATACTGATTGAATGTCATCTTTTGTCCATTTTTTTCAAATATGATAATGTGGCATTAAAGCAAGCACAGAAAATGTGATATGCTGGTTTTTTTAAGATCACATACAGAAAAAATAAATAATTATATTTAACAATCAAACTATTTTTCATTTAACAGTCCCTTGTTCATAAATATAACAGTTACTGCTGATATTTTATCCAAAAGCTCTATATTCTCATCCAGAGATCAGCATAGTGTAGCAGGCATGTACATGATTTCTGTGAAACAACAAAAGTGAAGTAATTAATTTGTTCACTTTCCCACATAAAAATCAAATGCAGATCATTTCCACCTAGTGACTATAAAATTTTCATGTTACTAATCAGCTGCCTTCTTGCTAGCAACCGTTATAGTTTGTTTCTGGGGGACAAAAGTGTACAGCAGTAGATCCTAAAGCCAGTTATTACAGCTACCCACTGACATCAGCAAAGCTATCTGAATTCATATCAGTTAACAATTTTTTCACGTAATAAAGAGAGTACATTAGATTATAAAAATGACCAGTGCATGTTATAAGGAGAAGGATTTACAGTGATCATTATAATTTTGTCCTTCCTGTTTAATAATGCCATTTATTTAAAAGATTTTTTTAAAGTATTTGAAATGTATAAAATTTAATTTCACTCTGTCAGGAAGTTTCCATTCTTATTGCTACAAGTGTGAGTTCCAATACAAGTAGGTATATCACAATTTTCACCTTAAGTTAATTTCCCCCCTAAATCTACCACCAAAGGTTAATCATTACAGTGCCATTCACCTTTTTTTCAGCACAATAATAAAATGCAACTTCAGGAATCTGTTACAGAAGTGATCTTCTCAAATAAAAAACCCTGACATTGAAATTAAGAACTATGGATACTTGCAGGCATTTTTGTAATGAGACAGTAGGTCTCAATCAGTTCTGATTTCAAATCAAGGTAAAAAGATAAGCATTACAGGATAATTAGCTTTCTGCATCACAAGACACTGAAGGAAGAGATGTAAACTGGAGAACGAAGCAAGCAGCCCAAATAGGTTTACTAACATAGTCAAAAGATAGTGTCAATCTTCTGTCTTGTAAGCAAAGCAGGGTTTGGAACAGGATGGGTGGAACCATTTCAAGTAAGATCATTGCTTTGCTCACTAATATGGAGAAAAATCATTCTTCTCTTATTTTAAAAGAGACCTGAGGAATTCCAGAGGCAGGCACTCAGAACACCGGGTTTCTATTTTGATAGAAGAGGATTAACAAATCATCATTTAAGGATATCTATTACAGGTCAAACTACAGGTCAATCTGCACACAATATCACATTTCTGACCTGCTCACATCAGCTTCTTTGTGAAAAGGCATACTAATCACACAGATATAGAGGGATCTTTCCACTGATGTGTTCATCCCAGCACCTATCAACCTCTGCCTTAGGAATTCCCTGAGCTGAAGGCTGTATTCATCTTAAAAATGATCATGACTTCTTTTTCAAATCAGCATCTCAGCAGTCACATGAGTCTAAGGGAAGAACAGATGAACAAGACAAGTGCTACATTGGGTGAAACTCTGTTTATAGACTCTCCAAAGCTTCACTGATTTGCATCTTGATCACATTGCAATCTACATGTGGTATCTTTATATTATCAATGGCTTTTTTCTTCCACAATTTTAACCAATGTAAATTATCACAGATTTAACAATTCCACTGTTAGAGGAACATAAAAAGAAGAGATTCTGTTTTGATAAAATTTATTCTGTATCATGCATTCCAAAATACTTGTAAGTAGAAATATTCTAAAATGTTCTATAGCATTTCAGAATTTCATAAATCTTTTGGTCTGCTTGATATAGTAACCAATCCAGGAAAGAACTCCATGTTGAAAACTCTAAACTCTTTAAGTGCAAAATTTTACTTCTTTTTAAAAGAACCTTGATAAAAACATTTCCGTAAGATCTAAAGGTCATTTACTGTGAAATGCTGTACAAAATGCAACTGTGCCTGGAACTCCAGCCATTTTCTCAGTGATCTGCTATGTTTCTACCTGAAGCTAGTTGGAGAATAGGAAAAAGCCACCTCCCCCTTAGTTTTGACTTTCTTTCATTGTTTCCCCAAGTGTGTCAAAGGGTTTCTTGGCTTTCTACTCTCACCTTCAGAACAGTTTGCATTTTCCTAACAGAAACAGAAAAAAAGGGCTGGAGTCAAACAAACAAGCTTATTTTTTCAAGTTCAAAGTTCAGGAAACAGAAATCTTTTAAATGATAACAGCAATAAACAAAAGTAAATCATTGCATTATCATGATACGATCACAATATACTGACTAGCTCAGCTTACTTTTTATGATGTTTACAGGTCATCAGAGACACCAGAGCTTTCATGGGAACTAGTGTAACCCCTTTCAAATTGTTTAATAACAGCACAAGAACAAACAGAGCCTCCCTTAACAAAGCAGTTTCTGGAGGCACCATTTAAGCATCAGTCATGTAATTCGAAACAATCCCAACTGGACTGCAAGTTGAATAGTCCCTTTTTAATGAAGGCAAATGAGCTTGAAAACTAATATATCACATTGGACTGTGTTTAATAAAAAGAAAAGAAAAAAGGGGGAAATAAGAAGACAAAAAAGACGCTATCAACAACAACATCCATTTAAAGAAGTCCACCAGCTTTTAAGTCATGCACAGCTATGTACTGCATCTGGATTCCCAAGGGCAAGCTCAACTGTATAATTATCGAGTAGTCACAACTAGTTTTCCTGACAAAGCCAAGCCTTCACAGAAATACCAATTATAATAATTTTATATTGAGATTGTGTTTTACGGTGTTTTCTAATGCTAAAACAAGCACATTTCAGAGAAATACTACATATAGAAGGGCTAAAAACACAAACGATTCAATCCTAGACCATATCACATATGATCAGCATTTCCTGTTTCTAGCTCAGCTTCCACTGAAAGTCAATGATACATTTTAAATGATAGGAAGAAGAGACCCATTAAGTCTTATGTCACTTCTGTGACAAGATACTTTCTAAAGGGCAGAAATAATCCCACTACACACATAAAGTTAATAATTTTGTGGTAATGCAGTAACACTGCAAGAAGATAAACTAAACACTGTAGTGAAATGTCTGTTTTATTTTGAACAATATAAAAATCCCTTTTTGTAACCATGGTCAAGCTTTGGACTGCCCCTTCTGCTGTTTTCAGTCCTTTCCAGCCCATAGGAGATACTCCTGCCTACAGATCTGTTCTGCCTGCAACGAGGCTTTCCTGCAGCCAGCAATTCCCACCAAACACATTTCTGTACGTGTGGTATTATCAGGCTCATTCAGACAGACCCAAGAGTATGTCATTTAGATCCAAAGAGACAGACAGATCTTTCATATAAAAGCAACGATACCAACACTATTTATGAAGTTTTAAGTAACAAAATGGCCCTCTTCTATGAAGAAGATGGTGTACTTCAGCTGAAAAATACTGCTTGAAAGTCCTTGGCAATTCTTCTTTAATAAACTCACCCTTCTAAGAATATCAGTCTCATCATCTTAGCTTTGACTCTACATGTGCATAAGAGAGAACTGATGGAAAATTATAAAAATGAATAAGCTTTAATAAATTAAATATTTATTTCACTGCCATTGATCTATTAAAATTTCAACTCTCCATTTGCCTGGAAATAAGTAAGAAGCAAATACCTTCACTATTTAATTCCACTATTATTTCACTATTTAATTTTCAGCTTAGGCACTGCCAGATCTTTATACTCAAGCAAGTTCTAACAATCTCTAAAAGTAATTCTTTTGTTGGTAAAATTCATTAATATAAATAACTGCACAACCAAATTCTGTTTACAAGGTGTCTTTTAGACCACGTGGTAGTTACAAATGTGTGAACCCTAGCTCATTTTTTTAAGATCAGTGTACTTTCTATGCTTTATGCTTTTTTATAAAAGTCTTCAAATTTATTCCCCAATTATTCAGTCACAGAGCCAAAAAGCACTCAAAAGCTGAAATACTTAAGAGTTCATTTGGGCAATGTTTCAACCTTGAAATGAAGCAGTAAATGAGCACATTTTCTTCTGCTGCTTATTCTTTCACAAAAGAAACTATCAGTGATATCTTCCTTGTCAACAGGACACAAACACAGACCACCACTGATTAAAACAGCTAATAAAGGACAGATGTCTCAAGAGAGTATCAGAGCAGCCTTCTGCATTTCCAAGCAGATCTTACTTTTCTACAAATAAAAATATCCCCATAGCTAGGAAATCCGGTGGCATTCTGAGTTTGTTTTCCAGTGTATCTTTCTATATTTTAATTACAGGTTCCCTCACAGCTTAGAAAAATGAGCTGCAGCACGTCACAGGCATATGGAAGCACTAGAGAGCAAGTCTTTGCAGAGGAGACAGGTTTTAAATAGTTTTCCTCTTATCTTCCAAAATACACCAGCACTTCTGTAAGCTGCTGAGTGCCTTAACTCATAACAAACACATCAGTACTGTTTTCAAAGTGTTTTCAGAATGTCCTGGCATGAAATCAAGTTTCCTGACAGTTATAAAGGTCTCCTCTTAGAGATTCAAAGTTCACAGGTTCACATATACCCTTCTGTATAACTCACATGTACAGAATTCTCCTGTGCTCTATAAGATTCGAATTTCATTTCACCTTGAAAATGCATCCTACATCAAATAAAAACCCCAAGCAACTCTGTTTTCATTTACTTTTGTTTTGCCTGACACGTTCCAGTTACCTACATGAAACAGCGATTATTGAAAGCTTTTTATAGCACAAGACTATAGGGTAAGACTAATTAGTAATGTTATAGATTTATAGAATTGTTTCAGTTGGAAGAGACCTCTAAGATCATCGAGTCCAACCATCAATCATGAATCTAAGACCACCATGGCCATTAAACCCCATGCTGAAGTGCCATGTCCACACATTTCTTGAACACCTCCAGGGACAGTGACTCTACCACCTCCCTGGGCAACCTACTCCAATGCCTGGTAGGCATAGGTAGGACATCCTAAGGAATGGATAATAATAGCTAATTCATCAACCCATAGCAAAAGAGTATGCATAGTGTTGCTAGCATTAGTGGTTATTTCCCAGTGTGCATCTCGCACTGAATATCTTCTCGTTGTGCTGAATAGAATTCAAATATAAAATCTCCCAGAACACAGAGAGCTAAAGCAGATATATAGAAGCTGATTGACTTACCAAGAGAAAATGACATGTGAGGGGATGCAAGCAGCTTCTGGCAACAAATCAAGTGGGAAAATTCAAGTTTAGTTCTCCAGCTGTTCCTAAGCAGCAATGAGTACGTTCAGATCTTGTTACCAATCCCATGAGATCAATGATGGGGACTCCCAATGACTGAATCTCACATTACTGAAATCTCAGCATACAAGGTTCAACGTAAGGCCACTCATTGGTGATGGATGCCAGTCAAATAGTACATACACGTCTGGGCACATAGGCCCAGGACAAACTTGTGCCTTGACACATGGAGGCACACAGCACAGCAAGATCCCTGAAGCCCAAAAAGAGCTGGACTTTGTGAATTCCAACAGGACAGCCTTCTAGCTGCACAGCAGCACCTCCTCCAGGATCCCATGGAGGAGGCTTTGGTAGACTCCCTGTGTCTGTATCTAGCACGTGGTGGTCTTTGAGAAGATGAATATTATGTTGTAAATGCAGCAAATGAATGTGCCTCACTGTTGAACATGGAAAAGACTGCAGACAAGCACACCCTTGCATATGAAATTTGAGGGTACACCTCAGGAAGGTCAAAATCTGAACCCTAGTTTGGGGGCTTTGGAGAATTCTCTTGAATTTGAATATGAACATAGTGAATTACTGTTAGCTTTAGCTCCTGTTGCTTGTCTTTCATCAAAAAAAAGGCTACACACAATCTTGAGAAGAAGAAAGCCTGTGCAGGTATAATCCAGTGGCCAAGGCCTATGTTCCTAGAGTAAAATTTCAGAATACATGGGCAAAATAAAGAAGTTGTAGAAATCACCCCTGCCTCTCAGAATTCAGAAAGAGTAAATCAAGTGGAATTGCAAGTGAATTCACAATCTAAGCCAGAATGCTGGATAAACATCACTACGCAAAATTCATTTTTGAGCTTTAAAAATCTTTCAGGTATTCTGGATATAAAATATATTGTCCTTTTTTCCATTTAGACTTAGTTATAAAATCAGCATTACTGGGAGAAGAACAATGTTAAGACTATTTTTTAAAAGATAGTTACAGTTTTCAAAAATGTGAAATTAAATTTGCAGGATCCTATGATCAGATCTTTTACTTTGTCTTTTTTTCTGAGAACTCACCTTTACTTGGAACAATATATCCAAGTCTGCCTCAGTAATCTAAATTCCACTTCCAAATTTTCTGTGCAATTTTTATTCTAAAGAGTGCCAAAAAGCATTCATATACCAAGGACTCACTCATGAGTAGTTTTGTTGGTAGCACTGTAATGACAGGTTAAGGTAGATGGAGAAATTTTGTCTAAAACAGTTTTTCCTTTTTCTGCCATAAAGAGTTAAGACAATTAATATCTCCCCACTAAAATAGTAGGAGATGTACAACATATACCCACTGAAAATATTAGATGCCAGAAGAAACCTTGCCTAACTGCAACTACACACCTTATTTCACGTTACTACATGAAAATATAAATCATTGCATGAAACCCAAGGGGATTCCTAATCACTAACAATATTAATTACAGAATTATCATCAGACAGTCAAGTATTCCCCATTTAATCCTAGCTGAATTAAATATCAATTGCCACAGAATGACAAATTTTGACACACTCCTACCTTTGCACCTTGGAAAGATGACTGTGAGAACTGTGAAGTTAAGCAACTCAGTTGGCAGCAGTAGATAAATAAATAGAAAATTATTGTTATTATACATGTGTTTGATCCAACAAGCTTGGTACAAAAGGTTTCAGCTCACTTCTGCCTATGTAGCATCCTTCCCCTCCAGCCCACCAATGCAAAAATGCAGTCCAGGGAAATCCTTCTACAACTGCACACTGACAGCAAAACTCCAGTCAAGTCTGTATTAGCAAGACAGAAGGATTGAAACCATATTGTGACATATACTCACAAGTTCCCACTTCCCTCTTTATATACAGTTTAACACTAGTAAATAACTATACAAATATGAACTACAAAAATTAAATCCACTAGCCCAATCTTTCCCTCAGCATCCTAATTTGTCACACTAGACATATTCAATTAAATTTCTAGAAATATCTGTATTCTCATCCCAAACAAGACATGCTTTGGCAGCAAATAACTGTGCTCAAATATGTCAAAGTTAACTGGAAAACAGCACATTCTCCCTTGATAACCAGGCTTGGGTTTGTCTTTCTGTGCCTTTCACATGGGACTACACATTTCCCTCATGCCTCTTATCTAGAAATGGACTGACCAGAAAATTGAGTTTGCAAATTTAAATTCTTGTGACTCTACAACACTTAAATAGTATTAAAAAGAGTTGCTAGAAACCACACAACTGTGGACCTACTAAACTGAGTTGTTTGGTTGGTTTATATCACAGGCAGTTTTGCCATCATAATTTATATCCATTTTGTTGTTTGTGGTGCAATTCCCCAGTTAGCAGATAAATACTTTCAAAGAAATATACCTGGCAGCCACATTCTAGGAAAGCAGATGTGCATGTGCTTACTCTTCTCCCAAACAGTAAGCTGCTTCATAGACATGAATCTCTTGCTAAAAACATACTGTTCACAGCTGTGAACATTCCTGGCTCTTTTGATTCACTGACCCAGCAAAGCCATATCAATGGATCATAATATCTTCCAGAATACACAAGCTACCAGACACATCTCTATTTATTTGGCAGGATTTCTCTATATCTACACAACTTGCTTGGTTACAGAGATACGCTATGTCTCTCATCTCCTACCCAACACACAGATTTGCTTCCGTCTTTTTGACACGAGAACGTGCACTATGATTCACTACTGATGCCACCTGCAGCAGCAGGAGCCATTGTAAGGCACCAGCAAATCTACCCAAATTCAGCTGCTTCCAAAAAGATGTAAGTATTACAAATAAGAGCCATTAATGTTGCATAACATTCTGCTGCTACGCAGACTATTTTTTGGGCTTAGGTTCTTATATTCTCTAATTTCATGCCACAGCAAGATATTACAAGGATACTTAAATAAAAGAACCTTTTGCACTAACATCTTCATTAAGTCAAGAACTGTGTAAAGTTATTTAACCAGGAAAAGACATTTTTCAAATTTACAGTTAAGACAATTACCCCAAAAATTGCTTCTACTTTTTATACTGAGTCGTTCATGCACATTGAAGATGATGGTACAAATCTTGCTGGAATTCTCAGCACCCACAGCTAACTCATCTCAAGTATATTCTTTTTTACAGGAGATGGTTAAATACACTTATTCCTGTTTTAACTAACAGATACAAGGGTATTAAGACAGCAGGCTGAATTCCAATCTAGGTCATTTCTGCCATCAGTCAACTGTAGAATCTGTTTAGTTACGTCATCCAGGTAATGGCAAAAATTTTGGTGGTGTATGTCATTGCTGGCAAACTGACAGATTGGGGCAAACTGGTGAAGTACTACGCTAAGCTTTACTGAAGCTTGTTTTCAGAATCGTGGCTTTTCAGTTAAATTAACTGGAACTTACATCAAGTTAGTGGCTAGTCACTAGTGGTGTTCCCCAGGGCTCAGTACTGGGGCCAGTTCTCTTTAATATCTTTATTAATGATCTGGATGTGGGAATTGAGTGCACCCTCAGTAAGTTTGCAGATGACACCAAATTGGGTGGGAGCATTGATGTGCTTGAAGGTAGGAAGGCTATGCAGAGGGATCTGGATAGGCTGGATCAATGGGCCGGGGTGAATTGTATGAGATTCAACAAGGCCAAGAGCCAGGTCCTGCACTTGGGTCACAACAACCCCATACAAAGTTATGCAGAGGGGCTGGAAAGCTGCCTATCAGAAAAGGACCTGGGGGTACTGGTTGACAGCCATCTGAACATCAGCTAGCAGTGTGCTCAGGTGGACAAGGACAACAGCATCCTGGCCTGTATCAGGAATAGTGTGGCCAGCAAGAGTAGGGAAGTGATCATGCCCCTCTACTGGTGAGACTGCACCTCAAATACTGTATTCAGTTTTGGGCAGCTCACTACAAGGACATTGAGTTGCTGGAGCATGTTCAGAGCACAGTGAAGATGGTGAAGGGTCTCAAAAACAAGCCTTCTGATGAACAGCTGAGGGAACTGGGATTGTTTAGTCTGGAGAAGAGGAGGCTGAGAGGAGACTGAAGGGAGACCTTTTTGCTTTGTACAAGTACCTGAAGGGAGGTTGCAGCAAGGTGGTGGTTGGTCTCTTTACCCAAGTAATAGTGATAGAATGAGAGGCAATAGTCTCAAGTTGCTCCATGGGAGGTTTACATTGGATCTTAGGAAACACTTCATTACTGAAAGAGTGGTGAGGCTGCCCACGGAGATGGTAGAGTCACTATCCCTGAAGGTGTTCAAAAAGTACATAGACATAGCACTTCAGGACATGGTTTAGTGTTTAGTGGGCATAGTGCTTTTGGGTTGATGGCTGGACTTGATGATCTTAGAGGTCTTTACCAACCTTTACAATTCTATAATTCTACTCTATATGCAAAATATAAAAAACCTCATGACTCTTCAAAAGTTAAGACAGCACAAATGCACACAGTGCCAGATGCTGTTTTAAATACTGCTGTTTTTTTTATTTGAGTACAAACTTTTTTCAGTAAAATTGAAATAACTACAGAATGAGAAACAGCAGCATTACTTAGTTTACATAATTTCTGCATGGCAGAGGAGATTGATGTTAGGGACATCAAACCATTTGTGCCCCTCCCTCCTTTATTATCTTCCCAGGCTAGATGCAAAAATAGGTGAAGATTTCTCTCACACAACACTGAATGAATGTTGACAAACCAATTGCTTGACACTTACACCATTTCTAGCTATATTAATAGCAACGCATAACCACATCCTATTTACATGATGAGTGTAGACAACTCTGACTTCAGTGATTCTGTGATGCATAGAAATATCCACTAATGAGTGGATGTCCAATCCAGTTTCCTCTGAAAGTTGAGTGAAACCTTGGCCTTAATGCTAATGGAAGTAGAAAGAAGATTAATTTTATACTTGTGAGTACAGGCAAGTACCACATTCACTGACAGATTGAAAAATGTTCTTGTGGAATGGGAGAAGGAAGGGAGCTTTAATCCTCCAGTTTTTCTATTTTAAATTAGGAATATGCCCCCAAATTTCCAAAAGTGATTATAAAAGCCTTAATAACAGCCCACAATTATTTAAAATTCAGAAGGTAGATATGTTCAAATCCATCACCTGCAGTACTGATAACATTAGGGACACATCTGAGCAAACATTTAAAATTTCAAAAAGCCGACAACCAGCACATGAAGTTTCAAAGGATATGCAAGAAGAAATGCAATTAACTGATGGTTATAGGTATGAAAAATCTAGTCAATATTTACAAAATCAAGAGGAAAAGGGTGGCCCTGGAGGTAAACAAAAAACCAAACAAACAAACAAAAAATCACTAAGGCAAATGAGAAGAGCTCCCAAAGGAAATATTCCTGGATCTGACTGCCAGTTAATTGACATCTAACTACCTGAGGATAGCATGAAAACTTCCAGAGAGATGCAAGCATGAAAGCAATGACAGATCATCACATCTCTTGGTTGCAGAGTTCTTGCACCCTGCATAGTAGTATCTACCCTACCAGACACTATTACAGAATAGCTATATGCACTGCCATGCCAGGAAGCTACCGTACCAGCTGAGTGATCTCAGTCCAGCTCACAGAGATACAACCACTTTGTGACTGCTGCTCACTCATACTAAAATACAGCATAGCTGACCAATTAGACTGTGATTCTGACCCAGTATGACTATTCTTTCTTTCTCTACCTTATTTCCACAACAAACTTAGGAGTATTTTTAATGAAAAAGGCCACCCCCCACCCCAAAAAAAAGTAACATCACTACAGTATTAATAAAATAAATATACATACACTCATATACTGGGGAATAGGGAGAGAACACAATCTTATGGGCTAAATTTCATGTAGGTAGGTGTCATTTAAATGATACCAACTGAAATGTCTATATGTGACACAAGTTGTCTCACCTTCTGTTGATAATTAGACTCATAGAGATACCTAACTCTACAGGATATCTTAGAGAAAGTTACCTTCACCCATCAAGAGGCTCTGCAACAGCTGAAATAACAGCAAGTCAATAATAAGCCCACAAATAGATGGTTCCACATCCTATGTTCAGAGAGCATGGCATTTTTCCCACATACTGTCAATCTACTCCCAACACCATTCTTGAAGGAAAACAATTTTTATCCTTTTGATCTATTAAACATGTTAAACAAGACTCAGAGATGATTAATAATCCTGCCACAAAGAATTCTAGCTCTACTTACAGCCAAAGCAAACAAGCAAACCATTTTAAGCAACCCCACTGCAGGTCATCCTAAAGAGAAGTATAGAACAGTTTGCTGCCAACAGCATTAGGAGCAGTTATCAGGCTTATCCTCCTCAATTACAGGCTTTTAAAATTGCTGATAAAGGATGTAAGTGTTTTTAATTTACTAATAAGATCTTTACTAAATGCCTCCACGAACTTGTCTCATGCTGGCTTTTCGTAAATAGTGCACCATCCTGCATACTTTTGTGCCTATACTCCAATCACCACAATTACTAAAGTTTTTTATCATTACTGTTTCCAGTTCACTTCCATAAGGGTGCCAGAAAAGAGGCTGATATATATGACATGTCAAAGACCATTAGCTTTTTAAGCAGTTTTGAAACTGCTCCGAGCAGCATTAAGCAAAATAATGGCAATTAAGACCCTGTCCACACGGAACCTTTTCAGTTCTGCACAGCACTATCACAGCTCTAAATCTAAACCAGAGGATGGAAAAAGTGGAGAATTACAAAATAGCATACACTACCCTCCGATTTATTTCTCCAAACTCTCTTCTATCATTACTTCCACCTTAGCACAACAGAAAAAACATCAACTGGATAAGAAGCAGACATACTTTCTCTCCCTCCCAAAAAAGTAACTTTTCTAGAAGATTATGAGATTGTGCTTTTCAATCAGGGCCGAAATAAACTCCTTAAAAAAGTCTTCTCTTCTCTACCACTCACCCTGCAAGAACAAAGCTTTCTTTCCTATGACACACAACCACATTATTACAAATTCTATCCATTCTCTGTTTTCAGAACCCTTCTATCCCATTTTGGGGTTTGTTATACTACAGGCAGTTTGTACAACAGATATTGCACACAACTAAATAAGGGCATTCAAATTATACCATAAACTCAGTTTGAAGTATTGTAGTCTTACGGTGTTACTTCCACTGCACCAAGCTCTGTTAGCAAAAGCTTGCATTTTAATTTTAATTGCACTGCTCTAATTTAAAAATCAGATAGGATGATTAAAGCCTTGTTTCATGGTCTGGTACAATACCCTATGGCTCTTGAAAGTAATTCTTGTGACTAAAAGATGGGATAAATGCTATGGAAAAATATCTCCCAAAATTATAACTTTGTGGCAGTTTAGGCTGGGTGCTTCCTGGGCTGCCACGTAAGTTACACCTTCAGTGTGCAGAGCATCCACCCAGTAGGTGGACACAGGAAATAGCATATTTCTACCCATAAAACCTGCACCCTGTAAGGTGGCCTGCAAAGTCACTCTCTCTTTCTTCCCTCTCTGCTCCTTCCCTATTGGGTAAATGGTGGGGGAGTATCTCAGGCCTGTTTAGGCCTAATGCCAGGATAAGAGCAGGGAGGGGGAGGGGGGCAGGGTGTGGAGGAGGGGAGTCTCCCGCCAGCCTGGGACTAACCTAGCAGTGGAGGAGGGGGAAGAAGAAAAGAGCCCTGGGGGTTTTGGGTGTACCCTCATGTGGGGAGAATGGAAATGTTGGGGGCTTTTGGGGTGTGGTGCAAGGGAACTCTGTTAGCTTTGGGATATCTTTATCACTACGCTTTGTAGCTCTGTAGAACACCAATTGCTTTTCCATTTAAACTTTCCATCACTATCCAAGCTGTTTGTGTGAGTGTCATTCTTTTGCCCCTCTCGGGACAATAGAAGATCTGTCTTGCTCTAAACCAGGAGAAACTTAATGGGGAAATAACAATAAATAACTAAACCTGAAAAATCATGTTAAACAAAAACATATTCCTGTGAAAATGCAACTTTCATTTGTGAACTAGAGAGAGTTGGAATATCACCCTCATTCTGGACTATTGCTGCAACATCTCTTCCCATTTTATTAAAATGTTTACTATTTTTTCTATAATTTCTATTTACACCATTGCTTCCAGAGCTGATGCACAGTGGATGCCACTTCCTCTGCAATCTTGACTTTAAGAATGTACATCTAGTTAACCAAACATAGTAAGGATCTTAGCAGCAGTATAGAACTACTTCTGCAAAATTATAAAGATACAGCCTAAGATGAAGACTCATTCAGACCTGTTCCTATTCCAATAGTCACTACTATTATTCGTTGCAATGTTGTGGAAACAGGAAACACAGTAACTGCTACAGTGTCTGATGGAAGGGATATGGCTTAGTTCTGATTGTCCTATAGACCTCTTACAAAAAGACAGGGATATGACTATTCTCTATTAACCTGAATATTTTTTCTTAGAAATAATATTAGTCTGCTACAGAAGATAACTATAAAGAAACATTGGTATATCTTTAAGGTCTTCTTGAAACTTAGCAGAAGTGTTAAGCAAGTGATAAACATTAATAAACATGCCAAAATCATTGGTAAATATCAACAAAAAACAAGAGTCAGATTTTCTATGTCCTACCACTCCTTCAAGAATAGCAGAATTAACATGGAGAACAAAGGGTACCAGGTAGACAACCCTGTGATTCCAGACCAAGCAAATGAACTGTTATAAAACAGCTCAAAACCCTTTCCTCACTAAAATCCAATCACCTAACTTTTTGACCCTTCCTATATTTACAAAACGTCACTATTCCTCAAAAGATGCAGAATTAAAGTTGTGCCAGAAATTAGTCTGCATCATGGATTTTTCTAGTGCTGAACTCAGTTTGTGGGGGGTCAAACAGCTGACACTGGCTCATCCAGGGTTCTGCAAGGCTGCCTAACAAACCAAAGGGAGGCATTTCAGCAGGAAGCATGTGCAGATACCTGAATCTTTCTAACATATTAGTTACTGAATCATCACCCAAAAAGTGAGTTTAAGATGCTGTTCTGTTGATAAGAAATTGTCTGGATGGTCGTACCCAGATGGTGGTGCTTGAAGTCCAAATGGAGAGCAGTGACAAGTGTTGTCCCTCAGGGATCCATACTGGGACCTGTACCGTTTTAATATTTTCATCAATGACAGACAGTGAGATTGAACACACCATCAGCAAGTTTGCAGACGACACCACACTCTGTGGTGTTGTCGATACACCAGAGGGACGGGATGTAATCCAGATGTGCCTGGACAAGCTGGAGAGGTGGTACCAGGTGAACCTCATGAAGTTCAACAAGCGCAAGATTCTGCACTTGGGCTGGAACAATCTTTACTATCAATAAAGACTGGGGAATGCTGTGATAAAAAGCAACCCTGTGGAAAAGGATTTGGGGCTGCTGATGGACAAGAAGCTGGACATGAGCAGGCAGTGCGTGCTTGCAGCCCAGAAGGCAAATCACATCCTGGGCTGCATCAAAAGATGTGTGGCCAGCAGATCCAGAGAGGTGATTCTGCCACTTTACTCTGCTCTGGTGAGACCTCACCTGCAGTACTGCATCCAGGTCTGTAGCCCTCAATACAGGAAGGACATGGACCTGATGGAGAGGGTTCAGAGGAGGGCCACGAAAATGATCAGGGGTTGGAACACCTTTGCTATGAGGATAGGCTGAAGGAGCAGGGATTGTTCGGCCTGGAGAAAAGGAGGCTCTGGGGAGACTTAATAGCAGCCTTCCAGTACCCGAAGGGAGCCTACAGGAAGCATGGGGAGAGACTGTTTACAAGGGCCTGCGGTGACAAGACAACGGGCAGTGGGCTTCAAACCAGAGAAGAGCAGATTTCAATTGGATATCAGGAAGAAGTTCTTCACTATGAGGGTGGTGGAACACTGGAACAGGTTGTCCAGGGAGGTGGTTGAGGCTCTTCCCTGGAGGTATTCAAGGTGAGGCTCAACGAGAGCCTGGGCAGCCTGGTCTAGTTGGGGATGTCCCTGCTGAAAAAATTTCTGATGATCACAAGTCGGTTCTTAACAGTTGGAAAGTGTGAAGCTTACAATGGCTTAAAACTACATGAAGAACAGGAGAAAGACCACACTATGTCCATATTTCCACCAAACAAAACTTTATCAAATACTAAATAACACTTTAGATAAACAGATAATCACAAAACTCATGTAACAGATTTAAAGATGGCAATAGTTGGAGGAATATAGTTTGATCAGCAGGAATATACCCCTCCAACTCCAAAATTGTTACAGGTTGAGGACCACAGAGAAATTCCTCCAGGAGTGCCAGAAAGTACAAGGGGCTGAATGGTCCATCCCCAGGGAGTGGACAAAGGAAATCGTTATTCCATCCCATAATCCTGCATCCCCCTGTATAAGGAGAGCTCACAGCCAGTTCTCTCTCCTTCTCCATTCTCTCTGCTCCCGGCGAGAGGCAGCTGTTATCTCCCATGGTTTGTGGGGGAGTTTGCAGCCTTCTCAGAAAGCTAATTTCCTGCTGTGCAGTTTGGGCCTAGTGTGGGGGGTGAGTGAGGCCTAGTGGGGGCATTGTGGTTTGGTAAGCCTGCCTTGCCTGGGGGCAGTTTGCCCTACTCCTGTGCCTACGGAGGCTTAGTGTGCAGGGGTTGGTCTTGGAAGGTTTTGGCCTAGCAGTGAGGCCTGGCTGGGCTCAGCTGGGAAGCTAGGCCCAAACTGATTCTGTTTGTGTATAAATTCCCTTTTTCCCCTAAATACCTGTTGTATTTCTGTATATATTTGTAAACAGTATTCCTATAGTATTGTATTCCTATATATTTGTAAATAGTATTCCAGTTCTGTGAGAGTGTTTTTATTTTACTCCCTTGGAGTAAAATCCCTTTCTGTCTGCTCAAACCAAGACAAAAATAAAAACAGACAAGTCAAGAAGATTGATGTAAGTGTAATTTTATGTTGAGCATCTAGGCTTAGTCACTGTTTTTTCAGGTATAATGATTTCCAGAAATCACAAGACTTTGGAAATTATAAGAAAAAGAACTATCAAAAGCAAAACATTTTTGCAAAACAATTTTCCTGGGCCACAACTAAAAATAATTTTTTTTCAGCACTGGCCTCATCTTAAATTTATCATAAACATACAAGTTTCCATGACACAGGGTAGCAATTATGTCTAAACTACACAAAGAGTAACGATGGATATACACACACCTCCAGAAAAAGAACTTCATGGGCTTCTAATCATAGGGAAACCAAACAAGTGCTTCCAGAATTAATTAGATTACCAAATCTGGCACCAGACAACAATCTATACCTGTACACCTTTAACAAATCTTGCTCTTAACTTTAAAGTTCATCCTGATACTTTTTTTAACTTTTTGGAGATAAATTCCTTGCATTTCCCTGCTAACATGGATTACTAATTTAAATAGTGAAACCTAAGTAAGAATACCCTGCTGAAAGTCCTGATAAAGAATATGTTGACCAGGCAGACCTATCTTTTCTTCAAAGGTCTTCTCGGAAAAGATGAGCTACCTGATTCCTATAAGACCTGAGGGAGAAATGTGAAGATCAAACATACTTTTTCCAGTTCATATCATTAAGTGAGACAATTTCCTTCAACTTACACTTAAAAATATACCCAGAGAGAATCAGAGAATCATAGAAAGCTTTGGGTTGGAAGACACTTTAAAGGCTATTTAGTCCAACCTCCCTGCAGTGAGCAAGGACATCTTTAGTTCAGCTTGCACTGGGGGGCCTGTCCAACCTGATCTTGAATGTTACCAGGGATGTGGCTTCTACCCCCTCTCTGGGCAGCCTGATCCAATGTTTCACCAACCTCTCTGTAAATTTCTTCTACCCTCTTTTAGTTTAAAACCATTACCCTTTGTCCTGTCACAACAGGTCTTGCTGAAGATATCATCCCCATCTTTGTTGCAGCTCCTCTTCAGGTACTGGAAGGCTGCTATAAGGTCTCCCTGGAGCCTTTTCTTCTCCCAGTTCTCTCAGCCTGTCCTTGTAGGAGAGGTATTCCAGCCCTCAGATAATTTCTGCATCTCTCATCTGGAACTGTTCCAACAGGTTAATGTCCTGTTTGTGCTGAGGGCTCCAGAGCTGGACACAGTACTCCAGGTGATGTATCTCTGTGGACTAGAGGGGTAGAATCACCTCCCTGGTCATGCTTCTTTTGATGCAGCCCAGTATGCAGTTTGCCTTCTGTGCTGCACTGTTGGCTCACATCCAGATTTTCATCCACCTGTACCCTGCCAAGTCATTGACCACTACCCTCTGGATGTGACCATCCAACCAATTTCTTATCCACCAAACAGTCCACATATCAAATTCATATCCCTCCTATTTAAAGAGAATGTGGTGGGGGACCAAGTCAAAGGCTTTACAGAAGTTCAGACAGATGACATCCATAGCTTTTCCTTCATCCACTGATGTAGTCACTCCATCACAAGAGGCCACTAAGTTAGTCAGGCGTGCCTTTGGTGAATCCATGCGGGTGGTCGCTAGTCCTCTATACACCTTAGCAAAGATTCTAGGAGGACCAGTTCCATGATCTTCCCAGGCAGAGAGGTGAGGCTGACAGATCAGGTGTTTCCAGGGTCCTCCTTTCTACACTTTTTAAAAATGGGTGTAATGTTTCCCATCGATTACCATCACCCAGTATTCAGACTTTTAAAAGGCCAAGTGACACCGCTCAACTTCCTCTTCTCTCTTGCCTGTGCAGATACATACCAAAACTGCTCTAACGAGATTTTTTTTTTTAATTGGTAAGAATATTCTTTATGTTGAAAAGAAACTCTTTAAAAGCATTGAGTGGAATAAAAAGAATTACTGAACAGTTAGAAGAACAAGCAAAATATATTTAAACTTTAATATCAGGAATAAACAAAGATTTTAAAGAAACCAGCACACTTTGTCTCATGAGAGATGTACCTCTCTGTACATTACAGTAGCCTCTTTGCTTCTTACAGTAAAAATAAAATCAATTATGCCAAAAGTCTAAGTAGACAACCGGTCTTCCAGTTAAAGATGTCTGTGGGTACACAGACTAGCAGACAACATAAAGCATCTCAAGCATCCAACTCTTCTTCACTTTAATTTCAACTTTGCAAATATCCAAAAAAACAAGGCAGAAAAAATAGTCTGACATATATAATATGCATATCTCCAATGTATATGGACACTGATCTTTTTTTTGGCCTATCCTGTAGCTCCACGCTTACTTATACCTGTTTTTACTCTGTTATTGATCTGTGTCAATTTTAAACTGACCCTGAAAAGGAAAGAGTAGGATAGCACTTGACAAGAAAGTAGTGAGGAGCATATCATCTGCTACTTTCATCCAGTTCACTGAAGAGCTCATACACAAGTAGAATCTGCACACAGGAAGGAAAGTGGCAAGCTGAGAACTGCAGGAAAGACTTAAACCTTCTGAAAGCTAAAAATTCTCTCTCTAATCTCTATCACCCCATGAACACTTAAGATACTGTCCAAAAAGTGAAATTCTGCACAGCAGAAAAAATTAAGGCAATAGCTGTCTAGCGAGTAAAGTATCATCTCTACTCTATGGAGTTCCCAGGAATCTTCAAATCAGCATAATTTTCCTGAAAGCTTGTTATCAGCTGTTTCATCAAAACATCCTTTATAAACCCTTTATTTTCCAACAGAATTCTGTTTTAAGATTACTAACATTCTCTAGAAGTCTGCCATGTTACAGTTCATTAACTGCCACTGGCTTTTACCTTACTGTTATTTAATGACAGAGGTTGTGTATATCTTACTGTTTTAATAAATGTGAGAATCTGAAATTAGGAAATCATTCAGATGCTGGATGAAATGGTAGCCATCTTAATCTCTTCTTTTTTCTTAGTAGTTTAATAAATAAATAAACAATCTGTTTTCACACAATTTGAAAATTCTCCAAGTCAATTCTGAGATAAGATGAGTAGCTGCAATTCTCTATTTGGTCTTTAAAAAAAAGCACCAAGTCTCTATTTGGTCTTTAAAAAAAAAAATTAAAAAGTAGTAATCTTGGGCCTTATTCCAGTCAGTAAAGTCACTCGTGGTTTTACACTCAACATACTAGAGACAGATTTCATTCAGTGCCTTCAGTAGTTTATGTAGTTCTGTTGGCTATTATGAAAAAAAGAACCACAAATTACACCCCAAAAAAAAATTTAGTTCTTTATCCTGCATCTGTTAAATGTCTCAGAGGATTCCAGGCCACCTCCTCACACATGTAAGTAAAAGCCAAAGAACAAACAGCAAGGACTGATTTTATCTCAAGGTTATGGAAACATCATTAAACCACAAAACCATGGTGTCAAAAATTTATCTTGACATTAGAAAATGTCTCAGTGGAGTTAAAACCTTATCACGTAATTAACTTCAGATAATTCTGTTTAATACAGAGGATCAGAATTTTAAAACAGTCACAACCTTGATACATGGCATGTTAAATAAACTGGAGCTTCTGAAGACTGATCAGATAGCAAGAATGAAAAAAAAATCCAACTCCGCCTCAAAGGACAGTTGATACAAAAGCAAATTGTCTAGTAAGGACAGGGCAACACTGTGAAAAAAGAAGGCACATTACCCCTTTGAAACACTTTCCCATCTAGTACAGCTGATATTTTCCACATGTTTTATGCAAACCAAAAATATATTGGGGTGAAATTCTGTTCTCATGGAAAGAAATGGCAAAATTTTCTTTGATTTTCAGTGTACAGTTTCCAGAAATTTGCACTCAACTGGACTCTCTGCCTATTAAGTGTCATGAGCAAGTGAATTGTACTGAAAATTCTATAATTATAGATTTTTATAACTATAATTAATTTTCACAAAGACAAGAGCAGGAGCCAGCAGAGAAAGACAAATGTCTTTTGACCTGAATCAGGTTGGAGATTTTCCAAGAAATCTGCAACTTGGTCATGTCACTGCAAGGCCATTTTTCTCTTTTGTCTGGCTGTCTGCTTATTTTCCTTCTTGAGGAACCAGCATCAAACAGAATAAAAAAATAACCTTTGACTGGTTCTTTTTGTGGCATGCAATTAAAGAACTGACCCAAAAATGTTCAGTGTCAGAATAGGCACCTACTGAAGAGGTTGGGAAAACAAGATTACATCTTGAAGTCATGTATCTGAAGTATTTCTTTATTCTATGACCACATCAGAGAAGTCATCCCAGCTGGTCTGCATTTTAGAGTTATACTACAGAGAAGAGACCACATAGGTCTTTTATCAGAGTTCCAAAGCCTTACATTTTACCTACTGGGAACAAGTATCCCTCCTGATCTTAAAAGGAAAAAAAAAAAAAAGTCAGTGTTTTCTCCATTGACATTTCACTTCTAAAAACATTCTATGGGAGTTGCAGAAAATGCCTATAGTGCAGCTATCTCGCTAGGGATGGGGACACATTTAAATCCTATTGTAGTATAATGCCATACTTCATAACACACTCATCTGACAATCAAATTCTGAAAGCTATAAACTACCACATGAAAAAATTAGAATGACAATAGAGCTTTCCAGAAAGCATTGTGCATGACAGAACTCTGAACAATATCCTGATTTTACTCACATGTGAAGCATATGGCTATACTTAGTTGGTGGCTCCTTTCTCCCAACCAACTCACCTCTTCAGTCAAATTTTTCTGTCCCTTCTGTCACTTCTTTTTATTAAAAGTGATATGAAGTACCTGAACCCCTGATAGGTCTATGTCACTTGCTTTCCATATTCCTTGGGCAGACCATCACACAGACTCAGTAACATGAGCAAAATAAAAAAGACCTACTATAATGGTCTAAGAGTCTCTGAATTTCTGAAAGGGGAGGGGTGGGAGGAGGGGGCCAGAAAAACATATAGCAAGAATAACTTAAAATCTCATCACTTTGCAGAACACTGAAGGAAGTAGGGAAAAATTCACACTCAACATCAGGAGTATGCTGACTTAAAGACATCTTCGTGATAGCAAAGCTATAGTAGGACAACTGTTGTTAACAGGAGCATTCCTAGTCCTCCAGTTAACAGGACTTGGAGCTAGGAAGCTGTCCTGGTTTAGAGCCGGACAGATCCTCTGTTGATCTGAGAGGAGTAAAAGAATGACGCTCACACAAATGGATCGGATAGAGATGGAAAGTTTAAACAGAAAAGCAATCGGTGTTTTACAGAAATTGCAAAGCATAGTGGCAAAGATATCCCAAAGCATAGAGAGTCCCTTATGCCACACTCAAAGGTTCCCAACACTTCCCTTCTCCCCACCTGAGGGTGTACCCAAAAACCCCAGGGCTCTTTCTTTCTACCACCCCCCTCTCCCTGCTCCTCCCCTCTCCCGACTGCTAGGCTAGTCTCAGGCTGGCCAGGTCTGAGACTGCCCCCCTCTTCTCCTCCCAGCATTAGGCCTAAACAGACCTAAGAGGCCTGAAATACTCCCACACCATTACCCTATAGGAAGCATCTCACATGGGAGCAGAGAGGGAAGAAAGAGGAAGAGAATGACTTTGCAGATGAATTTATAGGGTGCAGGATTTATAGGCTGTTTCCTGTGTCCACCTTATGGGGCTGGACACTCAGGAAACCAGAGGTCTAACTTATTTGGCAGTTACAGGAGGCACCCAGCCTAAAGTCTTGATTTTCACCCTGCCTTAGATGCCCCCTAGCATCATGTTTGTAAAATACGTGGGAGGGATGAGGAGGTGCATATGTGTGCAAATGTTTGTGCATGCATGTACATTAAAAAAAAATTAAGCTTCCATGTTTTCTTCACCAGTGTTTCAATATATTGAGCAATCATCACATTGTTCCTGTAAAGGCACTATACTCAGTCTCCATCTTAAGCTGAAAGCATAGAAAGCCAGAACATTTGTAAAGCATTTCTTGCAAGCTGCAAGTCTGTTCAAATGGGTTAGGCAGTGATTATCTTCTGATAGTCAGCTTTATCCTCAGCTGTACAAATTCCCTAATCAGGTAACATGGCATGTACTTCATGTGAAATGCTTCTTGAAGTTCAGACCAAACCAGCATGCCAATGCAGTTTGAGCGAACACTACATACTGCATAAGGATTTTTATCTACAAGTCCTTTTGACTTGGTATATTTTACCCTGTGTAGCTTTTCAGAGAAAATTGCAACTTTACTTCATAGCAGTCTACTCACTAGTAAAAAAAAAAAAAAAAAAAATCCAGAAAACCAGCAATTGAATGTACTACTCCTACTTCTTTTGCCCAGAGCAAAAAGGATTCCACAATTGTGCAAACCTATTTTCAAAAGGTTAAAAATCATATATTGCATTTTTATTTAATTTTTGAAGGCTCTTCCTTTTATTTATATCAGAAGTAAAACATTTATGAGTTTTACATACCTCACAAGAAAATGTTTATTAAAACAATGAAAACATTCATGAGTTTAGGTAACTGTTATGGTAAAATTTGTCAATCAATTAGAAACCAAAATAATAAAATCAAGTTACGATTATGAGTATTCTCTACATGAAGCATTTCTGCTAGCATTGTTCAAAGTAAGCTTTCTGAATTGAAAGCAATAAAATACATACAGCAGAAGCCAACACAGTTTAGTTATTAACATAATAAACATCTCACATATTGTGGAAATTAATTTCAAGTACTTTACCTTTAGCCTTTTAGAACAGACAATCCTACCTGACCCCTGAGAAAACAGTTGGCAGGTGACAGTACTGCCACAAACACCTGTTAGCACATACTACTAAATGACAAAACAGGATGGGAGTATATCTGCAAATGCAAGCTAATGCACCCTGCAAAAAAATCTAGGCTGAAAAGTGATGCTATATGCTCTTTATTACTGTGGGAAAATTACTCGTGTTGATTGACTCAATTGCTTTTGAACTTGTTTGCTTTTCAAATGCAACTGGTATTTTTTTCAAAGACTTTTGACATGATAATTTAAGAAATGAAATTTTGAAATTATACAATTATATAAAAGCTATACTTATGATTAAATACTGACTAAATAGAAAAATTAAATAGTTTGATTTCATTTTTGTCATATATCATGTTCTGGATGTACTTACTAAATTCCTACTCAAAAAATAAACCAAGAAAAGAAGAATTTATGAGCTGTTAGGCAATCATAATTAACACTTACTTTTGCGAAGATCTGAAAAAAGTCAATTGCAGGTGGCAAGCGAGACACGTCCTGGATCTCTGTTTTCAAATACAGTTGCAATGTCTGTGCAAGGTGCCTGAGGCCGTCTCTCATTTCTTCACTTAGTTCTTCAATATCTTAAGGTGAAGGGGGGAAAAAAAAGTATACTATGTCATAAACAGCACCTTTCACCAACATTTTGAAAACGTCCACTGGTAGCCATACAGTCTAGACATTTCCAGTCCCAGAATGAATCTTGACAGAGGCCAGTTTTGACAGAAGGCAGGCATTTGTCATTGTACAGCCACACATCAACATATAGAAGACTTTACCAGATTGCTACTGCCAAATCATATGAATAGAATGGTGAGTTAAAGATCAAGAGCTGGTAGAAAAGCAGATGTTAGTCATTACATATGAAAATTAGATATCTAGATTTATATCATTTAAAATTTATGCAGTAGTACCTTCCCCCTAGCAGCAGTGCCTATTTTTATACTGTATTGTCCATAGATGTATCAGAAACACTGTATGCTAGTAGATCATAGGGGAAAGTCTATTCCCTCTATCCTTTTTAATTTGTTGGCTTATTGAGGTATTTTGCCCTGGCAGAATGTCAGAATATACAGAAGTAAGACATAATACTAGTTGTTGGGGTTTTTTTCTTAGGTTTATGTGTTTTTCATTTCTACTTGACTATATCTATAGATCAAGCTGGTTTATAGCCAAAGTTCAAAATAACACAAAAAAAATACTGAAACAATCAAAATATTCACATCACTCACTAGAAGATCTCTTTAAGCAAGATGCAAGAATGAACTAAGGATGTATTTCTGTCAAGTCTTTAACCCTGAAGCTACTACAAAATCTGGAGAAAATATTTCAATATTAGCTCTGCTGAGAGATTATAACAAGCACCCTTTCCTACTCAAGCAGTTGAAACTTGTGAAATCACAAAACCAGTCCATTTTTTTCTCCACTGAAAAGCCATGTAGATGGCAAGCATACACAAATCTCTTGTAAATTTTAGATTTATTCCTTTTTCTGGAAGTTATTTTGAAGCTTCATGCAGCAGCACATAAGGATGTAAAACTTCAAAATGTAAAAACATGCATTTCTGTGTATGTATATAAAAATATTTACACTGTACATAGTAAGGCAGACAACGGGTAAATGAAAAACTAAAAAAACTGGCAGATGAGCTCACTAAGCTACTCTCCATCACTTTTCAGCAGTCCTGGCTCACTGGTGAGGTCCCAGATGACTGGAAGCTGGCCAGTGTGATGCCCATCCACAAGAAGGGCTGGAAGGAGGAGCCAGGGAATTACAGACCTGTCAGCATGACCTCAGTGCCAGGCAAGACTATGGAGCAGGTCATCTTGAGTGAAATCACACAGGACCTACAGGATGACCAAGGGATCAGGCCCAGCCAGCAAGGATTTAGGAAGGGCAGGTCCCGCCTGACCAACCTGATCTCCTTCTATGATCAGGTGACCTGCCTGGTGGATGTGGGGCAGGCTGTAGATGTTGTCTACCTGGACTTCAGCAAGGCCTTTGACACCATCCCCCATAGCAAACTCCTGGCCAAGCTGTCAGCCTGTGGCTTGGACAGGAGCACTCCGTGCTGGGTTAGGAACTGGCTGGAGGGCTGAGCCCAGAGAGTGGTGGTGAATGGTGCCACATCCAGCTGGCAGCCTGTCACTAGTGGTGTCCCCCAGGGATCAGTGCTGGGCCCCATCCTGTTCAATATCTTTGTTGATGAACTGGATGAGGAGACTGAGTCCATCATCAGTAAGTTTGCAGATGACACCAAGTTGGGGACAGATGGTGATCTCTTAGAGGGTAGGAGGGCTCTGCAGAGGGACCTTGACAGGCTGGTCAGATGGGCAGAGTCCAACGGCATGAGATTCAACACGTCTAAGTACCAGGTTCTACACACTGGCCACAACAACCCCATGCAGTGCCACAGGCTGGGGACAGAGTGGCTGGAGAGCAGCCAGGCAGAAAGGGACCTGGGGGTACTGGTTGATAGTAGGCTGAACATGAGCCAGCAGTGTGCCCAGGTGGCCAAGAAGGCCAATGGCATCCTGGCCTGTATCAGGAATAGTGTGGCCAGCAGGAGCAGGGAAGTCATTCTGCCCTGTACTCAGCACTGGTTAGACCACACCTTGAGTACTGTGTCCAGGTCTGGGCCCCTCAGTTCAAGAAAGATGTTGAATTGCTTGACCGTGTCCAGAGAAGGGCAACAAAGCTGGTGAGGGAACTGGAGCACAAGCCCTGTGAGGAGAGGCTGAGGGAGCTGGGGTTGTTTAGCCTGGAGAAGAGGAGGCTCAGGGGAGACCTTATTGCCATCTACAGCTGCCTGAAGGGAGGCTGTAGCCAGGTGGGGGCTAGCCTCTTCTCCCAGGCAACCAGTGACAGAATGAGAGGACACAGTCTCAAGCTGTGCCATGGGAGGTTTAGGCTGGATGTTAGGAAGAAATTCTTCACAGAAAGAGAGATTTGCCATTGGAATGTGCTGCCCAGGGAGGTGGTGGAGTCACTGTTCCTGGAAGTGTTTAAAATAAGACTGGATGAGGCACTTAGTGCCATGGTTTAGTTGATTAGATGGTGTTGGGTGATAGGTTGGACTTGATGATCTTGAAGATCTTTTCCAACCTGGTTAATTCTGTGATTCTGTAAAGCAAGATGTACACTGTAAAATCCAAACATATATTAAAGCCAAAAAATCAGGTTTTGGTAGAATAAAACATACATTTTTTTTCCTCGATCTTTGACAAAAAGAAAAATGTTCCTCCTCACAGAGGCTTTATCAGGATTTGTCTTTGATTCTCCTGCTATACAGAGCAGACCTTCAGAAGGCAAGCTGCAAGTAAATCAGAGGGCCACTCTGTAAAGCAGAATTTGGAAGCATTTCGTGCAATATGATTGGCAATTACTTACTTGACTGAAGATCCGAAAAGGAGTAGAGTTTCTCCGAAAGACATCCTGATTGTCTAAGCTGTACAGAAAAACAGATAATTAACACTTACAAAGCATGCTTTATCTTGAAAATGTTCTACAAGACTGATTATGTGATATGATATGCCTGTAAGATTATGAGGTAAGACTAACAGCATCAGATTTAATCTGGTCATTTCATACATTCTGTAAATTATCATAACAATCCTAAATTTTTCTTGGTGTTATAAAGCTTCCTACTGTTTGAGGGGGTTGGTGTTTTGTTGGTTTGGGTTTTTTGTTGTTTGTTTTGTTGTTGTTTTTTTTTTTTTTACTTTGGCAGCTTACCCTTAGTAATTTACTTTGGCCCTTATCACTCAATGTGAAAGCTAATTACTAGGTTAGCAGTCTCAGATTTCATGTGACTATAATTAACGCATACTATAGCTAGATACATATTTGCCCTTTAAAAACAATCATTCACACTATTTTCCCAAAAATGTATAAATTAAGATACTAAATCATATTTTAATCACCTTGCACCACAATAAATGCACATTTTTATCCAAGACAAACAGCACCAAGGCAGGGTTAGCAAAAAAAAAAATGGGCAAATCCTTTTTGATTTTAAAATCCTACACAGTCATAAGCTGCTTAACATAACAGAAAATGTTGTGACATATATTAATCAAACCATAGGAACGCTAAACACCCAGGACTTCCAAAGGAGTTTAGAGGAAAAGAAAATAAATAAATAAAAGAAGTAACTGAGATTAAAAGACCCCACATTAAAAGCATGGCACTGTGCCCTCCAAAGAGAGGGGTAGCTAACAGTATTTCTGCCTGTACCACTCATTCAAAGGCTGAATGAGGTTTCCAATCAAGTTAATAGATAAGTATCAATAACTTCAATAGTATCAAAGAAAGAAAACATTATTGCTATGTGCTTTCCTTCTAGGCAGAATTAAGTTTACAATGCCACCCTACAGTCATAGGAAAAGAAAGTCGATAAACAGGTCCCTTGCGCTTAATTATGTCCATTTTAGTATCTCTTGATCCTTTCAGCATTTCTGCAAGTTAATTAGAAATCTTGTAATGCAGTATGCAGTCCAATTTTGTTCAGCAATCCCAGGCACTTCAGCTTTGTAGCTCTTAATTACATTAAAAATGTAGAGCGAAAAGGTATTTATTTGACTCTGCTACACTGAATGAATCTAAAAGAATGTCACTTACTAGCTTAAAAACAATCCTGCCAGCAAGTCTGACTGAGTCTGGAGGAAAATTAGGCTCGATACTCTTAAGACACCTGCATTCCTGCTTGTGGTCAAGCCAAGCTTCTTTCTGTTAGGATTTTTAAAAACAAAGAAAAAGAAAAAACTGAATGTTATTTTACATAACATTTTATATTTTCTTTTTATATATATATATATATATAACATATATAAATATTTTAATATGTAAATACACAAGCATACTTTTTATATACACATACTTTTTAAGATATATATACACACATATTTTTAATACATATTTATTTACTTATTATACATATATATGCACACAAACAAGCATGCTTAGCCTTGCCATGGGCTGGACCTGGGGATCCACGTGTCAGCTTACACCCATCCTTGGAGGGGGCTGAAAAGAACCCAGTCCCCCAGGTGGACTAAAGAAACCTCATTCAGGTGGGCAGAGAGAGAGATTTGGGGTTCCCCCTCCCAGGTGCAGAGGTCCCTTTGGTCAAAAGTCTATTCTACTCCCCCTTCCTGTCCAGCAAGCGAATTCAAAGGGAGCCATTTTCTTGGTTCAGTCTTTTTCCCCCTGCCTCACCTGCTCAACAGAAGGATCCCTGCTGCTCCTGCTTCCTGAGTTACCACATGGTCTGCCTCCGTGTTGCTTTCAGACTTCTAAGGACAGCATCCAAACGGGATCCATTTACATCAAGGGAACCCAATGCCAGCTGGGCCTGGTTTTGTGTATTTTTCTATTTACGCTTTTCCTTATACCTTTGTAACCTTCCCTGTTACTCAAATGCTATATATATATTATTTAAAATTACCTTTTTACTTCCAAAACAATTCCAGACCCTTTCTTTTGTGATTTTACCTCTTTCTCCTGCCTAATTTGCTTTTACCCTACCAGGAAAAAGGGAGGGGGGGAAGAAATATAAATCTGTTCCTTTTGGGCTTTTGGACACCGGGGAAAGTTTTAAACCACAACAATCCAGAACCACAACAGCATCATAGTTGTTGAGTCGGACTGGGAGGAACAACTGCAGAGGCAAAAGTCAGCTTTAAAGGACCAGGAAGGAGACCTTCCTTGGATACTGTTATCCACCAGCTGTGGCAGCCTTCAACACCATCACCACAGATGTTGGCTGCCAAACAAACAGCAGCACAGTCTAAGACTGCAGATATGACAAAAGTGTTGTGGAAAAGGACAGGCTAGGATATCCACTCAAACCAATCCCATATCATGTCACTTCCTCCTCTAATGTAATTAATTGTGCAGCTGATATTACCGAAAATGGAGCCACAGTAGTGCAGGGTCAGGACACAACAGTATCACCATGATGTTACCTCAGAATTTACCTTTACCTTTAAGAAAACCTAAGAGAAACACAAACAAAAAACTCTATGGTCAAGTTCCCAGTTCAGTTCCTTGCCAATACAAATCTTACTTCACTCTGCTACACGCTCCTGTTTGGCAACACAGTTTGTACCATATTTTCTTAACATTGCATCTGATGTTTTTTAAGAACAAAAGGAACATATAAAGATAGGATGAAACCTGCACAAAAATCTAGAAGAAATAACTTCATTTTTTGTCCCACATGTCTCTTACACAAAGAATTATCTTTAACTTCATGAAACATGCTATAAATAGCATCATCAGCTTACTTCAAACTGGTATCACCCTTCCAGCTAGCTGAAATTTTTATTAGATAAATAAAGGAGCTTTGATTCTCATTTCATTCCAGGAAGAAGACACAATGCTGCATACTTCGCATAGAAGCGAAGCTGAAATTTCCTTTATCTTAATTCCAACAACATACACAACACTCTAGGCAAACATTCACCCAGCAATCAGGATCACAAAGACCTTCAAGAATCTTCATCACTTCACCAAAATACAGCTGCTCTAAAGCAACAGTCAAGATTTCCATGCTGCAAAATCACAATGGTCAATAATCCCCATGGCTGGTAGGACTGGTCATGGCATTTTCAGAGTTTGAACCAGGAATAGCATCCCAGTTTGAAATGGTTGCCCTTAAAAAAACCACAAAGTTGCAGTTCTCCAGAAGGTAGAGTGCCCAGGAGGTAGACCGGAATGTATAATATTTGTATTTCTTCCCATAGAACCTGCATCTCTATAAATTTAGATGCAAAGTTTTCTTTCTCTTTCTTCCCTTTCTCCTCCCTGGACACAGTGAGCTTCCTTATCTGGTGTGGGAGGAGGATGGTTCCAGTTTTATCTGTGGCCTTGAAAACCAAACTAATTTTTACTGTGTGATACTGGCCTGTTTAGGTCTAATGCCAGGGACTAAAGGAAGGCAGTTTCAGCCTGAATCCAGCTTAGCAATGGGAGGGGGTGGGGGGAAGAACGAGCCCTGGGGCATATGTTAAACCTGAGGTGGGGAGAAAAGGAGCAGCTGGGGTTGGGGGGAAGGTTTTTTGGGTTTTCATGTATCCTGTATATATAGTAGATGTTAAGGATTCATGTATTCTGTATCTTCCTGTATATCTTTGAATACAATTTCTGCATTTCTCTCCAATTCAACAAGAACTTCTTTATTTTACTTCCTTTGGGAGTAAAATAATTTGTTTGCTCTTTAAACTAAGACAAATAGTAACTGTAAACAAAATTTACCAAAGTAGAAGACAGAAACAAAAATATTTTTGTTTCATGTACCTGCAACTTCTGTTTCATGGACACTTTTATTAGGATTAGCAGACAAGGACTAGCATTTCCATAGCAGAGAAGCAACAGCACGATAAGATGAGGGAAATCTGATATATATTGAAATATGTCTTCCCCCACCCCCTATTTTGTCCCCCCACAAATCAGTGTGAAAGAGCAAAAAGAATGAGTCTTCAGCTAAAGAAACATTGAAAGACAGTAATTTATCATCTTTTTTTTCTTTTTGCCGTCTATCTTTACAAATTCTGTTTATAATTTGTGAAAATTCCAATCCCATCCTATTAATACAGTACATTTACACATTTTATTTACACACCTACAGGATATGTTTCAAGACACTCCAATGGACCAAATACTTTTTAAAAGCAAATTGAAAAAAACAGGGCACAACAAAAGCTTGCTACAATGACAAAGACTCAGAAGCTTTTGCTAGGTAACTGCCACACAGAAAATGATAAAATGTCTACATTTCTAATGTTAAAAAAAATTCATTACATGTTCAGCAATAATTAAAAAAAGAGGGTATGGCAGTGATATGTGCAACTGCACATCACACCTGTAGACACTGACATGCTAGATATAAAGATTACAAAGGCTATCACACAATTTTTTTCTTAAACTGCATTCAACTGGGAAAATTGTTTCAGCAGCAGTAGCATTTATTCTATTTCATTCAGTGTTTTTTTCCTGCTTTGGCTTTCAGCTACATGGGAGATTTGTGATTTCATTTCCTTTACCCTTAATTTTATGAGGGAAAATATGACACCAAGAAGGAATTAATCCAAATACACTTAGTGTCACATGATGTCTGACAAATAAAAGTTAAGTATTTAGTGCTGAATACAACGATTCTTGTCTAGAAGAAACAAGGTGATGATTGTAAATGTCCAGAAATCGTTCTCTGCAATATAATTATATTGGTATTTTTGTCCCACTTAAAGTTGTTCTTTTGAGTAAGCCTCTATCTGTCATTTTTCCCCCTACATAAATGTTGCACAGAATTTTAAACACACTAGAGGTGCCATCAAAAGGTTTTAATAGGTTATCCAACCAATAAAGCCCTAATGAGATTAAATATGCAGTACCACATGGCATCATACGCCATTTTTTTTTTTTTTGAGCTATGTTCCCGTGTGAGAGGAACAGTTCAAACATTGAGTTTGATCGAGCACTGGAACAGGCTCCCCAGGGGGGTTGTGGAGTCTCCTTCTCTGGAGACTTTCAAAACCCACCTGGATGCATTCCTGTGTGGACTACTCTAAGTGATCCTGCTCTGGCAGGGGAGGTGGACCTGATGATCTCTTGAGGTCCCTTCCAACCTCTGATATACTGTGATACTGTGTGATACTGTGAAATTAGAAAAATACAAAACAGTTATTCAGCAAGAGAACTAGGGTATAATTTGCCATTTGTCCACTAGGGGCAACTCGGCAGGCACTGGACGCTGAATACAGCGGTGAGGCTAGGTGTCAGACACATACAATTAAAGGAACCTTGCAAAGACTTAATCCAATTTTTACTCACGAGTTTTGGCTCCAGGCATCACCAAGGGCAGTTGAATTATAATCCACAAATTACAATACCACACTAAAGCCCCAGGATTTTAAACAGAACCAAAACTGGTGTGAAACATGTGAACACTGAAAAGATAGAGTTTCACTGGTGAAGGCTCGTTGCTAACCTTGTTGCTAAACTGGTCACTGCTAAGGCTCCAGGGGTGGTCCCTTCCAGATGCGGGGGAGGCAGCTTTCCCCCACGGCTGCAGGGGTGCATCATGGGCTGATCACCTGGAACAGGCTCTCAGGTGATACCCCTGGTGCTGGTGGCACTGTGGAGTTTGCAGGACACTGTGGCTGTCTGGGGCACTCACAGGCAGTCTGGCAGGACACGGATGGTATTCTGGATCTCTCTGGCGCTTGGCTTACAGGGCTGTGGAGCAACAGGCAGTCACTCCCTTCTCCCACAACTTAGAGGCCAGCATAGAAGCAGCTGGGCCTGGTTCTGGCTTTGCGAGTGGCAGGCAAACAGGCCAGCTTTGGCTCACAGGTCTGCAGCTTTGTGCTTGCAGCAGACATGCTTAGAACTGCTGAACTGCTTAGAACTGCTGAAAGGCAAGTTCTCCCTGGGGCTTGGCTTCCCAGATCTCTGTTGCTGCAGGGTGCACTTAGGCAGCTTCTTCCTACCAGAGGGACTGGGGTATGATGCTAAGCTGGCTGTAGTTTCAGTGCAGCTTATGTGAAGCACTCTCTGCTGGTTTCCAGGTAAACTGAGGCACAACGACGCTTCCCGGGTAGCAAGGCTTCTCTCCAGACTGCAGACAAAGGCAGAACACGTGCACGAGGGCAGAGCATGTACAAGGAGCAAGAGCAGAAGCAGAGCAAAAGAGCAAAGGAGCAAAAGAGCAAGTTGTTTACAATTTGGGTAATATTTATCATTTGCTCAAGGCTTGGATTTAGCCAGTAGTCAATCTTGGTAAACACCATTAGCCAAGGGCAGAGCATATGGCCAGAACATGCCCATACGTGGAAGAAGCACAAACACAGCACAAGCATCTCACACGGTGAGTGCATGCTCTTGTTTACCCCAACAAGGCAGGTTGGGTTGTTTACCCTGGCTTGTTGACACCTGGCCCTTTGTTTTCTCAGCTCTGGGCTGAGTACCCACTCCAGAAGGAGGGGGTAGTGGAGTTTGAGTGGGGAATAATTCGGGGCATAATGCAGCCTTTACTGCATACACCTAAGTTGGAACAGGATCTTGCATTACACCTTGAAGATTTGCTTGTGCAGGTCACTGCCAGCACAGTCTCATTTCACATCAGAGACTTGCCAAAAAGAGCTTTACCTATGACTCTCCTGGCAGATATTTGCTTTAAACTTACCATGCAAATATCTTAGTCTTTTATATTCTTTACAGTCATATTTTCCTTATGATCGCCCATAATAAATCTGCCTGTGGCAGTATTATTGATGCTACAGTAAGCACCTAATGTATGCTGCATACTTTTGTCATACAATGAATCAAAATGACATATCTTCCTCCTTTCCCTCTCCATATGTTTTAATCCCAGACAGAAGAGGTTTCCGCAATGTTGAGAACACTGCAGATTATCACAGTATCACAGTATATCAGAGGTTGGAAGGGACCTCAAGAGATCATCAGGTCCAACTCCCCTGCCAGAGCAGGATCACTTAGGGCAGTCTGCACAGGAATGCATCCAGGTGGGTCTGGAAAATCACCAGAAAAGGAGACTCCACAACTTCCCTGGGCAGCCTGTTCCAGTGCTCTGTCACCCTCACTGTAAAGAAGTTTCTCCTCATGTTCAGGTGAAATCTTCTATGTTCAAGTTTGAACCCATTGTTCCTTGTCTTACTACTGTGAACCACCAAAAAGAGCCTGGCCCCCTCCACTTGACACCCACCCCTCAGATATTTATACACATTGATGAGATTCCCTCTCAGTCTTCTCTTCTCAAGACTAAGCAGCCCCAGGGCTCTCAGTCTCTCTTCATAGGGAAGATGCTCAAGTTCCTTAATCATCCTTGTGGCTCTCCATTGGCTTCTCTCCAGCAGGTCTCTGTCTTTCTTGAATTGGGGAGCCCAAAACTGGACACAGTATTCCAGGTGTGGTCTCACCAGGGCAGAGTAGAGAGGTAGAAGAACTTCCCTCGACCTGCTGGACACACCTTTCCTGATACATCCCAGGATCCCATTGGCTCTCTTGGCCACAAGAGCACATTGTTGCTCCATGGAGAACTTGCTGTCCACCAGCACTCCAAGGTCTTTCTCTGTGGATCTGCTTTCCAGCAGGGCAGCCCCTAACCTGTACTGGTGCCTGTTGTTATTTCTCCCCAGATGTAGTACCCTGCACTTGTCCTTATTAAACTTCATGAGGTTTGCCTGCACCCAGCTCTCCAGCCTGTCCAGGTCACATTGGATGGCTGCACAGCCTGAGGGGGTGTCAGCAAACCCCCCCAGTTTTGTATCATCAGTGAACTTGCTGAGGGTACTCTCAATGTCCTCATCCAGGTCATTGATAACAATATTGAACAAAACTGGACCCAGTACCCATCCCTGGGGGACATCACTTGCCACAGGCCTCCAAGTTGACTCTGTGCCACTGATGATGACCTTCTGAATTCTGTGGTGGAGCCAGTTTGTGATCCACCTCACTGACCAACCATCTATGCCACATCTCCTGAGCTTTGCTATGAGGATGTTATGGGAGACAGTATCAAAAGCTTTACTGAAGTCAAGATATACGACATCCATTGCTCTTCCCTCATCTACCCACTTGGACATAACTTCATAGAAGGCTATCAGATTAGTTAGACAGGATCTCCCCTTGGTAAATGCATGTTGGCTACTCCTGATAACCTTCTTGTCTTCCATGTGGTTAGAGATGACCTCCAGGATGAGCTGCTCCATCATCTTTCCAGGAATGGAGGTGAGGCTGACTGGTCTGCAGTTGCCTGGGTCCTCCTTCTTGCCTTTTTTGAAGACTAGAGTGACATTTGCTTTCTTCCAGTCGTCAGGCACCTCTCCTGTTCTCCATGACTTTTCAAAGATGACGGGGAGAGGTTCAGCAACAGTATCAGCCAGCTCTCTCAGCACCCGTGGATGCATCCACATGGGTGCATGTGGATTTGTGTGTCTTGAGATGGTATAAGAGATCTCTAACCCTGTCCTGACCAACGGAATGTCCACATCTCTCCAGTTCTGCTCCCTTGCTTCTAGAGACTGAGGTTCCTGAGGGCTGGTCTTAGAAGTACATGCCACATGAACCTCTACTCTTTCAACTTAAGCCCATTGTCCTTCATCCTTCTGCCATGCAACACTGTGAAAAGCCTGGCTTAACTTCTTGAAAACTTCCTCAGAGATGCAGTTTTACCCAAGGCCTTCTCTGAACATTCTTGACCTTTATGGATTACTGCAAAATTGAATAAGTGCCTTCAGTCTACAGCCTGAAAGCTGAAGAAATATTCCTTCCTGTCTAATCAAGCAGAGCCAAATACCATGCATTTCATCTTAGTTTTGCCTATTGCACTGACTATAATCTTATATTTTTAACTATAAAAATATTCAAGTATAATAAGGCAGCATGTTTACACACTCTGTCCATAACTACAAATAAGAAATTGCAGTGTGGAGGTATGACAATGTGCAAAATGCATGGAGACCCTGTAAAAAAAGTATTCAAATGCTTGTTTTCATTAACACTTTATAGTTGATATTCTTCATCTTACCTGACAAGATTTACCACAGTATTTTGCAATCTTGCATTGAGAGCATCTGAGCAGATGTTCATTCCTGTTTAAAAAAAACAAAGTTATAAATACAAATACAGCTTTGAATTTACCCTTCCTACATAACTAGCAATTTTTAAATATTCCAAGATAAGAAAAATACCTGAAAAACAAGAGCAGTCAAAACCACACCATTACACAAGGGGTAATTTTGCATGGTTATGTACAAAGCTAGGTTTACATGTGACTCAGCACCTCTGGGGCTACTTTGGATCAACAGAAAAGACTTTTTTGGGCCACATAGCTAAATCCCTGAGGAGATTGATTTTGTAGATAACATTGTAGATGGAGCTGTGCAATAAGGGTAGTTAATCTACTTGTTTTCTGTCTTTAGTCTTCTTTTATGCAAGTGTCAACATCTTAAGCAAGACCTTGCTGCAAACCTGCAGTTCTGACATCAACTTATAATTTTATAGCACATCCTTAAGTTGACATGTCAACAGAAATTTCTGTTCTAGAAAATTACTTCTGACTTGTGGACAGTGAGACCAAAATAAAAATTTACTTGAGGAGGGGGAATAAAAATTCAGCAAAAGCTTAGAAGTTTAACCATCAGAGCTATATACCAAAATCTGAAGATGATAAACACCTCCTGATTAGTACCATTTTCTGATGCTTAGTTCACAGTTACATGAGTTAAGAAGCTACCACTGAAGTTCTCTAAGTTTTTAGACACTGAGGAATTTTTAAATGGGAAAGTACACACAGAGCAGATCTTACATCTCAAATATATAAGCTCAAGAGAAGAGATTTACTTCAGATGAGTCAAAACATGACAGATTTCAAGCCTTTCTTATTTTCCTGTAGAAAATGCTGAACAAATTACATTATTCTTATAACACCAGGAAGTTTTTACTTTGATTTTTTTAACCTGTAAAGTTACTTACTATGGGCATTCATTAGGCTGGGAAAATAGTACACTAATTTTTTGGTTTTGTTAAAACTGAAGGCAGGAGAGGTACATTACAGGTAACAATTAACTAGACTGTGTGGATGGCACAATTCCCATTTACTTTTCCTCAGATTTCCTCCTGGCCATCCCTCTGACCTTGTCCAAGCACAGTGCCTGACTGGGCATCACTGTCTGTGGCTGAACACAGCTCAATTACACCCAAGAAACTGTCATTGTGAGCTACTCCCTAGTCCCCCTTTCTCCATCCTTCTGCAAGGTAAGGAAGGAGGTATATGTCAGTCACACCACTCTCCCTCTCAAAAGGCAATTTTAGTAATGTAATTATTTCATTGCTATAGTGCTTTGCATTTATCTGCCTCAAATCGTATTATACAGATTAATTGAGCCTTCCAATTTAATTGGAAGATTGTGGCATTCCCACAGGAGATAACTAAGCATCTAACACAGCCCATTTTGAACTGCATAGGCAAGTTTAAATGATCAGATTAAAGGCCTTTTTCTGCAAGACTCCCAGTGTCTGCACATCAGTACTAGGTGTGCTCTTTTCACTCACACTCCCAAATGAAGCAACTAAAGGTGTAATTCTGTCTCTGCTGACACCGAAAGAAAACTTCTCATCAGTGATCCTGAACCTGCATACCACATACTCAGATTCCCAGCTGAAATGCTTTATGACATGACCTTGCTTTCTTCTATTTATACCACTCAGCTGTCCTCAAATTTTAATTTGTATGAGTGACTTCACAATGGTGGAACACTCTCCAAAGGCCACATCCAAAAAAAAGAAAACACCACTGTGCTCCAAAACCTCAGTCCATAACTTCAGGGTGACGAATTTAGCCCACTGCTTTCAGCCACAATACCAAATATGTCAGTTCAGGCAGAATACCAACCCCTCCTTTCCCTTAGGTCCTAGAAGTGGAAATGTATTTCATTGATATATTCAAGTTTTTATATGTTTGAGTTAGTAAAAATAACAGTTTATGCACTACATTAGGGCTCAAAAGCAGCTGGGGAGTTTAGCTGCATTAGTCAAAGATTAAGAGAGCACTGTGTTCAGATCACGACAATGAAGCAACAATCTTTTAATTTCTACTGCATAAAAATCACTGCCTTGTTGCACAATAATTTGTAGGCATTCCCACTAACTACTAGAGGAAAAATAAATTAGAAATATTTCAGATATCAACATGTTTGGCTAGTGCCTTCTCTACCTTCCTATCTGCAAACTGGAGAGAAAGAAAATAGCAACTGCCTGTAAACAGAATCTACGATCTTGTACATGCACAACAGTTTTTTTTATTTTAATGTGTAATGTTTGAGTTAGAAACAAGTGTGAAATCTTCTTCACATCAGCTGGTGACAGCTGCTTCATTTTCAAGGTTGAGCAATGACACAACTTTAACCAGCATATAATGGAGGAGCACATATTTCTCATTCTAGATTAGAAGCTTACGTCAGAGTAATTTTGGAAAAAATACAGTTCAGTGGAATAATTACTGTAGACAAAAAAATAAAATAAAAATCCAAAACAAAGCCAAAAACAACTGCTTGGACCTGCTCATGTATTTGGCTATCAGAAACAGTCTGGGTATAAACACATGTTTGTATGCTTGTAAACTGTGCAAATTCTTTCCTACTGAGACAATTGTTGACATATCTTTTAATACTAAGCAGCATCTTGTATCAAGGACAGAAAAAAATAATTTATAAGAAATCCACACCTTCTTTCTAAATATTTCACAATTAACAGAATAGATTAAAAGTTTGCTGAAGCCGTATCTTTCAAATTACTGAAAGAAGATACTGTAAGAACTTTAACTTCTCTAGCTATTGTTTTATTGCCTTTTGAGTCTGCCAGTGAACCATCCACAATATGAAAGAAAACAATCCTCTAAAAATCTGTCTACCAATCTACAACAAAAAAGGAAAGCCAAGCACCTAGAACTTCAGTTTGCTCTTCAACTCTTCACATGCACAGTCCTCAAGACAGTTTCTCTGCATCATGTCCCTACTGTTCTTTTTACAGGTCTGTTTAGTCACTCCTTCTTTGGTAAAACAGTAAGTAGACTTCTTGCCAAAAAGCAACCAAACTCCTCCGGCACCCACCAAAGTTTCAATACTTCGTATGATTTGTCCCTAAGGGTTAAGGATGCTGCAGTAACAAACACATATACATACAAAAATCTAAGGACCATCACTCAAAACCTAGATTTTTTTCAAACAGACACTACCAGTCAGACCATTTGAATAAGGTGACTCCTTGCTGGCTCTGTATAATGAATGAACTATCCATTCATCTATTGGGGTTTCTTTAAATGACAAGCAGATATAGAATACCAAATACAGAGCTGAACAGTAAAGCTACTGATTAAACTGTTACTTTCTCTTCCAATCCTCTCCTGCCTCTCAGATTAAATAAAATCTTTTAAAAGTATATCATCTATGAATCTTGTCATATAACATTTTAAAAAGAGCGTGTTCTAAAATAATCTGAATATAAAGAATTTAAGAATAACATTCATGTTATTCACATATATAGGATTCATGTATTTTAGAACATTTTTAAAACTTAGACAATTTGCCTAGTTTATTCCTGTCTTCAGTATTTTACTGACGTTATAGACTTCATTGAGACAATTTTAAAGTCACTGTCAAATACTCCCATGCATTTCTCATTACCTGTAAACACTATCTGGAGATACTCATGAGGTATCTACTGCATCCCACCCAATCTCATGGATGCAAAAATGCACAGAATTCGACCTAATGCATTCAGTAGTACTTTAATCTCTGAAAAAAAAGTTCTGCTGCAAGAGAAAAGGAAATAAAGATGCAGCAATTGAAAATAAATTATAGATTTTCCAATACTGCTTCAACAAGATTTTCCAAATAGCTACAACCCCTTATGAAACAGCAAGCACAAATGAGGATCTTGGCCTGCAAGAAACAAAAAAAAGGTCCATTAGAATAAGTCCTCTGGCATGGTGTTAAGGTCAGGTGAAGAATCTTTACTGTGAGGAATTTGATTATTATGAAATCTTTTCACCTTATTGTTGCCTTCCAGTTTCTTAAGGGGGCCTACAAGAAAGCTGGGGAGAGACTTTTTAGGATATCAGGTAGTGACAGGACTAGGGGGAATGGAATAAAGCTGGAAGTGGGGAGATTCAGACTGGACATAAGGAAGAAGTTCTTCACCATGAGAGTGGTGAGAGCCTGGAATGGGTTGTCCAGGGAGGTGGTTGAGGCCCCATCCCTGGAGGTGTTTAAGGACAGGCTGGATGAGGCTCTGGCCAGCCTGATCTAGTGTGAGGTGTCCCTGCCCATGGCAGGGGGGTTGGAACTAGATGATCCTTGTGGTCCCTTCCAACCCTGACTGATTCTATGATTCTGTGATTATCATCTAGAAACACTATTCATGGAATAAGCTCTACCAAGGCATACTGAGAAGTAAAAAACATAAATGTGAATATATAGTTGGATGGAGGAAAACCCAAGGGATTGATATAGACAGGAGACAAAAGAAAACCTATGCGATAGGGAAAAAAACATAGGTGGCACACACACTCTCCCCAGGAAAATAACTTCTTTTCTTTTTGTTATTTTTATTTTTGTTAAAGGTATGAGAAGAGCAAAGCACTGCACAGAGAGGCTGACAACAAGCGGTGAGGAAGCTGGGTCTATGGAAAACCGCTCCCAAGTATAAGTGCAGTAAGAGAGACAACCTGAAAACACATGGCTAAAATCCTAAGAAGAACATGCCAAGTCTGCATCACAGAGTGAAGAGGTTAACAAGGGTTTGCCTGGGACTGTCAGGAACTATCAGAGCCACACCTGAACTCTCACAATGTATAAAATGTGTCTTTTTAAAAACATCGTAAAATATTTCTGCTTGCCAGGGAAGGACCATAGTATAATATAAACACAAAAGGAAAGGAAAACAAAACAAAACAAAATAAAATAAAGCTAAACTAAGCTAAATTTAAATAAGGTAAAATGACAGCTAAATACAGTTAGACTACTTAGTTTATATTGAAAATGCATCACACTTCTTGGCTGATTGTAGGCACTTGACTTTCAGCCCTATGTACATGATTAAGTGTCAGATATAACAGAACAGATGTAACAGAGTTGTATCTGTTATATCTCAACACTTGTTTCTGTGTGGTTTATTCACACTTCCACTTCTGCCTCAGCTTGTAGGAAAAAAAGGGCAATCTCACACAAACCCTCTATTGCATTTTTGTTGTTGATATTGTTTTCCAGTTAATAATCCAGCCCTATAATACAAGTAACAAAAGAGCATGTCATGTTGAACTAATTTCCTGAACCAATTCTTAGACCTTTGCAATTCAGTTGAACATGCCAAGTGCATAAAGTCTACCTGGGTTTTCTCAAGTGTGTGCATTTCAGACCTGCCATAAAGTGAAAGTGATCAATACCTACAATAACCAAATATGTCATTCTTTTAATAATACGCTTCTGTCTTCTAATAATAAAAATAATGACGTGAGTAATTAACAGCCATTTTAAGTTCTGTAGATTTCAGAGCAGAGGAATTACATTAAATGCAACTACAACTTTTCTTTCTTCATCTCTCTCCTAGCAGAAGCTGAGCCACATGGGCACCAGGCACTGGAGAAGGGAGGTTTTGTCTTCAGCACACTCAGAGCCATAGCACAGCTCTGGGGAACAAGGACGAAGGGTGCTGGGGGCCAGTCAGTAACAACCCTGGGGATGTATGTCTCCTCAACATCCCAAATCCAAGCCCTTGGCAAACAACAGCCCTCTGCAGCCAGAGAATCATGCCCACAGCAGTTGTTCCCAGCTGTGGCAGTTTAGGCTGGGTGCCCCCTGCCACTGCCGCATGAGATACACCTCTGGTGTCCTGGGTGCCCACCCACAGGGGTGGACACAGGAAACGACGTATTTCTACCCATAAGTCCTGCACCCTATAAGGCCATCTGCAAAGTCATTCTCTTCCTCTTTCTTCCCTCTCTGCTCCCACGGGAGATGTCCTTTCTTATCGGGTAATGCCGGGGGAGTATCCTCAAGGCCTCTTAGGCCTGTCTAGGCCTAATGCCAGGAGGAGAATGGAGGGGGGGCAGTCTCAGACCTGGCCAGCCTGAGACTTGCCTAGCAGCGGGAGGGGGAAGAAAGAGCCCTGGGGGGTTTAGGTTTACCCCCAGGTGGGAAGAAGGGAAGGATTGGGAAGCTTTGGGAATACTGTGAGGGGTCCTGTACGCTTTGGGATACTCTTTGTCACTATGCTTTGTAGTTTGTTTTTTTTTTTTTTTTGTAGCTTCACCAATTGCTTTTCCATTTAAACTTTCCATCACTCTCCAATCCGTTTGTGTGAGTCTCATTCTTTTGTCCCTTTCGGGGCAAGAGACGATCTGTCTGGCCCCAAACCAGCACACCAGCACCTCTGGTGCCAGTGTGATGACTTGAGGCAGCTTGACAGGGTCAGGACTTCCCCCAGCTACTCTGCCAGGTCGCTGGACAGGCTCTGCAACTGTGGATCAGCTGGTAGAGCAGAAGTTACCCATGTAGCCCACAGCCAATGGCCTCTGAAATAAGGCTGCCCAGTTTTTCTGCACACAGCTCTCAGGTCCCATGCAACCCTGAATAAAAAGGAGTAAACCAAATTAAAACCAATCAAAATCTATGCCCTTAAAATTCATGCAAAACTATTCTGCAGCTTGATTTTTCTTCTGAAGAATACCTGGTTTCAAAATTGTGAAAAATGCTTTCTAAAAAAAACTTTTTCATTGCCTATTTCTTCATTACAGTATCATACTTTCTGACAATTCATGTTGTATTTTAATACAACCAAAGGGTATTATTTCATTTACTCTTATGTAGAAGCTAGTGTTTGTGTTCGTCCAGTGATAGCAGCACTGCTAAAATCTGATTTTAAAAATATTTATTTTTCAGAACTTTTCTGCTCTATTTTGAAAAATATTAGATTCTTTTTAAAATATCTAACACCCACAGAATGGTACAACATTCTACACTGAAACTGAAAAGTTATCTAGAGCTGCAAAGAGATTCTCCTTTGCTTAAACTGGAAAAAAACCCACGGTAATTTTCTGAAAATAGAGCCACTAGAAATACAGCATTTATTCTGATACAGCCAAGAACAGAATTAGACACCTTTCCATTAAGCTGGTAACTGACAAAAAGCTTTAGATGCAGTGCTTTACAAAATTACTGAAGGACCTTATTAAAAAATAATGAAAAATATCGCCCTCAAACAGGCAAAAAAAAATAATCTTGCCTATGAATTCTACTTCTGACCCTAACATTTGCAAGGAAATACAAGAAAATCTCTCTAATAAAACCAAGATGAGACTTCAGAAGTAATTTCAATTGTATGAGGCCCTTTAACAAAATGATGCTTGGGAGAAGCACTTGGCATCTCCCAAAACAGCCACTTTTTGTTCTAGAAGACAGACTACCTTTAGAATAAAATACCTCTTACATTTGTATATGTGTATATAAATTACACACACATAGTGTGCATACACACAGACACACACTGTATCAATATGCATGATGAATAAAACAAATGCCATCACCACAGAAATCAACATTTGTGTGAAAATACTGTAATTATCCACTCAGCGAAACTCAAAATTATCCCCCACTGAGAGCACCACAGCAGAAACATGGCAGGAGCTGGCTCCAAGAGCACAACCCAACTACTACTAATTGTCTCCTACACCTACTTGTCTTGCAAAGGTACTTTGACACAATTAGCCTCAAATAAAGGCCATCTCCAGTGTTTACCTGTGGTGGGCATGCCAAAATGCCTCCATCAATTTCAGGCTTAAACAGATTAATTTCAGCCACACAGTGCATTCATTCCACCTTGGGATTTTAATCAGAGAAGACAGACAAATACTGAGGAAGACTAAGATTATATTTCACAAGATGAAAAAGTCACATCTATAATTTAGAAATATGTGAAAAAAGCTACATGCAATACTTTGAAATGCTCATTTCTGGAATATGTGGTTATAATCCAATGAAGCCAAATATAACAAAACATCTCATCTTTCACTTTTCCCTATGAAAATGATAAATTGGTCATTAATCTGCTGTACGTCCAAGCATTTTTTCTTTGACCTGTAATTCGACATTCCACAAAATTAAAGTTGTTACTCTAAAATATCATATTGCTGTAAATATTTACATCCTGCTTGTATTACAGCCTCGATTATATCGATCTATGACTTCCAGTGAAATACAACCCCCATCTGACCCTCTCAGAGAGGAATATCTTCATTCGCTTTCCTTTTTCTTAGATCCTTTCCCTTCTTAACCATATTTGTATTTTTAGAATATGCATCTTTTTAGCAGTCCTTCTTGCTCTTCTGCTTCTAAATATAAACAGTTACACCAGAAAGTGCTTTCATTCCCTATGGAACACATCTGCAAAGAGCTGATCTAAAATAAAATATTTCTGTCAACAAACTTGGACAGACAGCAATATGGCTGAGCTCAAAATAAATCATGATGTAGTTTGTCTTGTAGATTTAGAATTGGGTAAGGACGTACATCAAGTTAACCCCTCATTTTTACCTGCTTAGCCTTTATGTTCAGATTGTACCTAAGTTAAGATACAGGTGACTGGAACAGGACAGTCAATTCTGCTTATGTACACACTAAAGAACCCACAAAGCCAGAAAACGAGTGAAATGCAAGGGGAAAAAAACAACATACATATATATATTCCTGTCAAGAGAGCAGAGAAGGCTGATGGGGAGATTCATGCATATACTGGCACAGAGCCCAAGAAAGCAGCTTGTTTCCCTTTTGCTCAGGTGTAATCTGATATCATGAGGTTTTACAAGACATCCAAAGCATTCTTGTCATGAACTGGATGCTCAAAAATCCTGCTGAAGACTTTTGCATTGGAAGAATGCAAAAGTGCTCTTCATATCAGTAACTGCACTTCCTGCCTCCAGAGCAGGATGGCTTTCTGCTGTTCTTGGTCCTCCTTGGAATACGCTTTAAACATAAAATTCCCTCAGATAAAAGCATTTCTGATAACAAAGTCTAACCTTCACCTCTTAGAAATGCAGAATATTCCTGATAGTATCACTGTTTACTTTCCTAACTGTTCTACACAATTGTGAGGCATTGGAGAAACCTGAAGAATGATCATGTTTAGCAGATCTACAGAAACCTGTAGTAAACTTAACCAAAGCTGCCCAAACTGCCCTCTCTCAGTCTAGCTAGATGGCCATTCTTTTAAATTACCATTAACACACATCTTCCACCATTATTTTAAACATATTTTTCTTCAAAACTATATTTCATCAGTTCTTTTCCCATCATTTTGTTATATCTAGCTTTGCAGACATTTTGGGTTTCTTGTCACAGTTTATTTATATTCTTTTCCCTAATTTTTTTCTGTGTTCTAAGAACTTCCCTGTTTGGGAATCTCTTTCCACTTTTCTAGATTGCAAAGGCCTTGGGTTTTTTCTCAAAGAATTTCCACTTTGTTCCACATCAGCCCCTAAAAGTTTTTTCTCCCAGTGATTTCTCTCTAAGAACAAAACAAAATATGGCTTGGAAATACCTGAAAAGAGTAGGCTTTTATTTATAAAGAACAGTTCCAAATAACTTTACTGAATGACGATTTTTCATTTTATATTCCTTACAACAATTTTCACTTCACATCAGGATGATCACATTCTCACATTAAAGCAACTTGATGTAAGCACATTTCACAGAATTTCTTCCTAGCAAGTACTTAAATAAAATCTGTATTTTACATCTCTCCCTCCTATCTCCAAAAGATTCTGGATGTCAATACAGAAAGAATGCCTCCCCTTCTACCTCCCTCTTGTACGTGTCACTGAAGAGTGTATTTTGTGAATCCCACTCTAAAGTTTTACTTTTTTAATGTTCACCATGAAGACTGAAAGTATTTCATACTGACACTGGGACAGCAATTCAGAAAATGCTGGATATCTTTAAATACCTACTGTCGACTTCGATAGAGCAGTTAAAGTCAAATTGTTATTTTCACTAGTTGCTTTGCATCATTAGTAATGGAAAGCAAGATCCTCAAGCAGGACTAAGCATATAATAGCTAAAGTTGAAGTTAAACCTTTAAACTGCCCTAAAATACATTCATAATGCCAGACTGGCTGAATGAAATTTTACTGTAAAAAGATGTAGTCACTAAAGTTTTCACATCTCAAACAATAGAGTCTTAGAGCTTTAAGAGTCACTGGAGCCTCCATCTTGTTCTCAAAGATTTTTGCAAGGTTCTTCCTTGTGGGAAGCTACTGTGAGACTGTGGATCTCTTGCCTGAGAAAGAAGAAATTAACTTTGGACAGATCACTGTGTATCCATAAAGACTTGGAAAGTCCTGGAGCAGAATTGATACAGATAGTTTGCAAGGATGAAGAGCGCCTGGGAAACTGTGAGATAAAAAGTTTGAATTTTACCTTTGTGTAGCTCGACACAAATAGCAATAACCATAGCAATATGGCAATAACCAATAAGAATACTAAAAACAATTTGTTAACCGATTAGAAGTATCCACAATAGCATAGAAAGCATATAAATAGGTGTTGTTAAAAGCAATAAAGGCTCTACTCTGTTTACAACTACAAGTGTGTACGTGTCGCTCTGTCTGCCACAACAGTGACACTTCCATGCTTCAGATAATCTGTTTGTAGTGGAAGTCCTGAAAATGGCCCCAAACTCAGCCACAACTATTGTGGGCAGAATGCCTATGGGAAAGCACAGGCAGCGTGCAGTGCTGCCCAAGAAAGCAGTTGGCACCCAGGCGTATCACAGATCAAAACAGATCACTAACAAAACACTACACAAACAGTGGAAAGCAAATGGGGGTACACAAGCTAATTAGCACTTCTGTAGCTAGGTGGGCAGTGAAGACACAAGTTACCTTGAAGGTGTCTGCTAAGCATTCCACTATAAAGGCTGAAGTGTGTGGTAGTATTTGTTCACCTCTTGCTTCCTTCTGCCCCCCACTTCATTTGGTATCAACATCCCTGGAGGAGCAGGACAAGGCCCCAAACACATTTCTTGCTCAGTATTCTAAATCTAAGAGAGTCACAGCTATTGTGGAGCTGGCCAAGATGCTGCGACTACTGATATGAGAAAACCCCTGTAGAAACTGAGTCTTTCCACTCCGAAATAAACAGCCAAAGCAAGCCATACATCAGTTCCACATAACCTCATACTTATTCTCTGTACTCTGGTGACATCTGATGGTTAATAGTGTAATAAATTTTTCTTAAATTTCAAAGATTAGTCATCCATGTTTCCCTTGTCCATTTTGTAGAGAAGCAAAAAAACAAATCAAAAGAAATGCCTCTATGCCTACTGCAACACATATATATTTAAAAAAAAAAAAGTTAATTAGAGTTTACCAGCCAAGAGCACTTGTGTAATTTGCCTCAGTCCACTGCCCACTCATTCTACATAGCAATTAATTAGTAAGCAAAACATATACACCCTTCATGGTTTCCAATGTGTCCATTTCCAACAGCAAGGTCTTTAAAAAAAATTAGTTCCAATTCAGAAGTGTATTTTAGAACTCCGTCATCATTAGAACAAGCTTTCCTCATGAAGAATTAACAGTTTGACAAGGAAGGCATCTAACCCCAGGAGTATCCCTGAAAATACTAGTAGAACAAACTGACATGCTTGAAGATCTGTGCATGCTTAGACACGCCTGCAAATGGCAGCCCTCTCTCACAAACTAGTTCTGTTACTAGTACTGCTACATTTCTAACTGTAGTCAATACCTTCCTACATGATACTTATTCAACTAGGGAAGAGTTCAAATAATTTAGAGTCTCCCAAAAAAAAATAGTCCTTATTTTAGAGAGGGAGCACAGATAGTACTTAAAAACAGCAAAAAAAAATTCATACATTGTGCTGAAAATGTAAAAGCAGAGAATGTGAAAATGTGGTACTTTTCAAAATTCAAAAATTCAAAATAACTGTTGAACTAATCATTTAGTTCTTTCACCTATTTTTTTTTAACAAAAGATGCCATGTATTTTTAAATGAAGCCTCTCCATTTGTATCTTAGTTTGTTACACAACATAATGCTGACATTGCATTAAGATGAGATCAACTATGTGCTTTTAAAAATCTGAAGCTATTCTCTTCATTAATAGAATCAAGTTCCTGATTAAGTTATGGGAATTTCAAAACACAACATGTTTCCTTATGCTTAGATACTGGTTCTCTTTTTTTTTTTTTCTTTAGAACAGCATTCCACACTGAATGTTGAAAGGAGTTACCGAGCCATAACAACTGTCATAAGATGAGAGACTGTCATCTACCTTCCTGCGGACTTGTCCTAACCTCAATGCATCAGTGCAAACATTTCCATTTTTAAAATTGCCGCTGGTATCGAAGAAGCTTTAAACAACCACAGACACCGCATGGAGGTTTGAACTACCACAGAGAACCACAAATTGATAGAGGTTATCATAGAGTCATAGAATGGCTTAGGCTGGAAGCAACCTCACAGATCATCTACTCCAATCCCCTTACCATGGGCAGGGACGTCTCTCAACTAGACTTGGTTGCTCAAGGTCTCATCCAATCTGGCTTTAGAAACACCTACAGGGAGGGAGCATCCACAACCACTCTGAGCATCGTATTCCAGAGTCTCACTACCCTCATACTGAAGAACTTCTTCCTAAAATCTAGTCTAAACCTACTCTCCCTCAGCTTAAAACCATTCCCCCTCATTCTGTCACTAGACACCCTTATGAAAAAGTCCCTCTCCAGCTTTCATTTCATCCAGGCTCCCTTCAGGTATCAGAAGGCAGCTTATAAGGTCCCCTTGGAGTCTTCTCCAGGCTGAACAACCCCAGCTCCCTCAGCCTGTCATAGCAGAGGTGCTCCAACCCTTCAATCATCTTTGCAGCCCTCCTCTGTACTTGCTCCAGCAGTTCCATTCCAACAGATCAGCCGTGGATTTTGCACAATTATGCAGTTAAAAATGGTTTTATATTCCAGAAAATACTACTTTTACATCACTATAGGTCTTCAGTTAAACACATTTTTTTCCATGGCCATGAAACACGAGCCTTTAATCATCACACTGTAGCTTCAGTGACGGGTCAAGAGTGAAATAAGATTATTTGTTTCAGTTCAACAACCATGGAATGAGACTTTGCAGAACAAAGTACAAGAAAATGAGAAGCACATTATTCCTTATTTGCAAAAGAAGAAAGTGAAAGCTTATTGTAATGGACAAACACTGGGAGAGAGAGCTTTTATTAATGTATACCAGAGCTGGTATGGTTTATAGACATCCATAGAATTACATAATAAACAGCAATGTTCTGCTTTGCAGAATAAAAGAAATGCTGGCAGTAGCATCTTTGGAAAACGTGCGCCTCTGGTAATTTCTAAGGTCAACCAAAGTCAATGAACTGAAAAAGAGTGTCAGAAGGAATGATCCATCACAATCACACCATTTTGTAAAAACTTTTGAGATAGCAAAAGTGTTTTTTTCAAGTATGTGCATATAGCTGTATATATTTTTACCCATACATACAACCTCTCTTGGCCTGCTTATTCCTATTTTGAATTTTTCATCTCATATTTGCTTCTTCCTCCTAAGTCTCATGAAAATGCTGCACTCTAACTCATCACCTTTTCTGAATATCTGCCACTACCCCAGCGGCAACACAATGAAACTCAGAAGAGATCACTCACCAGCTGAAACACAGCTCTGTTGCCACACACACAAGTGCCTTGTGCATATGCGACTGACTGTACAGCATCAGAATGATTTACATAAGCCCTTCATTTAGCTCATTTTACCATCCAAATGCTGGTTTCTAGTCAAATTCACATCCAAATCAGAGACTCTGCCATTATAACTGGTCTGCTGTGCACACTGCATTCAAAATGTTACAGCACACCAATTACTTTAAGTAGTTCATGCTAAGTCTCCACTATTTTTACATGACTGCAAAAGGTACTTCAGATGAAGCTGATTTTAGCACTTCTTATGAAAGCACCAACAACATCGGTTGTAAACCAGAGGTGCAGAGAATGTGTTCCAGCTGCAAGAGCAAGCACCTTGCTGACCATGATGCAAACATCTGACCTCTGTCATTCTGGTTGCTTAGGCTGAGCAGGAGATGGCTGAAGCAGGTATTTTTTATGGTCTGGATGTAAGAATTCAATGTAAAAAGACTCCACATCTCCTTTCACAGGAGTTTTCAAAATATACTACCTGAAAAAGATATCCACTACTTCTCAGTGAACACAGATAAGGGAACACATCTCTGTCCTCTACTAAAACTAGTTCTAGTACTAAAATATGCCTCAAGGAAAACTCTTTTGCACTTATACGTGCTGCTTGCGGAAATAACTTCTACTAATACATAATAAAATAAATAAATTAAAACATTCCAACACAGGAAGGCCAAAAATAATGACAAAAAGGTGAAAAACAATACCTTTGACCCACCACCATGCACCTACCTATTCATGTGGAAAAATTCAGCTTTGGAGGAGATGAGATTTGACAGCCAGTGGGTCCAGACCATGGAATAAAATTCCTATCAGCCAAGAAATCACTCAGATTTCAAATATAAAATCTAACCTGTAGACAATCCGTACAGTTCAGTGTTACTTATTTAACTTAAATTAGGGAAATTACATGTGCAGCATTTGGTATGGTATGCTTGCTGCCACACTGAACAGGTTATGTTTAAAGAACATATGTTTGTTCAGGGCTGTCAATTTGAAAAATTATGCATTTCAATTAAGCTGTTTTCTTACTTAGTAATAATTCTTGCTTTCTTCTTAAAATTATGTATGCATTTCAATGGTTCTAAAATAACCACAGTCAGGGATTGGGTAGTGGCACCCTCTCTGCTGTGCACTAGTGTTACCAAGGTCAGGCTAAGGACATGCTGGTTATCATAGAATGGCTTAGGTTGGAAGGGACCTCACAGATTATCTACTCCAACCTTCCCACTACTGACAGACACACAACTAGATTCAGCTGCTCAAGGCTTCGTCCAACCTGGCCTTAGGAACATCCCCAGGGAAGAGGTGTCCACAAGCTCCCTGGGTAGCCTATTCCAGAGTCCCATCACCTTCATACTGAAGAATGTCTTCCTAAGATTCAGTGTAAACCTACTCTCCCTCAGTTTGAAGCCATTCCCTCTTGTCCTGTCACTAGACACCCTTATGAAAAGTCCCTCTCCAGCTTTCATGTAGGCTCCCTTCAGGTGTTGGAAGGCAGCTATAAGGTCCCCCTGGGAGTCTTCTCCAGGCTAAACAACCCCAGCTTCCTCAGCCTATGCTCATAGCAGAGGTGTTCCAGCCCTTAGATCATCTTTGTGGCCCAACTCTGGACTAGACAAAGAAGAAAAATTTGTTTAACTTCACAGCAGTAACCTCTAGACTTTGTAGAAATTCTTCACAACATCGAGAATTGTCAGAAAAGATTAAAAGCTTCAATATATGCTACATATATATGCCAGATGTTTCCAAACAAAGCCACTTTAAACTAGGAGAGTATAAAGAAGGCATTAACACAGAATAATTTCCTGAGTTAGGACCATGTGTTTACACTTCATATAAAGCTAATTTGCCATCCCATTTGATAAGAAGCACAATACTATGGTGACATGCTGCTGAGGATGACACCTTCTGCAGAAGACAAAAAAAGCAAGGCTCTGACCACTGCATTAATTAATTTAATTTATTAGTTAATTAAAATTCAAAAAATACAAGTTCAGTTTACTGTTCCTTTTTTTTTTGGGGGGGGGGAAACAAACAAACAAACAAAAACACCAAAAAAAAACCCCACCACCAAACACCACAGAAACCAACCAAACAACAGCACCACTAAAAAACCCAAACCAACAAACAAAAAACAAGCAAACAAACAAAAAAACCCACAACAATGACACCTAAGATGATAAGCCAAGTACTGCTGGATCAATACACACAGAGAGAAAAATACAATCATTTAAAATAATTTTTCTGCATTTCTCATCCTAAACTATGGGTTAGGGGTACAGCAGCAATGTCTCATCCTGTAAGAGACAGCAGAAATTCCTTACTCTGCCGGACTGGGAAACTGCAAGGTTTGTATTTCTAAAAACTTTTCAAAACCTTGGGTGGAAATCCAGATTAGTGTATGTTTGGTATTAATCATTCTTGTACAACTCACAAACCCTGAAAAAATGTCTGTCAATGTTTTAAATTAAACTATAGACAGAGGTTCCAAGACTAATTTGTGTTGGCAGTGTTCAACATAGAATTACAAACAGATGTTCTAGGTCTGTCTGAAAAACTAAGGAATCTGGGGATAAAAGTCTTCTGAACAATTAAAGATATTGCCAAAATAAATAAATATGCAGTCATCTGCAAAAACTAAATACATATAAACACATAACCCCAAACCAAAGTATATATCCTGTGAAAATATCACAGTGATTAACATAAGCTAGGCAGAGTCAAAACAGTTGTTTTACTAAGAACATGATACAACTCTCTTTAAGAGTGAGAATATGATATACTTAATAGAATCACCCAAGAGTGTTGGGAGAACTGGCTGATGTTGTTGCTCTACCACTCTCCATCATTTTTGCAAAATTATGGCAAACAGGAGAGGTGCCTGAGAACTGGAGGAAAGCCAATGTCAATCCAGTCTTCAAAAAGGGCAAGGAAGAGGTTCCAGGAAACTACAGACCAGTGAGCCTCACCTCCATCCCTAGAAAAATGATGGGGCAGCTCATTCTGGAGGTCATCCCTAGGCACTTGAAAGAGAAAATGATGATCAGGAGTGATCTGCACGGATTTACCAGGAGGAAGTCAGGCTTGGCTAATCTGATAGCATTCTATGATGTTGTAACTGAATGGGTAGATGCAGGGAGACCAGTGGATGTAGCCTACCTTGACCTTAGTAAGGCTTTTGACACTGTCTCTCATAAGATCCTTGTGAGCAAGCTCAGGGAAGCTCAGGAAATGAGACAGAAAAACAGACAGCAAGATGGATTAGAAACTGGTTACAAAATAGAGTACAAAGAGTGGTGGTCAATGGTGCCAAGTCCAGCTGGAGTCCAGCTGTAACTAGTGGAGTTCCCCAGGGATCAGTGCTGGGTCCAGTCCTCTTCAACATCTTCATCAATGACATTGATGAGGGGACAGACTGTCTGCTCAGCAAGTTTGCTGATAATAGCAAACTGGGAGGCTTGGCTGATACAGCTGAAGGCTGTGAGGCCGTTCAGCAAGATTTGGACAGACTGGAGAGCTGGGCACAGAGGAACCTAATGAGGTTCAACAAGGGTAAGTGCAGAGTCCTGCATCTGGGAAGGAATAATAAACTGCACCAGTATAGGTTAGGAGGCGATCTTCAGGAGAGCAACCCTATGGAAAAGGACTTGGGAGTCTTGATGGATAACAAGTTATCCAGGGGTCAGCAATGTGCCCTTGTGGCCAAGAAGGCCAATTGGATCCTGGTGTGCATTAAGAGTGTGTCCAGCAGATGGAGGGAGGTTCTCCTCCCCCTCTACTCTGCCCTAGTGAGACCTCACCTGGAATACTGTGTCCAGTTTTGGGCTCCCCAGTTCAAGGACAGGGATCTGCTGGAGAGAGTCCAACAGAGAGCGACCAGGATGATTAAGGGACTGGAGCATGTGCGTAATGAGGAGAGGCTGAGAGCCCTGGGGCTTTTTAGTCTGGAGAAGAGAAGACTGAGAGGGGATTTAATAAATGTTTATAAATATCTGAAGGGCTGGGTGTCAAGAGGCAGGGGACAGGCTCTTCTCAGTTGCACCCTGTGATAGGACAAGAATGGATATAAACTACAGCACAGGAGGTTCCACCTCAACATGAAGAGGAACTTCTTTACTGCAAGGGTCACAGAGCACTGGAACAGGCTCCCCAAGGAGATTGTGGAGTCTCCTTCTCTGGAGACTTTCAAGACCCATCTGGATGCATTCCTGTATGACCTGCACTAGATTCTATGGTCCTGCTCTGGCAAGGAAGTTGGACTCAGTGATCTCTGGAGGTTCCTTCCAACCCCTAACATCCTGTGATCACCACATTAAAAAATTACATGTGGAAAACCAAAACAAAACAACAGAAAAAAAACCCAGACAAACAAAAAAAACACCCCACTTTGTACTTGCACTCTGTATAATACTTAAGAATTAATTCCTCAAAATCAGAGCCTTAGGTAAGGATAAAAAACAAGACAACAGATTGCCAATTCATTAACACTTTTACATGCCTTAGAAGGTGCTTTTGTTTTCATAGAGACATTGACTTTGAAAAGAAAACTAAATTTAAAAAAAATAAAAGATGAAGTGCAGACAGGAATGCAGGCAGGAAAAAAAATCCCTTTATATATCCACACATTCAAGAATTGCATTTGGGGAGGAAAAGATAGAAGAAGTGGTAACAGCACATACAGACATCTTAAAAAAAATAATCACCAAACATAATCACACAAAAAAATATTTTGTATATACATATATAGCAGAAATTATGCAATGTTTTGTTATATAGCCAGGAAGTTTACTATGTTTAGAACAGAAACCCAAAATGTTTGCAATAACCCACTGGGTACAAAACTTAATGAATATTAGTAACAGATCAATCCTCTCACATTCAATAACTACAGAAATATTGTTCAAAAATAAAGTAGTTCTTTGTGTGTTGAAATTATTTACCAAGTCCGTCTGAAGAGGATGGAGATCCACATTCCTTGCATGTTCATGGCAGAGATTTCTTCATTCATCATACCACAGGAAAGGTTATACAGGTTAATAGACACAGAACAACTATGATTGACTTCTGTATTTCACAACAGACACAATCTATTCCAATGATCACTGAGCTGTTGCAAAGTTTGTATGAACCAACATTCTCTTCATGTTCAGGACATAAAATGATGAAGAAAAATTATACAAATGCTCACTGCAGAACATGATATAATAGAGGCTCAAATATCAGTGATGGCTGAAATACAAAATGTATCTTCAAAACCTACATTTTCACATTAAATGCTGCATTTTCTGATACAATATTTGCAATTATGCAAAACAGCTTTCTGCCCAAATCCTCCTCTCTTCACTTTGTAGGGATAGGGGAGATTTCTTTATTTTTCTCCCCTGTGGCTAATTGCCCGTATGTTTGATTCTTCTAGAGGTCAGGGTTTCCATGCACTAAGCAAATTAACTTCTAAGCAAATGAGTAAGAATTAATTTCTCTCACTTCTTTGGTTTGAGTTCTGTGCAACCAGTTATTTTCCATAAGCCTGTAAGAGACAGTGGGTCAGACTCATGAACTTTTAAGTACCGTGGCGTTGTTGTAAATTCTGGACTCACTGAACCCTGGGAGTTTAACTTTTATTTATTTGGACAGCAACATAATTAAGTAACAAACAAAGGTAAAAATGTCAAGCAGACAGCAAGAAATGAGGCAAAGCGGACAGGAAAACCATGTAATTTTTGAAAATCCAAGTTCAAAATCCTGGGTGGCAGTCCTGGGTGGCAGTGATTTAGGGGAAGAGCTACAGCAGCCGGTTGTCCTGGCAGGAGGCCAGTATCCAAAGAAAAAGGAGACCTGGCAGGCCCTGGAGCAACAGCACTTGTCTCTCCCATTTCCACAGCAGCAATTCAGTGCTCTCCAAATTCCTCTTGTGACCACCACTGCCACAAGATCCTTTTATGCGCCCGAAGCTTCACTAAGCTCAAATTCCAACGGCATCACCACACCCTGCCAGCAATGCTGGCATTATACAGGGGGCAGCTATACTAAAGTTAGTGCTACAAAGGTAATCACTTTAAAGGAAGACAAATGTAGCCAAGCTATACTTTAATGGAAGAAAAACTCTAGAACAAACACAAGTCACAGTAGTAAAGCAGACTTGCAGGTAGACTTTTTAAGCCATTTCATCTTATCTCATTTGCATGTTAATCCACATACTTTCATGAAATTTGGTAAGAAAAATCTTCCAGTAAAATAACAGCTAAACTGTGTTTGCATGCCCCACAGGAGTCACACAAAGACCAATGCTCTCACTAATGCATATAAATGACTCCTTGATGGTTGCACAGATGCTCCATTATGCATCTACACTGCGATGTGGTCATTTTGAAAAGTCCTTTCCCAATGTGCTACAGAATACCTGTTTCTAGGTTCCTGACTTGGGGAGTAAGCTTCACCATCAAATGGCTTACTGATAATAGCCTCATGTTCAATCTGTTATAAATAAAATGCATGATACTCCTGCCTCACTTTGAGGAACAGTTGCACATAAAGCAGTTGGAGAACTGAGAGTAGCATTTAGGTAGATGACAAACACAGCAATTTAATACACTTTAGAGCTTGCACTTCAGTTCTTCTACGCAAGTCTTGTGGCTTTTAACAGCTGATAAATTTTCCCCTCCAACATGGCTCCAACCACTCCAACCATACTGCCTGTAAGCACTAATTATGGAGTAATCTACATTAGTCAATACTCCTTGTAAATGGTTTATAAAGAATGAATAATAAAAATGTACTGCAAATGGAAAGATTACCTTATCAGCATAGAGTTTGCATCTAGGTTCAACCATTTGCTATCAAAAATAGCAAGAACTAATCTAGAGTACAATTTCTTTCCCTCTCCCAGTACAGAGAACTGGGCATTTACTGCTTATGCAAGACCTGTCAAAGAGTCATCTGGCTGCTAGATCAAGGTTAATAATCATAAACAGCACAAAGACAATTTACAATTTAAGATCACAGAGACATTAAATTGTTTCACATATCACTGCTGTTTTCACAGTACTCCATTGGTGTACAGTGATTTACTATAACCCAGGACCTAAGAGCGTCCCCTGTAACAAACAAAGCTGCAACGATACAGGAGAATCTTACAGCAAACCATGGTACTGACCATTTCAGTCAATTAAAAACCAAAATATTTTCATTTTTAAAGCATCTTTTTGCTTAGCCTCAAAATTATTAAAGCTGTTAAAAATATACCAGATGCTGTAAGCTGCAGAGGAAAACTTGACAGTTTTACTGGAAAAAAAAATCATATTTTAAAAAAATATTTTTAAATACAGTACTTCTGGAAAGAACTAGAGGCATTACACATCCTGTGCACTCAGATTATTGAATAATCTTCCTTGGTTTACTTTTCTGCTTTTCTAAAATGTCCATTACAACCCTCCAAGCTTCATAAGTGCAGGAGCTTCTGAAAACATATGAACACATGAACAAATGTTCCACAATGAACCTTTTTCACAAGATTTTATCATTCTATTAATTTTGAAGAGGAAGAAAAAAGTTGTTGATTCTTTAATAATTATTGGTTCACTCATCTAGGAAAAGTCAACATTTTCAGAAGTACAATCACTGCAAAAGGAGGAAACAGTACATTACAGTTGCTTCTGGCCATTTTGAAGCTTCCGCTGCGTTACCCCCACTAAGCTATAACACTAACAGCACTGAATGCAGATGCCACATAACAGCAGCTGGGCAATTTACAACTTACTGCTTCCTTCGCTGTTCATTTCAATGCTGTGTTCATTGCCATGTCTGGCAGGACCATTTAAACAGCACTGGGTACCAAAAAGCTTTTAAGGCTCAGAGATGTCCTACAGCAAGTCAGCGCAAGGTACCAGCTTGTGCAGAGGTCATAGCTCAGAACTGTAGGCCATCTTCATAATGAAAGAGACAGGCACACACCAAGGAACAGGAAGGAGAGCAGCACCATCCTGGTGCAGTGAAATACAACCAGTCCTGTGATAGGACAAGGGGCAATGGATGTAAAGGAACTTCTTTACTGCAAGGGTCACAGAGCACTGGAACAGGCTCCCAAGAGAGGTTGTGGAGTCTCCTTCTCTGGAGACTTTCAAGACTCATCTGGATGCATTCCTGTGTGACCTGCGCTAGATTCTACGGTCCTGCTCTGGCAAGGGGGTTGGACTCGGAGATCTCTAGAGGTCTCTTCCAACCCCTAACATCCTGTGATCCTGTAAATATTTACTACCCAACTATTTTTGGCCAGAAATACATCACACATGTAGAAGCTATAGAAAGCATTTTAAAAGCAATCTGTTAAATGATTCTCTATATAAAATTTCAATTGAAAATGATGCACAATTTCTAGTCTTCCTTCCTATTTACCCATTTAAACATAAGACACACAAAATAAACATTGGATCAAATCACAAATATTGAATGAGAAATTATAATCACACATGCACATCAAGAACGAATGGGTTCAACACGAATTATAATGCAACAAATAAAAGCTATGTGTCATATTCCAATTTTGCCATAAGGATTGTCAATACAGTAATGTTCTAGTCACAGAAGTATTACCATTTGTAAACATTAACTGCAGGCATAAATAGCTATGGCAAATAGCCCCAAAGTAAACTGGCAATTATTTTGTAAACCTTTAAAAAAATTTCAGTGGATATTACTTCATGCTGTGCCTGTTGATTATACCCTGAAATTTGGCATTGGTTTTGGTTTGTTTGCTTGGGGTTTCTTCCATTTACTAAAAATGTGTCAGTTGAAGGAAAATTTTTGTTCAAAACTAAACATGCCCACCCACGCATGAATATACATGTTCTATTTCTTCTCAGAGGCCATGTGGCAGCAGCCCAGCCAACCAATTAAAGCAAAAATTTACAATGGCATTTGGCAAACACATAACTTAAGTTTTTATAAAACAGTGATGACTTTTTATAAAACAGTGATAGTACAAAGAACAAACACAGACTATGAACTACAGTCTATAAAGCAAAAGTAACATCTCTGATAATCAATACCTCACTTTTTTTAAGAATTACCTGTGAACTTATGTTGTGGTGTGGTGGGCTGACATTCTCCTTCCACATTAATAACTCCAGACTACCTCAGTTCAGAAGCAAATGAAGCCCTGTTTACAGGCAAAACTACAATCTATAATGAAATGCAATGAATATGCACAAATATACACTATTCACAACATTTACAAATATGTACAATTAACAGAAAAACACAACAAAGTCCCCTGGCTCCAGAGGGGCCCTGCATCTTTCCTCACCCCACCCCACCCGCTTCCCAGAGCTAGCAGGCAAAGGCGAAGAAAGCCAAGAAGCAGAGAGATTGTTAGGAACTTAGCTTTTCAAGGTCAGTAAGCGGGGTGTGTGTTATCTTCAAAAAAGCAAGAGGAGAAACGCAGAACTGCCCAGCAGAGAAACACCAGACAGAGAGACTGCCCATACCTTGTTTTGAGTAGTGACTCTTAAACATTTCTATTTCTCCAATGGAAGTGTTCAGAATAATCATTATTTTGCTTTCGTACACCCAATGAGTAATTTATTTACATTCTTCTACCTTCTGCTCAGAACTCTGCGAGAAAACTACCACAATTTAAAATCACCTTGACAGTCATAAATGTCTTGTAAGATTGTTTGTACTATCAAACCTATCTAATAAGGGCACAGTGCATGGTGACCACTGTCAAATTAATTGTTCGATCAAGAATCGGCAAGTAAAAAGCATTTGCTCTGTTATGCTCCATTGCTCACAGTTACATCTTTGATAACTGCCTCATGGGAGTTTATGGATCCTACATGACCCTTGTCGAAACTCAATTGATGACTTCTCTGCAAATTCTATTAGAAATGGTCCCTGCATCACTGCCTACAATAATCAAGAGTCTGATTTATGTATAAGCATTTTGTTTTAGTCTAGGGAAGGGGGCATTCACAAGGTTATTGGAAAAATGGCACAAACCCTCAACCTCTGGAGATTATTTCTAGCAGGTGTAAGGGATAGGTACCCCTTCAAGGAAGACATGATGGGTCTTCTGGGAAGATGGATCACCACAGAGAAAGGCATCTGTGGGGAGGGATTGGAACTAGCAGTTTCTAAGTTCCCTTTAAGAGATAAGATAAAACAAAGAGTAGTATTTGGGGCCCAAAACTGTGGGATGGAACCTTTCTGGTATCTGTCTGAGAGGCAACTGTCCTGTTTGTGTCTTGACCTTGTAAGATAAGTGGAAAGGAATGTATGCTTGTTTATTTTAGTGTAGCTGCAAGACTTGTTATCTTTACCCATATATTATACAAATTATGTTAGAAAGAGCTAATTGACACAGCTCTGGTCTTTGTATCTTTTATGCTTTACATCAGCTATTTTTGGGCAGGTATAAAAGGCCCTCAGATACTATAATAAACATCTTCAATTATCATACTGGAGTCCATGACCAATCTGCTGTAACAGGCACCCAGTACTAGAGGGAAGGAGCTGTCTGGAAACGCTCTACAATGACATGAATTACAACCTTCAGCCTACAGACCTAGATGAAGTTGCATGTACACCAGCCAAGTGGAGAAAGCTTCTACATAGTGCACCACCATCATATGCCAGCTCATTTGCAATAGCAACCTGGGCCATAAAATATGGCCAACAACAAACAGTGAATGAAATGGTTAGACTGCTCCAGCACTATGAGTGGTCTCACTTCTCATGTACAGGCCTGTCTTTCAGTTGTGAAGGAACTGTCCTGGAAGGTCAAGCAAATCGAAGAGAACATGTTTGATTCCCTGCCTATATGCTCCCATGTTTCAGCCAGGAGGAAGCAAGTACTTCCTCAACCAAAGGAGAGAATCTGGGAGGTACACACCACAGCAATACCCTGTGGTTTTACTTACTTGACCACGGGAAGGACATGAGGAAGCAAGATGGAAAACCCACTTCAGTCCTAGCTGTGCGAGTTTGTGAATTATAGGGAAATTCTCCACAGAAGAACACTGCCTCAGTTTCCACTGGAAAGTCACCCAAAAAGAGCAGAATTGACACTGCTTCTGGTCCTCCTGAAGGGACTCCCAAAGCATGTTCAGATGATGCAAGTGATTCCAGTCAGAATTAGAGGGGCCCTGCCTCCAACCCATGAGAGTATAAAGCTTTGGGTAGATAACAGGTGCACAGCACAGTCTGATATACCACCAACCATGAGGGGTGAAACCCACTTTAAAAATATACTGCTACCAAGCGTGAGGCACACAAAATATTTAACACATATGCAAAACTTACTACTGAAATGGTCACAAGTGGCATGGAAAAGGCTGAGGTTCTCAATGACTTCTTTACCTCAGTCTTCACTGGCAAGAGCCTCCAGCTACACTCCTGGAGTCATGGAAGATAAGGGCAGGGACTGGAAGGAAGAACTGCCCATCATAAGTGAAGGTCAGGTTCGTGATCACCTGAAGAACCTGAAAGTGTTCAAGTCCATGGGACCCAACGGGATACAACCATGGGTACTGAGAGAACTGGCAGGTGAGGTTGCTAAACCCCTCTCTATTATATTCCAAAAGTCCTGGCAGTCTGGGGAAGTCCCCACTGACTGGAAAAGGGGAAACATTACTCCCATTTTCAAAAAGGGGAAGAAGGAAGAACCAGGGAATTACAGGCCAGGCAGTCTCACATCTGTGCCTGGTAAGATCATGGAGCAGATTCTCCTGGAGGCACTACTGAGACAGAATAGTGAAGAGGTGATTGGGTACAGTCAGCATGGCTTCACCAAGGGCAAATTCTGCCTGACAAACCTGGTGGCCTTCTATGACAAGGTCACAACATTAATAGATGAGGGGCAAGAAATTGATGTCATTTACCTGGACCTGAGCAAAGCCTTCAACACTGTCCCACACCACATCCTGGTCTCCAAACTGGTGAAACATGGGTTTGATGGGTGGACCACAAGATGGATAAAGAACTGGCTTGATGGCCACACCCAAAGAGTGGCTGTCAATGGCTCCATGTCCCAGTGGAGGCCAGTGACAAGTGGAGTCCCTCAGGGATCAGTCCTGGGACCAGTCTTGTTCAACATCTTTGTCGGCTACATGGACAGTGGCATTGAGTGCACCCTCAGCAAGTTTGCTGATGACACCAAGCTGTGTGGTGCAGCAGACACACTGGAGGGAAGGGATGCCATCCAGAGGGACCTTGACAGGCTGGAGGGGTGGGCACAAGCCAACCTCATGAGGTTCAACAAGACCAAGTGCAGGATCCTGCATCTGGGTCGAGGCAATCCCAAGCACAAATCCAGGCTGGGCAGTGACTGGTTGGAAAGCAGCCCTGAGGAGAGGGACTTGGGGGTGCTGGTGAACGAGAAGCTCAACATGAGCTGGCAATGTGCACTTGCAGCCCAGAAAGCCAACCAGATCCTGGGCTGCATCAGGAGAAGTGTGGCCAGCAGGTCAAGGGAGGTGATTCTCCCCCTCTACTCAGCTCTGGTGAGATCCCACCTGGAGTGCTGTGTCCAGTTCTCGAGCCCCTATTACAAGAGGGATATGGACATGCTGGAAGGTGTCCAGAGAAGGGCCATCAGGATGATCAGAGGGCTGGAGCACCTCTCCTGTGAGGACAGACTGAGAGAGTTGGGGAGAGGAAAGGCTCCGAGGTGACCTTATTGTTGCCTTCCAGTATCTGAAGGGGGCCTACAAGAAAGCTGGGGAGGGACTTTTTAGGATATCAGGTAGTGATAGGACTAAGGGGAATGGAAAAAAGCTGGCAGTGGGGAGATTCAGACTGGACGTGAGGAAGAAGTTCTTCCCCATGAGAGTGGTGAGAGCCTGGAATGGGTTGTCCAGGGAGGTGGTTGAGGCCTCATCCCTGGAGGTGTTTCAGGCCAGGCTGGATGAGGCTCTGGCCAGCCTGATGTAGTGTGAGGTGTCCCTGCCCATGGCAGGAGGCTTGGAAGTAGATGATCCTTGTGGTCCCTTCCAACCCTGACTGATTCTATGACTCTACTTCAGTTGGAAAAAAAAAAATAAAGCACATCTCCTAAAAATAAGACCATAGAGCAGAAAAAGTACCCAGTGTCTACATATGACCAAGATTAGAATAATTAAAAGAATATAAAAATATTTTAGACTACCTTTGAATTGTATCCATTTACTTGGAAGAGCTCACACAATGATAGTAGCAATTGTGAAATGCCTAGAGCCTATCGAAATTTCCCACTTATGGTCACTACCGTATTTTAAATGCGCTAAAGAGTGATTAAAAGTTTAAATCTGCCTTGTAAGCAAAAAAGTCATGCTTCAGTGAAAGAACTCTAGACATTTCACATCAATTAGAAAGTCAATCATGTTTTCACAAAGATAGTTTTCTTAATAAAAAAAATGAAAGGAATACTCAATCTGAATAAGTTTGTTGCCCAGAACTAAACACATTACCTTGTATTAATGCACTTAACTTGAAAGAGAATTATCTTTTTTCCCTACTATTGTAAGTACATCCTTGAAAATGTCTCCATTTGTAACAACAGATAGCTCTTCAACAGAAACTACTGAGAGTCTCAAGTCTGTCTTTTAATGCAGAGCTACATTTGAAATAACAGTTGCACAGCAAAAGAAATTCTAATGGTTAGATAGCAAAGTTTTCTCTTGCAAACTACAGCCATCCTTTCTATCCCCCAAATTACTTGTGGGACTCCAAAACTCATCAGCCATCAGTGGTATCAGGGTTCCAGATACACAACCTGTGATTATCAGCACCATGCTGGTACCATGGAGGCTGCATCAGTGTATGATGCAGCTGAGTGATGAAACGTCCACATTTAACAGCTAGAAGTGAACTTCCTAACAACACCAAAATATTAATTGTGACTTTAAAACAGAATGGTTATTCTTAGCAGAGGACGCAGTTTCAGTCTATACTACTGGAAATTTGAACATTATTCTACGAAAGTTATTTCATCCTTTGTCTTTTGCCACTCCTGGAACCAAATCAATACGGTTTTCAAGTTAAAGATACACACCTTAGGCAATAATTTATTTATATCAGTTATTCTTTGAGGAAATCAAAACCGTCTTTGAGTGGGGCAGTGCCCATGGTTCAGACCAGTAAAATCACTGCATAGGGTTGACTATGAATAGAGAAAACTTGCAGCTATAAACATATCTAAGAAAACTTCCCGTAATCTTTTAATAAATTTGCATATATACTCATTGACTTGGATTGTCTATAGGAGAGGACAACCATAGATCATCTTGGGTAATAATTCTACTAGGTTTAAAACAAGACACACTACAAAAACTCATTTAAAAATACCATTAAAATTCCTGACTCATAAGAAGAAAGGATCCATGCAATATAAGATACAGCTAAACATCTAAGTAAATTCTAAGGTTTATACCTTAATTAAGAACAAAGTCTTTTTTTTTTTTTAATCAAATCTCATCTAATCATGTAATACATACTAGCAGGAGGAAACTGAACCACTATATTCTATATGCTTTAAATTCATTCATTCTGATATACCAAAACCATTTCACAGAATGTCCTGTGATCACAGAAATGGTCACACAGAAATGATGTAAAACATATCCAGTTATTTACAGCAACTGCAGCAAATACGTATAGATTTTGTGCACAGAATGTTATACCTGAAGTACAGTATCATCTAATATTTTTTTAATAAAATCCACACTTTAGGTTTGTTTATTTTCACATCACAGGTACACCTGTTACTCTTTCCACATAAGAACAGCATAAATTTTATATTTTCCATCATACATTCCAAATGAGGGTGGTTTTATTTAAAGCAGAAACCACACAGCTTCTTCAGAACCTCAATCATACTCCATGTTTTCAGTTCTTCATAGCCATTTTGTTTCTCATTAGTCATTTCATTTCCTGGCTGGCAGAGCATCAAGTATCAATAGCCAGATCAAGCAAATAATTATTTCTTAGACATGTACAGAGATTTAGACTACACCTAGTGACTACAAAAGTTTTAAACACTTCAGCACTATAAGTAATAGATTGGACCTCTAAAATTGAGCATCTTCTAGCCATAGTGGCCTGTGTCCATTCTGCTAGACAATTCCCAATAAAAGAGATCATTTAAATGTAACTTTGTCTGCCAGAAAGATAATGACAAGCACTAAGGCTATGTTCACATCTTGGGAAGAACCTGCAGATCAACCAGTGCATGTCTGAACACAACCAGCCCCATCTTACACAGAGTGATTGAACTCTCTCTTCATCTTTCTGTTTCAACAGCTGGGTGAATTTTTTGAGAAATCCTTCAGAGCTAACCTCCTGAGGGTCTGGTTGAAGTGGTGAAGGTTGAGGGCAGCCTTGGCTGCAGTGATCATGAGATGGTGGAGTTCAAGATCTTGTCTGGTAGGAGCAGAATATTGAGCAAGATCACAACCTTGGACTTCAGCAGGGCCAAATTTGGCCTTTTGCAGCAATTGCTAGGGAAAAACTCATGGGACAGGGTACTAGAAGGCAAAGGGGCCCATGATAGGTGGCTAATATTCAAGGACCTCTTCTTCCAAGCTCAAGATCAGAGCATCCCAACAAGTAGGAAATCAAGAAAGGGAGTCAGAAGACCTGCATGGTTAAATAGGGAACTGCTGAGGAAAGTCAAGTGGAAGAAGAGAGTCTACAGACCATGGAAGGAGGGACTGGCCACTTGGGAGTATAAGACTGTTGTCAGAGGATGTAGGGAGGCAACCAGGAAGGCTAAGGCCTCAGTGGAACTCAACCTTGCAAGGGAGGACAAGGACAAAAGAAAGGACTTCTTCAAATACATTGCAGGAAAAAACTAACACTAGAGGCAATGTAGACCCACTGCTGAATGAGGTGGGTGCCTTGGTGACAGAGGATACAAAGTCAGAGTTACTAAATGCCTTCCTTGTCTCTGCCTACACTGCTGGAGACTATCCTCAGGAACCAGAGGACAGCATGACAAAGGAGGAGGTTTCCTTGGTTGATGAACACTGAGTTAAGGAATCTGGACATCCATAAATCCATGGGTCCTGATGGGATGCACCTGTGGGTGCTGAGGGAGATGGCAGATGTCACTGCCAGACCACACTCCATCATTTTTGGTAAGTTATGACAGACAGGAGAGGTGCCTGGGGACTGGAGGAAGGCAAATGTCACTCCAATCTGCAAAAAGGGTAAGAAGAAGGACACAGGTTAACTACAGACCAGTCAGCCTCAACTTTATGCCTGGAAAGGTAATGGAGCAACTCAAGCTCAGCACTATCCTTAAGCACATTAAGGACAAGAGGGTCATTAGGAGCAGTTAGCATGGTCTGACGAAGGCAAAGTCATGTCTGAACAACCTGATAGCCTTTTATGAGGACATAACCAGGTGGACAGATGGTGGTAGAGCAGGGGATGTGGTTTATCTTGATTTCTGTAAAGTATTTGACACTGTCTCCCACAGCATATTCACAGCTAAACTGAGGAAGTGTGGTCTGGATGATCAGGTAGTGAGGTGGATTGGGAACTGGTTGAAGGAAAGAAGTCAGAGAGTTGTGGTCAATGGGACAGTCTAGTTGGAGGCCTGCATCTAGTGGAGTCCCTCAGGGGTCAGTACTGGGACCAGTGCTGTTCAATATATTCATCGATGACCTGGATGAGGAGACAGAGAGCACTGTCAGCAAGTTTGCTGACAACATAAAACTGGATGGAGTGGCTGACACACCAGAAGGTTGTGCTGCCATTCAGCAACACTTAGTAAGGATGGAGAGCTGGGCAGGGAGAAATTTAATGAAATTCAACAAGGGCAAGTGTAGTCTTGCACCTGGGCAAGAACAACCTCATGTATCACTATAGGTTGGGGACTGACCTGTTGGAGAGCAGTGAAGGGGAAAAGAACCTGAGGGTCCTGGTGGATGGAAGGTTGACCATGAGCCAGCAATGTGCTCCTGTGGCCAAGAGGCCAATGCCATTTTGGGATGTATCAGAAGGGCTGTGGTTAGTAGGTCAAGAGAGGTTCTCCTCCTCCTTTTGCTCTGCCCTGGTGAGGCTGCATCTGCAGTATTGTGTCCAGTTCTGGGTCCCTCAGTTCAAGAAGGACTGAGAGAACTGGTTGAAAAGAGTCCAGTGCAGAGCCACAAAAATGATGGAGTAGGAACATCTTCCTTACGAGGAGAGACTGAGGGAGCTGGGGATCTTTAGCTTGGAGAAGATGAGACTGAGGGGTGACCTCATTCATGTTTATAAATATGTAAAGGGTGAGTGCCAAGAGAATGGAGTCAGGCTCTTCTCAATGGCAGGACCAGGGGCCATGGGTGGAAGTTGAGGCATAGGAAGTTCCATGGAAAAATGAAGAAAAATTTTTTCCACTGTGAGGGTGATGGAACGCTGGAAAAAACTGCCTAGGAGGGTTGTGGTGCCTCCCTCTCTGGAGATTCTCAAAACCCACCTGGATGCATTCCTGTGTGACCTGTTATAGGTGTTTCTGCTCTGGCAGGGGGATTGGACTAGATGATCTTTTGATGTCCCTTTCAGCTCCTAACATTCTGTGATATTTCACAAGAACAGAAGAAGAAAGAAGGAAAAAAAAAATCAAAAACCCAAACCAAACAAGTAGATCTTCCTTGTACATATACTGCATATAAATGAAGCTTTAAAAATTAAAACTTGATTTTACAGGCATTGAAATCCAAATCCAGAGTCCAAATTTGAAGCAGAAGTAACTTTAGAAAATGGATTTTTTTTTTAAATAATCCTATGCTCCTGAAAAATGCTGCAATCTTCCTGTTTCAGGTGTTTTGCCAATAACAGAGGAAAAATTTACAAGGGAAAAGCAAAAAGCTAAAGAGGTTAGACAAAAATGCAACACCAAAATATATGGAGATGCAAAGGATTTATTTTACTTTTGCCAGGCATTGGTGAAATGGACATTTCACCAGTGCTGTAACAGATGTTCTGAGTTCTCATGTACTCTTGAAGTATAATTTTCTAATTCATCACAGGATCTTTTGGAAACGGAACTGCAAGAACAAGCATTCTTTTCCTGAAACTTCAGTTCAGATCTTGATTAGTTTACAAATGAAGTGAAACAGCTCAGTGTTACAAGATGATGCATTTCCTGCACCTTATGTCCAATGTCTAGTCACTTCAACAGAAGCAGATACACCTCCACATCTCCTAAGGTCAGACCTGGTGTTCACAAGGAAGACAAAGCTACAAACTTAATATTCATTGAGGAAAAAAAAAAAAAATCTATTTGCAACTGCAAAAACATCTCCAAAATAGACTATCATTTCAAATTTTAGACCACTGAGGCAAGACGAAGGCAATCATTCAAAAATCACTGTTCTAAAGCACCAGCTCTTACTCTCTTCGAAAAAGATCATAGAATCATAGAATGGTCTGGATTGGAAGGGACCTCCAAAGATCATCTAGTCTAACCCCCTCTGCAGTATGCAGGAGCATCCTCAACTAGATCAGGTTGCCTAGAGCCCTGTCAAGCCTCACTTTGAATATCTCCAAGGATGGGACCCCAACCACCTCCCTGGACAACCTGTTCCAGTGTTCCACTACCCTCACAGTGAAGAGCTAGTTCCTAACATCCAATCTAAATCTACTCTTCCCTAGTTTGAAGCCATTGCCCCTCATGCTGTCACTGCAGGCTTTTGTAAACAGTCTCTCTCCATCCTTCTTGTAGGCTCCCTTCAGGTACTGGAAGGCCACTACAAGGTCTACCCAGAGCCTCCTCTTCTCCAGGCTGAACAATTCCAGCTCCCTCAGCCTATCCTCATAGCAAAGGTTTTCCAACCCCCTGATCATTTTCGTGACCCTCCTCTGGACTCTCTCCATCACATCCATGCCCTTCCTTTATTGAGGGCTCCAGATCTGGATGCAGTACTCCAGGTGAGGTCTCACCAGAGCAGAGCAAAGTGGCAGAATCACCTCTCTGGATCTGCTGGCCACACATCTTTTGATGCAGCCCAGGATGTGATTGGCTTTCTGGGCTGCAAGCACACACTGCCTGCTCATGTCCAGCTTCTCATTCATCAGTACACCCAATTCCTTTTCCATAGGGCTGCTTTTTTATCACTGCATCCCCCAGTCTGTATTGATAGTGAGGATTGTTCCAGCTCAAGTGCAGAACCCTGCACTTGCTCTTGTGGAACCTCATGAAGTTCACCTGGCCCCACCTCTCCAGCTTGTCATCCCTCTGGATGACATCCCATCCCTCTGGCCTATCGACAACACCACTCAGCCTGGTGTCATCTGCAAACTTGCTGATGGTACATTCAATCTCACTGTCTATATTGCTGATAAAAATATTAAACCATACAGGTCCCAGTACGGACCCCTGAGGGATACCACTTGTCACTGCACTCCATCTTGAGTACCACCCTCTGGATGTGACCATATACAACTATACTCTGGCTACCTAGAAAACAAAACCACAAGCTGTAGATAATTTAATGTTGGTAGTTTTCACTTGGTTTTCTTGCCATTGACTAATTTGGCCATTTTTCAAGTGGATATACAAATTTCATTTGTTATTTCATTCTTTTTTCTTCTTTTTTTTTTTAACTTATCTACCTACATACTCAGAGAAATTGAAAACCCATCAAATAAAGATGGAGTTGCTAAGTCTTACGTCCTACAGCCCTAAGTAACAGATCAGTCACCAGCACAACTGATTAAAAAAAAAATCTCACCAAATTGTTGAAATAAATAAATTCAGATCTTATCTAGAAAAACAGTAATTGAAGTAAGATATTCATATATTTGCAATGAGGAAAACATTAGGCTTTACATCAACTGTAACAGATTTCCTTAAATCTCATAGTGCCTAAAGATGCATCTGCTAACAGGTCACTTTTCGCACAATATCCTTAAGCGTATCCAGTGTGCAGTAGAACATACTTGCACTTGTGGAATACTTTTCCCAAACACAGTCCATTTGCAGTCTACATTTCTGATGTGATTAAACACACTCAAATAGTTCAAACCCACAAACGTGAGTACCGTATGCAAATATTCAGTCTTGCCACACAAATGGAAAAGGGTGACTTTCATATCACCAATTCCCATAGATTAGACTCATGTATACTTCTAAACCACAAATTATGCAGAAGTAAACCTAGTGGCTTCCACATGAGGTCAACAGAAGAATTAGAGTTATGTAGGAGAGTGGTTCTGATCAATTCATAACTCATATCCTTGAGAGTCAGTTTCTAATTCATTATGTATGTTTACAACATCTTATTACATTCTACCTAACTACTGTATCAGCCATTGACCTTTTCAATGCACATCTTTTCCAGCAAACTGAGCATGCAATTAAAAAAAACTTGAGTATACTACTACACCTTTTCAGAAGCAAACAGAATCGTGGCTTTGTCTGACCTAGAAAAGCCATCATATTTCCTGGATAATTCTTGTGTTATGCTAATTCTAGAAACGAACAACTCAGGAATTCTCCAGGCATATATTTTAAGTTTCCAGACTGAGAGGAAAAAAAAAAAAATCACTAAGTAGGCATTTTCTTGCTTATGCATGTATTTCATTTAAACTTTGTTTCCAGTTATAAAAACAATTTTTTTCCATTCTTTGCATTTTTCTTATTTTAGTCATGTCATATTTTTGTCGACTGTATTCCCAGTTTAGAAAAACAGAACAAAACCGAAACAAAAAAAATCCAATCTCTTTTCACATAGAAAACATTTAAGGAATGGAAAATAATCACACCAAAAGAGCCTATCTTGAAATAAATGCATGACTCCTTGGTGAAATTTATTTTACTATAGATGTAAAAAATAGAATATTATTTTAATGAAGGATTCCTCCAAAATCTTGATATTAAAGGCATTACCATGCAAAGCTTTGCTGTAACTCTCATTAAACTCATTTGATTGCCTGCCACCACATTACTTTGTATTACACAGTGCAAGCAGTACCCATGGTGCTATAACAAATTCTGTTTCCCCAGATGCACACCATATTTATTTGTTAAATACCTCCTCAGTAACTGTAAAAATAAAAAACCAGAAGAAGGAATTAATGGACTTTTTAAAAATTTGCTTTAGATGAACTTGGTTGAGAAATAAATTCTCAAAAATAAGAACTGAATTATTTAGAGACTGTCAAAACATAATTTTCTGTTTGTTAATCCAGGGGTTTTTTTTAATTGCATAAGAAGCATACATTGGCATAAAACCAAAACATACATGAACAACAACAAAAATATAAATGCACTTTGGGAAATAACTAGTTCTAGGAGACACAAGAGTTTAAAAAAAAATTTTAAACCCCTGGAGAAAGCTGCAGAAGTGAGTTCAGAGACATTTTGTTGTTTCTGATTATGAACTCACATTTCCAGCAGCAGTAAACAAGCAATATGCACATCAAGGATAGACTTTACTTCATAGGTACAAGCCTAGAAAAAAACTAAGCTAATTTATTTCCCCTAGTCAGAGCAACGGGATTCATCGCAAGATAAAGCCAAAACAACTGCTATACTGAAAGCTACTAAAAGTTTGTGGCAAAATTTGAAGCATTTTGAAGCTGAGAAAGGTTTCTAAACTCCTCTGCTCATAGAATGGGGCAGGATGGCAGGGAAAATGGATATTTTGGTTGTAGAGACATGGTGGAAAGTACAGCCTGGGCTGACATTACTAATCCCTCAACCACTGACTGAACAATATCTTAAGGCAAAAATTCTACACAATGAGCTTATGCATGCTTTGTATCTAAGTTATCATCTGCAATAGACTGATAACCATTCATTAACTTCTGAGCATAAGAGACAATTGGAAAGCTATTTCATGCTTCAGGGAATTCACAGAAAAAGGGAGAAAGGTATATACAGTGCAGGTGACTTTGTATCTGGAAAATAAAATTAATATTTAAAAGTGTTGTTACCTTCTGACTGTAAAATGGATTGACACTGAAATGTCCTAACAAATGCAGTCTTTAAAGCTGATACTGAACCCTTATGTGTTATTAAGCAGAATATCAAGCAAAATAATTCAATTAAAAAACAAAAAGCTATTAGTACAGTACTTTTTAGTAGAAATTAATTTTATAATTAAAGCCTACACAAACATGTGAGAATGAGTACCAAATACATGCTTCACAAGCAGCCCCAACCACAAGGGTCATAAAATAGTTTGTGTAAAGAGAGTTACAGCTTATAAGACTCCAACAGGGGAAGGTTAAAAAAGAAGATAAGAAAATTTAAAATTAGTTGCTCTGAACAGACATATCCCCTAGTGATACTACTAAATTTATAGCAGATGTCTTCTGCTGCCTATAATCTCTTTTTAAGATGTTCAAGTGAGCTGAGGTCAACAATTGCCCTTAAGATGATACATAAACATATACTTAAAATATCTTCTATTTTACATCCTATCAACAACTTCTAAGTACACAGGTAAATGCAATGAACTTCAGATCTTACTCAAATAGGTAAATAATGAAAGACTTTATTCAATTTCACAGATGAAGGCAGCAACAAGCACGCTAAGCCCCTTTTGTGTTACTGGACTACAAAGTCATCCTTCACCTGTTGTGTTCCTCACATAGAATCATAGAATCAATAAGGCTGGAAAAGACCTCAGAAATCATCAAGTCCAACCTATCACCCAGCACCTCACAACTAACTAAACCATGGCTTCAAGTGCCACATCCAATCCTTTTTTGAATACCTCCAGGGATGGTGACTCCAACACCTCCCTGGGCAGCACATTCCAATGGCAAATCTCTCTTTCTGTGAAGAATTTCTTCCTAACATCCAGCCTAAATCTCCCCTTGCACAGCTTGAGACTGTGTCCTCTCATTCTGTCACTGGTTGCCTGGGAGAAGAGACCAACCCCCACCTGGCTACAGCCTCCCTTCAGGCAGCTGTAGATGACAATAAGTTCACCCCTGAGCGTCCTCTTCTCCAGGCTAAACAGCCCCAGCTCCCTCAGCCACTCCTCACAGGGCTTGTGCTCAAGGCCCCTCACCAGCCTCGTTGCCCTTCTCTGGACACATTCAAATGTCTCAATATCCTTCTTAAATTGCGGATCCCAGAACTGGACACAGTACTCAAGGTGTGGCCTAACCAGTGCTGAGTACAGGCCAGAATGAATTCCCTGCTCCTGCTGGCCACACTATTCCTGATACAGGCCAGGATGCCATTGGCCTTCTTGGCCACCTGGGCACACTGCTGGCTCATGTTCAGGTGGCTGTCAACCAGCACCCCCAGGCCCCTTTCTGTCTGGCTGCTCTCCAGACACTCTGTCCCCAGCCTGTAGCACTGCATGGGGTTGTTGTAGCCAAAGTGCAGCACCCAGCACTTGGACTTGTTAAATGCCATCCTGTTGGACTCTGCCCATCTGTCCAGCCTGTCAAGGTCCCTCTGCAGAGCCCTCCTACCCTCTAAGAGATCAACACATGCTCCCAATTTGGTGTTGTCTGCAAACTTACTAATGGTGGACTCAACCCCCTCATCCAGATCATCAACAAAGATATTGAACAGGACAGGGCCCAGCACTGATCCCTGGGGGACACCACTAGTGACTGGCTGCCAGCTGGCAGTGGCACCATTCACCACCACTCTCTGGGCTTGGCCCTCCAGCCAGTTCTTAACCCAGTGTGGAGTGTTCCTGTCCAAGCCACAGGCTGACAGCTTGGCCAGGAGTTTGCTATGGGGGATGGTGTCAAAGGCCTTGCTGAAGTCCAGGCAGACTACATCCACAGCCTGCCCCACGTCCACCAGGCTGTCACCTGGTCATAAAAGGAGATCAGGTTGGTCAGGCAGGACTTGCCCCTCCTAAATCTGTGTTGGCTGGGCCTGATCCCTTGGCCACCCTGCAGGTGCACTGTGATTGCCCCCAAGATGATCTGCTCCATAATCTTGCCTGGCACTGAGGTCAGGCTGACAAGCCTGTAGTTTCCAGGTTCCTCCATCCAGCCCTTTTTGTGGATGGGCATCACACTGACAAGTTTCCAGTCATCTGGGACCTCTCCAGTGAGCCAGGACTGGTGGAAAATTATGGACAGTGGCTTAGCCAGCTCATCTGCCAGCTCTCTCAGTACCCTTGGATGGATCCCATCTGGTCCCATGGACTTGTGAATATCCAAGTGGCTCAGCAAGTCCCTAACTACTTCATCCTGGATTTCACGGGGATTATACTGCTCCCTGACCCCATCTTCCAGTTCAGGAGGCCAGTTATCCTGAAGTCCACCTGCCTTGCTGTTGAAAACAGAGGCAAAAAAGGTATTTAGTACCTCAGCCTTTTCCTCATCTTTGGCTACAATATTCCCCTCCAAGTCCATTAAAGAGTGGAGGCTTTTCTTTGCCCCTCTTTTTGGCATTAATATATTTATAAAAACACTTTTTATTGTCTTTCACAGAAGTGGTCAGTTTGAGTTCTAACTGGGCTTTTTCCTCTCTATTTTTTCCCCTACCTGATCTAACAATATCCGTAAACATATCTCGAGTTGCCTCCCCCCCTTTCCAAAGGCGACACACCCTCTTTTTTCCCCTTAATTCCTTCAAGAGATGCTTGCCCATCCAGGCCAGTTGCCTTCCCCAGCAGCTCATCTTTTGGCACATGGGCACAGCCTGTTCTGTGCCTCGAAAAGTTCCTGTTTGAAGTAGCTCCAACCATCCTGGACCCCTTTGTTCTTAAGGGCTGCTACCCAGGGTACTCTCTGGGTTAGTTGCTTAAATAAGCTGAAGTCTGCCCTCTGGAAGTCCAAAGGAAGGGTTCTGTTATTGCTCCTCCTTGTTTCCCCGCACATTGAAAACTCCACTATCTCATGGTTGCTGCACCCTAGACAGCCTCCTACCATCACATCTCCCACCAGCCCTTCTCTATTTGAGAATAGCAGGTCAAGCAGGGCCTGACCCCTGGTAGGCTCACATAACATCTGTGTCAAGAAGCTGTCCTCCATACACTCTAAGAACCTTCTGGACTGCCTCCTCTCTGCTAAGTTCCCAGCAGATGTCTGGCAGGTTAAAGTCACTCACAAGGACAAGGTCTGATGATCTTGAGACAGCCTCCAGCTGCTTATAGAATATTTCATCGACCACTTCATCCTGGTTGGGTGGTCTATAACAGACTCCAACCAGGATGTCAGTTTTGTTAGCCTTCCCTCTGATTTTAACCCACAGGCACTCTATCCTTTCATCCTCTACCTCAAGTTCTATGGCATCAAGAGATTCCTTAATATACAGGGCCACCCCTCCTCCTCTTCTCCCTCACCTGTCTCGCCTATACAGCTTTTAACTACCCAGTGCAGTACTCCAATTGTGTGAATCATCCCACCATGTTTCTGTAATGGCAACTACATCATAGTTTTGCTGGTGAACCAAGACTTGCAGTTCCTCTTGTTTGCACTGGTATGCATGCACTTCAGCTGGGCTGCTGATTTCTCAACTAACTCTAGTTTATGTCCCACTCTCTCCTCTCCAGAGAGGCTGATTTCATCACCCACCCCCTTCAAACCTAGTTTAAAGCACTCCCAATGAGCCCTGCCAAACCTTGTGCTAGAGTCCTCTTGCCCTTTCTAGACAGCGTCACCCCACCTAGGTCCAGCAGGTCAGGTGTGGTGAAAGTTGACCCTTGATCAAAGAACCCAAAATTCCGCTGCTGGCACCATCCCTTGAGCCATCTGTTGATGGCATGGATTCTCCTGTTCCTTTCAGTGTATAATCTTGCCACTGAGGGAACTGAGCAGAACACCACTTGAGCTCCTTCCCCATCAATCGTCCGAGGGCCTTGAATTCCTTTTTGATTGTCCACATGCACTAAAATACACCCATCAGTTTTATATATGAGCAGGAGAAGTTAAAAAGGAGGTAAGTGCTGCCATTCTTTGCTTTGATAGACTCCCTGTCCCAGAATTTGTTCAAAGATTGTCTGAGAAGGCTTTGTCTTGTGGCAAAAAGGGAGGAAAACAACAACCAGCCCTTTAAAGTGAGAAATCTTACAATGGCTCTTCAGATGTGACATATATTATTCCAAAGGGAATTCCTAGAAAGACAGTGAACAGAAACAGAAGAATTAACTTTTCCTGAAACACCTGAAGGTAGTTTTATTTGTGTGATGTTCATTTAAGTCTTGATAGATCCAGTAACTCCCTAAACAATGAGAAGTTATCTGAATATATATTCCAGCACAAACATATACACCATTTTCCAATATTTATTTATTTTTTATCACAGATCCTACAAGGGGCATTAACTTAGCACAAGTGAATCCAGCCTGTGTTATGTTTTATATATATGCAACAGGATTCTGAGTCAGCACACTTTTCAGCAGAAAGGTGAGCCCTGAAAAACAATCCCATCCCAAATTTCCCAAGTCTTTAGAAGGGTCTAATTGTTTTCATCTACAGTCTCAGCCACAGAAAAGGACATTCTTAAGAGATACTATTCCGTTTATTTGGGGGAATAAAACCAAAACTATAGGCTTTATAGAAAAATAAAAATAGTAATAATTTAAAAAGGCAAACTTGTATAATTCTGTAACAGATTTTATTAAAGATAAAATAAATTTCTTGCTATATGTTTTATATCTGATGTCATACATTGATTTTTTCCCCTCGGGGAAAAAGAAAATCAGATAAATCTCCCATCACATGTTGAGATTCATACCGTATTTCAAGAAATTTTTTGTTTGCATCTGTTATACAGTAACATAAGACAGTTCTAATATGACAAGTGGATAAAATTAGTAAACAGTTGAATAGTCAGTCTCATTTGCCAAAATAACATAGAAACTTATGAACATAAATCTTTGATGTGGTTTTCTGTCCAATTCAAACTTTATTTTTAAATTTTGAATTTGTTTTTGCTTCTTCAGAAATTTAGACTAACTTTTAATAGAGTATTTGGTGTCAATGCACCACAGAAATCAAAGCAAGCTACACAAAGTACAGTTCCACATCAATACTCCCTAAACTTCAAATAAGAACAGAGTTTTATCGAACTAAGAGCAGAACAAACTCTGAGCTGAAGGCAGCTAGTAGCCAAGATGACAAACAGGAAAGCTAAATACTGAATGAACAGGGGATTACATCTTGAGTTAGCACAGGAATTACTGGCGTTCGACCAGTTGTGCCACCTGGTGATAACCCTACAGTCACTGGGATGCCCTTGGGAGCAATTCAAAACTTTACCTTAGTCTCTAAAGAAAATCTCCCATTCAGCTACCGAGGCACGCTGTGAGTTACAACTGCAGGAAATAAGCATAGATCCCGAATTAAGTAAAATCTGTAACAAAAATAAAGTCAGAAAAGTCAAGATACTGCTATGTAACCAAGACAGCAGACAAAGAGGAATTATTTTCTTTGTGGTAAGAAACAACTAAAAATGTCTGCAGGATATGGCAGAAAAACAACTGGGTAAGGGAATTAAAGTGGGGCATGATTGCCCAGGGCTCCGAGGTGGAAAAAGTCCTCCTTCACAATAACAAGCCAGTCGGTGCTAAGTTCCAAAAAGCCCTGTTTCTCCTGAAGACATTCCTAAATGCCAGTTTATCTCTCTGCACCAGTATCTCATAGGTCAGATAAGCAGCAGATACACAAAAGGAGAGCAGAAGGAGCAGGCAGGAAGGAGAGTAAGGACTTTCATCACCTTTCATCATATCCTAGCCAATACATCAGGTAGGCTGTCATGCAGACCTGTATCCTTTTTCAAAACATGAATAGATGAGATGGAGAGACATGCAAAAAATTCTGTAAGCCTCATTTATATAATTTTGAATAATTAAAAACAGGTGTTGCAGCTGGTTCTGGAGAAGAGAGTAGATTCTTCAAGGGAAAATAGCATCATCCCATACACCACACAGTCAGAAGTACGTAATAGCTTTTCAGTACAGCCACAGTGGAAGCAATCACTAACAATTAATGAATTCCAATGCCTATAGACATGGTATCATTAGTTATTCTTAAAGAATTTAAAGAATTAATTTCCTAATACAGTGTAAAATGTCCAGCAACTTAGGCAAAATTAAAAACATCCCAGGAGGTATCTTAAACTAATTGTATCATTATATTTTACATAGCCACCTATATTTTAATCACTTATGTTTTCCCTGGTAGTGCTAATTTTAATTTTGTACTTGCACAATTACAATTCACCCTAAGAAAATTATACTAAAGATAATCCAATTCACAAACTTATTTACATGGCTTTATCATTTACCACATGCAAAGCATATTCATGCAGGATGTATTAATATTTTAAAACAATATTATGGACTGCATCATGCAGAAAAAGAAATATAGTATCAGATGTGGATTGCAGATACACTGTAAAGCCTAATTTCAAAAGAATTTACCAGATGACTACAACTTAAATTGTCAGTCACAGCTTGACAAGACAATTTTGATACATTTTAAATTACATAGCAGCATAAGCACAGAAATTGTGAACACAAAATCACACCATAGTAAGACCTTTAGGGACCTTTAAAGCATGGATAAACTTAAATCTTCATTTCTGTAAACGACAGACACGGCAATAAACACTTGACCTGGGAGAATTTATATTTAACAATGCCTCTCCCTTCTCTATTTCTTCTGCTATTAATAGTGGTAAAGTCAGGTTGTCAGTAGAAGGCATTAACAGCAGCCTTCTATAGCAGACTGGGTGTATTTTCAATTCAAACTCAAGTCAGACCAAGCAGAGCCATTGCTACCATGGTACCTTTCAGGAAACGAGCAGCAAGCATTTATGGTCGAGAGAATCTCAAATATACAAGAACTGCCAAGCACTGAGATGCCACTTCTGCATTCACTTTTCAAACAAAGAACATCTTTAAAACCTATGTAAAGGTTCAACAAGCTGAGTAAACTGACCAACATCACCAGATAAAACAGACAGCCTGATAAATGAGCATGAGCAAGCAAATTTTGCAATGTTAAATTGTCCTACATTAAGAGTCAATAGTGATTCAGGATTACTTTGTTAAATCAAGAAGTAACTGGCTTTTAACAGAACTTCTGCTCTAACCAACCACATAAAAGCAAATTCTAATGAACAATAGACTTAAAAGCAACAATGTTAAAAATAGTACCAATTAATGGCAGAAAAATAGGTCAAACAGTATTTTTCTTTAATCTTAAAAAATTTGTGTAGAAAGTTGAGAGTATCAGTATTTTCAGACCTATTCTGATATAATCTATAATCTTATGCAACATTAAGAGCAGAACTCCAAACATATAGGCAACTCAGTATTCCAGTGCTTGCAGCAATATTTTTTAAGGAAATAAAAAAAAAATTCCACAGTCATCACACTCACTTGGACTATACTAATGGCAAGCCTGGTTTTTGACCCTGCCAAAACAAAGCCTGGTTTTTGACCCTGCCAAAACAATAACGACCATGATCAGGAATAGGAATGTTAATCATCTGAATGAATAAAATCTACAAGGACAGAGCAAGGACAGCCTGCTTTTCTAAATTGCCCAAGTTATATGAGGGCATCAACAGGTATATGAATAAAGAGGACCTACTGAACATAATTGTGGAAAGGCTAAATAAAGTTCAGTTGCCCAGGACTGGAAGAAAGGTAGTTCTTCAGTCTGAATGCCCAGTAAAGGATAGCAGAGGCGTGGAAATAAGGTTTAACAGTCACTGTCCAGAAAAGAGAAAGTGGGTGGAAGACTCTGGGGATCACTGGCAATTAGCTTTATTCACTATCTTCACCAATGTCCTGCAAATGGAAAATACAGTGAAATCTCCTAAGCTTGTAAATAAAGAAGTTTTCTTTATCCCCTCAATCCTGCTACATAAACCTGAACCGAAGCTGTACTGCCACTGGCCCCATATTAAAGGGGGGGGTGGGAGAGTCTTTAGCATAGAAGGAACCATAAAGAAAATTGTAATTAATGACAAAGGAAGAATCTATTCTATTGCTTTCCCCAGTAAGGTGTTGGAAGAAAATGCTGGCCATAGAAATATTGTCAGACTTCCATAAAAGCACAAACAGTATTCTTCTCAGCAAGGCACTGACACTAACACTACAAATACTCTTTTGCAAAGAGGGCACCATCATGTAACACAATGTTGTGTTCTCTCAAGAAATTGCTTCCACAGAAATATACACTGTCAACATTTTCACAGAATCACAGAATGTTAGGGGCTGAAAGGGACATCAAAAGATCATCTAGTCCAATCCCCCTGCCAGAGCAGAAACACCTATAACAGGTCACACAGGAATGCATCCAGGTGGGTTTTGAGAATCTCCAGAGAGGGAGGCACCACAACCCTCCTAGGCAGTTTTTTCCAGCGTTCACCCTCACAGTGGAAAAAAATTTTTCTTCATTTTTCCATGGAACTTCCTATGCCTCAACTTCCACCCATGGCCCCTGGTCCTGCCATTGAGAAGAGCCTGACTCCATTCTCTTGGCACTCACCCTTTACATATTTATAAACATGAATGAGGTCACCCCTCAGTCTCCTCCTCTCCAAGCTAAAGAGCCCCAGCTCCCTCAGTCTCTCCTCGTAAGGAAGATGTTCTACTCCATCATTTTTGTGGCTCTGTGCTGGACTCTTTTCAACCAGTTCTCTCAGGTCCTTCTTGAACTGAGGGACCCAGAACTGGACACAATACTGCAGATGCAGCCTCACCAGGGCAGAGTAGAGGAAGAGGGGAACCTCTCTCAACCCACTAACCACAGCCCTTCTAATACACTCCAGATGGCATTGGCCTTGGCCACAAGAGCACATTGCTGGCTCATGGTCAACCTTCCATCCACCAGGACCCCCAGGTTCTTTTCCCCTTCACTGCTCTCCAACAGGTCAGTCCCCAGCCTATAGTGATCCATGAGGTTGTTCTTTCCCAGGTTGCAAGACACTTGCCCTTGTTGAATTTCATTAAATTTCTCCCTGCCCAGCTCTCCATCCTTTCTAAGTGTTGCTGAATGGCAGCACAACCTTCTGGTGTGTCAGCCACTCCATCCAGTTTTATGTTGTCAGCAAACTTGCTGACAGTGCTCTCTACTCTCTCACCTAGGTCATTGATGAATATATTGAACAGCACTGGTCCCAGTACTGACCCCTGAGGACTCCACTAGATGCAGGCCTCCAACTAGACTGTCCCTCTGACCACAAACTCTCTGACTTCTTTCCTTCAACCAGTTCCCAATCCACCTCACTACCTGACCATCCAGACCACACTTCCTCAGTTTAGCTGTGAATATGCTGTGGGAGACAGTGTCAAATACTTTACAGAAATCAAGATAAACCACATCCCCTGCTCTACCACCATCTGTCCACCTGGTTATGTCTTCATAAAAGGCTATCAGGTTGTTCAGACATGACAAGAGCACATTGCCGGCTCATTGTCAACCTTCCATCCACCAGGACCCCCAGGTTCTTTTCCTCTTCACTGCTCTCCAACAGGTCAGTCCCCAGCTTATACTGATCCACAGGGTTGTTCTTTCCCAGGTGCAAGACACTTGCCCTTGTTGAATTTCATTAAATTTCTCTCTGCCCAGCTCTCCAACCTAAGTCATGCCGAATGGCAGGAAATCCTTCATCAACATTTATATTTCCAAGCAGATCTTTATAACTGTGCTGTTTTGAGGCCAGAGAGGTCCTCTCTTGCCCCAAGAGGGACAAAAGAATGACACTCACACAAAGGAATTGAAGAGTGATGGAAAGTTTAAATGGAAAAGCAATTGGTGAAACTACAAAAAACTGCAAGCATAGTGGCAAAGAATATTCCAAAGTGTACAGAGGCCCTTACATAATACCCAAAGGCCTCCCAATTCTTCCCTTCTCCCCACCTGAGGGTACACCCAAAACTCCCAGAGCTCTTTCTTCCCCACCCCCCTCACCCCGCACTGGTAGACTAGTCTCAGGCTGGCCAGGTCTGAGATGCATCCCCCCCTTTCTCCTCCTGGCATTAGGCCTAGACAGGCCTGGGAGGCTGTGGTGGTTTGAAACTGTCTTTTTAATTTTTCCTTGCAAAGTTCAGAACAGAGAAAGTGAAAGAATGTAAATAAGTCACTATTGGGTGTAAGAAAGCAAAATAACGATTGTTCTAAACACTTCCATTGGATAGATAGAAATGTTTAAGAACTATTACCCAAAACAAAGTAGGCATTCTGCACATTCTGCGTTCGGCAGTGGGGGCAGTTGCTGGGCTGTCTGGCTGCTGTTTCTTCTTCTCTTCTGTCTGAAGATAACACACTGACCTTGGCAGCTAAGTTAACAATTTTCTGCTTAACCAACTCTGCTTCTCTGTCCAGGGGGGTCTGGGGGGGAAGCTCCTGGGAGAGGGAGGCCCCTTTGGGAGGGTCCCCTTGGGGGGAAGCAAAGGGAGATCGATTGTGCTTTTTCTGTTGATTATATATATTTATGAATGTTGTGAATTTTGTATATTTGTACATATTCATTGCATTTCATTGTAGATTTTAGACTCTGCTTGTAAATACAGCTTTTCATTTGCTTCCAGACTGGGCTAGCCTGGTTATTGTTGGTGGGGGGGGAATTTCAGCTCACACCGACACACTTTTTATTTTTGGCGCCCAACGTGGGGCTCGATTGCTTGTTTGATTTATTTCTGCTCAGATTAGGAAGCAAAATGAAGCTGTTTTGGATTTTGAGTAATTTTATTTCCTCTGTTATCAGTGTGATTGTCTACAGATGGGCAGTTTCCTGCATGATAGACAAGATTGTGAGATATGTGGCATATAAGTCGTTTCTTTGGGTTAAGAACAAGTTACTGAATGTTGGTGAATTCTGTTATGGTCTTATTGGGCTAAGAAGCTATGGTAACTCAACTATGGATCTGCTAGCAGACACATATGAGTTTGTTACTCCTCTTACAACTACAGAGGGTCTTTGTAACCAGTGGTACCCTAGATATCTTGTACTAGCCTTAATCTTAATTTTGTTGCTTCTTGGAATAATCATATGGCTACTGATAGCACTGTGTCAAGAAAGACATAAGGCTACTTGCTCTTCCAACTCTGCTGTGAATGGGAAAACCAAGCCAGTAAATTTGGTGGCCACTGTAACCAGAAAGCGTAAAGGAGCTGCAGGAGGAGATGCAGATGCTGCAGGAGATGGTGCAGATGGAGATGAGGGTCCTTCTACTCAGGGTCCCTCTGTTAAGAAAGATCCTTCTGATGAGGAAGAGAGGGTTAGCCTTAAAACTCTGGTAGACCTCTTGAGACCCCACATGGATGATGGAGATGTAGGTCAGGATGTAGACCCTAGTAGATTAGCAACTGCTGGTAGTGCCTCTGAACTCAAAGAAATTCAACGGAGGATTAAAATAGGATTATGGGGACAGCGACCTCAGGATGATGATGAGGATGAGGATGAGGATGACATACAGTCAGCTAATGCACCCAGACAGGAAATTAGACATGTGAGGAAGGATTACATCAGAGGAGATAATGAGCCAGTCCTGTCTTGGCTAGCCAGGTGTTTTGATATGGGAGCCCCAGCATTGGTGGTAGGTGACAAGTCGGCCTCTCAGTTGGGGATGCTCTCAAAGGATACAGGCATAGACAGGCACCTAGGCAAGTGCATTGGTAAAGTTTCTCTGTGGGCACGCCTCCTACTGGCAGTCTCGCTGAGGTACCCCAGCAGAGATGATTTACCATGGAACCCTAAGCCTTGGACCACAATAGCTGAGGGAATCAAGCGTCTGAGAGAGTTTGCTGTGAGAGAAGTAATGTATGGAGATCATAAGACTCTGAATCCTGATGAAATTCCTGTTGGAACAGGCCTTGCCAAAAAGCTCATTAAGCTTGCTCCTCCTAATTATGCTACTATTCTGGCAAGCAGGATTGTGGCAAGAAATTATGGTGGAGCACCTCCTACTGTTGGCCATTTCACTGACCAAATGAGGCAGTTGGAGGATAGTCTCACACGTACTTCTTTGGTTTCAGCCATTGAAACTCTGTCTGGAAAGATGGAGAATTGCATGAAAGAGCTGAAGGAGGAACTTAAAACCTCCATATCCAACTTGATGAAGGGGGATGATTCTAATTCCTCTTCCTCCAGATGGATACAAGTTTCAGCTGTTAGGAACAGACGTGCTCCAAGAAGGCCATTCCAGAATAGGTCAAACCAAAACAGACAGCAGAGGCAATCACGTGGCAGTATCTGGATAACTCTGCGTGATCAGTTTGGTGAGAACATGAACAGATGGGATGGTCAACCAACTTCTGATCTTTTCAAGAGGTTACGGGAGCTGCAGAGGGGCAGATCCCGAGGTAGCAATACCAGGAGGGTAGCTGTCGCTTCCTCAGTTTCCCAGAACAACTCTGATAGCTCCAACAGTGATCCTAATTCTGGTGCTGGACGTTGTGCCAGCTGTACATGTGGAGGTAATCCCCACCATTAGGGGTGCCCTGCCTTCCGCCAGGGGGAGGTAAGGGATAATGGAGATAACAGAATCTATTGGGATGTGTACATCCAGTGGCCTGGCACTTCAAAATTTCAGAAGTACAGGGCCTTGGTTGACACAGGAGCTCAGTGCACCATAATACCATCAAATTATCAAGGGGGAGAATCTATAACTATTCAGGGAGTCACTGGTGGGTCTCAAGAGTTGTTTAAGATAGAGGTTGATATAAGTTTAACTGGGAAGCAGTGGAAGAAACATACTATTGTAACAGGTCCTAATGCACCTTGTATTTTGGGAATTGACTTTCTGAGAGAAGGGCGTTTTAAAGACCCTAAGGGTTACAAATGGGCTTTTGGAATAGCAACTGTAGAAATTGATGGAGGAAAATTGAAGTTGTCTATCAGACCTGAGCTTTCAGATGAATCTGCAGTTGTGGGACAACATGAGATAGAGGATGTAAAGCTGCCGGTTGCTTCTCAAACTGTGCATCACAGACAATACAGAACCAACCGTGACTCTTTGGTGCCCATTCAAAACTTGATTCGTCAGTTGGAGAGTCAGAAGGTCATCAGCAAAACTCATTCACCTTTCAACAGTCCAATCTGGCCTGTGCGAAAGCAGAATGGAGAGTGGCGTCTGACAGTTGATTTCCGTGCCTTGAATGAAGTAACTCCACCCATGAGTGCAGCTGTACCAGACATGATGGAACTCCAATATGAGCTGGAATCCAAGCAGGCCAAATGGTATGCTACCATAGACATTGCTAATGCTTTCTTCTCTATTCCCATAGCAGAGGAATGCAGGCCTCAGTTTGCTTTCACCTGGAGAGGCATTCAGTACACATTCAATCGTTTGCCCCAGGGGTGGATTCACAGTTCAACCATCTGCCATGCAGTGATCCATGATGCTTTGGAGAAAGGTGGAGCTCCAGAACACATTCAGTTCATCGATGACATCATCGTCTGGGGTGAGACTGCTGAAGAAGTCTTTGAGAAAGGCAATAAAATCCTTGACATTCTCTTGCAAGCTGGTTTCGCTATCAAGCGAGACAAGGTGAAAGGACCTGCCAGGGAAATCCAGTTTCTGGGAGTGCGGTGGCAAGATGGTCGCCGTCACATCCCAATGGATGTGATAAACAGAGTCTCCACCATGGCAAATCCCACCAACAAGAAAGAAACTCTGCGTTTCTTAGGCATAGTGGGATTTTGGAGACTGCACATTCCTGGATACAGTCAGATTGTGAAACCTCTCTATGATGTGACTCGAAAGAGAAACAGTTTCCAATGGGGTCCTGAGCAACAAGCAGCCTTTGACCAGATCAAGCGAGAGGTAGTCCAAGCGATGGGTCTGGGACCTGTCCGAACTGGTCCAGACATTAAGAACATTCTGTACACGGCCGCGAGTGACAATGGTCCAACCTGGTGCTTATGGCAAAGAGCTCCAGGGGAGACACGAGGACGTCCTCTTGGTTTCTGGGGTCGTGGCTACAGAGGCTCAGAGGCAAACTACACTCCAACAGAGAAAGAGATTTTAGCTGCTTATGAAGGAGTGAAAGCTGCTTCTGAAGTGATTGGAACTGAGTCACAACTTCTTCTAGCTCCTAGATTGCCAGTTCTGAATTGGATGTTCAAAGGCAAAGGTTCTTCACCACATCATGCAACAGATGCTACCTGGTCTAAGTGGATGGCTCTGATAACACAGAGAGCTCGAATGGGAAATCTCGAAAGGCCTGGTTTGGTGGAGGTGATCACAAACTGGCCAGAAGGCACAAGCTGTGCAAAACCTCCAGAGGAGAGAGTAACTCGTGCTGAGGAAGCTCCTCCTTACAGTGATCTGTCTGATGATGACAAGAGATATGCTTTGTTCACAGACGGTTCCTGTCGTCTTGTTGGGAACAAGCGGAGATGGAAATCTGCAGTGTGGAGTCCAACGCGCAGAGTTGCAGAAGCGAGAGATGGAGAAGGAGAATCCAGTCAATTTGCAGAGGTAAAAGCTGTCCAGCTAGCTCTTAACATAGCTGAACGTGAGAGATGGCCAAAGCTTTATCTCTACACCGACTCGTGGATGGTAGCCAATGCCTTATGGGGTTGGCTGAAAGACTGGAAGAAGAATGGCTGGCAGAGGAAAGGAAAGCCAATCTGGGCTGCAGATCTGTGGCAAGACATTGCTGCTCGCATTGAGAGAATCCCAGTGAAAGTGAGACACATCGATGCTCACATTCCTAAGAGCAAAGCTACAGAGGAACAACAACACAACCATCAGGCAGATCTAGCTGCAAGAGTTTCCCAGGTGGACACAAACTCTGATCCTGATCCTGATCTTGACTGGAAACACCGAGGTGAGCTGTTCTTAGCTCGGTGGGCCCATGACTCGTCAGGACATCAAGGCAGAGATGCAACCTACCGATGGGCTCGTGACAGATCCATTGACATTTCCATGGATGCTATCACACAAGTCATCCATGACTGTGACATTTGTGCTGCTATTAAGCAGGCAAAGCGGATCAAGCCCTTGTGGTACGGTGACCGATGGTCCAAGTACAAGTATGGTGAAGCCTGGCAGATTGACTACATCACTCTACCTCGTTCTCGATCGGGTAAGCAGTATGTGCTGACTATGGTAGAGGCAAGCACTGGATGGCTGGAAATGCATCCAGTTCCTCATGCAACTGCACGTAACACCATTCTTGGCCTGGAGAGACAAATCCTGTGGAGACATGGAACTCCAGAGAGGATTGAGTCGGACAATGGAACTCATTTCAAGAACAATCTTGTAAAAAACTGGGCCAAAGAGCACGGCATCGAGTGGATATTCCACATTCCCTACTATGCACCAGCTGCAGGGAAGATCGAACGCTACAACGGTTTGCTGAAAACCACTCTCAAAGCCATGGGGGGTGGATCTTTGAAAAACTGGGAGAAACATTTAGCACAAGCAACCTGGTTGGTGAATAGTAGAGGTTCAGTGAATCGAGCTGGACCTGCCCAATCAGATTTGTTGCGAAAGGAAGAAGGTGATAGAGTTCCTGTTATCAGAGAAAAGAATCTGTTAGGCAAAACGGTTTGGGTATTTTCTCCTTCAGGAGAGGCCAAACCTGTCCGAGGGGTGGTTTCTGCTGAAGGTCCTGGTCACACCTATTGGGTGATGCAAGAAAATGGTGAAATTCAGTGTATTCCACAAAGAAATCTAACTTTGGCTGAGAGAGGTTAAATTCAGAGTGTTGCGCAGATACAGCATCGCGCCCAAGAGGAGAGTTCATGAGATCTACGGTGCACGAACCCTGAGAGCCCTGAGTCACCTGAGAGTCCCTGTTCCTTTCTTCGCTCCATCTGCGAGGAAACAAGCTGTTTGCTGTTTTTCCTGTGATTTGACTCTTTTGAATCATCTACATCTGAAATAGCCGGAATGAACTATGGTCTTTATTCACCTATTGTTGTAGATATTATTTTAGGTTAGATAAATGATAGTAGCAGCCAATGGAATTGTTTAGAAAGGGTGGACTGTGGTGGTTTGAAACTGTCTTTTTAATTTTTCCTTGCAAAGTTCAGAACAGAGAAAGTGAAAGAATGTAAATAAGTCACTATTGGGTGTAAGAAAGCAAAATAACGATTGTTCTAAACACTTCCATTGGATAGATAGAAATGTTTAAGAACTATTACCCAAAACAAAGTAGGCATTCTGCACATTCTGCGTTCGGCAGTGGGGGCAGTTGCTGGGCTGTCTGGCTGCTGTTTCTTCTTCTCTTCTGTCTGAAGATAACACACTGACCTTGGCAGCTAAGTTAACAATTTTCTGCTTAACCAACTCTGCTTCTCTGTCCAGGGGGGTCTGGGGGGGAAGCTCCTGGGAGAGGGAGGCCCCTTTGGGAGGGTCCCCTTGGGGGGAAGCAAAGGGAGATCGATTGTGCTTTTTCTGTTGATTATATATATTTATGAATGTTGTGAATTTTGTATATTTGTACATATTCATTGCATTTCATTGTAGATTTTAGACTCTGCTTGTAAATACAGCTTTTCATTTGCTTCCAGACTGGGCTAGCCTGGTTATTGTTGGTGGGGGGGGAATTTCAGCTCACACCGACACAGAGGCCTTGAGATACTCCACAACCATTACCTGATAGGGAAACATCTCCCACGGGAGCAGAGAGGGAAGAAAGAGAATCATAGAATCATAGAATCAAGAAGGTTGGAAGAGACCTCAAAGATCATCGAGTCCAACCTGTCACCCTAAACCTCATGACTATCTAAACCATGGCACCAAGTGCCACGTCCAATCCCCTCTTGAACACCTCCAGGGACGGCGATTCCACCACCTCCCTGGGCAGCACATTCCAATGGCCAACCACTCTCTCTGTGAAGAACTTTCTCCTCACCTCCGGCCTAAACCTCCCCTGGTGCAGCTTGAGACTGTGTCCTCTTGTTCTGGTGCTGGTTGCCTGGGAGAAGAGACCAAACCCCTCCTGGCTACAACCTCCCTTCAGGTAGTTGTAGACAGCAATGAGGTCTCCCCTGAGCTTTCTCTTCTCCAGGCTAAACAGTCCCAGCTCCCTCAGCCTCTCCTCATAAGAGAAAGAGAACGATGGATGGATTTGCAGATGGATTTATAAGGCGCAGGATTTATGGGTAGAAATACGCCGTTTCCTGTGCCCACCTTATTGGGTTGGACACCCAGGACACCAGAGGTGTAGCTTATGTGGCAGTAACAGGAGACACCCAGCCTGAACTGCCATATCCTACTTCAGACTAGTATTTCTTTAATTGCTAATGGAGTATAATTCAAAACAGACACAGTATCATACTAAATCAGCTATAGCAGAATATTTTAGCGCTGCCTTCTATTAAAAAGGCTGTATGAGAAAAGGCTGAGAAAGCTGGGACTCTTTACGTTGAGGAGACTAGGGGGGATGGGAGGGAGTTGTAAACAGCTGTAAATATCTAAAGGGTGAGTGTCAAGAGGATGGAAACAGACTCTTTTCAGTGGTGTCCAGTGAAAAGACAAGAGGCAAGGGACATGACCTGAAACACAGGAGGTTCCGCGTAAATATAAGGGAAAGATTCTTCATTTTGAGGGTGGAAGAGCACTGGAACAAGCTGTCCAGAGAAGTTGTGGAGTCTCCATTTCTAGAGGCATTCAAAACCCACTTGGATGTGTTCCTCTGTGATTTACTCTAGGTGATCTACCTCTAGCAGGAGGGTTGGACTAGATGAACTTCAGAGCTATCCTGAAGGGACAACGCCCAAATGTCCTAGCCCAGAGAATGGGTTAAGCACCTGTGAAATGTGCAAACCTGGACACTTCCCAGGGTCCAGATAAACATGTAGCATGTGTAATTAACCTTGCAACACACTTGTGAAGTGTGTCCCTTGCCATGTTTGGATATGCCCCAGCAGGGGGGAGAGAGAGAGAGACAGACAGACAGACAGCCCTCTCAGAGCCAAGAGTCGCTTGAATTATAGTTACAGCATCTGGGAAGATACCAGACAAAAAAGCAAGCCATGAGTACCCAGCTAATTTTCTACATAACGCCCCATGTGGGAAACTGCAGATCGTAGCACCTCTATTTCCAATTTAAATCACTGTATTAGAAATTCTGAGATTTGTGCTTAAATAGTTTAGCTGTCTTCATGTATGACCAAATAACAGAACCTTTAAACATACTTTGTAAATAAATAATGGCAGTGTCTGAGGATACCACTGCCAGAAACATGAAATATATGAATATATATATATTTTATTACAAGACATCACTTCTAACCCCTACCATTCTGTGATTCTGTGAAAAAACAACATGAATCTATTCATTAGAAAAGAGAGCACTATCTCTGAAGAAAAGAAATCGCAAAAAGGGGAGCCATCTGGTCTACATACAACACAGACCCAAATAACACTTACCAAAAATTTTAATTTAACTACGTAAGTAGTACCAGTAGCCCAATAAGGCAAAGTAGTGATGTTAGTCCTTCTATTGGTAAATGCACCAACTATATATATATATATTTCTTTATTATATATTTATTAAAATTTTAATATTTTCCATCAACAGTAATAAGCAGAACTATGGCACTTGCCAAGCTTTGCTCTCTGAATCTAAGCGGCAAACCCTGTCCCAAACAGTCATCCTTACCCTGATCAGGCACCTCAGACCCTCACTGTAAGGACACATCCAAAGTCATAGTAAATGAGCACTATAGTAAACCTCTGACCGTAAATCTCAGTGAGACCATGGTTCCTCTCATGAGGCAGTCCAAAAATATTTTGCACATCGTTACCCATCTTCTGCTTCACCCAGCACTTCTCGCAAAGCCAACAACACTTATTATAAGATGGAAGACAAAATACAGAATTAGTTTACAATATAAAGCCTGAAACTTTAATCATAGATACATGACTGCTAAAAACCTAAATCCATGTCAACTTTTGTTGTTGTTGTTGTGTACCTGCACTGCCACCTAAAGATCAAAGTGAAAAACAGGAACAATAGAAGACAATAGACTTTTAGCACTAATGTTTCTTTCTGGCTTTGTTCTAAGATCACACTGCATAGTCACAAAACAGTTCAATTCTACATCCCAATTCAGCAGTTCACCAATTGTCTAATTTTGACACATAGAAAGAGACATATGTATAGATATAGGTATCACTCACTAATTTAACACTGAATGAGTAGCCATTGCCTTTTATTAGATGACTTCACAGATATATTAGCTAAAAAAACTTCCCAGGTTTTGCTTTTTATATGCTGAGCATAACCTAGAACGCACTCAAACTTTTCGCTCAGAAAATGATCACATTATCATTTCTTTAAACAAAAGCTGAAACACCCTGTAAGGACATGAAGAAAAAAACCCCAGAATCTTCAATTAAACATCAGCTGAAATACTTCCAAAAGAAAAAAAAAAAAAAAGGCTAGGCTCTGTAAGTCTCATAACTATATATAGCTTTGGATTATCTACCATGTTAGATGTTTCAGGTACTAATATACAGACCTCCTACAAAAAGGTCTATCACAAATTATCTTGCTAGGAAAGTACTAACGGATAGAGGAGTTATGTTTGCTTGTTTAAACAAGTACAGAAGGCTACCGTGGGTTTGTCAGTTTTCACTTGTAAGGATTCTGGGGAAGAAGGGAGGCATTTTTTTCAATGCATGTCTCAAACCCACATACTCCTTACAGAGAAGCACCTCGTCCCGGTGACAGTAAACTCAACCACCTCACGCTGCCCGTTTCATGAGGGCTGACGAGTAACTGCTGTCCTCACCCCTACGAATGTTCAGGACCAAGCGTTTATCAGTAGACTACAGCGTCATGGTCATACGGATGGTGACCATAGAGATACACGGGGTGAGAATTTTACCCTCACCATAACAACCAGCTACACCCGGGGCCGAGGCAATCACAATGCTCACCAAGGCCCGGTCGCCCCCACCACCGCCGCCGCATTTTGCCGCTTATGCCTCGCTGGGCTGAGGAAGACCTCTGAGGGGAGACTGGCGCCTCTAAACACCGCCCACCCAGTGAAGCGCCAAGCCACCGACACTACCGACTCCCGCCACCCGCCCCCAGCAGGCAGCCCAAACTTTCCGCACCCAGGAAGAGACGCTCTGTTAGAAAAGACTCTTTTAAAAAAACCTCACTAAAAAGAGCAGCAGGAAGCGGCAAAGCGGCACACGCCGCCCTACAAAACATGGCTACCGGGACCCGACAAACGCCCTGCCCTCCCCTTCCCTCCCCATCGTGACCCCAGCCCAGCGCCCCGGCGCTGCCTCGCCTCAGCGGAAGGGGAGGTGCTGGCCGGGCGGGGCCTACGAGAGAGACGGCTACGGTGTCCCCACCGCTCGCAAGTACCTTCGTAGGCAACGTTCGCATACGTTGCCTAGCTGCGCCTTGCTGACGACGTAGGCGAAGGGCTCAGCTCGGTAAAGCAGTTGGCCAGGCAGTACCCATCGGCATGAGCGGAGGCCGCTGCCTTTGCCTGGGCTGAGGAACCGCTCCAGCTCTAGGACCACCGCCTCCATCTTCCCGCGCGCGCCACCACATAGAGAGCGGGGGACCGCCCCGCCCGCCGCCACGTGATGCGGCGCTGCCGCCGCCATCTTAACTCAGGGCCCCTCCAGGGTTGAGCGGGCATTGCAGTATGTACCTCTGACCGATACCAGATCTCTTGCCTGTACTGAGAGCCCGCGGGGCAGAACGCAGCCCTTTAGCCTGAAGAAGGAGTTACTTAGTCCTAAGCACAAGAGGGACGTGGACTTGTTGGACCAGGGCCAGAGGAGGGTCACGGAAATGATTAGAAGGCTTAAACACCTCTCCTGTAAATGAAGGCTGAGACATTTGGGGTTGTCCAGCCTGGAGAAGGCTCTGGGGAGACCTTATTGCAGTCTTTCAGTATTTAAAAGGGGTCTAGAAGAATGACGAGGACAGTCTTTATAGTAGGGCCTGTTGCAGCAGGACAGGTGTAAGGGTTTTAAACTGAAAGAGAGTTGACTTAGACTAAATGTAAGGATGAATTTTTGTACAATGTGGGTGGTGTAAAACATGCACAGGATGCCCAGAGAGGTGGTGACCCTGCCCCTTGAAACATTCAAGGTCAGGCTGCACAGGCCTCTGAGCAATCTCATGTAGTTGAAATGCTCTGGGTAACTGCAGGGGGCTTGGACTAGATGACACTTAAAAGGGCCCTTCCAAAGCAAAGCATTCTATGATTTTGTGCTGCTATTAACATGTTAACACATCACTCAGTGATGCTAAACAAAGTGGCTATAAATGTTTCTATGGCAAACTACAAATAGGGAGTATGTTGTTTGCGTTTTTTCAGATACTTTGTAACTCTGTGGGTTAATTTGTTTTTAAAAGGAATGCGGTAAGGAGAAAACGTCTAATCATAAACGTTAATTGCAGCATTGGAGACCCTCCAGACACACTCCTCACACAGCTGTCAGACCTCAGAAGAAATGCAAAGCAAAAGGAAGTTCCAGCTGTCTCATTAGCCTTGTCCAGCACCATTACTGCTTCATTGCCGTACAGACTCAGTCTCAACAAGGAAGCAGAAAAAAAAATACAAAAATGAAAGTGGCATGAGGACGTGTGGAGGGTGCATACTCACAGCTTCGTATGTAATGAAGGGAACTTCCCCAGGCCTTCTGATGCAGAGTGGGTGGCATTCCTGAGCTCCAGCTCAAGGCCATGTTCTGCATGGGGCCACAGGAAACCAGAAAGCCCCTCCAGCCATATGACTGACCACAGAATCCCAGCAAGTTAGGAATTGGAAGGGACCTCCAGAGATTGAATCCAATGCCCTTGCCAAAGCAGGATCACCTATGGCAAGCTACGCAGGAAACCATTCAGGTGGGTTTTGAAACTGTCTGGAGAAGGAGACTCCACAACCTTTCTGGGCAGCCTGTTGCATTGCAACATCACCCTCACCATAAAGAAGTGTTTCGTCGTGTGGAAATGGTACCTCCTGTGTTCTCCTTTGTACCCATTGTTCCTTGTCCTATCACTGGGCACCACTGAAAAGAGACTGGCACCTTCGTCTTGACACCATGAACACAGCAAGTCCACTTCATCCTTCGATGTACTGCAAAGGGAAAATCATGCTTATTTTATACCGACACTCAAGGGCTTGTCAGCAACTTTTCTCCACTAATGCAACACTGAAAATAATGTAAAGGAATTGGAACTTGGGCAAGGGCTTCATTGTGTATAACCCCATTTGTTGCAGAAAATTATATATTTTTCTCTTTGTGATCGAAGTATTAAAGTTTCGTTCACAAAGGAAGAGAGAATGATTCTGCCAAAAACATCCCGAACTGGGGCATTTTACTTATGAGGTAGCATGAAATAGCTGGAGATATTTCTGGATCTCATTGTGATGTGAATACAAAGGAGTATGGCTGGGCCGGAAGCTATGCAGCATCCAGGTTCTGGCAGTGTGTATCACTGGGAATGCACCCCATACTTGATTGCTTTTTGTCAGAGCCATCAATTAAAGGCACATGATAAATGACAGGGGAAAAGCAAAACACTTACAGAATTAACTAAGAGCACCACTCTGAAATGGTGATGCTCAAAGCCCATGAGATAATATGTGCTTTCCATATGGGTCTATATAGCTTTCATTCATTGATGAGATTACACACGTGATGTGGGCTAAATACGCTAAACTGCAGATAGACTTAGTCTGGTTTTCCTTATTATGCCTGCAGAGGGAGTTAGAGCTCGAGTTTTGGAGTGTTCAGTCGTCCTATGGAAGAAGAGTGCCCTACCAGTTCTGCAAATGTACTGTTTTGTTCTCAGTAATGATTATTTCAGTCTGCAACTGTTTTCATCTAAGTTGCAACAGGAACCTCAGAAATAGCAATATGCAAATTCAAAACACTGCTGTTGGGAAGAGCCAAGGTACACCAAGCCACAGGATTCCCACAGAAAATATGTGTTTTGTCTCTCATTTAAATGCTGCTTTTGATAATTCATTACCAAAAGAATTCACAGCAATCTGCCTATCAGTTAGAAAGGTATGCACATGGTTATGCTTAGCTTTAGTTCTCCTAACATTTTTAAGTGTTCAATTTCATTGATAATGTGAGATAGTCAAGAGTTATTCTTAGCAGTTACTAAAATGTTAAACGACTACCTCTGTATTTGGCTTATGCTTTTCCCCTTCACCTATTTAATCTTCTGAATTTCCCTGTCAATTTTATTTATTTTCTAAGCAGGCATTGCCCAAAACCTATAACATAAGCAAACTCAGTAATAACACAGGTTAGTACCTGTCTCTTGGTGCATTAACTTAAAGAGATGAACGGTCAAATATACAATATGCATGAACTTAAAGTTCCACCCATGAACTGCAAAAGTACACTCAGGGAAGAGCTAATATTAACATACAATACAAGCCGTAGTTTTCATTATTTTCTCAGTTTTCCAAGTCAAGTTTTCTCACTTGTCTAGCGCAACAACATCTCACCAAGGACAAAAATCTGTCCAACAGAGTGACAAGTCTTTGCACACGCGCCTCGCACAGCTTAGCATAATTTGTGCAGTGAAATAAGCCACAGAAGTCCAAGAGCAACTTCTGGCTGATGTTGCATTTGAAATGGTATGATGACATAGTTGTAATAACAGAGGCTTTTCTAATATAGATAAGCTTTGAAACGCAGCATAAACATTTTATTTGCTGTGACAGTGATTATTTTGACATCTATGAGAGACTGGAAAGCTAATTCTTGATATCTACAGCTATAGTTTATAGAATGGTCTGCCTATGAGAGCCATTGAACACAGTATTTAAGCAATAGTGATCAACTGAACGTCCAACCCAGATGTTTTTGGAAACGTCAGTCTGAACTTTCTGAAAAACATAGTAGTATTGTTATATAAGCAGTAAATTGTCATTTATCCCTTGACCATATTTAGTTCAATTAATCTGTGCTATTATTTTGGGATTTTTGTATGACTAACTCATCCACTGACCTAGACTGGTCAGACTTCCCAACAGCTATTTGAAATGCATGACACACACCAGACAGAAGCAGCTGTCAAGGCATGTAATGGAGGCACTTTTGTGGGAATTACCACTTAATTGTGCCTGTTGCTGCTGAATTAGTCATACTTCCTTACTGCTAGTAGCTGAGACATCACAGTGGAAGTTTAGCTATATCACGACAGCATGTTTTACAACATGAATTCACAGGAAGTGCAGTAATGAAATAATCAATGCTGTTCTTCAGTCATAAATATGCAATGTCCATTCCCACCACTGTGACATTAAATTGATTTTTTTCCTGGGAGTAAAATACAGCTCAAAAAACCAAAATGTAAATTCAGGATTAATACAAAATCTGTCACTAACAGTACAGAATAGCTTGTAAGCATATACAGATCTTTTATGAACACATAGGAACTTCTTGATGTGGTCTTCAGTGTTGCTGCGCTCATTAAAAGTTGATTCTAGATTAAAAAAAAAAAAACTCACTGCAGTTTTAAGCACAAATTCACAATAAATTTCACTCACATTAACATAGATTTTACCTGTTGATTTTTGACTAGGAACTTTACAAAAAGTTTCTTACTTTTTTTTTTTTCCTATTGCTAGGACAAGGGGTTTAAACTGAAGGAAGGTATATATAGATTAGATGTAAGGAATAAGCTCTTCACTGTGAGGATGGTGAGACACAGAAACAAGTTGCCCAGCGAAGTTGTGGATGCCCCCTTCCTGGAATTGTTTCAGGCCAGCTGGGATGGAGGTTTCAGCAACCTGGTGACCCTGTCAACAGCAGGGGAGTTGGAACTACATGATCTTTCACCCCAAACCATTCTATAATTCTCTAGTTTTATTTGAGTCTTCCCTGCCTTGAACACATCAAGTTCTTTCAGATGGCAGAAACCAACTTCCAAAATTTGTCAGCATAATTTCTTAGCTCTTTGTATACTGGGGTGTTTTATCACTGGGATGAGCTAAATGAAGTCATAAGTCTTGCTTGCATTAGGAATAGCTGACTGTTTCATTTGGTGTATCTTAACTACCCTGAATTTCCTTTGGGCTTCATATGCTTACTGTGTTGTGTGCTATCAGCTGGGGACAGCCAGTGTGTCTATTTTTAGCAGTGACATCTTAAAACAACATACATAAGGAAAGATGCAATAGATACAGTGTAAGTGAATAAACACCTCCCACTTACTTGTCCTTTCTGGAGAAGTCACTTGTTATTTCTATTTTCTCAGTGTTTATAGAAGAAAGGTACATTTTGCTAATTAAAGGTTTACAAAGTTTAGATTAGAGTTTTCAATCTACAGCCCCATAGCACTTGTTTAGCCTGCTGTAACTAGTAATTCAACATGTTTCTCAGGAAACCTCAGGTTCTGCCTATGACATTTACACATCTTAAACTATATCACATATTCTATTTCTCAAGTTTCATGTTGATATTTCTATCAACATCTTTATTACCTGCAACACTAAGCTGTAATTACTACAATGACCAATGCTGAACAAACCTAGTAGCCAGTACATACACCTTCCATCTTAACAACCCCTCATCACATCATCTACTGTATTAATTAGTACCTGCTCATAGACCCTTCCTTAGATCAAACAAACTACTAACTATAGTATCCAACTTGACCGATCTCCTAATTCCAAGTGGCAAAATTTCTCATTAACCACAAAGACCAAGTTTCTTTCTGTTTGTATTTACTATGATTTTAATAAAGCAGTAAAGTTTAGGCAACTCCCTCACCATCACATAATTTTCTTTTACAGGCAGATGGATGGCACAAATGATGAGGGCCCTTAGAAAAGACTTAGCACCTCTGAAGTTACAATCAGTGTACAAACTATGATATGTTGGTGCTTTAATATGGCATGCCAAAAGCCATTTTCTGGGCAGCTTTTCTAAGAAACAATATTTCAAGAGTAGGAGCAATGCTTAAAAGTTCTATTTGATAGATGTATCATGTGTGGTTCATGTTTTAGAGGGTCATTAATTAAATCAGTCCTGTGGGGGAAAACAAAAAAAGAAACCACAATCTCAGAGTCTGGAAAAAATGGAAGGAATATGATATGCTCTATATCATCCAGTAACTGTTGTATGTGTGGTGTAACAATAATCTTATTCAAGATCACAAAGACAGCACAACAGGAAGAAATAAATCTGCCCCAAACCTTGCAGCTAATTAATGCAATTTTTTTAAAAAATCTATTACTATCTTATATATAAATAGTGGCTGGGGAGCAGCCAGACAGAAAGGGACCTGGGAGTGCTGGTTGATAGTAGCCTGTGAACATGAGCCAGCAGTGTGCCCAGGCAGCAAGGAGAGCCAATGGCATCCTGGCCTGTATCAGCAGGCCAAGGGAGGTTATTCCTCCCCTGTACTCAGCACTGGTCAGGCCACACCTTGAGTACTGTGTCCACTTCTGGGCCCCTCAACTCAAGAGAGATGTTAAGGTACTGGAACGTGTCCAGAGAAGGGTGATGAAGCTGTTGAGGGGCCTGGAACACAAACCCTATGAGGAGAGGCTGAGGGAGCTGGGGTTGTTTAGCCTGGAGGAGGCTCAGGGGCGACCTCATTGCTGTCTACAACAACCTGAGGGGAGGTTGTAGGCAGGTGAGGGTTGGTCTCTTCTCCCAGGCAACCAGTAGCAGAACAAGGGGACACAGTCTCAAGTTGTGCCAGGGGAGGTATAGGAGGAAGTTCTTCACAGAGTGATTGCCCATTGGAATGGGCTGCCCAGGGAGGTGGTGCAGTTGCTGTCTCTGGAGATGTTCAAGAGAAGACTGGATGAGGCACTTAGCGCTGAGGTCTAGTTGATTGGATAGGGCTGGGTGATAGGTTGGACTGGCTGATCTTGGAGGTCTCTTCCAACCTGGTTGATTCTGTGATTATGCAAAATTGTAAAACTGAATTGTGCTACATTTTCAAATCTCGGTGCTAATTTTGAAATACTTTTTATTACTTACTCATCTGACACAGTAACTCACAGATTGGTGTTACACACCATAAAAAAAGCAGTTCCTGTAAACTTTTTTTGTGTCAAAGTCAACATGAAGACTTTCTTTTCTGAAAAGGTCAAGAATTTTAAACTTTGGGTGAATTTGCAGTTGTTTTTTCCTCAATAGCATTTTTTGATGGTTAATGAACTGTAAATACTAACCTGAATTTATATACTGTTTTCCTAGTTGGAAGCTTTGTCTTTGCATTTACATGACTCAAGAGCATCAGAAGAGATGTTGCCTCAATTTTCTAACGATGTATCAGGGAATATGGCAAATGCAGATATGTGAAGGCAAGGACAAAAAGTAGCACAGGGTTGGTTAAAACCCTAACAAAAATGCAGAAGCCTTATATGCTATTTTAAATTTCACTGAAAGTTTGCATTCGACATTATCCTACAGAAGCTGCAAACCTGCAACAGTAGGAAGTACTGAGTGAATAGCATCAGTTAATCAAATCCATAGACGTGCTTCAGTTTCACTCCCTGTATTTGCTCACATACACCAGTTATTTTCACTTTTTTTTTTCCATCTCTTCCATCAGTACTAAACCAGTTTTTATAATGACAGCCATTTCACATTTGTGATCAGGACTAAACATATTGCTTACACTTAGGCTTCATGGAATAGTTCTAGTTAGCATTAAATGTCCCCATTTCAAGTCCCTGGTTATGTAATATTCCTTTCCCTTACTGACTTCTGCTGTTACTTTGGGAGTCTCTGCATTAGCTCAGTATAGGCTGGTTTTCAATAGCATCAAAAATAAATTCACAGCAATAATTCTCCTTTTTTTTTCAGTTTGTTTGAAATATAATCAACAGCACAGTTAAAGAAGGTGATATAGTCAATTAAGGTCTTTTATGCATTGAATGCTTTTGGTGTGTTGATATACAACATCTTGCTGCAAGAACAGTGAGGTATTTGATTTGGTGTGGGGGACAGGTTGTGAAAATCAGTCCAGGAGATGCTGTATTTTTGTAGACCAGTAAGTAAGACACCATCTACTGAGACTGAAAAAATGTGCAACTGCAAGTTTGCCATTCAGGCAATTTATAATCCAAGTTATCTGGAACAATAAGAGATGGAAACTGAAAGCAAGCCTCAAAACTTCACAACCTACACCAGAATACCAGTAACACTCTGAGACAGACTGCGAACTAAACCTCAGCCTTTCCAGTAGCTTCATCACAACATCACAAAGGCTTACCAGCAGCTTACACAGATTGCTGCAGACTTACTAGCAGAGTGAACTAAGGCTCCTTGAAGCTAACTTTTCTTATGCAGCAGGAACTGCAATAGGAAGACAGAGACCAAAGTTTGTCACATCTATACTTCACACTACACCTAAGAAATACGATTCTGCTGTTTTCCAAAGCCTGAAAATAGCTCAACCTTTACTAAAAAGGCATTTTATTAACTCATGCTCTGCTAAAAAAAAGGAAGCTTTTGGCCATAGCTCTGCCAGAGAAGACAGTATAGAACACAAAACTACTACAGCCTACCAGGACTTTCAGGCAACAACAGAACAGGTACACAGTAAGACAGAAGAGAAACTAGGACAGGTTGCATTATAGAGTATTATGACTAAAAAGAGAATTTTTAATAGCATATGTTTTTAAAGTAAGTTATTTTGTACATATAATACACATTAAACAAATACATATTGACAAAGGTTACAGGTAAATTTTTTTTCCCAAAAAAATATTTATACAGCATTGAATATTCTGTTGACTTTGGGCTTAGACCTAAAATAAGATAAAGCTGTACCTATAGATGTTCATGTACTGTAAGCTAGAACAGGCTGCCCAGTGTTGTCTTCAAATTTTCAAAAGGATTGTTACAACTTTTTCCCCCCTGAGATACAGTAATACTCAGTTAAACCAAACCAAGCAAACAGAAAGAACACAACCACCAAACAGCTCCGAGTTGGTGTTTTATCATGCTGTCATTACCTTATCTTCTGCTAACCCACCACTACTGATTTATTCGTACTGACTTCAGACTGCAAGGTTTTTAGATCAGGAGACAATATAACCCATGCAGTGGTTGTAAAGACCTACATATGTAAAAAGGCATTCAAATCACTGAGCACCAAAATACAAACCACACAAATAGTGATATTTGGTCTGTTGGGTTTTTTTTTTTCAAATTTAAATATACAGCCATGTAACAAAAAGTTCCATTTAAGTGGTACATCCAAAAGCAGCAGGTTGCTAATAAGCTCCTGGAAAAGATGCAAAGTTTGTCTAATCTACATAGGGTTGTGATCAAATAACTGAATCCGTTACTTTCATTTTGTGTAAAACGGCTTTTGTTACTCACTAAATTTAATTTCCCATTTGGACAGGAAATCACCTAGCTAACAGCATCTCCCATTTTTAAATCATTACTTATCAAAGAAATCTTCCAGAAGCAAAGGTGCTCTTCCAAAAGACAGCAGCTGTAGATTTATACGTTCCTTATACTTTCCAAGGCTTCATCATGGAACCAGGTTTCAGCGAACAGATGAGAGGTTTGCAAAGCCTCAAAAAGACGCCTGTAGTCTTCTGGGTACAAGTCACGTGTTTTAGCATTTTTTGGAATTTCTAGCTCTTTCAGCAATTTGCCACCCTTGTGCAAGCTCCATGAACTGAAACAAACAAACAAAAAGTCCTAAGAGAACATCTCTTTCTGTGAAAAAATCAAGAACAAGAAATAGTATCTGAAGGTCATTTTCACTCTTTCCCAGCTTCTGGAAGTTAGCATCTTCCTACTACAGAAGCTATTTGCAATCCACGCTGCAAACAAGAATAAACCTCTGCTCTGCTAGTAAGATACTCAAATACCAAATAAAGCCACCAGCAGACACAGACAACACTGAGCCACATAAGCCTCCTCATTAGAGGGTGGGTACCCTCCCTCCATTCTCCACCCCACCTACATCAATTCAGTAACAGGCATTACAGCATTAAAAGAGGGTGTTCTTCAATGCCTGAGACATGAAAGCCAAGGTCATTTTCAAGAAGATGATTCAGTACAGCAAGAGTTAGTGACACATTTCATAGGCATTTTCTTCTATATATAAACAGATATATCCACTGTCTTTCCATCATTGCTATGAAATCTAGACCTTTTAGAAATGTGCATATACATTAACTATTACTCAGACAAGAAAAGGGTATATAAATACACAGAGGATACACATTAGAAGCCTTCAAGGTTAGCTCCACTTTCTGGCCAAAGGATTGAGTGGACTTTAGGCACACCAGTGAGCTTTAAGAAAGAAATCCATTAAGGCTCTTTACACTGAATCACTAAATGAGTTACTAGAATTTATTAACCGCGTTTTTTGGGTTTTTTGTTTTGTTTTTTAACTCCCTTCTGGAAATTGACTTCCAGAAACTAGCAGCAAATGAGAAATACATGAATTATATTCATTAACAAGTTGAAATCAATGTTTTCCAGACTGTAAACAATTGCCATATATGGGAAACAGAAATCTACTAGTCATAAAGCTCCAATGAAATACCAAAAAGAATAATTAGAGTTGTATAATTCATAAATAAGACTGAAGCCTAATTTTTTAATTAGATAATAGAAAGCCATTTAAGGACATCTCCACTCCACCTTCCATAACCTTCAGCTGTTTTCATTGGCCTTTGATGTCTGTTATAAACTGAAACTCACTCAGCTTTTGATTTCTATACCTGCAAAACACTTGACTTAATTATTATGTCTGTAGTCAGTGAGAACTTCTTGCAGATATATGACTTCACCTCCTGTGGAGTCATAGATGGTTACTGCACATCTACATTCTAAATATTTGTTGACTTTCCTGACAAACCTGAAGTTTTTAACATCTATGAATACAGGCCACAAACAGTGCCCAAAATATTGTGTTAAAGGGTGTAAAAATGAAATCCTCTATTCTACATGTAGATAATTTTTAAAAAGCAAGCTGTATTTCAGCTACAAATAAGTACAGTTTTGAGAATTTATTTTAATATTTTCTTGTATTTCTCTGAAGAGAGTAATTCTTACTTACTTTAGTCTATCAATAAGTCTAGACTTAGGTTTAGCAAGACACTGTTTCACCATGAAAACAAAGGCAAGTGAATTTGTGGGCTTCAAGCCTCCTGTGAACAGATCTTGTTGAGGAGTCAGTCGTACCAAACATAAATGGTCATTTGGCAGCCACTGCAAGAAAAACAAAACAAATCAATGAAAAGTCATCTTTAAAACAGTGTCTGTCTTAAGCTAAGAGTGTTTTATATGTACCACCAGAAACACTTCTTACACAGGTCTACAAATCTTAACTATTTCATTTGAAGCTAAGGCTTTGTAAGCTTGTTTTAGAACAAAGATACTTTACCTCCCCCATGCCCCAAACAAGAAAGGAAATAGGAAACAAAATAGTCAAGCTATTACTTTGATTTTTTAAGGACTGAACTTGAGTGTAACACAATGTTGCAACTTGAGGATTTTATGAAACTGGGAGGCAGTGGAGTCTTTAGCTGAAATATATGAACTTCTGTATTGGCAGCAGTGGATATATCTCACACTCCTAAGGCTGTGACAATGCATCTTACATAATGTACCTGATATGCCTCTCTATGTGGCTTTACAGCAACACACCTAAGTGTGGAAGGCATACCCAGTCCCTTCCATTCTCTTACAGTCATTTATATTGTACAGTAACATTTCAAACAAAATTCAGTATACTACCATAGCATTTTTCTGGGGAAAGTTTAATGAAATAGTAAGTAAACATGCTTTTATATTATTTGTACTAAACAGAAATATTTTTATACTATACAAAGGAACATCATTACTTCTCTAAAGAAAGGAACTTTATACAAGGTATTCTTCCACTTCTCAAATTTAAGCTTTGGGACTTGCACTCTTTGGCAAATAACTAGCACACAGAGTCTCCACTGGACACATGAAAAACCATTTTAATCAAAACCAGCAGTATACTGATTGTGCTGTTAATTATGGTAAACATTTATTTTGTTCAAGCAGGTAGACATGACCTTGTCAGTAATTTCTTCTGAAAAAGAATTTATCCTTTTCCATCACAGACAACAAAGACAATAGTTTGTTTCATCTTCTAAGCATAGAGCAATTTTTCATCCCACTTCTGATACATCTACATACTGCCTTTAAGTTTTAATTTGAACACTTTATTAAAAACACATGTGTAAATGCTGTTAGAAAGTTATTTTAACCTCTAACTAAAAGTTTAGTTGCATCTCCAAAAGGAGAAAAGTGCACACAACAATCTTACCATGGTTTTTGGTACTGCCAGTCCCCCATTTTTCAAATTAGTTGCAAATGATGACCAGGGTTCCTATGGGAGGGGGCAAATGTATTAAAGAATGAAAGTGCTTTGTTAGAACAGAACACATTCAGGGCTGAATGAAACCACATTATTAAGGACATTTGTCCAAATGCCTCTGAAACACTGACAGGCTTGGGGCATTAACCACCCCTCTGGGAAGCCTGTTCCAATGTTTGAATGCTTGGTAAGAAAATGCTTCCTAATGGCCAGTCTAAACCTTCCCTGGCACAACTCTGAACCATTCCCACAGGTCCTATCACTGGATTCCAGGGAAAAGAGATCAGAACCTCCTCCTCAGGAAGCTGTAGAAAGCAATGAGGTCACCTCTCTGCCTCCTTTGTTCCATACCCAAAGTCCTCAGCCACAGGACATTCCTTCCATCAGCTTTGTTGCTCTCCTCTGGATGCATTCAAGACATCCATCTTAAATTCTGGGGCCCAGAACTACACACAGTACTCCAGGTGAGGCCATGCCAATGCTGAATGCAGCAAGATAATCACCTCTCTTAACCAGATGGCTATGCTGTGTTTGATGTGTGCCCTGGGATGTGGTTTGCCCTCTTGCCTGCCAGGGCACACCACTGGCCCACACTGAGCATGCTGTCTACCCACATGCCTGGATCCCTTTGTGCAGGGCTGCTTTTCAGCCACTCCTCTTCCAATCTATACTTGTGCCCCGTGCTACTCTGCCCTAGATGCAGAACCCAGCATTTGAACTTATTAAGACTTCATACCATTAATCATAGCTCAATCTATCTAGACCAGTCTGCAAGGCATCTTGTCCCTCAAGAAAATCAACAGCACTCCCAGATTGGTAAACCTGGTAATGGTGCATTCAACTCCTGCATCCACATAGTAGATTTCCTAGATAAAGTTTTCAATAGTTCTCCAACTAGTTTACATGTCAAATTAGCTTCTTACTACAGTTTACTGTAGTAAGATACTATAAACCCTTTTCTAAAAACACATCCACAGCATTAGACTGTGGCAGCTAGTAGAAAAAACTTACCATATGCAGTAGTTGAATTTCACATCCTACTTGCCAAAGCACAGTAAGTGCTTGGTAAGCCTTTGTACCCTCAGGCTTTGCAGTTAATACCTAACAAAACAGCAAAGATAAAGAAAAAAATCTTTTTGCAACAAAAATGCCTTATCTAACAAAATCATTTTATATAGATACATAAATATAATAAGTGTTAAGAAATTCAAAGTTAAGCCTAAAATTCCAAGGTAAAGTTACATTCAGCCTCAAATACATACTTTGTGCTATTTTAGTACATCCTGTCAGAACACGATTAGAAGACATCATGGCAGTCTAAGCAGTTCTTTAGGTAACTGAACTGTGTTCTGTTACCTTATACCTTCTGATCGCTTTTAAGACAGAGAAGTTTCACACAGAAGAGAAAAAGGACTGTATTTTGTATAAAAGCCAAAACGTATGTAGTTATCAGCTCACACTGATAGTATTTCCCAGTAAGACACACAAGCATAGTAAGCCAAACATCAGGTGACCTCACTGAACATCAAGCAGCTTGCACAATCATCCTGATCAATATTACAGAGTGGACAACTCACAGGGCAAGAAAATAAAGAAAAACTTGTGACTATTCTCAAGCAGGGCATAGAAAGAAGTATATTGTAGCAGGGAAAATTAACTCTCAGATTCAAAAAGCCTCATCATATGCTCAATCAAAAAAACCCAAGCTAAACCAAAAAGGAACCAACAGCGCCCACTAAAAGAAGGTTCCAATTGCTTTTACTTAGGTACACAAACCTCATTTAACAGGGTTCACAATAAAACTAGTAAACTTAATTTAAAAGAATGAAGTGACTACATTAAATAAATAGGCTGCAGCCTATTTGTTAAGAAAAAAATGGCTATTTAAAAAAATCCATTGAAGTGGATATTTCAGTATTATCTAATCTGTCATTTCACAAAATTCTATACTCAAGACCTTTTTCTTCTTTTTTTTTTTTTCCAGTAGGATATTAGACATAACACAGGTCCTGTATGTACACCAGGAACTCTTTCCTTGCTTCAAGCAATTAAAGGTTTGTGTCTCTGTATGGACCTCAGTTTTTTTCCATGCTGCATACAACAATGGTTCAAGAGAACAACTGCATCTCACTGAGTACATTTAGTAACTCTGAATTCTTTTCACAAGGTGTTTTGAATTCAGCCTTTGTTGCCTATTACCTGCAGCTTGTAAACAATTTTGTTGCAAAAGCAGGTTACAGAATACAAGCACCTCACAAGCTACAATGGAAAGCAACTAGTCTGCTGCTGCATCCTTCTCAAGGACCAATCTTCACATTTTTAAGATTTGTGATTATGTGACATCAGAATGTTTCTTGACAGTGGTATTAAAAGGAACAAGTAGGAAACAGACAAGTCTTTAGAAGTCTGGCAGAAGAAGAAATTGCCTGGCAAAAATGTTAACTATACAATATAAATGTTGTTGTGTTCTGTGAAGCACTATTTTATTCTTCACTACCTTTAAAATCTCTTACACATACCTTGTACTCTTTTTCACTTATAAAGAAGTTGAGTTCTATTCTTCCATATCTGTATATGGAACTGCATTCATAAAGGGCAAAAAGGAGCCTCCAAAGTGTGTTCCTTTCCTTTCTGTGTGGTAAGATTCCAAAAACTTTCACAGGTACATCTGTTTCAATAGCGTGTAAAAGTATCTTTAAAATTCTGCAATATGTACTAGACATTCTCATTAATGATAATGTATAAACTGCAAACAATTAAGAAAATTATGTCCATCAGCTCAAGCTGTTCAAAAACATATACAATTCAAGCTTTAATCAAAGCTAAGCCAAATCTGCATTCTACTAAACCTTTAATATGGGTGAGCAAATACATGAAATGTCAGTGTCACAAGGGATTTTTGAAACTATCAAGAACCTAAATAAAGCTGAAATGAAGGAAACAGTATCCATTAATCCATCATATATATTAAATAGAACATATTTCTCAAGCAAATCCCGAAGACTTTGCTAAACAGCCTAAGCATCTTTTGAATGGATTTATAATGTGTGAACATATACATGTACCTGCCATCCAAGGAACTGCTGCTACACCCATGGTTTCAAAAAGCTTGTCAGAACACATAGCAGGTGGTTTCACTGTTCCAGTCCCCAAAGGATCCAGTCTGAAGAAGTCACCATAAATTACCTTTAATTGTCCATCCAGGCTATTCTCTAGGGACTGAAGACAATTAGTTTCAGTTGAAAAAATCTGCATGTAGTACTCCATCTTGCAAAACACCCAATCCAAAAAAAACCCCCAAGCAAACATTCAAGCGCTACCTATAATTGTTACCCAGTCAACCCGAGTTAAATTTCAGAGCTACTTCTCACAGCTGTTAAAGAGAATAGCTTCCTTCATTATGCAGGACATTTTGACATATTTATGCTGTTCAACTGGAGCTTTAAAACACATTCTTACATTACTAAGATGTTCTGCAAATGTTTTGAAAAAAAGCTATACCAAACTAAGCAATCCACTGCGGTTAATGATTTACAATGGGAATTCTTCATATATACAAAGAAAATGCCTTTCATAAACATTTTAAGTCAGGTGAGAGTCTTTCGTTTCAAACCTCTATTTTACAGCACTACAACATAATCCTTGTAGCGCAGCTTCTACAGCTCTGTGTCTGACCACCTCTGAAACCACGCAACACCAAGGTGAACAGGAGAGGACAACATATTTAAGTGTTTTAACATTACCAGTCAGTTGCAATTGCAAGACAACAGATTAAAGAATGCCATGAGAATAACCAAGACTATTTTTAGAGATTTTTTTTTAAGGCTACATACAGACATTTTACTTAAACATACACAACTGTAATGAATCTGACTAGTACTAGCCTCAAATTTATGCATTATTCAAATGAAGATTATGAATTTGAATTCCTACACACAATGTAAACCAATTGATTATAAAATACTCTGTTGCTGGATGTGCGACGTAAACCAAAACAATACTTACTCTTGTTAAGCATTATTTCAGATGTTACAAGTAACAATGACCAGCTAATTTCTTTTTTTGAGCCAACAGTTATTACACAATTTGAAGTTATTTTCTTAATTTGCCCTTAATTAAACTTCAGAAATGTGCTACCAAATCAAAAGTGTACCTGCAAGTTTGGAAGAAAAGCTGAGTTACTTTCTAGAGCTACCACTCTAACACCTGCATTGAGCAGAGTCCGAGTCAAGATTCCAGGACCTGAATGGGGGGGGGGAAAAAAAGTTTAAAATTTGTTTTAAAAAATATTTTAAGTCCATTTTTTCTAAGTGATTTCCTTTAGTGATTTTCCCAATGCAACAGTTGGGACATATCATCTTCAACAAGAGGTAACGTGTTCATTTAAACACACTTCAAAATGAGTTAGAAAAAAAGATTTACACACAGCCTTCTTGAGATTGTGCTGTGATTTACACTAAGCGCTGCACTAGATACTGAGGTACATTAGATACAGTATTTCAAATATTTCTACTTTTTCTTCTGCCAACTGAAACATACTTTGAAAATATACCCATATTATCTCTACAGTTAAAACACCCTCTGCAGAATTTTTTGGGGGAAAAAACCAAAACTAAAACCCACATTAACTGCAAAGGGCTATCCGTGTGATAGTCCACAGTCTTTGGCATGCTTTTACTGACAAAGTTCACGTACAAAACCAGAAATACTACCTGAACAGAAATTTACACCGCAACTTTATGGCAAAGTTCTAACACGAGTGATTCCAGTCTCCAGAATCACTCATTCCTTACAAAGCTCTGTACATATTGAGCACCCGCCCCAGAGCGCATCGCAGTACTGCGACATCCGGACGGCCCTGCCGTCCGTCAACACCCACCCAGGGGAGGACACCAGGGCCATGTATCCCGTCCCAGAGGGCCCAGGCAGTGCCAGCAGGCAGCGCAGTTGCCTGCCCCCGCCCGAAATCCCGGAACAGACAGGGCCTCGTCCTCTTGCCTCAACACCACCACCCATCGACAGCCCCGGGAGAGCAGGACCAGGGGCCTGTAGCCGCGGGATAGATGACCCAGCAAGGTCGCTTGGACACACCGAACAGCGCCGCGTCCTGGCGGGATAGTGAATCCCCGGAGGGCAGGGGTAAGGCGAGCGGAGACCGGCTAGAACCTCAGAGCAGCTTACCTGGTGCGCACTCGAGCAAGACGGGCTGGGGGCCGGGACTGGCGCCGCCCTGCAGGCAACGCTGCACGGTGCACGCCAGTCGCGGGCAGGCGATGAAGCGGCGGAGCGACACCGCAGTCCCATGCACCTGCTGCACCAGCCATTCCGCCTCCGCCGCCTCCGGCACCTGTAGGCCCGGGCTCGGCCACTGCCCCGCCGCCCGCCTCGCTGTCACGAAACACAGCGGCAGCCCGCAGAGCAGCGGCCGCAGCCCCGCAGCTAGAGCCGTCGCCAGAAGGCGGCGGCAGCCTGCAGTGCCCGGCAAGGCCCAGCCTGCAAGCATCCCCACGCCGCCGCCACCGGCCCCGCGCTAGCAACCACCGGGTGCGCGATCGCCGCGGCAACGGGAGCGTCACTTCCGCCTGTTCCCGGCCTCTCTAGCGATTTTCCGCTCTATCGTCGGAGGTCTCTCGTCTCGCCGTCCTCTCTATGGTGCCAGCCCTACACCGCCAGGAGCCTGCGGCAGCGCGGCAGGACCACCCTCCTCATCCTCACGCCATGCCGGGTGGCGGGTCCCGGCCGCCCGAGCCGCAGCGGAGCTGAGGTAGGCTGACAGTGCCTTATCCACAGAAGGGTAAATGTTTCCCCCGGTGCCGCGCTCCGCCGCCGCCTTCCACGCAGTCCCGGCCGTGACTGGAGGCTACGGGGCGAGTGGAGGGCCGCAGAGCGGGCGGCGAGAGGGTGCCGTTTCCGCCGCCTTGTCTTGCCTTGCCTTGGCGAGACGGCGGGGACGACACCTTCCTGCCTGCCCGGCGGCGGCGGCGGCGAAGCTTCCCTGTGAAGCGAACGAGCACGCGCGGGGGCCAGCACCGGGCGGAATGGGCTCACTGCCCGCCTCATCCGGGATGGCGGGTACCGGCGCTGCGGCTCCTTCACCCAGAGTCGTGCCCCTGGCACAAGCCAGAGGGAGAAGACCTGTGGCGACGGTGGGCCGTTTAGGAGGGGAAGGCTTCTGCCGGTAAGAAACGCTCTGCCGGGCTCCAGTGGAGCGACGCCTGCACAGTTTGTTGGTGGAAGTCCCAGGAGCTAAGTATTTAGTTTGAGGCTTGCCTGGGTGTTTCACTGGAGTCTTTGATCTCCGCGTCTGCAGCTAAATAGTCACTTCGGGACTCGGTTCTTTGGATCGCCCTGCCGCCCTCAGCAGGTGCAGGATCCTGCTCCGGCAGATCTTTGACATTTTCGTCGGCATCTTTCTGCCCGGTACCGCCTTGCAATTACGTTTTAGGTAAAACCAGTAATTCAGTAGCAGCGACGTTGTCCTTTCAACAGTTTCCCCAATGCCTTAACGAGAAATAATTTTAAGACCATCTTCAAAAATTATTCAAGTTCTGCAAAACTGGAATTCAGCCTTCAGGGATACTGTGCTAAAACCTGTCAATGGCAGGTGAGTGGCCACGGTATGATGGGAGTTCTGGTGAAAGGATGAGAATCCTCCCAGACGCGTTTCTCTGCTCCCTGACTAGTTTGTTTGTGCACAAGGAAGGAGGGGTCTGTGAATCAGAGCATATACAGATCTTCAAATTAACAGGTCAAAACCAGACTATGTTTCTGTGCAAATTGCATAATTTCTTATGTCTCGTTTTTATGTCTATAAAGTGAGAAATTAACACATGCCTGCTTACTAAACAAAGTAATTTTGTTCAACACATTTCTGTTAGTACCAGAAGATGGGACAGAATATTGGGGCTTTGTTATTTTCTGTGTGGGAGGTCTGCATGTGGCATCAAGAGGGGCTGGGCTGAATTTAGGAAAGATTGCAAAAGGCATGTTCAAGTGCAGCAGTTCTTAATCGCTGCAATTTATTTTTAAATACTCTTTTATTCTGAGTGCTGTAATAGCCTTCCCCGTGCCTTAAGGGAAATGGACAGACTGTTCAGCTGGATGATGATCTAGATAGACCTCAATCCCTTTTTAAACTGGACTTTATGTTTTTAATAGCTTTTTTGCTGCCTTACTAATTAGTCTGATAATTCAGTAATTCATAGGACTTTCAGAACATGTAGCAGAACTTGGTTTTCTTAGAGCAAGTGTTTAGTAATGTTCTGTTTAGCATTCCTTTTCACAGTTCATTGATACCTATGGCCATAGAAAATTAAGTATAGCTACTATATTACCATGTTATAATTCATTTATTTAAAGGTCAATTAAGGTATTTGGGGATTTTTTTATTGCCAGTCAGAGCACTCAGGAAGGCTAGGGTCATCTTTGAGTGGATTTAGGAGTAACTGAGATTATTCAGAGCAGTGTTTTCTAAGTAAAGGCAAAATGCCTTGACATTATTTATACATGAGAAATTATAGGCTTTTTTTCATATTTTTATTTACATTAGCTTAGCATTTAACCATCTATCTCTACAGGATAAATATAGGAATTTATATTTTTTCCCCTCCCTAGAACTACCACATATGTACTGAATCTTGCATACATAAAGGATTACCTCTTTCTGGCCTGGTCATTATCCTTGAGAAACTGTTCAAAACTTAGGAAAATGGTAAGTTTTGTACTTTTTTTTTGTTTAGAAATTACAATGACGAAAGTTATTTAATACATTGAACCATATCCCAAGGACATTTTGAACAGTTATTTTTAAGTTAATGGCGGATTGTGGCATGTATTTTCCATCTTACTCCAGCTATTGCCACTCCAGCCATGCTATTTGCAGTCTTAAATTACAAAGATATAAGGCTCTGTGAAGTTAAGTGCATTGTTGGGTGGTATAAAATTGTTGTTTCCTCCTGATTATTTGGATTTGGGTTTTTTTTTAATAAATCGGAGCAGGAATCAAAAGGGTTATCTGTGTGATTGGATTCCAGCCTAAGCTTGAAACAAAAAGAGCTCATTAGTTTTGTGAGTCAAAAAGATCAGTTAAGAGGTATTTTTCATCTCAGTGGTCTTTTGCATTTACCATTTTTTTATTTCATGTAAAACATGCTTTTAAGTTAATATTAAAGCATTTGTCTTTTAGTATTATTTTGCTATATAGCAACCACTTAGCCATATTAAATATTGACCAGCATTTCTCAGTAAGGGGGGAGATTGTGGTAGAATGTACATCTTGTTCTCAGTTTTTCAAACTCTTATGCCCATACTTCATTTTAAGTATAGATTCAGTAGAATTCCCATCTTGCACAGAAAGAATCCAAGATGTATATACTGAACATTCAGCATACTTCAGCAATTTTGTTGTAATACTTTGGGTGATGACTAAAGAAAATAATAAAAACAGTGGTAAAAGATTTCTTCAAAAGGGCTCAGGAAAATAGTCTGTACAAAGAATTATATTTACAACTAGAGAATAGCATTCTTCTTTCTGTTCCCTTGTCATCGGTGTCCCTAGTTACAAACCCATGTATGCATAAAGGGAATGTTGAAGAATGAACTTGCATTTTAATCTTATACAGTCTGGTTTGAAATCTGGTCAGTTTGCAACCTATGGGTTGTATTGAACGTCTTCCTTCCAGGAGAAAATCAGTCTATACAAAGAGGTCAGCAATTTTGTATTGAGAGGTCTATAAACCTTAATTTATGGTTTTCTATGTGCAGTCAATTGACAACGGACACTTGGATTTGGGATGGTGGGGTGAGCAAAGTATTTTTTTTATGTTTGGCCAACTTATTAGTACCAAGGAAAGTAAGAAACCAAAGTTCTTAGTCTGGTGCTAAAAACCTGATTAATGGGGAAATACTGTCCATTTAAAGTGGTCTAGATCAAAAGTGGTGCAGATCACTGGAGAGTGAGTGCTCAGGTACCAATTAACTGAAACTATCAAATTCTCCTTAGAGATCCTTTCTGAGCACTAGCTTTATGGTTATGATAATACAAGCTTATTTGGAAAAGATTTGTGTTAAACCACTCCTCCTTTGCAAATTTTGTGTTGTAATAACATGCCGTTTAACAGGAAAGCATTTTCACACCAGGTGCAGTTTAACTTTGCAGCCTTACAAACACAACAGCAAAGTTCACAACTGACAAAAGAGCCATTCAGCACAAAACTAAGCACTTTTAAATGAGCTGATGTCATGAATTCTGTCCCTACTGATGCTAACAGTGTCCACATCTTATTTTCCCTTATAATGAACACCAAGCAGCACTAATTTTTATATTTTCGGTGGAGGGGCAAAGGGTTCTGTAGTGTGAAGATCGTTGCATAAGCAGTGTATTGTAAGGCATTTTGGCAGGGGTACAAACTTTCTCAGTCTGTGCTATATCCATTCTGTGTACACAGAGGAACTCGGTCCCTAGGGCTATCAATCTGGCATCTTTCGTCAGTGCTAAATTTACTGCAAATATTTCTTTTGTGCGCATGCAAAAAAAAAAAAAGGCTATTAAACTTTTGTGCACGGGAGTGAAAACATACAAATAGGTGCATCGTCTGTTTACTTCTCTCAGAATTCGTCTCCACTGAATTCCGATGAAAACATTCTGCTGGCTCTTAAACTCACTCAGCCTGTGTTTCTGTGTATGTCTTGTCATGTCTTTTGAAGACTGGCAATGTTAGCTTGCTCAAGAACTAGCTGTGGTAGATACTATTTTATTCTTTTTTACTTATTTATCTACTTGCTGTATTACTGTGATGTCTTTGCAAATGTATTGCTAGCTTATAAGAAAGTGTAGAGGATAAATTATGTCAGTGTGTAATATTTTTGTAGACAAATTGTAGACAAATTTTGGGGTGCTGCACGCTTTTTTTTTTTTGGCACAGAGTTGGCTAGGAGCATGTAGGTTTTTTGCATGTTGCTCCATCTCTCCAAACTAAATTGCTAACGTGGCCTTACAATGTGAGCTTTAACACTGCTTTGCTCTGTCCATGGGATTGATTTAATTTTTCATAGGACAAATTGAGATTAATTCAAAGTAACTATGTGATTTTAAACAAAGCAAAACAAAACAAAAAACCCCAACATCTAATCCTGGCATTTGTTTTATCTTGGTAATATAAGCATGTCAGGAAGATTTTGAGGTTCCCTGAATGGATAAGTCTTTGCAATAATATGTAAATTTGCATTGTACCTTTTGGAAGTTCTTTCCTAATGGTTAAAACTTGGAATTTTGTGTGCTTTGAGGCTCAAAATGAGGGCATGATGATCTTATCACTTTAGATCAACCTTCATCACAGTTTAGGTGTTTGTTCATTCTGTTATTACAGTGTTACACAGATGAATAATGGCAACAATAAACAAACTGGGGCACATCTGTCCTGAAACTTAGTTTATAAGTTGTTCAGTAATATTTTGGTGTCTTCCTTTATTCCTGTCTTTATAAAATAAAATGATATTCACAGTGCCAAGCTTACACATTTGATGCCAGGAAGATTTTATGACAACCAGCATATGAAATTGCTTTTATCCAGCGTTGTTTTGGTAGCTGCTTAGATTCTTATCTGGATTTCTCTTTTTCTCATGGAAGACTATTAAAGTCTACTATTTTAGCACTGAAATATGGCATCATTAGAACAAGGAGAAATATAGGCTGTAATCTCTTCTGGTCTTGGTATCATTTAAACTATTATAGCTTGAATTTTAAGTAAAATTAGATTTTACCCTCTTACACTACTGATGCTGGTGTTTATTAATGCTTGTGATATTTAGGACTTTCTAATGGAAAAATGCCCCTTTTTAATGTGAACTACACATAAAGTGGCCTTGGTAATAAGAGTTTTCTGAAAAACTGATCTAAACTAAATTAGATCTCTTTTACAGGCTCAGGTATTACAAACATGCATTCAAATTCTAATAGAAAGCATGATAACTGTGTGCTTCAGAAAACCTTGTATGAGCTGTTAATAAATAGTGTGTGTAACCTCATAGAGACAGCTCATATACTAGGCATGTTTACACAATTAGAGCTGAAATGAATTACCTTAATAACTTCCTGTTTCAAAGAGGAGAATTGAAACTGCTCTAAAGGCAAAACTCAGCGTCGGATTTAAGTTGTAGCACCTTCATTATTTCAATCAAATTTATCCAGTGATTAATTTTGGGACAATTATGATTCATTTAACATGAGCCTCTTTTGGTTTATACATGGATTGAGTTTTCACTCATGCATTTAAGGGGAAAAAAATTGAGCAAATATAAGTGTCCATTTTGTACTTCTTTACAGTCCTTGTATGGTCCCCTTTTACCAAAAAGTTTATATCGCAGTCTTTTTAATGTATTCATCTTTGTTACTTCCCTGTAAAATAAAGCAGTATTTTGTAGTTAAGAAATGCTTTACAGCTGATGTCACAGTTTAACCAACTTCATGAAGGAGATTCAGAGCAAAGAAAAGATTTCATCTCCGTCATTTGTATCTGACACTGAGTAATGTCGCTACTAGATCATCCTTCCTCTCTGAAATATAAAACTGATGCAATGTACTGGTAGAGCTGCTGGATGTTCTGATTTTTTCATGATGCCAATTACTGAAGCTCTGACAATTTGCTCTGTTCCTAATTAACTTTCCATTGGATCTGCAGGTTTGATAACAAAGGGACTGCAAATATGCAAATAAAATCTATCAAACAATTCATGTCCTCAAGACAATACTTGGGGACAAGAATTGTTTCATAAATATTATGGATAGGTTTCCATTCTATTGGTGGTTGTTTTTAGCTTTCATATGATTTAAGGCCTAACTTAGTATTTGGACCATGCTAATTTTCTTTGTATTAATGAGGGCTATAAAACTTGCTCATCAGTCAGGTGTAAATTATGGAATTCAATCTCACTATTTTCAAGGTTTGGGGCTGGCCCAGCCTCTAAATGAATGACGGACACTCTCCATTAATCCCTCTCTCTTCCCAAAGGGAAAAGAAATTAAATAAGGGAGAGACTTACGAACTGGAAAAAGAAGCTAAAACTATAATTGTTGTTATTGTTAATAATAGTAATAATAATAAACAACAACTATATACAAAACCAATATTGAATCCAACCTCCCTGACGACAGTCACTGTCACCACTGATGCTGAGACAGAAGTCCCAGACTGGGCTCAGCGTCAGATGGGAACTGGATTAAGGAACTAGATTTTGGAATGGGATTCATGCATACCAAGGCAAGACAAGTCACTCATAAGTTATTCCTAACCAATGTTTGTCTAGGCTGTTTATAAAAGTAAGGCAGTGATGTGAGTTCTCTATCCTCCTAAACCAGTTTATTCTACTACCTGTTACCACTACCTGAGATAGGTTCTGGTGTTTTGCTGCAGACAAGAAGAAACGAATGAATACATTAAATGGTGAGGTCCTCTTTTATTCTTGTACCATTCAGTGTAATTTGTTCTAGCGAAGCTTGAAACATATTCAAACACTTGAGGGACTGATTGTTGTCTAGTCTGAGTTCTGAAAAAGAGCTTGTTTGTGTGAAATTGTCATCTGAACTCTGTCATATGTTCATCAAAAGAAACTATTTGTTCCCAGACAACTTCTTATATTTGGCTGATGACTGAAACAGTTATTGTAATGTTAAATGTGGAAGAGGAGCTTATGCCTGGCAGTATATGTTTATCATATTTTATTAAAGCTGTGAGTATGCTGTATGACTAGGAAGCTTAGAAGTTGGAAATAGCATATGGAACTTCCTCTCAAAACCTCACTATTCCTGCTGTTTATAAAGATCAGCATGCATTTAAATGCCACTGCCACTTGAGAAATGTCACTTCAATGTCAGAAAGTGCCAAGTCACCGCAGTGTTCATGCTCAGACATTTTTGTAAATTGAGAGAAATTAGATAAAAAATTCCTGCATCTGAATACTTCTCAAAGAACAGCAGACTAAAGATGTTTGAAGAGATAGACCTGCTAAATCATGTATCTGACACAGAAGCAGAAAACATGTATAAAGATATTTTTACTCCTAGTACATTATTGCAAAGCCAAACAGGGCAAACTGAACAGTCAGGAGGATATTAATGAGATTCTCTCACAGTAAGGCTATCCAGTAATGAGATTGTACGTAAGACTGTCTTGTGAAATGATAAACTGCTAATGAGTCCATTCTATAAGCAGCACAACAGCATGGTAATTGTTTTCTGGTGAGCTGTGAGGCTGGATAATGGAAGTGTATATATAAATATTTTTATTTTTCTTTCTCTAGAAATGGCAGCATTCCAGGCTTTAACTGTTGCACATAAAACACAATGGAGAGCAGAATTCTGCTAGCTGTAAGTGATCTGACTTTGTGAGATTATTATAGCTAAATGAATTGCCTACCTTATCTCCTGTCACTTCTGCAGCTAATTATGTGATGGTCAAGTACATCTTCAACAACTAGTGCTTTTCTCTGATTTTTCTCTTGGCTGCATTGAGGCAAGGGCACTCTGAGGCAGTTCGGTGATGATATTCCAGGTTTCTTTAGGTGTATCTTTGCTTCAGGTTTAATTTTATTTTTTTTTTTAAAACCACAAGAGGCTGGGCGGGGCCACAGCCAAGATAGGCAGCTGAACTAGCCAGTGGAATATTCTATGCCATACTGACATCATGCCCGCTATATAGGGGTTGGGGGGAGGAGGGGAGGCAGGATGTGCAGCTGGCACAAGGCAAGTGTGGGTTCTTTGAGTAGGTAGCTGTGATGGGGCAGGTCAGTGCTATTCCAGTTGTTTCTTCTCTCTCTGTGCTGTTTTATTAAACCCTCCTTATCTCAACCCATTCCACCAGGGGTGGGAAAACTCTGTGTGAGTGGCTGCATGGGGCTTTAGCTGCTGGCTGGGTCTAAGCCACAACACTTCCACATCAAGAGAAGCAGCAAACAGTTGTAGAGAAATTGTACTTGAACTTTCTCAGAAGAACATACAGGCTTTTTATTAGCTCCTGTAACAGAATAGTAGGCTTCATCCTTTCTCTTGCAAGCTAATGAAGTGATAATGGTATATTGTTTTTACATGTAGCTACTCTGTCATCTACAGTTTTCTTGGGCTTGTTGTTGGGTTTTGTTTTTCCTTGGACTTTTGAAGCTGCTTGTATTAAAAAAACAAAACCAAACAAACAAACAAAACACCCCACAACTCCCCTGCAACAATAAAGAAAATTAAATTTCCTTAATCCCAAATACTGCCTTTTTCTTTCACCTCTCCTTGAACTTCCTTAGTTTCTTCTTTAAAAGAATGAGGAATCCACAACATCTCTAGACATCCTGTTGTTTATATGACAACATTTTACAGGCTGAATAACTGTTACCACGTGTAGTGCTAACCCTTCCTCTCTGAAATTCTTATGTCACTGTGATCTACATTCTCTTATTTGTGTACATCTTGGTTTGTTTAGGCTGTGCATGAAGCAAAAATACATGACCATAATTGATTGGCATCTGGTAGGACATAATTAATTCTCTTGTATCCACAGCTCTTGCTGTATTACATCTAAGCAGAGAAAAACCACTTGCACTCGGGGTCAGTGTTCTGTTCAGTATCTCTTTATGAGATGCTCTTCATCAGAGCAGAATGACCAGTTATTCCTGATTTCATAGAGATGTGCTTCATGTATTCTAAAAGATAAAGTGGGTTGTGTTTGTTTTAATGAAATTCTTGTTACTCCTTTTGGAGTACTTATTGCTACAATGAATTTTTAATTAAATCCTAAAAAATGCTTGTAACTGCTTATAACTGCAGATTTTGTGTGTTTTATCATCAAAGTTAATGAAAAGATTGAATAGAAGCAACTCTGGGAACCAATCTGAAATGCCCATTCATTTTGAATAGAGCAATATAGGTGATACAATGGGGAAACTGGATTTTAAAGAATTAAAAGACTTAAATCTCCCTATTTAACATACAGCAATTAAATGGCATGAGAATGAGGCAGGGGGAAATAGTGCCTTTGGCAGGAGGGCTATATGAAGGCAGTCAAATGGAATAAAAAAAGTAATTTGCCAATAAACTTTTTGAATGTTGCAACCTTTCCAGAATTTTGTCAGCAGATACGCTGTTATGGTCTTAATTTGTTCTGCCAGATACTTACCAGATCAGTAAATTAAATACTACACTACATATTCAGTGAACATTCCTAAATGAAACCCCACCAGCTTTCCAGGATAGAGGAGTTCTGTAGGAGTGTTAGAAGGTGGGAGATGTTTGTTTCTGGTTTTGGCTTGGTTTGGTTTTTAATGCCCTCTTCAAATTTTGGCTGTTGCAGGTTGGGAAAGATCTCAGTTGTTTCACCTTTTGGTGTGGTTTGTTTTTTGTTGTTGTTGCTGGGGGAAAGTTGTGGGGTTTTTTTGGGGGGGTTGTTTGTTTTTCAGAAAACAATCCAAACAACTCTAAGGTTATATTTCTTTAATAAGGATAGGTTAAAGAAAGACTCTATACACACAAAAATGAGCAACTAAAAATGTCGAACTACATGAAAGACAACATTGAAGGGGAGGGCTTTTAAAATTGAAATCAACCTAAAATAGAAGCAAACACCATGATATTTCTGTAATGTACATAATGGTTGTCCAAAAGCAAACAAACTTTCAACTAATTTCTTCAATACAGACTTTGTCTGTTAGCCACTTGGCAAGTATTTTCCATCTCATTTTTGATTTGTACTATAAACGCCATGATTATATAATGCCAGTTGCATGAATCTGTGTGGCAACTGCCACCAAAGCACTTTCTTCCATCAACACCTTTTAACAGAGGTCAGCGAAGTTCTGCTCGGTACTAGCTTTTATTTCTATTTTGGACAACCAGTGAAGAGAGGAGAGATGTGCCTGGGAAGAGATGAACATATTTTTTTCTTAGCACATTGTTTTTATGTAATTTGAGTAATTTCTGTGACAGAAGAGTAATTAGAGTAACTGCTTGTTAATGATCTGACAAATACAGCTGGAATTACTAGTTGGAATTTTTGTTTTTAAGTAAATGTTTAAATGTTTCTACATGTGTTTTTAGGCAGAGCTGAAGTTAATTCTTGCAGGATTTAGCTTCGTATTTGGTATTTGCCTGGTGCCTTGGTAAAGTCAAAAAGAACTGGAGATGGCAACATTGAAAACGAGGGGAAAATTCATCTGGGGGGGAAAAAAGATTCCTTTTGAAAATATCAAGGCCAAGACTGTTCTAAAGTCTTTGAACTAGCCCTTTCTGGATTTTAATTTTCTAAGAAGTCATAAGCATTACAGAAAGGAATAGATTTTCAGGGCTACTTTTATTTGGAGAATACTGGATTTCAAATGGTAAACCAAGAAATGTTGGTCTGTGCTTGCTGTAAAAGCTCTCCAGCCTCTCAGATAGGTACTATCATTTTAGACACATGTTAAAAGGAAATGAGTTAGTATTGTCTATCAAAATGTTTGTTTCCTCTATAGAAAATGTCACTTGCCAAAAGCATCTTTTCCTCATTCTGCACAATCTAATAGGAAACACTTTGTTCAAATGCATTCACGCATTCCGTTTCCCTGTGATAGCTGTTGAAAGGATAAGGTGTTGTCTACTGATAAAAGCAAGATGATGATGGTAGGACATCCTGACTTTCAGTGCTTTTAAAAGTGATCCCTAATTGGCTTTGTGTAATTTACTTCAATCTCTTTTGTCTGATGTATCATTTAATTTATGAGCTGAAGAGGGCAGCAGAAGTTATTAGTTTGTAGGCTAGGAAGAGTGAGAAGTGAACTTGTTTAACTTACTGTTCGGGATTCTTTTTTCTTTTGTTAGTGCTTTAGAACAGTTACCATCAATAAATCAACAAAAATATAGTGTGGGTGTTTGTAAATAGTATCTTCTTGTTCTGATTATTGCTAGTCTGATTAAAGTTCCATCCTCCTTTTAACCTTGTATTTTGTGTTTATCTCCCTTTGAGAAAAAAGGGCTTGATTAAGAATCATCCTTGTAATGAATAGAGGCTCTAGAGTTCCCTTTGTCTTTCTGGTGGTCTGAGAAAGACAGTTTTCTTACTTGGTTGCCAAATGAGAATACCATTTGTGTCTCTAGTGTACAATTTATTATTCTTCTAGAGAAGAGTATTTCAATTGGGAGGGACCTACAATAATTATCTAGTCCAACTGCCTAACCAAGCCAGGGCTGGCCAAAAGCTATAGCACGTTGCTAAGGGCATTTTCCTAATGCCTTTTAAACACTGACAGGCTTGGGGCGTTGACCACTCAGGAAGTCCCCCTTCTTGTTCTTCTCTGAGATAGGAATGACATTTTCTTTTTTTTCCCCTGTCTCTGTAGCAACTACAGTGGCTGTGGAGGAATAATTTGGAGAAAATCTTTAACATAAATATGTTTCTACATGTGGAAGAAGACCTACTTACTTTCTAATGCATTTTTTTGCATTTTCCTTCAATTTGAATTCTTCTAGTAGAATAAAATAAAATATTATTTTGCATATTTAGCAAGTGTTTGTTTCAGTTACTTCAGTTTCATATACCAGGACATAAGACTAAAGAAAGCCTGATGAAAACAGGTTTCTTAAAATGCCTCTTGATTTAAAGGAAAGGGTAGGAAACTGCTGTAGGAGGCTTGTCTGAGCTCCTTTATAATACAAGAGCACTTGCCAGTCTTTGGCTTCACTGTTTCCAATATGTGAACTAAACCTAAAGAGATGTAGGTAATGAGGCTATATTTCATCTATATAGTTTGTAATATAAAACAGAAGTATTACTATGCTTCTAAAAGCTAAAACCAGAAACTGATACAATAAGAGTACTATGTAACTCTGCTGCTGTTACGCTTTTTTTTTTTCCTGTGAACATTGATTAGGGTTGCATATTCACAAAAAAGGAAAGTTGACCCCTTCTGAGAGTAGGTGGAGGATTAAATTTTCTTTTTAATTAACAAACCATCTGCCTCTGTGCATACTGAAGACATGTTGAATGTTTTCTGTAAAGTGCCAATCTGAGTCAATAAACAGGTTCCACTTGCACATACCTACATGTTTGATGCAGAATTAAAAATTGTTCTGCTTTTATTCCTGCCTAGTTTATTTCAGGCAAAGTATGATCTTATGTGACAAGAATGTTTTTGTTTTAGCCATGGATTAAAGGGAGGTGAGGGGGGTGATTTCTGTTTATCTTCATGTTTTTCTCATTAGCTCAGCTGTAATGCTATGAGCACTGCCTTAAAGATCAGCTGTGCTATTGGTCAGGTAACTAGAAGCGATTATAATTGGATAAAAATACGAGTTTATAAATAGGTTTTTGCGTGTAGATATGCTTTGCTTTAAAGTCTGCGATGGAGCAATGAATTACTGTTTGAAAGAATTTCCCCATACCTATAAAATGTGTCACTTGGCTGATGTGATTCTTTATTGGCTGGCATTAAATACAAGTTTATTTATCCATTACAATACACATATTATAAATGCTTCTTCTGGGTTTATATTCCAGGTCTAAAAATATTTTGAGGGAGATTAAGTGGTTCAACAAGTGACGCTCTAATGGATGACAGCGAATTTCCACCAAATGATGTACACATAGACTCAAAGGACAGTCTTCCTGCTGACTATAGGGTGGAAAGTTTGTCATCTCATTTGGTTTCTTCAGCTGATGAAAATGAAAATCAACTTGACAATGATGGGAATGAGGTTCTGACCAGTAGTAGCATTGCTATGGGACAACAGCATAATGGTGAGCAGGACAGCATCAATAATAATGAGAATATGGACACTGGAGACTGTACCCCGAGCTGTAAGGAAAGTGAGACCGAGAGGAGATCTGAAAATGTCCATATGGATACCCAGCTGGAGGAAAAGCCTATTACAGAAAAACAGCCATGCGGAAAAAGAAGTCCAAGAAGCAAAAGAAGCTCCACTAAAAAATCTAAAGGTACTTTATTGAAAAAAAAAAATTGTTGTTCTGTTTATTTAAATTATAACACTGTATTTATTACCTGTGAACTAACAGGAAAGATATATTTCAGTTGTCATACTGATTGTTTTTAAAGTTTTGCTGAAAGGTTTGGTTTTGTCTTTTCTCAGGAGTGTTAATAGTCCTAAATCAGATTCAGTGCTAGATGTTTTCACCTTCTGTATTTAAACACTGACTATGTAGTAAATGGAACATAATCAAGGAAGCAGATGTTGAGGGAGGTGCAGGGTTTTGGTATGGAAACTAGACTGACTTCCAAGTCAGAATTGCCAGAAATTTGGGCAATATAGTTTTGTTCATTTGAATGTCAGGTTCAAGTGCAAGAGTAGAGGTTGAGAGAGGCTGAGAGACTTGAGGTTGTCCAGCCTGGAGAAGGGAAGGCTCTGGAGAGATCTTGTAGTGACCTTCCAGTACCTGAAGGGGATCTACAAGAAAGCTGGGGAGCAACTTTTTCTAAGATCATGTGGTCGTAGAACAAGGGGCAATAGTTTTAAACTATAGCAGGGTGAGTTTAGATTGGACCTTAGGAAGCTTCAGGCTCTTTACTATGAGGATGGTGGAACACTGGAACAGTTTGCCCAGAGAAGTTGTGGACACCTCATCTTTGGAAGCATTTAAGGTCAGGCTGGATGAGGCTTTGAGCAACCTGGTATAGCGGGAGGTGTCCCTGTCCACGGCAGTGAGGATTGGAACTAGGTGATATTTAAGGTCCTTTCAAACTCAAACCATTCTAAGATTCTGTGATCTTAAAGGAGTATAGAATAGGTAAAGAAGGGAAAAGAAGGAAGCCTGCATTCCATATCTTGTACATACAGCCAAAATCAGGAAGAGAAAGTTTATATTTTCTAGCAGAGAAAAGAGGATCCTGAAATCTGTCATTATAGGGAGAATGAGTTCTCATTAAAAGATGCAGAAAGTCATTAAGTATATATTTCAACTGTAGACTTAATGTTTAAAAATAGAATAAAATAATTAAAACAAGAGATTGGTGGGAGTAATTGAGAACCAGTCTTCTATATGATGGGAATAACAGGAAACGAGTTGATGAAATGTGATACAGACATGTGGGCAGAAGTATCTGAAGTACGATGAGAGGAAGAAAAGGAGAACTTCACCCAAACACTGGAAGTTAAACTTTGTGATGGTTTTAAAACTGTCTTTTTAATTTTTCTTCACAAAGTTTGAGCAGAGAAAGTGAAAGAATGTAAATAAATCACTATTGGGTGTAAGAAAGCAAAATAATGATTATTCTAAACACTTCCATTGGAGAGATAGAAATGTTTAAGAACTACTACTAAAAGCAAAATGTCGCAGTCTCAGCTTGCTCGGCTTCTGCCTGTCTGCTTCTTCATTTCTGGCCAAAGATAACACACTGACCTTGACAAGCTAAGTCTAACAGCCTCCCTGCTTCTTGACTCTCTGCCTTCTGCCAGGGGGGTCTGAGGGGAGTCCTTCTGGCTGGGGGGGGGAGGCCCCTTGGGGGAAGCAAAGGGGGCTTGGTTGTGCTTTTCTGTTGATTGTACATGTTTGTAAATGTTGTGAATATTGTATATTTGTACATATTCATTGCCTTTCATCATAGATTGTAGTTTTGCTTGTAAATACAGCTTTCATTTGCTTCCAGACTGAGCTAGCCTGGTTAGTGTCAGTGTGGGAGGGGGATTTCAGCTCTCACACTGTTACAAACTTTGCTTGTATTCTCTCTCTATTAGTGTGTCTTCTTGTTGATAAATGCAGTCACTGGGTGCAGAAGTACCACAAAATTATCCCTGCACAGTAGATCGCTGCTTTAAGGCAAAAAAGCAGAAATCTGAAATACAGAACATTTTATGGAAAACTCTAGCAACAGAAAATACCACAACAATGTCCTGCCTGCAAAACTTACAAGAATTTTGTTGAATTTCTATGAACATACTCTTGGAACCTTATTAATAAAGAACCTTGACTGTTACAGAAGGTGGACCAAAATATAAAATTATATCTCCCATTGACTACAGGCTCATTTACATTTTGCTTTTTAGATATCCTCACATGACAGTTGTCCTGTTTTCACAAAATGCAGTGATTTTCAAAATTTCTTGATAGTGCAGATATCTTCATTTTGGTGAGAATCTTACATCTAATTTTTAGCATCAAATATTTTAAACATTTTCTGAGTATCCCTTTACATAAAAGAACCAAACTAGCTTTCTTGTCTTTATACACACTTGGAGGTAGACAGGAGAATAATCAAACCAGAGTGGAAGATCTCTGAGGGGGTGACAGCAGAATGCCATGAGCTAAATATTTGCATGGCATGTGCTATCCTGGTTATTTTTTTAACTGTTGAGAAGTCGTGGATGAGGTACTTTGACTTATAGCTAAAAAAGAGATTTATGTATCTTCTTTCCTTTCCCTATAAGCAAACCTTTTGGAATCACTGTTACCCATTCAGGACATCCCCAAGTGGGAGCCAATAGACTGTAATAGCTTACAGTGAATTTGTCACCTGACTTGCAGTTGGTTTTTGAGTTCATCTCAGTGTGTTGGCGTAACTAGTTCCAAGATTTCACCTATGCATTGCTGGAAGAAGCATCTCCTTTTAGCTGTCTGAATGCTGCAGTAGACTCATTACAGTGAATTGACAAGCCTGTAGCTTCCGTGTCCCATACTTCTCTCACATTCTTTTTGTACACTAATATTAGCTTTGAATTTACTATGATTATATCTGTTTAAAGAGGACACTGGTGATCCAAGAAGTGATGTAAATTTAATCTGACCAAACCTTGGTTATTATTCATACTTTGATTCCTTGTAATGAGTTGTACTAACCTTAATGCAGTAAAGATAGTGACTCATGAAGTATCACTTGCTTCAATGTATTTTTTGTAAACATGAACTTCAAATTATCTCTATTTTATTAAAATAATTTTATCCTTTTTCTAAAAGATCAGTCCCAGCATAACTAATAACTTAATATTATAAGATCACAATGTGTACTCACTTAAGGTAGTATAGCATGTTAACTTGCACTTAATTTTTCCCCAAATTAAATTCTGCAACATAAAGTTTTTCTGTAAATTATTCAAATTATTCCTTGGAGCAGCTTGAATATGAGGAAAGAAAATGGGAGTGGTTCGGATGATTGGTGCTGCAGCAAATAAAATATATGAATATAAATAGTCAAGTTACATGAAAACTCAAGCAGTGTTATTTTATTTAAAGCTCTGTGCCATGCTAAAGATTTTGAGCTTGCTCAGTTGGGATTCTATCTTTACTGCTAGCACTCATGTCTTAAAATCTTTTCTATTAAAAATGAATTTTTTTTAAAATACTTGCTGGTGTTGGGGTTGTTTGGTTTGGAGGTTTTTCAGTAGTTCTTGAATGAATCAGTCTGAAGCAGCTTTCTGGAACTGAGTACCAAAGGATGTTTAAAAAAAGAGATTACCATATGTTTTCTGTACTAGAAACTTCTGTTACTGATGATTTAAGCTAATGCTACTGAATGTGAAATTTAAAATTAAATTTAAAAAAACAAAGATAATATCCAGAAATTGTATTTTTTATATCAAATGCCTCATACTTGAGTCTCTGACTCATTCTCACTCAGGTGGCAAGCACATACCTGCAGTACTAACAAAACAAAAAAAAGTTGAGACATACTGAAAAATGTGTGTGTCATTTTTATTCAAATTCTGACAAAATTGAATCTTTTGCAAACATGTGGCTGCTTCTGTGAACTCTTAGAGAAATTCTGAGAAAGTTTGCTTTTTCCAGTGTCTTAGGAAACAGTGGCACACAACTGAGCATAGAAGATGTCAGCTGAAACCTCTGTTAAGTGACAAAGCAGAAAGTTGAACACAGCTCTCTGCCACATTCCTAGTGAGTGCTCTGGACATTGGAGAATTGCTCTCTTCTGCAGTTTTTGAGATTTATTTTCATAAAGGCTTTGGTTCCATTCTAATATGGAACCAAATATCAGTGTATGGAGTAAATATCAATGCTTTGCAAAATGAAAAACCTTCTGCCTTGCTGCTTAAAATACCAGAAGTATATGTAAGATACCAGTCTTCACTAAAAAATAAAAATCTGCTTTGGACAATTAAGATTGATTCCACACACAAAAAAAACCCCAGTGTTGTATGCTGTTTTCAAGAACCTAGAGAAAAAGACCATAACACCTTTATAATGGAATAGCATATACCAAGTGATTCTGCCTAAAAAACAGTTACAGTGCTACTAAGGCACAAATGCTGTCTTGTGTTTAAATAGAACACAGTGGAATTAACCTGAATGGCTGTAAGGCCTCACTTCAGAATCAGGGGAGTAATCTGTGAGCAGAATTTGATTCCAAGTGAGTGACAGCCTAACTATATGCAGGAAGAGCAGGCAGTTTATAAAGCAACAGTAACTGTAAGCAACAGTACCACAATAACATGAAAATAAAGGTTTTTCATTATAGCTGCTATTGAGCATGTTTCAGTGAACTCTTTTTTTTATATGACAGCTGATTATTAAGTGCTTAATAAAATGCAGATTGAAGTAACATTTTGGGGTGTTTTTTCTGCAAGAAAAGCTTCAACAGAACACATGGACCCTCTTTTCTGGTTTCATGATCATGTGCTCAACAGAAAGGCGTATTAAGGCAGCCTTCATTCCATCTGTAAAAGTACTTCCTGGTTTCTGTCTTGCATCCAGATACGTTTCTTGTTGCCTTTGCCCCACAACAAGCCCAAATAAATTCTGGAAGATGGAGACATGCATTAATGTTGAAAAGGCAGTGTTAAATTACACCCATATTTTGTCTGGCAGTAAGCCCTGTGAAAATAGCCACTCTCAGAGATTATTAGTATTCGTGATCTGGATAATTTACTTAATAAAGAGTTAAAATAACAACAATTAGAGTGGTGGAGCCTTCAGTGGACAAGCTAATTCCTTTCTGAAGCCCTGAATTTTTAATGTGAATCATCACTGTAAGCCTTCAGTTGTGATAAACACGAGGGGGTCTGAAATACTCTGAGTGCCCAAGCCATAGAAAGTGTGATGGTTCCTTGAAACAGTGCCCTCACCTGTTCTGCTTTTAAATGATAACATGCTTTTCAGAAAATGAATGTAGCTGAGGAAGAGTAACATACTCATCATATTGAGTTTATAAAAGTTTATTGTGCACATTTCAGTGGCCAAATTCTCTAAAACTGTTTTGTTGGGGTTTTTAATTATGGGATTTTTTTTTTTTTAAGCTCAGTCTATATAAATGTATCCAATGTTATTTTATGGGGAAGAACAGTTCATTAGTTAGTGGAACAAGCTGTAGTTTTCTGGTTACTCCTAAGACTGTGTTATAGGATGCCATCATTTATGCTTTTATTCTCTGGGTAGTCAATTTCTTCCACTACTACTCCTGCTCTATGCTTCTTTACTAGCCTCATTTAACATTTCCTAATAGCTGCCATATTCATGATCAGCAATGTACTACAGATATGGCATTTCTTACAATAAAATGTGGGACTCTCACCCAGAAGGGTTTTCCTGTAACAATTTTATACTGTTATGTTTTACATTAGTCTTCATACATGTTGCCAGCCCTCCATCTGCATGTCTGACTTTTGACTTGCATAAAAATTAGAGACAGGTAACAGAAAACTACCAGAGTGAGTAGCATGGAAAACCTGGGTTTCTGCCCAGCAAGAAGTTCTGGAGACTAAACTGAATTTACACATGCTCCTGTCTTCATTACCAACGTAGATCTCCACTACTGGCTCATTCCCTGGACTCTGAAATACAAACTACTGTCATGGGGAGGTCTTTCTTTTCATTCAGCAGAACAGTCCCCCTAGACATCTGTCCCCATAATAGAATCCCCCACTGTCATCATCTCCTTCATTCAGTCCTTTAAGATCCTGACACTGAGTTACCATCTGAGGAACAGGTCAAATTGTCTGTCTGTCCTTCCTTCCTTCCTTCCCAAGGATATCTCCCTGTAAGACACCCTTGGCAGGTGTGAAGAGACAAACTGAGAACCTCATTCACACTCTTCATCTACCTTGTTTTTGCCCTTTTTGAGCTAAATTGTCTTACAAACAGCCCTGCTTTCTGTCTCTGCTATAATTGAAATTCAATTTTAACATAGGAGTTTGTCCATTTGTGTCGAAGTATTGATTATTTTAGCTGAAGCTGTAACATTACTTGCAACACTTTTTACTTTAGGTTATTCTAGTCTCATTATAAAAACTCTCTAATAGTTTTGACTAGATGAGGAGTTTCTTCTCCTGAAGTTAAGATCTGGTCCCAGCTAGAAGTGTACAAAGATACCTGATGTATTATAGAATAGTTTGGCTTGGAAGAAGCCTTTAAAGGTAATCTAGTCCAACCCCCCCTGCAGTTACTTCTTTAACTAGATTAGGTTGCTATGTTACTGGTTTTTTTCAGATATGTAAGACAGACCTACCACAGCTAATTTTGACAAGACCAATGTATTGTTTACTTGCATAGATGTTATGTAAGAGAATACATTTTTATTTATAGCTTTCATATAGAAATCTAGAAAACCAAATTGATGGCTTGTTGGGTTTTTTTAGTTCTAACTTCAATATTTGTTCTTTTTAAAGGAGTTTCTACAGTGGGAACCACAGCAATCAAGGAGGAAAATATGCTTATTAGAGATACAGATTTTGTGCATGCTGAAGTTGCTGTTGAAGCAAATGAAAACTTTCACCAAAGAGAACAAAAACAAACATTGCAGTCTCTTTTCTCTTTGCTCCGTGAGGAAGTTGAGCAGATGGATTCAAAGATACTTCCCCTGTGTCTCCATCAGGTACTTCCTATGATTCTAGAGAGTTGAACACAATTTTGGTTTTATTTAAGACTTTTATTCATTAGGAAAAAAGATGCATTAATTCAATACATGCCATTATTCTTATTTGGACAGGTTATTTTGATGTATAACAGGTCCTCAAAACAAGTATCATTTCTAAGGTCTTCTAATCTATGTTTAATTATAAATTTCCTCAAAAGTAAATTGCACAATTAAAGGAAACTCCTAAGGGTGGGTTTTCTAATTCATTGTATAATGACATTCTAGTTTGGCAGGAAGATTTAGGAAAATCACTCTTCAACAAAGCTTGAATATTTTTTGTGAAACACTGGTGTAGATAAAAGACAGCTGATGTCTAAATAACATTTTAAATCTGAAATAATTCTTACTGTTGCAGACTTCTTCTTTCTAACATGAATTCCACGTATGAATGCTAAGATTCAAGGTTTCTTAGTGTATACTTGCTTGTTGTGCAGTTGCCACACCTGCAAGACCACAGGAAATGCTAGTGATTTGAAAAACAGTCTTTTTTCACTAACTGGCCAGGATGTTTTTCATTCTGGAGATTATGCTGTAAGATGAATATGTCGATAGGACTTGGCACAGTATTAATACATAGTTTAGTTGTGTCAGACTCACAGTAGACTAGAATACTTTTTGTTTGATGGTAGTGTCTAATATCGGTTATATATATAAATACCATGCAGTGCCTGATTTTGCTTGGTTGCATTATCTTTATTGTAGAAATTGGACAACTGTCATAATTTTAAACTTCCAAACTGTGATGACACACCTGCATCATCACTTTTGCATTTGAAAAGGAAGCTTCATTTTAGTATTCCAAATAATAGATAATTTACATTTGACATAGAATTTTAAATTTATTTTTTTTAATCTGTGTTTGAGCAAAGACAATTCATATTGTTCCTTAGATTATTTGAAACTTAGTATGAGGCTTAAGCATTTTTACTTCTAGCCATGTTGAATTTGGCAATTATTCATGAGTCGGTACAAAGGTCTGTTTTGTATAACACAGTTATGGCAAAAATTAAGCTGTCATCTTTGGTCTTTTTTTTCTGATTGTTAGTACAGCCTGCCAGTAATGGTGTTTTATGCCAAGCCTAGCAAATACTCTTCTATCATATTCTCTTTATATTCTGTATGACAAAATTCAATGTAAAATAAATTGCTGTGTCAGATGTTCTAGGGTATTAACAATCCCCATTGTTAGTTGGAAGTCCATATTAAATATTTAAAAGCTGTGGTTATTAGGAGCTATTCTAAGGATTAACTTTTAATTAAAATAGGATGTAACTTTTTTCCTGTCTTGAATGGGATTCATGTGATTTGTTTAGCATTTGTTACAGAATCTAAGTGGTAGTTACATACAAAACACAGATACTGAGCTTTGCAGCTCCAGAAATCCCTAGGAGGCTACTGTGGATAACAAGACAACATGTGCAAGTGAAGAATTTTAAAAGTCACTTAACAATTATGTTTCAGAGGTACAGTGCTCAGAATGGTCTAGTGATTAGAAATAAGGCTGAGAGCCAGCAAGATGTTATTTGAAATCTAGACTCCTCTATCAAGCTGCTGCCTTTTTTGAGAAAATGTCTGTAGACTTCTCCAGAAAGGTGCCTACTTGTTAAGACATTCAGATTATGATATGCCCAAAGATTCTGAGACTGAATGTTTGTATGCTCCCACAGAAGTCACTGGAGTATCAGCTAAGAGGTGCTCATCCTGAACATTCAGGGATCAGAGTACTCAAAAGTACTGGACACATTTTGTAAGCATGGCCCTTGCCACACCATGCCTGGCAAATAGGAAGGACTGCCAATATTCACTGTCCTTGAAGACTGATTAGTTAGTGCTTTTAAAGGTCACTAATACCATAGAGTTCTGTGGAACAAAATATTGGTACTTTTGACATTTATATGGGGTTTTTTTTTGTTCTATTGCATTTGCTAACAAAGCCATTGGTATTCTTAAGGTTTCTAGATATTCTGAAGTTTTCTAGAAAGCACAGGTAAATTGTTGTTAAAAATCTCGAAGACTTTTTTTTCTACACTCGGGAATTGGAAGAAAAATGTTATGGTTACACCTCTTCCTTTCCAGGTTATCAGCTCTATCTTTTCTATAATACTCCTTATCACCAATTGAGAGCCAAAGCAACATTTTGATTCTGATTAGAAACACGCTCATTTTCTGACTGACCTTGGATGCTTGCGTTCTCTGAGTTGATTGCATGGACTCCAGTCCAAGAAACAATCCGTTACGCCATTTCTGGGGAAAAGGGCAACCAACCCAAAAAGAAAAAAAAATATCCCAACCCTGTCAACAACAACAAAACCACCAAATCAAAAATCTGATACCTTTACATGGTTAACAGATAAAGTATTTTTTCGAGCTGACATCTTCACTTTTCTCCTGGAAGTTTTGCCATTTCTGTGCTTGTAATTTTGGCTTTGAAACAGCTGGTTAAAAGCAAAAGCATCACTAGGAAGGAGCTAGTAAATCTATTTCAGCAGTCTGAAAATAAAATACATAGATTTGATATAGCAATGACTCAGTATACTGGAATATCATTTTCTCTTATTTTTGCATGCCCATGTTTTTGGTTTATACACAGCTTCTCAGTATATAAACTCTTGGTGAGCATGTATTTTCTGTTCCTTTCTGCAGTGATCTGTTAAACAGTGTAATTATAAAATTACCTAGGCAGAGTGAAGTAGTCTTTTAAGGTGCTGCAGCTTAAGCATAGAGACAGACCCCTTGTTCAATTCCTGTCCGTTGGCTAAGATAGCAGCTGTTACAGCTTATACAATGATGGTTGACTTAGCTGTTCAAGTATTTTATATGTAGTCAGTTGTATGGTGGATTTTCCTGGTCCACAATAACTGCTTTGGAATGATTTTTGTTCTCTACATTAAACTTCCTTAGCACTTTGAGCTCTAAATGCAACAAGGAATATTTGCCTTTTTTTTTTTAATATATCTCTATTACTTCAACATCTGTCTAATTGAAGAATTGTGTATTCATGGTTTTTTTTCCCCAATGGTTGTCTTTGGAGCTGTCTTGTTAGAAATCTAATTGTAATTGTTTTGTTACAGAAATGTCAGCCCAAGGAGGAAAAGCCACATATTTCTTCCATGTCATAGCAACCACAGTGCAAATCAAAGAACTGCCATCTGACTTGACTCCCTGATTTGCTCTGTTGTTAAAGGTGTTAGGCTTAGTGAACTGACACATGAGGTAGAGAATCTTTAAGTCTTTAAATCTTTTTAAACAGCAGAGCAGCTTCAGGAAAGGAAGTGGCAGAAAGCTGCTGCATTGGTATTGTCTAGCTTCTGCAGGTTGAGTAGGAGTAATACATTAAAAAATTAAGAACTTGTGTCCTTATATGTTTATCTCATGAACTGTAAATATTCACATTGTAAATATTTCAAATTCTATGCATCTGAAATATTTGTTGTAAATATTTATTGCAAATAGCATATAAACAGGAAGGTCGCTGGTATTTCCTTGATGCTGTGATAGGTGTCTTTTATCCAAAGATTGGTCTTTTCTCATCAGTCAGGAAACCCATATTTCCATTTTATCACACTACACTGCTCAGGAGGGCTCAGGAATGATCTTGATTTGGTCAAACATAAGGAAATAATGGTCAGTAACAGAATTCAAACTGTTTGAGTCCTATCAGTAAACACAGTACTTTTGTTCTATGCAATTTTAAAACTTACTAATATGATCAATAAAAATATTTCTAAAGTAGTTTGTTTTTTTTTAAACAAGATAAAACCCAATAAATGTTTAGTCAAATCCATTTGCAAGAGAGTACTTCATATTTCATTCTTGTTTGTTATTATTTTTAAACATCTTTCATCAAATAAGAATGCATGTCTTTTAGTCTCAACATTTGTATTTTAGCCAAACTAATATGACCTTACAAAACAGTTTAAAACTTGTTTAAAAATATGATTAAAAGTTCACATTACATCCTTACTGCTCTCATAAAAATCACAGAATCCTAATTTTTCTTTTTTTTTTTACTTTTGCAGATAGCTGAGACCTATTTTCAAGAGGAGGAATGTATCTTTTTACTTGTGGAAATTGTTACACAGTGTTAGCATGATCTGGCATGATAAAACGTAAAAGACAAATGCTTTACCCTTGTCTCACAGGTGGTGGGTCAGGGTTAGAAGGAAGTCAACAGCTGTGATTTACCCACAAGTCAATCTACAATATGTTAGAGAGTCCTTTTTAATCATAAAGGTGAAATATGAGTTAAATAATAAATCCATTTCCTAAAGTTGTGCTGCTACAATCATTAATAGTCATGCACAAACAAAGAAGTAAGAAAATATTTTCAAAGAAGTTCTGTTTTAAGTATCAGTCACTGGAAATATGTCCGATCTAGGTAAGGTATCTATTCTATTGTATCAAATAGGGCACTGTTACAGTAAGAACAAAATCATGACAACATGATTAGAATACATACTACAAGGGTCTAGATTAGAATAAAAACACCAAACACTGAGCTAAGGGAGATCAGCAACCAGGAAACAATAGCAACATGTTGTTTGGCAAATGCTAATTAGTGAAAATCATATCAAGGTCATTTGAGAAGCTGTCACGGGAAAATACGAGTAATTGTTTCTGGGAACAACTAGTTCAGTGGCGTAGTTTATTTTGATTTGTTCCTAGATAATACAAATAAGTTTGGTCCAAAAGTTATAATAGTTGAGCTGCTGCTAATTACTCTGATTTCAGTAATTGTGGGAGAGAATAATCATATTAAACCATAAAGTAAAATAATTTTAGAAAAGTTGTACTGGGTTTTCTTCTGTCTGCTTTTAAGGCAAAGCGATCAGACTACAAAATGAGGAACCAAGAGTGGTAGGCACTTAAAGGAGTGGTAGGCTCTTAAAGTGTATGTGATTCACTAAGATGTGTCATAAAACACAGAATTTGTGCATTCAGATTATTTCTTTATTATGTAATTTGTTGCAAACAAAGTATAGTAAATACACAATTGCAATGGTTAAATAACAAAGCATAGGAAATCTGGAAAGGTATTCTTGAAATCTAGTTAAACTGTATTAGCTTGTACTACAAAACCAGAGAAATGACTGTTGCAATATTATAAAATCAATATATATATAAAAAAATGTGCATCACTGTCTTAGAAGACTGTACTTCAGTCATGGTCATCCTAATTCAAAATCATCTATCAGAGTATTGAAAATACATAGCACAAATTAAAGGCATGGAAAAATTCTGTAGTAAATTATGGCTCTGAGGGGGAAATGCAGTACACTTAAAATGCATTCAATGATAGACAGCTTCTCTTTCATAGAAGTTGCTGTAATTGGAAGCTGATCAAAGGAAATATTTTAATGCAATATACACCTGATGTGTGGAATTGAACACCACTATATAATACATATTTATGAAGGATATCTCCTCCGTACTTGCAGCCATCAGTTTCCTGAGGGGTTAATAAAGAACTTACTTGATCATGTTGCACTATATTAATTATCCATGACAAGCATTTTAATTCGTCCAGTGTAGAACTTCATATCAACAATAATTCAGGCTTTGTTTCTGAGATCCTCTACGGCTATCTCTGTGATCTGTGATTCTATTTCTAATAACAGATTTCTTGAAGCAAAGAATATTTTTTCCATTAATACTGTTGTTCAAAAGCCATGCTATGTATATGTTGCATGAGGCTAACGAGAATAACAAGTACTGGTTGTGCTTTTGTAATAATTACTGCAGTATTTTAACTAGCATGAATAATAGAAAATATTTTTTCTATACTATTAAGACTCTCATTCACTGTATTTCTATTCTCATTGTACTGTAGAATTGTATTCCAATCAAACAGTTGGCAAAACATGACCTTAAACAGAACAACTAATAATTTGGGCTTGATGAAACTAGAAATACCCTGAGTATTACAAAATATGTAATTCTCAGTATACCTCTGAGAATATGTTTATAACCCTAAGGGAAAGAGTTCTTCATATAGAAGAAAAGTAAGCATAATCTTCAGAAAGCAGACAAAAGGTGAACTCCAGTGTCCAACAGAGTTGTAGAATACAGTGGTTGAAAAGGAGGAAGTTTGGTTTGGGGAAATTTTTTTAAATACTCTCAGCTAGCCAGTAGAAAGGAGATATATTTTCAAGTAGTCATGGTTATTGGCATATAACTATATTTCTTGAGAGTTACATGCTGGTATTTGTATAATTGTTTTGCTTTTTATTTCCCAGAGATTTTGTTTTCTGTTATGAACTGTCTGTGTAATACGATTTTGCTTTTCTGGAAAAACTTTTGTTGGACTTAAGGTATGTGGGAAAAGGTAATTGATGAAGATAATAGGATTTTCATTTATGGAACTTTCCTCAACTTATTTTACTTCTTACTTGTTGGTTTTGTGTCTGGTATTATTTTCTTCCTAGCACAGAAATACGGATGCTAGCCATTATTCATATTGATTTAATTATGTCAAATTTCAGGTACATAATCATTGCATTTTCAAATATGATGCAAAATATTCATAAACTATAACATGTCCACATATGTGCACATTTTCCTTAAATCTTCCCTTCAGATGAGAAGGCGATGAAGTTCATTCAGCTCGAACGGCTGTATCATGAACAGCTGCTTGCAAATCTTTCTTCCATACAGGAGCAGTGGGGTGAGTGCAGGCTAAACTAGTACTGTCAGAGAAAGTTAATTTGGTTTGTATTTCTGAATAATAGAGCATGTATTTTGCCAGCTTAAAAATGCCACCTAGCAAAAGGAGCATTTATATGAGAATTTCTCTGAGATCGTTATAAGTATTCCTGCTTTAGATTTCTTCTCACAGATTTCATTAAAAGGTGCAAATGGGTTTTCATTCATTATTCTATTAGTTGAGACTTTGATTGATCCACAGTTTTGAGTTTATTTTGATTTAGAGTTGGTGACTATAATGTGGTGAAAATAAAGTGTATTGTGAAAAAATACAGTGCTTTGCATAGTTTGAAGCAAGATTGTAGACCATCCACAGAGGAGTTTTCAACATTCCTCTGTTACTTGTTTTCAGTTATGTTTTATGTTAAGTAAATACTATTGTGACTTTGTGTAAAAATTATTTTGTTCTAATTTAGAAAGAAAATGGAAAACAGCAGTTCCTAGTCCAGTTACAACAGTGAGGAATTCTGCTAAAGAACTGAGCGGTGAAGAGCTGGAAAAGCTTTCTAGAGTTTGCTCTTCACATCAACAGTAAGCATAAGAAAATATCACTACCTTTCCCAATACTAATATGTTAGCACAGCTCATATAACTTTTGAAATAGTCAATGTCAAAATAAAAGTTGCATCCCATTGACTTCAGCAAGTTTGGTTATCAAGTCTTTTTGGCATGTAACTAAAATGTTTTAATATGGTTTGAGGAATGTATAGGGACTAGATCTAAGCTGTTCTTGGCAAATCCTTAGTTTGCCAGAAAGTGAGTTTTGAGTTTTAGTATTTTGAAAGTGAAAATTGAGTAAGGTTAACTTAGACTGTAGAACTGTACCTGTTGTTTTAATCACTGTTTTAAAAAGCGATTGCCCAGTATCTCAGACTCCAGTACTCAAATTTACCCTATATATTTCCTTTCTTTTTGTTTATTTATTTATAAACATTATGAAGCAGTGATTCTGTAGTTCCCAAGTGTGGCAGTGTTCTGAAAAGTTGTGAAATCTTACTTCATACCAACTTTGCTTGATTGATCAGCCTTGTGAATCAGTATATCATGAACTTGGACAGTACTTAGGGTAGTGACACATAGGGGATGGTACTGTCCTTCATGTGTATCACTCTCACCTTCTACAGCACTTTGCAGTTCGGATTGGGCAGGGACAGCCCAATTAATAGATCCTCTGGTGTTAATCAGCCAAGTGGTTTGTGCTGAATGTGCATCCCAGTTTTTGAAGGTGCCTCCTCCCATTGCTTTCAGGATGGTTTTTAGTAGGCTGTTATAACTTTCGACCTTCCCAGGAGTTGGCGCATGGTAGGGGGTATGATACACACCTCAATGCCATGCTCCTTGGCCCAAGTGTCTATAAGCCTGTTGTGAAAATGAGTCCCATTAGTTGACTCAGTTATTTCTGGGGTGCCATGTCACCATAGGACTTGTTTTTTCATGGCCCAGGATGGTGTTCCAAGCAGTGGCATGGGGCACTGAATATGTTTCCAGCCATCCAGTGGTTGCTTCTACCATCGTAAGCACATAGTGTGTGCCTTGGCGGGTTTGTGGCAGTGTGATTTGCCAGGCTTCCCCATATTTATATTTCAGCCATCACCCCCCACACCACGGAGGCTTTACCTGCTTAGCTTGTTTGATTGTAGCACACATTTCACACTCATGGATAACCTGTGCAATAGTGTTCACCCCTCAATCTCAAGCCCATCTGTATGCCACATCTCTTCCTTGTTGGCCTGAGGTATTGTGGGCCCACCAGGCTAGAAATAATTCACATTTACGTTGCCAGTCCACATCCAGCTGAGCCACTCTAATCTTAGCAGCTTGATCCATCTGCTAGTTGTTGCAATGTTCTTCAGTGGCTTGACTCTTGGGTACATGGGCATCCACATGACGGACTTTGACCACTAAGTTCTCTGCCCAAGCAGCAATATCTTGCCACAGTTCAGCTGCCCAGACGGGTTTACCTCTGTATTGCCAGTTGTTTCTCTTCCACTGCCACAGCCATCCCTGTAAAGCGTTTGCCACCATCCAGGAGTCTGTATAGAGTTAGAGCATTGGCCATGTTTCTTGCTCAGCAACACCTAAAGCCAGCTGGATGGCTTTCACCTCTGCAAACTGACTTCATTCACCTTCTTCCTGAGCATCTTCTGCAAAACGCTGTGTGGGACTCCATATAGTGGCTTTCCAGCTTTGTTGCTTTTCCACAATGCAGCAGGGCCCATCAGTGAGCAGAGCATAGCACTTTTCATTATCTGGCAATGTGTAGTACAGAGAAGTCTCCTCAGCACATCACCTCTTGTTTCCTCTGATGACATCCCAAAATCTCTGCCTTCTGGCCAGTTTGTGATGACTTCTAAGATTCCTGGGTGCTTGGGACTCCCTGTTTGAGCGCATTGTGTTATCAATACAATCCAGTTGCTCCATGTGGCATCAATCGCATGATGAGTAGAGGAGACTCTTCATTTGAACATCCAGCCCAGCACTGGTAGTCGGACTGCCAGGATGAGTTGTGCTTCAGTACTAATCATGTCTGAGGCAGTTCAAACTCCCTCATATGCTGCCAGTATCTCTTTTTTGGTTGAAGTGTAGTTGGCCTCAGTTCCTTTGTAGCTTTGACTCCAGAATCCTAGGGGTCGACCTCACATCTTCCCAGATGTTTTCTGAAAAAAGCTCCATGTGGGACCATTCTTCCCAGCTGCAGTGTAGAGCACATTTATAATCTTGTCCTGTCTGGACTTGCCAGAGGGCTACTGCATGCACAATCTTCTGTTCGATTTGTTCAAAGGCCTGTCACTGCTCAGGGCCCATTGAAAATTGTTCTTCTGAGTCACTTGGTAGAGGGGGCTCAGAATCAAACTGTTGTCTGGGATATGCAAGAAAGCCTGGGTTTCCTTGTTATTGGTGGGTGGAGACATATCTATAATCTTGTTGATAACATCCATTGGAATCTGGCGACGTCTGTCCTGCCATTTTATCCCTAGGAACTGGATCTCTTGTGCAGGTCCCTTGACCTTAGTCCACTTTATAGCAAGCCCAGCTTTCAGAAGAATCTGGATTATTTTCTTCCCTTTCTCATAAACAACTTCTACTGTGTCGCCCCACACAATGATGTCATCAATGTATTTCAAGTGTTCCAGAGCTCCGCCCTGTTCCAGTACAGTCTGGATCACTCCATGGCAAATGCTAGGTCTGTGTTTCCACCCCTCAGACAGTCGATTCCAGGTGCATTGGACACCTCTCCAGGTAAAAGCAAACTGTGGCCTGCATTCCAGTGCTACAGGAATGGAGAAGAACGTGTTTGCACTGTCAGTTGTGGCATACCATTTGGCTGCCTTTGACTCCAGCTGGTAATGGAGCTCCAGCATGTCGGCACAGCAGCACTCATCACTGGTGTAACCTCACTCAGGCCAGGGGCAGCTTAAACCAATACATAGACTTACGTGTGAATCCCAGTGGAATCAGTGAGAGTTGTACCTTTCAGTACAGAGAACGTGTCCCAGTGGAGAGAGAAATACGTTTTGTGGGATTCTTTCCATTCCTCAATCCGCTATAGTGAGCAGTATTTTTAATACTAGTAGATACTGAGTCTTTTTTTTTTTTTTAGTTGCTAGTTTCCTCTGAGCATAAAGTTTTACAGGAATTTAGATTGCTTGATATGTTGCAGTAAATTGTCATTTGACTGCTTTCTCGAAAAGATGGAGCAATGTTAGGGCTAAGTGACTTTCTGAAGATATTCACATATGGTACAAATCTGTAGTTGAAAGAATGATAGCATACTGACACTGTTTCAGTGTAAGAAAAGTTGTGTGCTAATATTAGAGCAGAGCAAAGGCTTACAAGATTTCTATGACATTTACTACGAAGAATGTTGCAACTAAGTAATTTCATTATTTCTTTGTTCCTGCAGGCCACAGGTATCCAAAAATAAGGTAAGCAGCTGTTTAATTGAATTCTGCTTTGTCAAACATTACTAATAAATATATTCTAATACTATTAAATAGAATATGTTTAAAATTTGGATGTCTCAAAAAGTCATAGAGTGTCTGTTTAATTCCAAAAATTACAGGAAGTACTATCATATTTTACAGCTAGTAGCTGCAGAAAATACATGGGAAAGCAGTTATTTGCTTCAGCTAATGGAATCAAAAAATTTAAAGGAAAGAGAAGCTGCTGCTTTTAAATCAGGTATGTGTGTGAGTATGTGAACATGTTTAAGTATTGTACTGTAATGGCATATTCCTATAAACATTATGAAGCTTTTCATTTGAAGCTACAGCATTTGTTGGATTCACGCAGATTCATCCATTTGTGCAATTTTTTATTTTTATTTTTTCCGCAACTGCACAATGGACTTACTATACAATTTTACTTAGTCATTGATATTCACAATTGTAATTAAAGTAGTTCTTGCCTCCATCAAGAAATCACAGTATCACAGTATATGAGACGTTAGAAGAGACCTCAAGAGATCGTCAGGTCCAATCTCCCTGCCAGAGCAGGATCACTGACGGTAGTCCACGCAGGAATGCATTCAGGTGGGTTTTGAAAGTCTCCAGAGAAGGAGACTCCACAACCTCCCGGGGCAGCCTGTTCCAGTGCTCTGTCACCCTCCCTGTAAGGAAGTTTCTCCTCATGTCGACTTGAAATCTTCTATGTTCAAGTTTGAACCCATTGTTCCCTGTCTTATCACTGTGAACCACCGAAAAGAGCCTGGCCCCCTCCACTTGACACCCACCCCTCAGATATTTATAGACATTGATCAGATCCCCTCTCAAGTCTTCTCTTCTCCAGACTAAATAGCCCCAGGGATCTCAGTCTCTCTTGATAGGGGAGATGCTCTCCATTGAATTCTCTCCAGAGGCTCTGTCTCTTTTGAACTGGGGAGCCCAAAACTGGACACAGTATTCCAGGTGTGGTCTCACCAGGGCAGGGTAGAGAGGTAGAAGAACCTCCCTAGACCTGCTGGACACAGCTTTCTTGATACACCCCATGATCCCATTGGCTCTCTCGGTCACAGGAGCACATTGTTGTTCCATGGAGAACTTGGTGTCCACCAGCACTCCAAGGTCTTTGTCTGTGGATCTGCTTTCCAGCATCTCCCCCTGGGTTGAGCTCAACACGTTCCAGTTGCTTATTCACATAGAGAGCAACTCCACCACCTCCCCTTGTAAGCTTGTCCTTCCTGAAAAGAGCATAGATGTCCATAACCACATTGCAGTCATGGGAGCTGTCCCACCATGTCTCTGTAATTGCAACAAGATCATAACCCTGTGACTGCACCCAGATTTCCAGTTCATCCTGCTTATTCCCCACGCTTCTTGCATTGGTATACAGAGACTTCAGAGACTTAGCAGAGGAGTATCTGTTACCATTGTGGGTGTTGCATAATCCACTATCCCCTACAGCCCCTGGGATAGCAGTGGAGCTGGTACCCTGCCTCACAATGGTCCCAGGAATGTCCTCAGTGAGGCTCGTTTTTCCCTTTTCCCCTTTCAAAATTAGTTTACAGACCTATCAGTTTAAAGACCTATTAGTTTAAAGCCCTGCCAGTTCTTGTCCCAGGATTATTTTTCCTCTCAGAGATAAGCAGTTTTTTTCTATAGTCAGCAGGCCTAGAGTCTTGTAGAGTAGCCTGTGATCAAAGAACCCTAAAACCTGCCATTGACACCAGTCCCACAGCCAGGCATTAATCTGCTGGATTTTCATGTTTAGTCCACCATTAGGCATAGCTAGTGGGGGGACAGAAGCAAATACTACTTGTGCTCCTGACCCCTTAACCATTCATCCCAGGGCTCTGAAGTCCTTCTTCATTGATCTCAAACTTCTTTTTGAAATTTCATCATTGCCTACTTGGAAAACCAACAATGGGTAGTAGTCAGTTGGGCGCATCAGGGTAGGAAGTTTTCTTACTACGTCCTTGACCCTGGCCCCAGGTAGGCAGCAGACTTCCCTAAAGAGTGGATCAGGTCTTGCATATAGGACCCTCACAGCCCTTCAGAAGAGAGTCCCTGATGACAAGCACCTGGCATTTCTTATTGACTGCAGATGTTTTGACAGTAGGTTTGCTCGCCCCTGGCCTCTCTGAACAATGTAATGCCTTTTAAATGCACATGCATTTGCAACAGCATACAGAAACTACAAAACTATGTACAACTAGAGATACATAATTAATGCATATGAAATATAAGGCAAATAATCGGATGATAAATATTCTGAGTTGTTGCAATTCAGTACAGTTATCAGTACTAGCAAATATTTTTAATTACATGCAGTATACTGATTTTGAGACACATTTTTCTGTAACAGCACAGAAAATTAGAAGCTTTTGGTGGGATCTTGAAGAGAAAAACATACTTTGGTTAATTTATTTTCAGTACTCACATTCATGTCAGCTTCATTTTCCTCGTCCTGCCTTGGGGCAGTGGCTGTTTTATTTGAGTACTCTGTCAAAAACATTGGTGTTTATGAAATATTTACAAGTTAGTGAATTGTTAAAATGGAGACAGAGTAGGAGAGAGCATTGGTAGGCCACCAGGCTGTGCTTTCTCCTCTAAGTAAAAATTTTCTTTTGCCACGTTCTAGTACCCAAAATTGGCCTAAGTTGAGTACCTTTCCTCAAAACCAGCTTGAATTTCTTACCAGATGAGGATTGATCTATGTGACCTCAAGAGGTCCCTTTTAAGCGTGTATCAGCCAAGATGTTCAGGAATTAACAGACACGGTCACAGTTCTCTATGTTGTGCAGATTGTCCTTTCTTCATCCTTTTTTACCCTGACTCCGACACTGCCTTTTCTCTCTTTGTTCTTGTAACCTAACTAAACATGAAACACTGAAAAGACAAAACAAACATGTTCTACAGCTCAGAAAGCTTTTTTTCCTGCTTTTTAGTTGTAGATGGTTGGAAATCCCTGTGGAAAAAAATTAGGCACTTAAAATTTTTCTATTGTCTTTGTTCCAAGTGGGAACAAAAGCTTTCTGGAGAGCAGAATTTCTAAACATTTGAATATTCTGAATTAAAGAGTGCTTTATGTCACTGTTAAAATCCTGTAGTACAACATCTAGATATATTAAACTTAATTTGGAAGTAATTCATGGTATAAATGGAATTTTTTTCATGCCTTTCTCTTACTGTAACTCTTGTCAAAGTGTTATCATAATGTTTGGGTTCCTGCAAAATGTTAGTAAGTTAGTAAAGCTATGTCATCCATAGAAAGTGGTTCTGCTGAGAATTTTTGAGCAGTGCTAAATGCTTTTTTAATGTGACTCTTTTAAGTCTAAGTCAAGTTTAAATGTTTCAGATTTGCAAAAGATACTTTTCACAAGACCAGCCCGTTGGCGGGGAAGCAATGGCCTCTCACTCTGAGAGGTCTCGTCACAGTGCATGGTCAGTTAACTACTGCTGTCCCTCACCGTGTCAGTGCATCAGCAGCGTGGGGCTGAACACTGTCGTTGACATTAGAAGACTTCAGATAGGGAAGGCATTGGTATGGACAAATACAGAAACTGGACAAAGATGATCCATAACTCAGAATTTGTGTAGACCACTTGGTGCTATGCAAAAAATGCTGAAGCTGTGGCTGAGTGACCCAGCTCAGGACTAAAGCAATACAGCTGTTTGGGGTTGGTTCTTGATTTTTGCCTGGACCATAGCAGAACCTTATAATACAATACCCATTACAGTTCCTAATATTTAAACTAACTTGTTTAGAATTAGCCTAAATGCTTGGGCCTTCTCAGTGAACACTTTGAATGCTTGTCTTCTGCTTTCTGGGTGTTTTTTTTTTTCTCTACAACACAAATAAGGAGAAGTAAATGTGTAAACTTTCTTTTCCTGCCAGTCTGCAGGGAGACCTTCTTAACTCAGCTGCTGGTAGTAGAGGTCTGATTTACACTAAGACAGGGAAAGGAAATTTTCAAATGGTTTGAAGACTGGCCTACATATGAGTTTATATGCCCAAAATAAGAATTTATCTTTCAATTATCGATAAAAAGCATTAACTTATACATAGATATGGCATTGTAGAGATTGTTATACTGGACTATGGTAGCAATCTTGGAAGTAAAATCGCACTTCCATACTAATCTGAAGCAAACATTACTCCACTGACTAACTGCAGGCATTTAGGTACATAGCTTAAGCCTCTGTAGGCAGCTGAGCCTAAGAAGCTCCCTCCTTGGGATAGAGTGACCAAGAGACAGCTTTATAAGTTGGCTAGTCAAGACTCCTAGGAGTGTCACCAAATCCCTTCTAAGCAAGGGTTGTGGAGTGGTCTGTTCCTTTCTGGAGAGATTTGATATATCCTACATCCATTAATTTCTTCAGTTTCTGACTGAAAGCCTTAATAGCCTTAGTGTTACCTAAAGATAATCAAATTCATGAGTTTCATGAAACCTTTCCTAATGAATTTAATAAAATTGTTAGCATAAGTTTGTAGTGTGTACATAAAGATCTGTTTCCAAGGTGGAAAGAAACAGCTTATACTCTATTTTCTTTTACATCATAGGGACTTTTTTTCAGTGGGAAGAGGGACAAAGATGGAGAAATGTGAATTCTCCACTGGTAGAATGCCATAGGTCAGTACTCTGTCTGCTAGGCTGCCTTGGATTAACAGTATTTTAAAAGTAGTGGCTACAGATTTCTTTTATGAACCAAGCAAGTATTGATTTTAAAGTAACTCTGTTTGTGGGGAAAAAAAAGAAGAAAGGAGGAAAAAAAACCACTTCTTAAATTATCACAATGGCTTTCTCTGTGATAAACTTTTCAGTAGACGCTTTGTTATATCTCTGACAATCAGATAAAAATTACTGCCATGTTGGCAGGTATATCTTTATTTAGCCTACTAGGAAAAAGCATCTTTTCTAATTAAGTGTTCAAGTACTTGTCTTGATTCTACAGTGGGCATGAGTTGTTTGAGGCAGGTGTATCAAAGTAGGTGTAAGGAAAAGACTGAAAGCTACAGAAAATTCGATGTGGAATGTAACAATGATCATCACATCTCAGTTCCTGTACATCTGTAGTTAGATAACAGTGCTAGGAACATTTGTTACTTTCTTATGAACAGAGCCCTGAGCTCAAGGGCCACCTTTTATGGTAAAGAATATGTTTTAATTTCCTATTCCATTTAATCTTTGTTGGAATTGGGGCTGCCAACAAAGATTCCTTTTGTAATGTGGATGTATCCACTATAAAAAATTGACAGATGGTAACAAAATCTTGTACTAATAATCCAGGCTGTGTTTGAACTCATGACCTATATGTGAGGGGCTCAGTATCCTGTTACAAATCCCTTGAGCTATCTACTTATCTGTGTCTAATTTGCAAAAAGTCCCTGTCTCATACCCATTTCTTCTTTCAGTGTTTTGTAGAAGTTAGGTTCCCCATACCCTTTCTAACTGTTAATGTTGTTCTGATTTTTCTTTCCTGCCTTTTGAGATGGTTAGATACTCTCTTTTTCAATCTTGTCCAAGCCTGTCTTTTCAATTCTACCTTTATATTTCATTACCTTTTAAAATGGGGATAGTTTAGAATTTAATAAAGTTGTTCAATACAATGAACTCATGCAGACTTTTCTTTTAAAAACTAATGAATATGACCCTGTTTCATGCAACAGATTCAGGAAATTGCTCAAATTTTAAGTGAGGTTTTAACAGGTGAGGAAGGGTAAGATTGGCATTAAGGTCTTCAGTCATTGTGAGAACGCACACTGTTAATAAGGGCATTGTCTGATCTCTTCATTAATCTATTGATAAGACCTTTCTCCTTTTTTGCTGTGACCAAAAAAATGCAAATGAGTGAGTTTTAGAGGTAATTTTATTACTACTACTGTATAACACTAGTCCTACTGTAATTTTTAGTCTCAATTTTTATTGAAATATGGAATAAAAACCAGTTTCCACCACAGCTAGCTTGCTTTGGTGCTCTAATTCTAAATACCATTTTTATCTCTGCATAAGCCTAAAAGGGGAGATTTGGCTTTGAGCTTCTCATATATCTAATGTTAGATACTTTTATTTACAACTTGGGCTAACCACATAGTCCTTCAAAAGCAGATCATGCCAATAGTAGGTGAATTCATGAGCTATGTAGATTTCACCTCATCTCTCTCTGAAGTTTCAGATAAGAAAAATGCAGAAATAAACTGTATTTAATTGTTGGGTGTTTTTTTTAATATGTAAACTAATTTATGTATGCAAAAAGCAACATATTTTTATGCAGTCCGTTATGTGAAATATTGTAAGTGGATATTTAATTTAATGTTAACCAAAGAGGCTAGTTACCCACTTAAAATGAATCAATTAAACATTTATTGTATTAGTATGGCTTTATCTTCTTTATAGGAAATGCAAGTATCTTCCTGTGTGATAGATACACCAGCATCAAAATTCAGTTTTATGTAATTAAGTGCATTTGTCTGAACTCCAGGCTTTTGTGAGATGCACTCATTTAAAATATGCTTTAGAAGAAATTTGGCGGTTCAGAAAGATACTTCTATGCATATAATGCTTGAAGTATGGGAGTAACTCTTTTCAGGAGGGCACTAAAACATGTGATTTGCCTGCAAGAATGTGTACAAAAACTCTGCTGAATCAGGAGTCGACTTTGCAGACTACTAAGGGAACTTCTACTCTGGAGCATAAAATACCTGCCCTTCATGGGAGTGCATTTTAAAGCATTAGGTTACAACGTTATCAAATCACAGTATACTCTTTCCCCCCGGGCTCATGCTTTGAATCATTTAAAAACACTGGAACTGTTTTTCCTGTTGCACTTAGGTACTGAAACTTGTCCTGGCATCGGACCAAAGAAAGAAGATAAACAACTGAGCACTAGTTCTCCAGGTGAAAACAAACGCGAGAGACAGACAGAGGCTGCAAGCCTGTGGTTAGCTGCAGGAAAAGACCACATGGAGGAGCAGCACTGCAGTGCTGAATCAACATTGGAGCCACACACCCAGTCCACAGGGACAGTGGGCCGGCCTTCTTCAGGCTGTTCATCATTTGGAAATGCCGGTAAAGATAACAGTTTGCAGCTAAGAGAAAGACAGCTCTCTAAGGATGCAGAAAAAACAGAAGACACGGGTGGGAAGCCTGGAGTGAAACTCTCTCCTGAGCCAATGGTAGAGGCTTTGGTTTTAACAGATGCTGATTATATGCCTACTGATTTGGTTCCTACCGATAAAGATGTGCAAGCTGATAGAAATCTGCTCAGATCAAAACATGCTCCTGGCTCTTCAGAAACTGCTAGTGGCCACCTTGGAAATAGTGATTTAAAGCAGCAACAGAAGCAGCATGGCAATGATGATGAAAAATCTTTGCGGGACAGGACTGTATCAAATGTATGCTCTGAGTGTAATAAAGTGTCAGAACATGAGAGTACTGCCCATTCACAAGTATGCAAGGAAATACAGAGAACAGCAGGACAGGAGGAGAAGGTAAATAATGAAGAACAAGAAGATTTATTTCTCAGATTTTTAAATGGTAACATAATAGACACTGAAGAATCATTTGAAAACCAGAAGGACTTTGACACTGTTCCAGATATTTCACCTGAACGAGCATCTTACAACTCACTGGAAACTTTATCACTAGATGACAGCTTTTCTTCTCTCGATGAACTTGCAAGAAGGATAGAGATTGCTGAGGTAAACGCTGTGAATCTTACAAAACCTTCCATGTTTATCTCAAAGTATTTTAAATATTGCTAGCTTCAAAATGTGTTAAATATCCCTTTATTACTGAAAATTAGTCTATACTTATTTAATTGTTCTGAGTTGATTCAGGGAAAAAAAATGTTTCTTTTTGCCTGCTTGCTGACTCCTTGTCTAGCAGTGTTCTGTGTTTCTGAAAATTAGATTGAATTTACATATGAGTTTGAACACCCTTTTTTTTTTTATTCTGAAAGAGACTGTTAGGACATAGCCTGACAATTCCTGTTAGATCACTATTTCACTTCAGAAATCTACATAATGCCTATGATGTAACATGTGGTTCATTTCTATTCATGGAGTAAAATTTGCTTTTTCTGTACCTATTCCTTATAGGTGAGAACTACATATGTAACCAACTCTGTATATGTATATTCACAGGCTTCGAATTTTGACAAGTTTTGTTCTTTCAAGAAAGACCTTATAAGCCTGAACCCACCTTTCTGAAGTACTGCTGATAGAGTATAAGAAATTAGTACTTCATTATCTAAGTAGTTCTTCTGGAAATACAGATTTATTGCTTTGGGAGATTTTGGAAAGTGTATGGTGACATTTGCTTTGTTTGTCTTCTGGTTTTGATACATTTGCAGCCATGAGACCTTAAAAGCTTTTCCTTTACATGTAAAAAACTGAGGTTGTTGTGAAATGATGTGATTCCAGATGCTGGAGGAGGAAAACTTGTTAAAAAGGTATCTTCTTAGTTCATCTTTCTTTTAAATACATTTAACAACACGACATCCCTTGGCAATGAATAGCAGTACTTCTCTAGAGATGAGAAGCTAATGCACAGAGACCAAAAACGTACAGTTGTTCTAGGACAGCAGTCAAGCAGGGAACTAAAACACTGAGGATCCATGCTGATGTTACTACATGTTTGGCAAAATCTCCAGAGCTTGACACAAGAGCATTTCTTTTTTCTCCTCACCTAAGGAGTTTATTACCTCCTTTTCAAGGTTCTTCATCCTGTCCCTAAAACACCTTATTTTCCTGTGTGATGCCAGGAAGTATATCACATACCAGGACTGAGGACCAGGTACACAGGCTCTTGACAACATGCAAGTCTGGAAACCCACATACATGTTCATACATGCAGTCAAACTTTTGCACTAAATTCAAATCCACTGGCTTGTGTTCACTTGCAGGATGGTTTTGAGAAACAGTATTTTGTTGACAGTCTGTGCTAAGCCTATATACATATATAATAGAATAGTAATTTAAATATCATCCTTCAGAATCAGGTTTATTTTGAGCCCACTGAAAGTTCAGCATTTTAATCTACAGGAGAGAACTGTACTGTTTCACATAAAAAAATTCTCAATCCTATAGCAACTATAATTTGCTGTGTTTACGGCACTTGCATTTTAGAGGATGGGATAGGAAGCAGCATACTGATGCTGTTAGAAAAATTACACTTGTATTGATTGGCTCAGTGACCAATGATGGTGCTTACAGGGAATCCAGTTTCATTTCTAGTTTGCTATCCTGGTGCTAGGACTGTCAATACTCTGATGGCCAATGGAGTCTCTGGAGACAAAAAAGTACCCTAAGTCTTTCATAGTAGTTTTTCTGGCCATATAAGGCATAATGTTGGCTGGCATTGATGGGAGTCTTTTTGAATTTTCTTAGCAAGAAGTCTGTTTTTTGAGATGCAGGGAGTTTAATTCATGGAGATAAGAAGAAGGATTGATCTCAGTATCAGTTAAAATTTGTAATATGCAGCATCTGGAGTGTTTTGAAATACCTAGGTGCAGCAGGGTAAGCAAAGGATGACAGGGGAGCTTGTATTGGTTTATTATACACTTATATTGCACTTATATTTGGGGTTTTTTTCAGTTAATTTTACTATCTATCATTACCCTAAGTGGTTGCTTTTCAGAAGTGGTGAGCACCTACAGCTTCCCTGGCAGGCACCAGGAATTGTGAGAGTTCGGCACCCATAAGAAAGCGTCACTGTTCATTTGCTTTCACGGATTTTGGGTTAGTTCTAAAACAAGATTCCACTGATGTTTGACAAGCAGATTGATCCTTGCACCAGCTGTAGTATATCTTCCTTTCTTGTCCTTCTGAAGCCTTCGAAGTTATATTGTTCAGACTTTCTTACACTAGTTATGAAAAAAGCACCTAGAAAATTCATTAGTAGCCATAGGAATTAAATTAATTTAATTACATTAAATGTACTTGTGTGGCAGAAAAAAACAACCAACCAACCAACCACACAAAACCAAAACATAAACTGATTTGACTGTGACCCCACATGTAAGGGAATAAGTCTTTGCAAAATTGCCATATATATGTTAGAATGGAAGGCAGAAGTTAAGATTAATAACTTGAGTACAGAAGTCATATGGTACGACAAAATTTCATCAGTATTCACCAGTGGAGGTGTAATATTAGTTTATTAAAAATGGGGAAGGATAAGTACTTGTGTATGTACTTATGGTTAGGAAGTTTTGCTTGATCCCATATTGAGGTCAAAAAATCAAAGACCCATACAGAGATCAAAGAATCATGTAGTTCTCTAATTTAGGTCTGATCACTTGCTTTTAGTCTACGATTTATAACTGTTTGTAAGATTGAAGAATCTACTAAATTCTGACTCTGTGTTTAAAGAATTGCAAAATTAAAATAGTACTTTGCATATTCTACAGTCCCTCTGCTGAATATTAATTTGCATTTTCTACAGTTCCTCTACTGGGTATTTCTTCACTAGTAGAAACCATGCACAACAACGTGCAAGTGACAGGAAATCAGTGTCATTTTATAGAAACTAGATTCATACAGCTAACAAAGCACAGTCAGCAGTTGGCAGCAGCAGGTAACAGATCTTAGATCTCTTTGCTATAACTTCTGAATGAAATAACACACCAGCAGTCAAACAAATTGTAACCTATGTAACGTAAGCTGTGTTTTGCCAAATGAAGTTTATGAGAGAAACTTTTTGTCTGAGTGAGGATTAGGGAAATTACTGAAATCAAAATAGTTTTCCGTATTCAAGAATTATAATTTGAAATGTCTTTCAGGCAGCAAAGGTAGTGAGACTTTCTACCACAAGATGAGGCAGAAGTTTCTGGTTGGCACTGTTTGTACACCAAGACTTTTTTTTAAATTATTGAGTGTGTGCTGATGAGCAGCTGATTTGGTCACAGAATTGAAGTCTCCACCTCTCTGTACTGGCTCTGGAGATAATGTCCTGTTGAGATCCCCTGTTCTCTTGTATGGTTTGGGTCCTGTAGTTTTGAGTTGGCAAGAATTTCACTTCAGTATAAAATGTTTGCATGGTATCAGAGCTATTTATTGCTGTACAGAGGAGCCCCAATATTGCACGGCAGGCATATCAGCAGAAAAATGGTTAGAGTCTGATGCTGTGGTGTGAATACTGAATCTGTTAAGTTAGTTCTTTTTCAAAATCAAACTATTTGTGTATCTAATGTCCTTAATTAGCAGAGGGGTTTTTCTGCTACTTACAGCTAAACCCAAAGCAGGCTTGCTTTTTGTCAGATTGTTGTACAGTTACAGATTACTGCTTTAAAAAAATCTTGTATTGCTAGAAATAAAACTACAGGCCTTTGCCAAGTAACTGAATAAGGAACACAACCCACGTTTATATGACCTATTTTCAAGCTGCAGTTGAGAATATGGTAGAAAAGTAGGTATAAATATTGCTGTATGCATAATTCCATGCTTGTATTTGCATTGTAACAATAAACTGTATCCTGACTAGGAGGCATAACTGTGTAGGTCCTTTGCAGAACAAAACAAAAAAGCTTATTTACTTGACTAGTGAAGTGCATAGGCAGATAAAATATTCTAGGTGTGAATTACACATCACATAAAGGGGACATTTGGGAATATGTGGTCTGGGGCTTTTGTCATGACAGGAGAGTAATGCTAGCCACACTGATTTTATTTCAAAATCAAAAGCCCTTGCTCCCCCTTTTTGAGCAAAAGATGTTCAGAACAGAGAAACCAGTACTGTGTCAATTAGTTCTTTATACACTTAGAAGTAAACCCAAAACACAGCCATGTAGGCTGCCATGGAAAGTAAGGGAACTTCAGTGGTGCAAGACTTTCCTTGCAAGCCTTTTACATAACTGAAACACATTTCCACATAATCCTGTCAGTGATAGCCCTCTGCTTTTAAGCTTGGAGAAGTCATAGCTTGTGACACAGTCATTCAAAAACTACCAAAAGCCAGCAGACAAAATGGAGTATCTCAGTTTGAAATTACTACTTGCAGAATGGGTGACGACATACTAATTTTAAGGAAGATTGGTACAAATGTCCTGCTGTCCCTGGATGACATTCCTGTCAAGGGCAGTCCGAGCCACTGGCAAACACATGTGGCAGGCAACAACTAGCCTGCCACGTGGGTGGTGCAGGAGGAGCCATTGATCCTCTTTGTGAAAGCAATGCCATACACAGAAGCTCAAAATAATGCTCTTTTAAAGGATGTAATTTCATCTCCACCCTCCCAAATAAAAGTCATATTAATGCACTCCTACACAATCCTCCTTCCTTGTCACAACAAGGAAGCCCAAGTGTTGATTTTCTGTCTGGCCTGATAAATTTTCATGGAAGATCTGCAAGGCTAATGTAACATTACCAGTAGAAACTTCACCCCAGCACATTTGTCTGTTGTGATGAGACACTTGTGGACTATTATTTCTGGTTCATTTGTGCCAAATAGTGGTTCTCCATATGTTAGAAACAATTTCTTTTCACCACCTCCAGGCTTTCACTACTTTGTAAGTACTTTGCATTTTTTCCTTAAATAATCCATTCAAGCTCCTCAGCTGGTAATAAAAATGGGAAGTGGGTATCAAAAGGGGAAGTGTGGCAGAGATCCTTTCAGCTGTGATTTTAAGAAAAACTGTTAGAGCCTAGGCGTATACCAACAATGACCAACTTGGTAAGGTGTTCAGGGCAACACTTTGTGCAGTTGAGGAGTATAAAATACTGTCAGGCTAGAGACCTGCAAAAGTAATTGCCACGTTTCCCAGTTCAAGTGTTGCAAATGCTAAATGCTATAGTTGGTGCAGTGCCTCTTGGATTGTGCTCTGTGTGGTGCTGTGTTCAATGCACCATCTCTCCGATACCACATGCATCCATGCATTGTATAAGCTTGTGGAGTGAAGCAAGTTTAGGGGTGTAAGTTATGATGTCAGTGGTTTTCTGGTTTTCTACAGTTTTTACAGTTGCAATGCAAATTATTTTTTATGCATGGTCTTCTCATTTTGTTAGATTATGGAAAGAGTGAAGCAGTCATTGGTCTGCAATTACAGTGTTATCTGGAAGGCTTTTTTTCACTTTTGAGTTTTTGTGAAAATTATAGGCATGTGGATCATCTACATAGATGAGTTGCAAACAGTTGAAAATGCAGTATGTTTTCTTATCTGTAGCACAAACGTATGCAGATTACTTTTCAATGTAACAAATATTATTGCTGATCTACAGAATAAGTTTTTTAAAGTGCTACTTAGGTTTATGGAGAGATGACTAAGACTTTTTTTCCAGGTAAAGATGAGCTAAGATTAAAAAAGCATGTCTAAATATGCTTCCTATTTTAATTCCTGTTTATTTCTAGCATATCAGGAACTGCTTGCTTAGGAAAGCATTTTTCTTCTCATACTCTTCCTCTGCTTTCTCTAATTGGGAAATTGCAAACTGCTCAGGCTGATGTAACATCCTAGTATGGCTTAGAATGTACTCTTCCAGCTAAGCCAAATGCTGTAGAAAAGGAAAGCGAATTTATCATTTATTGACTTGTTGACTGTATTGCTCTTTGTGCAAGCTGTTTGAGTAACCAGTCTGTAGGGAAAGAATTCCAAACTGCTGCTCTATCCAGAGAGCTTATTATGTTGTGGTGCTGGAATCTACCCAGCGCATTGAAGCCTGTTTTTCCCTGGTGTTATCTTTTTGGCTTTGTGACCCCACTGTGGCTTGTAGTCCACTCTGGAAAACCAATTGCAATGCTGGAAAATTAATCTCACAATAAGTATTTGAGGTCTGCAGGATTATGTCTTTGGAGAGGCAGCAGCAAGTGTGTCATTGACTCCTCCTTGCTCTCTGATGATGGTGCTTTTGACATGAACCCTCCTCACCATTGCTCCAATCCATGTGATTTAATAATGTGAGCTTACAAAGGAACTGCTGCAGTGAATACTAAGTATTATCCAAACAATAAATTGACGTGTATTTCATTTTTATAGCAGTTAAGAGCAAGTACTGTCAGCAGAATGATTTGGCAGCTGCCCTACAAGTTAAGGAATTGATGTATTCGAGAAGGGTGTTTCATGAATGCTGCAATGTTTAAGAAAAGTAGAATGAAAAACATTTCTTAACTATTTAGCTCATTTCCTTCTCAGAGTCATTGTTAAGTAGATCTCATGCTTGGATTTCTCACATCTCCTGTGCCACTCACTGTCTTTTCTCATAGATTGCCCCAGCAGAAGGATTGGTGTCTATACTAAAGAAGAGAGATGACAGGGAAGGAAAACCAGTTGCTCAAGTCCAACAAAGGCAAACAAAGAGAAGAGTGCGATTCCAAGAGATGGAAGACACATTGGATCAAGGTAATTTAAAACTTAGTTCATAGGGTGCACTTTTGGGGTGCAAATGATGTTGATCTTTCTGTTCACATTAGCAAAGTAGGCATTTGTTGTACATACATTCTTGGCTTTTCAAAACTTAATCAAGTAGTAAGTGAAGGTGACTGAGGATCATTCTACACCAGGCTACAGAAGGATTCGATTAGTACACTTCTGTTTTAAAACTTGATTGAGGCTGAAGCCACAGGTTTTTACCTCTGGCTGAATAATTTGCAAGTGATATCTAATAGATGTTCTTTCATTAATATTTAGAGGTAGAAGGTGTAGACTTTCTTCCTAAATCTAATCCCTGTAGTTAAAGAGGGATGCAAAACAAAGCAGTCTGTTGTGCTTTGTGCACAGGTAGCTTTCCAACCCTTTCTAGCAGACCACAGGATTAGAGGGCGTCAGGTTTTAACCTTGCTTTATAATTAAACAACCTTATATATTTGCCGGAATGTGAGACTAACCACAAACAGTTCATGGTATTGCAGTCTTTTAGTACAGAGGAAGCAGGAAGCTTTCCATTTGTTGTAGTTTCAAAGCTTTTTGTTTCATTTCAACTATTTCAATGAAGGAAGGCTTTGATTGTGCAACATTCTCATTGTTAAGTGTATTTTGCTTCAGTGTGGAATGTCCCCATAAGTGACATCAGCAAAGGCAGGTACACAGGTTGCAGAAATGAAGCTATATAATTATGTAGGTTTCTGAAAAGACTGTAGAGAAATATACAGTTCCTCCTGACCTATTCATGGTAAAAATCTATCTCAGAGATCATCACACATGTTCATGTTGTTTTGTACATCATCCTTTTCCACCTTTTCTGCTCTTCTATTTACAGAAGAAGTAGCGGGTGGCTCCTGTATTTTGCTGATCCTGCTGTGCATAGCAACTGTTTTCCTTAGCATTGGAGGAACTGCATTGTACTGCACCTTTGGTGACATGGAATCCCCTGTGTGTACTGATTTTGCAGCCAACATGGATTTCTATTATACCCAGATACTGCATCGTATGGAAGAACTTAAACACTGGATAGCCTTCTCATAATTGAAATGAGCGGAAGCAGCACACTGAAAGGTCACCAGTGGTTACTGGAGAGGGTAGAAAAAAATTGTGATTTCAAGTTCTCTAAATTTGCTACCTGATGATGTCCTTACACTTTTACTTAGAAAATTCTAGTTTAGCAATCAGGTGGCAAAATGTTCACGTCTTAAACTGTAGCAGTGCGATATGGGAGAATAAAGTTATTCTCTTCACCCTTTTAAGAGTAGGCAAGTAGCTTTTTGGCAACTTGAGAAAGCAAAGAAGAAAATTAACTGTCTTCTGTATGCTCTCCCATTGCCACACATTGTGTAAGCAATCTCTGGAAGCTTATTCAAAGGACAGCTTTCATTTACAGCTGTTTGTGCAAAGGTGTTGCCTCCAGCTATCATGCAATAAGTCTGTGTTTTATGGAAACATTCTTTTTCTTCTAAGTCTTTCTGGTTTTCTCCATTTTATTTCTCCTGGTGAACCCCGTAATTGTTTGGGTGGAGTGAGAAGAGTGCAGCAGCATTCACTGAGCCCTCGTTTGGCGATTAACAGGCTGACCCTGTATCTTACAGCTTATGGTGGATATCATGAGTGGGATAAATCTGCTGGCAGATTTCACTAAATTTCCTGGAATTTTACCCCCAGTATTTTGCAGGCTGTTATTGAAATGGAAGGTTAAAAAAAGAGAAATCATTGGTCTCACTAAACACAGAAACAAAAATAAGATGTATAGTAACTTATTTGTGTTAAATAGTAAAGTGGCTTTGGCCAATTTTAAAGCACATGGTAGCAGGTGTGGGGCTAACTGGTTTGTCTTTCCAGCTATCACTGACTTGCAGTAATCACTTTGTGCCTCAGTTTCTCCTCCATAAATGGGGAATAATGATCCTTGCCTTTGTCTGTGAATATTTATTGCAATTAGGGCTTATGTCTGATTCATCCCAGATGAGTACACAGGATCAGGAACTGTGTGGCTGCAGCCTCTCTCAGTGAGCGAATGCTTACGTAAAGTGGGACAGGTCCAAGAGAAGAGATTTGGAGGCTCACTGCCGATCTGCAGCATGTTAGTAGCCCAGGGCACTCACTCCTGCAGATAAAGCACATCTGCATCTGTTTGCTCTGTGTTTCTGTATTGTAAACTCTGTTACTTTTCTATCAGCTATACAAACAAATCAGGTCAAAGAGTCCTTTTAAATAGTTATTTCTATCACGTGGTGCTCAGCCTTCCCTGTGGGGTATGTGAGAGAAACACTGACATGACTGTGAAGGTCCCACACTCTGGTCAACTCTGACAACTGTCCTTGCACAGAGCATAATGGCCTAACCCTGCTGAAGGTGTTAGTGTGAAACGACTCCTTTACACCTCCAGAAACAGCATTTTTGAGAGGTCCACTTCACTCCACTCCATGGTTTCCTGCTTACTAACGCTGTATGATGCAGTGTGTTCAGGTTTAGAATACTATTTTGTAACGTATTATGAAATGAAATCTTCAAGATGTTGCTCAGAATTATAACGTTAATTGATCATGCTTTCTGGCATTTGCAAGCAAATTGTCTCTCTAGTGAGCTTGATTGTTCCTAATGCACTGTTATACTTAACAGGTTTTAAAGTGAAAGTTAAAATCACTTTTTTTCCTAGAATAAATTGCATGTATGATTTAGCTTTTCATTTTTACTATAGAAGCTTAGTTTATTTATCCCTTAGGGAGCCTCGTGTGCAGCTTTATATTAGACTGGCAAATTTTAAATGCCCAAATTAATGAAAACTTTTGCTTTCAGAATGAAATTTGAGAATAGTAGTTTGGTATAATTTTTGTTACCCTCAGAGTATTATAACGCTGGGCTAATCTAACGGAGAAAGAGAGAGACACTTTTCTATTTTAAAGTGTTACTGGCTGGTTCAGTTTATTATTTGAAGTCTGGGTTTGCTTATTTATTCAGTTTTTCTTTTAAAAAGAATCTTAATTTTAATTTTTTTATAATTTACAGAGTAATTAAAAAGCATGCATTCAGTTAAAATACGTATTTATAGTGACTGTGTAGTAGAATATATTTTGGACTTTTTGTAACTTTGCATTGAGTGTTTCAGGATATTAAGATTATTCCTAAAGAGAAAACGGTTCATTTCAGGTTAAAAATCTTAAGCTTTTGTGCACTTCATCACCAAAAAAAAAAAAAAAAAATCAAGAGGTATACATAGAACTATTTATTCAAAAGTATATCAGATATGGACATCAAAGTTCCTCTACTTCTAGGTTCATTTAATTAAAACTATTTTTAAATAATTATTTTATTTATAACTGTAAAGCTATTTAAAGTCAAAGTGATTTTTAATGCGCAATTCAGTTTAAAATCAGTGGTCCAAATCCTGGTATGTTTGCTTTGTGCTATATTCCCACTGCAAAGACTCACCAGTATCAGCAGAATTGCCTACAAGAAGATCATGAAGAGGTTGGGTACCACTTTGCCAACGCATACCTCATGAAGAATGAGTGGTTTGGCGTTCTGTGTAACTCAGCTACTTACACTTGTGCTGTAACTTGGAGCATCTCTCCAGCCTTCCCTGCCTATACCAAGGTACCATGCCTGCAAAGTCTCTTAGGATTTGAGGGAGCAGAAGGGGCACATATGCACAGGCTGCCCAGCTCCTGATCCGAGCTGTTCACTCCTCAGTTGCAACCAAGTGGTTCAGTCTGGATCTAATTTCTGTTGGCATTTCTTTATACAAAGCTGACGGTACTAATTCTTGCTTTGCATGACAATTCTGTTAGTGCAAATATTTTGTGCGTAATATATTATCAAACTTAGAGCTACCAGTGTAACCAAATCTGGTTTGTGTTGAGACAGCGTGCAGGTAGGCCTGATGTTGGCCTTCCTATATGCTCTCTTCTCTTTATGGTGACATTGCTTCTGCCTGGGTGACCTGAGGGGTTGGGATCTTAGAGTCTTAGAGGTAAATCCAGACTAAAAGAAGTAGTTGATTTGAATAGTTATTCCTCTTGTTGTGAGTATTTCAAGATAAAATAATACTGAGCAACAGCTGGTGTTATTACAAGGAGGAAGGAAACAGAGGGGGGGAAAAAAGCTTTTCTTTGCGCATTTTAAACCCATTCGTGTCGTAAGTTTTTACTCTGTTTCCTACCACTATCATTATGGCTGATCTGCTTGGTAGTAGGGGAAACATACTACACCAGCATAAAACCGTTTGTAATTGGTAGGAAAACTGAAGAAATGATTCAGTACTTGACAACAGTTAAAAGTAATTTATTAAAATATGACTGGATTTCAGGCCAACAGTAAACCTTCAAAGAAGTTGTGGCTGCTTAATCACCTGCAGCACTCTACTAGAACCCCCTCCTTCCAGTTTGAGCATAATTATTTTGAAGAGATCCTCACAATAGAACAAAACCAGGCTTTTGATGTAGATTCAGCATACGCTGCCACAAAGAGCTTTCTGATGGCGTAATTAACACACCCTTACACCAGCTAACACAGACTGCCCCAAGAAAAGTGCTGTGCTGTAGCATATCCATGCTATACTACAGGCTTGTTTTCACAGCAGTGTCAGTAAGGAAGCAGATAGTCCACAGCCCAGATATGCCAGCAGAAGTGTGTAATCTAGACACAGCCCATGTTTAAAGCATTTTACAGTACCTTTGCTTTCATACTTTGAAAACACATAGCCCTGGTGACCAGCAGTAAGAAGTAGTCTAAGGAAAAGGGAAAATCTTGTTAAGGGTTTTCAGAAGTAAAGGGCTATTTTTCAAATAAGCAGAGTAGAATGGAAGTGCAGATTCTTGTGTGGCTCAATAACCTAAAGGGATATTACCCTTCTAAGAAAACGTTTGCCTACTTTGTACTGTAATGTAAAACCAAACCCATCTGAAAGGACTAGTAACTATTTGTAATAAATTTAACTTAAGCATCCTTTAGCAACAGGAGTAAATAACTGTGTTTGAAACCATCTCCTAAGCTTGTAATTTAAATACTGTAGCAAAAAATACAAATAAAATAAAATAAAAAACTGTCCCAAAGAAAATATATGAACCTTTTTGGGTACTGTGATTTCTATATGTATAAAAAGACTGAGAAGATGTTCTGTGAAATTCAAGTAAATGAGCAGTACTTCCAATAAAAATTTCATGGTCAAACTCAAACGGAAAATGAGTATCAAATACATAAGGTGTGATTTGGGTTTTGGTGTTACATAGTTTTCCTGGGTGATTGGTTTGTTTTTCCTTTAATTGCTAAACAAAACCCCACTTTCCTACAGACCCTGATTTCTTTAGACAGGTAGGTTTAAAGTACTAAAATGTTGCCCTTACTGCATCATTCTGAAAACAAATTGACAAGCATAAAGTTTCAAAATTCCTGGTAACTGGGTGGGTGACTTGAATAGTGGTCACAGGTCAGTCTGCTCTTTGAAATTGATTAAATAAATTACTTAAAAAAAAAAATCCCCACTAAACCAAACAGCCTCTGCCTACATTTTGCAACATTCAACCCATCCAGCTCTTCCCCTAAAAAGCCACAGAATGAGGCCACCAGAATTTTAGACTGCTAAAAAAGTACTGAAATCCTAAGAGGAAATGAGGCAGTTTTATACATTCTGTTTTGGTTTCTTTAATCTTTGTGTTGTTCTCAAGTTACTCTTCACAGTCAGAAAAAGGAAGAAAAACAATGAAAAATGAGAAAAAAAATAAGAGATTTTCATATAACTTCACTGAAACTTGTGAGAGAATATGTCACAGCATCAAACTAAAACATAACGTAATATCTGGCAGCCTGAGCTGCAGCCTAAGAGTGATTTTTATGTGTACAAGTAAATTGCTATTGTAAACATTTCTATAAAGACTGACATCTGGTTTCAGGAAGACAAGCAGCTGATCTTCCACTTCTGAGCCTTTTGATCTGACTAATGAACAGAAGCATTGGTAATCTTGAGGAATCTGGATGGGCTTCCGGAGCTGATCAGTAAATTCTTTTGACCAAAAAAACAGGTTTCGCCTTAGGCTTTAGCCTTGCAGACCCATCTCTGCTGATTCAGTACTACTGCAGACTGAGTTCACTGAATCTGTCAGGCACCACTTTGATTCTTTGGCACTCCTCAATAACTCTCAGGAACATTCTTCTACACCTGCCTTTATAAGGAGCTGCTTCAGTCTCTAACCATGTCCTCTTTCATACCTTCTGTTTTCCTCTCCCTTTACCATTTCTTTCCCAGTATGAAATAACGTGTCCTATAATTCATAGGATCATAAGGTAATTGAGTTAAGAAGAGATGTCGAAGTCTCTAGCCCAACCTTCTGCTCAAGTCAGGGTCAACTGAGATGAGACCCAATTGCTCTGGGCTTTATCCAGTCAGGTCTTGAAACCCTCCAAGGATGGAGACTGCACAACCTCTCTGGGCATATTCCACTGCTTGGCTGTCCTCAGGGTGAAAAACTCTGTACCCAGACTGAACCTCTACTTCATTTTGTTTTCTCTCATCCTCCTGACATGCACTGCTGTGAATAGCTTCAGTAATACAGTTACTGAAAGGCTGCTACCAGATCCACCAAACTCATCTCCAGGCTAAACATGCTTTTCTAGCACTGTTCTTCTGATCCTTCTCTCTTGTCTGCAGCATCATCTTTTCTTGATAGAGATTGAACATTCTCGTATTTTCCTATATGCTTCTCCCTTTCCTCTTCTGACCTTACACTCTCAAATTCAATATCAAGATTTTCAAATCAGTAATTAGGCCACAGGCAAAACTGAAATAGCAGTCGCAATTGTTATGACATTAAAAACTACCAATCTAAATGTTGGGGGGGGGGGTCCTTCTAAAATAGCTACCTAAAGAAGCCTAAAGTATTTAACTATAAAGTATTAAAAAAAAAAAGGGGGGGTTTTAGAGATTGCTTCTTTGAGGCTCCTTTATGTCATCTGTGATTTGTATTACTTTGAATTGCATGTCATGATGATCCTTCTTTGGCATAACATGAGCCTAGGGCTTGCTGTATGCAGTAATGTTCAGAAATTGTGGTCATGTCTTGAAGACAGTGATGGGGAGCAGGTGTGTGCTGTTTCACAGGGCTGCTCCATGACAACTAAGATGTTACAGAATGTATATGAACAAATTTCAACCAAAGGTCTAATTCTGGACTTGGGTTCATCCCGAGCTTGTTTTTAATGGCAAACAAGCTAAAATTAAAGTTTTAGAGACAGCACTGAAGCATACCCAAAATTTCAAAGGCATGTCTAGTACCAAAGTCCTCTGTTAATCTAAAATTGTTCAGCTGCCCTTTCTTGAGAACAAATCTGAATCCAGCTTCACATGACAATAGACCAGTCAGCTCTCCTTTTATTTTTTGCCAAGAAACTAGCAAAAGTGTCAAGATGGGCCCCTTATGTAGGGCTCATTTGTTAGGCTGTTGGGGAAGTTCCCAGTAATTCTTCTGTCAAATGCAGTTAATGATTGTGTCCCATTTCATTGGCTGGCATTGAAAATGAGTTTAAGCTCCACTCTAGTCCTTTCATAGGCTGATAAACCTTACAGCTGTTACCAAAAACAACTTTGAGAGTGAGAGCTATATGTTTGTTGTTTTTTCAGAAAGTGCTATGTGCTAAGTACTGCAATGAATACTTCACTGGTCTTCACAGTTTTGCTAAACCATGAGCAGATTCCACAACTGCTGTTTGCAGTGCATGCAAGCAGTGCCAGTGCAATGCTTCCTGCGGTGCACCCCTTCACCTGGCCGTGTTCACTGTGTTCTCCTGAACTGGCAGCCTTGCATAAGAAGGTAACAGTTGCACCAGGAAGTGGCGATGAAAGCATATACACACTACAAGCTGAGTGACAGGATGACATTGTTACTTCCGCATAAATTTACACCTGAATATGTACTTTTATTACTTTCATTTAGGAACCATTCATCAGTTTTCCCTAACATCTTTTATTAGAGACAGCATTATGTCAATCCCTCCACTTCTCCAGGACCTGTAGTTCATGCTTTCTGACAGGGATAACATGAAGCTTGCCATGTGCTGAGAATCCTCACGCTTGTACAGCGTAATAGTTCTGGTATTTCTGTCAGATTTTTTAATTAAATTGGTAGATAGTCTCTGGGGCCATGGGAGTAGCAAGAATATTTTCACACTACTTTTCCTGAGCTAGCTGAATTCAGTGCACTATAGAAGGGCTTGTAGAAAAGAAGAGAGCAAAAGGTTTGAATCACTGGGGATCTATTCAGTCGATTTCTGGAAGACAAAATATTGGTGTCTACCATCATAGTAACTAGCAATGTAGCTTCAAAAAGGCCCACCATAATTAACAGACAAGAGCATATTTGAAGAAACTTACAAACAAAAAATTTCTGTACTAAAATTTCTTGTTTACTATTCAAAGATTTGAGGCTTTACATGTACATTAGTAAACGAAATAAGGGGAAACAACTTCTCAAGGTTGTTGAAAGCTAAAGACTGATTATATTATGGGCAGAAAGGCTGCAGGATAAAATAAAGACTTTTGGTCAAAGATTATGAAAAAATATGTATTGGTAAAGGATTACAAATATTTCTGAAAATGATATTGATCAGTGATGCTGGGTTTTTTCCAATCAGATTTTATAAAAATGGGGGAAAATGCTCAATAGTTTAATGGCATCAGGGAGGGGAGAAACTAATGGTTAATATATTGCTGAATTCCTTGCAGGTCTCTATACGAGGAATTCAAGTGGTTTGCACAAGGTTACATAGCAGGAAGAAGCAAAGCAGGACCTAAAAATCCTATCTTCTGATCTTGTGCCTGGTTCTGCTTTCCACTAAGACAACACTGATTAGGGAAGATAAATGAGTACTCTCTTTTTTCACAATATCTTTGACTTCATACAGTTTTGAAGACATTCATTAAAGGTATTTTTATGTTCTCATAAATTTTGTGGTGATCTTAAGGAATAAAATTGATTCAAGAGAGTAATTTCCTTTTTTAGTATGCAGCCCTAAGTCCCAATGCTATTTTAACATATTTTTAGCACTTGATATCATCATACCCATGATAGCTGGTTGCTATTTACATGTACTAAAGCAAATTGTATCAACAGACTGCATGGAAACACATAGTATAATGGCAGCTCTTACCATCAGAAAATGAGGCTCAGGCTGTCTGCAATCACTTCATGTTTCACCATCTAGCTCATACTACTCATGCTCTGTACCAGGAAAGTAACAATGCTCAGCAGATCAGGCCCTATTGAGAATCCTATTGAAAAACTCAAGCCCCAAGCTTGCAGCGCTGCTGAGCTTCACACAATAACTATTGCTGTGCCAAGAGTGAGGAAACAAAGTGATGTGGAAAGAAAGAGCGATCACCAGATTCTGCCTCCCAGCAGAAATGAAGGTCTTGTGAGGCACAGAAATGTTTTTACCATAAAGTGGATGTTGTCATCACTGTCTAGAAATGTGAAAGATGAAAATAATTTCAAATGTCCTTGGCATCCCTCAAAATGCCTTTAACAGTATTTTTTATTTCCTGTTCAATTATTGCATTATTAAAACCTTTCTCTTAGTTGAAAGCAAAGAGGAAAATTAAGCAGGGTATTTTTTTCCTTTTTTTTTTTTTTATTTGCAATGTACTTTCTTTTACATTTTTCTATAAATAGGGCATTGCTTTTTTGAGCCAATTCACTGCTAGGTAATGGCCCATGGTTTACCTAGATGGCCATTAGCAGTAAGTGACTCATCTATTATAAAACAGCCCCATTAAAAAGAGCCACCTCAATCGATTCATGCAGTAGGATGATGAAACACTATTTTCAGTGACCTGGCTGAATTTTGCAATGCAGAGCAAACTTTGCACAGCCCACCCATGCTGCCAGCTCAGTCCGGCACTTCATTCATCTTCATACTGGGACCTTTCGCAGCTACAATTTCCCAGTATAGAGCAGCCAGAGAGGCAAGTATTCTTCCTTTTTCTCCAGCAGCTGCAGGTCTCTCATAGCAAAACAGAACAGCCATGAGTTGTCTGGAAAGACTTCTGGCGTTTCAGTCATGAATTCCAAAACAGTCTTCCGTTCATGCACTTCCTGCAGCTAGAGTTGAGGTAGGTGGCACATGCCTCCATGCAAGCCTGGAGGAGATACTCTTTGCCACATGATTCCCTCTGTAGGAGAGTAGCAGCTATGACTGCAGATGCCCTGTTACCAGGAGATCAAGCAGTGTCCTGAGATTGTATTGCCTAGACTAGCATACAAGACTGCAAAGTACATCCTATGGTCCTTTCAGAAGTATTTCAAAGGAATTGCTATCCTAAGCATTCTCAAAAATGTTTTAAGAATCTAAACCTGCTGGTCTACCTTAAGTAGAAATATATATTATGAGGGACTGAAAGCCTTAGCATCCCACAACAAAGGCACCACAGAAACCATAAAAATTACTCGCAGAAATTTCTGAATGGAAGCAGTGCTGCTGAGTGCCTGAGAATTTCAAGATCAAATATGAACAAGAAAGGCAGACTTCAAATAGTTCCTTAAGGGGAAAAGGCTATATAGTGTCTAGCACTTGCCATCACAGAGCACTCAGCATCACAATCATTAATTCAAATATGGTGTAAGAGGTTACACTAGGACAGAGACAGGGCAAGTTTAATATTTTTTTTTCTGCCTATTGCTCTGAACTGCACTCTTAAGTAGTAGGCCACTTGCTTTTCTGTCCTTATATTTTTATCTGTTTTGTTTTCCTCAGGCCTTCATTCCTGCATCTGAATTACATCCCTTTTAACCAAATTATTCCATTTTCTTGTCTTTGCTTGTTTGGTTGGTTGTTTTATATGGCCAGGAGAAAAAAATAGGCTGAAGCTGAAAAAGGCTGTTCTGTGACATGGTTTGAAATAAATGGGAAACAGTTGCTTACGTGATAAGAACAAAAAACTGGAACTTGGGAGAGTTTGATTCAATTGCCTCCCATACATTTCTTATGTGATGTTAAGCATGTGACTTAACTCTGTTTCAGTAACCCATCTATGTAAGAGGGACAGTTCTCCTCTGATGCTCCCTGTAGTGAAGTAGCAATACACATTCTAATGTTCCTTATAGTGAGTGGGGTAATGGTAACCTCAGAAGGAAAACATTTGAAGCAAAATCAGCAACTTCCTAGTTATTCAGTCTGAAATGGTTACTCTGCGTTGTCACAAGCGATTACAATGAACCTGCCATCTACAAAAAGAAGGGAAGAAAATTCTTGGGTCTACCTTTCCTCTTTGTATTTTCTATGAATATGACAGCAGTTTCAGAAGGGCTATAGGAAAGATGTATTAAAAAAATAGGAAGATACACTTAGTAATCCTGCCAGGTTTTGTGCTGTGCCATCAGGTGAGTAACTTGCATCTGATTTTACCTTTTGTCTTTTCCTTTTTTTTTTATTTTTTTTTAAACAAGATAATGACTATACTGTGAGATTTTGCAGCTGTATTGAACTACTTTTAGAACTAAAACTGCTTTTGCATCTTAACATTTCCCTGTGGGAGTGAGGGGTAAAACCAGTTGCTTCACAGATTTCAGTATCTGGTATCTGCAGTATATAGGCTTGTTAATTCTTTCCACTTTATACTACCTGCAATGGAGCAGAGCTTTTAATGGTTTAATATTATCAGTGGTTACTGGGAGATGGGGCAGGGGAAGGGCAGGAAGACTGTGAAAAATTCAATCAGGCTGTTTTTTAAAATGTTCTTACTAGAAACTTTGAGAGATCGTTCAGAAAGTCTCCCCACCCCCCCCACCCCCAAAACTATTGGCATTTATAGCAATTAAGCTTTTTGCTGCTGTGTGACTGACTGTGTAGTTACAGGATTCATGGGGGTTTAATAATTTAGATTCTCAAGTTCACTGAGAAATAGGCCATAAAAAGCTATTCATTGGAAATCTTGAAAACAGTGTCAAAAGGCTGGTGTAAAAGGAAAAATCAACCAAATTAAGATATGGCTTCTGGTCCAAACACAACATAGAAAATCCCTAGTGCAGCCACCTCCAGAAGCACCCTTCTGTCACAGACACTAGCTACAGAAACTATCCTTAACTGCAGAAAGATTCAGCCATCTTGCCTGTTGGTTCTGTGTTTTTTTCCCTTTTGTAAGTGGGGTTTTGTGAAGTTAGATGTTACAACTTTTGCCCATTTCCTTCCAAACTTGTACCAGCTGGTGACAGAGAACAGGGATGCCATCTTGATCTCTTACTGAAACAGAAAAAGAATACGTTCACAGCAGGGATCACCCATTTTTCAGCGCTGTCACTACGTTTCTGTGCACTCATTTTTTGGAACCACGCATGGCCTATTCTTTTCAGTTGATGCTGGGAATACCAAATAAAGAGAAGCCACCATTTAATGCTGCCCATCCCTGTGTCATATAGGAAAACCAGAAATGGATGTTAGATAAATAATCCTATCACCTCTGTTAAAATTTATTGTTAGATCTTCATGAGCTGAGGTACTTAGCACAACTCCCTGAGGTACTGCTTTTCAGCACATGTCATGATTTCCAAGGCACACGTGAGTAAATGGGAAAGAATACCTTTAGCTGAGGAGGTTACAGGTAGGTCATGTAATTAGATGAAAATAGGTCGCATGACTGGGATTCTCCTTGTGGTGAAATACTCGTTGCTGCCAACTTATTCAAACAGGAGAAGGAAGAGATGTAACTATGCTGTCCTTTCTTTAGGCTTTGTTCCTCCTTGTCTCTTGACCTCAGATACCTCATTCCACAAAAAAGTCACAGTCTCCTGCTGCTTCTGTTACTGTGAGCAGCATCAGGTTTTTCAAAGTACATTACTGATAGACTAGGATTAAAATGTCATCAGGATTGCATACTACTATTATATAAGTTAGTTTCTTCCTTCTGAGTTTTTCTCCTTAGGAAGAATAATTTTATTTAGGCATACTGCAAATTTCCAGTGTAACTACAACTGAATTTCAAAAATTGTCTTCAAACCAACAAATGGCCTATGCATGATACCTGTACTTGGCCCAACTTGCAGTAGTTTAAGGCGCATTGTGGTGCAGCCTTCTCTCAAGTTATGCAAACTTGTTGGCAGACATCAAGTCTTCAATCTTTGTAAGGCAACACATCAATATTTACAAGAAAGTCTTCAAACACTGTAGTTAAATTAGTGCTATATAAGGGGCCTACAAGAAAGCTGGGGAGAGACTGTTTACAAGAGCATGAGGCACTAGGACAAGGGGAAATGGTTTTAAACTAGAGAAGAGTAGATTTAGATTGCACATTAGGAAGAAGTGCTTTTACTATGAGGGTGGTGGCACACTGGAACTGGTTGCCAAGGAAGGTGGTAGAGGCCTCATCCTTGGAGACATTCAAGGTCAGGCTTGACAGGGCTCTGAGCAACCTGATCTAGTTGGGGATGTCCCTTCTCACTGCAAGGGGCTTGGACCAGATGGCCTTTAAAGGTCCCTTGCAACTCAGTGTATTCTATGATTCTATATCTTACTATCCTGGTGTAAATTTCACGTCTTTGATACTTACAACACTGCAGTTCAGGCACTGGAAAGTAGCATGACACTGCCTAGTTCTTTTTCATGACGCTGACATCCAGATATTACTGGGTTTTCCCTTCCAGGTAGGTTAGCAAGACAGGCTGGAAATCTATTTTAATAGCAGCTTTTAATTTTCCTGCAATTCATCTCTTTCATGCTGGCTGGGTAATTTAATTTGTTGTTGACCGAGTTCCAGTTATGAAAGATTAGACTATCCATTATCACAGAAGTGTCATCACTTGGCCCTTAAAATAATTAGCCTTTTTAAACATATATGCTATAGAATATTAATAAACGTTACAGCATTTTGCTTATTCTGTTCCTCGTGTCACATGAACACATTTTGTTTGTACACAGCCTTGAGGATAATTCTTTTTTAATTGTAAGGTGTAATTACCTCCAGGAAGCGTGACTCTAAAATTTAGCCATGAGTTGGTATTTGATCAGGATGGTACATGATGCTGCAGTCACAGATACCATGGCTTCCTTGCATGGATGTTTCCCTCCAGCAACACTGAAGCAGAAGCATCCGCTGTATTTAGAAGTTTGAAGGCCTATGTTGTATAATTGGTTCTGCTACACTGTGCAGAATGAGCATCCCTTTTAAAAAGTGGAAGACAAAAACAGGTTATCTGGGTGATTCTTGACAGCTCCCTGCTCTGCCTGCCCTGCTTGCCCTGCCAACCCCTCTAGAGGACTGAATCTTGCTTTCTTGCTTTTCCTTTGGCAGTCCTCAGAGGATCAATCAGTTCCCTCAAGGTTTCTTAGCGAATTGTTCAACTCCCAACAGGTTTTGGGGAGTAGCTGGATCAAACTGACCTTGGGCAAGAAGTTACAGCTGTCAGGGTGATGCCTATGACTTTTCCTATAATAGGAATTTGTCCAGGTTCTATCAATGCATGGCTAATTTCCTGGACAGTTGAGCCAGCATAAACCTTTTGTATAGGCAAGGAAAGCTAAATTGTTAGTAGTTATAAATGCTAGTAGACTTCAGGGAAGTTCATCTTTTTCTGATTATGCTTGATATTTGGATGCAGGTCCAAGATATTGCTTCTTGGCCAGAAGTTTTAATGAATCTTGGACAAATTCCCCAAGTGCCTCAAGGAGGTTTCTATGGTGGCAAGATCCGCAGAGCAACATTCCTGGAATTGCTTGGTGATTAATGCAGTTGAAATAACATGTTCACTATAAATGTTTATGCTGTTTTCCCTTCTAAGCATGTATTTAGAAACAGCCCATGGAGACCTTTGTGCCACCCATACCCACCAGAGTCTCTTGCCATTCTGTTCAGGTGCCGTAGGGAACTGGGAGTGTGGGAGAGGGGCAGCTGTATTTAATAGTGAGGCTAGCTCAGCCTAGGAGAAAGAAAAGGTGCCCAGGGGAATGGGAGTGAATAAAATTTGAAACATTGCAGCTATGTCATTTGGATTTGAATGAGAAACTCCTCCTAAAGGTCATTTAGGGGAATCCTTTTTGCAGTCCAGAATCTTTATCTGCTGCTAAGTGATTACACAATATGTTAGCTGAGATTTCAGATATTTTATGCAATCACTTGCTTCTACAAGATTAATAATCAGGGCTGAAGCCCTCCTGTGTGTGGGTTTTTTTCCAGCATTTCATGTTTCACCCCAGATCCAATAGTATTTTGTAGTCTTGTCTTATGGGTGTATATTCTTACTAGAGTCCAATCTTTTTAATAAAAATATTTCTGTCCCTTGTGGCTATGGAGAAACAAATGTTTTAAGAAGCTTGGCAATGCAGAAACTACAAATTAAATATAAAAAGCCTCATCTTCATTAGATTTGTTTGATTATTTTTACTACCAATTCACTGAATATGAATATGTCAGGGTCAGCATTTAATGTCCATTGTAGCATACACAGATATTACTTGTTCATATCCATAAAACAGCATTAAATCAATAATTTAGCCAGCAAAACAGATGTTGCAATGCTTAAGACTTTAAGATGTTTTGCATCAAGCCCTAACCCCCAAGTCCTTGGAAATGCCCCAGGTGTTATCTGAGGAAGATACCTGAGAAAGACTTTTTGGGTTATTTGCAACCAAAAAATTGTGCTTCCAGTTTTTGAAAGACAAAATGAATTCTTGATAATATGTTGCCACATCAAACTGAGGAGACGTCTTCTCCCACTTTGTCCATCAGTAAAATATGGGTAACTGTGTGAGGTCATGTCATCTGAGTTCTGTCTGCAAATGCAGCAGTTTCAGGGGTGCCAGAGAGAATGCAAAGAGGAAGCAAATTAGAAGAGGACATAAGTAGAGACTGGAGACAGAGGGAATGAGCTCTAGGCACAACTCGATGGCTTCTAGGAACTGGAGGATGACAGAGGAACAAGCTAGAGTCAACCTTGTTTAAGCAAGAGTGCATTCTTATTGTGTTTAGTCTACTTGTGTGTACATCTTCAGTCTTATTCTTGGCAGAGATTATTATTTGCATGTTCATTCCTTCCCTCTTCCATGCTGTCCCTTTGAGACAGGGAAAGTGGGATATGTGTGTGGGCTGAGACCTGAGAGAGCTCCTACAAAAAGCAAGTTAACTGTAGTCTCTGTGAATGCTGATCAGAAGTGAAACACCAACACCTAGTTTAAGCAGACACCTCAAATCCAAGCGTTCAGATTTTTATTTCAAAACAGAAGACCTCTGCACAGCAGGTACTTTCCAGGCTGCTGCTTTAAAAATAGCCACTTTTACACACTTTATCCTTCTCTGGATTTTTCCTGTTCCCTCCCTACTTAAATCAAAGCAAACAGCTCTGACTCCGAGGACGGAAAGCCGTCCTAAATAGGGCAGAGCACGCTGGCGCGGCCCGCACTCCGACGTCAGCAGAGCACACAAAGGACAAGCTGCAGCACGCCAAAGGCGACACAAGCGAGCGCTGCCACCTGCTGGTTTTGCGGCCGCCCGGCTCAGCGCTGCTGTTCCGGGCGCTGTTCTGCGGCGTCATCGCCGGGCGGCCCGGCGAGCCGGATGCTGGGTTCGGTGGAAACGGAACTGCATGGAATAACGACACACTGTTTTTGTCTGCATTCCGGTCACACGCAAGTGCAGGGAAAGACGGAAGATTTATCGAGATGAAGATAAGCCCATCGCGGGTGGCTATCACAGCTGATCCTGATCACAGCACAAGCCTGCTCCTCAGGTCGAAGCCACGAATGGTGATTGCCCCACGCTGGCTTATTTCAGTGCACGCCCGTGTGCCATCCACTTATCTCATTAATGCGTGGGACCAAATGCCAGGTTGTGTGTAATGTTCTCTGAACCTGACTTGCAGATTTAGCATCTGTCTTTAACTGGTAATTCTGATGAACATCTCTGGCATGTTTTCAGACTACTTGCTGAAATCCTAATGAGTTATTATTTTTAAGCTAGAACGTCCTACTTTCAGTTTCAGCTTCACCTGCTGCATCTTGTTATTTATTCCAAAAAAAGAAGGCTGGTATTTTTTTCAGAAAAAAACAAATTCCAGTGTATAGTATTTAAAAAAAAAATAGAAGACAAGAAAGACAACTAAGAGCTTTTAATATTTACCACAGGTACAGAACCATCATAAGACATAGGAGAATGGTCATTAGAAATAAACTTTCTTCTGCATGGTCAGGTATTGCATTTAGTTATGCAGTGATAGGTTAGGGGATTCTGTCTCCAGAACCATTAAAGAGCCTCTGGTGGTGCTACATCAGCATTTACTTTGTTTTAGCAATGTGTAATTTTTTAACAAGGCCATTAGCTTAGGTTTATGCCCTTTTTTTTGTCCTTCCATAGCTGCAGGCCAAATGGTATCAACGTTATGTGCTTCCTCTGATACAGACTCTGACTAGGGTGGTCCAAATTTCTTTGCTTCCTCTGATACAGACTCTGACTAGGGTGGTCCAAATTTCTTTCCACATGGTTTATTCCTTGTTATGTATCACAGCACATTCAGCATTAGTCATTTCAGCTTAAAATGAAAGCTAGATACTTTCCATGTTGTAGGCAGCATGTGGAGCTGATGACTGAGCAGATTGGGGCTGTTGCAGCCCTTGGAAGTCTCAGTTACCACTGAATTTTTAGGACAAGACAGAGCTGCTTTGAAAAATACCGTTCACGGTTTCACAGATTGCATTGGATTGGAAGGGTCATCTTGTCCAAACTCCCTGCAGTCAGCAGGGACGCTTCCAACTAGATCAGGCTGCCCAGGGTCACATCAAGTCTGATCTTGAATATATCCATGGACAGGGCCTCAACCACTGGGCAACCTGTTCCAATATTTTACCATTCTCATTGTAAAGGAGTTCTTCCTTATGTCTAACGTAAATCTACCCTGCTCCAGTTTAAAACTATTGCCCCTCATCCTATCGTTACAAGCCCTTCTAAATAGTCCTTCCCCAGCCTTCCTGTAGGTCCCCTTCAGATATTGAAATATTGCTATAATGTCTACCTGGAGCCTTCCCTTCTCCAAGCTGAACAGCCCCAATTCTTTCAGTCTGTGCTCCAGAACTCTGATCATCTTGGTGGCCCTCCTCTGGACCTGCTCCAGCAGATCCATATCTCTCTTGTGTTGGGGGCCCCAGAACTAATGCAGTACTCCAGGTGAGATCTCAGCAGAGTAGAGTGGCAGAATCACCTTCTTGACTTCTTGGCCACGCTTCTTTTGATGCAGCCCAGGATGTTGCTGGCCTTCTGGGCTGCAAGTGTGTATTGTTTTCTCGTGTCCAGCTTCTCATCCATCAGTACCCCCAAGGCCTTTTCTGCAGGGCTGCTCTCAATCTCATCATACCCCAGCCTGTACTGATATTGAGGATTGTCCCAACATAGATGCAGGACCTTGAACTTGGCCTTACTGAACATCATGAGATTCTTCTCAGCCCACCTCTCCAGCCTGTCCAGGTCCTTCTGCGTGGCATCCCGTCCTTCAGTCTTATCAACTAAACCACTCAGCTTCATATAATCTGCAAATTTGCTGAGGGTGCCTCAATCTTGCTGTCAATATCATTGATGAAAATATTGAACAGCACTGGTGCCAATACAGATCCTTGAGTGACACCTGTCTCCAACTGGACATCAAGCCATTGACCACTACCCTTTGTATGCAATCATCCAACCAATTCCTTATTCACCAAACAGTCCACCCATCAAATCCATATCTCTCCAGCTTAGAGAGAAGGATGTTGTGGGGGACTGAGTCAAAGACTTGACAAAAGTTCATATAGATGACGTCTGTTGGTCTTCCGTTGTCCTCTATAGGCCTATGATGAGCCTGATGTGGTGAGCAGGGAAATACTGCTGCTCAATAATGTTAAATGCAAGGCTCCAGTTCTTCATTCTCTTCCTCATTTGGGTAAACTAACTTTTTCTACAGCTTTCTCTCATACTTGGCTGATAGGATAACAATTTCTCATCCTGCTCTGATTAACTTTATGGCTGCTGTCATGCCCACTCTTAAATGTGTACTTAGATTTGAGAACTCAGGAAATGAGCTCTCAGTTGGGCAGGGTAGTGCCAGGACAGGAACTATGGAGGAAACTACCACTCTGCTGAACCCAGAAGGGGCAGGAATGTAAAAGGTTGCTAGTGGCATATATCCAGGAGACAGGGATTTTTAAAAAATTTTTAACATTTTTTTGGTGACACAGGAATGTTGGAAAAAGATGACCATAAGTTCATCTGTGATTGTGACTGAATGATGCAATAAAAATCAGTCCCATGAATACAGCACAAATGATAAGAAGACAGAGAACAGCGGTAGCAGGAAAAAACAATGCTGATATCCACAGCTTGCTGTAGTAGTAGTGCCTAGACAAGAAGTTACAACCAAAACACAGGGTCTCACATGCTACAGATACAAGTGAAGTAAATTCACAGCTAATCACCAGTAGAGCTGGAGGACTTATGCTGACCACAAGACAACTGAGCATTGATTTAGTAAAAGTATTCCTTATTCCCTGTTGTGGGTAGATGTGTGTGCCTGCACAGTGGAGCTGGGGCAACACTTTGTGGCCTCTGTAGCTTAAGCTCACTACACACAAAGGCCCCTTCCATTCCTCATTCCAGAAGAAAATAATTAAACTGTGAGGCAGAAAAATATCATCAAGATCAACACACATGTTTCAAGCTGCATGTTCCAGGAGAATTTTTAATGTCTATTTGAATATTTTGTTTTGTTGTGGTTTTGTGGGTTTGGGTTTTTTGTTTGTTTGCTTTTTGTTTTGTTTTGTTGTGTTTTTTTTTTTTTGTGGGGATTTTTGGTGGGGTTTTTTTTTGTGTGTGTGTGTGGTTTTTTTATTTACTTTAAAAATCAAACAGTTTTAAACATTTTTTAGAAGCTTGCAAAGGTGATGTTGTCATGGGGGACCTCAAGTCTTGACACTTAAATGAATTGTACAATCTTCTTCTTTGGCTCACAGTGGCACTGTTTTAGAGTTCACGGAGAACTTGTCATGGAGAAAACTTGAGCAGTCTGCATTTTTTTAAAAAGTAAGTAATTTACTCATTTGCTTACTCTTAAGAGCAGATCGTATGCTGGCCTTATTTCTGAACATTGTTTTGCATTCATGGTGGAAAAAGCCCTCTGCCACACTCCCTATTGTGTTTTAGAAAATCACACAATAACAGAAACATTCAGGTTGGAAAAGACCCCCAGGATCACCAAGTCCAACCGACAACCCTACTCTACAAGGTTCACCCCTAAACCGTATCCCCAAGCACCACATCCAAATGACCCTTAAATGCATCCAGGGTTGGTGACTCAACCACCTCCCTGGGCAGCACATTCCAATGCCTGACCACTCTTTCCATGAAATTTTTTTCCTAATGTCCTGTCTAAACATACCCAGTTGCAGCTTGTTCTATCACTAATTACCTGGGAGAAGAGACCAGCACCAGCCTCTCTACAGCGTCCTTATGGGTAGTTATAGAGAGCAATGAGGTCTCCTCTCAGCCTCCTCTTTTCCAAACTAAACAGCCCCAGCTCCCTCAGTTGCACTTCATAAGATTTATTCTCCAGGCCCTTCCCCAGCTTCCTTGCCCTCCTCTGCACTCACTCCAGCACCTCCACATCTCTCTTGTATTGAGGTGCCCAAAACTGAACACGATACTCAAGCTGTAGCCTCAGCAGAGATGTGTACAAGGGGACAATCACCTCCCTACTCCTGCTGGACACAGCATTTCTCATCCAAGCCAGGATGCCATTGGCTTTCTTGGCCACCTGGGCACACTGCTTACTCATGTTCAGCTGATTGTTGATTAGAACCCCCAGGTCCCTTTCTGCCAGACAGCTTTCCAGTCACACTTCCCCTGTAGCATTGCTTGGGGTTGTTGTGACCCAAGTGCAGGACCTGGCATTTGACCTTGTTGAAGCTCATCCTATTAACATTGGCCTATTGATGCATTCTATCCAAGCCCCTGTGTAAAGCCTCTTACCCTCATGAACATCACCACTCCCACCTAACTTGGTGTCATCTGCAAAAATATTTATGGTTTTGGCAGTAGGAAGGTATACAAGCCTGCTGCTTTTGTTTTGCAAGTTCCTTGGAAACAGTCTAATTTCAATTTGTCTCTAACACCTCAAAACTGCATTTGATGTTTTTTTCTACCTTTATGGAAACTTCTGAAAAGAACTTAGATTTGTGAAGCAGCATTGATGTGAACTGTTACAGGACAAGTAAAAAGAACTTTAGCCTGTTTATTTGTTTTATAAGTATTTGGATTTTAATTTAGCTATGAGATCAATAGGTCTATGGCAGCTGGTGAGGATCTTTGAGCCAAGGAAACCATCAGAACTCATTAGACAGAGCTCTGTCATCTTGAGTTGTATATGCAGGTTCAGGCACTACCTGGGTTGCTCAATGTAGGCCATGACAATTGCAATAAATATTGAACAAAGAGCGTAAACTCCAGTGATAATCAAAATCTTTGACCTCTGCTCTGTCCTTTTATGGGTCAATGGTGCCTTCTTATCTTCCTTTAAGAGACTGTTTAGCACTGTGTATGAATGGGAATGTATACACATCTTATTAAAAAATAAAAGGGTGTGATCTGCAGGTGCCATAGGCTGTCATCTTTTGTTTGGTAATCTCCCAACTTAGAAATAAGAAAAACAGGTGGAAACAAGTTTGTTAATTTATTATTTTTATTTGGCTGCATATATATTTTGTTGAATATACATATATGTATACAATATACAAACCACATATCTGCATGTATACATATATATTAAGATGGTCCTGCACTTGTGGTGGAAAATGACCTGGGGGTGTTGGTCAAAAGCCAGCTGAATATGAGCCAGCAGTGTGCTCAGGTGGTCAAGCTGGCAAACAACATCCTAGCTTTTATAATGAATAGTGTGGCCAGCAGGACTAGAGAGGTGATTAGCCTCTGGTGCACTTAGCTCTGGTGAGGTTGCACCTCAAATACTGAGTTCAGTTTTGGGCTCCTTACTACAAGAAGGATATTGAGGTGCTGCAGTGGGTTTAACATGCTGATGAAGAGTCTAGAGGAAAAGACTTAGAGAAGTGGCTGAGGGAACTGGGGTTGTTTAGCCTGGAGAAAAGGAGGCTGAAGTGAGATCTTATCACTGTCTACAACTACTGGGAAAGAGGTTCTAGTAAGGTGGGTGTTGCAGACACAGACCCGCCTTCAGTGAAGGAAGAGATGGTAGGAGGGCTCTGCAGAGGGACCCTGACAGGCTGGTCAGATGGGCAGAGTCCAACGGCATGAGATTCAACACGTCTAAGTACCAGGTTCTACACATTGGCCACAACAACCCCATGCAGTGCCACAGGCTGGGGACAGAGTGGCTGGAGAGCAGCCAGGCAGAAAGGGACTTGGGGGTAATGGTTGATAGTAGGCTGAACATGAGCAAGCAGTGTGCCCAGGTGGCCAAGAAGGCCAATGGCATCCTGGCCTGTATCAGGAATAGTGTGGCCAGCAGGAGCAGGGAATTCATTCTGGCCTGTACTCAGCAGTGGTTAGACCACACCTTGAGTACTGTGTCCAGTTCTGGGCCCCTCAGTTTAAAAAAGATGTTGAGATGCTTGAACGTGTCCAGAGAAGGGCAACAAAACTGGTGAGGGATCTGGAGCACAAGCCCTATGAGGAGAGGTTGAGGGAGCTGGGGTTGTTTAGCCTGGAGAGGGGGAGGCTCAGGGGAGACCTTATTGCCATCTACAGCTGCCTGAAGGGAGGCTGTAGCCAGGTGGGGGTTGGTCCCTGCTCCCAGGCAACCAGTGACAGAGTGAGAGGACACAGTCTCAAGCTGTGCCATGGGAGGTTTAGGCTGGATGTTAGGAAGAAATTCTTCACAGAAAGAGTGATTGACCATTGGAATGTGATGCCCAGGGAGGTGGTGGAGTCACTGTCCCTGGAAGTGTTTAAAATAAGACTGGATGAGGCACTTAGTGCCATGGTTTAGTTGATTAGATGGTGTTGGGTGATAGCTTGGACTTGATGATCTTGAAGGTCTTTTCCAACCTGGTTAATTCTGTGTGATTCTGTGCATTAACTATTTCAGAAACTTGGTACAAATTGATGGGCCCAGATGCCATCCACCTCAGGGTGCTAAGGGGGCTGACTGATGTTGTTGCAAGGCTGCTCTCAATAATCTATGAGCTCATAACGTCATGAATTTCAGGAGACATCCCTGAAGACTGGAGAAGGCTAATGTCACCCCTATATATAAGAAGGGTTCAAAGGAGGACCCAGGTAAATATAGACCAATTATCCTCACTTCAGTCCCTGGGAAAATTATGGAACAAATACTCCTGGGGACTGTCACAAGTCAGCTGAAGCACATAATTGGGTAAAAGCCAACATGGATTCACCAGGGTCGAGCTGTGCTTGACAAACCTGATCACCTTCTATGACAAAATAACTTGCTTGACCGAGGCAGGGCAAGCAGTTGACATTGTCTACCTGGACTTCCCCAAGGCTTTTGACATGGTTCCCTACAACTTTCTCCTAGAGAAGATGACATGTTGTGGCCTAGATAGGTGTCTTGTGCAGCAGGTGGTTGAATTGCCATTCCTGGAGGTATTCAAAAGATGTGTAGATGTGACACTTAAGGACATGGTTTAGTGGTGGATTTGCCAGTGCAAGGTTTACGGTTGGACTCAAACTCAAGGTTCTTTTCCAACCTAAATGATTCTGGGATTGTATGATTTAATTTTGAAAAGGTAAGGTGATCTTTTGATTTTAAAATAAAATGTATAAAGCATTACTGAACTGCCGTATGTGGAAAGCAACTCTGTGGGATTCTCTGCAGTTTTTAATTTCAAGCTCCTCTGTTTTGTCCCAGTCTAAATTGTTTGCTCTATTACAAATTCTTAAATTCTGTATGAGGTAGATCTTTGGAGCCTATTGCCTCTTGACTATAAAGTAATATTCTGCATAAATTAAGGATAAGATACATCATGGCACTAAGAACTGCAGCCTTTGTTCCAGAAACACTTGTTCTCACGGTCTTACAGCACAGAGGAACTGTAGCAGGTATGTATATGCTTGCCTTGGTTTTTTTTAATCCTTTATATACTCACCAATATAATTATTCATACCCTGCAGTGAATTATCCATGCATTGTTAATTGGCCTAATTTCCCAACACCTCTGCCTACTCTTACGCTCTGTTTTTCTTGTGTTATGTAGTAACTTCAGCAACGCAAACCAGTGATATTATTTCATCCTTTGGCGTGCAAGACAATTACCACACTGTGTTTAAAAAAATATGCCTTCATACAGCATTGTGCAACTGACATCATAATGTACTCTTTCTGCTGCTTTATTATTATTTTAATTAAAAAGTAGTCATGGAAAAACACCTACATTTACACTCTAACAAAGAAAAAGCACCCTAAAGATAAAAATTAGCATAAAAAACTTTACCACAAAGACTGATGTCCATGAATATATAAATATAGATAGGAATGATTTTATCTGAACACCTACTATACTAAATTAAGGAACATATAAGTGTTTTTATAATGGTTACACCAACTCCTCAGATCCTGCCAGAGACTTCAGGTGGCAGGTGGAAGAGGAGAAGCTAGAAAAGGGAGGCATGCTCCTTTTTATTTACGGAATTTGAAAACATACGGCTTGTGTGTGTGTGCACGCATGCATGCACATGTGCTTGTGTGCTTCTCTATCCCAAAGAAATTGGCAGGGACCTCCAGTAGTTGAAGCTATTTTAGACTGAGGCAGTCTGGCTAAATGATGCTTTAAAAAAAGTACTGAAATCTCTATGTGTTTATATGCAGATACATGAGAAAAAAATAAGCACCTTCAAATCTGATAAAATTTTAAAAGAAACAGCAGTTTGTTGTTTTTTTTGTTTTGGGTTTTTTTTTTTTTTTTTTATGAGCTCCTAAAGCTGATTCAGGTGGAAACCTCCTTTGCACAATTGCACCTCACAGCAGATCTGGCATTTCTTGTCTTCCTATTGGACATGGAAAAACTGTAAATCATCCTACTGCTTTCCCACGGAATAATTTGCAATCATGCGTTGGCAACACTAACTAGGGAGACAGGTTAACCTTTGCCTTCAGTCAAGGCTGTAAGCCTTCCATTTAAAATCAGAGCCTTGATATTGCCTTGATGTTTGCTGTTTTGAAACCTACCAGTCTACTTTTTAGTTTCACATGCAGGAATGTAAAAACTGGCTTGGAGACGTTGATTTCTGTTCTTTTTATTTTTTAACCCAGTAAGCTCAAGTGAAACTGGAGATGTCTGCAAATATCCACCTTTCAACTTGCCAACCACAGGTCTTTCTCTCGAATAAAATGAGTTGGAGCTACCTTAATGATATTTTATGTAAGCAAAGAAATCCAGGGTTTGCCTTGCATTTTGATGCCTCTCCAGCGGTTTTTCAGGTGTCCCTCTGCAACTCTGAAAGCCTGATTTCTTGCTTCTGTAAGCTGCAATTTATATGAACTACCCTGCTCCAGCTGATATGTTTTAAAGAAATATAGCTCACATTGAAAGAGTAGATGAAATATTGAGAGCTGTGGATTGATAAACAGGCTAAGTATGCCAAGTTCATTGTAAAGTGTCAGTCATTGAGAGGAGACAGGGTTCTCAGTACTGCATACAAGATTGTACTTGCCAAGCCCCTGCCCAACCACACAATACAGGTCTTGCAAAACACATATGGCCTGAGGAAGCTTATGCAGTCTCAATTCTTAACAAATGATTGAATCAGAGCCATAGATTGATAAATTGCCTTGTTTTCTGTGATTAGATGTGAGAAGGGAATAATATGGGAGAGGGAGAGAGGGCAAGAGCAGTAAGCTTCTCCAGCAAAGGGATGAAGAAAGAAGGCTGAGGATCCAGCCAGCCCTGCAAGCTATGTCAGAATCCCTCTGCAATCTGCAGGCTCCTTAAAGTCTCCTGTCACTGAACAATTTAAAATGTTAATGCAAAATCTGAAGAAGTAACAATTTTTGTCAATTTTAGATTGTCGGGGGGGATATCTTTTGCGTCTTGATGCAATGTTTTTTCAAAGCTTTTGCAAGGGAAAAAAGAAAAGTGAAAGACCAAAGACAGTGGCCTCAAAGAAAACAGACTTTACTTTGAGAACCAGTGGCAGAAGAGAAAAATTGAGCATAAGAGGCAAGTGGCTTAGGGGAGTTCAACAGTACTATGAGCACAGCTGGAAATTATCCCAGTGTGTAGGAAGGACAGGACAGTAGTAAGAAACCACCTTGGCTAATGAGATGTTCAGTGACCTCTAACATGAGAAACTTGTTTTGAAGGGTTGTTCTGTAAACTAGATCAACAAAATGATCTAGATTTAAAAAGAACACAAACCCCATCTTTGTCCTTGCCTTTCCCACTCTGTTATACTGTTTCACTGATACAGCTGAGATTGTAGGCCTACAAACAACTGCATCAGCACTGCTCAAGGAGTTGCTTCTAATGTTTAAAGGTGAGGATCTCCTGCTGCCTTGGAGATTTAGAATTTATTCAAAAAGGACATTAATGTTCAGTATAAGAGATGAGACAGCTGCTTCTAGACAGCAGTGGTGAGGTGGCATAGATCATGAGCTGCAAGTGCATTAACAATGTGACACTTGCAAAATCAGTTTTTTAAAAAGGCAAATGTTTGGGGCATGTAGAAACGGGAAAGTTTTGGCACATTACATAACCCTCTCAATCAATTTAGCACTGACAATGTGAATACAAGGCTTAGTAGCAGATTAACTAGATTTCAAGAAAAATGTAAACCACCTAGAGAGAGTTCAGAAGAGAAGAGGAAAGATCAAACGGATTAGTGCTTTTTACTCTAGGGAACAGTGAAGCATGGAAGTTTCCATCTTTGCAGCATCTTTTTTATATCTTCCTCAGGGATTAAATCTTTTACTTATGTTCTCTAGAAACAGGAGAAATAGTATGGGGCTGAAACCACTGGAGATCTAGCTTCTTGTCATCAGCCATATATATATAACAAAGCGTGGGAAAGGATTGTCTGGGGAACAGTGTGAAAGTGTCTGCCACTAGAGGTTTTAAACCAAGTTAGGGATCTGTCAGGAACAGTTTACATATGGCAGATGCTCCCTAGGATAAAGGGCCAGCAAACAGGATTCACAAGGTTGCTTCCTACTTTCACTTGCTGTGAGGCTCTGGAATTCAAATGAGCAGCCTGACCATGAAGCATTCAGAAGACATGACCAGACCTCACTACTCCATGCAGTTGCAAATACTCTTTACTGTCTTGGCTTTGCAGGATCAACTGTTTCTCCCCACCACTATAGGAACTTCAAACTTTGTCTTGTTCTGTCTTTGATGCTGAGTGAAATAGAAGTATTTGCTGTTGCTGGTGGTGGGAAGAAGAGAATTTATTTACTTTACTAATTATTTAATTGCTTCTAGGCAATTACGGTTTTCTTCTTGATTAGCAGCAGTCCACAGCTCATCTAGTGCTGAAATGCTTGTGGCAATAACTCATAGTAATGTGCTGTGCTCATCAGTAGAATCAGTGTCTGCTGAGGTACCAGGCGTGATGGCCTCTCTCTACAGACATTGTTGCTTAAACTGCTGCGTTCTAAAACTTCCTGGCCTGGTGCACTTTTATTTGTTTCAAAGTATGTCAAAAATTCCTTGAGCGGCAGGACCTCTGCTACTTTCCTAGCTGCGGGAATGAGAGCAAAGGTTACGTATGCACGGTCAGGGCAGCCGGCCGAGCCGCGGGTGTCGCGGGCGGCAGGAGGCGCGCGCCTGCGCCTGGGAGCGCAACAAGAGCCGGGTGCCGCCTGGCCGAGCACGCCCACGGCCCCGCGAGCTGCACGCCACCGCCAGCACCCAACGGGAGCTTCGCGCACCGCCCCTCCGCGATGGGGCGGGGCTAGGGCGGGGGCGCGTGAGAGCAGTTGCTGCCTGGCACAGGCTGGCAGTGCAGTGGTGTCTGTCGTGATGGCGGCTGGTGGCGGCGATGGGGCCAGGCGGCCCTACGACCTGGTGGTGTTCGGGGCCTCGGGCTTCACCGGCCAGTTTGTGGTGGAGGAGGTGGCGCGGACGGCAGCTGATGGGGAGCTGAGCGGCGGCCTGCGCTGGGCTGTGGCCGGGCGGAGCCGGCAGAAGCTGCAGGCAGTGCTAGATCGGGCGGCCGAGAGGCTGGGTACGGGCCGTGGCTAGGGGGTCGTGCGGCACCGCCCGTCTCGTCGGGGGAGACGGTGGGGCACCGTCCGTGGGCAGCTATCCATGGACGGGTGTGAGAGGCAGGACCGAGAGGCGAACCGAGGGGACTGCGCCGGGGAGGGAAGGGACGCGCCCTTCGGCACAGCGGGCGGTGTCGTTGACGGCGGTCTCCGATGTGCAGGGAAGGCGGCGCTCGGGGCGGAGGTCGGCGTGCTGCTGTGCGATGTGGCCGACGCGGCTTCGCTGGGCGCCATGGCGAGGCAGACCCGGCTGGTGCTCAGCTGCGTGGGCCCGGTGAGTGCGGTGATGCGGGCGGTGCGCGCACGGCGTCCGCCAGGCTCTGCAGGCGGTGCCTGGGCTGGCGTGTGATGCTCAGGCGCTGCTCTTCGGTTGCGTGCTGCTGGGCTGCGTGCTCCTCAGGGCAGGCATTGCTGTGACGGCTGGAGGAGTGTCTAAAGCTGTCCCGATGAAACCTAACTTTTTGAAATTGAGCCGAAAGTGCAGCCGTGTACTGTGATCCCTTAAATATTTCTCACCACGATTTCTGGTCACTGCATTTTCTGATGGCCTAATTTATAGGCAAATCTCGCTAAAATACAGCGGGCTTGGTTGGTTGCCTTTTTTTTGTTGTTGTTTTTTTTTCTTTGACAGACAGCATTAAAAAATGATTGTAAAATGGGGAGGGTTTTGGGATGGGCCAAGAGCTTTTAAGTGATGCTAGGGTTGAAAGAGCTGGAAAAGAAGCCCATAGACTTGCTGGTTTAAGTTTTCATCCCTTTAAAGTTTTCAGCAGCTGTTCTTCCAGCATATTCAGGAGGGACTCAAAGTATGAGAACCAGAATTTGAGTCATAACATCTTTGAAATAAAGAATATTTTATTAGAGAATATACCAAGATTGAGTGCAAAAAACATAAATTGAGATTAGATGTATTAAATTTGTTTTGGTGGTCTTATGAGAGAAACAGGATGGAGTAGTCAGTGCAGCAAACTCCTTCACCAGTGAAGTTCCTTCTTCGCACTCCCCTGAAAATACTACTACATTTTTGCCCACTTCAGCAAAATCAATAGCTGCCAAGTGTTTGCTTTTATTGTAGATACATATGTTAGACAAAGCATGTTGGGTGAGTTGTGGTGTTTGGATTTTATTTTGTTCCGTGTGGTGTTCTTTCCTTCTATAGTACAGATTCCTTGGGGAGCCTGTGGTAGAAGCTTGTGTTGAAAATGGTGCAAGCTGCATTGACATCAGTGGAGAACCCCAGGTATGGGACAGTAGAAAAATGCTATTCTATATCAAGGATCTGTTGAAGGACTATTTGTTCAGTATGTTTTCTGTTTCTGATAATGTTTTTGAAAAGGAAGACAAATTCTGTCTCTTGAGCTACAATTTTAAGATGGGTTGATTATTTTCAAGTATCTTAATCTTAAGTAATGTAAATTAGTTGTACAGTTTTCTTATTTGCGACAAGAGCCTTTCAGGCTGAATATATTTGAATTCTACTCAAGTCTTGGCTTTGATTCAATGTGTAAATTTTGTGTAGGTCATGTTTCTTTGTGCTGCCGTGACTCATGCTGTAAAACCAGAATATGTACCTGTCTTAAATATGCTCATAAATGATTTCAAATATGTAGGATGCCATGGTATGATGGTAAAGTGCTAATGGCTATTACTGGGTACGGCCAAATAGGGAATTCTGCTTAAAATATTTGTTCTGGCTGTGTTTCAGTTTCTGGAAGGAATGTACCTGAAATACAACCAAAAAGCTGCGGAAAAGGGTGTCTATGTCATTGGCAGCTGTGGCTTTGACTCAATACCGGCTGATATGGGAGTACTCTACACCAGAGACAAGTTGAAAGGTGACTTTCTAAGTGAGACCTTAACACTGAAAAAGAAAAGAAATGCAGATTATGCTTTCACCTGGTTTCCTACAGCAGCAATGCTTAAGTAAAAACTCTTCTAGTCTCTTTTTTTGTGTATCTTTACTAGCTGACCAGTTCCAACCAGATCTGGTAGGGAAAAATTTTAAAGTAGATCACATTCCCATTAGATTGGAGGAAATTAGTCATTAGGCAGAGGAAGGATTCAAGATAATGTTGCTCGCAGGGAGATGAAAACCTTTAGTTGTCAGCAGCAGGCTGTTTGGCCAGGGCACGGACATGCTGTTCAACATCTTTGTCAACAGCATAGACAGTGGCATCAAGTGTACCCTCAGCAGGTTTGCTGATGACACCAAGCTGTGCACTGTGGTGGACTCACTTTTGAGGGAAGGGATGCCATCCAGAAGGATCTTGACATGTTTGAGAAGTGGGCCAGTGACAACTGCATGAGGTTCAACAAGTCAAAGTGCAAGGTCCTGCATCTAGGTCAGGCCAATCCCAAGCATAAATACAGGCTGGGTGCAGAGTGGGTTGAAAGTCACTCTGAAGAAAGAGACTTAGGTGTATTGATTGATAAGAAGCTCAACATGTGATGGCAGTGCACTCATGCAGCCCAGAAGGCAAGTCGTATCCTGGGCTGCATCAAGAGGAGTGTGGCCAGCAGATCAGGAGAGGTATTTTTTTTCCTCTTTACTCTGCTCCTGTGAGACCCCACCTCGAATACTGCATCCAGTTCTGATGTCCCTATCATAAGAAGGACACAGAGCTGTTGGAGCGAGTCCAGAGGAGGGCCACAAAGATCATCCAAGGCCTGGAACACCTCTGCTATGGGGATAAGCTGAGGGAGAAGACTCTGGGGGGACCTTAGAGCTGCCTTCCAGTACCTGAAGGGATCCTACAGGAAGGCTGGAGAAGGACTTTTCATAAGGGTGTCTAGCAATAGGACAAGAGGAAATGCGTTTAAGCTGAGGGAGAGTATGTTTAAACTGGATCTTAGGAGGAAGTTTTTCAGGAAGAGGGTGGTGGGACTCTGGAATAGGCTGCCCAGGGAGGTTGTGGATGCTTCTTCCATGGGGGTGTTCAAGGCCAGATTGGATGAGGCCTTGAGAGCTGAATCTAGTTGTGAAGTCTCCCTGCCCATTGCATGGAGATTGGAGTAGATGGTCTTTCAGGTTCCTTCCAATTTAAGCCGTTCTATGATCCGTAGGCAAGCCTCAGCACACTGCATCTTGTGCAGTGAGTCCGGTAGGGAAGAGACAGTAGGGATAGGAAGGCTGCAGGAAAGGGATCGCAACTTAGTGGGTTATTGGGTTTCCCAAGTTTTCTTTTTCTCTCACAAGCATTGAGAAGCAGTTGTGTGAGTGTTAAGTAGATAGTGCTATACAATGCCTTTGTCTTAAAGAGCAGCTAGACAGTGACTGAAAGAGAATAACTGTACTTGAGGAACGATGTGCAATGATTTAACTGTGTGCAGATAGTACTCGATCCTAATCTCAAATGAGGATACTTTGTTCATTAGGTCTGACTTTCAGTTGGAAAGGCCAATAAGAGTATCCAAATGTTTTGGTTTAATGTACTATTAAAACTGCTATTGAGTGGGAATGTTTTACATTGAAGTGTGTCATCAACTTGCAAGAAAACTCAGTCTGGATCTGGTTTGCGGGAAGAAGAGAGATGAGACATGGAAATGAGTGTTTGTTCATGTCCTACCCCTGTTTGGAATTGACATGTCTTTTATTTCTTCCTATTTTGACTATGTGGTATTATCACCTGTTCAGCCAGTTGCTAACTATATTGAAGTGTTCCCATACAAGTAAGAGTTTTACAATTTCAGAAGGAACTGAGCAAAGCAAAACAAAGCAAAGTGTGGAGGAGCTGTTTTGTTTCAACTTTCATCCCAGCTAAGTGTTCCTTGCAAAACACAAGCTGTGCTAAAACTAAATGTTTTAGAATATATTATGTGTTTCAGAGCTTGTGCATTTTTTGTTTTTATTGTTGTTTTGTTTATTTTGGTTGGGGTTTTGTTTGTTTGCTTGTTGCTTTTCTGTAGTTCAGGTCCACCAAAATCTAAGTCCCATCTTGATTTTCATAGCCTACCTCATCCTTCATTTTGAAACTTGGAGGAAAATCAAATATGGTTTTTAATATTATTTTCTTTTTTTCCCCCTGATTACTTGCATTGTCTCATTAACTAGATAAGGCAAATGAAAAACTGAATGAGTAAAGATATTAGTTACCCTTAGTAAGTACTAAGTAAGTACCCTTAGAAGTACTTTACATAAGAAATTTGATACTTGCTAACTAAAATAGCTGTGGAACTTAATCTTAGTTTATTTTACACTGAAATAAAGATGTGGCTCTGCCTTTTCAACTGATAGTGTCAGTAGCCTTGTATTTATCAGCATGTAGTCTGGCTCTGTGAACTAATGACTGTATATGCAAGTAATGTTTTCTCCTTCCTTAAAGGTACATTAACTGCTGTTGAAAGTTTCCTGAAGGTGAAGTCTGGGCCTGAGGTTAGTCGGTTTGTACCTTTATGGAAACTCGGAGATATTCTCGATAACATCATTGCAGCCTATTAGAATGTGTCATTACATTAATTCAAATTAAGGAACAAGCTGGGAGTTCATTGATGATGAGTCCAGGAGTTTTCTTTTTTAGAAGCTCATAAAATTATCTCAAGCCAGCACCTTTTTGTAAGGTTCGTTTGTATAGGCTGTCTACCTAAAGTTTGTGGTGTTGAGGTGTTTCAAGAGTTACTTAGTTTTTGCAGACAAAAGTAAACTATGACAGCCAGTAATCCTAGCCTTTGGCTATTTGGTTGGGTTTTTGGTTGAGGTGTAGTGCATGTAATCATAATATCTATATGTAATAATTGTAATAATGTGCAATATATGTAATAATTCTAAGATCATTATTAAAATAACACAATGATAACCCAAACCAAGCCAGCTGTCGTGCCCAACAATTGAATATACTGCTTTTCTTGTCCTGATCACCTATCTTGACAGATGGGCACCAAGTCAGAGCCTGTTCTTATGAATATCTGGAGTTAATTTTCCTTGTAGCAGCCCTCATAATACTGTGTGTTGTATTCGTAGCTAGAAGGGTGTTGATAACACAGCAGTGTTTTGGCTACTGGTGAGCAGTGCTCACACAGCATCAAGGTTGTCTCCAGTGTTCCCCCCATTACCCAGTAGGCTAGAGGTGGGCAAGATCCTGGGAAGGGACATAGGCAGGACAGCTGACTCAATATGAACAAAAGGATATTCCATATCATATGAAGTTTGCTCAGCAGTATAAGCAAAATAAAAGGAGGAGAGGTGGGGGGCATTTATTGTTACAATGTTTGTCTCCTGGAGCAATCACTGTGTACTAAAGCCCTTCTTCCTGGGAAGTGGCTGGACATCACCTGCTGATGGAAGTAGAGAATAAATCTTTTGTTTTCCTTGGCTTCCGCATGCAGCCTTTGGTTTTTAAACTGCCTTTATTTTGATCTATTTTCTCCCCTCCCCATCCTGCTGGGAAGGGGAGTGATAGAACAGCTTAGGGGGCACCTGGCACTCGGTCAAGGTCAACCCACCACATTTCAGTATACTTTAATGCATGTAATCACAATACATATGTTGTTAGTAAAATAATACATGAAACCTTTAGATACTGAATTACTTAACTGTTTCATGGTATGTCACCAGGGTGCTTGTATACATGATGGGACTTGGAAATCAGCTGTTTATGGTGTTGCGGATCAAGACAACCTGAGGAAGCTTCGAAAGAAGATAGGATATGCTCCTGTTCCAGTAGTTGGTGCAAAACTTAGAAGAAGGTATAAGATGTGAAAGATGCTGTCTTTTAACACTTCCAGCATTTATTACCTAAATTGCTAATGTACTGTTAAGTACTAAAACATGCATTTGGGACTTCAGTATAATACGAACACGTAGATGCTCATTTAGTAGAACCAAAGATTCAGTTTTACTGATTTGTTCATATATTAGTGAAAAATAGAACACATCCCAGTATTTACTGAGTCTTAACTTGTTTTGAGAGGCTTGTAGTGACATTGATTTCAGAAGTGATCAGTAGAATGGAAAAAATAATTTTGAGGAGAATGTTACTTAGATTATCAAACTCATCCTTGCTATAGTGCACAGAACTTTGCAATGAGCCAGGGATAAATTTCGCTCAGTGAAAGAATGAATGTCATAAAAATAAGCTTGAGAAAAATCTAGTATTGGTGGGACTGTTGCAGTCAGTTTCTTTCAGTTTGGCTAACATTTGAACACTTTCTGCCTTTTTTTGTTTTTTTTCTGTTTGCAGAGGATTTGTGTTTTACAGTCCAGAATTCAAAGAGTACTGCATTCCATTCATGGGATCTGATGTTTCTGTTGTGAAACGATCTCAGCGTTATTTGCACACAGATTTGAAGGAAACTCCTGTAAGTTACTGTTACCACTCTGCCTTTATTGGCACTTTGAATGAATCTTCCCTTTATGTCATAACAGTTCCTAAGATCTGTGTAGGGTTTCTGTAGTTAGGTAAATAGTAATGAACCATGATGTACTTTTGCTCCTATAAAGAAGGAGACTTGTTCTGAGACTTGATCACCTTTGGAAGCTACTTGACCCAACGTGGTCCAGATTCTTGTGGCACTGGAGGCCTGTGTCATGCTACTCAATACTCTGCCTGATGAGCTTGCTTAAAAGTTACTTGCTAATCATTTATTATAAGCTAATATTATATAACTTTTAATATTAGTTACATATTCTTTATTATATAACTAATAATATAACTAATTAAAAGCTAATAATTTGCTGCTAGCATAATAATTACAAGAGTCTCTCATAGGGTTCTTATGCTGCCTGATTTCTGAGTATGTATTTGCAGGAAATGAAAGCCTTGAGTCATGAAATATTTGAAAGGTAGGCTTCATGGTTTTGGGGAATGATAAATACATCAAAGTCTGTTCCTGTGCAGAACCTTTTTTATATCAGCAGAGCTTCTAAAAGACCAGAATTGCAGTCTGTGTAACTATAGTCATGTCAGAATAGTGTAGTAAACATTCAGAGAAAGAGTTTGTAGAATCACAGAATGTTAGGGCTTGGAAGGGACCTCTGGCAGTTATTGAGTCCAACCCTGCTGCCAGAGCAGGATCACCCGGGGCAGGTCACACAGGAATGCATCCAGACAGGTCTTGAAAGTATCTGGAGAAGAAGACTTAACAACCTCCCTGGGCAGCCTGCTGCAGGGTTCCAGCACCCTCAGAGTAGTAAATAATATTTCTTCTCACTTAAGATTGGGAACACAGGAAGTTCCACCTCTAACAGCAAGAGACCTGAAAGCCTTGCAGCCTTCAGAGCCAACTAACAAGTATCTCTGAGCTGTCTGCCCTGGGTTATGATGTGCCTGTAAGAAGTTCTAAATCAAGCTTCTCTGCTGGTGATGTAATTTGTTGTGCAAATGTTACAGGCACATCCCAATTCAAACTGGGTTTCAGAGCTGAAGCACCTGGAAGCCATTTTAAGCACACACCTGAGTCTGTAAGAATGTGTTTTGAGAATTTTGCACTTCTACCTCAATTGGGAGGGAGAAGCTTTTCAAAAGATGCTGAAGTCTCTAGTCACTAAGTAACTGATCTTTCCAAGGAAAACTAATACATGTCCTAAAAACACAGTTTATCAAAGTGAACACAGGTTAGGCTACATCTGTGCCCCAAATTCCTACTCAGCCCTGCAGACTTGTCCCCCCTCTCTGTTTTCATGGACACTTGGTATCTAGAGACTTTCTTGATACTTGGATCTCTGGTGTGCAGAGTAAAGGCAGTTTGTAGTAGTGGTGGTGGAAATGAAGCTTAGTTTTTGTTTTCCCATGGTCTCCTGTGAGAAGAGCAGCACTGTAACAGAGCAGTATCATAGGCATCAGTTAGGAGGTGCAGGTGAGAGAGCGCTTCTAAAGATGTACTTGGAAACAACTAAGGAGAAGGCTTGCCATTGCTATTCCACAACTTTAAAGTAAGGCCTCAGCTTCTCGTAAACTAAAGCACAAAGAGGAGGAAGGGCAGGTATCAGGATAGCAGCCTGATATCAGATACCAAAACACATAATCCTTTCAGGTTTTCCACTCTTTTTTACTATGCTTACTCTTTTCACCACTCCACTTATAGTGTCTTCTAATGAACTATAAAGTGAAGCATTATTCAAAGAATTGTTTATAACTGAGGCAGTTGTTTGAGGCCTTACTTAAACGGGTATCTTGTATCAAGTTCAGATTCATCTGAATTTGGAGGAAGGGGCTTTTTCTAACAAAAGAATCAATGCAAACATTTTAATGTAAGTCCTATCACTGCAAATATGTTTTTGCTTCAGGTTCAGTATGGTGCTTATGTGAACATAGGTGGTCTTGGCTCTGTTATCAAGCTGATGCTTGCTGGCATTTTATTTCTTCTTCTTGTGAAGTTTAGTTTTGGAAGAAAACTTCTGACAAAAGTAAGTATTCAAAACACAATTAATTATGTGCCCAGAGATATTTTTTCCTCTCTGTTTTAGTATTGGGTTTGGATTTTTTGCTCTGATTTCACCACCACCCCACCCCCTGCCCCCACTATTTTATAGTATCCAGAATTTTTCTCTGCGGGACGCTTCACAAGAAAAGGACCAACCCAGAAACAGGTAACTGACTGTTTTCTATCACATTATATGGTAATGATGGAATAGTAATCTAGAGTCAATTGCTTAGTCTCAGAAATGTTTTCTAAATGCATATTGTGTATGCCTGTTTGGGTAGCTTTGAATGTTTAAATAATCATGTTCTCTGCTATTAGACACCAAAGTATGTGGAACGCAAACAAGACAAAATGGATCATGTTGCTGTGTTTGATGTATTTACATGGATGGCTTGCAGCACTCAATGTGACTGTCAAAGGTGGTGACAGAGGGAGACTGAGTAACAAAAACCCAGGACTGAAAGCACTGAGAGAAAAAGTGTACTTTAGAACAGTTCCAATAGTGAAAGGTGTTAAAAACTTGGACCAAATTGTGCCTTGTAGGCAAAGACTCAACATTAAGTAGTCGTGCTTAGATGGATCACAGTATTTACCACAATAGATATTGCATCTGCTACTTGTAACTGCCTGGTATAAGTGTGTCACTTTTGTTGACCACACTTGTCTTGTCCACTACAGATGGATGGAACCTCGTTCACAATGACTTTTTTTGGCGAGGGTTACAGTGAGGGGCAGGATCCCCAGAATGGCAAACCAAATGTAAAGATCTGCACTGAAGTGAAAGGGCCAGGTATGTATGTCAGGTGCAGCTAACTGCTTCTGCCTCACATTCCTTACTCTAAAATAGGTTTATGGTTCCCCTGCCATTGCTTTCACCCTTGACAATTCACTTGCAATACGGACGAAGCCAACAGCCTTACAGAGTGTATTGCCTTGGATGCTAGTATTCATCACGACCTGTCTTTTGAACTAGTCAGTTCATTTGCATTATTGTCATTCTTTTTCCCTCCAACTTTGCAAGAATGAAAATTGATACAGGAAGTGTAGAACAGTTTCAGGGAAGGTGCTTTAGGGAGAGCTTTCAGTTGTGACATCCTGGGCTTACTACATGTTTATTTCTAGTCCCCTGTGAGTGAATTTAAACAGATCTGGCATGGTATCATTGCTAGCTAGGACGTACTTGTGTTCAGGTCATTCCTTTGAGGGTATATGACACCTGAAGTGAAGTTTTCAGACAGCAAGAATGAATATTCAGAGAAGAGTTGATGAAGTATAGCTGAATGCAGCAGTCTCACAGCAAAAGTCTGAATTGAAGCACAGGATGGGGAAAGCTGGAATGCGTTCTGGGACGCATTAAGAGAAGTGTGGCCAGTAGGTCAAGGGAGGTTCTCTGCCCTTCTACTCTGCACTAGTGAGGCCTCATCTGTAGTGATGTGTGCAGGTCTGGGCATCCCAGCTCAAGAAGAACAAAGAACTACTGTAGGCAGTCTAGCGCAGGGCCACTAAGATGATTGGTGGACTGGAACATCTGTCATTTGAGGAAAAGCTGAGAGAGCTGGGGCTATTTAGCTTGGAGGAGACTGAGGAGGGATCATATTAATGCTTACAAATATCTTAACGGGTGGGTGTCAGGAAGATGGGGCCAGACTCTTCTCAGTGGTGCCCAGTGACAGGACAAGAGGTAATTGGCATAAATTTGAACATAGGAAGTTCCATCTAAACATGAGAAAGAACTTCTTTACTTTGAAGGTGCTAGGAAGAGGCTGCCCAGAGAAGTGGTGGAGTCTTCCTCTCTGGAGATTTTTCAAGACCCACCTGGACATGTTCCTATGTGATCTGCTTTAGGTCATCCTGATCTGGCTTCCAACCCCTACCATTCTGTGAGAGCTCTTGCTGTAACAGAGAGCCCTCTGTTGCTGTGACATGATGGCTCATGGTTGTTGGGTGGTTGTAGGTCTGTGCATTGAAGCAGTATTTGTCCAGATTAGACTTCACCAGCTACTTGGGATGATTATCAGTTAAAAAACATTGTTCTCAAGTGGGGAAGGGTGTTTCATTGCCAAAGAGATTGTTCTTCAGCATGCAGTAGGGTAAGAGCAAGATTACAGTCTATGTTTCAACACACTGGGGTTTTTTTGTTGTTTTGTTTTGGTTTTGTCAGAGCCTGGCTATGTTGCTACACCAATTGCAATGGTTCAAGCAGGTGTATCTCTTCTGGAAGATACAGCTTGTCTGCCTAAACAGTAAGTACTTCCCCATGGACAACAGGTTGATCTCTATCAAAGCTATTGCATGCCTATGTTTCTCTTCAAAAATCCAGTTCTCATAATGCTGTAGAGTCGTATTTAACCTCACCCAAATGGCTATGCAAGGGAGATCAGCACAAGCTGATTTCAAGTCACTTAACTGCCTTTTAATTTCAAAGGACATAGTCACAGCTTTTTAGTTACACTGTTGCATGATCTATTGCATCAGTGTCTGTATTTTCAGGTAACAGAATGGTTTCTGTTGAGTTTGCTGGAGACAGAAAAGAACTTGTTAATGTACTAACTTGTCAAATTCTTCATATGCTTTCTTGTGGGAGGGACTGGCTTTTTCTTTTTTAGGCAGGCAAATGCATCACTGACTTCAAAAAAGGTCACTCAACACTGTACCACTAATGTAACTCTTGGTTTTCATTAACAGGGGTGGTGTATATTCTCCAGGAGCTGTCTTCTCCAAAACAAAACTGATTGATCGCCTCAACAAACGTGGTGTTGAGTTCTCTGTTATTAGCAAGGCTGAAGTCTGAAGTCAAAACGTAATTTTATGAGCTACCACCTTGCCTGGGTCTAACTCCAATAAAACTCATTTGGCTGTGAAAGTCTAATAACAAAATAGTTTCACTGTGCTATTGTTTGCAGCAGAATAGAAGAAAAATAGAGTTTAATATTCTGCTATTTGCTGTAGTGAACAAACCTGTCAAGGGTATGGATTTTAATTTATAAAGATATTAAATCAACAATTTACTGGGTTCTAGTTCTAGATTTTTGTTTAATCTTTTTCATCCAGTAGAGCCATTGATAGAATCTGCTTCACACTTAACCACAGCCTTCTTGCTTTGCCCTTGGATAAAAAGTGCCTTAGCAGATGAAACCACTAGCTGCTCCTCATACCCGTTTGGACAGGTGCTATTACTTCGTGGTGTTCTTTCTAGCAAGACCTCAGTCTCCATAGTGGAATAAAAGAGTAGTTGTTGCTTCTTAGAGCAATAGATTTGTATTTTTTTCCTGGACTACAATAAAGGTCAGCTGACTCTGTACTTGTCTTAAGGTACGTTAACCTCCATCCTTATGCCCTTGCCTCTAGTGAGCTGTGCTGAAAAATGAGAAAGCACAGAGCCTAAGGTTTGCCAATCTGACCGGGGCCGGTAGTGCGGCGGTGCCTCCCCCTCATGGAGGCAGCGGGGCCAGGGAACCCGGGCGGCCCTACGACCTGGTGGCGGTTCGGGCCTTCGGGCTTCACCGGCCAGTTTGTGGTGGAGGAGATGGCGAGGGCAGCGGCCGAGAGGCTGGGTACGGACCGTGGCTAGGGGTCGTGCGGCGCGGCGCCACCCGTGGACGGGTGTGAGGGGGAGGGCTGAGAGGCGAACGGAGGGAGGTGGTCCCTCGGCCCGGGGAGGGAAGGGACGGGCCCGTCGGCACAGCGGGCGGTGCGCGTATGCAGGGAAGGCGGAGGTCGGCGTGCCGCTGTGCGATGGGGCGGACGCGGCTGCGCTGGCCGCCGTGGCGAGGCAGAGCCGGCTGGTGCTCAGCTGCGCGGGCCCGGTGAGTGCGGTGATGCGGGCGGTGCGCGCACGGCGGCGAGGCGATGGCTCATAGCTGCTGTGCAACCGGTTACAGGCCTGCGTGCTGAACTTTGCCCAGATTAGATCTTCAGGGCTTCACCAGTTACGTGGGATGATTACCAGCTAAAAAAACCACCTTGTTCTTAAATGGGCGAGGCTGTTCAATTGCCAGATTTCCTTCAACATGCTGCAAGCAAGAGCAAGGTTTCACTCTGCGTTTCAATGCACTGTACATAGTTTGGGTGGGTTTTTTTGTCGGAGTCCGACGATGGTGCTACACCAATTAGAGTGGTTCAGGCAGCCATGTGACTTCTGGAAGATGCATTTTTGTTCTAACAGCAGATTTTTTAAAAGCTCTGAAAATTACTGACATTCACCAAAATGCTCTCTGTCAGCTCTATCACCTTCAGTCTTTATTATCTGGCAAATGGCAAATATGCAGCAGTCTCTTCCCTGTAGCAGCTTAAGGCAGAGGACTAAGGGAAAATGAAAAGATGTGAACAGTATAAGCATAACTATCAAAAGAAAATTTAGAGATGAAACAAAACAGCATAAAGCTGCCAGATTAAAAACTTCAAGTATATTCATGCTTATGTATATGCTTCAGTACATTTGTGCTTTTGTACCCTTCAAGCTTTATTAAGTAACTTTATTATCCACACAGCAAAGAATCCTGAGTGAAGATATTTTTTTTCCATTTATAGAAATTTATGTTTTACTTCACAGTAAAGGACTTAAACAAACCTGATGAGATTTCCTAATGTAATTGGACTCAGATTTACAGCATTTCTTCATTCTGTCTGTTAGATCCTGGTGATTTTTGTCTTTTGCTTCCTGCCACGTCCACCAGTTTTATAGATGACAATTTTTAGTGATTGCTTCATAAGAAAAATCTGTTAAAATATGGTATCAACAGCAGGGAAAATTAACAGGTAATTGCTCTGACATTATTAAGATACAGAAAATAGTACTCTACAGAAATGCAGAGGAAATAGGTTGTAACAGTTACTAATACAGGAACACTATGCAGAGAGAGATATATCTATGTATATTGATTGCTTTAAATAGGAGAACTGCAAAGGTGTGGCTAAAAACAAATCTTTACTATTTCAGGACTGAGCAACAAGTAATAATTGCTCGTCCCCTGCTCCAATGGCAAAAGAGTATGGTGCATCTAGCAGGACTAAGTTCATTCAAAATGCAAAGGAAAACAGTCCCTGCACATTACACCTGTTTGAATTAGATGGTAATGACCACATGAATGCAGGCATTCATGGCAGTTGTAGCTCTTGGTCTTGTCTTATTCCCTTGTTCCAATAACCTCTTGATTTCCGTAAATATCACAAGGCACCAACTTTAAAAGTGGCTGCTTAAAAAACCTTGCTGCAGGTCTTCTCTAATCTTGAGTCACCAGGCTTCCTGGTCTATTCCCTAGGAAAAGATCTATAGTCAAAATTGGTTATTATAATAAGAAAAAAAGTTGTTACCCTTAGAGCAAAAATTAAGGTAGACTATGGCTGAGCACAGGGTAGTTATTTTGGCTCTACCATCTTTTAAAAACTCATTTCCAGAGTTCCACTTTCAAGGTAAATTTAATCTACATTGTGAGACCATCTCTGTACTAAGATGGTCGAAACAGCATTGGATTGGAAGGGACCCTTCAAAGGTAATCTTGTCCAACCCCCCTGCAGTGACCAGGAACACCTCCAACTAGATCAGGCTGCCCAGGGCCATTAGGATCTGATCCTTGACTGTGTCGAGGGACAGTACCTCAACCACATCCCTAGGTAGCCTGTTCCAGTACAAGCACTTGCTCTCTCCCCTTGGAGAGGGGCACATTGGACACATGCACTCCACAACTGGAGCTCCCAACCCAGGGTGGGTAGGACCCAGACCATAGCTGGGCTTGAACTTCTGGGGCTCTGGAAACATGGTTGGGCATGGGAACTTGCAGAGGAAGTAACAGGTGGTGTCACACCTGAGCTTCAATTGCAGCAAGCTGGGTATGAGGCTTGTGGGGATGTTAAAGGCATGGCCTTATCTCTGGGAGCCTGCACAGCCAGCCATGTTGTCAGGCATGTGCATGTGGACACTAAGCGTCAGTGCTGGCCAAAGCTGCAAACAGGAAAGCAGCAGCCACACCCATGGGTTTGGGACAGAAACACCTGCAGGTCTGGGGTGCACAGGCTGGGTGCTTGAAGCCCAGGAGGAGAAATTAGCATATTTGTAACATCCCTTCACTGTCTGGCAGACATTGGCATTAAAAGTTAAGCTTTACAGCAATAAATCCACTAAATTCCAAAAGAAAGACTATGATTAAGAATAAAAAGTAAAAACAAAGATGCAGGACATAGTATTTTTTCCTGTGTCCAAGAACTGTCTAAAATCAGAGTATCTCAACTTCAGATAGGGTTTTGCATTGCCATGTTGGTATAGCAAGTGGGATGATCTCCTGAGGTCCTTTCCAGCCCCAAACATCCTGAGTGTGAATTTTTACTGTCGCACTTACAGGGGCACACAGTGGATAATGTCAGAGGAAATCAAACGTGACAGAGTGAGGCCATTTGTGAACATTTCTGCATGCTCTGGGGAGGGTGGGTGGAGAAAACAAGAGTTCGTGAGGGAGGTAACAAAGGAGTAAATTACAAGCAGCCTTCAGGAGATATAAGGTACTACTGCATGGGAGTGAAGTGTGCTATGGAATGGGTGCTGTATTGCCAGATGTGATGTTTTTACATCACTCCTACTGTACATGAGGCATAGCATGCCAAAGATGTTCTGCACTATGAAGAAAGCATTACTTTACTGAGGTGCTGCAAAGACTATCATCAATACCCTGTGCAAAGGACATCTGTGTTTGAAGAGCTGTTAAAAAAGTTTACTAAAAATTAACATTTTTGAGTCTCATGTCAAGGATCAAATAATTACACCTGTGACAAATCATGATTTTAGGGCTTATCTGTAACTCTAGCTGCACTACATCAGCTAGGCTTGTACTGGAAGCTGCACCGTATGGTTACACTTTGTATTTTCACTAACTGGAAATTAACTGAGTACAGTCTGGAAAGATCTAGGAAATAAATGTCACACTCTGCTAATTCTACCTAGTACTGCTTGCTCTTTTCTTGATTGCAGGTGCTTTGAAGAGCTCTTCACACACAATGGGCACCAGGCCACTGTTTGCACTGTGTTCAGCCATAGAAAAGGTCTTCCCTGAACTGGGCTATCCATATGGCAGCAGTGGCATTATAACCTTGCCAGGGGCACTCCAGCACTCCTTGACCAAGGTCTTGAATGACTTCTGTCTACAAAACATCCTTTTCAGAGATGATCAAGTAAATGCATATACAATCACTGCTGCCTTGCTGGAGTGCCCCCCACTAAAAATTTAAATTAGGAATCAAGATTTGCAAACATGCTTGACAGCAATTTTGAGTTCCAGGATGACGGATGTGGATTAAGTCTAGATAATGCTTCAAACAACCAGGTTTGTTGAATAAAGTCTTATCTGGCCTGCCATACTGTTGATTCTGCTGGGATAAGGATACCATTCTTGTCCTCGAGGAAGCCACTATAAGACCAATAGACTGGATCAAAAGCAAAGGCTTTGCTGTACCCTGGATTCCTAGCGTCATACATGCTTGTGCTGTTGATGTTGACAGAAACCACACACCTCCTTCCTGCATCCTTCTATTAAAATGACAGTTGTGGAATCTAAATACAAGCAATCAGTCATTCACCAATCATATTCTACTCTGGATTAAAACCTAGTTCAACAGCAGTACACACCACACCAGTGACTGCTGTGGGAGAAGTCTGCTCTTGAACCGTGCCAGATGATACACAGCCAAGGAATAAGTGGCCTGAATGAACAGACACATCAGTAACAGCAGCTTGCATTTTTCCCTCTCCTTCACATACTGGTCATCCACACAGCACAGTGCTTTGGAAAATGCATTTTATTTTAGGAACAGCTTTAATTCAAAAGGAGCCACAGTACATTTATCTCCAGGCATATCAAAGAGACTAATTATATTGACTACTTTGGCAAAAAAAAAAAAAAAAAAAAAAAAAAAAAAAAAAAAAAAAAAAAAAAAAAAAAAGCAAGCATTCCTGGAATGGAAACCTCTAAGTTTTGCACAGAAAAGTACAAAAAGAAAGAGGAAAAAAAAAAGAAAGAAATGCTATCTTATTACTTGAAATTCTACTTTCAGACTGGCCTAGGCCAATAGGTTACAAGTATTGCCTAACAACTCATGAGAAACTATGGATTGGCTTCTCCTTGTAATTACGTGGGAGCTGATGCAGTTGCAGCAAATAAACTTATTGCACTGACAACCCTGAGAGTAGTCTTCCATGAGAGGAAGTTCTGATGGGGGATTAAACTACTTGGTTATCTGCACATTCATTTGCACACTGGGCAGGTACAAATACTAAGGCAAATAAACTAAGTCAATGTGAAGTGACACTTAAAGCGCCGTGTGGCTATCAAAAGTAAAATAGATTTGCTGTAATTCTCCTTCATGTTACAACCTGGAGTGAATACTTTCATCAGCCTCGGCTTCTGAACATTTGAAGAACGAAGTCTTACAAATATTTGCGTTAACCCTCTGAGGTAACTCAGGGAACCATTTCTACTGAAACATTTATTTTCTTGACAAATTCCCTTCTAACAACAGCCTTTCATCTAATTAACATTGATCGTTCTTTCACTAATACTTCCTACTACATTGCCTGGAAATAAGAACTGCCATTACACCTACTTTTATTCTTTCTGAAGGTGAGTCTGCTATCTCATGGCAACATTCCAGTGGAATTTTCTCTGGGGTTACAGCTCCCAAAATACAGATGCACAATTAATTAGCAATCTGACATTAGATGAAAGCAGATGCATCAAAACACTTCAGAAATTCCAGCTTTTATTTAGGAGTAGAAAAAAAATCCCAGACTTCTCAAGCAAATTTCCCAGAATTGCTCTTTTTAGTGATGAACTATACTGAGTAGCTCCTGGGAAACTCTCACCTTGCTCACAAGAGAATTTCTACTCTGTGCCCCATAGCCTTCTGCATGTATCCACCACAATGCACTGCCTCTTTCTTTCACAGGCCTGTCATGCCTTTCTCTGACACCATGAACATTATCTCCCTCTTAGATGTATGTGCAAACATCTGCACTTCTCTATGATCCCTCCTAGCTTGCTCAGCCACTCGCTCCTAAGCTATTTTAACCTTTCAACAGGCAGTTATCTTCCCAGTTCATCCCTGCTGCCAGCACATTGAATCTTTCTCACCCTTGTTGAAATGATCTTTTTCAGTCGGTCCTTCACGTGCTGATCGCAAGCCTACACAAAACCCACCCATGCAGAATCGATTTTCTCCATTATACCCAGCTCTGAGTTGCTATCTTGACATTTAGCTAGCTGCTATTCCTTTTCTCAGGCTCTAAATTCCCAGTGCCCATTTTTGCTTCAGTTTCCTTCTATGTCCTTCACCTTTCTGAAATCCCATTCCTCATCGCATGTTACGCTTACACTCCTTTTTAAACTGCTCCCTAGGGAAACTGGTCAGCACCCAAGAACTATGCAGTGAATTTAAGTAACTGAAAAATCATGGAGGAAAACATTTTAACATATAATTGGATTAAAATCCCTTTTAAGTAAAAAATTACTAGACTATTACAAACCTTTAGAAAATTATTAAATCTCATGCCAATTTTCTTGTTACCACCATTGCTTTCTTCATTCCTCCAAAGCACTGTGAAATGAGGATAATTCAGCTGAGCTGGTTACAAAATAAAGGGCTTAAATACTACAAATTATTAATAAAATTAGCTCATATCATGTTTTCATTTGTTCTAATTTATTTTCCTACAAAAAATACACTGCAAGTATAAATAAGAGAAGCATGTTAAAACCCATTAAGCAATCTTTACTAGCATTTCATGTTTGATCAGAATAGGAGCATTGTATAAATACTCTTGCGCACTATGCAAAACATACATTTAGAGTTGACATCCACTTTCTATTCCAGTTTTGAAAGTCTGATCTTTTACCCCAATTTCTGAGCTATCCATTGCATTTCTGTACAGTATCGATTAAAAAAAAATATTGCTAGAATTTGCCCTCCCTTACCTCTTTGCCCATATTTATAGTGTAGTTCAAGTACAAAATAAATAATTACTAACCTGACTGAAAGGTCTCTCTCAAACTGCCACTTTCACAGTGTCAAAATTTGGCATTTTTTTAGGCTTTTGTTAGTTACGAGTACTCCTAAGGGGAAAAATATCCAAGTGCACACAACTGCTTCTCTAGAATGATCTGTTCCGAGACAGAAAAATCATGACCCCAGAAGAAGCTTCTTTTACGAGTTTAGTCTGTTACTAATACATTCATCCACCATGTACAAGGTATTAGAGTTCACCAATAAATTATTTCTTAGACTAACTGTAGTAGTTTTTACTAATTGAAAAGTTTAATGTCAGGTTCCACCATTCTGTAGTCTTCCAAGTTGCATCCATATATAAATTAACATACATAAAAATAATCCGTTGTCTGAAAGACTGAACATCAAAATAGTACTTCCATATCTGCTTTTAAAAGAATAGTTTTTTGAAGTTATTTTTATAAATTGAAGCTTGAACATTTATTCCATAACCCAAGATTATTAATAATTATTCAAAAATATTGTTTGCAACTGAGATACCTGTACATTTTTGTACCTTTTTCAGACTGTCGTTAGCTTTACCATCAGGATTTTCAGTGCTGTGATATGCAGGCTTCAGATACTGCAAAATATGTTTACAGCAAGAATAATTTCCATTATAGTAGTATTCTTATTAATTGTAAGAAAAAAAATTTAGTTCAAATTTCAAAGTATTTGGGTAATTTGATTTTTAGTTTGATATGCTATTGGAAGCATTGCACTTTATGTAGTAAATTTTTTGCTGACAACAAATTGTAAAAAACAGTGAAACATTTGAGGTGTGACTAGTTTTATCAACTAATGAGCAGCTTTCCCAAAGTTTAAGACAAATTAAAAAAAAAATATTGCACAGCTTAAAATGCAATTGTTTACATTCTGATTTCAATACAGTACAACTTAACCATGAATGTAAGAAATTACCACTTTGTATTGTGATACCAATTATTTGTGCCAGAATGTCAAACACTTATAAAATTTAAACTAACATATTTTAAATGTTTACTTGTTTTGGGAATTTTAAGTGAACTTCTCTAAGCTTAAAAGCTTTTGGCCTCAGCAACTCTTGCAAACCAACTTTAAAATTTCTGAGCAACACAGGCCATCCCATTATTCCCTCAAAAAGCTATCAGACAGTAACCATATTGTGAAGTATACATTTTTATTTAACATTCCTAAAATAAGCTGTATTTACATATTATATAAATGTATGAAGTCTTAATATAAAATAGAAAACTGCATTGACTGAGGAAATCACACTCCATATGGAGTTACTTATTGAAGACCATTTGTTTATGAAATTTTACAATAATTTATATAAATTATCTCTCCCAAATTAGTTTGGTTTTTTCCCTTTTTACTAAGCCACACAATTCTGATGACTTTACAAACAGTGGTGTGTACATTATAAACTTAAAAAACAGTTACAGCATCTTCCGGCGCACAACTGGCTTTGGAAAATTAGTCAGTCTTTTTTTGTTCTTTCTCAGAGTCTTCTCTGCCACATCTGCAGTTTCCTTCTGTTTGCTTTTTGTTCCATCCACTGGACTTACAAAGGGAGAGATTAATTTTATTTCCACTGGTGGAGGTGACCAAGAACCTTCTTTTCTTGTGGTTCTGAAAGAAAGAGAAGTATCAAATTGTTATTTTTATTACCAATAGAATTTAGTAGAGGAAAAAGACCCTCTGAAATTACAAAATCAACACCAAAGAATTATTCATGGTCTTTTTAAATAGGATCAAGGCAGAAAAGGTACAAAAAACAAGCTTCCTTTTGCTTTCGTTCCTTACTATACTGTCCCAAGCATTCTCAGCAACTATTCATATGAGCTTTCAAAGCCCTCCACTCCACCTTTTAAAAGGCAAATGTCCCCAGTTTTCCAAAAGCAAGCAGAAAACATACCCAGAAACAAGTTTTCTTGACTCGTTTTCTGACCTACTCCTGCCTTGTACGGGGAACTAAAGACCCAAAGAGTGTGGTTTCATAAGGTGAAATAAGACAATGTAAGCGTCATTGCATAGAGTATCCACTTGCCCTTTTTTCTATCCCCTCCTTTTTCCATTTCCTTTAGAAAACTACACTGTGAAGTGGGAAAAAAGGTGCCTATTAGGCCAGCAAGCTGGACATGCTCATAAGTCAGAGCAGACCTGCACCGCAAGTGAGGAAGAGAAAAACTTGTATGGCTAACAGCTGAAGCGCTACCAAAGGAATACAAATAAGTGTTCAAAAAGATATCATACTTGCTTGCTTTCTTCATTTTTGATTTTGCAGGTCTACCTCTCTTAATTTTTTCCTTTCCCACAGACTCTATGGATTTGGTATCCTCCTCCTCTTTAGCTGGAAGCTCCTATATTAAGGCAAAAAAAAGTTACTCATGTAGAAGTTCTTACACTTCTGGAGAATACAAATGAATGTTTCTTTCACATAGAAGTCATGCCAAAGTTATTTCCAAAAGCATTACAGTTCCTCTCTGCAAAAACAAAACTTCTAGCTCAAATTATTGTAGAATCCTAAAATTCCAATTCTGAAATTAACAGATAACACACAAGTAAGTTTAAAGAAAACCTTTTGTTAAAGGCAAAGCACTACTTACAAATTCTTGTCTTATACTGATTTAAATTTGATTTTTATAGCTAGTTTTTATGAAGGAAAAGAAAGGAAAAAAGTTTAGCTCCAAGGAAAAAGACAAGGCATTGAAAAGTATAACTTGGAAAAGTGGTACAGAGTTAAAGTCAAGAACATCAGACTAAGAGGTTTTACTTACTGGTTCTTTCACAATTTGGGAAATGCTAGATACATTTTTCCTCCTTGACCTCAAAAGAGGGGGTGAAAAGACAAATTGAGAAGACAAGTCTGGGTCTAAGTCCTTTATCTGCATGGCCTGGTCTGTTTTTCCAGCTAAAATGACAATGCACTGTTAACATGCATGTACATTTATACATAACAGACAGTGATGTTAAACTACAGCTAATAATCGAGACACAGTAGCTTCCTGAAATAAAAAGTCCAATCAGGCTTATAAACACTCATTGTGGAGGTATTTTTTTTCTGGTTCTACCTCTTGGGATTCACTCTTTTACAGTAAATCGTGAAACAAAAATTAGCCCATCTAGTGACTTTACCTGCACTTATGTGACATTCTGCTCAAGAGGGATCAACAGTTACTGCATATCTCCATAAAAATTTTTAGCATGTACTTTTTCATAAAAAGAACCCTATGTGCAGTAACTTCACTAACAAAGTATACACCCACGAAGAACAATCAGATAATTAAACAGTTGCATAGTGTGTTGCAAGATGCAGCTCATTTCAAGACAAAAACTGAAAAAAATTGGAAGCATGTCTTCATTTCTGTTGGTGGAAGGGATGGCAATTACATATTACCAGATACCCTCCAGTTTTCCAAACTGATAGAACTTAAGCTCATCACAAAATTCTGCTTACATTTCATTTCATTCTGCAGATCAGCCTCCTCATCTGTTTCTACCACAACTATCCAGCAAGTTATGGAGAGTTCAGTAAAAAGATCAATTGCCTCTTTCCAGTATTTTTATTTTGCATGCAGTCTTTACAATAATCAAAGCCTTACAGTCTGTTTTCTACAGCTTACAAAACAGCAATATGCCCTATCTGGTGTATAAACTTAGTGCACCTACCTTTAAATTTCTTTGTCAGCTTTGTGAGAGGAGGAGAGAAAAGGAAAGACTCCTTTTCCTCAACAGACAGTTTCTCATGCATGGCAGTTCTTTGAGATCGAGTTCTTGTAATACGATCTGTTAAAGTTCTGGATGCTTCATTGTGTCCTGATGGGTTCAAGTCTTCAAGCAGCAAAGGACTACTGTCAGGTCCTTGAGGGAGGACCTCCTCTCCTGTGGTCTCCTCCAATACTGATTGTCCCTTTCTGCCCCGACGTCCTGTCCTTACTGTGGTCCTGGGTGTGGCTGACTCCTCATTTGGCTGTGCAGGTGTTTGTTCAGGAGAGTGCATTCTTTCTGGTTTAGCATGTGGAACTCTTCTGGTTCTCCTAGGAGTATCAAGTATTTCCACTTTCCCACCTGAACGTATGTCTTCCTGAGTAGAGAGAGATTCTGTGTCTGCTATGAGATTTTGTGCCCCTTTCCTAGCACTTCTTCTAGGAGTGACAGGAAGTTTTAATTCTGTTTGAGAAAGCGATGACTTAGACAGATCAAGGTCAGAATTTTCTGAAAACTCTGATGAACTCATCTTTTTCCTTCTGCCTCTTTTAGTTGACACAGGTAAAAGGATTTGGTCACTAGGCTGCACCTCTTGATCTTTCACATTTTCAGTTAACTGTAAATTAACGCTTTTCAGTTTTCTTGCACTTCTGCTGGGACTGGCTACCTTTTTTATCTTATTATCAGTGTCAATCTGGCCAGGCTCTTGATCTCCTGCTGAACCTTTTTTCCCTCCTCTAGTCCTTTTGGGAGTACCAGAAGCAGTAATACCTTCAGCAAAAGAAATTTTCTCATCACCCTCTTCTAAGAGTTTTGATGTAAATTCCTTTGCCCTCCTTAATCCTCTTCTTGGTGTAACAGCTACAGGCTCCATACTAATGGGCAATGTTTGTCCATCAGAATGGCTGCTTTCTGCTTTTTCTACATTAGTTTGTTTAGGCTTCCTACCTCTCCTAGGAGTAACAGGCATTGGTACATCTTGCATATTTTCTTCTGTTTGAAGACCAGAAGTCTCAGATGCTTCTTTTGTTCTCCTGGTACTTCTCCTGGGAGACAATGCAAACAGAACTGGTCTATCGGTCTTCAGTAGTTGCTGAGCACCTGCAGATGGAATACTTACACTTCTACTCAGTTGTCCCCTTGTGCGTGTTGTAGGAGTGATGGCATACTCTACTTGATGTTTACTGGTTTCCTCTTCCACTCCTTCTGGCACACTTGTTAAGGATGCTTTTTCCCTCTGGAATCTAGGTACCTTTTTACCTATGGTTTCATGAATAGATTGTTCTACAACTTCAGATGTAAATTCTTTACTCCTTGTGTCTTTGATTATATCCAGTAAGTTCTCAGCAATAGCCACCTTAATGGGTTCAGGAACATATGGGAGTGACTCTGCAATATTTTGAGATTCCTGATCACTAGTGACAGTGGACACTGAGTTTGTAGCATGTTCTTGCTTTTCAGTATTTCCTAAACTGTTCACAGGTTTTTCCTCTGTTGGGCCAGTCGCTTTAGAAGCCTCTACGAATGTAGGGTCTCCAAGGTCTCCTTCACCTTCTTCTCCTTCCAAGACTAAAGTAAAATTACTCTGAGATATAAAAAGCTCTGCATCTCCCTCAGCTGCATCACATTCACCATCTCCAGCATCAGGCACATCACATGCAAACTGTTGCTCTATAGCATCATAGTTGTGTTGAAGACTGCCTGATGGATAGGCTTCACTATATGATGTTTCATTTGCTGCTTCTGAGTTTTGTGCCTTGACCGCACTCTCTTCAATAACCTAAAGGTAGAAAATGTCTGTTAATGCATTATTGATTGTCAAACAGGCTAACTATACACTGAGCTAGACAAAACTGAGAACAGTGAAATGTTGTTTTTCCTTTCAGATCACCATAGAATGTGAGCTGGAAACATATGATGAATCCCATACTACAGGTAAGAGTTTATGCATTTAAGGAACAGAACAGAGTATTCAGTGTGCAGTCCCCTGCTTCATTTCTGAGATTTCTTTGTAACTAGCGATTTGCCACCACCCATGAACAAAGTTGGCAGTTTTACAATACTGTATATGTAACTGGCAGTAACCGCCACATTGCAGTGCCTTCTTGATTAACCACAAATCCATGCAGAGGGACCAACTCTGTCTCTAAGATAATCAAATACAGTTACGTCCCCAAAGTTTAATGTTTCAGTCACCATAGTTGTGATGGAAACAACCCAATTTGCCAGGTATCACATCTAACGACTCAACACCACGCTTTATGGTGCATGAGACAGCACATATATTCTGAACACTTCCACCTCATGTTCTGTACTGAAATTATTCTTTCCTTCTAGAGCCACATGAGATACTCAAGCTTTTATGTGGAGAACAAATGTAGTATCTCTTAGTATTTCAAGTAACTCAGATGGTCGTCATAATTTAATCTATGTGTAAAGATCTTTGGCCAGCCCTCTAAGGTTACCCAGCTAGCCAACAACAGCAGAAAGAAGTCAATTAGCAGGAATCTCCAAAGAATCTACTTATTTTCTTCCCTTCTGCTTTGTCAAAAGTTGCTAAAGTATCACAGCAACATCTCATGCTTCAAAACTAAATTAAATAAATAACAGTTTGCATAACCTTCCCTATTATGCTTACAATTCTACAAAGAAAACATTAAGCACTTTGTCCTAAATTCAGTGAATGTCAACAAGCCAAAAAGAAAGGCTTGCACAGAAATCAGTGAGAACCAGTTATAATGAAAGCAGAAAAATGTTTTCTGTACTACATGAATGTCTGCAGAAGCTTTGATTGTCTCACATACCCACTGCTCCCTTCTTCCCATGGCAGATTTTTCTATTTACTCTCATAAGTAATTCATGTCCTTCCAAGTCTATAATCGTCTTCTCTACAGCATTGTCCTAAATCCTCAAGCCAACATAAGCTAAAGAAGTGACTGCCTATTCAATATCATCTGAAATCTGAGACAGTTAAAAACATTTTCTGTCACATGAGACCAGTCCATGCATGGTACACCTACATTTCAGTTTGTATTTCACTCCAACTATTATTAATTCCTGTGAATATAATCCTACTTTCATGAAACTGACAGTGTACCCTAGATGGCACTTAGAGGTCATCCACAATGAATCTATCAGCACCAGCAGAACCAAGAACAGGCAAAAACCTGGGACACTGTAGTTCTAATTTTCAGGCCATGTGAATAACCTTTTAAAATTTCTATTTTACAAAGTTCAGATATTACAAAAATTAGTTCTTACACTAAAAAGTTTTAGATAGCTGAAAGTATCTTGACACTGAAATTAAGTGTCCAGGAATTCCGTTTATATAAATAAGGAACTAATAATAAATGATCTTGGCACCTACATCATTGTAAAAATTAGTTTGGTTCCCACATTATTTTGTCATTTGGTAAGTGGCTCCCAGGATCAAAAAGCTGCACTCCCCAGCTCTTCTTACTGTCTGTAACATTAAAGCTATTTATCTTTTAGGTCAGACAAAGTTCTAGTAAACTAAATGAAAGCATGGTTATTTAAAAACAAAACAAAACAACCACCAAAACTTTAGACCTTTTGTTTTCTGCTACTACTTAAAGACTCAAGTCTTGACAGGTTCTATTCTTTGTTCTAGGTACAGAAAATGCACAGGAGAAAAATATATCTGCCCTTACCTAATAAGGTTTTAGCTTGCATTAACCAGCTCAAGAAACTGCAATGTTTTTGCATGCCCTCTAATTTTCAGTAAGACAGCACTGTCCTCAATTAGCAAATTGTTTTCTCTTTTATGGAAAATGGGAAACTAGTTTACTTACATTAATCTCCTCATTTTTAGGAAGATTGTTAGAAACAGTTATTTCTTCCTGCGGAAAAGTAACTTCTCCAATTTTGGCTGCTTCTAGGTTACTTTCTTTAGGTAAATCCACACTCTTCCCTTCGAGGCGATTTTCTGAGCAAGCACTGACCACATCCTCACTGTCATGGACACTTAACACAGCTGAAAGAGATTGCTATAAATTTTAACTTATCTGTTATATAAACAACACAGGTTTAAGCAACAAGAAGTAAGAGGGACCAGGAGCCAACAACACAGTTGTCCATCTGCAACATAAATTGGACTTTTTCCAAGAAGCAGAAGCCAAAACTACCTTTCTGGTAAAAGAGGAATTTTCCCAAAAACAACGAAAAGGCAAGCAGAATGGGAAGAACCGCTGACAAGTCCAGAGAGAAAAAGAACAACAAAGGAACACTGATAGCTAGTTATTCTTCATAGCTGCAATACCAAGACTGCATCATCTTTTAAAATAGTAACACAAGCAGCAGATCCTACACAATGCAAATTAGTAGCGGTATAGCACATTAAAATAAATGCTGATCTCTCCTTCTAATATTTTAAATTCTATCAGTTTTCTCAGTATCATTATGAAGAACAGGAACATTCACTATGCATTTCTTACAAGGACCTTCTTTGAGGAAGGGATGTTCTCAACAGTTCAAGTGAAGTTAGCAGTAAGACACTACTACTTCAGTCTTGAGACACCTGTAGCGGCACAGCGAACTATACATTCTACTTCACAAGTTCAGCTACCTTAACTCATGTACCTCCAACACTGTACATACTTTCACTGTCTGCCTCCACTGATTCAGAAAGCTGTGGATTTGTTGCACTTGGTAAGGCTTTTTCTTCTGATGAAGAGGACATCTGGAACTCCAGGTGGTTTATTTCACTTCAGGAACAGAAAGAGACATTAATCATAAAACTTCAAAATAAACCTTGAAGAACTTTTACAAATTACAAAAAAACCAAAAACAAACAAACCCCCAAAAAACCCACACCAAAAAAACCCAAACAAACCAACCAGGAAAAAAATCAGAAATTCCTTTACCAACATAGCTACTCGTTCTATGCAAAAAAGCAAGTACTGAACATTAATTACCCAGCTAAGTAACACTAGATAATAACAGCAGAGTTGCGTTAAAGAATAATGTTCTGTCTTCTGTAGAAAAAGTGAAACTGCTATATGGGAGATTTATAACAAACCAAACAAAAATCTTTGCCTGTGTAACTTACTGCTTGAAATTTCGAGTCATTTCATTGCTAACATTCTGTTTTTATCACACTAAAACGTTGTGGCTTTTTAAGTATGTGGTAAGAAAACTCCTTCCCTTTCCTTAAGCAAATAGATGCTTATTGAGCACACAGAGGAAATAGAAATTAAGTGTACAAAACAGTGCCGGAAACCAAAGTGCCAAATAAATGCACTCAAATTACAGGAATCTCATGTGTAATCCTTAGCTACACAATCTTCAGTGAAAAGCAGGGTTGTATAAAGGTATATATAACCAGCTGAATGAAGTCTTCCACACCATATGTTAGCGTCTGCAGTAATTTTACAAAAAGGCCCAAATTGACAGCCAAATCAGTTCTGTTCACAGACAGAAAGTAATAGAAGAGCTGTTATATTTAAGAACCAATACCAGGTTTTCAAACATAGGAAAGCCTGTGGTTAAACGTTGTGTGAAACTGAAGATGCATCTATTTTATAAACTTACTCTTCACTTGCAGTCCCAAAAGCAGCAGCCTCAGCAGCTTTAAATACCAACTGACTGTCCTTCGGAAGGGTAAGATATTCAACATTTGATTCTTCCACACATCCTACAAAAATAGACAGATAGATGACGTCCCTGATGCACAGCGATTCTCTTTGGATATTTATGTCATTCCAGCAACACTTCTATCCTTTCCTGACCTTATTTTCCCTCTAACACGAAAATGCATCTAAGATCTTTTCTTGTCCTTTCCTCTACTGATTAACCAGAGGTGCTGAAATCCAACTGCTTGCTAATGTGTTTTATCTCAGCAGGTTCAATTTTAGAAACATCTCTCTTTTCTTCTACCTGCTGCTTCCAGATTCAGCAATTAACCGTACAAACAGCATGGAAGAGAAAACTTTTTTTATGAAGAGCTGAATGGATCGAGTGCTTTATGTCAACACAGTTGACCGTAGCTGTGTTTGCACATCTCCTCCATGCTCCTGCACCATTTTCATTACCAACTCTTCACCACGGATCACGAGCTAGTGAGCTATTTCTCTGTTTATCTGCCAGCACACCTGCTTGTACGAACATATCCTCAACACCTGGACTGGCTTGAATGAGTTCAGTTAAGCTGAATTACTAAAGGCCAGCTGAAATACAGGTTTGGAGAAGGCTGCACAAGCTATTGAGCCAGCAAAATGAGCAAGCATAGCTGGAATGAGAAACAGATACACAAGCAGACTCAAGAAAACTATTTAACTGAGCACTAATGAGGTGGTTAGGAAAAAAAAAAAAGAAAAATCTATCCAGTCAAAGCATGCTGCAAACCCCTGTAGCCTACAGAAGTGCTCCTAAAACATAACCAGAAGCCTAAGCTTTTAACTCATATCCCTCACAAAACTTGCACAAGTCACTGTGGCCTCTCAGCTGTAATTGCACACAAGTAGTGCCAGCCAAAACCAGTATATATTCATAATGGCAAGGATAGCTAAAATGAAAAGGACACAGAACACAGAGGCAACTTTAAAAGTCTAAGATAAGGAAGTGACTAGGACACTAGTGAATACTCATTGCTAACTGTTGCAATCATCAGTAATTTAAGCTTTTGAAGACATTTGAATACTTTAGAAACTTAGGTAATCATAGGATGAAACACACCAGCTTCTTTTGCTAGTTCTGATGAATCTAGTTGTTCTGTCTGGAAAGGTTTGTCTTCAACCATTTCACTGTCTTCTTCCTTCTCTAATTCATGAAAATCGGCAGGTTTTTCAGTGGAAGAATTAGCTGGTTTAGCAGCTATAAAGATGACATCATCTTCGAAATCGCCGGGTGATTTTGCATCATGATATTCCAAAGTAGTTTGGTCTGACCTGGCAGAGAAGTTACTGTTTTCTTTGCTGACATCCATTGTCCCCAAACCATCTCCAGGTATGCTTTCTGAAGACTCTTCCATTTCAGCACGATCATCCTCAGTATTGCTCAGAGTAAAGAGAGTTGGTTTATGTCTGATTTCAGACCAAGAATCCTCCACCACTCCATCATGATGCTCAGATGAAGCTCCAGATAATGCTTTATCATGTTCTGTTACCTATTCAGAAAATGAAGTTTCACCATGAATAGTAAGCACATGCTTCTTCTCAAAGCTAGAAAAAAACCCAAACATATACTGGTATTTTAAGTTTTACAACCATCACCTTAATCAAGGCACTACAAAATGAATTCTCATTCTGACACATGACCTTGGAGAATTCAGATGAATTGGGTTTTGTAAGCTCTTGCTTCTGCTGTCATGCTTGCCTTTTCAACTTGCATTCACAACTCAAATATTTTAGTGTTCATTACATCTGTAGATTGGAACAAGTAAATTAATCTGGCCACACACATTACTAGTAAGAACTTCATCTAGGAGAGAGTACCTCTTGTTACAGTTGAGTAGCTCTTTGTAAGAGGCAGTAAAAGGTATGATAAATACAAATTATGACAGCTTTTGGATACGTGTGCAGAAAGCTCATACATGTAGGTACTGGCACATGCCCCACTCTGCCCCTGTTCTCAGTATGTTATACAGCAACTGCATGATGAGCTGAATCAGGGAATCCAAATGACACAACAAAAGGGGGGAGTAAAAGGGTGCAGATTTCAGATGGACCAACTTCATTTGATGATTATATGACTGCTATCCATAGTTCAAGGTGAAAAGCAAACCCAAGAACTCTAAGGCTAGGGAACAGACTACAGGACAGCTATCTTCATTAGAAGTCTATTTTTACCATAATTTAAGTAAACTCAGTCCTGTCAAAAGAGAGACTGAAAGTAAATGCAGCTCCCAGCTTCTCTTGCTTTCAAAGAGGTTCAATTTGCAAACCTTACAAACCCAAACAACTGGCTTGATCCATATTCTTTACTTTCCTGCCATACTACCATTTGAAAAAGTACAACAGGCAGCAGAAGTAGCAGCTTGGAGCATTCACAGTTCCTAAAGGCACTTCAGTAAAAGATGCTAGCATCACAGATGTTCCAGCAGGCACAAGATGTTATGGTCTAACCTAACCTTTTTTGGCTAAATTCAAATCTGCCATTCTGATTTGCAATTCCTGTTCTCAGATGAAGGTGTTTACACAATTAAAAAAAAAAAAAAATCTTAAGTCACATCACAGTCTACAAAGCCCAGCTTACCCCAACAGTCCATTTTGCTTTTGAGTTGTCTTCCCTGAAAGATATTCTAGGTTCCTTTGCTCGTAGTGGAGGAGTAACTGATCGTCCTGGAGATGCAGAGGGAGTTGCTAGGGGTGTGGTGCGAAGGCTAGATCTGAGAATAGACTGAGGGGTAAACCCAGGAAAACCAGAAGCAGATGTGGCCAACATTTTAGCTCTCTATGATCATAAAAAAATAATAACATTTCATTTAAAATCAGTTAAATCTTCAAACCAGACAACTTCACTTGTCAAGGCTATTAGTTTAAATTACAAACTGAATTTATACCAGCAGAGAGAACTGTCTAACCTCTGCACTGCTCTTTTTCCAAAGGTATGAAAATCTTAATAAAGCTCCACACTTTTTCTGTTTCTTCTGCCTTTTTTAATGTCAAAATGTTACCCTAGTTACAGTTGACTGAAGACACTGCCTTCCATAATGGCAATCTGCAAAGTAACAGCTTAAAAAAAAGCCAACTTTAACTGACTTTGTTCCATGCAATAAAGACAAGTGTATTTCACAAAGCCAAGAGACACCATGCAGACTGCAATTAACTTATAACTACATTTTCCCTCTTCACGAGTGTTCCCAGGTACTGCTTCTCAAAGGACTGTAAACGCAATAACCACAAGCATACTGAAAATATTCTGCCAACTGAAATCAACAGTGTTTATGCTATTTGGTGGTTTTATTTTAAACAAAGTTTATGGACTTTTGGGGTGGCTGGTTCTTACTGTTTGGTTGTGGGTTTGGTTTTGTTTTAAGGTACAAACCTTAACCACAAGAGGAGTCTGTAGCAAATTCAGCTCTGGTGTTCTTGAAAAATTCTTTTGTGAGTTGGAAGAAAATATATTTGATTTCAATGGACTGAACGCCATGAATGAAGTAGAAGCTCTGCATGGTGACTGCCAGCTGCCACCCTGTGCTGCAGAATCTGAAGAAACAGGACGAACCACCAAATCCAGCAATCTGTTAAGATAAACAATTTAAAATAAGAAAATAAAGAAGCATGAAAAACATGAATGCTGCATTCAAGAATTCTGTTGGGGTGACATATCAGGCCCACTAGTACTTCTTTAAATTTCACACCTAATTTCCAAAATTACTGCTTTTGAGACAAGAGTAATGCAATTCTAAGTTCCACAAGTTAGGTTCGTTTCCACAGCAGAAGAAATTCATTTCAACGCTGGGACCATTTCAAACTTTCCACTTAATTTTGTCCCAAAGCTGACCTTTTCTTTAACAGACAAAACTCAATGCAAAGAGAACACTCTGCAAACACAAAGTATACACTCGTGTACATACACACAAGTATGAGAAGCGACTCCTTTTTGAAATATTCATTCTTTATATCTACTGTACCTGGAATATTTCTGTGACGATTTTGTAACTGGTGTCCCCACAAATGCATCCTGCAACTCTGCATCAGGGAGAGGACATGGTAGGACTGATGGCTCTGCAGCTCTAGGACTAGAATTCAAAAGGAATATGTAACTGATTTTCATGGCCCTGAAGTCCAAACATACCACAGTTCAAGTTTATTTGACCATACCACCTGTAGGAAAATTAATACTAGAGGTTGTTGATAAATCGTGCTGCTTTTGATTGATTCTTACACATTCTATACTTTATGTGCAAAAAAGCCAAGTGAATCTTTATTCAGCAAATATCTTTATTCCCAGCAAAACACTAACATCATTGAAATGGATTTGTCTCTCAGACTTTATTTAAAGTCTGCTTACCTATCATGCTGTGAGACACCGGTTTTCTGCTCATTTCCTATCCATACTTCTCCAATTTTGGAAAGTACATTATTGATGAAAGTTGATCTTGTATGCATATTTCCTGCTTTAGCTTGTTTTGTAACTGTCGATAATGGCTTTGGTCTTGATACTGCAAAGCAAAAGGAAAAAAATTATCAGCCTTGGGGTAATCAAAGCAATGATTAGTTGTCATTATACTTCCCCCCAAAAAAACTTACCTTCTCTTAAGATTGATGAAGGCAAGTGGTAAGGCCTGGCTCTTTCTTCAGCCAGCTTTCTCTGAACTCTAGGAAGGATCTTGCCATATTGGTCTAATATATAATTTCTGGCAACTGCTCGCTCTCTCAAGCGAGGATCTCGATCATTCTGATGAATGAAATGCATAAAGCAAACAGTTACATTGCAAGACATTCATTGCACAGATCTGTGCCATTTCTAATTAGCAAATACATTTCCTCTACACATACAGTAAAATACATCCAGTAATGTTGGAATCTTGAAATATTTTGCTCAACTTCTGGGTTCAGGTACAACTTCAGGCGTACAAATAATGATACGAAAAACCCAAAGCAGGATTTCTACTGAGTACTATCAAAAACTGTCAGTAACACCCAACAGAAACTTGCACCCTTGACAAAACTTATGCTTACCATAAGATTAACATTCATTGACCGATTCAGCTGTAGTGCTGGAATATAGTTGGCACGCTGGAGATGGTAGACTAAAAGAAATTCAGGATTCTGAACACCAGCATTGGTCTGTAAAAACTTCTCCAAACATTCCTAGGAGAAACAACGTATTTCAAAAATCTATTACGATTCTGATACTTTTTCCCGCCAAAATATTAATAAGATCTTTTTATCTCATCCATACTTACTTGTTCAGTGTCTGTGAAAGGTAGCTTCAGCAAGTCTTCCATTAGTCCCATCTCCTGACAGATTTCATACATATGTTTTAACAGCTCTTCTATGTTTAACTTAGTGGCATGTTGCTGCAACAAACCCCATGCTTCCACCATGCACCTGTTATGAATTTTTTTAGGTGTAAAGGAATATTAATAGTATAAGCAAAAATACAAATTATTGTATTTAAAGTTTAATGGAAATTTAAGGAACGATCTGGGGTTTTTTGTTTTCTACCTTTCCCAATATTTGAACGCCAAAGTGGTGGGATGTATTTCATTACCTATTGGACAACAACACAGTGAGGAAAAGCTGAACTTCACTACTGCTTGACATTGATGGCCTCATCATCTGTATGTATCTGAGGGCTCGCCTATGCTCTCCTTGGCACATGAGGGATTGAATAATCCTCGTATGTTGCCACGACACAGTTTTGATTGTAGCTGGATGAAAGAGCAGGGCCAGTGAATTCTGCAGAAGTTAGAGACCAGGTCTATTATGGTATATGCATACAGACATGTAACAAAAATATTTTAAAAGTTTCTTAAGTAAGGGTATTAAATAAATTTAGATAACAAACTAACGAAATACTGGATACAGAAGATGCAAATAAAAATTCTTAGTATCTACAGGACAAAAAAATTCAGTTAGCCATACAGAACAAAGCAAGTGCTTTAAAAGGAGTAATTCACATTTTTCTGAGTTAACCAAATCTCCATATACAACTGCTGCTTTTAATAAATACATTACGTAATAATAAACCTATCTCCCAGACAAGCAGACATTAGCATTGTGACAAGCAAAAAACAACTTTCAGCAGCAGACAGAACATGAATAAGATGGAAAAGTCACTTTTGCAGTCTTCTGTCTCAAATCTTGCTGCTATGATCATAGTTTCAATATTTAATGTACTTGAACCACTGTTTTTGAGTAATTACTCAACTGGACTGCTGAAAATAACCTAAATCGATGGTTTTGAAAATTCCAGTGTCAAGCATTATTAAAACTGATTTATTCCATGTTTTAATGAACTTCCTGTCAAAATAATTAAAAAATTCAAATCATAATTTATTGAAGATATCACAACAGTATTACAAAAAAGCAGCTAATATTTATTATCTATTATTAGGTAAGCATCAATTTTTAAAAAAACATTTTACAGATTACAGCTTTGTACTGTAATGTATGTATAACTGAACTGTAACATACTTACTTCGTAATCATTGTGATCAAGAAGCCAAAAGCCTTGAATAAGCTTAACAAGTCCCCAGGGGATAGCAAAGGCAGTTGGGAAGGAGTCAATTGAAGCTTGTGTTTTATTTGGAAAGGAATGCATGACATCTAGCAGCAAATAAATTGTCTGATATTGAGCATCTAATTAAGGCTAATAAATTTTTAAGACCAAAATTTTATCTTAGTTAGAAAAACAATGAAATAAGAATACAGAAGTGGTAAGAAGCAGAAAACAGGAATGTGCTGGTCTTGCCATTTTGAGTTATTATAACCTGAATATAGTCAGGTCCCAAACACAAAACTGCATTCTGAATAAACAGCCAGAAAGAAATACTCTTTGATTTCTGCAAGGCACTCAAAAAGCTTATCTTTAAATACTTGAGTTACAGATTCAAGCTCCATTTTTAGTCAGTGGAGTTTCCACTAAAGCAAACAAATTCTACATTTGGGATTTTTTTCTTCCCTTCCTTTCCAGCATCTACAAAACAATGGAAATTATGGTGTCCTACAATGCAGCTTAGTACTCAATGATTAAAACTAGATTTAAATCACTATGTGAATCACCACTGGGAGTTTATTTTTTTTTTTTCTTTCTGACATTCAATGTTAGGAACATATTCTAATAAGAGTGGTTTAACATACAACTGTTTTTTGTACATTTCACTATCTTAAAAAGTTTCTGCTCAATGCCTTTTCTCTCTGTTATTCTGTGTGCCTGCCCTTTTAATGGAACAAAAGCAAGCACTGTGCTGGAAAATCAACAATTTCAGCAAAAATCAGGTACTGGTAAACCACTGTTAGAAAGCCTTTTGCTCTGTAGCAGCCTATTTTAGTGCATCATTGTTGTTACTAAACACATACATGACGAAGACTGAAGAAAACTCATGTACATATACTGAAGGAGTAATAAAAATAACTAGAAAGGATACAATAGCATGTTTGCAGCTTTCTTCAATGTTTTCTAGCAAATAGAGATCCAGTAGTGCCTGAAAGGAAAAAAAAAATTTAATGGTTTTTGAGGAGGGAGATTATTATTGTTGTTTTCATTGAATACAACACTCACATGTAAACTAGCAGGTGGGTATTTCCCAGTTCCTCCTTCATCTCTCCGCCACAATTTCTCAACTTTGTCTCCTAACTGGGAAACCATTCCATCAATCATCAAGCAGTCAGAATCCCATTTTCCTCTGGAATAAAAGGTAGCAAGGATTTGGACAGAATAAAACACTAATTCCAGCCTCTCACTGTTAACCAGTCAAAAAAAAAGCTTCCATGAGTTGAAGAAAGAAACAAACACACAAATGTGTAATGATGGCTTGAAAGGCATACAAAAAAATTTTGCAGAGATGATCACTAGACCATGCTGAATTATCAAAGGAGTTCAAAATATAAATCCCAAAAAGCTGTCTTGTTAAGAGAAAAGTTGCAATGACCTTTTAGCTTTCCAGGTTTTCTTTAGTTTTATTGGATATAGTACAAAGGAAGTGTAAAAAAAAAAAAAAAAAGGCTTCTAAGTGCTAAAAATAACCACTCTCATACTGTCTAACAGAGGAAACATAATAGTATCAAAATAGCAGAACTATTCTTTACCACAAATCTAATGCCTCAAATTGGACTGCTCCAATAGAGAACTGTGAGACAACATAATGAAAATTTCAGATTTTGTTCTCAGTATCTCATTTTTGTTACTGGAAAACAAGTTATTTTTAGAAAGCTGGGCACATGAGTAAAATTTAGTATACTATCATAGGCAGCATTTATGTTTCTATACACATACCATTACAACCATGGACGGCTGAACCTTTACAAATCACATTCTTCAAAAGTCCATGACAGTTTTCTGCTGACTGTGGTGTTACCCTTTAATTTCCCGCTGACAAAAAGCATGAAAATCACACTGGACATTGTATGCTTCTAAAGGAACACACGAGCCTTTGTGTAAGGTACCTGACAAGTACGCTAAGATGAAATTTAAAGTAAATACCTAATAACACTGCAGCTTCCACCTTAACTCAGCTTGTAGTATCTTGTTCACAGTACCACAGTCTTACATTCCTTTATTTATCTTTCAGTAAGATTTCCAAAGAAAAACCTATTATCCTCTAAGCCAAGGCATATCACCTATATGCTAGCAAGCTAGTCCAGGGAAAAATTTACCTGAGGAATGGACTAGCCAGAGAGTGTTAGGCGTGCAAGCCACATGTAACTTGGACTGTCTTACTAACTTACACAAATGTACTTGTAAATTGAAGATTTAGGCCAATACAATTACTACCATCTATTATGAATCAATAAGAGGGATGACTTTTTTTTTTAAACATATTTTCTTGTGTGTCCAAAACAACTGCTGTGTGAACACTGATTTGCTGAAATGATGACTGATCCTATCCTAATTCCATGATTTTTCTCAGAAGTAACAAATTATATTGACTAGCCAATGAACTAATTATGCTACCAAAAACTGATACTAACAAATGGTACTAAGCAGAGGTATCATAAACATTGCCACACTGCAAAGTAACCTCAGTGTTCAACAGAACACATGCATCACTGAAGCCAAGAGTCCTGCCAACAAATGCTACATTAAGTATAGCTTAAATGCAAATTCAAGTGTTGATGTAAAAGCCATTTGCTTCCCCTTCTGAATTTACAGTGTAAGTGTTTTAGAATTTTCCAGTTAAGGCTTACCTTGATAAACGCTCGAGTTTCTGTCGATGACCAGTATAGTAGCTCTGAATCAGAGGATAATTGTAGAAAGGTCTGGACAAACGCATATCATCATCTACAGGCAATAAAGCAAATTAAAGAAGTAATATCACATTTTCAAACTAAAATTTTTGACTAAAATGACAGAAGATCATGCAAACTAAGCACCAAGAAACCTCCAACTCTGAAAGAAACCAGTCCTGTTTTTGCCTTTGCTAAAAGAGCTGTAAGACACCAGACTCGATTCCTTCTTGTCTCAAATGTCAAGTTTCCAGCTGATGTAGCATTCAGAACACATATTGTAAACTGAAGTTCACTGTAAAAATAATAATTCTCAAAGGGAATGGTTTTTTAAACATCATGTGAACATCCAAAACGACAGTTAAAGATGACAATGGAATTTATAATGCATCCAAATTAAAAAAAATTATTTCCAAGGCATACTTTTCCTTCAAGCAATAAGTAAGAACTTCAAACCTTGCAGGTAATGCTTTTGCTGTAAATACAAGCATTCTGGTATTTGTTGTTGAACAGTTATTTGTTTAAAATCCCAAGTATTTCAAGCTGTGGACATAACCAACTCCTTGAAGTCAGATGCTTAATGCTCTTTTCACAAAAACATCCAGGAAAGAAAACTGATTGCATTATTCTAAACTATGTATTTGAAAAACCAATACAACCAAACAAACTATGTATCTGAACAACCAACAGAACCAACATGCTGTCACTGAACCAATATGACTTGACAAAACATTTTAAGAAACATGGCTAAGCACATGTTCACAGAAATCATTTAATGAACCGTCTCCTTGATAAAAATGCTTACCTAAACCTTCTGGAAGGAGACTGGCTCGACAGAACCAGATGACCACTTGTGCATACAAAGAAACGAGGCTGGTTACCATTTGCTTGTTTTTCAAGTCTCTAAATCCTGAAAAAAGGCATAAAATTATTTTTGTTACATAATTCTTTCAAATTTTACAAAACACCCTTCATAGTTCTAAAAAGACAGCATAAAATTAACCTTTTTCACCCTGTATCACTTTCTTATTTGAACAAAACCCCCACAATCACCACCAGAACAAAACCCAAACTGCAAGAACTTCACTAAATTCACTAAAGGTTAAAATAAAATACAAAGGCTGAATTATTAAATACACTCACAAATAAGACATTTTTCCATGTAGCAGAGATCTTTATTACAGCAAACTGATTATATTTTTTTACTCAATATGCCAGGAACAATCGATAATATAAAAACTACAGAAAGTCAGGTAACTTACGAGTTACTCATTTATGCTTCCTTTACATTTTTTAGCAATTTACAATACACTATTTGCACACAACTATAAATTGGTAAGAATAAAAAAAAAAAAAAAAAACACAGAACTTCTAGCATTACCACATTCAGTTGGTGTAATTCCAAACTACACAGGTTACATAACTTCTTGCTAGCCTTCCCCCACAACATGAACAGTTTTTTTGAACTCAATACATAGTAACCCCCTTCAGATGTCAGCCCCTTCTTTCAGCTAAATCCATCTTCCAATCATCAAAACCAACAAAAGCACACATTTCCATGATTACAACACAAGCGTAATTCCAAATGTTAATAAAACACACCAAAGATAGAGCAATACTATTACAAACCTTTTTCAGTAAGTTCTTGTGCTTCTGTCAGAAAACAATTTAAGACTGTGCTAAGGTTGCTCAAAAGCAACTGGCAGTGCTGAAGAGACTGTAGTGTCTGGGGGTCAATGAAGTTGCAAGAGCCATCAAACAGCGGAACACCTTTTCAAGAACAAACATGAAATCATTAGCCTCCAGAGAAATTTCCAAGTGCACTTAAAGAACCACCTGCATTATCAGGTACCAGAAGATTACTGAAGGAGGTCAATTAGGAAGAATAATTTTATGTTTGCAGAATGACTATGCTAGTACTCACTTATTTGGTCAAACTCATCTTTTGTATAGATCACTTTGTTCCATGTCCACTCAAGAACAAACCGTAAATTAGCTGCAGAACTTGGCTGTTCTTTAAAAAAAAAAAATAATTAAAAAAAAAAATCAACAATTTCAAACTAAAAACATATATAATATAAAACCAATGTAAGTATTATTACCTTCAGATGTCCAATGTTTAATGCACCCAGTCAAAAGTTCCAAAGAACCTGTCTGGACAGCAGCTGATAGTACTGCTTCTAACTGCTCCTCCTAAACACAACAGAAAAAATAAAATGTGAATCTAACATACTTTTGACAGCTGAGCCATCAACACTGTTTCTAACTATATACTCCTTATAAGCAACTCCTTCCACTTTCATTTTGTTTCTAGCCACAAGCTGGGCTACTTGGTCTGAGAAACACTAAGCTTTTCCTCTGAAATTTCAGCATACTGACAGCTAATTCTAATCTTTATTTGCATGCCTTTGCCATATGCTGAGTAGCATCCTCTGTTAACACCCATTACACATTTTGCGCATGTAAGTTTGCCATCAGGAACGCAGGAAGGGAACAGAACAACTGTGCAATGCTTGCACAGAAACAGTGAAGCTAAGGTCAAGCAGCTTTCTAAACTGGAAACTATGAAGACATGCAGTTCTGACAGCCATACTATTAAGTAACTGTTTTGTAAAATGACAGGAAACAAGTGAAGTACTTATATTCTAAGAGGTTTAAATTTTAGGCTGTACATATACTGTACTATAATTCAGTGGCAGCTTATTTCAGACAGTGTTCTAATAATACTTCTTTCAGGTGAAACAATCATAATTTTTTCCCTTGGTTTTTTTGTTTGCTTGTTTTCTTGCATTGGGATTTTTGATTGGTTGTTTTTTTTGTTTGGGTTTTCTTTAAACACATTTCAAATTTGCATTTTCCTTATAAGCCAAATCATTACATTCAAAGTAATTTCTACACATTGATATTTCCATGTTTTTCTGAAAATGGGTGTCAGACAAGGAAATACACCAAATACTAATTACAGCACCAAGCAAAACTCCAAACCAAGCTTCTTGAACCTAATCCTGAAATTTGTCTTACTAACATTCAAAAGAAATACCATCCTCAATGCGTAACAACCACATCTGTACAGTATGGTCACAATTCAGAAAAGGGTATTAAAAAGTATTTTGATCTCCCAAGGTATTTCCAAAATAAAGCTGATATCAGAACATTGCATTTGAATATAAGAGTATATATTAGGCTTGCAAAGTAAAGAGTTTACAGGCTAGGTCAACTTGACAAGAAATTAATTTTAGCTACCACATTTCCACAAGTTTGATGAAGAATCCTGTCGACAGGAAGATGAGGGCAGTGCGAGGAAAGCCCTCCCTTTCCTAGTTTTTGCTCCACTGTATGATGTCTAGCTAGATCATCATATAGCTTAGATCCTGCTTGGAAGGAAGGGATTATCACAAAGGCTCCACCTCATGAAACTCTGAGTGAAAGGTTGGTGTACTGCAAATGGAAAACCTAAGACAGAGGCAGGTGAAGTCACTATGATGGGATAAACCAGACAGAGGAGTAGTGGGTGTTGTGAGATAAAGGTGACTAAAAATGCAGTAGCAGCAAAAGACAATCTAAGAGAAGTAAACTGGGCTACTGTAGCACAGGCCAAAGGCTACAGAGGTGAAAATATGCTTTGGGAGACTGCAAAAAAGCATACTGATGAAGGGAAAATGAGAGGAAGCAGTGATGCAATTCTCAGGTAGTAGTGATGAGTAATTGTTTACCACAGCCTGCTTCCTTGGAAGCAAATGATCATGAATAGTGCAGCAAGCTACTGTCTGTAATAGCTTGCATCTGAGTGAGACACCCTCATCAGTAGCTACTGCACTTAACGTGATGCTTTAGGAAGAGAAGAAGGTTGTTCTGAGGGAAAGCTGCTTTATGTTGTGCATGACCAGCAACAACTCGCGCACTTCCCCGAGAGTATCTGTAGCACAGAATTAACAGAATCATAGAATCATTCCAATTGGAAAAGACCTTTAAGGTCATCAAGTCCAATCACTATCTAACTTTACCAAGTCTGGTGATAAACCATGTCCCTTAGCACCACATCTTTAAAAACATCCTGGGAAGGGAATTTAAACACTTCCCTGGAGAACCCACTCCAGTTTAATAACCCTTTCAGTGAAGAAGTTTCTTCTATTAACCAATGTAAACCTCCCTGGGTGCCACTTGAGGCCATTTCCTCAAGATGGGAATTTCCTAATAGATGGGTCTTTAAAGATACATCTATTAGGGCTGTTCCCAGTCAGACTCAACCATTTGGATCTCAGAATATTACTTCCATTATGAATGGCCGACATCTGCATTTCAATGCAACTTGTAAATAATATGAAAATCAGATTATCATGTCTTGTAGCCTCTACAGCCCTGTCAGACAAGATGGATCTATTTCTCCCTTGATTCCCTGGTATGCTCTCACCTGACTCAGGCTGGATGGCTGGACATCAACTAGTCTTGGAGACAGCAAGCCAGCTACAAGACACCTATTGTAGCTATCATGAATAGCTTCACTTATTGAAGGACCAGATTTCTTCAAAAAATTCAAGGTCTGAAACATCAATCAAAAGCTACAGATTAAGACATTATTGTTATTATTCAATCACTAAAGTTCTGAACAAGAAGAAATAATATAAATGTTTATTTAAACTGTTAGAAAGCTTGCATCAGTGATATGCTTTAGGTTAGCAATCTGAATAAACATTACTATATAGAGTCTTAAATACAGCAGCCAAAAAATTATAGGCTTAAAAAAATCCTGTGAAACAGAATATTAGCCCTTTAAATGCTTCAATAAGTATTTTCTAGGCTCTCTATTTTCTCTGAACACTGAGACAAAATATACTCTATATGTGCTAAAACTAACAACTTTAAATCACACTCTGGAAGATCACTTTCAAGCTTCTCTGTACAGAAGCTGATTTATGTTGGAAATACTTCATGAGCTGAACCTTAATTCAAAGTTATTTATCACAATCTATGCAGTGGCTCAGAAGTTATGCTATGGCCAGGTTTAGGAGAAAAAAAAATTCATTTCTGAAACAGTTACATAATTTTCACTTCCTCCATTCTGTCCTTTTTCAAGCTGATCAGGGACCACAACCCTAGCTCAAGATTATGCAGGCAGTTTAGCTGATGGGCAATAAAGAAGCAACAGCTTTGTTCACCTTCCACATGATTTTTGGTTTTGCTCCAAGAGTAAGATTGCATTCCTTTCTAGACATTCAGTCCCTGACTGTGCTTCAACAGGAGACAACAGTAGTTTTACAGGCTCAAGAGTGGACCTCAAACATTATTACCATTTGCATAAAAGTGACAGGATACAATTGCATGTGGATAGAAGGATGAGTATAGAACAGTCTCTGGCACTGGAAGCAGTGCAATAAAAAAACTTAGAAAAGGTCCGTCTCTTGACATTTTCAATAAAGATACAGTGAAGGATTACCTCCTTCTGGAAGCCGGTGCAAGTCACGTGAACAACTCCTGAGTTCAGCAAGCACGTACCATCTGCAGAAACAATGAGTGTCTGACAACCTTCCATACTCTCACAGTTATGCTTTGACCAGTTTACATATTTCAAAGGCAATATCTGGAAAGATATAACTAAGTACCCATATTTTCTTCATCAGATCACTTACAAACACTTTTTAAAAAAGTAATTACTGTAGTGCTATCAAGGTGCTGAACTTTGAGCTTCAGTTCAAAGTAATTTCATTTTATGATCACCACCAGTTCACAGGCTATACTACAAAAGAATCAAAACCCAAAACTCAGTAGACCGTCAGATATATTTCACAATACGAAATGCATTATTATTACAAGGAGAGCAATGTTGGGTTTGGGGGGGGTGGGTTTATTTGGTTTGGTTTTTGAGTGCCAAACTGAACAAGAGAATCAGTAAATGGAATCTGATCTCAATTTAAGCTTATCACTATTAAAAGCAATGAAATACCTACCAAAATTATAGGTGCTTGGATTAAAAAACTGCTCAGGTGGTGGGTAAGAAGGAGGAACTCCTCGACTTAAGCTCCGTTCATGTACAAGAATATCCAAAATGAGATTTGGAGAAGTCATGCTTATTACAGTATCCAGTGACCAGAATGCAAAATAGGGACAATCATGAAGGAATTCTTCTGGCCTTAAAGAAAATAAGTGCACAAACTAAATGCTGACTTTCAAAGTAATTGTTTGTAGGGATATTGAAAACAACTTAATAAAAATCTACCTTAGCGAATCTGGCATTTGAGCATGATACCAGCGATTAATGTCAAACACACCCAAGTAAGTAGATGGTTTTCCCTGACCATACGTGTTCACTTGCCAACTGAAGATTGATACACTGGTGTCAGGAGATATTACTGTAAAAGACGAGACATAGTTTCTTATTTGTAGAAAATATATCTTTTTAAAAAATAATTTTTAAAATGCCACTTTCTATCTTTTCTATTTAATTCTCTTACACTGCTCATGAAAAACAACGCTTACTACAAATATTAAAAAAAAAATTATAACATGGCAAAAATCTCTCTGGTAAGTTTCAGTCATACTGTCCCTTTTTCCTGTTCAAATTGTATCAGTTCTAAGTCAAATCAAAGACAATTATTAGCCAATGAAATTTTACATACACTAAGAACTGATAAATATATTTAGTTAGATGAATAATCTAGGAAAAATAATGCCAGGACCACATATGTTGCTACTTTTAGAAAACATACAAATAATTATACATTTGTATCAGTAAGCTGGCATTACTAATTTCCAGATGTGACTCAATTAAGTTTTAAGAATAGTTCCTTTACAGTATATTCACAATGAGAGAACACAACTAATCACATGAAATAAACAAACCCCCACAAACAAGAAATTCAGATAAAGATTTTAACATAAAACATTCACAATGTTATACTTCAGTTCTCTAAAGAAACGGAATGGCCTGTCTTCTCTGAGGAGAATGCATTCTCTATATGTAAGGAACAAGACAATGGTATGCTTGACAAAATGTTTCTTTGTTCAATTCATCATTATTGTTTAGGGATTCTAATACACTCTGCTATGTTTCATTGTGATGAAACTGCCTTTGAAGATGTCAATTATTTTTACAATTCAGAAGATTACTTTGCTGCTAGCCTCAACACACAGCTCATGTGTGCCAAAAACTCAAATGGAACAGATCCTGAATAAAAGTTGATTAGAAACCACCAGAAAAATTACTTCATAAAATGGAGACAGAAAGGTTCTTTTTGTTGTTGTTTTTGTGTTTAGATTTGGGGCTGGGTGGGTATTTGTTTATTTTTAAAAAGTTTTTAGAAGGCTCTCTCCTCAGAAACATGACACAAGTGGAGAAAACCCAAAGCTGTTATTAATGGATTTTGACACATTGTTCACAGAGTATGGCATCTCAAAAGCAATGGAAGTTGCTGCTTCAGGACTAAGTCAAAGATAATAAACAGAAATAAGTCGAGAAATCTCCTAGCCATCTCCTTTGTAACATCAGATGCAAGTTAGGGCCATTAAGAAAGTGAATGTGAATAACATCCAAAAAAATGAATGTTACTACTGCAGCAGGCTCAAATGTCAGAACATATTGGAATTTGTAAGCCCAGAGATGCACAGCAAATTACTGTTCCAGTGTTTGACATTCCTTTTGGTGAACCAATTTTTCCTTAGTATGCTATCTAAACCTATCCTGGCACAACTTGAGCCCATTTCCTCTTGTCCTGTCACTTGTTAGGAGAAGAGAATGATACCCATCTCACTGCAACCTCCTTTCAAGTAGCAGTAGCGTGGTAAGATCTCCCCTAAGCCTACTTTTCTCCAGACTACACAACCCCAGTTCACTCAACCATTCCTTCTAACAGTTGTTTGTCTAGACCCTTCACCAGCTTCATTGCTCTTCTTTGAAAGGGCACCTTCTAGCACCTCAGTGTCCTTTTCGTAGTGAGGAACCCAAAACTTAACACAGTATTCAAGGTATGACCTCACCAGAACCAAGTACAAGGGGACAATCACTTCCCTAGTCCTGCTGGCCACACAACTTCTGACACAAGATAGGATGCTGTTGGCCTTCCTGGCCACCTGGTAACACTGCCTTACTGAGGGTGCACTCTCCTTTGTCCAGGTCACTGATAAAGATTAAAAAAAAAAAAAAAAAATGGAACTGGCTCCAACAGGATGCAGATGCAGGCATAGGTTTGAGCAGGGAAAAAGCAATTCAGGTAGCATTCCTAAGTAATGAACAGAATGATCTTATTGTTCAAAGATGACAGCTGGAAGAATAAAACGACTAGCCAGCAATGCACAGATGACCCCATCATACATCACTATAGCATGTCAACAAGCATAAATAAAACCTTTTTTTTTAATTTTCTTTAAAGAAGACACACAGAACTTAATCACCCAACTTTTCTTTTTAAATAAGCCCAAGAAGTTAGTATTTAAGACTTTCGGACTGTGATTACAGAACAGCATTTACTGCTTAGATTCCAAACCCAATCATTTTAGAATAACCACACAGAGACATCAGAACAAACCTTCATTAACACTATCCTCTCTGTCAACATGATTGCGAAACTTTTCTACAGTCTGACAGCTGAGTAATTTGGTGTTGCTGGTCGTCCCTCTCAAGGGAAAGATTCCACCCGTGAGATCTAAACTGTACCTTTCATCACAGTATTCCAAACCCTGGAGAAAAAAAGCCATAATGACATAAAAGGTCATTTTGAGGTAAAAACATACATTATACCTAAATATGAAAGTACATATCTAATGTCATATACATATTACACTGTATATTTCCCATGAGCTTATTTCTGATGGCAAATAAAACATCAGACGTGCAAGAGAATGAACTGTCAAATTGTAAAAGGCAAGTTTGTCTGCAAAAGCCAGTATTTAGCATTTCCCTAGCTAAAATTTGAACTGAAGTATGTACAGTCCATTCCGTTTTATTAAGTAATTTTGGAAATAACAAACATGCAGAGCAGTTAAGGCCAAAACCATCTCTTTGAAAAACTTAGTATGAAGCCTAAGGAAAGAATCTCATTTTTATTGTAGGATGAATAGATGCTAAAACCAATTTTAATAAAAGATGTTCTGAACAAGAAGTCCACTATTCTGAAAGACAGTTTCATTAGATAAAGTACTAAAGCTCCAGAAACCTGTCAAGAGATTAATTTTGATGGCTAGAAATTTCATCTTCTATTCATATATGAAAAATCAGTTCCCCACAAAGCTGGGGCAGAGGGGAGGGGGAAAACAATACCAAACAACTCCTGCCTAAGACAAATTCTGAAGCAAAACAGTGTATTTTAAATTTTTCACACAAGGGCAAGCAAATCTAAGTTAAGGAACTCTAGTGAATGGAAAATACTAAACACTGACTTTATTTACTAGTAAAATAAGACGACAGTTTTCAAGTGAGATGCACTGGTCAGAAGACACTGCATACTCTGTCCATCCATAAGCACTGTATAGGACAAAGGTAAAGATGTGCTCCATGACCATGATTTGATGCACTAGATTTAGCAACTGCTAAGATGGTATATATAAAAAAATAATCTTTGCAATCGTAACTTTTATGTTTAATTACTTGAGACTTAAACTGCCCTTGAATGCAATGGAAACATGTTTGACAAACATTTATAAAGAGTGTCACATTTCAGAAGTCCTCTTTGTGACTTTTTATCATGATAAAAAGTCAAAGATGCACTGTTTCATAGCCTCAAGTCTGATTCCTGTCCTAATGCATTTTTTCTCATTTTAGATCTTTTGGGAGTTGGTTTGGGGTATTTTTGGCAGCAGGCGTTAACAGGTGTTGGTGTGAAGCTACACGTGTAAACTGCTCATCTGGAAGCTAGCTAAAGAACCTGGCTTTTCTCACTGGTTCAACTCTTAGTTGTTTAGTTCCCTCTTTAACCAGCTTGAAAAAAGAATCAGTCTTACAATCTGGTACAATACCTGTCTAAAGGAAACAAACAGCAGAGGAGCATAATATCTCAAAGCGAGAGACTGGTGCCTGACACCTCTTAGAAGCCTGTGAATGTCTAACTGGTGGCCCTCTATAGAGGGCTAAAAGTCTTCCACTAACCACACTACAGCTTTCAAAAGGTCACAAACTTAATGAGATTATTTAATTACTTTTTTAAAAAAGTGTCCACTGGAATTTCTAGCAGACCCATTTTTAAAGGTTGACAAATCATTTCAACCCCCTGAACTAAAAGCTGACACTTGCCACATCTTATTCAGGAAAATTAAGATGACCAAAACAAAGAACCACCAAACAGTAAAAGGTCCCACACTTCAATATTAAACTCCTGAGACACAACAAAGTAGCCACAAGACAAATGGATAGAGATAATTGCTGTTTTTTTTTTCCCCAAAGATGTACACAGTACAAGGTACTGTCTTTGCCTCTGCTAAGACTGTAGCTAAACTTTTGAAAAAGGATAGAACAAAGCAGAAGTTCAAAAGTGAAACTGGAGAAAGATTAAAGACTCTTTCTCCTATCAACTTGCCAAAGTGCCTAGAGCACAAGAGATGCAGAAGTGAACTGCAGTGAAAAGCCTTTTAAAATTAAACTCAATCAGGGTGCTCTGTTCAGCTAGAGCTAGGTATATTATGTCATAAATACCATGCATCAAAGATAAAGAGACAACATCCATATTTAGAACACACTGAATCACCTGAAGACATTTTTACTTTGTCGCCACGATAGGCAATACATTTATATACAATAAAGAAACATCACCTTTTCCAAACTCTGAACTTTTATCTATTCAAAGACAACACTTAAAAATGAGGAAGGACCTTTACCATATATAAGATAAAAATTCAACCTCATTCAAAAAAATCCAAGCAGAGAGTATCACAATAAAAGAATTATCCTGATTTGATTCAACACCTACTGAATATATATAAGAAAAAATATCAAAATAGGAGGAAAGAATGCTCTCCAATTTCCCTCAAAAAGATTTTTGGAAGAGTTCCAAGCATACTACTGAATAGAATTATAAAGATGCATCTTGTATCGGTTAGGTTATTTGAAATATAATAGTACCTCATCTGTATTTTCAACACAGCCAGTTCTGAAAATTCACATGCACTCTTCTGACCAAATGATACCATTGTTTACTGCTAGTATTTATGTATTTTACTGGCATTAAGAATAGATTCCACAAGTAACCCAGTCAAAAAGTAGAAAGAGTTATCTTGACAGCTACTAAGTTTCAGAATCAACACTTAAGAAACACTCTGAGTAGGTTTCATTTAAAGTCCAGCTGTCAGAGCTCAAACAAAACACAAGAATGCAAAACCAAAATCAGAAAAGAATTAAAGCTCTATGACCATATTAAAAAAAATATAGAAGTTTATGCAAGTCTGCAATCTGGTTAAATAAAGCTATTCAAAGCCCCATCTTCTTTTCCATTAATTTGGTGTTTAAATAAAAAAAATTTTGTGTAAAAGCTACTTCCTCTTCAGGAACTGATTTTATATGGGCTCTCTACAAGTCTAGTTGGAACACATGACATTGCAGGATAAAAATGTACTATTGGTTTTCAAGAAGTATGGATAAAGCCATACCCAGTAAGACTAGGGAGAAGATTTTTTTCAGTCAGTTTTGAATTTTGATGGTACATATCAGCCCTGCCAATGTAACTGATTCTCACAAAGTTATGCTTTTCATCTTTTCACACATACGCACGTCTTACCTCATACATGACTTGTCCTGATGCCAAGCGCTTTCTGTCACCAAATGCTAACTGCAACAGATGTAAACTCACAACATCACCTTCACTGAAAAAGGTATAAATTATGAAATTTGATTACAAGCTGCTTTACAATCCTCATCATTTTATCAGATCTAGACAGTAGTTTCCTTAATAACATGCTCCTGATGAAAATTAAAACAACACATCAGAAAACATGACAATTGGTCACATTTAGCTGCTAAAACATAAAGGAGGAAGTTTTGACACTACCAGCTTCCGGGGCAAATGCTAGCCATACAATTTGAAAGCTTTAACACATGGTATGGACTAAAAATTGTGGAAACAGCTTTTCACAGTGAGTTCTCAATCACACTTGCTTTAAAGTACAAAAGACTGCCACTCAATGAACAGCTGAGCTGATTAAACAGCTTGCTGATGCTGAGAGAGAGATCTTTCCACCCTGCTGTTTCCACAAAGCTCCAGTCCTTCTCTAGCACACGCTGCACCCTTCCACATTCTGATTTGATTCATTAGCCCAGCAGGTGCCATTAACTTTTTTGCCAGTGATAGTTTCCTGCCAAATGAGTTGAACTGGCTCACAAAGGCTCCAAAGACTGCTGAAGATGGCACAAGGTAATAGGCAATAGTCACCACCTCCTTTAGGGGCACCAGGCTGTTGTACTGGGCACATTTATTGTTCCAGATCTGCAGCCTCAACTACTTTTAATCATATGGTATGAATATCAAACAAATTATAAAGCAGTTATCAAGAAACAAAGGAAATTATTTGAGAATGAAGTACAAACATACACAATCACTGTTGCTTTGCCTTCCTTCAGAAGGCAGGAACTAGGAGGTCCATCTTCACATCTTTAAAACCTGTAAAAACTGCATTGTAAGCTTAACACTTTCTCTACCCAAGACAATCTCCTGCACAGCTCAATAAACAAAACAAATACATGTGTATCAACTGTATGTGAACAAGTAATTAAGAAGCAATTCAGTGGTTTATAGTTAAGTTTTTACTCACCTTTCTTGTGTAGACTGAACAGCCCACAGGTAGCAACAATTGCGAGGATCATTCTCAGGCTCCTGAAAAGTAACAGCATACACAGGAATCCTTCCTCCTTCAAGCTGAGAGTGGTGTCTGCAGATTTAAAAAAAAAATTAAAAAGAAGGAATAAAGGTAAGTCTACTAGCTCTAAATGTTTTATAGAATGGTAGAGGCATCTTCTGAGAAAAGAGCACCTAAAATGCTTATCTCCTCAGAGTACAGAAGTCTGCAGTTCCATCTCCATCAAGGGAGTTAAGGAAGCAGCTACATTTTATGCACAGTCCACAGGTGAGGAAATTACTGTCCGTCGAATGCAATAACCTGGGTTTATCTCCTATGCTTGAGGAGGAGGAGGAACATAAATGATTGCTTCAGTTGCCAGGCAGAAGTTTGTTCCTACTGTTGTAGCCTACTTCAATACTGAACTTAAAATGCAGCACATCTTCCAAACAAATTTAAAACAGTACTTTCTCTTTTCATTACTTGGACTACATAAAGCATTTTTCTCCAAGATTTCTGAATCACATCAGTACCTTCACAGTCCATTCTTGCCACCTAATTATTCCTCCACTGTCTGTGTATGGATCTAACAGTTTCTTGACAGTTTCTGGTAAGTCACTACAGATTTGCTTAAATGAATCGCTACTCAAATTTAGTCGCATATTTAAGTAAGATTGCTCTTTGGCAGATTTAAACTAATCTCTCAATTCCTCTATTGCTTATAAATCTACATGTCCCTTGTTATCATCTCCAAGTGTTCCAAGCAAACTTTCATTTGTATGCCTCACTGCCTTGGAATAAGTCAATCTCCTATTTCAGTCAAGGCTTTAGGAAATGTAGAGAAGAGTGTTTTTTTCAGGCATAGATCAGCTACTAATTCCTCATGTCTCACTAGTATCATCCTGGACATTTTAAAGAATATCACCCAAATCACACCACTAACATACTTAAGTCTTTCGATGTATGATCTAATTGCAGGAACTGGTTCTGAAAAATAATTTCTAACGTCTGTTTGACTGAAATGCACACATTTCCTAGTAACTACTGATACACTGTTTTACAGCTCTGTCACATCCTAACTGCTTGACATAACCTAAAGAAGCCTGCTTTCCACAATCTCTCAATTCACAGGCACAATACAGGAAACAATCTTAGTTCACTAAGAATGCATTCCATTTAAACTGTGCATGACTTAAATTATTTCAGAAGATTGCAGTCAGAATTTTAGACCTTGAAACAGTTCCGTTTGAATTACCACACTTCCTTAAGCAAAAAATTGAGACCCTTGTACCTCCAGGCATGAACAAGTGTAAAAAGTCATACTTACTCCCTCTTCAGCGTTTTCATATTCCATAGAGACAGGTAGCCATCTGAAAAACCCACAACAAGCTGATTGCTTCTGCTTATGTAGCACACAGTTGATATTGCTGTTCCTGAAGGATTTTGTAATTGGAAACACAGATGTCTCCCTTCTCTGGTCACAGTTTCTCTTCTTTGTGGAACTTCAGCAGGAATTCTAGTGACAACTTCTAGATCTACACAGACAAAACCACACAATAAATGAATATTACGCCATTTAGATTGCATTTTAAACAGTGACAGGACAACACACGCAAACTAATTCTACCATCCCAGGCAAAAAAAAAAAAAAAACACAAAAATACTTAGGCAACACTTTTGTTGCTACTGCCATTTTATAAGTATTCAAAGAACAGAAGAACTCTCTGACAGGTAATCTTACTTGTATTTCAAAACCAGGTAGAAGCGTAACTTTCACAGACAAATTATTCTTGGACTCTAAATCAGGAGTTTGGGCCTCATGATAAAGCCTGTTTTAGGTAGTAGTTCCTGAAGCCATTGATATAATAGCCAAAGCAGCCTATGTGATCTGAATACACAAATTAGAGATTTCATTCATTCATATACATGACTTTTGTTAACTGGGATTCATTTTAAAAAACCTCAAGTCCATTAACAAAAGCAGTAAGAAACAAAGCATCTTAACAACTTCCCATCAGGCATCTGCACTGACTCATACCACAACATTTCCACATGACACTGGCAAGAATCATAGTGACATAGGGATCTTGGGAGAAGGGGGCATTTATAACCTTAGAAGTATTAAGCCACCATCATTTTTAATCAGTCTAGGATAATACAATGTCACCACCTATAACCAGTACTCATGTCTGCACACTATTATCCTCAAAGTAGCATGCATATTACGACACAAATTTTCTTACTTTAATTAAAAAGTTTAAAAACTGCAACCTTACCTGATGCTTCTATTTCATTCTGACTGCAAGATAAATCATCCAAACAAAGGTCAACTAGAAGGAGATGGCCAACATCTGTAGCCACTGCTGCCACTCCAAAGAGCCACCGCAAACTCTGATGCAGGTGCCGAGTGCTCACACTAGCTCCTCCGTGACTAGTGATTGGTTCTATAGCAGTTACCTACAGCAAAAACTACAAATTAATATTTAAGCTATTTGACAGCCTAAATAAAAATCATTCAAAAGTGAATCCAGAATTAGCACATCAGAAGCAAGAAAGTAAATATAGGATCATAATAGTTGTACTTGGAAAAAATGCTGGATTTTTCATTAAAAAAATAAAATCTAATACTGCTTTCTACATACTGCATTTCATATAATTATTTAACCCTATGCTACATTCTGTTATTACATCTTACCAATTCCATCTCCTATTCAGAAAAAAACAACTCCAAGAAACATAGAATCAGTTATATGCAAGAAACTGGAAAACAAATCTTATGAAGAGCAACTGAAGGAGCTGGGGCTGTTTAGTCTGCAAACAAGGAGGCTGAGGGGAGATCTCATCGCTGTCTACTACCTGAAAGAACATTGTGGAGAGGCTGGTGCTGGCCTCTTCACACAGGTAATTAGTGATAGAACAAGAGGTAATGGCCTCAAGCCGCAACAGGGTAGGTTTAGACCGGACATGAGAAAAAAACCTTTTTTCACAGAGAGTGGTCAAGAACTGGAATGGGCTGCCCAGGGAGGTGCTCGAGTAACCAACCCTGGATGTATTTAAAGGTCATTTAGATGTATTGCTTGGGGATATGATTTAAGGGTGAACTTTGTAGAATAGGATTATCAGTTGGACTTGACAATCCCAAGGTTTTTTTCCAACCTGAATGTTTCTGTGATTCTGTGATCATATTTAAGAGACATAGGCAAGAAAACCAAAATTAAATCTACTTCTCTCACTGCTTACAGCCAATTAGCACTGTGATACAGTCTATGCCTTCTTTGCCAAACAGGTATTAGGATAAATCTTGGCTCTAAATCAGACCAGGCAGTAGTCAAGTTGCGTGGTAGACACTTCATCAGAATGAGAATTTTTTCTGAAGTGCTGAAGGGAGATACTAGCTTAGTAAAATTTACACTAGTTCTCGTTGTGAATAAAAATAACAACCAGATAAAGTAAAGGCATATTTAAATGCACAGGAATGTTTATGAACATTTTAAAAGCCAGAAAAAAAAAAAACAAAACCCACAACAGCAAAGAGAACAGCAGCTTGTTAGATAAAAAGCTAACTGCAGCTAAGGAAGAAGTACTCACAGCTCTCTAACATGCAAAACAGCACTCTCAGAACTTTATTACAGGGTGAAGACAGACCTTTCAGCACCCACCACTCACCCGAGGGCATTAAAAAAAAATCCTCTATAGCAGAGATACAAGCACAGGAAGACTCCTGCACTAAAGCTATGCAACGAAAGAACATAGGTTATTGTTCAGCCTTCTTACAGAGCACAACATGACGAGACAGGGATCTTTACTTCAGAAATGAAGTTTTATAGGAAAATATTACAAAGATGTGAGTAACACAAAAGAGGCCATTTTTAATACTTTTTAAATTTACCCCCAGGTGTGGGGAGAAATATCCAAATCTCTAAGCATCAAAATTTCTCCTCTCCCATATCAAGCACTTGCCCAGCAATTTACTACAGAATTTACCTTTCACCTCAGTTGTAAGAATTCTTACCTTAGAAATAGCTGTAGTAATTTACAGGAAATTTACAGGCAATTGCCTAAATTAAATTGAATTTCCAGTCTTCTCAGCTACTCAAAGGACTGCCAAAAGCATTTTGATTATCCAAATTCTTGCTGCTCCAAGTGTTGATCATGGTTATGAGGAAAACAGAACCATGCTATGTGTTTTGCTGCAGAATTAACCAAAGTTCAAGTGTTGCTACTAAGTTCCTTTTTCATTGTACAACTGACTGCAATGGAATCTTTTCCATTTTTGCATATGCAAAAATGTTTCCTGGCTATAAAACTCCAATTTTCCATATAGAAGCTCCTGAAAGAACGTATTTTTTCCACTCTGGTACACACTGGCTTTTCGTATTCTCCTAGACTACTGCCAGGTCATTCTGGGAATGAACAAAGAAAACTTTTCGCAGCTCACTAAATCTAAATGCTAGCCTTCCGCCTCATACAAATCAGGAAAATTTATGAAGATACTGTTCAATAGTTCTGAAACATACAGCCAATGTAATACAATTTAATCAATGTTTTTAATTCAGATTTGCTTCTACTAGAATCCTATTCATATCATACTCCGTTAACATTTCTAGTTTTCTGCTGCATTTCACATGTACATATCTATAGAGCTCACACACAAAAGTGCTCACACAAAAATAATTTAAAAAATATGCCGAAATTCATTCAAAGCTTGTGAGTTTGGATTTTTTAACACATTCCTTTAGTCTCTGACACATCTACTTCTACACTAAAAGCTAGTCATAAAGTTATTATAAATACACTATAATAATACACTAATGGCTTGACACTCTGGACCAGAGTTTACTCCATGTTAGTGTTAACCTGTACAACTTGGTTTTCCACAGAAGATACATCTACACAGAAAATAGTCCAGAAATTAAGGTGCCAGGTGCTCATTAAAGCCTTAGAACAGTTAACAGCAAAACCTGCAGAAAGTGATATTAAGAATGCATTTTACTTTGAAAAAGAATCAGTGTGAACAATCAGAGAAATACTCAAGTAGATTAAAAATGCATATTATCAAATTTGTAAGTTGGAGGTACAAGCTGCAGAATAAATTAAAAACATATGGGCAGTGACCAAGTTTACACTTGATCTATTTAGTTTTTGCTTACCCTTATGCCCTCTCACAACTTAGAAGTTAACAGCTCAACTAGCAGTATCTCTGTCCTGTCTATGCTGATCTAATTAAGAGCAAAAAGACAGGAAGCAAAATGGAAGCAATGGATCAAACATGCTTGTCATAAAGACAACTCAGGGAATAAGAGCAAAAATTCAGATAAACTTTGGCTTTATTACAAAATTCATAACCTTCATCCCACATCAGCCAATATTTCCCCCAAAGGCTTCTTCATATTTTTCACTGAATCCCATTTTTGTGATATAGAAAAACTTGCTAATACAACTGCCAAATACATTTAACTTCAAATCACTTCTGTTGGCACAGGTTCAATATACGACATTATCCTTCTTTAGGACAGGATTAAACGGCCTCAGGTTATGTCAGGGGAGGTTTAGATTAGGTATTAGGTAAAATTTCTTTACTGAAAGAGTGGTCAAGCATTGGAATAGGTTGCCCAGGTAAGTGGAGGCATCAACATCCCTGAAACTGTTAAAAAAAACCTTGTAGACATGGCTCTTTGGGACATGGTTTAGAGGGCATGGTGGTATTGGATTGACAGCTCAACTCGATGATCTCACAGGTCTTTTCCAGCTTTAATGATTCTATCACTCTACAACCTTTCCATTTCCTATTTCCAGCTTATTTAGATTTAATAAAACTTAAAATTATTTTATTCTTTACAAATCTAATCTTATTATCCACTTCTGTCAACAGTTTGCCTTTCCATCTAAAACTCTAGGACTTATCAAGATGATTGTCAAACTAACACAGTGGAGCACCAACTCAACTCCTATCTTCAGAAATTACCACAGTATTACGCTCATGACTAGTAACTGCCCTGCAGCATTACAAATGAAACTCCATCAGTATTTTAGCAAGCCCAACCAAATCACATTATGGAAAACTGAGCAATAGGTATGTATTTCACAGAATTGTCAGGGTTGGAAGGGACCTCAAGGATCATCTAGTTCCAACCTCCTTGCCATAGGCTGGGACACTTTCCACCAGATCAGGCTGCCCAGAGCCACATCCAGCCTGGCCTTAAAAACATCCAGGGATGGAGCTTCCACCACCTCCCTAGGCAACCTGTTCCAGCGTCAGCAACCTGTTGAGTGTCATGTGCAACCTTGGCATACTTAATGCAGATTATAAAAATGCAGTGAATCTTGATGCTCTATTAACTTATGCTGATTCTTGTTTACATTAAGTTAATGAGATGAGGGGACAGTACATCACTTCAGTTTACAGGTTATAGAAGACAGAAAAAAAATAGTAGTAGTACACTAGTGTATCCTAGCTAAACAAACAAAAAACAAAAACTGCAGATTCAAAGTCAATCGTTCACCAGTCCACCAAGTAACTTTACTAAAGACTCTTTTTCCTATCCTGGGTCAACATAAAAATGTGTTCTGATCTGAAGTCACAGGCTTGCTAGTTGGAGATATATCAGAATGTGTCCAACCACAACTAGGGAAGTTTGAGATATTTTTAAGACAGCGCTTCTGACAAAAATTAAACATTTAGGAAATGTATGTTATGGACACTTTAAAGAGTTGGGGGGTTTGTATTTTTCACTCTGGGCAAGAAATGTTATTTTTTTAGGGTCTTTTTGTGGAAGTGCAATTACATGCTCTATAAAACCAGAAAAACTTGTGTTACCATCAGTATACTCATAAGATGATAGATACTATGATGTAAAATCATATCATTAAGACTGGATACTATGATGAGACAGTATACTAATGCAACACTCCGAAAGAAATGCTCCAAAGCTTTTCCTGAAATAGTATTATGCAACACCCAACAACACAACAGCATTTCTCTGATTAAAAAGTACATACCCTTCCTGGAAGAACAACTGATTTAACCACTCTTGATATTCCAAGATCATACAGACAGAGAACACTTCCCTCTGCTTCTTCCAACCCAACCAGTAGGCCAGTTCTCTTCTGCCAGGAAAATTCCTTTACCACACGAACAGTGGGAGGCTGTTCATTTACTCCACTGAAACGGTATGCAGAGAGCCGCTCTCCTGTCACAGAGTTCACTACCTCAAGTTGAGGACCACACGCCAGCCACGCTAGGCCATTTCTGCCTGTAAGAGAAAGAAAGCTGACTAAAGCAAATTTCCAATAGAAGATTGAAAACAACTGAAATATCACAGTCACTGGCCCTTTCCTTCAATAAAAGTACCTAACAGAGGAAAAGCAGCTTACCTAATTGTGGTCAATTATTTAAAATCACCCATTGAAATCCTCAAGCAGTACACATACTAAAATTAATAACCTTATTATTTTGCATTTGTACTTGTCCTTCCTACTCTCAAGAATTTTTATTCTTTGGGATTAAGATTGCAATATATTGATCTATCGTCTTTATGCCGTATTTGACAATATTTCTAGAAATCATTTAAATACACACAACTCTTAAAGCATCCTTCAAATACAACAAATCTAACCCAATTAATTTTTTTTATTTTACTTGACACATGCCTACCTTAGGCAGGGATTTGGACTTCAACAAGCAATTACCTTACAATGGAAACTGCATGAGTAAATTTAAACTTTTACATGTGCTGATCACAAAGAATTTAACACATTTTGCATCACTGAACTACTTCACATTCCAAGCAAATATTAACTCAATTACTGCATTTACAGTTAAGACAGTGACCTGGTCTTAACAGAAGCCTAGACTTCCAGACAGGCACCTAGCTCTGCTTTCAGGTCACATAGAAAGTAACTACCTAACCTGCTTAGCCACTTTGAGCAACTCTCACTGGGCACTCATCTGCATCCTATTAAATACTTTGGAAATATGGCTGCAGTGCTTAACAGTGGGATCCTCTTCTGCTTTTATTCAGACCAAAAAAGACAGAGGCAGAACTCCCTGCTTTTTAAAACTGTAGATGAACTATTTCTGTGCATGATGTCATGATGGTCACAGAGTTTGAGCTGGCACAAACAAATACACCCCAAAACAACATCATTACTTTTTTGAAAACCGCATTTCATTAAAAATTGAAGATGACTCATTGACTGAGCATATTTAAGTGAATTATTTTAACAGCACAAGACTGGTGCAGGTTGTTGTGATTTCAAAGTTTAACTACACTAATGTTTTAATATTGACATTTTTAATCATTAAAATATCCTTTTTGTTCTCTCAAAACCTGATGCATCTTAACAGCACCAGCCTGACACAGCTCATACTATAACCCTTCAGTGAAACTCTGGGCAACAATAACTTTATATCGAGACCACATTTGAAGGAAAATGCTCACCTCCAGAAAACTTCCCACTCAGCACAGAATCTAGGGTTATCTCATCTTCCCCAAGTGCTTGAATAGTCACCTCCGGAAACTGCAGCAGACTGCTCGTTACCTGAGCCGTTAGGTCTCGCATTCTTCACTGTACATAAATTAATAAAAAAATAAAATAAAATCAAACATTAGACTCATGTCAGCCACAAATGTTTTTGCAAGAAAAATTTCATCAGTATACTAAGAATAATCTATACATTGCCTGTAGCTCTTTTCCTTAGATAGGTAACAGGAGAAAAAAGTAATACACTGAGTGCCATTCTACTCACATAGGTTAGTAAGATGCAATCTGAGATAAATAATTTTTAAAAAGTTTCTCAGTAAGAAGTCTAAGTTTCCATTTGTCCTTTCCCTTGATTTTATACTTTATTTCTTATTGTCAATTGTCTTCTAACAGATTTCACCCATAATTTGCCTTGTTCACTATTTGCATAATTTTTTGAACGCTAAGTTCTTAACTACTTTCATTCTTATTCTTCTAGAAAAGGTACTATCAGTATTTTCACATTACAAGCAACACAAACCTTCATAGCTCATTAATTAGAAAGTAGTTTTACATAGACGTATGATCTAACTAATTCCTCTTCCAGTGCTTTCCTTCCTGCTGCCTGTCCTTATCACACCTCAATAGTATTTTACAAAAATTTCTAGGCCTTTTCACACTCCTATAGGCATTCCACAAAGAGTTCACAACTCAGTATGTGAAGATAGGTTTTTTGGTGGAAAAGCTTAAAAGTTGAAGTGATTACCAAGATTAAATTGGTCAGTAAATAACAGATGTCCATGCATGTAGAAATAAAAACTACTTAAAATAATGATGTTTTGACAGCTCTATGGGTTATCAGAAAAAGCTGCCAAAAGACATGTAATTAATTTTAGTTCAAATACCACTGCTTTCCTCATGAAGTTTCAAATGAAACATACATGTAGGTCACTACTCCTGGGTGTTATGCATGCTGACCAACTCAGGTATTAAACAGAACCCTTACCCCATACTACAAACAAGTACAGCCAGCCACATCAATATGCACACAAAGCCTACTGTATTAAGGGTACCATACATGTTCTCCGCAAAGGAATTTATGATTGTTTCTTCCAGCATGCAGTAATAAAATATTCTCCTTACAGTGCAGGTGGCTGCAGCAAGTTTTGAAGACTAGACTCTCTCAGCAACACAAAGTTATTAAAAGGAAACATTTACAAACAAATATTACTTGTACGAATTGCACTTCTGTGGAGAAAGATTATGCTTTAAAGCCTGGGCATTACAATTTACTATATGTCAACTCACAGTTACTGTTTGAGAACATGTACCAGCATCTTCTGCCATCATGAAAACAATGAGTATGTGAAACACTAGAGGTGTAAGTCAGGTTCCTGCACTAAGCACAGCCCAACTTGTACAAAAATACTGTCGCAAATAGCAAAGCCAGTACTGCTGGATGCTGCTGCAGCCAGCCAGTCTGACCATTCTGCCAGTGTTCTCAGCTACTGTAGCCCAAGTTTTAAGTGGGACAACTTAGCTGTAGTAGTTTTGTTGGGTTTGCTTTTTGGTACTTGTTTCAAAGTGACAGTGGGATAAACTTTCCTACAGCATCCAGGGGCTCCCAATAATTTAAAAAGCCCCCCATTTTGACCAGCACTCTGGCTTAGTTTAATTGTAATGATTTAATTAACATGTTTTTATGACTAACCCATAATACCAAATATTAATACAGATATTGGGTTGGTAAACAGCTTAAATGTTTCAGTCTGACTGCCTCTGGCCCTGTCACCGGGCACCATCTTCTTTACCCCCTAAATACCTTCAGGTATGTAAATGCATTGGTGAGATCTTTGAGCCTTCTCCAGCCTGAGCAGTCCCAGCTCCTAGCCTCTCCTCACAGAAGAGATGCTCTGATCCCCTCTAATCATCTTTGGGGCCTTTCCCCGCACTCTCTCTAGTACCTCCACATCTCTCTCCTGTGAGACTAAAGAGCCCAGACCTGGACGCAGCACTTCAGATGTGGGCTCACCAGTGATGATTAGAGGAAGGGTCACATCCCTGCACCTGAATGCAGCACTTTCCCTCATACATCTCACAGCCTTCTTTGTAGCAAGGGCATATTGTTGGCTCAGGATCAACAGGGTGCCCAGGGCATTTCTGCCAAGCTGCTGCCCAGCTGAGCAGTCCCTGATACATACAGCTGCATGGGTTTGTTTCACCCCACATGAAAGACTTTGCACTTTCCCATGTTGAACCACACAAGGATCCTGTCAGCCCATTTCTCCAGCCTGCCAAAGTCCCTCTGGAGGGCAGCAGCATGATTCCCTGTTGTATCACCACTCTTCCCAGTTTTGTATCAGCAGCAAACTTCCTGAGGGTATACCCTGCTCAATCATCCAGATCATTAATGAAAGCTGATTTAATAATCAAACTCCTCTGAAGTAACCTATTTTAAAATATTCCACTAGTCAATCCTCCTTTAAGGGAGAACACTGACTGTTAAAACATACATTAAAGAACTTTAGAAAACAGTACAAAATTCCAAAAAGAGCATACGTTACTGTAGTGAACAAAAAACTAAGTCTTTTTTTGCAAACAAGAACAGAGAGATCCGAAAAAACCTACTGGTGAGCACTTCCTGGTTATTAATACAACATGGCATAATAACAGCAAGGCAGTGTAAGAGTGAACAAGTATGTTCCAGGAGGACTGGTAACAGCATTCAAGGAAACTTTGCTGCATGCTCTCTCCATGAAGTCACCCTGCCTTCACCTCTGCCTTCCTGGACAGGCCAAAAGCACAGAACTTTGTGTGTAATATTCTGTTATTTTTCAGAATAAAAAAATAACAACAACAAAAAAAAAGATACTCTTTGGGGGAGATTTCTATTTGGAAAAAAAAGGAAACAAAACAAAACCCCAAACCGCTCACCACCCCAAACTCCACAGCAAATCAAAAAATGTATTTTCTGGTGGAAAGCTCATACCTTGACAGTGTAGTCCTGTCTACAGTACATCCAATACGCTTATCAGGCCAGTACCACCAGTATGAACCATTAAATAAGTAACACTGGGGCATTCACATAATTTAATCATGCTGTAGTTGTATAAAAGCATGTGACAATGTGCACAGGAGGCACACCCAGGTCTCCTTTAGTAAATCAAGGGGTATTTTAAACAATTTTTTTCTGGCTTGGCAATATGGAGCTAGGAAGACAAAATCCATAATAATACAAACACTGTATTACATAGATCTGGTTATTAGGGTGTTTTTTCTCCATCATTCTGCAAAATTAAACCAAGGATTACTGGCAAACTGTAACAGTGGGAAAATAGAGCAAGGTTAAAGGCATAAAGCCTCTCCTTTAAGAGATCTATTAAAACCTAACTGCGTTTCTGCTCTCTTGGAAATCAAATTCATGTAAAATGCCACAGGCTTCCTCCATTTCATAAATACACCCAGAACCCAAGCTCCCAGCTGTACCCTAGAGGAAAGTGGTCTGGGTACAACTGCCCAAATTACCATTCTTCCTCACCTTCGGTACTTATGACTTGCAAACATCATAAACTGTTTCAAAGAGAGGAGCCTGCTACAAGTCAGACTGATGACAGATTGTCAGATTAAAAAGCTCCAGGAAAAAAAAAATTAAAATGGAGAAGTTACACATGCAAGCAAAATCACATACAGCCAAGTCAGAGTTCTGAGTTGTCTGGTTTGACTGACAGCAGTATGTGAAAATCAGGTTCAAAGGCCAACAATATTATGGGCTTGCTGAAGAAAAAGCTAAAAACACAGTGAGTCACAGCTGAAGACACAATTTCACAAAACGTTTTGCTTCATTGCCGCCAAAAGAGAGGTCTCGCTGCTGCCTCTCATCTCTCCATCTGTTCCCTTGTTCTGCCCCTGTGGCTTACCTTGCACTGACTTGATCATTTTTTAGAGCACATTATGAAACAAGTTAACTTCCTAAGCAGACAAAAAACTAACCCAGTAGATTGTCTTCTTCTAGGTTAGAGAACTGAACTGGATCGCTGTCCACAGATAGAACTAGCAAGCGTAATAGTTGGCAGAAGGAAGAAGGCAGGACAGCACACTGGGAAGGAGGAGGAATTCATCTGTCCTCATTTTGTGGCAGTAAGCCATTATCATAACTCATAGATGTGTGAAGCTAAACACACTGTTTGTGAAGAGAACTAAAAAATCTTTCGGGACACCACCCAAGGCACAGTCAACTTTTAACTCCCTCTTGCACATAGAGACTCACAATCTTCCTGAGAAAGGCTGCTTCTGCATTCTTTCCTTCAGGCAGATGTGGAAGCTGAAGTGGTTGCAGGGAAGTGTTACTTGGTGATCAGAGAAAAGACAACACTGTGTGACACTATTCAGATCACATTTTCTACAAAACCAGGGCAGTGGGAAGAAAAGAAAGAAGAAATGGAAGAAAATATTTATTTTGAGAAAAAACAGCATCCACTTGGTTGAATAGCAGGTAAAGATGAAAATTACCAAAGTTTTTCAATAATGATTAATGACTGGTTCAGTGCCATTTTCCTAGGAAAAAACAGGAAGCAACTCACAAGCATTGGAGGAGCAGCAAATGGAAAAGACACTTTATGCATCTTAGTAGGCAGGTTCAGTGAATTTACACTTTGCCATATTTTACTCCTGCAGAAAGAAGATTTAGTGAGTTAGCAGGTGATTTTGTGTGTACCACTGGGTCATTTTTCCCACGTAAGCAGAAAATCTCCCCCCAGTGTTTTAGGCAAAAACTCTACATTTAATCCAAAATGTTTTAGTAAAAAAAAAAAGTAAAAAAATGCTAGCATAACAGCATTACTATAAGCAGGCTTATTTCACTCAAGTGCAGCCTACATATTCTCTTGCAGAGTTTGTGCAGATGCTCCACAAGCACAGATCTACAGAAGGAGGTGAGAAGAAGAATTTCATCTCTGTCCCAACAACCCCCAACAGCTAAGATCCTGTAGCTGATGTAGACCACAGATTCCCCTTTAAATGAAAAAAAAAAAAACCCAACACAGACCAGAATTTGACACTAGAGCCAGGTCAGCCAGCTACCTCCTCTGGTTATTCTCAAACACCACCGTACTTTCATTCCAGATTTGCAGCCTCTGTGTAACACAGCTTAACCTAGCAAAACTCCCTAAAGTCAGTTCTGAAATTACACTCTTTTTTTTACATTGCTTGGTGTACCTGGACAGACAGATATTGGTGTAAAGTATCTCAGTACATAGCCTTCCTAATAGGCCAATGGTTAATACATCCAGTTTACCACACCAGGATGCCATTGCACCACACAAATTCCAGAATCACAAAATCAACATGAAGACAAAAGCCTTCCAGAATCAGTGGAGGTCATCCAGGCCAGTATCCTTGCTCAGGCAGGGTCACCTAGAGCAGACTGCCCAGGCCCATGTCCAGACAGCTTATCTAATTCTGAAATACATTTTTACAAACAGCAACCTGACAAGCCAAACTTCGAAAACATTTGCAACACATGCAACTAGCTGAGGGTTTTGGTGACTCTCCTATCAATTTAAGTATTCCCTCCACCACACAGGTAAAACAATATCATACCAGCAAAGGCTTGTCCCTCTTATAATCTATATCCAACAGCTTACTAGGCAGAAGACACAGAATTAACAATAGTCTGAATAAGTCCATTTCACTGTTCTAAAAATGCAAAACAGAGGCAAATGAGCAGATGCAGTTAAGTGCACACAGAGCTGTCCTCAGCAGAACAGGACTCAGTACTGCGTGCCCAAACACTTGTGACAGCTGCCAGCCAAGACGGACACAATCATTCGAAGCGACGGGCCTAAAAAGTCACTTAAACTACCATGTTTAGTGATGCCCATGAAACAGGGTTCAGCATTCCCAACAGAATTAAGTCTCTAAATGTCCCCTCATTTTACCAAACATGATCTGGAATCAATTATTAGACCTGAAAGATTGACACCACACTTCTATTGACAGAATCTCCACACCTGGAATCATGGCTTATTAAGGAAGAAGTCAAACACTTTTGTTTCAGTAAGCAACTTCGCTGCGTGATGCATGCCTCGTGTAAAACATCGAGACTCCCTCCCTGAACGCGCTGGATGTCTGTAAAGCTGTGCTTTCCCCATTAAACCCTCCCCTCTTCCCGCGATTCCCGCTCTACGCAGATAGCGAATTTCCCGCCTCCTCCTGCAAAGTGACACCGACAGGGGGGAGGGGAAGAAAAAAATAAACTGGGGGCGAGGAGAGAAGGTAAACAAACAGGCAAACTAAAACGTGTCCTAAGCAGCGAGAGGCGGGGGTGCGCACCAGGCTGCTGGGCAGGAGGGAAAGCCCCCGGCGGCAACCGCCACATCTCCCACGCCCCCCAGCCTCTGCGGGCCGCCTCGCGGCTGCGGAGCCTCACACGCCGCCTCCTCCCATGTGCGCTGCCCAGGCCGCGCTGCCGGCCGCCCTGGCCAAACCCGCCGCGGCCAGGCCACGCGTGGCGGACACGGCGCCGTAACCCAGGGAGGGTGACTTACATAAGGGGCCGGCCGTCGGGGTTCAGGCCCACCCGGGTCCCTCTCCCGGCCCGCGCTGCGCCAGCGGTGGCGGTGAAGGCCTAGCCGCCTTAGGAGCGCCCGGTACACGCTGGAACTGGAGAAGGAAGAGAGGCGGACGGGTGGGGGTCGCCACCTCTGCCGCCTTCTCCCCGCACCGCTCCCCCCTGCTCCGTGCACACCCCCGTTCCAGCCCGTTTTCCCCTGTACGTGCCGATGAGGGCGGCGGCAGCTCTCGCAGCAGTTACAGTGGCCTCCGGCTGCCGCGAGCCCGCCGGGCCGGGCCACACTCGACTCCTGCGCAACCCGGCGCGCCGTGCCCCTCCCCCCGCGCGCGACACCCACCTCGCTTCCTCAGCGGCCGCGCGGGAGGCGGGGCGAGATGCGGAGTTCTCGCGAGAGCTGCCGCAGCCTCCGCGCGAATTTTCAAACCGCGGGACACGGCCTTAGGCGGCGGTTGTTTACAGACGACGTGTCCCGGTCTGCCGCGCTGTCAGCTCCCACCCCTTGCACCCTGCTCCGACTCTTTCCGGCGCGGGCCGGCTTCTTCAGAGGCTCGCCGGGAACGGTAGTTCCTTGCCTGCCACGGAGCTCATCTTTTTAGCGGGGCTTAGGGGAGGCACCATTTTGCCTCAGACTCCAGCGGCCACCGCGGTCGCTGGAGAGTCTGGAAACGGGACGACCCCAGAGTCCACACGGAGCACTCCCACCCGCGGCAAACCTGCAGCAGAGCCACTCTTGGCCTGCAGCACCTTTCCTTATGGGTTTGGGTCTACCTTCCTTTCCTGCCAACATCAAAGGCACCATAGGTAGCTCTGTCTATGTGTGTCCCTCATAGCAGAGGCCACCTGTCCTCCATGTGCTAGCCCTGCCTACACGTAGCCCTCTCACCTCTGGGGCTGTTGGGCCTCTTGTGCCATCCGTGCCTACCCATCTGTTTCCTCCCTGTGGCACTTGGCTGCTGAAAATGAATTTCAGAGGAGTTCAGCCCTTCTTAGGTGGAGGCCCACTGCTAAAGCAGCATCCGTCACCACAACTCTGCTCCTAGCAAGCTTAGCATGGAGATTGAACTCCTCACGTGTAGTCTGCAGGCTTGGTTTGTGTGGGTTTTGCACCCCATTGCAGACTTGTCAGCACAGCTCTTTCCAGCAACACCTACAATCTTAGCAGTCTCAGTGAAAATTCAGAAGATTACTCTATTTCAGTGAAGCTTAAGCCTGCTACCAGTGTGTGCGGTGTGTGTAAAGACAGTGGTTCTGTAGTTTGAATGAGGTTTATGCCAGGAATATTTTCTCATAAAATATGCTAAAAGACAATGAGAAGAGGGATATTCCATACCATAGGATAGCATAGTCAGTATCTGAGCATTGGTCAGCAAGTGGTGAGCAATTGTGTTGTGCATTGCTTGTTTTTCTTAGGATTTATTTCTTTATTTATCTTCCTCTTCATTACAACAACAACTATTATTATATTTCAATTATTAAACTGTTCATGTCTCAATCCATGGATTTTACTTTTTTCTGAATTTCCTCCTCATCCTGCTGTGGAGGAGGTGGGGGGAGGAATGAGCAAGTGGTTTCCAGGTGTGCTTGATTCCTGGCCTCTAGTGTATTTCAGTTGTTCCTATTTGACTGAAAATGTCTGAAAGTGAAAGAAGCAGAAACATAGCTAAACATTAATGAAATAACACTGGTAATTAAAAATGCTTAAAACAGTTTAGCTCTAGACATTACGAAATCTGAGACTAAAATAATACCCATATGGCAGCGTAAGTAAGCATTTCTTTACAAACAGAAACCTTGATTATCTCATGCATTCACCACTGAAGAGAGGGCCACTGGGGGTATTTAACTGTGCAAGACCATTCTTTACAACTGTCATGATGACAGTTCTTTGTGTCAGTTTCCTTTATGACACAAGGTACATATTACTGTCACCTTTCAGGTTTTGCCTTTTGGAGGTAGAACATCAGCAATGTTTGAAAAGAAAATTATCACTGTACTTTTAGATTGTTCTGGATGTTGTTTCATTTAGGATGTGACAGTGGCAACAGACTCACGTATCCCTTGTGCAACACTATTTATGTATACCAAAAAAAATAAAATGAGCAAAGTCCCACTTTCTTGTACTGAGTAAAAATTAGGTGACAGAAGGTATCTCCAATCCCCTTTCCAACTGACAGTTGGTGATAGGACCCCATCTTTTTCTCCAGGTAGCCAAGAACTAGGCATATTGTTCTTTCTTACAGTGTTTATTCAAATCTTCATCAACATGGAGAACACAGTTTTTAATCAATCTGTGCATGCCTGTTCAGGATATGGTGGTAATTTTTTCTCAGCTACCAAAAAAGCTTAATTTCTTTTATACTTACCTTAAACTAAGATATCCATTAGCCATGCCAGCTCCAGCAGAGCATAATGCAGTCACAAACGCACTTAAATGGTAGCCATCTAATTTCTTTAATGTGAATGTTTTGATATTGTCACAAGTTAATTAGAGCTCACTGAACTTGCAGTAGTACCTGCAACACTTGTCTCTCAATTTAAACAAAGAAACTAAGTCTTCTGCTTTCAATTTCAAAAAGCAAAAGGAATTTTCATATTTGACATTTTAACAGAACTTTCACTTTCAGCTATTTTCCCTTCAACCCACATAGTATCCTTCAGAGATTCGTTATACATTGCATTCAAGATAGTTTTTGTTACAATTTAGAAATTGTCCAGAAAATACCAGAGCTATTAAGTGTCACTCCAACAGTTTAATACCTACCTTTTCTCTCACACTCCCACGTGTATGACCTGAAATACCCTATAAAGGGCATTCCAGACCTCTTTAGCACATCCATAATGAGTTTAACTGATTTTGGAGCAAAGCAGCTAAACTTTGAGATTAACGTGTAAACCTGCAACACAGTCATACATGCAGCAGTAGTCACTGAAAGGAGAGAAAGTAAGTATGAAGTGAAAAATGCAAGTCTAATGCTATCCCTTTGAGCATGTGTATTGTAACATGTCCAAACACTTTGACTTCAAAACTGACATTTGCAGATATTACTAAACAAATCTGCAATGCTTCTAAGTGAAAGGATCATCAAAGAAGTGACAAATACATTCAATTTCTCCCAGAACAGTAAACATTATCTCTAAATTACAGCTGTGCCTCTTAAGGTCTACCATTCTTACATTATTATGCAGCTGATGATCATGATTCATTGGCTGCAGTTGCCATTTTAGAGTTATTAATTTGTACCATATGAAAGCACAGGTCATGGACAAGGAGCCACCATGCCAGGCAGTGAAGTAACACAGTGTTGCAGCCACTCTGAGGGCAGCTGCTGTACATGTGCAGAGTGCATGGTTCCTTAGCGGACCAATTCCTTAGCATGCTGCATAGAGCAAAACAACAACATTCCATGTGTGCCAAGAACAACATCCTCACGTTGGCACCCTTGGATTGGAACGTGCTGCAGAAGCCACCTCCTTGACATGCTGGCACTTCTCATTGGGAAAAGATTTTAGCTTATATATGTGGTTGGATTTTAGTGGTTAAGGGATTGATAACAAAGGGTGTATAAACAGCCACTCTGAGCGATAGTTACTTTGGTTAGGGATGGCTTGTTGGGTTTAGGGCTGCTAGGGACTTCTGCATCTGCTAGTTAGCTACTTCTTCTGGCAAGGGTTCGGTTTAGGGATGCTGCTAGGGACATGCTTGGGATTTCTGTTAGCTGCTTCATCTGTTAAGGGCTTCCGGGGCTTCTGTAAGTGGGACTCTGAAACTCCGTAATGCTAGGGATTCTACAACACTGTAATAGAGGACTTCTGGGGGGACTTCTGAGATTCTCTGCTCTCTGCATTTCTGGAATCTCTTTGCTGTATGGCAATGGGGTTCATGCCTTCATTCATCACCCAATGGAACCTCGTTGTAAGGGGTCTACAATTACATTCAGCTCCCCTGGAGCAGGGGAACGATAGCATGGGACAGCCTGGCTCCTGACCTAATATGAGAGGTTGTGCACCCAGTGACAAGGCATCAGTGAGACAGTATGTGCATGCGTCAAGTGTTTCTTGTGAGGAAGAGGGGAATTTTGAAGGTGCATTAGTTTTACAGGTGTATGCTGGCAGCTCCTCCCAGATAAGATGGGCACCATGACACTTGTGGGGCTGTCTATAAGAGTGCACAGAGAAAGTGATACCACTGGCTCATGGCTGATTGCACAGCTGACTCTTACACATGAGAGGCTCTGCCTGAGACAGGCAGAGCTAGGGTGTACTATGGAAGGTTTTGAAAGTGAAGACAAGGAGCTCCCATCTGATGTGACACAGAGTAGGGAGCTAGGGGAGAAATGCAAAGATAGGCATGGCAGCACCAAGGGACCAGCTAGAGCCATATATTTTGCGGAGGTATCTAGAGTTATTATGTGCAGGACAGAATATATTAAGGGAAGGACAAGTGCTTCAGTGGTGAGCACTATGGAAAGTGGAAACAGTTTGGATGAGAGTCTGAGTTGTGTGGCTAGAGACAAAAATGCTTAGTGCCAGGAATTATTTATAGAACCCTTGCAAGGCTCAGACACAGGCTGAATAAGGACACAGGGAGAGGTCTTGACTAAAGACAGACCCTCAGTTGTAGCCATATGTGAACACTGGCCTCAACAGTAATGGAGGAGCAGCATGATGAAGGTTTAGCCAAGCTGGAGTTTGAACTAAGAGCAAGGCTTATCTAGGCCGGCATCAGAGAGGTAGGCAAGGCTATCTGGAAAGAAGTTCTGTGACTCATCTTACCCAGTTTTAAGTGTCTATGTTGCAGTCATCAGCATCAGAGCCACTCCTCTGGGCTCCCTTTTTCGGCAGTGGAAACATTTTTTTGTCCTGGGTGCCACTCATCTGACTTGCTTTAGATAACTCTTATAAGATTAGCTATAAAGAGAGTCTAGAGTGTTGAAGGTATAACCTTCCACCGTACCCTGAATTTTGGTCAGGTTGATCTCATCTTGAGAGACTGATCTGAATAGAGCACCAGATCTTTTAGTTGCTCAACAGCAACTTGTCTGTGGTAGGATTACCCAGGGATAAGGCAGTCTGAGTGAGAGTGAGATAAAGAGGAACCTCAAAAGCCATGCTGGCTGAGTGAGGGAAGTGAAATGGGAGGATAGAGCTGTGAAAGACAGAGGGAACAACCTCTCAGGGAGAGAAGCTCAGTTGGCTTATGGCAAGTGCCTGATAGGTAAATGGAGACGTAGGGGAGAGCTGGAGCTGCCTAAGAAAAGGACATTGAAGGTTCCTACAAAAACAATGCTGGAAAGGAGGAGATACAGAAGTACTCTATGCCTTAATTGAGCTTACAAAGAGAATTGATATGCACATTTGTATTGGTTTTGCATGGCAAGGTTTTGATAGTGAGGGGGTCACAAGGGTGGCTCCTAGAAGCTTCCCTTATATCCAGCACAGCCAATGCCAGACGGCTCCAAGACAGACCTGCTGCTCACCAAGGTTGAGCCTGTCAGTGATGGTGGTGGCACCTCTGTGATAACATTTCAGAAAGCAAAATGCTCCTGCAATTGCAGCCAGAGAGAGGAGTGAGAACAATTCTGTAAACACCAAGTTCAGTGAAAAAAGAGGGAAAGGAGATGCTTCAGGTGCCAGAGAAGAGATTCACGTGTAGTCCATGTTAAAGCCCATAGTAAGGCAGGCTATCCCCCTGCAGCCTAAGGAGGTTAACAGTAGAGCAGATATCCACCTGAAGCCCATTGAGGACCCTGTACCATAGCAGACTGGAACCCAAGGGAGGCTGTGACCTTATGTGAAACCTGTACTGGAGCAGGCTGCTGCAGATGGACTCATGGAAAGAGGAGCCCACACAGGAGATGGTTTGCTGGCAGGACTTGTGACCCTATAAGAGACCCACACTGAAACATTCTGTTCCTGAAGGGCTACACCTCGTGGAAGTGACCAACATTGGAGCTGTTGGTGAAGAACTGTAGCCCATGGGAAGGACTTGTTTTGGAGAAGTTGAAGAGTCCTCCTCATGAGGAGAAAGGAGTGGCAGAAACAACATGTAATCAACTGACCACAACACCTATTCCCCATCCCACTGTGCTGCTGGAGGCCAGGAGGTAGAGAAAATCAGGAGTAAGCTTAAGCCCAGGAAGAAGGGAGAAGTGGGAGGGAGGTATTTTAGGGTTTAGTTTTTGCTGTTATCCTACTTCAGTCTGTTTTGCCCATGATAGTAATTGCTGAATGATCTCTCTCTGCCTCAATCTCAACTCACAAGCCTTTCCTAATATTTTCTGAAGGAAGGGAGGAAGGAAAGAAGGGAGGAAGGAAAGAAGGGAGGAAGGAAGGAAGGGAGAGTGGGAGGGGATAAATGCTGGAACTGAATGCAAATTGTGTGCAAATTCAAAATAATGAGCTAGAAAAATCAAACTGCTGGGCATACAAGGTGTGTTCAGGTTTCATGCAGTTGAGTATAGTGCTGGGTGCAAGGAAGGACTCCAGCACTACTGCCTTCCCCACTTAGGCAGACTTTCTCTTCATGAGAGATCCAGGAAGAGCCCCAATGCAGTTTTTCAATTACAGGGAGCTGGAGTCTCCTGCATGGTGTCCTGGGCAGCACAACCTCTCTTCTAAGTCAGCAAGTGGGTATGTAATTACAGGTTAGACTCCCTAGCCCAGTGTATTGCTTTGTGCCACTCTTGCATTACATTGCAGCTGTTGCTCCAGCATAACCAGCGTCCGCTTTTGCCTTGTTGCATTTCAGTGTCTGTGAATCTGCCTCAAAAAACTAAAATGGAGAGTGATGCATGTTTTTTTCTTTTTCCAAATCATTGTGAAGAGCATACTGTAGTACATCTCCTTCAGTCACTTCTTAGTTGGTGCTTGCAGTCTAAAGTGTTCAGGAGGATGCATCAAAATTAAGCAAATGCTCAGATGAAGAAAGCTCTGTGTTAATAAGTTCTTATATCAGGGATGTAAAGGTGGAACAAAAGAGGAAATGCTGCAGTGGTGTAGTAATTTTCAAGCACAGGTTTACAAACACAAGATGCTTAGGCATGTGGTTATACTTATAAAAATATGTAATTACAAGGATGCACGTTTAAAACAATAATTAAATACGATTTTAAAACAATAATTAAATACTGCCTTTCAGCAATTACATAGGGGGAATATATTTGGAAAATGTATCCCATGTCTGTAAAGCGAGCTATTAAAAAGCCTCAGGCACAACAGAAAGAAGTGTGGGCTGTTTGAGAGGTTTCACTGTGAACTGGTTCAAGTGAAAATGTTTTAATTTAGTCTGTTTTGTGGTTTTTAACTAGTCTAAATTAAGACTAGTCTTAATTTAATTTTCTGGATTCAGAATGCCTGGTTATGAGATACTAGCATTTAAATCTATAAAATTTTTATTCTTAAGTAATTCATAAATATTCTTAGCCTTTAATTTTATTATATATTCCGTTGTGAATAAGTATTTTCTATTTTTCTATTAAATTTGTGTTAGTTCAGATGTAGGTCATGTGCTGGTCATGGCTGGGATAGAGTTAATTTTCTTCATAGTAGCTAGCATGGGGCTGTGGTTTTGATTTTTGCTGGAAACAGTGTTGATAGTTCAGGGATGTTTTAATTATTGCCCAGCAGTGCTTGCACAGATCCAAGGCCTTTTCTGCTTCTCGCACCACTCAGCTAGTGAGTTGACCAGGGGTGCACAAGACGTTGAGAGGAGATGGAGCTGGGACAGCTGACCTCCTTCCATGCCATGTGACATCACATTAAGTATATAAAGCTGGAGGAAGAAGAAGGAAGGGGAGGATGTTTGGAGTGATGGCATTTGTCTTCCCAGGTAACCGTCATACATGATGGAGCCCTGCTGTCCTGAAGATGGCTGAACACCTGCCTGCCAGTGGGACATGGTGAATAAATTCCTTGTTTTGCTTTGCTTGTGCATGGTTTTTGCTTTATTTATTAAACTTCCTTATCTCAACCCACAAGTTTTCCCACTTTCAGCCTTCCAATTCTCTCCTCCATCCCCCTGAGGGAGAGAGGGAGTGAGCAGCTGAGTGGAGCTTAGTTGCTGGGTGGAGTTAAACCATGACAGGGTATTACTAATATTACACATTAAAACCATTAATTAGTGTTTTTCAATATCAAACTCAGAGTCATTAAAAACTTAATGAACCAAAAGTAGTATAATGGGATGTCTTCTTTTCTCCACTAGAGCAGCAATAATTTAATATAAAGAGAGGTACTCCAGAATTTCTTAGAGAAAGAGAAAATTAAATGGTGATTCTAACTACAGTCAATGAAGAGTCATGCAGCCATAAAAAAACAAGAGGGAAAGAAGTGTCCACATTTCAATTCAAGAAGATCAATTAAAGTAGAAAAAGGCATCCTGGGAGAGCTAGAAAATGGCTTTCATGAGCAACACATTGTGTATGGGTTTCATCTCAGTGTCATCTGTAGAAAATATTATAGCTTGCTTATCAGAGCTACTTCTTGCTACATTTTATGCATTACAAAGTTATATATTACAAAATTTTAGGGGTTTGGTCTCTTGGGTTTTGGTTTTGGTTTGGTTTTCCATTGGAATAGTCATTTGAAGTCTAGACATCTTTCTCTTGCTGATTTAAAATGGGATTTTTTTTCCCTTAAATCAAGTTGGGACAGGAAGGTGCTTTCTGAGTCTGATCCTCTGTCACCCATCTGCTGCATGTGGCAATCAGAGAAGTACTGTGGTTAGCAGGTTTGGCTTGAGCTGTGTTGCTGAAAAGACCTGCCTGTGCTCTGACACTTTCTTTGCATTCATGTGTTTCTAATTGAGCAACAGAGAGGAAAAAAAAACCACTGTAGGGTCTGGCTTGAGGGAGGTGGGAACCTTGAGTAATATTAGTAGCTTGACTAATGCCATTCAGGCTTTCAATTTCATATTTTAGGGACATTTAGGGACTGCTACAAAAAGCAGTCATTTAGCAGTGAGGAAAAGAGGGATTTCAAATATTTTACATTGCCCACATAAGTGAGTTTCTTTACATTTCTTTACAATGCAATAACCTTCATGTTAAACCAACATTAATGTCTTCTGTCAACAGCAAGGCTGAGGAGGAATGCAGATGTACTTTCAAGGGATGTAATTGCTTCTAGAAACAAACTGATCATTATGACAAGATTTATCTCATCTAATTTTAGCCATATGAAAGATGAATATCTAGTTTAAGTGTGCCTAAAATACTCTTTTTCTTCGCTGTGCTGACAGATCCGTAAGTTAGATTTCCCTCTCTTAGAACCCTGCAGTGCCCTGGACCTTACACCCACCCACCTACAGCACCACTGTCAATAAATGAAAGAAATCATCTGGACTCCCTCCTTAGCTGGGGAAAAGGTTATGGTCTTCAAGAGACCTTGTTTGCCCTACCAAAGGAGAGGCACTTGAGTGGGTCAGCATGAATGTCTCTCTGGGGTGCTTGGGTCTCCCTTTAAAATTAGAGGTAACTTAAAATGCAAGAAAGGGTGTTTCACTTCCACATAGCTACTGATGGCTGTGAAGAATCGCTCTGTTCAAGGGTCGGGAAGATGCTGCTGCTATACCTTTTTTAGTGCATAGCAAATTAAATCTTAAAGTGAGGTTCTTTCATATGTTGCACTTGTTAGACTGCTCTAAGAGCTTCCAATTATCCATACTGATCATGAAATGAAAGGCAAAATAACTCCCTAGGCACAGGAATATCCAATTATATATCATAGTTCTTTATAAGGAAGTTCTTAGTCCACCTTTGACTACTCTTCCTTTTATGTTTCTTTTAGGTTCTTGTAGGTAAAGGTAGGTGGTTGCTTCGGTATCTAAAATGACCAACTGATATTAAAATAAACTAAAGGTAAGCTCTGCTAATCTGAGTATACCTTGCACCAGTTAATTCAGAGCAGGCAGTTTCTTTCTTTTCATTTTTTTGCTATCTGACCACACATGAAATTCCCAAGTTCACCAGCAGCTGTTCACTTGCCCAGCAACGTGAAAGTCATGCAACTAAGTACTCACCAGTCAGCAAAGTGGGAAGTTCACATTCCAGTAGTAGTACCTGGTCTGCATTGCATATTTTGAGAAAACTGGGATTTAAACTTGACAGTGTAAACAGCAGATACTCTTTTACATAGGAAAGGAATGAAAGTTCCTGCAGAGCACCAGTGCAATGTGGCTGAATTAATTGTGATGTTCGTGCGCATGGCTTTTATGGTCATTACTACAAAATCAAGCTTTTCCCGTGGGGGAAAAAAAAAGGAATATTTTTTTTCAGATCTGGAGTTGCATTTCTGGTCTCTCTTATAGCTCTGACACACCTCCATCACCTTTCATATTGAAACAAAGGGATAATGAGTTCACACATTTGGAAAAAAAAATATGACTTCTAAAGAGTAAGGTCTTAAAATCTAACTTTGAAACACAGTTTTCCTGTAATTTCTGATGCAAAGGGATTTTTTTAACTCAGTTTATGCAGCACAATAGCAACAAGCAGTGCACTGGAACTGGCAAGTGTGCTCCTATGCTGAAGGGCTGCAAAGGAGCCTGCAGATGCTCTCTGAGGTCTAAAACGAAAACATTCAAATAAGGGTGAGGGATGCTGGGAAGGTGATTCGTTGGCACCAAAATCACTGCTGACAACAGTTCATTGTCATTGTGCAAATACTGCATGTGTAAGGTGGTTTGTACTGTGTTCAAATTTGGAGTGTCCTAATTTAACACAACTGGAGTGGGGAAGGGATCAATTTGAGATCATTGGTATTAGGCATTTTCTTTGGTGGTTACAGTCTCCATGTGTGACCTTAGGTCAAGATATCTAGGGTAAACTAGAAAACCTGGAAGCAATCAGATCCACACTTATGTAGAGAAAACCTGAATGCCAAAAAAAAAAAAAAAACCCCAAGGATATCACACTGGCTTCTTTTCATAGGGAATGTGGTTGTGTATGTTGAAACATATACAACAAGTACCAATTTTTAAAAAGCATGCAGTATCTGGCAGTTGCCCTCTAAGCAGACAAAGTGAACTATAGGGAGTTCTTCATGGCCATGTGCAGAGGAGTGCAGGATATTCGTGTTGCCTCAAACAATCTGCCATAGACTGTCTCTTGGAAATATTTAAGAGAAAGAGTGATTTCCCTGTACAGCTAAGGTTTAATGTCAGTGTGCCCAGCTGTGTGAGAAGCACTGCTGAGTATGAGCAACTAATGCGTTCACCAGCACAGCAACTGTGATCACTAATTTATTGCTGTGTGGGCTGTCTGTCTAGTTCAGCCCTGCAGGCTTTAATTCTGACAGATGCTGATCACCCCTGAGAGGTGCTAAGACACTTCATTTGTCAATGGCTGCTTGACACCTTGCAGAAAGTCATAGTGCCTTGTTGGGTTTGACCCACAAGAACTGAAAAATAAAGGTTATCCATCCTCTTGCTTACAGAGGCAGCTAACACAAAGGTGGTACCCTTGAAAGAGCCACTGTGACTTCTGGTATAAGCACTTTAGAGAAGGATATAGAATCATAGAATGGTCCAGGATGGAAGGGACCTCCAAAAGCCATCTAGTCCTACCTCCCCACAGTCAGCAGGGACATCCCCAGCTAGACCAGGCTGCCATGGGGCCTTGTCGAGTCTTACCTTGAATATCTCCAGGGAAGGGCCTTAACCACCTCCCTGGACAACCTGTTCCAGTGATCCACCACCCTCATCGTGAAGAATTTCTTCCTGATATCCAATCTAAATCTGCCCTTCTCTAGTTTGAAGCCATTGCCCCTTGTCCTGTCACTGCAGGCTTTTGTAAACAGTCTCTCCCCATCCTTCCTGTAGGCCCCCTTCAGGTACTGGAAGGCTGCTATCAGGTCTCCCCAGAGCCTCCTCTTCTCCAGGCTGAACAACCCCAGCTCCCTCATCATGTCCTCATAGCAGAGGTGCTCCAACCCTCTGATCATTCTCATGGCCCTCCTCTAGACCCTCTCCATCAGGTCCATGTTCTTCCTGTGTTGAGAGCTCCAGACCTGTACACAGTACTGCAGGTGAGGTCTCACCAAAGCAGACTAAAGTGGCAGAATCACCTCTCTGCATCTGCTGGCAATGCAGCTTTTGATGCAGCCAAGGAAGTGATTTGCCTTCTGGGCTGCAAGCACACACTGCCTGCTCATGTCCAGCTTCTTGTCCATCATCACCCCCAAGTCCTTTTCCACAGGGCTGCTTTCTAACACCACATCCCCCAGTCTGTATTGATAGTGAGGATTGTTCCAGCCCAGGTGCAGAACCTTGCACTTGCTCTTGTTGAACTTCATGAGGTTGACCTGGTCCCACCTCTCGATCTTGTCCAGGTCCCTCTGGATGGCATCCCATCCCTCTGGCATATTGACAGCACCACTCAGCTTGGTGTCATCTGCAAACTTGCTGATGGTGCACTCGATCCCACTGTCTATATCATTGATAGAAGTATTAAACAGCACAGGTCCCAGTATGGACCCCTGAGGGACACCACTTGTCACTGCTCTCCATCTGGAATTCAAGCCATTGAGCACCACCCCTCCATGTGACAATCCAGCCATTCCTTATCCACTGAACAGTCCACCCATCAAATCCATATCTCTCCAACTTGGCAAGCAGGATGTTGTGGGGGACGGTGTCAAAGGCCTTGAAGAAATCCAGATAGATCACATCCATAGGTCATCCCTTATCTACTGACATAGTCACTTTGTCATAGGAGGCCACAAGGTTAGTAGGGCAGGACCTGCCTCTAATAAAGCCATGCTGGCTGTCTTAAATCACCTGCCTGTCCTGCATGTGCCTCAGCATGGCATCTAGGAGGATCTGTTCCATGATCTTCCCAGGCAGAAAGATGAGGCTGACAGGTCAGTAGTTCCCAGGGTCCTCCTTTCAACCCTTTTTAAAAATGGGTGTGATGTTTCCTTTCTTCCACTCCCCAGGGGCCTCACCTGACTGCCAGGACTTCTCAGATGTCATGGAGAGTGGCCTGCCAACCACATCAGCCAATTCCCTCAGGACGCTGGGATGCATTTCATCAGGCCCCATGGACTTGTACATCTTCAGGCTCCTCAGAATATCATGCACCTTGTCTTCACTTACAGTGGGAGGAACCATGTCATCCTGGTCTCCAACTTGCGGTCTGTCAACACGAGAGCCATGAGGAGAGGGGTTGCCAGTGAAAACTAATGCAAAAAAGTTGTTGAGAATCTCAGCCTTCTCCTCGTCCATGGGTACAAGTTCTCCAGTGTTGCTCATCACAGGGGGGACACTTTCTTTAACCTTCCTTCTCTGGTTAATGTACTTGTAGAAGCCTTTCTTGTTTTTCTTTACATCCCTTGCCAAATTCAGTTCCAGCTGTCACTCAGTCTGCTGAATCTGTTCATTAGCTGTTAGAACAAGAATTCACTGTGAATAAATAGTCCTTTTAGCTTCTATTCCACCACTTCAAAGCTAGAAAATATTTTTCCAGAAGTGGCATAATGGAAATTAACTGAGTACCACCAGCTTGAGGATCTCCCTGGGCATGATCAGGCATGGGGCAATGCCCAGCTAGCCTTTGGGTGAGGCTGGGGAGGTTAGCCCCCATGCTTCACTCTCCTGACTAGCTGCGCCTGCCTGCATGCATGGGTTGGTTTGCATGGGATCAAGTCCCTGGCACATCTGAGGCAACTCCCAAGTGTTGGCGCTACCTGACCTGCATCAGAATTTGCTTCTTTGCCTAGGGCTCCCAGGGACTTTCTGGGGAAGGATCTTTTCCTTGTCAAGAGTCCCAGCTTGAACGTAGCACCAACTCCATTGAAACACACCACCTCAGGCTGGGATCAGCTGGATTGTTTCCCCATCTCCACTAGAAATTACACCAGCAGCTTGCACTATGCTGATTGAATAAGTCAGTGCGGCTTTCAGAGGAAAAAAAAATGGATGCTGATGTATTTTTTCACACTAGTGGCTACTGTCTCTTAAGAAACATGCTCCACAAAGTTGCACAGCTAAATTCCTTGGCTGAGCAGCACTTCAGCCAAGGAACAGCTCCAACAGCAGCTGCTCGTGCTGAATGATTAACATCACCTTCCTTGAATTTTGCAAAGCTAACAATATACAGGGACCTAATGAAGGGCCAGATGGCACCGTTGACTTCTAGTCCATGTTTGCCCTTGATTTCTTCAGGGAATTCTACCTAAAAACAATCAGTCTGCCTGGGTTTGGAGAACAAACATGCATAGATTTTTCAGGCTCTAAGAGGCTAATTCAGTATTCTAATTCCTCTTTCTTCATGAGAACAAATCACTGGATTTTACTTAGTCATATCTGCATCAAGATCATGGCTTTCGGTTGAATAACAGATTATCCTGCTGTAGCATGTGTGCTAGCTGAGTGCCTCTCATTTCAGTGAGAATTAAAGCCTGGGAGTGGCAGTCCTCTTCCTGAGTGCACTGCCCTTTTGAGTGAATGTGTTTGTCCTAGAGTATCGCAGATTGTTTCGACTCCTCACATATGTGGTAGATTCTAGCTGCTCCACACCTTCCACTTTATGAATCAAAATCAGTTCCACGTGAGGGAGGAATAGGTCTGTCTAGAATTTGCTTTTGACTGTGATGGCCATTAGGTCTGAAACATAACCCTAGAGACAGATACACTGGATGCTTGGGCATGCACTTAGAATTACCTGCTTAAGAATTCTATTGTGGTTAACATGATGCATTTTTAACAAGGGAATTCAGTGTCCTTAATACTAGTCAATCTCTTTTAATAGTATTTTAAAGTGAGCTGATCCAAGTTGTTTCACCTCAGACTGAAGCCTTTTTGGACAGTACCAGAATATAGTGCAACATACCACATTCTTTGTGATTTACTCTAGGTGATCCTGCTCTAGCAGGTGGATTGGACTAGATGATCTTCAGAGGTCTCTTCCAGCCTCTGCCATTCTGTGATTCTGTGTGATTCTGTACCAGTGAGACAGACAGACAAAGGGAGGTCCTCAGAATGAAAAGGAAACAAGGAACTTAACTGTTGAAACTCCAAAGCCAACTGAGGGAAATCAGGACTGATAGTGAAGATGGTAACTGAGCAGCTTGGCTGAAAAAAAAAAAAGAAGAAAAATCAGAACTCAGGGGTTGCCTGTATTGAGAATGTGATTTTTATTTTTTTTCCAATAATACATAGTAATAGGGATTGGACTTGTTCAGCAGAAGTTTAGCTGCCTCTAGGGCTAGTGCTGTATGGGTTGCTGGTTGCAATACTATGCAGAGCTTTTCCTGAGAAAACTGTTCTTGTGACCATGACACTGAACAATTAACAGAAAAAGCTGTGTGCAATATCTAAATAATGTGTTTCCATCTACTTCATCAACTCAGGTAAGGAAATGTCATGTTTCTGAACCAGAGAGAGCTTGCAAGTGTCTGCCAGCAGCAGAGAGCAGAGGAGGTGACCAGCCACACAGGGGAGCCTTGCTGTTCAGTTTAATTGTCACAAGGCAGGCAATTTCTTATGGCTCAATGCAGAACAAACAAATAAAGTTTCTATCAAGTAACTTGCTTCCAAGAGGGAGAAGGAACATGGTTTTTGTTACAGCAACAGAAAAAGGACTTGTAGGGAATCTGAGGCAGCACTCCACTGAGTCACAAGTAGCAATAATTTCTTGTGCCACTGCCCTTCTTCCCAGGTTAGTGAAAGGGACAGGCCTGCTTTCAGGGCTATCACTTCTTTATGTGGTCAGATTATTCTTTTAACTTATTTGAGTGGGAAACAAGTTTTTTTGTTTGTTTTGTTTGGCCTGTTATAAAATTCTGTATGGAATGAACGCCAATGGGGAAAAAAATTACACTTGCCAGAAGCAAGAGCTGTTATACTTGTGATGAAGAGGAAGAAAGAAAATCTTTTTGTGATGGCTGCCAACAACTTGGGTAAGCATGAAACAACAGCTGGTACAAACACATGTTCTTCTCCCTCGCCATCTTGCATTATTAGCAACTGCAAGTCAAAACAGTTAAAATAATAATAATTTACTGATAATAATAAATTTTACCTGAAAATAGTTGTTTTTCTACATATGTGAACATATTCTCAAATGGAAAGATACAAATTAGTCATGGTGATTTTATTGAAGTAAATGGGGTTTTAGACTGGATTGAAACTTGCACAGCATCTGATGTTTATGGCTACAGCAATTAAACAGTCACAATGTTTTAATCAAATAATTTGAATGAGAGATTAGAAATTTGTTATGCTGTCTGAGAAACTAGTAATTTGTGAACACACTGCATTAAGCAATTGCAGCATTGCAGTTTGTAGGAAGTAAGGCTGTTGACATCTCCTCAATCTATGCTGGAACAACAATGTCCTCTTGTGGCCAAGAGAGCCAATGGGTATCCTGGGATGTATCAAGAAAGGTGTGTCCAGCAGGTCTAGGGAAGTTCTTCTACCTCTCTACTCTGCCTGAGACCACATCTGGAATACTGCATCCAGTTTTGGGCTCCTCAGTTCAAGAGAGAGACACAGAACTGCTGGAGATAATCCAATGGAGAGCCACGAGGATGATTAGGGGACTTGAGCATTTCCCCTATGAAGAGAGACTGAGAGCCCTGGGGCTGTTTAGTCTTGAGAAGAGAAGACTGAGAGGGCATATCATCAATGTGTATAAGTACCTGAGGAGTGGGTGTCAAGTGGAGGGGGCCAGGCTCTTTTTGGTGGTTCACAGTGATAGGACAAGGAACAATGGGTTCAAACTAGAACACAGAAGATTTCACTTCAACAAAAGGAGAAACTTCTTTACAGTGAGGGTGACGGAGCCCTGGAATAGACTGCCCAGGGGCGTTGTGGAGTCTCTTTCTCTGGAGACTTTCAAAACCCACCTGGATGTGTTCCTGTGCGGGCTATCCTAGGTGATCCTGCTTTGACAGGGGGGTTGGACCTGATAATCTCTTGAGGTCCCTTCCAACCTCTGATATACTGTGATACTGTGACACTGTGAAACTAAGGGGCAAACACATAATCAAAACATACTTTGCTGCAATTGAGAAATCCTTCTGGTGAAGAGAAATAGAAGACAAAAACCCAGCATCAAGAGCAGGTGACACAACAGTTGGCCCAGCTCAGGCAAAGTGCCATTGATAAGCTGCTCCTCCAGCTACCTATCTTCTTCACTACTTCTTCCTCAAAGAGGAACAGTCCCAAAACACCTTTGCTTTTACCATTTTCACTGTGCTGAGAGGATGGAGTCAGGCTCTTCTCAGTGATGCCCAATGACAGGACAAGGGGCAATGGGTGGAAGTTGAGGCATAGGAAGTTCCATGGAAACAGGAGGAAATTTTTTTTCACTGTGAGAGTGATGGAACACTGGAACAGGCTGCCCAGGAGGATTGTGGAGTCTCCCTCTCTGGGGATATACAAAACCCACCTGGATGCATTCCTGTGTGACCTGTTATAGGTGATCCTGTTCTGGCATGGGGGTTGGACTGGATGATCTTTCCAGACCCCCTCCAGCCTCTAACATTCTATGATTCTGTGATAATGTATCATTGCTTCTGTTACTTTCCTCAACTCAAGGAAGAGGGAGAAATAAATGTGTCCTATCTTGGATGCATGTTTGTTGTTTGTTTATTTGTTTGTTTGCTTTTCCAAGGGAAGGAGTTTGCTTTACTCTTTGAGCTCTTCTGAATACGTTTCTTAGCACTTCCTGCCATTTCCCATGGCAGTAACCGGGCAACATGTTTTCATGCGGAAGGTCTGTCTCCTGCAGGACAGGGAGGGCATTGCATTCACTTCAGGAAACTGAGGGTGTACCTGGCTTTCAAAACTTCCCTATGACAGCTCTGGATGGAGGGTGGTACGAAGAACTGCTTGTTGTAAGGAATAGCTGCTAAAACTGAGCAGTTCTCCAGGCTAGACAAAGACTCCACAGGAGGTCCTTTCAAGTCCCACAGAGATCTCTTGAGCAGGTATCATGGGTGGTCATGGTGGGGCATTAATCAACCATGGGACTATGATGAGTCCTCAGTGTGATACAGACATGAAACAAGGTAAACATAGTTGTTGAACATGTCAAGCCAGGCATTTGTGGTAGGCTTTGGTATCATTGCATAATGGCAGAAATTTAGCCCTTGCCTGCAATTCCATGACTAAGCCTAGTCACTCATCTTCAGGGAAGATTAAGCCAAATGAAGCAAGTGAATGTTTGGGACATTTTTTGGCAGAGGATGTGCTGAAAGATTCCAAGAAGTCACTTCACCCTTTGTTGGGATAGCTAGTGAAGACAGCATGCTGTGAGCTGCTCCAGACCCACCATTGCCTGAGTCAACCACGCCAACCCTGTGATATAAGGCTGCAGCAGGACTGTAAGCCAGCTCTACATCTGAGTCATCACTCAGTCTTCAGCATGGCTATGAGTCATTCCTCCTTTGCTATTCTTCCTCTCCAAGTTTAAGCATGGCAGAAAACCACAAACAAGAGTATGCTGGGTAGAGGAAGTGTGGTGCTCTCATCAGACACCATCACACCCAGGCTGCTATGGCAGCTATGGTCAAGATTTTTCCTTCTCTGTAACACATTAATTGCCCAGGGAATCTAGGGCAGCAACAGAATCCACCTTATCTGATAAAGGAAGCCAAATTACTAAACTTTTTCTTGGTAGCCCTTCTAGCCAGGAGTCATCCATACAGTCTGGGAGAATTCAGAGACAGACTGAGTCTAAACAGAGCTCTGGCTATCAGAGTCCCAGGGGACTCACAGCCCAGCACTGACCACTAGCGTAACTCTGATTCGGGGAACATAACACTACGCTTGGAGCAAAGATGGCACTCTGAACACATGGAGCTGTCCAGTGCTACCCACCAGAGCTGATGCTGAAGGTGTTCATTCACAGCCTGAAGAGCTAAGTCTAGGGGTGACTTCTCTTTGCAAGGAACACTGGTCCAATTGTTGCTTTGAGGCCATCCTGAACTGCTTCCTCAAATACCTCAGAGAACTTCCCAGCCACTTGTGTATTGCTTTCCTATTTCTTACTGTCACTGAACCTTATATGGAGCTCTGACTTGGGCTGACTTCCCAAGCAAGCCAATCCTGCCACAAACCGCATAACCTAGTCCAGGAGCCAACCCTTTTCTTCCACCCAGAGGGTACAAACAAGTCACCCATGTGTTTACCTCCTCCATAACCTTCTGGAGGGTGGAAATTCAACTCTTTTTTGTCTCTTCTGACTTCACTTGCTTTTAGAGCAGGAAACTCTCTTAGTTTTCTTTCCTCCACTGGTTTGTATCCACCTTCTGAGATTGCAGGCTGCGTGCTGGGTAGGTGCATAACAGAAGAATGCAGTCTGCAGGCTTGAATCTCCCGGGGTGGCAAAATCCAAGATGGAGCATCTCAGAGAGCCTGAAGCTCAAATCTTCCAAATGGAGAGCAAATGCTGATATCCGTATTAAAGGCATCAGAGGAAAAGCCTAAGAGGGGTGCAAAGAGGTGGCAGGGCATTGACCTCACAGAGCCAAGCCACAGCACAGGAACTGCTAGCTCAGATAGGGTCTGAAAGGTGATGCTGGACTTGCCGACACAGACCCAAACACATCACACATTTCAGAAGTCTTCTGAAACTTTTGTGGGGATTGAAGGAGAGAAAACTCTTCAAGGAGATTGTTCTTGCCACATGAACACGAGGAAACCAGTGCAAACTGTAAGTGAATCAAACAGGAATCAGTTGGCACAAGGTTTTGCCATCACAGGATGCTGAGGGAGGAAGAGCTGTGTGGGTTGTCCTCCATCCTGCCAGAAGCACAAATACTTTCAGCAAGGCTGCAGAAGTAGCAGTGTCTGCTTGAGCTGATGGCTAAACCTGACTGGAAAGCATTACTTTGATAACAAAAAGAAGGGAAAGGCATAGGGGTACAAACTCAGTCTATTCTACTCACTATGCATTGAGAGCCCAAGGCCTAAGCAGAGAAGAAATTCTGAAAATCTCTATGAAACAGCATCTCAGTCAGAAACCAGGGGAAACAGCAATATTGCTTTAGGAAAAGAAGCTTGCCTGGGTTGCTATGGCTAACATATGGCGGGATGCTGGCTGGGAACAGTGCTGAATCACTGGCTACAGGCCACTAATATATCTAGACAGACATGGGTGAAACCAGAGCCTTGCTGAAGTCAGGGAGAATTTCACCGTTTGACATGCTGTGAAGCACTGTTTGCACAGCTCCAAGACATCCATCTCAGTTTTGGGACAGTCACTGCCTCTTGCTGCTCATGATTTTGCCTACAGTTACGCTAATAACCACTTGGGTTTGGGCTCTAGCTTGCTGGCTGTGAATCAGAAGTTGTACCATATGTAAGAGGACTGCCTGACATTGCTCAGTTGACACCCCCACAAATATTTCTTGGTGTATGGGGCTGCCAGGATACTCAAGGGTAAGATTTCACCCCACTGCACAGGAGGCAGGATTAATACTTTCAATGCTGAAATACACATTTTCATATTTACTACCAGAGTGGTTGTTATAAATCCACAGCAGACAGAAGAGAGGATTTAGATCAAGTGGCTCTATTGATGCAAGCGTATTTTCATTCTTTCAAACCATTTTTTTATCCCAAGAATGATGTTTGCCTATATTTTGAAATTGTCTGTAGACCTGTCAGAGCCAGCTTCCCACATCTCTAGAAATCCACCATAAACAACATTTTCTTGATTTCCTCTACCTGAATGCCTTGATGAAAGTACATTTTTCTGTTCCTGCAGGGATCCAAAATATAGATTTTTCTGGTCAAACAGCAGAAGTACTGTTTTGGAAGCTGCAGATTTCAAAATCATCTGCAAGCTGCTCTCTTGCTGGGGAAATGAGAGTCATTTTAGGAGTTTCCACAACAGAAAACAGATTCACTCAGGGCTGTTCATGTGTACCTTGCCATTCTGGGAAAGGAGGGCTTTGCTCTAGTGTAACATGCTGACCTGTGGCATTCCCCTATTAAGGAGGATGAGAAAGATGAGGACAAGGGTGTGGATGAGGTGTAGGTCTCTCCTGGAATTACCAGATAACTGAGTTCCCCTTGGCAATTGTGATGTTCAGTGCCCTGTGGGCAGGAGAGGCCCATGGTCAGCTCCCAAGGGCTGGTGGGCAGGGTATGGGGGCACAGGGGACTTGTATTGCTGCTTCCCCACTCACCACTTGGCTGGGAAGGGGAAACCCACTCCACTCAGACTCAGTTCAGGCCCAAGCAAGGCTGCTGTGAACCCCTTAATATTAACTTCTCCACAGCCTCTTCATCTTTTACCACTGAGTGTAAAAATGCAATGCATCCCCGTATAGTGAAGGGCCTTTCTTCACGGCAGCAGCGCTGCAAGGTAAAAGTGGTTCAGCCTGAATAGACAAGGTGTGTTTGGTACAGTAGGGAAGTGTGGCTGTGACAATATTATGTATAATCTCACATGACAAGCACATGAAAAGTAGGCAAGTAGACTGGAAAGCAAAAGTGTTCAAACAGGGTAGCTCAGGTTCTGGGAATGACAGTGCAGATCAGAGTGCCTGAGCAGCTGTCTCCCACCTGGCCATAAGCAATGCATATGCCATTAGTGCTAAGATCAGTCTCTTCTCTTCTGAATATGGAAAGGAACTAACTTAACAAACTTCTGAAAGTGTGTAGTTTTCTTTTGCCTTTTAGACTTATAGCACCAAAGATGAGTTCATTGGAAAGTCACTTACAGCTTGTGGTAACACAAACCACAACCAGACCTGAACATCTTCCTTTACTTTTCCAGGCACTTCTTGATGTCTGCCCACCTTTGCTCCTACAGAGATCAAGGTTGTTGCCTTTCTTTGCAGTGAATCATGGTATACTCTTAAGTGGCCCAGTGGCCATTAGGCAGGCTCTGGCTCTGAATTTGCATCAGATATTTGTGTTTCCTAGATAACATCACTCATGCAGGGACAGCACTGTTTGGATTTGAGAGGAAACATCTGCTCTGAGGAATTAGACTGGTTCAGGAGGTGGCAGAAGAGAGGATATAAGACTTCCAGGACTATGCTTGGATTTAAATTAGACCCTATGATGATTTGTGTTAAAAAGGAGTTTTGTTATATTGATGAGTGAATCAAACACAAGCAGGTAATCATTCTGCTGTTGGCAAATGAACCTAAGGTTCAGTGGGTGACATGTATTAGCATTTTTCTGTGATGAAATATCTTCTGAAGATGCATTTCAGTGTATTTGGATATGTTATGACTTTAGAATATTTTGTAATAATATAACAAGTCTGCCTCCCAAGAATATGCAACAGGCAGTACCTTACTTGTGTTCTATCAGTATATACAGGCCTCAGCTGAGTTTGGGATTACTCTGCCAGGTACTATGAAAATAGGTCCTCAATTTCAAGACCACTTCCAGAGACAAGAATAGAAGGTGACTTTCTGCAGGTCATCAGTCAGTGACACCATCAAGTGTACAAAACAGATATACTGGAGCCCAAGGCAGGAGAGCAACGAGTTCCTCAGTATTTGCTGTTTAGGACACATTGTGGTTTGGTATTTCTGCAGAAACATTCAGAGCTTCTGGCCAAGCATGAGACTTTGTGTTCCAGGAGAGTAACAGGAGCAGGAGTACAACTTCCAGATGAGTGCTTTTCTAAAGATAGTCACCCAGTGGCCAAAATAGGTTGGTTTGTTTGTTTGGGTTTTTCTCGTTCTGTGTAAATATAGTACGTCAACTATGTACTTTAAAACAATAGCTACAAATGCCCTATGTTGCCTGGAGCTGGTGTGTTGTCATGAGTGACCTCTCCTCTGAAGCAGGACTGAAGCCAGGCAAAACCTGAAGTGTGTGTGGCACACAGAGAAGGGAATTAGAGCTGACAAGTGCCATTGTTCTCCTGTTTGCCTCCCAGTGAACAGTGTTTAGTTCTGTTTTCAGCTGTCAGAAGAGATTAGATATCTAAATTCTGGTACGAGTAAGTGGTCTGTCAGATCATTTAGGTGCAGAAAATGTGTTTAACAGAAGAAGCTGCCTGATGTATGATTAAGCTGTGTATGACCACATCAGTATAGCACATGTTTATGGAAGGTTAGCTTTTGAAAAAAAGCAGTCAAACAATACAAAAATAATTAAATTAACAAGAGTCCTGCGTATAAGGATTAATTTTCCCAGCAGGCTACCAGCAGGGATGAAGGCTGGATTATCAGCTCCACATAGAGACCTTTCTAGCAAAGCAGCAACACCCAGAGCTGTCCTCAAGTCCCTCTCTAGGTGAACAGCACACAAAAATTCTCCTCAGAGATAAAGGAAAACTAAAATATGAAAAGGAAAAAAAAGGAAAAGAAGAAGAAAAGGGAATGAGCTATTATTTTAAATGCTTACCAGCAGAGGACACTTCTGTTAGCTCTTGGAATAACAAAAGGGCATAGTAAAATCAGAAAAATGATGCTTTTCAAAACACTTTACAGTCAGCTCTGAAATCATATGTGTGCATAGCCTCCAGAGGCTTGAGCAGAAGGACATAAAAATGTCCACGGTGTTTTTCTCCCAGAGATGAGAAGAGTGTATTTTTCCTTACAAACACAAGGAAATCCACAGGTGTGCCACCCCACAGTAGATTGGTGTCCCTGGCAGCAGCCACCAGGCCCCTGGAAGAACTTGATACATGGAGAGCCCGTGTCTCTTCTCCATCACTATTAACTGCAGTTGTTCCTTGTAGGGGGTTTAAGGAAGACTTTACTCCTGCTCCAAAAACACCATAGGGTAGGGCAGAAGGAAGACATGCACTCCCTAGGGAAGAGGCCATTCCCTCCCACCCAGTATCCTCTTTGCCTGTAGCCTTTCCATCCCTGACTTTGACCCAGCAACTCTAGTGCCAGTGTGTTTCCACATGGAGGATTTAAATAAGGGAACAGAAGAAAAATATGTTTGTGATGCTGATGTGAAATTTATGGCCTGTGTAATGAGAATTCTGCTTGCAAATTATTTCATCCTTCCCTTAACTGTGGCTACACATGGTGAAGGGTCCGGTTCTCTTGTGTGCCCTGCAGGGGTTAGCACAATAGGACTCAGCCTCAGCTGGCTGTTCTGCTCTATGGTTATGAAGACAATTAATCATGCAAGCAAAGAAGGGAGGATTTGCCCCAAGGAAGAAGTCAGAATGACTATGATTTGGTAAGCAACATCACAGTAAGTGATAGCCTAGCACAGCTCTGTGTTTTATGTGAATTTTATTGTGTTTTGGAGAGAATTGTGTACAGTCAACCAGGTTACTCCAGCAGCAGGTAGTAGGCCTAAAATGTGTGGTCTAGTTTTTTTCTTTCCATCTACTCAGCATAATTCTTAGCAGGATTTTATTCTCTAAAGGGTAGCTAAAACTATCAGTATCTCTGGGGATGTCTTTTCCTATTGGAGGTAATGCCTCTTTTGGGAAAAGTCCTCATATGCTCTCAAATTAAGAAGAGAGATCCTGTGGGTTCTTGAAATTTCAATAATACCTCTTTATCATTTCCTAATATCAGTATCCGAAAATGCCCTCCATTGACAAAATGTACTGCCAGTGCTGGAGAATTAATTTTTGTCATATATCACAATCTCAGATATTTTTATAAATCACAATTAAGTGTTTTTGAATGGACAGGCTTTTATTCTGAAAATAACTCTGGATTTGCAAGAGAAAAAAAAATCTAACAAAGCTGCAATTGCTTAACAAAGTACATTTAAAAAATCCCCAAACCCTAACAGCTGAAGATTAACCATCTGACAGTGAGGAGAGGAAGGAAGGAACATAGACAAAATGCTTGTAAGTGCCAGTTTAAGATACTTCCCTCTTCAAGTATTCCCCAACAGCTCTGTGCCATGGCATGCCGCTCCTGGTCCTGTGCCAGCGTAAGTATCCTCTTGTTGCATTATGGTTCTGGGAGCTAACTGGCTTTTAGATAAAATATAATGCACTGAGTTATTTTCCTGGCAAAGGAGACCCTTACTCTGGTCTCAAGTGTGACAACACCTAAGGCAGTGCCAGCAGAGTGAGGGCACATGTGCTACAGCATGGAGACAGGAAGAAGCAGCTGCAGAAGTGCTATAAATTGGAGTGGCTCCTGAAAGTGTCCTCTAAAGTCATGGGTTTACTTTCTACTTTTCTGGATCAGTTTTCAATCAACACCTTTTCTCTGATGTCAGTGCAATTATATATCCATTTTCCATAGGCAGAACTCCACTGACAAGCAAACAAGTTGCTTGGGGTGTCCCTTTGCCAACAGCTATCTGCAATTATCTCTGTAATTAAAAACAAGAAGTTCAGTTTCAAATTACCTTCTTGTCTGTTACAACTCCAGGTTATCGTTTGTACAATTAATTAGAGTCACACCTAACATTATAACTAGGAATTGAGAAAAGCCCTCTTAAAACAGAACACAGAGTCCGTAATTCAGTCATTAAAAAACAAAAGGAATCAAGGCTTTCCTTGATTTTGGATAGTCCGTAAATGTCTTGAGATAGTACCTGAAAAAAAATAAGGAAGAGAGTGATCATGCACAGATGCAAGAAAACTGCACCATTTCAATACAGCTCTGCTAAGGAACCTTAACATTCCTGCAAGCTGCCTCACTTTGTAACCTCTGGGTGTTACCCTTCAAAGAAGTATTCCAAAACTATTTACACCAGTAAATTTAATTAAGTGAAATCTGCTAATACTGTTAAAGTTCTAACAGACCCAAAATAGAAACTTTAGGAATTCAGAGTAGGGGACCATATCTACTCCAAAGGACTGCTGAGGTTGTAAGAGAACCCTCAGGAAAGGTTCACATTTAAAAAGCACATCGGAAAGAAGCTTTAATGTGGTGGAAGCAGTGATGTAACTCCTGTTGGATTAAATGACTGTCAGGCCCGTTTGTCTCCACAGGGGCTCCAGCTGACTGCTTTTCTTTCAGCCAGTCATGCATAAACTGATACATTAGTTGTACATAGTATTAAATTTCTGTTTTAGCTCGAATCCTGGCCCTGCTGCTTTGCCCCTCCCTGTCATTTTGCAAACTCCAAGAGCAAGCAGCAGCATACAGCAAGAAACAGTTTAATACCTGTGATGGTGATAAGCACGTGGCCCAATGCAGCAAAGAGTAAAAAAGGCAAAGGTGAAGGCTGGTAGGGACCAGGTTGCTATGGCAAACCCAAACCATTCCACAATTTCTCCAAAATAGTTGGCTCCAGAAACGTAGGTGAACAGTCCCCCTGCATCAGCAGAAAAAAAATGTGTAATTTCTATAGTCATCTCAAACACATGGAAAGTTTTCTACAAAGTCAGCAGCGGAGTTGCTACCTTTCTTATTCAACGTCTATAACAGCAACCTAAACACACTGAGCTGAAGCCAATGGAGCCACAACAAACTACAAGAAGGATCTTTTACAAGAATCTCACACAACTCAAGAATCAAAGGCAATTCTAACCCAGAAGCTTCCAGCACTTTCACAATCATTTATTTTCATTTGGAAAAGGACCATTAGTAGGTTTAAATTTAAATTATTAATATTAGTCAATTCTCTTCTGGACATAAAAATATTTTGCAACTCCACTACCTTCAGGGGATCCAAAATCTGCATCTCAGTTTTGGCTCATAGCTAATCACATCATCTACAAGAGGCAGGTAAATATTCAAAGTGAGAAATTCTAGGGGAGAGAGATTACCATCCATAGTAAGCCAGCAGAAGGAGTCAACACCAAAACCAGGAAAATCCTGGATCCCCATCCATATTGCTCTACAGACCTAGATGTTTCCAGGTTCAGTGCCCCAGTGCATGGCCACTCTTCTTCAGCAAGCCCTACCTTGAAGGAGGTGTAAAGTTTACAATTCTTTCTCGGCATGGAGAAGAATATTTCTTTCTTTGCAGCTACCCTCTACAAGGCTAAAACTCTCTTCTCTGAATTACCCAGTCCATTTCCTAAAATGTCTCCTCACAGCACGTGTTTGCAGATACTTCTGTTGCTTGCCACGCAGCCAGCTCATGCTAGTCCCTGCAGCTTAGAGAGGCATCTGGACCAACCACCTGTACAATACTACTGGCATCTCTACTATTATTATCACTTTGCTGTGAATTCAGTCAGAAAATATTATCTATCCTACTGCTCTACTTTTTCAAGGAGATGGGAGATAAGAATATACCTTGAGGAATCTTGTAAGTGACTTCCCCAGGTTTCCTCAGCTGGCGCAGCAGGAGATCACTGTGAATGTTGATTCCCATTCCCAGCAGAAATAAGAGGATGCCTAAGAAACAAACAAAAACCAACACTAGAAAGACAGCTTTGCATAGCTGTCCCTACTCAAGCACATTTGTGAGTTTTGTCTTTGGAGCAGACAGATAGGAGACCTAGCATGAGGTGAGTGGGTTCTTTTTAAGTCAAAAGATGCACTGCTACTGAGAAGGCTAGGTGACTGGTGACAAATCATCCTGTATCTCTGTGTCAGTTGTGGGATCGCAGTCCTCTGGCATCACCTGCATTAGATAGTTTCAGTGCAAAGTGCAACTTTGGGCAGAACAATGACCATCCTGAGCACTGTTTTCTTGGTGAGACCAGAACGCTTTCAGCTGGTTCAAGGAAAATCTGAACTTCCCAGCTGACCATGGTCACTATTTATTGAACATCAACCAGAGGGACAAAGTACCTAACTGACACTGATGGCTGATGGCAACCAGCCACACCCATGGCAGTTACTGCAGAGAAACCACTGAATTGTAGGCAAGTAGCATTACTCTCATTCTACAGCTGGGGAAAGAGGATCACAGAGAACACGAACCCATTCACACTGGAGCCAAGAAGGGAACCTAGATCTCAGCACATCTCAGTCCACTGCCAGTGAAGCTGCTTAAACAGAGCTATGAGCATGCACCTAGAGTAGTTACCCACTGAAGGATGATGAGGGCTTGTGACCAGAGTAATTCATTGACCATACTCCATTTAGATTAAAAACTAGAGACATTAGATTGAGAAACTCTGCAGGTGACATGCTCTACATTTCATGCCACATTAGACACTGAAAAAAACACCTCTGACAATGATTTGGAAGCAACAAAAGAAATATAAGTGGTGTGTGCTACAAAGTACAGAAAAAAAGATCAAATGCTGATGAAACCTCAACACTTTCAGAAGCAACAGAAAGTTGGTAAGAATCTGTAAATCAAGAATATACTCTTTGGGGTTTATTTAATATTTCAAGTACTGCTAATGATGATTACTTCCCCTTCATTCCTCCCCCCCTCCCCCCCCCTTAAATATGTATTTCATTTATTTTGCAAATTATGTGATGTGGTGTTTTCTTTGTTGGATATGGGTGTTCTTATTAAACAATGTCAAGAATTTTTAAGATGTGATGCTGTCTGAAAAGACTGAACATACATCCACAGTCTGTAACAGGGTACAGGAAGTACCTTCATTATTTTGTGCTTGTCATATCCAAAACATTTCCTCAGACTTCCATGTTAACCTTCATTTCTGTGTGTGCACTTAAAAAGCATCTTCTATGCAGCATCAAATGTGTAATGCCACCCAGCTGCTTCTGCTCAGTTATTCTCTCAGGAATTTTACAGGAAATTCAGCTAGGCTATTAAATTACAGAATATAAAGGAGCTATTTTAACATACAACCAGACTGTGCATAATCTCTAATCTTTCCACGTGCCTTACATGAGAAAAAAGGGGCCTTTGCCTCTAAAGCCTCTTCAGTGCTGGGGTTTTGCCCTTCTTTTCTCTCTTGGTCATAATAGCTGCCCCCTGATGGGGAAGAGAAAGCCACAGTATGCACTTGCATATTGCCACTGCTGGGTGGACACTTCTGGCTGTGCAAGGGCAGATCCCTGTTCAGCTGAGGCCTGAGATTGCATCTCTACAGCCCTACTAAGAGGGAGGCTCTGGAGTGGTGTCAGTAAAACAAGGCTGGTGATTTGAAATCAGCACATTACATGATATGCTTTCAAAGGTAGCTGCCTAGAAGAAAAAAGTCACTACACATTTATTCGTTTTATCTGGGCCAGCAGGCAGGTTTTATACTGACATACATCACAACTGATTTCACTCACGTTTGGTGAAGACTATGACATAATTCAAAATGCTTACAAATTGCTTGGAGATTAGAACTTGGGAGTCCTGCAGCTGTAATTACCTGATGTAAATCTGATGTCGGTGCACCAATCACTTGGGTATTCAGCACAGTAAATCAAGTAGTACCCCTGGAGGAAGCCATTATATATACAGAATAACGTGCCAAAAAAAAGCAATTGCAGTGGGAAAGGTCTGCCTCTAGTGAAGAAGGGATAAATAAATGTCCTAAGGTAGATAAGAAAACAAAGTCAGCACATTACTCATGATAACATTGCAATTTCACTGCTGTAGGAAAAAAAAAAACAACCAAAAATATAAAAAAGGTCAATAAATATTAAAAAAACAAAACAAAACAAAACCGTAACAAGATCAGCAGCTAATGGGAACTGCAGATAGTTTTTCAGATCCTCCAGGACCGAACGTGAGGTGGGAAGATGGAAATCTCATCTAGAGTCACTGTTGCTAGGAATGTCTCTCTGCTTTCCTTCTCCCTTGTGGGCAAAATGAGGAAACTGTGCCAACAAACAACATTTTTCTTTTCAGACTATAGCTGGCCTTTGCTGTAACGCAGCAGAGGGCTGAGCAAAGGATGCTGTGGAGGCATACGGACGTGCAGTTTCAAACTCAAATGTTGTAGGGTAGCATCAATTGCAATATCAATTCCCCAAATGAGCATTGCTACGCCACAAGCACCGTGGAAGAGCTTTGTTATGGAGAAGACATTTCTGATCCCACTACAAGGACTGAACCTTGAGCATTTTAGCCCATGCTGGCAGAAGGAGTTGGAGGAAGTGTTGAGATGCCCTCTGCCCTCTGGCTCTCTCATTCCCCACAGTTTATAGCCTAAGATATAAACCCCTTTCCTAGCCTCCCACCCCAACCAAAAACCTCCACTCATCTCCATCACAGAGCAGCTCTGTCCTGCTGTGCTTTGACACTGTGACACAAATATTTCAATGCCAGTTTATGCCTCTCCTTTGTAGTTTCAAACTTTTCTTTAGAATAAGAAGAGCCAAACCCCTGGATTTCATAAGATAAACACTGAGATTTGCATGCAGCAGCAGCACATAGGGCTTCCTTAGACAAAAGCTGTGTTAACACTAGCATTAACACGTGGAAGCAAGTAATTTGCGCTTGTATCATTCTAATTTTCACATATCTTTGCTTCAGCTGTGTGTATCCCTCTTGACACATTGGACAATCCATATCATCCTTGGGAGAGTGAAACGGAGAAGCTATATTCATTTATGTCAGGTATTTTCTTACCTGGACAGTTAAGTTCTGTACATGGCAAAATCTACACTCTTAATTTCTTTCTTCTGCCCTCTTGGGCTTTGAATGGTAAGTTTATAAGCACTGCTGAGAAGTAATCTACATCCCAGGCTGTCAACACTAACTTAAGCAAGATGGAGCATAAAATTTCATAACATTATAAATCTAGACTAAATTATACTCTGTGTCTGAAAGTGAGTAAGCAATGTACAAGAAACAACATATTAAGGTATCACTGCTTTCCAAAGCAAGGTAGGCCAAATTTCCAGCAATTAAGTCAGGTGCGATGTTCTAAACATTTCTCAATATAGCGAAACCTAAAAGAGGTGGAGGGAATAATTTTCAGATTGGTAACACATTTGTCATATTTATTACGGTATGAAAAGGAATGCTCTTTAGAGTATTTTTACCAAGACTTGTTGGGTTTGCTCCTTGGGAATGGGAAGCTGGAGTTACAAGTAGGCAAGGCCAGCTTTAGCAGTCTTACCTGCCTGTTGAAGAAATATTGACAAATTGGACCTGAACAGCTATGAGAAAAAGCGGGAAATTGGCAAACGTGAACTCTGTAAAAGCAAATAGTATGGAAGACTGATCTTATTAAACCCACAAAGTGAGTTTAAGAGGGGAGTTTATACAGCAGATTGGAGTGGGACTTGTGTTGTTTTATCTTTTGTCAAAACCAATTATATTTGTGAGCATCTTAATTTTTACAGCTGATGCAGACAGAAGTTTCTGTCATGAGCTGGAATTTCTCATCTCCCAGCAAGGCTGATTGTTGCAGTGGTGCTTTCTGATGTGGCTGTTGTGGGAAGAGTTATAAGCCCTTGAAAGGCAACTTGTCCTGCAGTAACAGGAGGGCAAAACCCAGTTGTAGACCTTTCTACAGGCTGCAGGACAGAAAGAACCAGAATGCAAAGTCAAAGTATAATTGCAGGGGAGCCAGAAAGCATCAGCTTGCTTTTTTCTGTTGAGGGAGTGAAATCCTAGCATTGTTGAAATCCAACCCCACAGCAGTTTTGAAAATCCAGGTCAGGAATTCATCCAAGAATATTTGTTGTGGAACAACTTCTCCACGGAAATCTGTTTGGGCCTGCAAATCCACAAGACAGATTAGGTTTGCTGTAGCTGAAATAATTGCCCTAAGTCTTTCTTTTAATATAGCGCTTTCCAGCTTTAACTACATAGCTACTTGAGGGTGCAAACATTATTGCTGATGAGTTTTGAAAAAAGCAATTGAGATAAAGCAGGGACATTTCATTCCATTCCATGGAAGATTCTGCATCTCTGCTGGAATTATTTTGCAGTATGAAAGTCAAAGGGGGAGCAAAGGCTAACATTTTAGAATAACAGGATAAATCGGCCTTTTGGATTTAGACCAATGACAAATTTGGCCTTTTTCTTTCAGTGCAGTATTGATGTCTAATCCTTTATTCCTTCATTATCTGTACTGGCCAAAGGTATTGCATCTGATTACTGTCAAAAGATTCTTTCAAACAAGTGAATAATAAATTGTTAATCTTCTTTTCCATAATTTATTTTTCAGAACAGGTTTTGAAGAGAAATCATTTGGCATCACATCACATTTAATATTAAAGTCCAGCTCCTTGAAAAATCCAGAGATCTTTATTTAAACTGAGGGCAACTCTAAGTTTGTTCTTCTTTCCACAAAAAGCAGAAATCTTTTCACAAATTTTACCATAATCCACTAAGAGTGGGCTCTCAGTCCTCTTCCAACATCTTGTTAATTGGAGATATTCATATTGCTGCTGTGTCTTCTCCTCTCCAGGGTCCAAATGCTGTAGCAGCCCCTGTTTTCCAGTCCGGCAACTTGAGGTGTTTCAAGTACTCATGCCATATTTTACACTTTGAGCAACTAAGTCAAGAGCTCAGGGCTGGCAGATGAGCAGAGGAGCACCTGGCTTGTTTCCACTCATCACCTTGTGGTCACCAGCCTACTTCTGTATCTGCATATCTAGCCCTTTGCTATCAGACCCTTTCCTAGGTCTAACTGGGATGAATTAGAAGCCAGCAATCAGAGATACTGCAAAGGCAGGCAGGGATGATGTAGTGCTTTTCCATTTGAAGGAGGGTGCTGACCATCATCCAGCTTGTCCTACCCACACGGGGCCACTGTCTGAATGTCCTGTGATGCTGGCCACCCATCAGAAGAGAGTTATGGACTACTTCTGACTAGGGCCATTCTGAGTCCCTGAAGGTATTTTTTGGCTCCTCTTGGAGAGGAAGAATAGGGTGTGCTCTGCATCCCTGGTGAGAATGAGCCAATGGTGCCTAAGAACTGTTTCCACACAGTCTGAGCTTCCTCACTTATCCCACCCAGAAATACAAAAGGTGTGGAATGCTGTTGGTCCAAGTGAAAGCAGACAGCCAGGCCCCCATGGGGGTGATTGTTGCAGCCACTGTTCTGAGGGCAACTGCAGGAGGTGTGCAGAGTGACCGATTCCTTAGCATGCTGCATAGAGCAAAACAATAACATTCCATGTGTGCCAAGAACAACATCCTCATGTTGGCACCTTTGGATTGGAACATGCTGCAGAAGCAACCTCCTTGACATGCTGATACCTCTTGTTGGGAAAAGATTTTAGCTTATGTATGTGGTTGGATTTTAGTGGTTAAGGGACTGATAACAAAGGGTGTATAAACAGCCACTCTGAGCAATAGTTAATTTGCTTTGATCTTTGATTAGGGCTTTGGTTAGGGACTTCTGCTTCTGTTAGTTTGCTACGTCTTCTGGCTAGGGCTTTGGTGTAGGGATGCTGTGAGGGACATGCTTGGGACTTCTGTTAGCTGCTTCATCTGTTAAGGGCTTCCAGGACTTCTGCTGTAATGGGACTCTGAGACTCCGTAATGCTGGGGATTCTACAACACTGTAATAGAGGACTTCTGGGAGGACTTCTGAGATTTTCTGCTCTCTGCCTTTCTGGAATCTCATTACTATAGGGCAATGGGGTTCGTGCCTTCATTCATCACCCAATGGTGCCGCAAATCGGGGAACAACAGGTCATGCCTTCAGGACCCTTGCGTCTCACATGAACACTGTGAATGCTCCACAGCTGACCAGGGATATGCATTGGAAAATAGTGGGTATGGCCACAATAATTCCAGAGTCATGCAGATGGGATAGCTTCCCGCAGGAGAAAGACAACCTGCTACATCAAGAGCACGTATCACAGCCACTTGTCTTGCTCCCTGTGAAACATCGTTGCTGAGGTGCTGTTGGCACTTCTTACTACTTTATTGGTACCTTCTCAACCAAAGGCCTCTTTGAGTCAGAAGACATCCTCTCTAGCTCCTTCCCCCTCTGCCCTGGTCTTTGTTCCTGTCCAGGGCACCCAGAGACGGAAGTCATCCTGGTGGGTGCAAACATGGTTTCCTCTTCCTGTCCTGCTTCTGCATGCTTGCTTCTTGGATGCTTTCAGGAAGGGATGGGTACTGCAGTAGGCACTCAACCCCAGTTTCTCCCTTGGTACTCTTGTTTAGTTTTGACCCTTTGACTCTCACCCAGTCCTTTCTCTTGTCACTGTTTGGGACTAATATTATTTCCTTCATCAATACTTGACCTCCATTTTTATTGAAGCTGCCTTCTTAAAGGAATGCTTTTGGTTTTTCTGAGTTCCCACAAAAATCTGTACCACAGATGACAGGTAAAGCTATGTCATTTGTATTACACTAAATACAGGTCAATCAGACCTGAAAGGACTTCCCTAGTATGAAACAGTGGAGTTCCCTTCAATCTATCTTGTGACAAAGTTGAAAAGATTGGTGTCCAAGCCAATTAATGGCATGGAAGTCTTTGCCATAGGTCATCACTGGAATCACATTGCTGGGGAGCTGCTGGTACCCTTGGCATACCTGACCACTTAGATGAAGGTTCAAGATGTTCACAAACATGCTGAACTTCTACCTGGGGTATCTGTGATGTCCTGCACAAAGCTTCAAATTATTCTGGAGACTTACAGATGTCATATGACATGTCCCAAAGACATCTGCTGCTGAAGTTTGCACACACATTCTCTTTTTCAGCCAAATTCTGTAGGTTATTTGTGAATTGTACTCTGGGGTAATTTTTTTAACTTTTACTATTTTTAAGTTGTGTTACACTGATTCCCATTGAATACTTATAGGAGAACACTGTCAAGACTATTCTTCCTGTACAGTCAATACTTCAACATTTTTCTGTTGCCCCAGATTGGATTTAAATAAATGTGAAAGTTAAAACGTCAGTTCTAATTGGTAGACAATCTTGCCATCAGTTCAAAAGGAAGGTAAAACAAAATACCCCAGAATACTTTCAAAAGTGAAACAAAGCATTTTAACTCTTGCTCATCATGATGTGTATAGATGCCTGGTGTCACGAACTGGAGCAGAGCCTCCTTACCCCTCATTTCTTTCCCCAAACATCCTATGCTGTGATGCTTTGCCCTTCTCCACTTATTCTTGTGGACTCTGCAGTAGCCCAAAAATGTCAAGAAGTTGGGCATATTTAAACAAGGAGAGCAAGTAGGTTATTATCAGCCACTGGTACTGCACTATGTTTCTTTTGCTAAGAAGGTGTGCATGGTGAGATACACTCCAACAGAGGCTCAGAAACAAAATCTGAGCTACAACTCAGGTCACACAGGCACACACAAGGCAGGCAGGAATGTTGGATATGCCATTAAGCCTCTGGCAACACCCACTGCAGGTCCAGGACAGAGAGCAGATGTCTTGACTGCAATATTGCAGTTGTATCTCATCTCCTGATGGAAGGAAAGCTGTAAACTGAGGATCTGGGCTTTTCTTCTGGAGCTGATGTCTAGCTGCAGCTGCCTGCATAGTCCATCAGTGCAGAGGATGCGCAGTGGCTATGTGTGCCACTTGGTGATTGCTAGCTGCAGGGCATGTCTTCCTCACTGGGGCAGGAAGGGTAGGGGTGCTCCGTGCACAAGTCCTGCATCACTGGGACTGTGTGAAAACATCAGATAATTGTAATCACTTGCTGGTCCAAGGCCCAGTTTATGAACTCAACCTAAATCATTGTCTAGTAACTGTGATGGGAGCAGGACAAATCCCTTTCTATTTCACTCAGATTTAAAGATCTAGCTATAACTTTCCAACCCACATGGAAAACATCCTACTTCCATGTTCCTCCACAGACAAGCCATTGACAAGAGTAATTTAAGGAACGAGAAAGATATAGATACTACTGAAAAGCTTACATTTCATCTATATAAAACAATAGTAAACTTGTCATGTCAGGTTGATTTCCATGTATTATGCTAAAAAAATGTGCTCAGTCTACAGTTCTTGGTATGTTTGTGGTTTAATTGTGAATTCATCCAGCTTGAAACCTTTTTCTATAGACACTCTTTGTGGGTTTTTTAGCAGCAGGTTCAGGGTTGAATGAAAACTTCTGGCAGGAACAGACTCATCTTTCCTGGGCAAGAGATGCAAGTACACACCTGATCAAGGGACAGGAGGACTGAGGAAACCCTGAGATAGATGGCACATTGCATTTGAGGACTTCTTGAGAAGAAGGGCAACTGGGCAGCACTGATTTAAGGCAAAGACAGCAGTAACACAGAAGGATTCAGTATCAAATTAAGAAGAGGTGTGGAAGAGACCACCATACTGAACCACTGGGGATGCTGAAATAAAGAACTTGGTAGGACTAGGAGAGGTAGGGGGATAACTACAGGTTACAGACACTTGCGAGTCCTTTAATAAAGAGAAGAAACAGTTAAAAGGCTTGGAATGCATACTTATTTGCATATTTCAGGGGACAAAATGTATTCGATTTGAGGAATAAATTTAGAAGGTAGCAGCTTCTGGGCAACTGATGATCATTTACTGCACTTTCTTTTGAATGAAAGAAAGAAGAACTGGTTGTAGATGTTAAGTTTGGGGGTAATTTTGGCTGTTATAGTTGCTGTTGGCTGTTTGGCTGTTATATAACATGACATGTTATAGTTTAATATCAACAAAGAAGCAGGGTGATCAGTAAAATTTCAAACCTGGACTTTAAGAGGGCTAACTTTGCCTTCTTCAAAACTCTGCTTAGAAGTATCCAGGGATCTAGAAGGAAGGGGGGCCCAAGAGAGCTGGTTAATATTCAAACATTACCTCCCCGGAGCTCAGGAAAAATGTATTCCCTTGAAAAAAAAATCAAGTAAGTGAGGCATAAGACCTGCATAGATAAGCAAAGAGCTCTTAGAAAACTAAAAAAGAAAAAGGAGGTTCACAATATGTGGGGAAAAAACCTGGAGGATTACAGAAACATTGCCAGAGAAAGTAGAGATTGAACAAGAAAGTCCAAGGCCCTCTTGGAGCTGAGTCTTGCCAGGGGGGTGAAAGAGAACAAGAAGATCTTTTTCAAATACATCAGTGACAAAAGGAAGAGCAGGCAAAAGGTGGGCCCACTACTGAATGATACTGGAGATGTGGTAACTGATGGTGCAGAGATGGCAGAGTTGCTGAATTTCTTCTTTGCCTCAGTCTTTACTCCTAAGACCAGCCCTCAGGAGCCTCAGTCTCTGGAAACAAGGGAACAGAACTAGAGGGAAAAGGACACTCCACTGGTCAGTCAGGACTGGGTTAGAGATCTCTTGTACCAACTGAAGATACACAAATCCATGGGCCCCAGAGCATCCCTGAGTGCTGAGAGAGCTGGCTGATAGTGATGCTGAACCTCTCTCCATCATCTTTGAAAAGTCCTGGAGAACAGGAGAGGTGCTTGACAACTGGAAGAAAGCAAATGTCACTCTAGTCTTCAAAAAAGGCAAGAAGGAGGACCCAGGCAACTACAGACCAGTCAGCCTCACCTCCATCCCTGGAAAGATGATGGAGCAGCTCATCCTGGAGGTCATCTCTAATCACCTCATTCTAGAGGTCATCTAATCATGGAAGACCAAAAGGTTATCAAGAGTAGCCAGCATGGACTTACCAAAGGGAGATCCTGTCCTACTAATCTGATAGCCTCCTATGAAACCACGACCAAATGGGTAGATGAGGGAAGAGCAGTGGGTGTCATATACCTTGACTTGAGTAAGGCTTTTGATACTGTCTCCCATAACAGCATTGTAGAAAAGCTCAGGAGATGTGGCATAGGTGGTTGGTCCATGAGGTGGATTGAAAACTGCCTCGACAACAGAGTTCAGAGGGTCATCATTAGTGGCACAGAGTCAACTCGGAGGCCTGTGGCAAGTGGTGTTCCCCAGGGATCAGTACTGCCCCACTTTTGTTCAATATCTTTATCAACGACCTGGATAAGGGGATTGAGAGTACCCTCAGCAAGTTCACTGATGATACAAAGCTGGGTGAGGGGTGACCATCACCCCCTCAGGCTGTGCAGCCATCCAACAAGATCAGGACAGGCTGGAGAGCTGGGTGAAGGCAAACCTCAAAGTTCAATAAGGACAAGTACAGGGTCTTGTATCTGGGGAGGAATAACAGCAGGCACCAGTACAGGTTAGGGATTACCCTGCTGGAAAGCAGCTCCATGGAGAAAGACCTTGGAGTGCTGTTGGACAGCAAGTTCTCCATGGAACAACAATGTGCTCTTGTGGCCAAGAGAGCCAATGGGATCCTGGGGTACATGAGTAAAAGTGTGTCCAGCAGGTCTAGGGAGGTTCTTCTACCTCTCTACTCTGCCCTGGTGAGACCACACCCGGAATACTGCATCCAGTTTTGGGCTCCTCAGTTCAAGAGAGAGACACAGAACTGCTGGAAAGAGTCCAATGAGCCACGAGGATAATTACAGGATTTGAGCATCTCCCCGATGAAGAGAGACTGAGATCCTTGGAGCTGTTTAGTCTTGAGAAGAGAAGACTGAGAGGCGATCTGATCAATGTCTATAAATATCTGAGGGGTGGGTGTCAAGTGGATGAGGCCAATTTCTATTCGGTGGTGCGCAGTAATGAGACAAGGAACAACAGGTATGAGCTTGAATATAGAAGATTTCAGCTCAACAGGAGGAGAAACATGTAAAGGACAATGAGGGTGATGAAGCACTGAAACAGAGAGGTTGTGGAGTCTCCTTCTCTGGACACATTCAAAACTCGCCTGGATGCATTCCTGAACGGATGCATACCTTAGGTGACCCTGCTTTGGCAGGGGGGTTGGACTCGATGATCTCTGGAGGTCCCTTCCAACCTCTAATGTTCTAGGATTCTGTGATTCAATATTGGCTTCTGCCAAGACCGAGTGCTGACTGTGAAGGACCTCTGCTCTAATCCAGTATGATAACTTCAGGGTTTCTTGTTTCACGGCTCATCTGACATCATACACAAACTGAATGAGTTAAAAATAATAGAATAGATAAGCAATTACTTAACACCAGCATTTACATGTGAAGCTCCAGAGTGACACTCACTACCCTAGGAAGGCTGACACCACGGATGACAGGATTTGCAGAAGCCAAAATTCAAAGACTGTCAAGGGGAATCATTAACTGCACTCAACTTCTGGCCACACAGTTAAGTACAGATTTCAGGTTAAATCCTTGGTCCTGAGTCTGAAAAGCTCAATTGCTTTCAACTGCATTTAAATAAAACAGAATTATAGGAGCAAATAAGCAAATATTTGCTAAAGCATGTGTATCTGATGTAAGTGGCTAAAAATAACATGCTGCTTCTATATTACTGTCAATTATTGCTCAAAAAATAGATGACCTTAGATAAATTTAAAGAATCGGAGCTATGCAATGCTCAATTCCAACACTAATATAAACACCTACAGTTAGTTATCCTGACCATCTAGCACTACTCGGTAGTGCCTCATTGATTGCTACGAATTTTAGGCATGATACACAGTAATGTAAGTAGGACAAACACACATTAGGAATGAGGCTGAGTCCTCTTCACATCACATATAGGAATTATTAGATGTGCTATAGTTAATAAAATACAAATGGTTGAAAAAAGAAAAGAAAAGGGAAGGGACGGTACTTAAGGGCGAGTATTTGGTTTTGTTTAGTAAAGAAGAACAGTGTAGGCTCAACTCCAAGGCAAAAATTTTTGGTCTTCTAAATTCACTAAAACAATGGGCAGGTTTCAAAAGTGTTTTGCAAGTTTGTTGATAAATTACTTCCAAACATTTCTTGTTCTTCCATTATTTCTGAAACTGTCACTGGAAAAATCTAGTTTCTCCAAGTTGTTGCCAACATCCAGTTAGAACTCACAAAGGAGGATTCTTCCTTGCCACTGGTAAAAAAGGGTATTGATCTTTTCTACTGACTTGATTAGGTATAGGAACAAATATTTCAACAATTATGCATTTTCTGAAGGGAAACAAAGAGCGTAATTTTTGAGTTTGGTGCATTAACAAGATGCATCAGCAAGTTACAATCCATCAGCAAATTACACTCAGTATACATTTACATTGGTGTAAATTTGTTTCTCAAATATTTCCATTTTGGTGTAAACACACTTAATTGCAAAATATTATTTTATTTATATTTGCTATTAGCTAATCACTTATTTCTTCATTTTTGTTGGCAATATGGAAAGATCTGAATGAGAGCTGAACTAAACATTGGGGAAAAAATTGACTGAATGCCCAAAAGTAACTGAAGCAAGAGCCTAGGACCAGCAGTTATTATCTCCGCCACCATCACCTGCCAGACTGCGCAAATTTATTGGAAAGTTGGGAATTTGTTTTTAAAAATTTCTCTCTTTCATAGCCAAATAAGGTAAAGTGAAGCTAACAGAGCAAAGGAAGTATGTCTTCTGTATGGATCCCTGTTGAAATCGGTAGCATCCCATGCAGACCCACGGTTTGTCCTCAGACACAACACAGACAAGTACTGGAGTTCAGAATGTACAACAGAATGGACTTTTCATCTAAAAAGCTGATACTTGTAACAAACTCCTCAACTGGGAGTGCTATATATACCTACAACAGCAGGAGGCAGGATGCATTTCTATATTTAGCTTAGGTAATACCATTTTCTTAAAATAGGTTTGTTGAGTGAAGGAATTGACATAAATTGGATATATTATAGCAGAGGGATGGCAACAGCAGGTGTCCTGTGTCTTGATCTTATTAAAATTTTTTACACTGTCTCACATGTCAATCTTATAAGTAACTTGGGTTTCCTGGTTTAGAGTATGTTATTTTAAGTGGCTGCAAAACTGATTGATAAATGATATCACAGGATAGTTAACAGTTGTCCACTACCACACTAGAAAGATACTTGGAGAGAAGTTCTGCAAAAGACTTTACTGGTACTAGTCAGGGTATTTTTTTCATGAATGATAAGTCTCTAGGGAAAAAATAATAATATTATAGTGTTTGTGTCTGGAGCAATTCTGCGATATGCTGAGCACCTCAAGAGTGAAGGATAAAATTTACAACAATTTTTCAAATATTGATTTCACAGTTTTAAAACAGCAGATTTGATTCAATGGCAAAATACTACACTTGGGTAAGACTGATCAAATGTAAAAGACAAGCTAGACAACAGACTGGATACTACGGGAGTGCTGGTAGGTAGGAAACTGAGCATGAGTTAATTAATGATGTCAGGCTTTTGTGGAAAAGCTAGAGGTTGAAAGTAATGTGGAACAGGAGTGCTGTTGGAGACACCTGAAGTAATTTCCTCTTTGTATGATGTTAATAGAAACTTAAATTATACTCTGTCCAGATGAACCCTGCATTTCATAAAAACAAGGACAAAGTGGAAACAGCCCAGGGAAAACCAGCTGTGGTCTAGCAAATATGACATGTAGAAAGGCTGAATGAAAAGAAAACCATTGTAAGACATTATAACAATGTACAACTTTATAAAAAATTGCTGCAAAGAAGAAAGGAGTAAAACACTGTCTATGTCTACCAGGAACACAATAAGAAGTAGCAGACTTAAACAGCTGTATAGGAAATGCAGCTTAGACATTAGGGAAGGACACAGAAGCACTAACACATACTAGACGAAAGGTTGGAGGAATCTCCATCAATGGCAGTTGTTAAGACAGGACAGAAAAACATCCAGCCATACTCCTTTATCTATGGCTCTGCTTCAGGTAGCAGAGATGTAATGAAAAGAATTCTGTGACTTGCGTGTAACTGTGCTTTACTTCTGAAAGGCAGAATAGTCATCCCATGCATGGAGCTCAGGCTAGCAGACTGCCTGCAAGACAGCAAACATCATCTGGAATCATAAATTGTAGTACTGTGCAGAACACAAGCATACATAACCTTTTTGAACAGATTAGGGAATTACATCCTTGGGTGGCACAGTAGGAGTGGTGGATATGATGGAGAACGGAGAGCAGGAGCATGACACACAATAATGCCTATCTGGGATGAAAACTTGGGAGTATAAATAGAAACCATAAAAGATTGTAAAGCTGCCTGGTAATGACAAAATAGAACAGATGAACTGGCAGATAGAAATGTACTGAAACAGGCATGTTGTCTTGAAAAGAAGTGAAGAAACATAGAAGTCTTATCCCTACAGAAATTATTCCAGTCCAAGAGACAAAAAGGAAAATTAGGGTACACTTTGGGCTGGGCAAAAACTATAGGCTTCTGTAAGGTTTGGTCCACTTTCTAATGGGAAAGGGTTGTATAGGTTACAGTTTATGTTTATAGTATAGCACTATTATTTGTACTAATAGTTAGGAAGGCAATCAGCTAGTATTCTATTTTGACAGCATAATTAGGAAGGTATTATTTAGTAATGCTAGCAGAAACTGCAAAGAAGAGAAGTCCACACCAGTACTGGGTACATGAACAATTTACACTTCCATGGCAAAACATACAAAAAAATATTTTTGTTGACTATTCATACATTAATTTGAGGAACATGGGTGAAAATAGCAACTCATCTAGTATTTTTACTGAAGAAATTAGATATTAGCATTACGGAAATTCACTGGGATGAATCACAAAAAGTTAAACTCATTGACTGAGGAGCAAGGAATGCATGAGAGAGAGTGCGAATGGCCAGCCTCTATTAGGGATGTCATTACCAGAGATAGAGTTACTGCTAAATCCAAACAGCAGGAGAGAATACATAAATATATTACTGTGTAGCTGGTAAAGAGCAAAAGGAATCTGGTCAGGGTCTATTGGAAAGCATTAAGGTGAAGAAAGAGAACAGAATTTGTTAGTTGTCAAATACCTGCATATTGTATATTGGGAGAGTAACGATAGGGGTTTCATGAGGCTAACAATAAAAATGTCTTTAATTGTTGACACTTAATGATGGTGACTTTCTAAGAAAAAAAGGGTAAAATAACTGTTTCTGTTTATCCATTTAATGTTTAAAAAAAAAACATAACTAAAACTCCTTCTTAACTAATACAAAGTACCTTTAAAAATTATGAGCAAATTATTTTGTAAATGACTGACTCACTTGAGGCCTGTACTTGTCTTTATTTCTCTGGAGGCTTGAGCTGCTTTTCTTACAGATCACAAGTAGGCACACCTACATGAAAAAATGACCAGCATTTTCAGGTAAATACTGCACCTGCTTGACCAACCAGACAGTACAGGTAGGCTTAAAGAGGGACTACACAAGCCACATTCTTCAGAGCCCAGGGAGAAGGAGAGTCTTTTTCTTTCTCCCCTCGACTCGGTTTCAGAGAGAGGGAAATTGGCCATGAAAGCTCTTTTGCCATGAAAGCCTGCTGTCCCTGATCCTTTGTAGAAATATGTCAATTTGTAGGAAACCAAGTACAGGCACACCAGAAAGGTCACTTGCAAACAAAGTTTTTTGGGGATCCAGCTGTGTCTGAAAGAGCAACCCGCTTAATGTCTGTCAATTCACTTGAGTGCACTTCAGAAATTAAAATACTTTGATTGGAAACAAAGTTGCAAGAGAAGAAATGCCTCTTTAAATTTCTGATGCCTCAGCTATTACGGGTAACAGAATGGAAGGCAAACGAAGAACCCTGTCTTTTACACCAGCATCTTCAGGATTGTATGCGAGACCATTCCTTCTTCCCCTGCCACTGTGTATGGTAGCATCTCTTCTGCTTTCTCACCACTCTGCCTTTCTCACATCTAAAAGAACTACAGCATTAAGGCTTGTATGGCATGACTGCAATGGCTTTCTCCTGTCACCACATACTGTTTCCCACCTTTGTTTTTTCAAGCTGGCCTGCAAAATGGAAACGCCACAAACAAGCTTCTCAACGCCACCTGAGGGCTTCAGCTGGCATTCTCACTGTATTTCTTAACCATCACAGCCCCTCTGGTAAGAAAGGCTGTATTGTGTTTCAAAGCAAAATACTTTGTAAGTCATTTATCACAAGAAATATTTCTGTACTTATGCCATTTGTCATCTTCAGCTCATGGCCAGCTTTTCACAGAGACTGCTTATACTGATGGTAGACTTGGCATTCAGTGCCCGTCTCACTTTCTTCCTCCTTTTCTTTGCCTTCTCACCCCATCAGCTTTTCTGGCCCAACTACCACAGGCCCTTCCTTATGAAAGTGAAGAAACTATGAGCTTACTTACAACAGATGTGATACATTGAGATTTTTATAGGATGGTTGCCTTAGCACTACAGAGCTAATTTGATTAAATTCACACCATGCTGTGGTAATAAAGTGCGTATCGAGACATGACACACTGGCTAAGGATAGCAGACACAGAGAGGCAGGGGATGGCATCTGGCATCAGGGATTCCTCCGTTCCTTTTCCTCCGCACAGCAGCGGCAGAAACCTGCCCTCAGCCTTTCCTTACAGCCGCAGAGAATGCACCATCACGTGCCTGCCACAAAGAGAGAGGCTGCTGCCTAGCGGCGGCAGAGACAGGCTGAGAGCGTGCTGCTGTCACCGCTGCTTCTGGGTCAAGGCAGGAAGTAGGGAAGGTCTCCTGGCTTCATCCACCCCACTCCTGCATCCTCTCGGGCAGCAAATATTTGTATTTGACTTCACTAGAAAAGGGTTGGCTTTTTGGACAGCTGTTGGTACCCAGATGACCATCTCTTTCAGCAGTGGGCTGGATGGCAGCATACTACCTACCAGACCTGGCTCACAGGACTCTGCTGGACAAGCAGAGAGGTCCTACAAAGTCCTTGGCCATGAGGAGTCATTACCATTAACCTAGGGATTTTCCAGAAGGAGATGAGAGCGCTCTGTAGAGCACTCCAGCATATTCCTCAATGATCAAAATTACCATTGGTAAAGCTGGCACATGGCACAAATTCCAGCCAGCCAGTGCATATGAATGTGGGTAGGACAGCATTACAGAGCACTAAGCCCACAGAAAAAAGTTACTTCAAAATCAAATAAATACAGCCACACAAACACAAACCATTCCTGAGAAGTGGTAGATTTTTAACTGTTTTGTGCTTATACCAGCTCCAGCTTGCTCAAAGTAGCTTGGAAATAGAGGGCTTTGTAGTGTGACTCCAAAACAGAAAGCACTCTTCCAATATGTAAGCATGGGAGAAGCATATGGGAACAGGAAGGTGATGTTATCTCTAGATATACTACTACAACTCTGGTATTGTATTCTACATCCAACAATGATGTCTTCATTTTAAAATGGATACCAGAAAAGAAGGGAGAGAAAAAAGCCATAAAAATTACCTGAGGGCTGAAGGGGAAAAATCTCTTAGATTGAGGGCCTTCAGCTGTGGTTCTGTGACATTATAAATCTGATTTAGGATACCTCAGATCAAATAAAAAATGTTGCAGCTACTTGACACCATGTTCAAAAGCAGGACAAATTAATTTTGCTGGTTTAAGACTGTTCCTAAATTTATGAAAAGGTAATTTTATCCTAAACAACCTCATGCTGGATGAAGTATCATGTATCTGCACTACTCTGTCAGATCAGGTAATGTCTGTTCCCCTGCAGCTGACATAAATCCACCAGAAAAACATAAATTCAGCATAAAAACCATATCATGTGCAGTAGCTAATGCATCAAAAATATGATCATGTGCTCCTATATTGTCTGGATTACTCTGGTGCACATGGGAGACCTGACAGCTCTGTAACAAGCAAATTGAAAGATTATCTGATTACTGTGTAAGTGATATGATGGTGAGAAAATACTACAGGGTACTAAGGAGTGCTTTAAATTAGCACAGAGCAACAAATAGCAACCACCACTGAGAAAAAAATCAAGGCAAGTCAAATTCAAGGGAGACATTTTAAACACATAATTTAAGTGATAGTAAAAAAAGTTCAAAAGACCACACTAACAGAGAAAAACAGTGGATTCTCCATAGAAAGTGATAGATTTTTCATCTTCTGGAGTCTTCAGACCAAGATTTGAAGTTACTCTGAAATACATGCTTCATTCAAACACAAGCTACTACTAAAGCACAGCTGGTTAAAACATAAAACATACAGGAAGGCAGAATAGCTAGCACAGCACAGTGGGTCATTAAAAAAATCTATGCTTCTCCATTATGGAGACAATATAGTCTTTTTGAGCATACCTCTAATCAAATTACCCTTCTGCATGCAGGCTTGTTACACTAGATGAGGCAAAATTAAGAATGATAAAAGCTTCCCAGTGCAGAGAAAGAAGTCACTACATTATGTGAAAATTTATGAAGACTTTTCTCTATTTCATACAAAGATGTCTCCGGAGGCATTCAAAACCCGCCTGAAAATGCTCTTGGGTGATTTATTGTAGGTGATCCTGTGCTAGCAGGGGTGTTGGACTAGATGATCTTCAGAGGTCCCTTCCAACTCCTACCATTCTGTGATTCTGTGTGATTCTGTGAATGCTAAAATACAGATGTCAGATGATCGCTAGGAGCAGATTAATATAGTTTTAATTAAAAGTGAAACGGCTTTATTCACTTCAAAATATTTAAGTCAGAAAAACTAGAGTAGGCTACATCAACTAAATGTAGTTACATCAACTAAATGTACTTTTATTATTGAACAATTGTAAGATTTACTCTTTACACTTGTAGTCAAGTTTAACCATGAAAGCATGTAAAACTATTGTTAGATTAATTCTAATAAAGATAATAAATTGAAAAAATACCAAGATAAAGTCTGGCTGTTACACAAAATTACTGAACCCCTTTTCAAATACTGTATTGTCGATAAAATGTCCTAACCCAGTGTGACCAGGACACCCTGCTCCTAACTCCTGGTAATACAACAAGCATAACCAATGTCGTTTTGTAAGGCAAACATCCGTAATACATAGGCACGCTGATCATCTGTCACCCCCTCTGCCCACCACTATTGTTGATAGGATCTGGTGGCACCCATTACAGAACAGGGAAATGTAACAGCACATGAGATACAGCCTATAAAATCAGCAGCTGCAAATGGACTTAGAAACTGCTGCTGGATGGTAGGTAGGGGTGCCTCCACCATCACAATCTTCTTTCTCTGAGGACTGAATGAATAACTCATGTTCTTTTAGGTAAAGTCTAAGTCTAGATTACAATTATTGTATGGTGTGCTGATTCTGAGAATTTGACCCAATCTGCAGAGCATCCAAGTGACTAAGAAGTCTAGGTAAAACCATATTCTAGATGATAAGAAAGCTACACAAATTACTAGAAATTGTTTAAGGTATACTAATTGCTAAACTTATGTAACGATAAGATATGCTAACTGCTAGAAATTGCAGATAACACTAAGCTATGCTGATTGTTAATATGTTTGTGTAATAATAAAGCTCTAATTATAACCACAACACTGTGACCATTGGTCATTCTACCAAGGATCCCTCGAAGAATCTGCCTGTCCCCACAGATCAGAAATTCTTGAAAATAGAAGCATTAATTAAATTTAATTCAGTGTAACTACATGTAACTATTACATCTAGCTTTCTGGGAGCAAAACATACTATACTATTATATTCTGCAGCTTACTTGGTGCAGCAAAGAATGAATACACCTCTAACGTAGTGGTTTAGCATTTTAAATCATTCTCTGTTTTAAATTTATGTACAACATCCTATAGTTTCTATCCCTAAACTATCTGTAGAGATACTGCAGCTGGATTTTCAACATATCAATTTCGTTTGAATTGCAAGTAAGAATTTCTGAAAAATTATTACATTAATGTTTGAAATTTCTAGGAAGCAAAATAAAAAATAGAAATTGGGGTAAAAGATGACAAATCAAGTCAGAAAAGGTTTTGCCTCATAGCCCTAATGGCATAATGTCATTGCATGCACTTGTCATTTGTGAAAAGCCATTTTTTCCATTAACTGAAAACCAAAAGTTAAACTCTTCATGAAAGAATTCCATTAAAAATGGAAGTGGGGCAGAAAATAAAATACACTCAACTTGGTATGTCAGAAGATATATTCTAGTGCTATATATACTCCACAACCAAGTCCCACTGACTGCAGAACCAGGTGACAATTGTAGCAGTATATCACTTCAAAGTTATCACCAACAATGGGCCAAAACTCTTTGAGCTTCCTATTAGTAAAACCAGACTAGTAAGAGTTACAGCATTCATTGACATCTGGTATGACAAAGTTTAAAAAAAAAATAAATTAAGATAAATTGGTAGTTCGATAGTTAAGTGGGGATGACAAATTTGAGCGTAAAGAACCAGCTCCTGTGTTGTAGTACAGAAAGCCTGCGGTGACTTTGTACTTCCTTGTGCTAACTGCACAGCAATGCGCATCATTCAGTCCTTGCTCTCTCACTGCTGTAGTGGGTTTGCATTCGAGCCATCCTCACGCGTGTTCCCATGGCTTGCTTTGGCGGCCGGCGCTCCACGTGCTGTGAGTCTCCTGCCCGCAATAAGCGCTTGGCATGTTACATGTTTGGATTTGGTTTATCCGAAACTTTGCTCCATCTTAGCGACACCTCATGCCTTTCCACCCCCTTTACATACAAATCCAAAGCGTACATCCTCTCCCCGGTTTCAAGCACCCAAGTACCACCTGCTCCTTCCCCCGGTGGCCCGGACGGGGAAAAAATGCCGACCCGACCGGCCCCTACGTTTCGAGCATAGGCCAGGGGAGCGAATTAGCTGCTCCCACGCCCTCCCGTTGGCGATGATGAGAATAACCGCGTCTGACACGGAAGGGAGCGATGCTGCAACCAAGATCTGCCCCAGCCCCACTGCCCGCTCGGCTCGGCCCCGGCTGTGCCCATTGCCGCACCTTCCCTTGGTTTATTAATTCCCCCGTTTCCCAAGGGGCCGCCACAGCTCTTCGCAGCCATCGCTCGCCGCCGGAGTGCTGCGGACCGATAGCGGGGCGGCTCCGGGCAGTGGAAGCCGCAGGACTGCGGGAGCCCTGCCCGGCAGCGGTACCTGTAGAAGTAGTGCCAGCAGAAGAGGCAGCATAGGAGGCGGCAGCCGAGCGGCTCGAGGCGGGGCGGGCTGCGTAGGGCCAGCAGCAGCGCGGGCACGAGGAAGGAGGGCAGCTCCTGCAGGAACCAGGCGCAGCGCGCAGGCAGCCGGCCCCGCGGTCGGCACAGCCGCTCCTCATGCTTCCCGTAGCGGGATGGTACCCGGAGGTACAACGAGAGCTGCAGCAGCGCCAGGGCGCCCAGCAGCAAGCTGAGCGCCAGCACCAGGCTGGGAAAACACTGCATGCTCGGGGGCGGGCGAGGGCGCCCGGCAGCGTGGGGTACCGAGAGGCAAATAGCTGTTGTTTGGCCCCAGCCCTGGCCTTATTAGAGCCACGGCGGTCACCCCGCCCCGCCGCGCTGCCTCCCATCGCTCGGGCTCGTCAATGGGTGCAACCCCTCTTGCCGACGAGGGCGAGGCGCCCCAGCGCCCAGGGAAGCTGCCTCCGGTGCGGCCCACTTCAGCCCCTCCCTCTAACCGGCCCGGTGAAGGCTCCGCAGCAGCCTGGTGACGGCACGGTCGCGGCCCAAGGCCGAGGGCGGCCGTTAGAGGGCGGCCAGCACGAGGGCTGTGGCTGGGGCTCGGGGCGCGCGGCGGTGAGCGGGCTGCCTGCGCGAGAGCAGGCAGCGGGCGGCTCAGGGCGAGGGCGCCGCCTGGAGGTGGGGGGCGGATGGTTCCTAGCAATTGCACCCGGGAGGATGGGAGCAGCGGCGTTGGCTGCCCTCGACCCCGAGGAGGTGTTGCGAGGCGAGGCTCGTCGCGGCCTGGGAGCCTTACCCTAAGTCGCAGTGTGAATGCTGGGGGCCCAAGCACGGGAGCGTTTGCAGGTGGCGAAATGGTAACTCGGCCTGCAGTGCATCTGTCGCTGTAAAGGCAATGCCGTGGCTCGCCCGTTGATCCGTGATGTACTGGCGGAGCAGCCTTGGATTAGGGAGCATTGCGCCGTTTCTGGGCAGGTTCTGAGAGCAAAGGCAGAGAGATGCTAAAGGCCAAATCGAAGTTAACAGATGCAGATGACCATGGTGAGACTAGGGGAACTCATGCCAAAACCTACAAGTCTCAGAACTCAGTGAGTTGCTCAGAACCCCTTTAGTCTGAACTACATGAAGCAGTTTTGACAATAGTTTGACTGAAACTGCAGTCCAGAAATTGAGCAAATTTTTTTGCCTGTTTCTTTGGGGATCTTCATCTGGTAAGGATTGGGAGGGTATTGGATTACTGCAGGAAGGCTAGCGGAACATTAAACTCTGTTGTTACTGCTTTTACATGATGTTTGGATTAGTTTCATCTGAAATGAATATGTTACAGCATATCACCTCATGGCCATGAATTGTGGTCTCATCTGTGTCATTTTGCAGTTTCACTGAGACAGCACTTGGATCCAGCTCCAGAAAGGACTGGATACCATGCAAAATACTCTTGGTAGAGCAGGGGTGGTAATGGTTTTTCATTCAAGATCTGAGTGGTGAATGCACTAGTCTAGGATATGGGAGATGAGTTCACTTGCCTGCTCTGTTTAAGGAGTCTTTGCTGCAGGTATCTGTTTCATAAAACAAATCGAAGCTCAGTAGTTAGTAGAAATCACTTCAAAAGTATGTTTTGGATTCAAACTACAACTCGAAAGGGGGCACAGCATAAGAACTAGAGGTGGTTGTGCTATCAAACACAGCACTGGTGGCTTCAGGTATGCCCTGCTCATCAGCCTGTTTGTTTGGTTTCAAGCTGAAGGAGCCTAGTTCTGCTCATTTATAGGGAAAGACACATGGGATGGGAATTCTTCTAATATTTAAACAGTGAGCTGGTCGCATATAAACCATTTCCTGTCCATGGAAAGGAGGCACTTTTAAGGTGTAATAAAACAGATAAATGAATCATAACATTAAAAAAACCCTGTTTCCATTGTCTCTAAAAGATGTCTAGACAAATGTGTCAGAAGAACTGAATCCTGCTCTGAAGTAATTTCTGTGGACAGACACCCAAAATATCACAGCATTTATGTTCATTGTTGTAAACAAACATGATTATTTATCACATTCAACCACTGAACAGGTCTTCCCCTGAGCAGTTCTTCTTGGCTACATACCACATCAGGGACTGCAATGAGCACTGCAGAATGCTTTGTTGTATATATCAGAGGGGTTTGAGAAGGTGGCAAGGTGCCATGCACAAAGAATGTGTTTTGTATAGGATCACCTAAACTTTATTTTAAACCAAACTTTATTTTTCCCATGGGAACATAATGGGGATGTTTGTTTCACCAGACCAAAGGAGCACCAGGCAGTAATGAATCTTGCCCTGACATTTTCTCAAGCCAGCATGATCAAGATTTTTTATGTCTTGGGGGGAAAAAAAAAAACGCCTTCAATGGTGAAGTGTTTTCAGGCATGCTGAGTTTGAAGGGGGAGGGGGGGAGTGTACACTCTAAGCTTTGTTTGCATATCTGATGAAACTTCAGAACTCTTGGTTTATTTTATCTTTGAAGACAAAAATACAACTCTTCTGAAGAATTGTGCAAAATGTACAGGAGATACAAAATTAGGTATGTCAGAAGTATAAATATAAAAATAGGAATCATCTGTAGAAAAACTGTCATTTGTAAACCTAGAGGTCAGTGGATTTAAGAGGCTTTTCAGAAGAAAATTATAGATGAAAGCCAAGGCAGTTTTGTATTATTGCAAATAGTACAAATATTGCAAATAGAAGATTTCACCTCAACATGAGGAAAAACTTCTTTACAATGAGGGTGATGGACCACTGGCTGCTCAGAGAGGTTGTGGAGTCTCCTCTGGACACATTCAAAATCTGTCTGGATGCCTGCCTGTGCAGACTACCGTAGGTGATCCTGCTTTGGCAGTGGGCTTGGACGCTATGATCTCTGGAGGTCCCTTCCAACTTCTAATGTTCTGTGATTCTGTCTCTTTCCTGGATTCAGGAAGTAGCTGAGAATTGGTATGGTCCGCTGTAGAATCCCAGAGTGGCTGGAGTGTTGCATTCTCTGTCTTCTGACACTGCCTCCTCTGATCCCTGCTATCCTGCTCTGGTAGCTAAAGGTGGCTACTTGCTTCTCTTCGATTGTCTTTTTTTGTGGTCCAGAGAAACCTTGTCTGAGGGAGATCTGTAAGCCAGAATCATAGCACAGTATAAGTCAGAAGTGGTCTGTCACTGTTAACAAAAAGACCTGGAGCTTGGGTCTAGAGAATGACGTTAGGTGTGTAGTCCTTGCAGTTGCACGTACATTATCTTTACGAAGGGCTGCAGGATTAAGCTCTGAATAAGAGCACTCAGTAAGAAGAACAGCTGCATAAGGTAGTTCCTTAGATTTGAAAATTACATATGCACTGGTGCAATTTTGAACAAATGCCTTTCCAGTGCTGATGTGATTGTAGCTAGACTGAAGCTAAGAAACACTGGGGAGCCATCAGCTGTTGTTGACCACTTTTTTTTACATTATATGTATCTTGTGCTGAATAAGAAAGACATTTTGCTCTCAGTCATGAGTAGTCTTCTATTACATAGAAGGAATTGTCATCTGACATAAGAAGCTGTGTGATTGTCACATGTTTGATCCAGCAGGTGAAATTAATTTTCCTTCAGTCAAAGATTGTTCTTGAGAAGGAGGTGGAACCAAACAGCATGTGGTTAGTAAAATGACATTTTTAAAGGTTTGTTCCATGACTTGTGCAAACGACTGTAGAAAAGCAATTAGAACTGCATAAGTGTGTATTAATTTGGCTTGTGAAATTTAATAAATAAGCTGCTGGTGGTGTTTGTACTCCTAACACCGATGGAAGTGCGAGAGAGTAGGTTTTGATGAAGACTTGGCAGCTCTGGCATGTGTGAAGAAGGAGGAGTAAATCTCTTGCAGGATTAACTTTATAATCTAGTGTGCACACAGTTTTGCAGCATTTTAGTGTGTTTGCATTATTAGTAGGATGAATATGAAATCTGACTATCAAAAGCCCCCCAAAAATAGGGAGAGACTTAATATTTTAAGACTCGCTTTTCTTCTTTCTAAATGAGACAGCTATGAGATTAGAATCTGACCCCAAATTCTCTCCTTTAATTAATCTTATTTTATCTAGTGACATTCTTGCTTCGTTTTCTGGTTTTCATATTTAGATCCCTGAGAACAGTTCTTTCAGCAAAGAAAGATACCTTTACATCCACACTGTCCCACCTATTCCAGTTAGCACTAAAACATCTTACCCACTGAATGTTACAAGAAGATGAGGAAACACACCCAAGTTAACTGTCTGTATCATTGAAGCTGAGCCAGAGAATTGCAGAGTGAAAAGCAGGGGGAGCTTGAGGAGCACAAGAAAATCCTCCTCATCTCATATCTGGTGTAGAGCACTGAGTCCATATAGCACAGAACTGCAGTTTCTGTGCTCACCAGAAGCTGAGACACTGTTGTTGTAGACAGTTTCTCCTGGGAAATTAGCTCTAAACTCTTAATATGTTTTTTCCAAATCATTGTAAACCACATATTTTCAAAGACTTCGTGCTTGGCATGTCCCAGGCAGGAAGGCCACCCCCTGATACATTTCATGTGAATGGTCCGAAGCTTAGGGGTGCTAGAGCAGCTCAAAGAAAATGCCACTGTTTTTCTAACATGGTTAGATATTTTATTTTCAAAAATAGTTGAATTGTTGGCTGATCTTTGAGCAGGCACCAAACTGGGAAAATTGCAGACTTCATGGCTAGAGCTGGCAAAGTTATAAACAATGTAAAGGGCAAAGGGAAATGCCAGGCATTGTTAATGATTTTTGATTTTTTTCCCCCTACCTGCCATGTATGGAAGAAACAAACGAGAGCTGTCACAACGCCACTGTGTTTCCCTGCCTAAATCCCAGCAGCAGGAATTTCCAGTGTACCACTGTTGCCTGCCCAGCCAGTCACAGACTAAGTGGCCTGGGTGATCTGAACCAGCAGTGCATGTATCGTGTGGAAACTTGCTTTGCTTGATTGCTGGATAGATGCCTTCCTTGGAGGTCCTAGGCTCTTTCTTGTAAAAATCAAGGACCTGCCTGGAGTGTGCCACATCTTCCAGCTGATGGAGCTGAGTTTCTTCTCCACTAAAATGGATAGTCCAGGAAGGGACAGGACTTGGACAGAGTAGGGCTGATGTCCTTATGTAGAGTTGGCTAGGTAGCAAACTCTGAGAACCCAGGTCCTGCAAATATGTATCTATACCTCAGTTGTCTGCTTACACAGGGTTTGCTTCCAACCATGCAAATTAGAGAAGTTCTGGGTTCTGAGCTCTTGCAGTGGTTAGCAGTCCAAAACAGGAAATTTGATTAATATTTTAGGTCTGTGACGTGCTAAACATCTAGCAGTTGTTTTACATAACTCCTTTCCTCACCACCAAGCACCACCTTCCTAGCTGTGTGTGCTGTTTCATTCTGCCTGTTTGCTCTGCACTGAAGTAGCAGTCACGCTTTGGTTTCTCTAAGCCACTCCCGGATCCAAATTACCTCCTGAAGGCTCTTAGACACTTCTTAGGTGGAGTCTGAACTTCAGCAGTCTTCAGAGGCTAGAAAACCATAGTTAGCCTGCTACAAACCAGGATAGCCCAAGTCCTTACACACAGAAAGACAGAATGGGCTGCTTGGGGTAATTCAATGTGATGCAATTATCTCTTGAATTGAGGAGCCCAGAACTGGACACAGTACTCATCTCCCACCAGCCCTTCTCTATTTGCAAACATCAGGTCGAGCAGGGCTGCACCCCTGGTAGGCTCACGTAACAGCTGGGATAAGAAGCTGTCCTCCATACACTCCAGGAACCTTCTAGACTGCCTCTTCTCTGCAGTGTTCAATTCCCAGCAGATGTCTGGCAGGTTAAAGTCATCCACAAGAATAAGGGCAAGTGATCTCGAGGCAGCCTCCAGCTGCTGGAAGAATAATAAATCAACCTCTTCTTCCTGGTTGGGTGGTCTATAACAGACTCCAACCAGGATGTCAGACTTGTTGGCCTTCCCCCTAGTTCTTACCCACAGGGACTCAACCTGACCATCCTTAGTCTCTACTTCCATGATGTCCAGAGCCTCGCTAATATACAGGGCCACTCCTCCACCTCTTCTCCCTCTCCTGAAGAGTCTGTAGCCATTGATTACAGCGCTCCAGTTGTGAGAGTCATCCCACCATGTTTCTGTGATGGTGACAACATCATAGTTTTCCTCCTGTACCAAGGCTTCCAGCTCTTCTTGTTTGTTACCCTTCATAGTGTACATACACTTCAGCTGGGTTGCTGGTTTTACCCCTGTCTCTGGCTTACCACCCTCAGCCTCCTTCAGTTCATCTCTAGTACTGTTGTGTTCAAACCCCTCCACTTCAAGCCTAGTTTAAAGCCCTTTCAACAAGCCCTGCCAGCTCATGTGCCAGGATCTTTCTCTCCCTCTGAGACAGATGTACCCCATCTGTTGCTAGCAGACGTGGGACTGTGTAGAGTTCCCCAAGATCAAAGAACCCAAAATTTTGTTGGTGGCACCAGCCTCTGAGCCACTTATTAGTGGCTTATTAGACAGTGACTTATTAGATAGTACCTTGGGCTTTCAGAACCATGATAACACAGCAGTATTAGCATTCTGCATGTCAGTACTTTGTGGCAAGTCAGCTCTAAGTTGGGCCCTTGCAGCAAAGAAGGCTGACAGTATGTATCCTGGGCTGTATTAGGAGGGGTATTGCTACCAGGTGGAGGGAAGTGGTGCTTCCTCTCTGCTCAACAGTGGTGAGGCCACATCTGGAGTGCTGTGTTCGCATCTGAATGTTCCACAAAGATGGAATTACTGGATAGCCCAGCAAACGGCCACTAAGATAATTGATTAAGGAACTGCAGCACCTCTGCTTTTAGGACAGGCTAAGGGAGCTGGGACCATTTAGTCTAGAGAAGAGAAGGCTCAGGTGAAATCTTATCAATGCATATAAATATATGAAGTGAGGGTGTAAAGAAGGGTAATTTTCAGTGGTGCCCACCGGCAGCACCAGAGACAATGGACACAAACCAAAACATGGTAGGTAGGTGCCATCTGAGCATTAAAAAACAATTTTTCACTCAGTGCTACTGAGCACTGGCATAGGTTGCCCAGAAAGGTTGTGGAGATACCTGTTCTTAGAGAGAGAGATTCCAAAGCTCTCTGGACATGGTCCTGGGCAGCCTGCTTCAGCTGTCTCTGGTTGAGCAAGGGGTTTGATCCAAGTGACCTCTAGAGGTCTCTTTCAGTCTGAACTGTTCAGTGATGATACTCCAGGCAGTCTGCAGGTTCATGAACCTATTTTGCATGCAAGTTGTCTATAGGGAACAGATCCTTGCCAACACTAACTGCCAAAGCATGCATTAAAATCCTAACTGAGAGTTATTTGGGTTAGGCCAGAACTGTGCCAAGGATCATTCTAGCAATTCAACAGCAACTCTCTTGTGCCACTTATGGCATTGTCCAATTCAGCAGAGCAGATGCAGTCAAAAGTTGCTGGAATGTACTTATTCTTGATGAAAGATTAGATTCCTCTTCTACATCAGCATGAAGCCATTAACAGTTTCTAAAATAAATCTGACATTCACAAAATTGACATGTTATTATTGTTTGTTTTGTTTCTTAAAGAGGTGGGACAACTGAAAATCTAGTAAGCCAAATCAGCGGAGTGCAAATAGTGGAAGAAAAATTTCTTCTTTAAACATAAATCTGAGCAAGAAGAATAATTATGAGTTACTGTCATTCCAGCCTTAACTTCTGCAGAGCCAGTGAGCTCCCATCTGTTAACCTGACTCTTGGAAGCCTGGATATCCTTCGCCTACTTGGAAGGATAGCTCCTTGCTGACTTTTGGCTTCTTACCTTTTGCAAGTTTGGCATTCACAATCTACATAAGATCAGCACCTCACCTGTTTATCTAAAGAAAATGTAAACAGCTGTTTCAAACAAACTTGCTTTCTCTTGGTGAGACCGGTGGGATGCCTTGTAATATGAGGAACTTTGTTTCCTGACCTTGCATGAAACAGAGGAGAGTTTTGTTTTTACCATCTCAACTCTTTCCACTGCCCTTGGAGATACTGTGGGTACTTTTAAATCCATATGGTATTTTCAAGTGGTGATGCTACTTGATAATACCAAGTTACAAGGTGAATTCTGTTTCCAAATTGCCATTAATATTATTAAAAATAATATTTCCAAAAGTGCTGAAGTGAGATTTAAATGTAGTCTAGGACTGAAAGAAAAATACAACAATATTTTAATATTCCTTAATTTTTAAGATTGACAGATTATACATATGAGAGTACTTTCATGGAGGCAAAATACTTGCTGCTAAATGATTTTTTTTAGTTTACCAGAAAAGCATGTCACAAAACCCAGTATTTGGAGTTAAAGCCAGCCAACTATAATAAAAACTCAGATCTTTTTAAAGCCAGACATGATTACCGTGGAATAAGCTTTCAAACAGAAGCATTTGATTCTCTATTGCTTATGCTTTCCAAATAAGACAGGTTGCATTTCCAGGAGGTATGCTTCAGGTGAGTATAATTACTGAGTTCAATACATGAATAGTTGGATAAAATAAAGTGGCCTCTGCTGGTTCCTTAGATGAGGTGAATTAGGTTGTTTCTGGCCTTGAAATGAGTGAGTCTATGAGAAGCAAGAAGAAGCCATTGCTGGACGTATTAGATCCACTTCTGTTCTGGTTATAAGCATGATCTTATGAAGCTGTACTGCTCATACCAGAAGCACTGTTCACTTCTTTGGTCAGGATACAGCCTAGAAATAAGTGCTCTCTGGAACAGTGTGATGTGCTAACAATACACAGGCACGTCCACCTGTCAGATGTAGCATGGATGAGTTTTTCTCCAGCAGAAGCCAGAAAAAGTAAATAGAGGCGCAAAGCCACCAATACAACTACCAACACATAGACTTACCAGTTCAGCCTCTGGAGTTCAGCTTGTCACATGCTGCATTGAATGGTTGAATTAGATTTGCAGCAAAGATTAAATTAGATTAGAATAGATTATTTTAAAAAGTTTGCCTGATCAGGTCATCAAGTGGATCATTGCGTGCTTCTGGTTATATACCTGCTTGTAAATAATTGGTTTTAATTTCAATAGGGCAGTGGTGACATTAAAGAAGCTGTGATGTAGATCTTGATCTGCTAGAAGCTGGTATGCTGAATATACTCCTGATTGTTTCTTGGTGTATTTTGCTATCCTCTTTGTTTTACTTTTGGGTCCTTTACTATTTGTCACTGATCTAGTATCACAACACCACATGCTGCTGTATTGTGACTTTTAAAAGCCTGGCTGGAGAGTCACTATTTGCCATTTCTACTAACTTTCATTTCTGTCAATAGAATAAGCAGTGGTTAGAGCTCGATGAAAGTATTATGCAGAATGATAACCCGTTGTGTCTGGCAGTTACAGTAAGAATCTGGGTAATGTGCCATCTGGATAATAAAAAGCACCTATACCCTTGTGCTACCTTTATACAAAAATATGAAAAAAAACAATTAAGATTTCTTTCATTATAGCTAAAGATCTAGAGTCCAGCATCTGAAGTGCCAGCAGGAACTGGAGGGGAGACACAGGCGAATTGTTCATGGATTGAGCAGACAGCAGTAGCTGCTAGATCTGCAAGGGGTAAATGTTAGGAAGGAAAGGTGTGTGACATGGGGATAAAGCATGTGTGACAATATGATTAAATATGTTTGCAGATTCATGTAGAACATTTGAAGTACCTGGTATGAACTGCTTGTTACAGGGTTACCAGGTGACATGATGTATCCAAAAAGACAGGTTTCTGGACTATAAATTAACACTAAATGCTATAGCATGTTATTTTCCTATGCACATGTCTGTGGTTTTCATATTTTAATCAGCACAATGTTTGACAAGTGCTTGATCTCTGCTACACACCTCCTCCCTGCCTCCCTAAATTCATTTTAAATTCATTGAGATTACTTTGAAAGACTTCTTTTGGCTTCACAAGGGTTTGATGGCCTTTTCTTAGAGTTCAAAAGAATATTATACTAGGCATTGGCTACCATTTTGTCTTTAATCAATACCATTTGAGAAGAGACCCTGGGGACCTGGATTTTCTCATATTACTTCTTCAAACTTTGCTGTTGTCCTAAATACATGCTTGCCTCGACAATAGAAGTTCAGCAACAGAAAGAATGGTTCAGTATTTCAACCAGCACTTGAGAGGCCTGTGTTAATTTCTGAGATCTCCCAGATAGTTTTGAGCAAGTTATCCTATAATTTTTTCCCCTCAGTCCCTCATTTGTGAAATGGCAATTGTAATAGCACCCTATTCATGACTCCCTGGTTTGTAAGAAGGCTAATGTGTTCAGGACTATGAGATTCTTGAACACTGTAATACTATGAGCTGCTTGCTTAAAACAGACCACAGGGAAATAAAACAAAGGAAGCGTGCATCACCAGCCCTGCAAGGCCTTGTCATTAGCAGCAGTGCTCATGGCACAGATCATACATGTGTTTTGGTGCATAAGGCAAGTTATACTAGAAGAATTTCTGGCTGACATATTCTTAGCACAGCCTTAAACAATGTGATTTTATAACTCTCCTATTGACATTTAATGGTTTTATTTCATCCCTTGCAATAATTTTTTAGGAATAGCTTATCATTTCTTACTCAGGTTATTAGCAACTTTGGTTGTTCTAATTCAGCATTTCCCTTCTGTGCTTGCAAATCTGGAACACAAGTAGTGGTAATGGAGAGACCATAATATTGTTTATCTCTGTTTTGCTAGGTGGCTCTGGCAGCTAGCAGGAAGTTGAAATGTATGTGTTGGTTACTTCCAAGTGTTTGATTGCTTTCTGTTTGCTTCCTTTCTGGAACTGCTGAGCATACTCACCTAAAAGGATGTGTCAGGCTTACACTGACTGTTTAGATTGCTATTTTGTTTAATGTGCTCCTGAGGTGTCTCGTAAGGGTGTCCTGTGACACCATCCAACCTGCTGTCCATTTGGGAACCACAAACTGCCCCAGCTCTTGCAGAGGCTCATGTATGTGACACTGATGCCCTATACTCTCTGCAGCCAAGCTGCAGAGCCATAGATAAGGTTCATTGCCTGATTCATTTTTAGTAACTGCTAAGACTTGTAGCAAACATGGGGTGAGTGGAAGGGAACAGGAAGGAGGACGTGTGCAAACCAAAAATTTCACTTCTGTAGTAGTAGCTTTAAAGTCACATTTTCTCCTGTAAGCATATTTCTTCCCATGTAAAACAAGGTTGCTATGTGCTGTCCCCAGAGGTTTGGCTTAGCTTTGAAAGGCTGAGCAGAATAGGGAGACCCTTCCTGCCAGGGCCTCCTCTTGGGTCACAGTGGTGGGATTGTGGCTGTCCTCCATCCTCTCTGTATCAGCTGCACTCTCCCTCACAGTGGATTTACAAGCCCGATCCAAAACCAACACAGCTCAGCAGCACACTGAGATTTGGCACGGACTGGAGGCACAGAAGAGACATTGCCTCGTTTGGTGGTATTCTGGCAACATTTTCTTGCACGTTGTATCTCTTCCAGGGTTTGTGATAGGAACTTACTGTTTGGGAATACTTGAATCTAGGCTCTGTTTCAGAAACGTGGCATTTGCCATCCTCTTGGAGATCGGCATTTGTACAAGTTAGAAGTGCTGTTTTCATTAACTAAGCTAAAATTGAGATTTATGTCTTTTATTGAGAGAGAGTAAAATCAACATGATTCTGGCAGAATTAGAGGACAACTGTAGCTGAAGTGCTCACCCACATAAAGAACAAACAGAACATTTTCACTTGCTATCAGTGACATGAGAGAAGCAACCTTGCCTGCATTAACCTGTATGCCAAGTCCTGTAACTTAGAAGTTTTACATATTGGCAAGCATACAGAACTCATACACTTTTAAAACTCAGCAAATGTCTACTTACACTTTAATAGAAACTCTAAAAATGTCTAGTTGTAGTAACAAGTGGGATAGGAACTCAAATGGACTAAAATTAAATTTCTAAAACTGGTGCACACCCAGGAACTCTTCAGGACAAATTTTATTTTCTCTTAACAAGACATTCTGAATTTCTGTATTATATATCAATGTAGTATGTACATAGGCATTTCAACATATATGAAATTGTACCTATGTGTTTCTCCATGATGCTTTTAATATAAATCCCATCAGTCCTATGAAATTTATCTGATTTGGGGGGAAAAAATGTGGGGAAAAAAAATCTGATTTGAACGTGTGCTTCAGAATAAATTAATGCCAGGTGAAAACTACCAGCTCTAAAACATGGAGGATTTTTTTTCTCTAATAAACTAGTTTTAAGAATTTTCTGTGAGGGAAAAGACATTAATTTTCCCTGCACCTCATCCACTGAAAGGCTGGTGTCTTTCTCAGGATGAGTTTTTGCATTATTTTATTTTAAATTACCATATTTCAACCATATTTTGGTTTTCCTAAAATTGAAGAGAAATATATTGTTTCCTATATGAGTGATGTCTCCAATAGTGCTTAACATTTCACCTGTTCTTTAATCAGTCTTATGTAGAAACCAAGCAAGGAAAAATACAGAAAAGAAGAAAATCTGGATGTGTCAGCAACATCAAGCAAAAGCATTATTATTGGCACCTCTGATAATGGCTTCTGGAGTCATGGAAACAAGCTGGGTCAATTTATTCACTTTTCCGCTACGCTTGTTTCATTTCACTTAGGCAAGTTAATTTTGTTCATCTATGGCCTTTCAATACCTGAAGGAGGCCTGCAAGAATGCTGGAAAGGGACTCTTTATGAAGGCTTGTAGTGGTAAGGCCAAGGGACAATGGTTTTAAATTAGAGAAGAGTAGATTTAGATTGGATGTTAGGAGAAAGGTCCTTACCATGAGGGTGGTGGAACACTGGAACAGGTTGGCCAGGGAGGTAGTTGAGGCCCCGTCCCTGGAGATATTCAAAGTGAGGCTCAACAAGGCTCTGAGCAACCTGATTTAGTTGAGGATGCCTCTGCTTGCTGCAGAGGGTTGGACTAGATAACCTTTGGAGGTCTGTTCCAACCCAAACCATTCTATGATTCTGTGTGAACATTCATTTTCTTCATCTATATGAACATTTGAATGGAGAAGAGAAACTACTAAAATGTAAAGACAATTAAAAAGGAACACAGAAGTAACTGTCGATTGTTTCTTCTGGTAAGAAAAAAAATATATCCTTTTTTTCCTGATTTAACTTTTCTTTCTTTCTTTCTTTTTAATAATGGGAAGGAAGTTTGCCATTTTGCTAGGAGCTGAAAGCAAAACATGTGGAAATGTCATGCTGATACATGTCCAAGCTTGAGCAACTGCTCCTGCAATTATTCCTGTCTCTTCCATTCCACAAGGCTTTAGCTTGTACTATGCTAATCACATTTTGGCACAGCCTGGGCTGAATATTTTGCTTTCTCTGAACATTATTGGCATATGCAAAGAGCCGATGGAGTAACTTACGGAGGATCAGACTCGTAACAACTCATGGAGGGGTCTTTCCATGGGGATGTGCCTTCCCATTGGCTTCTGCCCAGAATCACCAGAAAGCTAAAATACATCAAGACCAGTAAATACTATGTGAAAAAATACCCACTCCTGAAATGGGCCAGGTGTTTTGATAAAACCAGTGAACTGCATTGTCTCTACAACAAATTAAAGATCATGGCATCTAATCATCATCAGAACATCTCCAGTAGAACTCATCTTACAGAAGGAGTGTTAAATTAGGGCACGTAACAATAGTACAAGAAGTTTGCCAGGAGAGTTAACTGGAAAGATTCCTTTCCATATTCAGACATGCCCTGCAATGGCAAAAGCAAAAGAAATTAAATTCTCTCTATGGGGCATTTGGCTAACATTGTTATGCCATGTAACCGTGTGGTTTCTCTGTTCTGGTAACCCCTGCCTGGGCATGGCCTATATAGAAATGCTTGTTGATCTCATGAGTCATTCCCAGGAGATGGCAAGCATGACTAAAAGGCTGGAAGACAAGACATATGATACAGGATGAAAACCAAAAGAACTGGAGGATCACTAAAAAGCTGTTGAGAATATTTATGCAGTGATTACGCAAAGAAAAGGACATGAAGGAAAAAGGCAGAACATGAACACAACACCTTTTTTGCTCTGGTTCCTCCATAACTGCTGTTCCTGTACAAAGGGAGATTTCAAAGGGAGTCCTTCGAAATCTCACACAGCTGAGAGGAGAGACAGTTGTCTCACTGGTCCCAGCCTCAAGACAAGGAGACCAGTAATGGTCCCCCTGGTGTATAACTGCCATTCTTCATTACACACGTACCAAAGCAACAGTACCAGTGCAATAGTTTGCTTGGCTCAGAGTTGGCATTGTCTTGCTATTTCTGAAATGAATAAAAGCTTTTTGTTTCATGAGCATGTGTTCTTGGTTAAAAGGTTTCTTGAAGCAAACTTGTCCTTCATAAAACATGTGGATGTCTTTTGAGACAGTCACATTTTTAATATCACAAGAGGTCACATTCAATTACAAATACCATAACATATTAACAACATATGTACAGCAGCTTCAGAATTGATAAATAAAGGTCATTAAAAGAGTTGGAGGTTTTTTGTGCATTGATGCATGAAGGAGTACATTTAATGCCCCTGTACCTTGATTTTGAATGTAAAAGTATCTCTGCACACTTGCCCAATTGACAGAGGCACTGAGCACTCACTTCTCTTTCTTTCCTTCTGCAGTCTGCAAGGAAGAGGTGTTTTGCTGTTCTGCCACCCATTGAGTAGGCACTTGCCTTTAGAAACTTCTAAAATGTAACATGTATTGGTAACACAAGGCAGAAATTTCTCAAATGCTTCAGATCACACCCTGACAGATTTCCATCTTCTTTCCTTCTTCCAGAATTTATGGTCTTTCTTCAACAACTGGTGGTGTAGCTCGGAAGATATTTTTTTTTCAGATTTCCACTTAAGGAAAAGTCTAACACCCTAAGAGCAGATAAACCATAGTTCTCAAAAGAGTACTGTTAACGTACCATTTAGTGTCTAAAATACACAGCTGTGGAAAGTGAAGGGCTGCAATGTTTACACCACCAAACAAGTTTTGAAATGTCTTGGTATCAGACACCATTCCAGTACTCTCTCGAACATGTAGTTTAAGCAATTGAGGGCGAGAAATATGGAAACATGTTTGCAGGTTCAGTTCACTATTTCAACACATGAGAAGTAAATAAAGCTAAAAAGGTAGTCAATTATGCGTTTAAAAATAATATTTTCATTTAAAATCTGGGAGAAAAAATAGTGTTAATGCTAAAGCTCCCTAGGTCTACAAAGAATAAGCTAATATACAATTCATTTTTTTTATTTAAACCCAAACTTTTGCCAATTTTTTTTTGTTGAAAAAAAAGACACTGATCATTTATTTGTATAGCTCCTCCTGAGGTGGGCTGGTGAATTAAATTTTCTGTTCTCTTTGTTTCGTTTGAATACCTTTTTTGTACTTTTATATACTTCATCTTATTATCTCTATCTCCACCTCATTCTGCACCTTTCCTTGAATTTCTTTGCTTACTTTGAATCTAGCAGTGAAAGTTGATAGATATTTTATAGAGTTGTGTTTGTTTGCTCAGACAACAGAGATAACATTCTCAGTTATGTTCTTTAACATTTCCTGAGCCAGAATTGTGTATAAAAAAGCAACGGAGAAGTTAATTCTATGTTACTAAAAAGTAAGTTTTAAAAACACAGCAGCCTATTCTATAGAATGTTTTTTATTGAATAACTTCAGACACGGTGGGTCATAGATTTTATGTTATAAGCTTTGAAAGGCAACAAAAAAGTACATTAGCATATTAGAGATAAACATATTACCATTGTTTAGCATTGATTTGTAGTCGATCTAAGCACCAGCAGTGTTAGCACAAAGTACATTCAAACTTTGTCTTCATTTCCTAAAGGCCAAGTTGTACATTTAGCCATGCCATCACTGCATTTCTATTTCTCTCAGTATTACAATCAATTGAAACATCATCACGTTCTTGCACTTCTCTTTGTGGAATAAAGAAAAGCAAGTTTGGCAGAATATTGAATCAGAAAGGTTCACAAGATACTAAGATCAGGATGAAAACCAGGACTGTCATGCCCAAAAAAGATTAATCAAAATTGTTTTACTCTCAAATTTCAAATGAGTTTTAAATTTAATTGCAGTTTCAGGGCAGAATTTCTTTGCTTTATGTAACAGTGGCTAGTGGTAGGTAGTCTTACTTTGGATTTATGAGGACTTTTTTCCTTGTCGTAGTTCTGTCAGCATGGGCTGAATAGGGTTTCCTTTTGTATTTTTCCTGTGCTCTTTTTTTCATTTGAAAAGCATCAAACAAATTGTCATTTCTTAAGAAACTGGTATTTAATGGCCATTGTTACTAGCCAAATGTTAAACAATCTCTTCACACAGAAATTTTTCTAATTGCAGTAATTTCTGTGATGTATACGGTAGGATCATAGAATCATACAATGGTCCAGGCTGGAAGGGACCTCCAAAGATCCAAAGGTTAATGTACTTTTTTGTTGCCTTTCAAAGCTTACAACATCTAGTCCGACCTCCCCACAGTCAGCAGGGACATCCCCAACTAGACCAGGCTGCTCAGCACCTCGTTGAGCCTCACCTTGAATATCTCCAGGGAAGGGGCTTCAACCACCTCCCTGGACAACCTGTTCCAGTGTTCCACCACCCTCATAGCGAAGAACTTCTTCCTGATATCCAATCTAAATCTGCCCTTCTATAGTTTGAAGGCATTACCCTTTGTCCTGTCACTGCAGGGCCTCGCAAACAGTCTCTCCCCATGCTTCCTGTAGGCTCCCCTCAGGTACTGGAAGGCTGCTATTAGGTCTCCCCAGAGCCTTCTCCAGGCTGAACAACCTCAGCTCCCTCAGCATGTCCTCGTAGCAGAGGTGCTCCAACCCCCTGATCATTCTCATGGCCCTTCTCTTGTCCCTCTCCATCAGGTCCATGCCCTTCCTATATGGAGGGCTCCAGACCAGTACACAGTTCTCCAGGTGAGGTCTCATCAGAGCAGACTAAAGTGGCAGAATCACCTCTCTGGATCTGATGGCAATGCATCTTTTCATGCAGCCTTCTGGGCTGCAAGCACACACTGCCTGAGCTAAGGTTTGAGAAGACTTTCTAGCTCTGGCAGATGTTAAATGTGGGACAACTTTGCATCTTTTGTTTGCTTCTGAAATTACAGCGCTTTCAAAAGTATTTTCTTTTGGATTCTTAGAATACTTTGAGAAACCCTAAACAGAGTCCAGCAAGGATACCTGTGTGGGAGGAGGTGTTGGTTTACTTCAGCTTTGTATTCCTGTTGCCTGGATAAGTGACTCACAAAATACACATCCCTACAATGTGCTCGCTTCTGTGGAAACCCTGCAGACTCCCAAGGCTACCCAGGCCTGGGAACAGACATGATACAATGCAGTGACTATAGATCTCCTTGCTGACCAATGGACATCTAACCACTCAAGGTGCCTTGGAAAATCCCAGACAATTAGGAAATCCAGCAACACTCAGCTGTCATCACACATCCCAGCAAAGGCTATACATCTCTCCTTTGTAGGCTCCAGACAGTCACTAACAAATTGTGTCTCTTTTTAGCACACAAACAGTACTGCTGCAAGGAATAGCATGTTTCTGGTGCATTACAAAGTAAAACTCTTGCTGCTCTGAAAGCATCCATGGCCTCCAATATGGATACAAGAGATCCCACTGAAGATAGGTTCATATTTTGAGTGTCAAACCGTTTCTCCAGGACTGAGCTTCCTGTTCAAGCTTGTGCTATATTCCCTGGTTTGCTTTTTGCCACTATTTTTTTCCATTTTTCTGCTACTAGCTATTTTTCATTAACATCTAGTTAGGAGAAACCCAGCCTGCTTCTACTTCACAATTTAAATTCACCCTATCATGTGTTTCAAAGCAAATCTCAACAATTGTTCATCTATTCCTAGCTGTGAATTGCTCAGACAGCTGACCCAAATTATGTCTTTAGCAGGCAAGAACAAAAATTTGCTCCGTGCAGATCAATTGCTTCCAAATAGTTTGTTTCATCCATGCAATGATTATAAATGCAAGATTGAAGTCCAGATTAGTAAGAACTCTTTGTTATCACTTATTACCAACTAAAGACTGTGATTTTCTCTACTATTTTCAAAATAGATGGAAAATTATTTCCTTGAAATTACTTTTTTTTTTTTTAATGGGAATGTATCAATTCTGATGCAAAATTTCAAAATTATAATATTGGAATAACTTGAAAATGGGAGATGGGAGCTCAATTCTCTCATTTTATTCTCAGTTTTTTCATTTCCCTTTCATTGTTTCATTGCATTGTTATTTTTTATACCAGAAATAACATTCTAAGGCTTCTCTGTCTTCAGATACGTTCTTCTCTTTCTCTCCTGTTTTATTCTAGATTTTGTTTAGTCATTTGAATTTTGACCTTTCATTTTAAATTAGAATTAAATCAAGATTCAAAATGCAAGAATTTGTGTTGGTATTGAAATAATTTCTTTCACCATCTCAGAATTTGATCACAGCTGATGGATTGCCAGCTACAGCTCATCACCAATTTCAGTTCTAAGGTGCCTTCTACCAGCCTTTCCTTATCACATGAAGCTGCATATTCAAGCTCTCCCAGGTACTGAAACTAGTGGCACAGGTCACTCATCTTTCTTGACTAGTCTCATTTCTTGGAGATCCAACATGGGAACTCACACCTTATTTCCTCCAGGATAAGAGTGAAAAAAGGATGCCTTAGCCACTTTAATATCCTAGGAAACACTCCACAAATGTATTCTGAGCTATGGTGTCCCCACAGCAGGCTTCATCTCTATCTTTAAGTTCAAGACAGCAGACACAGCAAGAGCTATGATGGAGACTTCACTGTACTGTAAAGTCCCACTTACATGCCATGTGGGTGCATGCAGGCTCACTGAAAAGTAAATGCAGTTCTGCAATGGCTGTTTAGACCCTCAGGGTTTGACTGTGTCCTGCATCTCCTTTTTATTACTGGCCTCTCAAGTGTTTATTGATAGTTTGTCCTGGCTTTGCACGGAAGAGTTCACTTCTTGGTCAAACATTGTGCTTTGTGACAGCAAACAACTCTTAACAACTTGTAAAGTCCTGTGAAAGCCATGCTGTCAGAGGTACCACATTAGCTGCCGTAGCAGTGGTAGCCTTAGGAAAGATTTGATCCAACTTCCATAAATAAAGAGATCAGTGGTTGCCATAGCATGCAGCCAGGGGTTGGTTAATATGCACATTGACATTGCTTAGCTCTTTGCTCTTTTCAAATCAGGATATCATTTGAGGTTAGAGGAAAGCAGGAAGTACATGAAAGGTTGGGATGCAGGCCTCTAAACATAGGTGTCTACTGGTATTTTACACAGAGGACCTACATGGGCTTGTGCACAACAAATAGATGGAGGGGGTTATATATCTCTCTCCCTCTCTAGCATGCCTGTTGGACCCATTGGGTTTTAATTCATCTGCAGCAAATTTTAGCCACATGTTGTCCCTCATGCTTTCACAGCATGAGTCCTCCACCAGTGATAATGGCATCCTAGTGCCAGATCAGGTGTGCATCAATACTCATTCTGCCTGTAGGAGATCAAACCTTGCCATGTCACAGCTTATCTGCTGAAGATCATCATCTTGTGGTGAAGGCACCCTATGCCTAGAATTATGCCCCCAAATATCAGCAAACTTGTCCCAACATGTTTTGGCAAGTCCCCCCTTCCACTCTCCTTCCCGGAGTGGGGACAAAGGTCCAGGCGCCAACCTGTCTCTTTAAGGGGTAAACAACTGCATGCACCCATCGCATGGTATGCTCATGGTCCTGCCGTCTAAGGGCATAATTCTAGCTTCACTCTCGCTATAGGGTAAAGCATGCTGTTGACAAGTGTGCCCACTAGCCAGATCCAGCCTCGAGAAATCTATAAGTATTACCCCTTTTGTTTACCAATTTGCTCTCTCCTTTTGCATTCTCTCGCTTTGCTAGAGCTATGTAAGCTCGCAGCGCCCCTAAATCTTCTCACTCCCACGTGCATGCATACTAGAGGCTTCTGCAACACTGAAAGTAGCCGCTCCCGCTGAGGCAGGAGGAGAAAGAAAGCCTTGCCCCACCCACGGAGGCGGGAGGAGAAAGTAAGTCACCGCCCAGATGGACCAGTCCCGGGCGAGCAGACTGCGAGCAGCCAACATAACTCAGCAACTTGCCTCGCTACAAAGAAAGACACAGTGTATCTTTTCACGTGTGCAACACTCAGTAACATCTAGTTCAATGCGCCCGCGTCTAGCCGCGTGATATTCCAGCTTGAATGGCCTCTGGATAACACTGTAAATTTTTTTGTACATAGTTACAGCCACCAAACGTCTTGTCGAGTCGCCATCTGGTGGACAAGCGGCAGAACTGCACCCTTCCTTCCCTTAATTAGAAATTGATTCTGTAAGTATTCTAATTGGGTCAAATTGTGTATACTAAACCAGTTATGGAACATATTTTCACAACCGTGCATTACAATCAATATATAAAGGTGCTTAATCAGTTATTAATAATTGTAATAATTAATAAACAATAATTTTCATAACTCAAATTTCATCGTTCATAAATCAATAACCCCATCCTCCTCCTATTCACCACATATCTAAACAACAGAGGTGACAGCTGGAACAAGGAATTTGGTGGCAATACTTATCTATCTTTCCAACTTACCTCAGTGTTTCTGAGTGCCTAACTTGAAGTGTGTGGTTATTTCACAAAAACAGTTACACTAAGCATGGATTTAAGAGCTTTTAATTTACATGTTGCTGCAATGATAAGATTTTAAATCAATTTGCACAAGAAAATCTTTGTACATGTCAGATTCATTTTTAACCAATAACTGGTGCTATGTCTTACCTGGATCTGAAGGCAAATTTCCCAACACATTATTTAGAAATGAAGGAATTGAAAGTCCAGAATCCACTGGGCTCCAATAACATCTGGTGCTGGTGTATCAGGGAAACTCTACAATTGGTCTTCTTTGCATCCACCCAGAGCTTCTTTTGACATGTGAGATGTGAGAGATCTGGTTTTACTGGCCTGGCCACAAGATATTGCTTTAGAAATTCCTCTTGTGATTAATGTTAATGAATGTATTCTCCACACGTGTCCACTTGGTGTCTAATTTGCAGAAACTGAGTTGAGTGGTTGGTTGGTCTAAGTGACAACTGTCTTGGCAGAGGGTTACAGCTCTGAGCTTGGGATCAGGGAATCCAACCCAATGCATTCTATGATTCTATGATTCTATATCTTTTTACTGGCAACTGGAAATCATACAGGCTAACAAAGGCTACAAAGATGATTAGGAAACTGGAGCATCTTATGCTGAGAGACCTAGGACTGTTTAGCCTGGAGAAGAGAACACTGAGAGAGGCAGTATCAAGAGGATGGGGCCAGACTTCAGTGGAGCCAAACAACAGGACAAGGGGCAAAGGGCAGAAACTGGAGAACAAGAAGTTCCATCTGAACGTAAGGAAAAGCTTCTTTACTATGAGGATGACAAAGCACTGGAACAGACTTCCCAGAGATGTTGTGAAGTCTCCTTCTCTGGAGCAATTCCAAACCCTCCTGGACACAATCCTGTACAACCTGATCTAGGTGAACTTGCTTTAGCAGGGGTGGTGGTCTAGATGATCTCCAGAGGTCCCTTCCAACCTCTACCATTTTATTACTCTCTAAAGAGAATGATAACTGTTGTGCTTATGGGCCATTGATGATGCTGGGAATTAGTGACTATCAACTGGTTTAGTTTCAGTAGTTTGGGCAGTCTTGTGAACAGTTCAAAGTGTGGGTCTCTGCAGATGTCTTTTCAGAGAGATTTTTCTTTTCTTAGTGTGTGTTCCATGAGACAATAGATTTATGGTTTATGCAAGAGGTGCACTTGGGTAAAGACAATTCCGCTGACCAGTTTACTGAGGAGCGAAAGGAAGTTTTTCTTAGTTGTGGTTTAGAGATTGCAGCTCTGGCTTGATTTGTTTTCTGTTCAGGAAATTATTCCAGGTTGTTTATTGCTGATTTGAGTTCCTCTTTTGATCAACATAATCTTTTCTTTAATTAATGTTTATGTTTCTTTCATAGGGATAATTTGGGTTTTTTGGCAAATAGTTTAATGATTGACCTTTTATTCTGAGGGCGTCATTTGAAAAACTCTTCACTAGATGTTACACTGGAAACATTTGGAACTGCATCCTCTCTGCTCAGTAATTTAGTGTTGGGTGATGTTGGCTGACAATTTCAACCTGAGGAAAGAGAACAACTCACTGAGTTCTAGTGCTACTCTGTTTGTGGCCCCTTGGACAGGTTTCAATGCAATGGCAGTTAATTTATTTTCTGTCTTTATTGTCTCTAACAGAACTGGAGATACGAGTTTAAACTTTTGGCTTATGTTTTCTTTCCAACTTTTTCCTCCCATGACAGAATGCCTAAGATTCACCTTATGTAAAGAATGTAATTATGGTACTGTTGGGGTTTCTCCTGAAGAGATGAGTTTGCTTTGAGAGATGCATTTTCTTCCATTTATGCAGTGTTGGGAAATAGGAAAGTGAATATTAATTTTTTGCAAGCAGCACATAGGCTAGACAGCTCTAGGTCCTTGCCATCATGTGGAGAAATTCTGGGATCCACTGGGCTAATGAATACCCCTTTTAATGTGACCTTAGGCCCTACCAAGAGTGTAAAATGAAAGTGTACTAGTGACTCAGAAGATCTCATCGAGATCCTCACAGTGTCTCATCTTTGGACAGGAGTTGACTCGCTCCACATTAACCTTGACTCAACTGTGTTCCCAGAGTGGCACCCTGCACTAGCAGTTTGCCACTTGAGTTTCAGAAGAGCATAGAATAGTTTGGGTTGGAAGGAACCCTAAAGATCATCTAGTTCCAAGCCCCCTGCCATGGATAGGGACACCTCTTACTAGACCAGGTTGCTAAAAGCCCCATCCAACCTGGCTTTGAACACTTCTGGGATTGGAGTCTCCACAACTTCTCTAGGCAACCTATTCCAGAGCCTCACCACCCTTGTGGGAAAGAATTTCTTCCTAATGTGTAATCTAAGTCTAGCTTCTTCCAGTTTGAAGCCATTACCACTCATCCTGTTAATAAATGCCTTTGTAAAAAATCCAACTGTCCTGTAGGCCACCTTCAAATACTGGAAGGCTGCTGTAAGGTCTCCCTGTAGTCTTCTCTTTTCCAGTCTGAACAATCCCAAATCAATGAGTGTATTTTCATAGGTGCTGCGGTTGAGGGGAGGCTTATTTATTAATTACCCTCACAACAATAATTAATAAACGATATGGCAAATGGGTATTAATAAAAATAGTAACCCTTTATTAATATGAAATATGCCAAACTCATAAAAAGGATTGTTTGTACGGTTGGAAGATATATTTACAAAGGATTATGCAGTCTCAGGGCAAATACAAACTATTCTATGCAAATTAGGAGGCAACAACTTGGAAAGAGAAGGTCCCCGAGAGCAGATAGTGCTCAGTTACAGTGGGGAGGAGGCTTGATAAGAAGCTTTAAACCCAAAGGGCAGTGAACTAGTTACTCACAGCTGATTTCACCCATGTAGGGATGCTGCTGCTGCTGCTGTATTATCTTTGGGGTGCTCTTGTAAGGCACGGCATGGCAGATTGCTGGCAGGAAAGGTTTACTGCATGGTCCCAGGCTGGTCTGGCTTCAGCGGATGGCAGGCAGTTAACGACGCTCTTGGCGATGGGCACTTGCGTGGTTCCTGGGTAAACTGAGGCACAGCACGATTCTGGTGGCAAGGGGAAGCAGGCTAAGGCGACTCTAGCTTTTAGGCTCGTGGCTTCTCTGGCTTGCACGTGTATGGCTTGTGGCTTTATCCCAGGCTCTGGACTGGGCACTCGAGGCAGGGCAGGGCAACTCGAGGCGGCAAGGCTTGAAGCAAGGCAAGGCTTCAGCAAGCTTGAACAAGTCTTGAGCAAGGCTAGGCTACCAAGCCACTTGTATATATACAAAACGCAGAGGTCAATTGGTCCAATGGGGCACTGAAGCTAATGTGTAGCTGCCCAACAGAAAAATGTTCTGCCAGGCCATGACCATAAAAGGCAGAAGCAAGGAGCTTGTATCTGGGGGAGCAGTGGTCAGCCTACGTGCTCTTACTACAGATAAACATCTTCTTTACCAGACAGGCAGGAGTCCTGTCCCCTTTGTTCCTTTTCCTGCGTTGCCCTGTTTTCCTGCAGGAAGGAGGGGAGAGAAAGGGACTCTGTCTAGACATCTTAAGACCTGTCTGGATTTGTACTGGGCCGTGTGATGGCCTTTCCACCACAATAGGGAAGGTACTTCAGCCCTTTGATCATCTTTGTGGCCCTCCTCTGGACCCACTCTGACAGTTCCACATTCGTGTTGTGTTGGAGACTCCAGAGCTGGACACAATATCCCAGACAGGATATTGGAGTGGAGTAGAATGTTAAAATCACTTCCCTTGACCTGCTGGCCACGCTTCTTTTGATGCAGCCCAGGATTTGATTTGCTTTCTGGGCTGCAAGTAAACATTGCTGACTCATACTGAGCTTTTCATCAATCATCACTCCCACCAAGTCCTTCTTCTCAAGACCCCTCTCTATCCATTCTCCACCCAGCATGTATTTTTGTTTGGAATTGCCCCAACCCAGATGCAGGACCTTGCACTTGGCTTTGTTGAACTTCATGAGGTTGACATTGGCCCACCTCTCAAGCCTGTCCAGGCTCCTCTGGATGGATCCCTTCCCTCCAACATGTTGACCATACCACACCCCACAGCTTGGTGTCATTGGCAAACTTGAGGATACATTAGATCCTACTGTCCATGTGACCAACATAGGTATTAAACAGCACCAGTCCCAGCAGAGACCCCTGACGATTACCACTTGAACTGTCAGGTGTGATTATCAAGCCAATTTCTTATCCACTGAGTTGACCACCCATCAAATCCATGTCTTTCCAATTTAGAGACCAGAATGTCAAATGCTTTACAGAAGTCCAGATATATGACATCAGTTGCTCGTCCACCAACAATGTTAACCCATCAAAGAAGGTCACCAGATTTGTCAGGCACGATGCCCTTGGCAAAGCCATTATTGGCTGCTAGCATTCACCTCTTCATTTTTCATGTGTCTTAGCAGAGTTTCCAGGATCTTGCCTGGCACTGAGATGAGAGTGACTGGCCTGTAGTTCCCTGGGTCTTCTTTCTTCCCTTTTTGAAAAATGGATATAGTTTCCCCTTTTCCAGTCAGCAGGAACTTCACCAGATTGCCATTGACTTTTCAAATGTAATGGAAATAGGCTTGGAACTTCATCCACCTGTTCCTTCAGGACCTATGGATGGATCTCATCAGATCCCACAGACTTGTGCACCTTCAGATTTTTCAGGTGGTCTCAAACCTGACCTTCACTTACAGTGGGCAGTTTTTTTCAATTTCCTAATTCCTGCTTTTACCTTCTGTAATTTGAGTAGTGTGGTTGGAGCCATTGCCAGTGGAGATTGAGGCAAAAATATTGTTGAGTACCTCAGCCTTCTCCTTATCTCAGGTGACCAGGTTCCCTGTTTCCTTCCAGAGAGGGTCCAAATTTTTCTGGTGTTTCTTTGGTCAATGACATACTTATGCAAACTTTTCTTGTTTTCCTTGATGTCTCTAGCCAGATTTAATTCTGTCCAGGCTTTTGCTTGGTCTCTGGCTACTTGGGCAACTTCTGTGTACTTCTCCCAGTATACCTGTCCTTGCTTCTGCCCTCTGTAGGCCTCCTAATTTTGTTGAATAGTGTCCAGGAACACATTTTTCATCCATGCAGGCCACCTGGAGTGTTTGTCTGGTTTCCTTTTTTTTTTTTTTTTTTTTTAATTTTTAATACATTGCACCCGGGCTTGGAGGAGATAATCCTTGAATATTAACTAGCTGTCTCGGACCCCTCTACCCTCCAGGGTTTTATTCCATGGTACTTCCTCTAGCAGATCTCCAAAGAGGCCAAAGTATGGTTTTTTTCAAGTCCAGGGTAGTGACCCTAAGAAATGAGGCAGGGCTTGGCCCTCACTGAGTTATTATAGTCTCTTTTTAATTGAGTCTTGGTTAGGAACATTGCGAAATTGCCTTTCTAACCTTTTCATGTTGCTCAGTTTAGGCTGCATCTGACTAATCAAAAGTATTTGAAGCACGTATCTGAAGAAATCACTATCAGCTACAAAGGAGAAAATTTTCACTGTAAAATAGGTAAAAAATGAGTTAGAAATTATTCTGATAATTTAGAAGTTTTTTAATAAACTAGGACTGGTAAACCTTAACCTGACATCCTGAGGACCTGGAGGAAGTAACCTCGAGAGTGATGCAATCTCTGCGAAGCCATTGAGGGCAAACAAGTTGGACTAAAGGTGAGAAATTGGTGAATGTAATGCATAACTTTTAAAAGTGTAGAATGGAGATGTGAAGCTATCAACTGACCAAAGGAAATTTTCTCTGAAAAAATCTTGACAGAAAAACTTGAACAAACTGTATCTGGAAGACAAACCAGTTTGCTTTCCTTCTGCTGGTCTTGTGGAAAGGGCAAAAGCAAGAGCTTCCACGTGCCATTATTCTAGCCAGGCCTTCCTTAGCACTGTTTCATTTGATATTATAATTTAGAAAATCATGGTTTAGAGGAGTGGTTTCCAGTCTTTTCTAATGTAGATCCATGAGGAAGTTCACAGTCCTTCTTAGGAAGTGTTAATTGCTGAAAATATGCCTACTTCTCTTTGCTGCATTTCAGAAACCCATTAAAGGTAGCCCATATCAAAGCCTAAAACCAGTAATCTCAAAATCACTTGTTTACAAAAAGGTACCAGAGGCCCAGTACAAAACGGGTTGCACATGTGGCTGCAGAGTAGCCACTGATGGTCCGCTACCATGTAAAACATATAGGGGTGTTTTTTGGGGAATGTCTTCTAGGTTTGCTCTGTCATTAGGTAATGAACCCAAAGTACATAGGTCTCTAGTACATAGGTCACAAATCATAGCTGGGGGTGTTATGAACAATTCTCCAAAAAAGGACCAAGGGAATTAATACGCTCATTGAAGACGCCAAACTCATATCAACAGTGTTGTTCTGGTGGCAGTAAAGCAAACACTGCTCTTGCAAAAGCAAGACTACAAACTGCAAGACATAAGAACTCACCATTCTGCTCTACTCAGTGCTTGGTAATGACTCAGCTGGAATATTGCCAGTTCTGGTCTGGTTTACATCCCTGCAAATGGAGATAGTCAAGCAAAGAGTAGCACACATGACTAGTGATCAGGAAAATATGACTTGAGAGGATTGAATAAACTGGGTTCTCAGGTCAAAGAAGACTGAGAAAGTTGTGAAGGTCTTTTGTGGCCTTAAATACATATAAGGAAAGGAATAATCTGTTTGCTGTATTCATGATGAAAAATAGCAGGCTTAAGTTACTGCAAAAGATATTCAAGATAAACATTAGGGGGGAAAATTATGATGTTGTTACAAAGTGGAGCCTGTGATTCTGCAGAGCTGCAGGTCTTTGAAACACAAATCGGTCAGGAAAGGTGCAAGTACATAGGATGCAGCCTTAGGGCAATGGACTGAAGTCTCAGAATTTCCTTAAAGCCTTTATTTTAGGAACCTGTGAGGTTGTCCAGTTAAGCTGGACAATTATCTTAGTTAAATTAAGATGATCTGATAGCAGATTTCAACCAGTGCACGTGGCCATCTGTCTCCGTTTTAAGGAGTCAGGATAATTTACAACAGGCAGGGTTTTGTAGTACTGATTTATAGTACTACAATCAGGTCTGAAAATTATATAGATGAGACTTTATAATTCCACATTGTAGCTGTTGTTTGGTTTGCACCTGGGTTATATTTCAGTTATGTCTTGAATTTTTTATTACTTTGTGCATTTTCACTGCTTGTAAGAATGTGCTTGTAAGTCATTATGTTCCTTGAACACCTTGACTAAACTCATATGGGCATAGCCTATCCAAATAGCTTTTATAATCAACAAACTTTGTTGCCTCACTGTTCACCCATATGCTGAAGATCACAAGCCCAGCTACTGATTACTCAGGGCTTCTTCTGATGTCCTTTCTCCATCTCCAAACAGAAAACATTTGTTTTCTGTTATTCAATCAGTTATTAATACATGAATTATCTTCCTTCTATCCCTTTGGTAATTTTATTATTTTTTAAAAGCTTCAATGGATTCTAACACATTATGACTTTTCTCTACACAGAGTATAGGACTTTTCTCAACATACCATTTCTATCTGTGTGACTACTTCTAGTCATATTCTGTGCCATGTCCCTCAGTGGAAGTCAGGATTCCTGGACTGTTTCCTGGATTAAAAGTTATGCTCACATCTGTCATCTTCCATTCCTGTGGCACCACAGATGAGATATGTCTGGATGGATTATATATTCAAGCAGTAGTTTCATGGCCAGACTGATCTAGTGTGAGGTGTCCCTGCCCATGGCAGGAAGGTTGGAACTAGATGATCCTTGTGGTCCCTTCCAACCCTGACTGATTCTATGATTCTATGACTTTTTATCTGAGTTCTAGCTATATTCAGAACTCCAGTGTGAATATCTTTCTTCCAGACCAACCAACCATTATTCATGTTACAAGCTCTGAAGTCTCATTTATTCATTCTTTAGTTTTAGGAAGTTTCTTTGCTGAAGCTGAAGTCCAACACAGTGGACACCAAACCTTTTGACTGGTTTCTGTTAGAGATAAATATACCATGCTGGATCTGACAGCTGGAGAGAAGTAAGGCTGCCACAGCCCCCTGCCCCAGTGAAACCAGTAGTGAGGCTGAAAATGTATTTCCAGCAGGTACACACACACACAAAGCACCCCAAGTCGCCTAAATCCTTGCCTATTGTCACCTTTGGTTCCTTCTGTAAACATTTCATAGTAAATCACATGCATCCCACAATGCATCCTACAATCCCAGGCAGTGATGCCCACAGTCCAAGAGGATATCTGAAATGCTGCTCCTGATGACACCTTAGGATTGGTTTCAAGCCTCAACACTGGGGCTGAGGCCCTCCTGGGACAGCCCTAAGGGCCCAGAGAAGTTCCCAGAATGTGCCCTCATTCCTTAGGGATCTTTAATGTGGGTTCTTCACCTTCCCTTGTGCCCTGGTATATGAAGATGGTCTTTTGGTGGGCTGATGGCTCAGATAATGGGCTTTGGGAGACCCCTGCCCTGTGCTCTTTTGTGGGTGAGTGGATGAGCATTTATTACATAACTTAACAATTTCCTGCTTCTAATATGTTTTAAAATATTTGATATTATCTTTTGCCTTTAGTTACTTGATCTTTAAAATCTTTTATCTGGTCCAACTTTTTGTTTGTTTGTTTTCACATTTAATGTGTCAGATATTGTGCTTTATTCCTTTCTAGAAATAATCTCTTTTAAAAAAAAAACACTTTTTGTTAGCTCATGCTGTTTAACCACATTGACTTCTGTGGCTTATTAAGGGTCTTTCAGAATTCTTATTTATTAGACACATTTATTCTCAGCTTCTAAAATGGTGACAGTAAGCAATCTCTGTGATGCCAATAAACATGCTTATTTTTAATTTCATATCAAACAGTGTCTTCATTTTCACATGAATAACATTTTCCAAAAAAAGGTGTAAGGCATTATTGTGGAGCTCATGTGTGTTTCTCTCTTGTGTTCCTGCTAGAAGGCTGAATTTAATATGTTATGATCACTTGTGTGGAGTACTACTTACTACTTCAGTTACCTACTGAACCACATACACTGTTCAGGAGCTGTGTCCTTGCTGCTGGTCCTCTGTGATCCCAGGTAGAACATGACTTTAATCACTTAAATTAGTTTGTGCTGCCACTGAAGAGGTCTTTTCTCTCTGCTGCTGCTCCTTTCCTCTGGATCAGGAAAAAAACTCAGTAAAGCTACGTGACAACAGTACCATTAAAGTGCTATCTTTCACTTTGGGAGCAGCATTTTGAGGAGGGAGTTAAGCTGTCAAAAGTTCCAGCTCAGCTCCCTTTCAGGTTTGGATGGGGCTGCTGCAACAGGAAAACTTTAAAAAGCATGGCTTAGGCTAAGCTCTGCCCCAGGTTCCATGTCTGAGCTCAGTGTAGACGGCTTGGGCAACATGTTCTTTGATCTGTCACTTGCTGAGCTTGAGCAAGAAGGTCTATAACTGGCTTTTAAAATAGCTGGTATAAAAGTAGAGAAGATTTAACAGGAAGTTCACACCTGTTGGAGGAGCAGCCCTTTGCAGTCTTCTGCAGTTCTTGGGGAAAGGCTTTGGCCTCTGCAGCTGGTCATTTTATTGCAAAAGGAGATAGAAAACATCACATTTTTACCAGCTTTGCCAAAAGCACTTGAAAACAACTTCAAAGAAGGACACACCCCCCCTCCTTGCTCAGTGCAAAACATCCCTTTGTAGAGAGTTAAACCAGACCAATGAAATGGGGGAGAAACATCTTCTTTTATCATTTGTTGCTCAAACTCCTCAGTAAGAGTTTCCAGGTTAATTAAATGTTGCTTGCACTGACAACTGCTGAGTTTGTTTTTAAGCCTCAGAATTTGTTTCTGTGCTTTAAAGTTTGTGCATAAGACACAAACCTTACAGCTAAGTAACATAGGAGTTTCGCATTCAGAGAATTGGGTTTCCTTTTTTTAAGAGAAGGAGGCATGCATTCAGCTTTTATGAACTTCCCCCCTTGTTTTCCAATTGCTTCATGGTTAGACTGGTTTGGTCAACTTGCTTTCAGAGGAAGAAATGAGGAGAGAAAAGAAAACAAGTCTTGCCTACTTGTTTTACAGTTAGAGGAATTAGTGGACTATGCATGGAGGGCTCTGTTTGCTCTGTTACTTTTCTGTTGCTTTCCTATGTCTGTATGTTGAGTCTTGTAGAGCTTACAAAAATCCTGCTGTCATGGGAAAACCATTATTTCTAGGAAGTGATGCTTATAGTCTATATGAAATAGTTCCTGCACTAGAGGAACACTTGAGACAGAAGTTCAGCTGTTACTTTGGCAGCCTCTTCTTTACCTGTGCTTTATTCTGGGCAGTGGTTCCAAAGATTTTGAAAGGCTTCAACTACAGAAATAAACTGAGCTTAAAAACACTCTGTGGTGCTATGAGTGTCAAGCCCCTATACTGACAAGCCTGACTGTGTATGCTGCCCCTGGGAAAGTGTTTCCTTCTATAGCTAGAGACACCACAGGTAGCATCAGATGCTGCAATGCAAATACTAACCGATGCCCAGCAGCATCTCCAGAACAGATCATATGCAGCCAGTTTTGGGGAGGTTTAACTGACAAATGGACATCAGGGTCCTAATTTCTACAATGTGCATATGGTATGCACTGACCTAGCATACGCAGGGTAGTCCTATTCACAGAATTGTCATTTACACATGTCAAAAATCATGGATCATGCTATTCATTTATATAAGGGGCTGGGTTTTTTTCTTAAATGACATTAACAAGAAAATGACCATGACGTTTTTCTTGTTTGAAGCTTTTAATCAAAACCAAGTAACATTTTCCAGCTTCTTTCTATATTATGACAGCTACGCACTGAATTATTACTTTAATCAGTTCTGAGGTGGTACTGTGTTCCATGAACTGTGGGAGTCAGGGTTCTGTGGGACCCTCCAGTAGTGTGATAATTGTGATAAAATGTCTCAGTTCCACAGAGCACACACTTGGCAGTGGAAGGGCAGATCTGCTTATCAATTTAATTCAAAACAGCTGTTGGATTAAATTTTACTCTTCTCCTTCAGGTATTTATGTTTAGGAAACTGTGTGTCTCTCTGTGGATGGGCTCAGGCTGCTCACACCAGAAAAGACAGTCCTGCTTTTGGCCTGACAGAAAACCATTACCAGGGTTTGTCCCCACTACAGTGCAAGATTTTTGCTTCTTTGTGCTTGGGAAGGTACAATGAGCTGACAGTGCAGCTTTTACAGAGGACCTTTTCCAGTGGGGCCATTATCTTTTAAAGCATCTAAAAGCTTTGCAACTCCTTTGAGCTGGTATTTCCACAAAGAAAAATTACAAGTCAGCTTTTAAATAAGTATGTGGGGAACAAAAGCCTGCCAATGTTGTGAGCACCACTTCTGTTTTTACATTGTTGGGACAACAATGTGCCCTTATGGCCAAGAGAGCCAGTGGTATCCTGGGGTGCATCAAGAAAAATGTGTCCAGCAAGTCTAGGGAAGTTCTTCTGCCTCTTTATTCTGCCCTGGTGAGACCACACCTGGAATACTGCATCCAGTTTTGGGCTCCCCAGTTCAAGAGAGACAGAGACCTGCTGGAGAGAATCCAACGGAGAGCCACGAGGATGATTAGGGGACTTGAGCATCTCCCCTATGAAGAGAGACTGAGAGCCCTGGGGCTGTTTAGTCTTGAGAAGAGAAGACTGAGAGGGGATCTGATCAATGTGTACATGTATCTGAGGGGTGGGTGTCAAGTGGAGGGGGCCAAGCTATTTTCAGTGGTGCACAGCAATAAGACAAGAAACCATAGGTACAAGCTTGAACACAGAAGATTTCACCTCACCATGAGGAGAAACTTCTTTACAGTGAGGGTGACAGAGCACTGGAACAGGCTGCCCAAGGGGGTTGTGGAGTCTCCTTCTCTGGAGACTTTCAAAACCCACCTGGATGCATTCCTGTGCAGACTACCCTAAGTGATCCTGCTCTGGCAGAGGGGTTGGACTCCATGATCTCTTGAGGTCCCTTCCAATCTCTAATGTACTGTGACACTGTGGTACACACACTGAGTTCAGAACCTCTATTTCAGTGGAGGTGAAGTGATGGTAGTTTTCACCATAGAGGTGACAGATGAAGGTAAAATGAAGGCTGTGAGCCTTCACACTCAGTCACAAAGCACCTGTGCCTTGTCTCTGTAAGTTTTCTATCAGGGCCGTTGTACTTCAGGGTAATAAAGTACCTCTCACAGGGTCAGGAACCACCTCCCTTGGGCAGAGAGAGTATAAACACAGCTTTCCAGAGCACAAAATAGACAGGGAAGGGGGAATATGACTCAGAGGGCCAGCAAGGCTCCATTCTGTGTTTCCAAAATTATTCTTGCTTTTCATCTGAAGACTTAGTGCAGTGTGTAAGCAGATCTGCCCTCCGTGCCCCAAGTGCGCTCTCTCATCCCTCAGCTACAGACTCTTCCTTGCTGATTCTCTTTGATATGGATTTGAACATCCTCCAGCTGCGAAAGGCTTAAAATGCATGTCTCTCATTTTCTGATCATATGTTCAAACACTAATTTAAAATTCAGGCATTAGCACCAATGTTTTTTGGGGCAGTAACTCTGGACCTTTCCCAATATGTCTCCTGGGAGCAATCAGTAGAGTCTCAGTGACCCATAGCATGTCTGGTTTCAAATTCTCTTTAAAGGGTGCCAAACTTCTCTCTCCTGTATCAAAAGTATGAGCGCCGAGTTCCAGCTTTCAGCTCAGTAACCTGACAGACTGCTGCAGCTTTGCAGTTCTGCAACACACTCAGGAGTTTACAGAGAGCTGTGCAGGCAGAGCATGATGGACTACGGATCCACTCTCAGCTCCTCTGATTCACAGGCCACCATCCTGACAACTTTCCCTCAACAATCACTGCACCGTGAGGCTTGGCTTTGAACAGGTGGCCTGGAGCTATTATCTCTCACTGCTAGGGAAGAATGATAGAACATTTGAAAGGAAATAAAGTGTGTCCTAGAGCCTTTAAAATCATCTCATTTAACTTTAATAGAAACAACGTTTCTGCTGTCAGATACTACATGATTAAAATACTATCAGAAAATCCATCAAAACACAAAATTATACATTTTAATAGTTTGCTGTCACATAGCAAGAACCTAATCAGTTTCCTTTTTAATAAATTATCTAAGATTTTTTCATACAGTCTTAAGAGGCTAACTTGACTTGAAAGTCTCAAAAACAAAGCACTTCTTTAATGCAAAGCAGTCTTGTCTAAGGATTTAATTTTAGGGCATTGTTTTTCATAGAAAAAAAAATACCATTGCTAAGAAACCTTGTGTATTGTCACTGTAAATAATGGATCTGCTTTCTGGAGAAATACTAAGTATTCTGTTCTGATCTTCAGGACAACATATTTTTTTTTACTTTGGCATGAAACAATACTCAAACTTCAAGGTAAGACAATCATCTTTCTTATAGCAGACAGAAAGAACTTTTTTCTGAACTGACATAGAACAACGTTTTCTTATTCCAGGATAAATATAAACATGATATTCCTTCTCAGGTTGAGTACTTGATGATACTAAAAGAATAAAAAGTGACTGATAAATGTTTATTTTGTCACAGAAAAAGTGTTGCTTTATTCTCTGAGCACAACATCACATTCAGGTAACATTTCAGATCCCCAGAACAACCCAGTGAAGTTCCCAAAAAATCCAAGAGGATTCACCACACAGGTCATCATGGACTGGGATCATGCCCTGAAAAATGGCATATTCTGGTGTTTATTAGAAACTCCTGTGTAGCTGTTTGTTGCAGGGCCCTTTTTGTCTTTTTAACTTTTCTGAAGCTGATGCCTGCACGAGTAACATTGCTCCATGTGCAACAGGACTGATAAAGCCTGGGTTCATGCAGATTCACCTCCCTCCCTGAGCCATTCTGCAGACTTTCTAGAGGGTTCCCCTCTTCTCTTCCCTTTTCTCATCTAGTGCAGGCACACAGCCCTGCTTTTTCTTACTGGGGCTCTGCTCAGCTTCCCTCTGCTGCCTTCTCCAGTTGAGCCTTCAGCACCGTAAGTTGCTAGGGCAGCTGGCAGCTTCAGCCCTTTTCAGCAGGCTGTATGAGCATAAAGTTTTTAGTCTGGTAGGAGAAACATCAATAGTGGTCCTTCATCATCTGTCTCTTCAGGGGCCATGCTGAGCCAGGCATGCTTAGAGCCAGGATCTCCAGCTCTGCCCTTCCAACCAGGGATGACTTCCTTTGTATCAGAGACTGAGAGGAGATGCTGCCACAGCACTTTCCTTCAGCACAAGCCAGAGCCTATGTGAATCTCTGTAAGGGATATTGCACTTTGTTCACAGGACTTTTTTCCTTAGAAATATTTCACAACTATGAAGAGAGAAAAGTCATTCATGCCATCAGTTCTATCTGCAAACTCTCTCCCACTTCTTGGCAGTTGAATTTACAGTGATGCTTTGGCACCATTATGCATTCCCAGGATGAAAAGATCAGTTGTTTTAAATTAATATAATTTAAAATAAGTTAATTTAAAATAAGTTTTCCACATAAATTAAACTTTTACACTCTTCAGTAGTGCCAGATGGACAAAGCCATCTGTCAGAGATTAGCTCTGATTAAAGGACCACTTAGTATTAAAAAAAAAAAAATTCCCAAAACCCAAAACCCCAACACAACAAACAATAATGTAACATTCCAAGAACCTTTTTTTGCTATGGATATTGGCTGAACTAAACAATTGCATGTGAAGCTACTCTTGTTTTCAAAGATCAGCATTTATGACTGCTTGTATAATACTTTGCTAAATTGGAAATTAGGTGGTTGGATGATTACCAATTCAGGGACATTTCTCAGGGTCTCTGATCTGTGATGATGCTGCAAATGCTGCAGAAAAAAAAAATGAAGAGCAAGAGACAGCATGGCCACCATACAGCCATGGCCTGTCACAAGCAAACCAAGAATTGTTGCAGGAAAGGGTGAAGCCTTGAATAAGTGTCTTTCCCTTTGAGCTGAGAACAAGAACCTGTACAAAAGTTAGCAATAACGTTATTTAGCTGGTGAGCATTGCCCTTAACCTGCAGGCTCCCTCCTGGAGATCTCATTTGTATTTTCCCTCCTTCCATCCATCACCTGGAAGCCTTGTGCCAAGGGAGCCCAAGACCAAGCCTTGCACCTCTCCCTCTTTGCACTACGGGCTGAGGGAGAGACCCTTTGGCCATGACAGCCCACACTGCAGCCACACTCTTGAGGCCACTGCAGCCACCTCTTGCCTTGGGAACTATTACCCCCAGCCTCCCTTTCCAGCCACAGACCATTTTGCCACCCAAACAGTGGTGCCCGGAAGCTTGCAGACGCTGTCCACTCAGCAGGGCAATAGCTGAGATGGTGCTAGTGCTGCAGTGATGAGTAGGATCATAATCCTCAATAAAAGGAAAGGCAAAAGGTAAACCCAGAGGTCTCCAAAATCTAAGACTGCCTTTTCAGTGTTACCAATGCAGGGTAATAGTTTCCTGGCAGGAATTTATTAAAGAGGGACAAGCTTGTTAGATGCCAAAATGTGCCTAATCTCTGCATTATGTTATACATTGCATTATCTGGAGATGAGACTTACAGAAGTAGGTAGTCCTTTCACAGAATCACAGAATCATAGAATTTCAGGGGCTGGAAGAGACCTTGAAAGATCATCTAGTCCAACCCTCGTGCCAGAGCAGGATCACCTACACCAGATTACACAGGAATGCGTCCAGATGAGTTTTGAATATCTCCAGAGAGGGAGACTCCACAACCTCCCTGGGCATCCCTTCCTACATTTCTATTACTTAAATATATCAATGCTAATAATGACAGTGCTTAACACTTTTTTCCCTGTTTCCACTAAAAGGATGAAATATGTCCAGACAGGTGACAAAACTGCCACCAAAAGACTGAGATTTCAGGATACTAAAAAAAAAGAGAAAGCCATCTAAATTTACCTAAAAAGAGCATTTAGATAAATTAAAATGTTATCAAACTGATTGTACCTAAGTAAATCCTCTACACATATTTCCACCGCTGGCAGAAGCTATTTCAGAGCTGGCTGAGGTTACCTGAGAATTTGGGGAGAGTTACAGAGATCACACAAGACTGACCAAGGGCAAATGCAGTGCCTAGGTTTATAACAGGGGAACAGATGAGCAACACAACTGGAGACCAGCTGGCTTAACTGCAGTGCCCAGAAAAACACTGTAAGAACAAATCAGGCTATTTGCAAATACATGAAGGATACCAAGCCAGATGAGTGATGCCAAATGCAGATTAATGAGGAAATAACATGGAGCCCATTTCAGGCTTCTCCTGTGAAAGGATAAAAATGGAAACCATCATGCTATGTAAGGAACAGATCATAGAATCATAGAATCAAGAAGGTTGGAAGAGACCTCAAGGATCATCGAGTCCAACCTGTCACCCTACACCTCATGACTATCTAAACCATGGCACCAAGTGCCACGTCCAATCCCCTCTTGAACACCTCCAGGGATGGTGACTCCACCACTCCCTGGGCAGCCATTCCAATGGCCAACCACTCTCTCTGTGAAGAACTTTCTCCTCACCTCCAGCCTAAACCTCCCCTGGCGCAGCTTGAGACTGTGTCCTCTTGTTCTGGTGCTGGTTGCCTGGGAGAAGAGACCAACCCCCTCCTGGCTACAACCTCCCTTCAGGTAGTTGTAGAGAGCAATAAGGTCTCCCCTGAGCCTCCTCTTCTGCAGGCTAAACAGTCCCAGCTCCCTCAGCCTCTCCTCACAGGGCTTGTGCTCAAGGCCTCTCACCAGCCTTGTTGCCCTTCTCTGGACATGCTCCAGAATGTGCTTTGACTAAGTAAAGCTTGGCATTTTCTCACATGGCATGCTTATAAGAGAGGAGACTTGAGTCCAAGAGTCCCTGTCAGTAAATCCTTGGTCAAACTGGAAGGGTACATCAAGCATGGAAACCAATTTATGGTACTACACTGTATCTTTACTAGTGCTTTGGATACTGAGAACCTGGTCTACAACTATTGCATTTGCAGACGTGCACCCACCGATCCATGATTAGGGTGGAAGGACTTCCAGTACACAGGAGACAGCCTAAGAATTCAAAATGATCTATCCCAAGTGGAGAAACTACCTAAAAAATAGAAAGCAGTTTGATAAAGGCAAGAGAATATGCAAACTCGGTATGAGTTTCTAGATGAGCAGACATTGACAAGGCAATACCTGGCTACACAGCTGTCCTGCCAGATTTAGGTGTTAGCACATGCACAGCATCTTGCTGCTGCAGGGAAGGGTGAGCATCATACTGGGTCACACCATGCAGCAGTGAGATGTGTGAAAACATAAAGTGATACTCCCTCTATTTAGCACCAATTTGGCCTCAGCAGAAACTAGCTATCTGGGATGCTACAGTTTGAGGAAGCATTGACCAACAGCCTGAAGGAAAACAGAAAGAGCAACTAGTCATGGTGTAAGAAAGGGTGGAGAGAATTAGGATTGTTCCTGCCAGGGAAGAGAAGGCTGAGAAGAGATGCAGTAAGTTTTTCACAGTCAAACCCAGTAGCTGCAAAGGACATGGGAGACTTCAACAAGACTGCTGGGATAGGAAAACCTGGGATTAAATTGCAGAGAGGAGATCCCAACTCAAATGCCTCCACAAAAGGGCAACAAAGGCCTGGCAGGACCATCCTGGGGAGCTGTGGTTACCACACCACAGGCTGTTCATGGACACATTGGAGAAACATCTGCCAAAGGCAATTTAAGTGTGTGGATTCTGAATGAGAGGTGGCATGTCAGACCTCTTAAGTGTCACAAGATAGAACACTGTTACGTCTCAAAATGCCTGCAAGGAAGAAGACGACCCTGGAGGCTGTGGTGGAGGTCACTAACATTTCTAACTGCTACCAAAAAGAAGTAGCATAGTTTCTGTTTCAAAGATGATGAAACTGGGGCACATATCCCTGCTTGCATAAAAGTCTGGCATTTGATTGAGCAAAGAGTTGGGCAAGAAGGTCAGTGTACTCCTTTCCAGAATGTGTAATCTTGTCACCAGGGGTCTGGTGGAGCAGTTGCCCAGTTGGAATATGCTTTTTGATAAAATTATCAGGGCTAGAGCCAGGGCTCATTTTTGTGTCTATGTTATGTTGTTCAGGAAAATTGGTAAAAAGAAACTGGTGCATTTAATTTATAGAACAGTTCATAAAAAGTTTTATCTCTTTCAGGAGATGTTTGCATAAGAGAAACCTGAAGATTTCATGGCACTTCATTGATCTGTAGAATTGATGCATTCCTCTTACTCTCCAAAGCAGGTCTTTCCTCCCCTGTAAATTTCTTTTTAAGGTTACACATTGCAGAAAATGTGTTGTTTGTCTGTTATGCCAAGAGGAAGAGGACAGTTACAATAACAGACTTATTCTTCTGATCTGTAGATGGGAGGGCTGAAGAAGCTTTGACCTCCTTTGAAAAATCTCAGGAGGGCAGAAACTGAGAGTTATTCCTAAAACATCCTTACAAAGCATTTTTAAATCCCTTGATGAGAAATACCCCATGGCAGTGACTATATCAGTACCTAACTGTGCTGTATCAGCATGACTGCAGCCAGCAAATCAAGGGATGCAACTATCCCACATCACACCTGGGCACTGTATCCAGTTTTGGTCCCCCAAGGTCAAGAGGGACATTGGAAAACTGGTGGGGTAAGCATGCCAAGATGGTTATGGAGTTGGAGACCTTGGCACATGAAGAAAATCTGAAGGGTTTGGTTCATTCAGCCTAGAGATGCAAGGGCTGGGGGTGATTTCATCCCACTCTCACTGCTGGAAATGTAGAGTTGAGTAAGGCACTATCTGCGTGAGGATTCAGTGACAGACAGTCAAGACATTACAGGACAGATTTTGCCTCCAGCTACAAGAAAAAAAAAGTCTCCATTGTCAGACCAGCTAATGGGTGGGATAGGTTGCCCAGTGGAGTGGTGCAGTTTCCCTAGATGAAACATGCAGGTCTTGGCAATGGTCTGTGTCATCTAACCTAAAGCCCTGCTTCCAGCACATATTGGCCCAGCTGCTCTGGCCATGGCCAAGATGGGCTTTCCCCTAGGTGGTTTTTTCTGTCAATACAGAGAGTTGCTGGAGACTTAAGGAGACAGCATCTCAGCAAGAGTCTTAGTTCTGCTTTATCTTTTCTTCTATGGAGATTCAGCTCTGCAGTAGCAACAGCTGGCAGCATCCTGTCAGCTATGCTCATGCAAAACATCTCGTGTGTCGCAGACACCACAGCTACACCACCCATTTTATCACACATCTCCGAGCTACACCAGTGCTAGGTCTGCAGTGGTATGTTCCTGGAAAGGACTACTGATGGCATGATCCAGCCATACACAGTGCCAGGACCTGGATGGTGGATGCTTGCCAGTGGAAAAGCAACTCAGCAATGGAAAGTGAAGAATATGTATTTCAAAATGTCTTCACTGGCCCAACTCATCTGCAGCTGAGATCAGTAGGAAAAAAATGTTAGTTGTGGCTTTTTGTTGGGTTGGGTTTGTTTTTTTGGGGGAGTGTTGGTTTTGGTTGTTGGTGGTGGTTGGTTGTTGTGTTGTTTGTGTTTTGTTTTTTTTCCCCCCAGACGGACTTTTTAGTCCCTCACCTTTTGACTTTGGTTTGGAATGCTGTTTAGTTATAAAACAAGCTGGATTGAGCCTGAGATTTCTCTGTCAGATAAGACAGAGAAATAAGTTCAGATAAAAGAAACTCTAGTCATGGAAAAGCTCCTATGTCAAGAAAATGGAACTTAGCAGTATTTTTTTTCCAAAGGAATAAAAAAAAAAAAACCCAGCAATTTGGCTCCTATTCCTTTTTTAATGAACAAAATAATCTTGTAAAATCAACTGGCAGATCAGATAAATGAAACTTATGCTTGGGGTTAGAAAGCAAGGACATTTGTCTCCAGATACAATTTGAGTGCATATTCTTATCTGGTTTTGTTCCACAGTGCAAACTGTGGACATTATCCTTCCACAGCCTCTCTCCATGCTAAGATCTGGCTCCCTTGCCACCTTCTTAAGCTGCTCCATATCTTCTTAAGAATATGAAGTTTTATCCGTCACCCACTGACTTCAGCAAGAAGTTGGTCAGATAAAGAGGCAGTTTTTCAAGCTTAGTGAAAATAAGTATCTGTGCAGAGGTGGGATGCTACACATATGGTGCCCTAGGTGGCCACCTCTCCACGTGCCAAACCACAGCACATGGACCAAAGTCTGGGGACTGTCCTGCCTTTAAGTGTGAGGGTGGGAGATGCCACAGAGGATGTTCACATCTGTCCTGCCACCCCCAGCTCAGGTAGGGTGGTGGCTCCAGCTGCTGTTTCAAGCCTACCCTGCTGAAATCCGTAAGACCTTTGCCTAGGCGTTTACACAAACAGGAGAACATCCTTAACAATTAACTTGCAATACCAGTTGCAGGGGAGTTTGTGAGAAACCTTTCCCTTTCCTCACATAATGCATGCTCCCACCTCACCCCTAACTGAAGAAGCCTTCTTGAAATACCAAACAAACCAAGTGAAGTAATTTTTCCATGACTTGCAAAACACTGAGAAACTGCAAGAGAGGAAGAGAATCATAGAACGTTTGGGGTTGGAAGGGACATTTAAACATCATCTACTTCAACTCCCCTGCAGTGAGAAAGAATATCTTTAGCTAGATCAGGTTGCTCAGAGCTCTGTCCAACTTGACTTTGAATTTTGATCTTTTCTTACAGTGGGAGGAACTTTACCCTCTGAGTCCCCCTCTTGTAGTCCATCCATTTGGGAGATATGAAAAGAGAGGCTCCCAGTGAAGACTGAGGCAAAGACATTGTTAAATAACTCAGCCTTCTCATCATCCATTGTTTCCAGCTTCACAGTCATGCTCATCAGGGTTGGGTATGCTTTCTTTGACCTTCTTTTTCTGGCTGGCATACCTGTAAAAGCCCTTCTTATTATTCTTTGCATCCCTTGCCAAGTTCAGCTCCAGCCATGCCTTGGCCTTCCCAACTCCATCCCTACACAACTAGGCAGCATTCCTATGCTCTTCGCAGGATATCTGTCCTTGCTTCCACTGCCTGTGCATTTTCTTCTTGCCCCTTACTTTGACCAACAGGTCTTGAGTCAGCCATGGTGGTCTCTCTAATTTCTTGCCTGACTTGTTACACTTGGGGATTTTGAGCTCTGGCACTCTATGAAAAGCATCCTTAAATATCTGCCAGCTCCGTTCTGCCCTCTTGTCTCTGAGGGCTGTTTACCAGTGAGTCCAACTGACTAACTCCTTAAAAAGCTGGAATTTTGCTTTCCCAAAATTCAGGGTCCTGACTTCACTCTTTGTCTGACCCACGTCTCTTAGGGCTGTGAACTCCACCAATGGGTGATCACTGCAGCATAGGCTGCCTCCAATCTTGAGATCACCAATAAGCCCACTTGCAATGGTGACCATCGAGCCCAATATTGCGTTCCTTCTGGTGGGACCAGCTATTACCTCACCTAAGAAGTTATCCTCCATGCATTCCAGGAGTCTCCTTGATTGCCTGCAGCTTGCCATGCTACTTTTCCAGCAGATATTGGGGTGGTTGAAGCCTGGCAGCAGGATGAGAACCTATAAACATGAAGCCTCCTGTAGCTGGAATAAGAAGGCATTGTCAATAGCCTCCTCTTGATCAGGCATTCTGTAGTAGACACCAACCAAGGGGTTCCAAGAGAGTCCATGTCCAGAGGTAGACCATTGCTTTACTTTGTTTGCTTGTGAGCTTTGTCAACAAAAATATTTGTTTAGGAAAAAAGTTATGTTGCCATTTTTAAATGTAGTTTGTGACAGGGATAATTCAGGAGGTGATGATCTTCAAACTCTAGCTTTTAAGGAGGGTCTTTGGGGTTTTTTAACAAATTAATATAAAGGCACTGTTGATAAGGGGGCTTTTTGGATACTGCCACAATGTTCAGGACAAACTGGAAAATTAAATCTTCTGCTTGGTATTTTGGCCGCACCAGCAAGCAGTGCGGTCCCCGCAGCTGGTCTGGCTCCACATCACGTAAGGCACACCGGTGCCCCTGGCAGGCCGCGGCGGCGCTGGGCGGGCCAGGCAAGAGCAGAGGGAAGCCCGACACTGACCCCTAGTGTCGGCCGGCCCCGCCCCCCCCAATAGCTCCTGTGTCAGAAACGAGCAACCGCTGCTGAGCAAAACGCAGCTCACCGCCGCACTTCGCAGCGAGCTCTGAGGACCGCGGGCCGCTGAAGCCGGCCGGGGAGGCGGCCCCGCGCCCCCTGGCACACAGCGGATTGCTGCGGGCCGGGGCTGTGGCCGCTCCTGGCAGCCATCGCAGAGGTACCTGGCTGGCACGCAGCGAGGAGCGCGAAAAGAGGTTACCGCAACAGGAAGCGTCCGCTCTTCTGTGAACTACTGTGCAATGACGGAAAACATGTCCCCACTCGTCAGCACTTTGATTACTTCCACAAGTTCATCCTCTAGGATGAGCAATGGCAGTTTTTCAAAAGACTTTCTGATCAGAAGAGAGTTCGCCTGCATTTAGCAGACATCACCTCTGAACCAAGACTCCTGACCCCACCCCAAGGACTGCCAGCTCCAGCAAGCCCATTGAGGGCACTCACTTCTCCAAAGGTTCCTGCTGCAGAGGTGGAAGAGGAAGCCTCTCAACCCAGCTTTGTCCCAACCTTCAGGAACAGGTTAACCTTCTGGTTAAAGTTTTCCCTACTCTTGACAGAAATCTGCTTACACATTGAGTTTAGAGGGTTGTTTGGCTTCTTAAACTTGGGGGGGGGGTTAAGTGAACATTTTACACCTCCCATAAGGTGTCTGTTACCCACTTTACTGCAATTATTTTCCCACACAACCTCAATGCTTTGGAGTTGTCTTGGAAGTACATGAGGCACACATCAGTAATGCACCCCATTGCCCTGTCACCAAGGTAATTTCTCTGATGGTTAAACACTGACCCTGTACCACCAGAGCTAAGTGCTTATACACAGCCACCAAGTCAGTTTATTCCAGGACACGTTCAAAGCAGCATTTGGTTACATCTCAGTCTTGCAAACAGAAAACCATTTCCTACAACGCAGGAAGTGCAATTTCTCCCTGAAAGCAGTGGTGACATGAAGTCAGCATTCCCAGACCAGCCCTCTGTAGCAGACAGCTTACTGATGTCAGTTTGTTACAAGGGCCCTTTGGACTGTGATCATAAAGGAAAATATTATTTTCCTGAGCTCAACACTGATTCATCACATCCGAGCTTCAACGCTCACTCTTCAAGTCTTTAACAATTTCTGGGGACAAATGAAAGTCATTAAGGTATTTAAGTATGACCTACCACAACTCAGAGCATGCCTTTCCCTACCTGCTCAACAGCCCAGCAGCTCAGTCAAGCCTCGGTGGCCTAGACACTCAGATGCTAATACTTGTGATGGTTTTAAGACTTGTCTTTTTAATTTTTCTTCACAAAGTTCAAGCACAGAAAGGGAAAGAATGTAAATAAGTCTCTATTGGGTGTAAGAAAACAAAATAATGATTATTCAAAACACTTTCATTGGAGAGAGAGAAATGTTTAAGAATCTCTACTCAAAACAAAGTTGGGGAGTTGGGCAGTCTGAGTCTCAGCTGGCTTGCTCGGCTTCTGTGTGCCTGCTTCTACTTTTCTGGCTGAAGATAACACACTGACCTTGACAAGCTAAGTCTAACAGCCTCTCTGCTTCTTGACTCTCTGCCTTCTGCCAGGGGGCCTGGGGGGATTCCTTCTGGTTGGGGGGGGAGGCTCCTTGGGGAAAGGCCTCTTGGGGGAAGCAAAGGGGGCTTGGTTGTGCTTTTCTGTTGATTGTACATTTTTGTAAATGTTGTGAATAGTGTATATTTGTACATATTCATTGCATTTCATCATAGATTGTAGTTTTGCTTGTAAATACAGCTTTCCTTTGCTTCCAGACTGAGCTAGCCTGGTGAGTGTCGGTGTGGGACGGTGATTTCAGTTCTCACACTGCTACAATACTCCGTGCTGCAAGAGTTCAGAAGAAAAATTATATAATAAACACTTCACTTAAAAGCACTGATGTTGTCAGTCTTGTGAAGCTGCAGTCCCAGGCTCAGGTAAGTTATTTCTCACCATTCACTAGGGGGAAAAAAATCCTGAGTAGTTTAGGTTGGCAGAATTACTATTTTAATGCTTAACACAATGTTTTATTCCTTTTATCACTTAGGTCTTGGTCATACCCAGAGCAGATACAGTGTCACTGAAGTCTACATTTGCATTATTGACTTCACTCACAGCAGATTTGAAGCCCTAGGTAATTCTTTAATGGTATTAAATATAACTACTAGCATTAGGATATATTTTTGTTTGAAAACAGTAATAACTGTTGTTTCACAAGCTTGGAAAGAAGTACGAAGAACTGCTTGTAGGGAACACATATTTGCATTAAAGTCAAGGGAGATCACAAGGCTGAGCTAATTATTTACTTGTCTTAAATCTACTGAGAACCAAACACATTGCCTCAGCAACCTAGGGGGCATAGGGGGGTCCATCTGTAAACCTTTGCTGCATAAAGCCAAGACATTTATTTACCTGTAACTTAGAGATAACAGTATAGGATTCTCAGCCTTGATCTTCAATAAACTGACCTATACTTGACAAAATACTTCCAAATTTCTTATCTTTGAAGTAGCATTAGCAGGCTGCCCACCACTGCACCCAGCCCACAGCTCCACTGGGTAGTGTTTTGCAGTATGTCAACTCTCAGAAAGGATAGCAAAACAGATGCTGACATGATATTGGAAAACCAACCATTTTCTTTCCCATCTACGCCTACGCTAATTTCGCAGCCCTTTCCAAAAAGGTCCAAGCCTCTGCCACTCCCCTCTGTCCCCAAAACCAGAAAGCATAAGAAAACCTCACATAATCTCTTTCTTAATCGCTACTATGGCATTTTCATTTCTGAAGTCCAAGCAATGCAAGAGAGATCCAGGGCCCTGGTATTAGGGAATGCAAGTACTAAATAGGTACCAGACAAGACAGAAGAAGCCAATGCTAAGTTTTCAGCTAATGCCTCCAAATGACAGCAGGCATCTGGAACTTGTCTGCAGTAAGCATGGACAAATTGTTTTCAGAATTACATAAAATCAAACAAGAAAAAAATAAAATAAAAAGCCCTAGAAACAATTAGAATAGAGGCAATGGATTTTTGCTGAAAGAATAGTCAGTTGGTCCCTACAGACCAATTCCAAAGCATGTTTTGCAACCATCTATTCAAAGGGCCTTTTGGCTGCACTGTGGACCCTGAACAACACATCAGACATCTTTGGAGTGAACTAAACTGAATCCTGAAATTCAGCTTTTCTTTACACATCTTTTGTTAGGCCAGCTTCAAATTTCTCACAGAAGTAGGAAGGCAAAGGGTCACTTCTACAAGGGACTTTAAGCATTCCTCCATGAATGTTTAATAGTTCAGGCAATTTTTCAGAGTAATCAGTTCCTGTTTAGCACACTGAACTCAACCTGAGAAAATAACAACTGCAAATTATGGTAACTGATGTAATTTGAAAGTAAAGCTTTCTTTGATGCAGAGAGTGTTTTCTTCTGAGGGAGTAAGGGGAAAAGGATAACCAGAAAAGACCTACACCAACCACCAAAACAACATTCTGTAATACAGGGAGACTGTGTGCAGGAATCAAACAGAATGCCCCCATCTGAGTGTTTGAAATGTCAATTCAAAATTCCTGTGTAGAGCCGAACAACAAAATGCAGAACCTTTGAGGCACAGCAATGATCCCCTGACTGGGAAACAGCGAGAAGGAAGAGCTAGACCTGAAAATGCCTGCATGACGCCAGCACTTGTAAAAGCTTCAAGAGAGGAGACTCCACTGGAGTAAAAGTTCAGTTCGATGCCACTCAAGTCACAATTTAAGAAATAAAATTGAAAAATAAAATAAAATAAAATAAAGCCAGGCAGTTGTTGTGAACTGAGGCAGGCTGGGAGTTGAAGCAGCTACTTGGAAGTGGCACCATGCTGAGCTGCAAGGGGAATACAGTCCTGGACTCAGTCAAAAGCAAGCAGTAGCCTCCAGTGCCCACAGAACCATTCACCACCCTGCAGTGGGACGCTGCTGATGCCTGCATTTCCTCCTGCTTCTGCTGATCAAAACATGAAGCAGTAGAAGACCTACTGCTCCATTTTAGCATCAAAAACATAGAGCTTGAGAACTAAGAATTCAGTAGATAGTACTTTAAAAGCACTTTTAAAAGGCAGTATTTTAAAAAAAAATAAAATTCAGAAAACTCTTGTGAACAAGAACAGAAAAAAACACAAGTCTTTTAATCAACAGTTTTACACATTGAACATTTCTCTACAGGGCCAAAACTTAAAAATGAGAATCATGTCCTTGGCTGAATCTATTGCACCAGATGAACGGTCAGAGCTGTCATCCTATGCACAGAATAATCTCCACAACAGTGAACATCACTGAATAGTCAATTTTGTCCAAACCAGATACTCTTTCTCTCATAATGCTATATTCAACTGTGTATTTAAGTGAGAATAATGTGTGGTAAAGCTAAAATAACAAAGCTAGTCTTGAATTAAGATCTTCCCAGGAGATTATTTGCTTTTCCTTCTGACACGTTTTAAACTGATACACCAGCAAACTGAAAGTCAAGTCCCTTCAACCCCACCAGAAGAGCAAAGCAAACTGACTTATTTGAAGTCAAGTATTTTCTGCTTTCTGACAAACAGGGGTTTTACAAAAAATCCTTGCAGGTTAGAGCAGATTTCACAATGCTTTACATTTCTCTCTGAAGGGGCTTCTGAACTGTTAGTACTGGTTATTATTAGTAGGCACAGAAATTGCAATTTTAATTAAAAACTTTATTTTCAAAACATTACATAATTTACATGTGAAATGCTTTCACTGTAAGAGATTTTGCAACATTGTGCTGAGCAAAATGGCTTCAAGCAAAACTTGAAGCTCTTCCAGTTATGTTTTGTTTTTATTAAAACTATCCTACAGAAGATGCAACTCAGGCATTTGTATTCAGAAGCCAATTACTATGTTTGCCTTAGGAAGAGAATATGTAATTAATTGTTCCAGTTAACTATGTGTTTCAATAATGACATTAAACATTTGGTATAAGACTGAAAGAAACACGACTCCTAATTATACTTGTATTCACCAAAGATGTATTATAATTTAAGTTCATCTTTATGATCAAACTGCTTTTTCAATAAGGCACAGTCAGAAAAGTATTTATAAGGATTGGCTACCAATCCAGCTATGCCTACACAGCCTACTTACTGGTCTGTCAAAAGTAATCTGAAAGCTGTTTTCCCTGTCTGATGCTGAGACTTTTCAAGAATAAGGCAGAGTAATAAGGCAACTAAAAGAATGGACATGCAAAGGAGTTTTGGCAATTGAAATGGATTCTGAACATCTGCAGAGAAGTTCATTTTGTAAATGGAGCATTCACCTGTTTATTTAAATGGTTTGACAAGGAAAATACAAATGGTGCAAGCAGTGCATGTTTGCAAAAGGGTATTTTAATAGGAATAAAGAAGATGTCTGGTATGCTTTCAGGTGAAGACTTTGAAAGTTGTGGAAATTGCTGCATGCAGAGATAATCTAAATTGAATTCTGAAATTCCCCTCTGCCACTCAGAAAGGCTGAATGCACCAGGACTTTGCCTGACAGCAGGTGAAGTGTCAGGGAATGAAATCTCCATTTAGATAATGAGACAGTACTGCCATCCTACTTTGCACTTTTTTGTTAGAATGAAAGGAGGAATTCAGGAATGATAACTCAAATATACTACACTATTATTTTGGCTGGAAAATATTTTGAGAACTCTTAAGATGATGATGATGTTTTAAAACTATGAAACAATTCTACCCAAAGAATGGAAAGAAATTAAAACAAACAAAAAACAAACTAACAAACAAAAACCAACACACCACCAAAGAAGAGGCCTTACCTTTCCCTCCCAGTTAAATCTTTGAGGAATAATTGCTGGAGCTTAGCACTGTGTGGCTTCTGTGGCCTATGAATGCCTGACAGGTAATTAAAAAAATTGTAGTTTTCAAGCTACTGTTTGGTTTTAATTTTAAGTAATGCCAAATAAAAATACCGCATCTATTTCACTTTAATAAACAAACTGAGCATAAAAATCCTTAAAAGTGTGTTTCTGATATAAATTTGTATCACCTACTAAAAGGTATTATTTTTATAGAGAATTGTATAACAAAAAGAATTAGAGTACACAAATGCTTTTTAAATTCTTTTGCACAGCTGAACTCATAGTGCAGGTTTAAGATTTTTTTTTTTTTAATCCGTAAAAGAAGTAGTCAAAATTGTTGAATATAAAATACATTCTAAAGTATTTCACAGAATATCTGAATTATCTAGCATAAGACTTGAGGATAAAGGATGTTAATGACAACAACCGCATACAGAACACAAAGCAATAAATTTAAATCAGACTATTTTGGTTTGTGTAGCCCTTTATTAGCAACTAAAATAGAAGATATCTGTTGTACATCACGGGTAGTAACTGACTATACTGGAGTTTTATTATATTCTAATACAGGTTCATTTATAAATGCGTTGTTTTCCTTTTTTTATTAAAAAGCTTCCACCCCTTTTTTCAGTTTACAACTTGCGAAACTATTCTGAAAGCTGCATACATGTGCACAGTTCTGCAAAGAGTGCAAATTTAGGATATGGTAAATGCTTTACATGTTGTATTTGTAAGGACTGTTTCCCACCATGCCTCCATAGCCATTATCTTTTTTAAAAAAAAAAAAAAAAAAAAAAAGAAAAGAAGACAAAAAAAAAACAAACACAAAATGTTTTGATACCAGCCTTCCTTCTGTTGTCCTAAACAAGAAAGCATTTTTAAATGAGTTGAAACTAAGGAAGGACTACACCTACTACAAAAGAAGAGAGTTCTATTAGTTTGAGGTTTCAGTATACCCAAAGACCAGGGACTGTATCTTTGTAAGGGCTAGGCTGGGACCCCGTATACAGAGTGTGTGCAGATGCCATCCCTGAGCATTCAGCAGTTCAGTGGACCATAAGTGCTCCAGCTGCATAACTCACTGAGCTGTCTTGCCAGTTTCGACACTGGCTTGACTGAGCATAATTCAAAAATGAAAAGCTCATATTCATTCCATTCTTCTGGAGCTCACTGATAGCCTGGAAAAAAAAAAGGAAAAAAAAAAAAGCTGGTTTTAAAAAGCATCAGTGAAATCATGACATTTTCTACATCTCAATCTTCTCCCCTCTGCCCAGGGGTCCTTGCACCATCTCCCATAATACAATAATATATGCATCTCTAAGTAACTTGTGCACCTAATCCATTTCTGTACTGTATCATTCACTGATACTCCCCCCACTGCACTAGGTACATCCATGCAGTTTTATAGAGCAATGTTAAACAGCCTCTCAAAATAGATCCTTTGGGAACAACACTTTCAGTTCCATAAGGAATGTATACAGAAACACGGATGTTGTGGAAAAAAAAAAAAAAAGCAACCAAACCAAACCAAAAACCCCAAAACAAAACAATCCACACTATTAACACCGTTTAGATAATATTTCTTCCATTAAGGAAAAAATGTACCAAGACAATTTATTAAAGTGTGATTATTAGCAAAAGTGAATGAACAAAATTTTGCTCAGATTCACTGCAAAACGAATCACTACCTGAAGCTGAGTTGGATATTTTTGCAGAGTTGTCAGAGTACTGAATTTTGCTACATGCATCCCCCGTGCTCATACAAACCTTTATAGGCTCTAAAGTTCCTTTACATGTTCTTCATATAGACTACATTTCCAGTGAATTAAGTTTTCCCATTTTAAAAGATTAATGTGCTTCCTGTTTCAGATTTGAATTACAGCAGCTGTGACCCAATTTAGACAACTAAGTTAAGCCAGGTTGATGTCTCTACTGCATCACCAAAGCAGAACAGGGTAACTAGTAAGAACCAGTTAATATGACTTCTAATTGCCATAAATTTACAAGTTAACACTGCACTAATACTTCCAGAAACAATCTCGCATCATATCTGCAGAACCCAAAAATGCTGGCATCACAAGGCACTCAATAGCCAGCTAGTAGCAATACAGAAAAAATGTATACATCTTTGCAAATACTGATTCAAAAGAGTAAGCACATACTTCTTCAGGGAGATTAATTTGTTTATTTAGGGGCAAGAGAAAGTGATTGAAATTCAAAAGGAACATGCCACCTCATTTCCCTTAGGAGAGGAAAGAGCTGAAAACCCTCAGCCTTTGTAAAAGCCTACATTTGTCTATATGCAAGACACAGAAATTGGAGACCAAATTGAGAACACATTTTAGAACTAAGGAATACTCCAGGAATATTGTGTTCAAAACAAATGGAAGCATTTTGCTAGAAGTTACACTTTTCAACAAATCAAAGAGTTACTTACGTTTAATAATACGCCAATAGGGTGTCTTCCACATATTGTATTGTGGTATTTCTTCAAGTAGTTGCTAAAAGATACAGGATCTAGCTGCTCTATAATGCTCATACCCTGAAAAAGAATCAATAGCAATAATTACTTCACACATTCACAAGCAGGTGCTTATACATCAGATATTTATGACAGCAGGGAATACTTCAGGAGGAAAAAAATCTCTGCTTTATACCAAGGGAAGCTCAGTATGTGACCTCTAGCTTGTAGTCCTCTTGTGATCCCTTGCCAAACTAAAAGTGCAGAAGCTCTTCCAGAGCTGTCAATGATCCACAGATCCATGAAGCTACATTTGCAAGTAACACTGAGGCTTGTGTTAAAAAAGCTCCTCCTAGCTATTCCCCGCCTCCAATGGTGCTTGAGTCTACACTATTTTGTATACCAATAACCAGAAAAACTAACTAAATGGGCAAAGCAGCAAGAAGTTTTGCCTCCATCTCCTCCCTGAAAACTGAACTCAAGGCTGAACACTTGCCTGGGACTTCCAGATATCAAAAAACCCTAGGAAAATCATCAACATACACACATGCAATTCAAGCATGTAGCAAAGTGCAATGTATCCCAGACACATCACACACGAAAGGCAGTTGACCTGCACAAAGACTGGCCATCTGCAGACAGCACAGAAAGCAGATCCAGAACATTTCCAAAGCTCCAGAAAGCTGGTGCATGACAGAAGCTTAAGAGCCAGGAAATGGTGCTTCCTCTTTACGTGAGGCAAATATGTATGTACAACATCTCCATCCACAGGGAGATCCACAGTCCTATGGAATCATATTATGAAAACCAGCACATGTATGGAAAACAAAACCTTCCACATATACAAACATTTGCATTCTTAAAAGCAAAAAGAATCCTACAACTTCAGATACAGCCTATTCTTACTCCATCCACAGAGCAGATCAAATACCAGGAAAGCAGTTTAAAGCAAGTCTAAATGAACTATTCGCCTGGGTTTCATCATGGCTTTGCCATTTTGCCTGTATTTGTCTCCATTCCCTTGCATTTCCCCTTTGTCTCAAAATTAATTCTCTTCACCAGGTAAATGAGCTCCAGACTCTCATTAATTCATTAAGACGTTTAGCTGTGATTTTACATGTAGGTTTTCCTTGGAGACTGGAAAACCACATACACTTTGCATGAAGACAATGGGAGATTGGTACCAGAAAGGGAGAGAATTTCTCCCGAGATTTCTGCAATTGTTCCAACCTCTTTGCCTGCTCTTGGGAAAGCATAGGTGATAAAAGGAGAAATCACAGTGCAGGAAGCAGTCAGTCTGTCTGAGGTCTCCACCTCAAGAGTGAAACTTCTTGAATACTCTGCAAGGGCGTTGGCTGATCTGGCAGATACGCTAGTTATTTAGACTGGATCACAGCTTACAACTGAGGAGGTGGAGAGTCCCAGGAGTTTGGGAGGATTAGAAAACAGCAACCACAACCACTACCTTTTTAATTAAAAGTACACAACCAGACACAAGGTGAATGCATAAAGAGATCAATTTTATGCAAAAAATAAAACCAAACCATGCTGACTGAATTGCTGGCAAGAGCTCAGTTCTCCCAGGGTCATAGAGAGGATGTTTGGACCTCTGGCCAGCTGTTAACTCACTCCAGATCTACAGAACCTGAACTGAGTGCCAAAAAAGTAAAGGTAGCTATTCTCTAACTAACATGATTACACAGATATCATTGCATTTGAAAAGCTTAAGCAGCTAAAGAAAGCAGACTCAAACTTAACTATATACTCAAGTGAAACTAAAGAAGCATAAGGCATTTTATTCAGATACTGAACAGCTCATGAGAATATTTTATCCATTTGATCCTTTCATTACTTTTTAGAAATGAAAATGGACTCATTTTATAGCTGTAAGTCACTGGAACACACTGGGCAGAGATATTTAAGTGTTTGTCTCAAATGAATGGACATGGATTTATCAGAATGCCTAGTAAGCACATTTCAAGGCACAGTTCAGCACTGAAACATTTATAGCTACGAAACTGCTAACAGAGCTCCATACATCACAGATTGGAGAAAATCCAAAGAAAATGGATATTAACACATATCCTATAAGCATTCAGCTGTACTGAACTTTTCAACCTTTTGGATTTACAAAAAAACCCCACATGTGGCAGAGGAGCAAGGACTACCAGCTTGTTCCTCACTCTAATCTGTTGTTGCAGAGAAAGGAAACATTTTTGTCAAGTTGTGGCTTATTTTCCTATAAAGAGAAGGTATGAAGCATATAATTTTTGGTATTCAAGACAACTCAGCTAGGCATGACTTAAAACAGAGTTAAATATGTGACAAAACGCACATGATAAAAATGTATGGTTATTATTGCACCACACAGAAATTGCATATCTCAGTTAACCAGATACTGTAAATGGCATCTACAATAACCTAGCACAGTGCAGTTAATGTGATTAGAAGCGTTAACATTCTTAAATATCATCCCCTACAGGATCAAGTATCTACAAGCTTACCAAAAAAGCCCAAACAAAACAAAGTAAGTTCTGGAGAAGAGGAGGGTGAGGGGAGACCGCATTGCTTTCTACAACTCCTGGAAAGGCCGTTGGAGTGAGGTGCGGGGTGGTCCTTCTCACTAGTAACAAGTGATAGGATGAGAGGAAACGGCCTCAAGTTGCACCAGGAGAGGTTTAGGTTGGATGTTAGAAGAAATTTCCTCACTGAAAGGGTTCTCAGAGACTGAAACAGGCTTCCCATAGAGGTGGTTGAATCCCTGCCCCTGGAGTTGTTTGAAATCCACACAGATGTGATGCTTAGGGATATGGTTTAGCACCAGCCTTGGTAGAGTTAAGAGAATGGATGTTCTTAAGGTCTTTTTCAACCCAAACAATTCTGTGATTCTGTAAAGCAAACAAACCAACCAACCAAACACACACCCAAACAAACAAACAAAACCAAAACAAAAAGCCAGACACACAAAACCCAATCAACCAACCAAAACACCACACCAACCCACAAACCAAAACAAAGCCCAGGGGCGAATTCTGTACTATGCTCCAATAATCCTTCAGCTGCTCAAATTTAAGTTTGCCATCAGTTACTTCAGCCACTTATTCATACTTAAAAAAATATAAACTAGCAGCACACTTATGGAAGTAGAAACAAACTTGGTCTTAGCACTAACCAGCCCAACTATCTTTGCATGTGTGAGTCACTCAAGACTAGAAGGTAAACAACCAACAGGAAAATTATTGGCTGGGCACAGTTGAGAGCTGGGCACCCAGGCATAGAGCAGTGGTCTTGCATTATGCCCATGCTAAGAAGCTTTTCCAGGCTGAAACACTGTAGAAGATGGTGGCACACCTTAGCAGCATGGTGGAAGCCATCAGAATTTAGCAGTCCATTAGAACCACTTGAAAAGCCACCCATGCTGTGCACTTCTCCTGTGTAGCTCTCCTCAGTGCCCATGGGATCCTCCCCACTCAGCCTTCAGGGTAACAGAATCCTTCTGTTGGCTAGAGAGAGGCATAAGGTTTCACAGATACAAAATGACCAATCTGGCAGTGAAGACTGAAGCAAGCAGCCTGCATCTTCCTGTTACCATAAGCAAAGAATAATTACTCTTTGATGATGCCTTACAGAATACTCCCCCACTTTTATTTAAGAAGGTGGTAGGTACCAGGTTATTGCAACTCAGCTGCTCCATTATAACTCTTCATTTGCAGATTCTTCCCTAAGGCACCCCTATTAACCATGGAGCGGTTTACTCCTTTCACTGTCACTGTGAGGGTAACAGCAGTCACATAAAGAGTTACCATGGAGAAACCTGTCTGCCCAGCAATATTTACTACTCGGTATTTTTCTAAGCTGGAGTCTAAATGCTCCAACTTAAAATCACAGCAAATAAAATGCCTCACAGCAGTTACCAGGTTTATAAATATTCACAGCAGTTAGCAGGTTTATAAATATTCAGTGCCCAAAGCGCTTAGCGTTGTTCATGAACTACCCAAAAAATTATCACGCATCTGTATTCAAGGTCCAATCTAAATATGGAAGAGATCATTGTCCTTTCTAACAAAAAGAATACCTCCCTGGTTACAAAGTGCTCAGCCAGCTGCTTTCCTTGTACTGGACTGGTAACAGCAGAGGTTAAAACCTCTGATACGAGACAAACCTGTAGTAAAACTATCTTAATGCTATTTTCTCTGGGGAGAGGCCTAGTGGTTCCAACAAGTTTCTTTAGCATGCCAAATGACAAAAAATTTCAATACTTTTCTAGGGAAACAAGAATTAGCTGAGTGGAGCGTACAAATCGGAATAAACCCCTTCCAAAAGCTGAAGAAATGTGACAGGAAGATGTCTGTAGCATCGTGGATGGTGTCTCAAGTATACCTACAATACTGACAACAAGACATTCCTGAAATTTACTGAAAGCAAAACCTGCTCTTTGCAAAGTTTGACTATAGAGTCATGTGTTCATATATGGCATGATATAAATAGGCAAAAAATAACTGTGGCATAAGGCTACACAGCATGCTTAGTTTTCCAGTTAAAAAGATTGAAAATTATGCCTACTGTTTAATAACTATGAAAATATTTTTTCAATGTGACAAAAAAACATAATGTCCTTCTGGCTAAATAGCTACTAAAAGAAAGAGCTGGTGCATCAATGTATGCACTAAAACTAATTAAATGCCAAACTCCGGTTTTTCACCATAGAAATCACCAATGGGAAACTAATGTTTGCTAATGCACCTTAATCTGCTCTCCTGCAAAAATACTCAAATTCTGAGACTCTGTAGAAAAACACTTGTCTTTCATAGAGAAAGCTCTCAGCTGACAACAAGAATTATTAAACGTGGGATAAATAGAATGAAGGAAAAAACAAAGGGGTTAATATGGATAGACAAAGCAAAAAACTCCAGATATCTTTACAGCAGATAGAGGATTTATTCCTTCAAGGCAATTAAAAAAAAAAATGAACATGCCCTGAATAACAGTTCTCTCTTCTAAAACATTCTGCAGAAGTTACATAGATGATCCAAACAGTTGTAAGCAAATTTTAAGGTTAAATATTTTAAGAAGAACTATTTTGATTCTGTGCCTTGAATATAGTCTTGAACATTAGCACAGCTTTTTAATTTAAAAAGAAATCCTTGGCTCCTGTGCTGCAAAGCAAATGCACCATCACTAGCATCATCTTTATGTTTTAATGTCACTTTCAGACATTTGCCAAACCCAGAATGCAGTAGGGTCTTTTGCTTTTCCCCAACACCTACTACAGAGTGAGAGGCAGAGAGAAGACTACTCCAAAGAAAAAGGTAACTTTGTTTTCCTGACCAGGACAATCCCCTACAGCCCCTCCTCCTCAAAATGGATGTTGCTACAAACATTAGCATAATCCCAACACTGTTTCAATATGCAGGTATCACAGCTGTCAAGCCTGCACTATTACAATACGCAAGTCATAATTCTTAATGCTTCTCAGAAACATAAGAGGGTATGTGGACAGGAATTACATTACACTAGGGCATTTTAGGTAGGCAGACATGCATTTGTTCTCCTAAATTATGCTTACTGGATTATACCTGTAGTATGTTGTGCAGTCAAAATGGAGGATACTGGCTAAAACCAGACAATAAATTCTTATTGTGGTAAACAGAAGAAAAGTATACATTCAATAAAATAGCTGATCTATAATATTTTGTAAAAGAAATTTCTAAAGTGTTCAAAGAAATGTAATAAACAGGAGAAATTTGTTAGTTAGTTCCACCAAATCTGAAAACTTACCATTTTATCTAGGTGCTCAATGGATCTATAAATTTCTCCTTGGGATTCATCATAGTAACTGTAACGGAACCTCTGACCTTGAAACAAAAATCATGTATAAAATAAAAAAGGGAAGAATCGTAGCTAAAACACTCCCTAGTACTTAGTAAATAATTGAAATAATATTTTTTAAGTAGTAATCTTCATTTACTTTACACTTTTTAGCTCCAGTGAAGAAATTCTAGGGCAATCAAAGCAGCAGCCCAGAAGTGAAGTAAGAAATATAAGGCAGGCAGCTATACTCCTGAAGAAAAACCTATGTACAGATGACACCACAGTATCACTTACTAATTGTCTGTAATTGCCTTGGAATCCAATTCCATAAATTAAAATGTAAAGCAACATTTCATTTTGATATCCCGCTTGACAAAGTCAACCCTGGAGTAAGGCTACTTCTGCTTGCACAATAACCATTAAGGAAGGTTCAAAGGCAAAGTTCATGATAAATGAACAGTTCCAGATGGTTCATTAGCCACAACAGAACCCAGGTCATTCTTACATATCTCCACGTATTCCTCAGTTCAAAGATGAGTAAAATATTACATAAAATTACGTAAGTTGACCAAAGATGACAATGAAAAAAGAGAAACAGGTCTGTTGTGTAACATAAAAATATCTTTGTGAAGCAGTCCCTATTCTGGCTATTATCACACTTAAAAGAAAAATAAAGTGTTAAAGTACGACAGAAGTCAAGGCTTCTGGACTCCTTATAGCTCAGCCACCAAGATGAACTGGGATACCTCCAGCAAATTGGCATAAATACTCCACCTGCTATCTTACCCAGCAGTAAAATGTATAAAACTTATTTCCATCAGAGGGATGGTGTAAGTCCAGTGAATTTTTAGGTAATTAGTTCTGCAAGTTGCTTTGAGGTGCTTAAAAGAGCAGCAAGAAACTCAGACACTTATTTCACTGCAACAGTAAAGAGATGCATATAAACCCATACATCTTCACCATTCATTACCTGTCCTACACTGAAAACATTACCACGTGAATATTTTTCATCTGTTATTCCAGATCAAAAACATTTTTTGTTTTCTTTTTATCTTATAAAGGCATTTAAGTTTCAAAGATACATTTACCAGAAGTTAGAACATTCAGTGTTTAATAAAATACATTATTTGAAAATTACTACAAAATATTAACTATACTCTTATAATGAAGAGAGAGGAAACTTACCCCAATGGCAAAAGTCAGAAGAAACCACAAAGAGGTTACTAGGGTCAGCTAGGTATTTACTGAAGAGTTTTCCAAATTCCTGCTCTTTTGACTCACTCAGTGCTCCGACCAACACAGGAATAATAGTAAACTCATCCTTATGGCTTATAAGCAAAAGAAAAGAGGTTGTAATTCAAATAACATCTGAAGTTTTTTTCAGGGCTTGTTAACTGAAATTGAAGAATTGTTTAAAAGAACACTATTGAACTGAAGATACAGTTAATTTGGTATGGTCATACTAGAAAGTTGTTTTAGAACCTGAAACTATTTTCATTTCACAAGACACATCCCCTCCCAAAATAGAATTTATCGTTGCTGCAAGGTGAAAATGCTAAACAAAGAGACAATTAAACCATCAATAAAGTCAGAATTCTTAAAATCTCCCTGCATAGATATTGCACAAATGTTAGGTAATTTTCCAACATACATGAAAATGCTCAAGGTAACACCCAGATGTATACTGATACTCCAGAGAAAACGACAGATACTATGGAAGAAAAGTTAGAATAAACTGAAAACAAAACGGAACCCTGATTTTGATATTAGTACTACAGCTCCAAACAAACAACTACTCCACAGAAAAACCCTCTCAGTATTTGACCTTCTTTCAGAGATGCCTTGCAAAAATCATGTAAGCGTATCTAAAGTTAACTCTATTAAGTCACTATAAACATATAAACTTGTTTAGAAAAGTGTCTTCCAATTTCACCATTGAGGTGTTTGCTCCACTCAGTTTCTATTACAGCAACTAATACTAGTCTCTGATGCTATCTTCCCCAAAATTTTTATTGGGGGCTGGGAGAAAGTGAGTATTATACACCATATAGGATATTCTATACCATAAAGGATATTATTATTTCCTACAGCACTTCAAATGTAGTTCAAACATTTAATGCACAGAACATTCCTTCTTGTAGAAGTAGCAATTAATCCTAGTACCTTTCCATGGCTTTAGCAGTATAAGGCAAATGCATTTCAATACTGTGTTCATCTTCATCTGTCTGTAGGGACATACGCTCAAACATTCCAGTCTTCCACAATTCTCCATAAACTGTAATTAAAAGATTAATTTTGACTATTTTTTTTTAGTACTGTAAAGCAAACTCCAGTGCATGCTTATCAGAACATGCCCACTATATACAAATTACTTGCCTCCAAGAACTGTCATCATAAACTACTTGCTTTAAAATAATTTCAGGATTGAAATTACGTTCAGGTTAAGATATAAACATTCACTTGACAACATAAGAGTCTTAAACTAGTTCTTTTGATAGTATATTGAAAAAAATTTTGTATCACAACTGAAAATCTAAGTAACACAAATACAACACATGAAAAATACACGAGTTTGCCTAGTCACTGAGTTCCTATTTTCACACACTACCCTATCATATGTTTTGTAGAAAATACAAATTGCTGATCAGCTGAGCCATTGTTGAATGTGTTACTGCTTAATACAATTTATTATTAACTGAAGCATGAAATCTAGAGACTTCGAAAACTGATTAAATAATTCACACTTAAGTTATCTTTTCTGCTCTCAAGTGTGCTTGGTGATGTGCAGAGTCATATCTACAGTTTGAAAACTCTCCAGTGGATGAAGGATTTCATGTAGGGCTGTGCCTCTGCTTCATAAAAGAGTTCTACAACCCCCAAATAATTTATTACCTACGGAAATTTCTGCAGGCACTATGTAAAAAGCCCTACCTGATTAATCACAGTTGTGATGAAATAGCAATTAGCCCTTGTGAAAAAGTAACTGTAAAAGATTATTCAGGTACACCTGAAAACACATGGAAGTCCAAATCTCTAATTTATCTTGATTGCACCTTTAAGCTTATTCTAAAAGACTGGTATTTCATGGACTAATAGTTTTTAAGTTCTGCCAGTTAAAAAAGTAGTCACATGCAATAATGGATGCAAATAAAAGCAGCTTTTTGTTCCTCCATTATTACTCTATCAGAAATAACCTCAAATTAATTGAAGAACTGTCTTAGTTTGCAGACAGAATACTTGACAGAATAACGGAGCAGGTGTGTAGTGGGCTATAACTCAAATGTAATTTTAATTTTGAAAGCCCTTTTAAAATTGGCTTGTCAAGAGGCACACACTCTCTATGGGAAAGATAAACGGAGACTGAGAATTCCTCAATTGCAAGAACAAGAGAAACAGTAGGGTTATAAAACATAGCAATGCCTGCAACCACCAAGATCTTTCAGAAGTTAGTTTTCATTGCAGTAATAAGGGATTTATACTTGTATGCCTTAAAAGCAATGAAGTGACCAATAAGAATCCTCATCACTGCAGTACCACAATTAATATTCAAGCCTCAATAATCTTCAAAATTCAAGCTTTATCATGCACTTACTCTTTTGGTCAATTCGAAGATCATACAGAGGTGTTCTATAAATGTCCACACTGGAAAGTGCACATCGGGAAAGGGGCACGTGATGGGAAGGCCCAAGAATGAAAATTTTTCGGCTACAATTAACACAAAAGCACACTATTTAGACAACTGCAGTCATACAGAGACTTGGTTTAGGGTAACAAATTTAATAACAACATACAAAGCAATACTGTCTGGTGGTTACCAATAGAGTTTTACTCTGCTGTGTTAAGGCCACAGATCAATCCATGACCTAGCCTTGCTTGATACCTCAGAACTGATCCTGAGATCAGTTCAACAATGCTTCCCACAGCCTTAACTTAAGCAGGCTATATATAGTTGAGGGCACTCATTAGCTAGAAATCTGTCTAACTGGATTTGTTTGAATGTCGAATGCTGTGTTATAGCCCCTTAGAACAGATTTTTTGATTCTTTCCTTGGACCAGCACAATATTAAGTTACACACCACCTTCAACAACTACAGGTATGTGCCCTCAAATGAGGATTATATATTTATCACCTACTCAGAGTTTTTCACTTATTTACTTGATCAACCTTACTTCAGATTTCATCAAACTCAAATTTAAGTCACTCTCAAATGACGTTTTTATTCAGCTGTTGCATGAACAACAGGGACTTGGACCTTCACATTCATAGCTTTAGCTGATACTGCAAGCTTTCACACGTCATCATGATGTTATTTCATCAAGTCCTCAGTTCCTGGCTCTTGATTAGATGTTAAGGGTCTCCTGTCACGGGACTTAAACAAAACAGAACAAAACAAACTATAGGAAATTCAGCTTTTCAGATTCAGGATCATATAATCTTGTTTCTGGCACTGAACTAAAGGCTGGGAGACATGTAAAGATTTTTTTTTTTCTTACATACGGAGTGTTATAGAAAGATATACTAAAACACTAAAACTTTTTACAGAGCTCCTAAAACCAAAATATCTGAATGCACAATACTTCAGCTGAAAGATAAATTCTAGATATCCCATGCAGTAAAACAGCAACTGATCTAGAAAGTTCAACCAGCTCCATGTCATTGAATATGGTTAATGCAACTTGTTCAAGAAATTTTAGAGAACCTAGTTGTCTGTCAAACTAAGTTATCTTTACTTTGTTTACAATAGTTTAGAAAAAATTAAAATCATTGTCTTCAAAGAGCATTAAAAATGTTATTGCATAATTATGCAACTGACAGACATAGCCAGTTATTACATAAACATTGTAAACTACATACTTTTAGTAAATATTGGAAATGCTTTCATTTTTTGTCATTTAAAAAAACCATCTCAGTCAGCAGAATATAAGAATTGTATTCCTTTAACCTCGAATAACTGCATTCATATTTTCAGAGGCAGGAGCAGACTACAGTAGTGTGTTGGGTTTGTTTTCTTTAGAAAAACAAAACAAAAACTTTTGTGATGTTAGAAACAAGTCAGTTTAAAATTACTACAACAAGTAACTTTCATTGACTTCACATATTATATACACACACTGGTCACTTTCTCCACAGCAGAAGAGAATCCTGGTAGCATTCAGCCCATAATCCTGCACTGAAAAACCAATGCAGAATCATGATCAAATATTTTAATATACTTTAAACCCAAACAAAACCTCCCAACAAAAAAGGAAAGATGCCCTGAGACCAGTGAAAAACAACCAGCTTCAGCTTTTAGAAAGGCAGCAAAATGTCAAGTAATGAAGCAAATTAAATGTTATTACCTACAAAAAGGAACACCTTTAATACCTCCCTTCTAAAAAGTTAGTTACCAATAAGTCTTGATAATATTTTAAAATATTGCTTTACATTTTCAACAATACATTATTTTTTTCTTTTGAAACAAAAAATGTGAACGTTTATGATGTTAAACGGAAGGGATACATAAAAGCCGAAAGAGAGTACAAAATTAGAGTACTTTGAGGTGCAGGAACAAGAAAAGAATATTCAGTGTCTCAGAGAATTACAGTGGCATTGTCTTACACCTTGCAACAAAAAACTTTAATACTTACGTAATATTAGGATCCACTTGTTTATAAGCATGGGCTGCACAAGATCCACAATAGGTATATCCTGCATGGCTGCAAATCCAGGTGTACAAAATATTAACTTGTTTAATATTATTTAACATCTTAAATATGTAGATATTGCTATTAGAAGTTAATCTGTTAAATATTATTTGCTCCCAATGCTCTAGAAATAGAAAGAGCTGGAGAGCACTGCTGCAGTGCTGAATGTACAAGAGACTTATTAAAAAACTATCACTGACTGTTTACTTGAATGTTACCAAGTAAGCCTTCAGATCAAAGCACCCTTTGTTGCTTGTAAATTACTAGTAAGCAGATTACACAATTGTGTATTATCAGAAACTCATGAAGATGGTAAGAGCACAGCCAGGGGACAAAAGAATAGCAAGCTGCTGAAAACTCTTCTAACCACACTTCTGTTACTGAATACTATGACCAAAGAGGGCTCCAGCAAAGAGATTACATCTTACAGCAGATAAACAGAGAACAGAAATGTTCTGCATGGAAGAACAATACCTCTGCAACAGAACAAAAGAGCACAAGGAAAGGACTGGAATGCAGCATAGTAGCTTTTACTGCAGGGGATGCAATAGATGCTTTATCATTTCCTGTCACTCTGGCCTGGAGCTTTTCATGACCTGTGCGCACTCCAAAACCATTTATAATTACTTACTTCAACTATCACATCCAAATCTTAAGACCCCTTCCTATCAAGACTATTAAAAACAGAAGATCCCATTTACGTTGCTAAAAGTATTAATTTCAGCTAACATTCACTCCCCAAGGTCCAAGGCAGAGTGGTGAAGAAAAGCTCACACTCACTCAGCTGCATGTCCACAGCAGAAGACTATGCCTCTATTACACAGTGTTTGAGTCACATCACCTCTGGAATACCTGTGACCTTAGGTCACCAGTTCTCATTTATTTTAATGTGCAACAACATCACAGCTTTCCAAACGGTCTTTAGAATGGCATGTACTGCAAGTCCTGGGACATACAGCACACTTGAAGTTGCCCATTGATAGCACTGGAGGATTTTATGCTTATGTCTGTGTGCTTGCATGCATGTATATTCATCCACAGAGGGATACCTGGAGCAAGTTATCTTCAAAACTACCCTGGGGTTTTACTGTAGTGCCACTTACCTCACTCATTCTAAAGAGCTTAGAAAGATACTAGCATACATACTAAAGGGATACACAGGAGACTGAGACCTAGTGAACTAGCAAAGTACGTTATTTGACAAGCGAGCCTTCGGAAAGGTTCTCTCTGCTATGGTCTTCTTCCCCAGTCTTTCACAAAAATATCATTAGCTACATGTGTGAAAACAAAGGCATGGTTAATGAAACACTTTGTTGAGGCCATGGGAAGACCTCCAGCAGTTCTGGATAAAGAACCCAGGTTACCTATAATGCTCAGATGAAAGGCCTCTTTCCTGATATTCCTGTGAGAATGACTTAAGGAAGATGTGGGACGATTTCTTCAAACATTAAATCGGTGTTATGTTAACACAGGAAAACCATCATATTTAAGTTGCTTTTTCTAGTGATTCCTTCCAACTCATAAATAGGAATGACCAACATTTCTTATTATAGCTCTCAACTATATTCAGGAAATGGAACTCCACCTAAACAGTATAAACAATCCCCATTTCTGATGTAGCCAAAATAAACCCAAACAAAACAAAAAGAGTAAAATAACAAAAGTAAACCACTCTGGATAGCTGCATAGTGTTTCATTACTTCATTTTTTAACCTGTCTTACTGGATCACAAGTGAATGTCCATCACCAAAAGGAAACTAAACATATACCAAAATGTGCACAGATTTCTTCCATTCCATGCCATATCCAAAATACTTATTTGGAAAACAAGATATACCTTTCTCCAAAATACTACCTTTCAGCACTTTTCAACATCACTCAAAATACAGAAGCATTTAACGGATCAAGTATTATATATACTAAAAATAATTTTCAAACTTACGGTGCAATAATGGCTCTAGCAGGTCTTTTTGTGGACTGTACTTGAGAAAGCCAGCCTTCAAGTTGTGCATTCAGCTGAGGTCCTATGAAGAGAAGGAAATACAGAAGCCATAAAAGAATACAAAATACTTCAAGAATTAAGAAATAAAGTCCAGAAAGTTTTAAATAATCTTAAACATCAAAGCAAACCCAACAGGCCTGTCAGGTTGGACCTTACAGTAGAAAAGTTTCCTAGTTCAGGGAAGTTAATTTGTTGCACATCCACACACACACTTCTCAGATTCTTGCTCTGTGGACTGGTGCACATAACATTTCATCATTAGAAAGAATGGCTGTCAAAAGAGAGGCTGACAAATGGTAGATTTCCCATATTTGCAGAATCCAGAAGTAAAAAGTTAGGACAATCTACATCAAAGGACTCCAATATGGAAAACCAGTATAATAAAAAGACCTTGCATACTGACATAATACCAAATAGTTATGGTATTTAGTCTTTATTGTTACCAAACAAGCATAAGAGCAGAACACAAAGCAGACAGTAACCTGGAAGAATTGTAAATACAAAGGAAAGAGAGAGAGGACACCATGCTTATACTAATGTTGTAACAATGTCAATTACAAATACATAAACATTGTAGCAATATTAACTTTGATAATTGGTCAATCCCATATTTAACTTTTTCTTTTTCTTCCTTTTTTTTTTTTTATACTGAATTCTGTACCTCAGCAAGTGAAAAAAAGAATCTCTATTAAATTAGCTGACAGGTGATAAAAAAGCCTTCTAAAAATACATTAAAAAAACCAAAACACGCATATTTTGTTTATTTCCCACTACAAAGAAACACTTTGGATGTAAAGCTATTCCTGAAGAAGCAAGTCATAGAATCATAGAAGTCTGGCAAATACAGTGCAACATTTATTATATGAAAGAACAAAAAACTTTCAAGTAAAACTCATTCAGTTGCTATTGTTACAAGTAACATATCATTAACAAAGAGAAAAACACATGCAATTTTCTCAGTTGACACCATGCTTTTGACAGAACTGTATGTCAGCAGAGTTTATCTATGAAGTATGGTGCAGTAAGCCGCTTGTCTTCTACCATGCATATTGTAGATTTTTCTATCTTCCCCATGCAGATATAAAACCACCAACTGCCAGGAAAAGTCAAACCTAAATTAAATACCTAAAACTATTTCACAGCTATGTTCTAAACAGATCTCAAGATGATGGCTCTCAAAAAACCTGACAAGAACTAGACAGGACCAGAGCAAAGATGTCAGCTTTTACAGAATCTAGTCAGCCACTCACCAGTGATAGCCAAAAAAGCTTTCTCTAGAAAACCTGACGGGATGGGTTGGGAGTGTTAAAGCAACTATTTCTTATATAAAACTTTTTTTAAATTATTTTTTAATAGAAAAAGGGATGACTTCTGTGGTTGTAAATGAATCCTACCTTCTTACGTGAAGAATGTGAACTGGTAAACACCATTTCCCTAAGCCTACAATCACCTTGAATGCCTTAGTTGCCGTCTACAACTCTAAGGTGGCAAAAGCGACATTGATTAGCCACTGTCACTTTTGTAATAATAAAGTGACTTCATAAAATGATGATATTGTCAAAAAAAAAAGGACAACCCAGTTTTGTTCTGCTGCTTCTGTTGCTTATGTAAATTAGAAGCAGTAGATACATGCAACAGAAATAAGGATAATGACATCTTAGAAAATGGAAGCTGCTGAGGGGAAGCTAGAATAAAAATAAATAGATCTCTATTTCCATCCTTTTTCTAAGCTAATAGAAAGCTAACAAAACAGTACTCTATTACAGTCTTACTACTTTTTATATACTTGAGTGAAGACACAAATAACTTACAAGAAGTTGACTTCCTCATTCTCCCCAAGTATTTTCTGAACGAGTTTAAGAGATGTAAACAAAACATGACTGCCCATCCTGACCCGTTCTCCTCAAAGATGAAGATCCAGAGGCAGCACAACAGCAGAAAGGCCAGAACCTCTCAAGCAAAGAGACACCCTTGGGACTCTTTTCTCCAGTAAAGCACAGTTCTTGGCCTTCCTCCATCCCTTCTTTAGCAAGGATTTTTGATTAAGAAGGTGGTTAAGGTCTCTGGTTAAGACAAATTGGGTAACTCACTGAACAGCTTAAAGACAAAGTTCAGAATCTCAGGTACTTTCCTAAAATTCAGTATGATTGCTCAAATTTAGACAAATGTCTGATGTTACAATGTAGTACTAAGATGCCCAGGTTTGCTTAGTCTGCTATTATAGACACTCTGACAAAGCAACAAACAAAACAACAGATTTGCACAGATAAGTCTCTCAGCAATCTGGTCTAGTGGAAGGTGTCCCTGTCCATGGCAGGGGGGTTGGAACTAGATGATCTTTAAGGTCCCTCCCAACTCAAGCCATTCTGTGATTTTATGACCCAAGGGATGAAACTTCTTTCAATGTATACTTAAGGACCAGGTAACACACCTGCTTTCAGATTTTCTCTTTAGTCCAACTACAACATGCCTTTTTAAATTATTAACTACAACCTAATCTTAAGTTTGCATTTCAACTGATGCTTATTTGTACTATTTGATTAAAACACGTAACCAAATGTCTCTCTCCAAAGGACTAATAGCATATTCACCTGACCTTGGAGCTAAAGGAAAATAAATAAACAAAAAATTAAACAATCAAACACCACCTACATGAACTGACAGGAGTATAAGTTTATCTGCAGCTTCCTATGCTTACAAATACTTTAAGGTAGATATTCTAAAACTAATTTTCTTGTTACCAAATTAGCATCAAGTTTTTGTTGAAGCATTCAGGTAAGTTTTTCTTCAAGTTTCACAAACATGACAACGTTTTAGGCTAATGTAAAAATATTTGAATTGGATATACAAAATATAAGTAACCCCCCATTATCACAGTACAAATGTTCTGCCATATGGAATTTTATTATAGGAGATGAGTAGCTTCTTCATGAAGAGTTCTGTTAAGTGGGTTTGGTTGATATGCAAATTAAGTTAAACTGGAGAAAAAAAGTATTTGCAAATAGTCATGGAAGTAACTGCAGTAAATATCCATCCTCTAAACTGACTAGAATGGGCAGGGAATAGCACTGCCATTTATGCATCCTGCTGCAGTGGCAGGAAGCAGAAGAGGTCTCTGCTCCCTGAGCTACAGGTAGAAACCCCATCTTGAGAAAGCTCGCAGGATGAGCACAACAGGGTTTTTAAGGCTAACCAAGAAGGATAAAAAGGCTTATGGATGCAACAATCAATCCACTTTAATATTAATACTGTAAGATCATACCTTTCATTGATTAAAGGAAAATTAGATGACAAAATACGAGCTTCACTGAAGTACATAACTTTAAGATCTACTTTTCAATCCTATGAAGTAAAGTATAAATACAGGCATGCAATCAAAGGATGCTGACATTATCTGTTGATATTTCACATCCTATTTTGTTTTGAAAATGGGCAGAAGTTATGCCAAATTTAAAATAACTGAGTAAGTCTCCAACAGTCAAATTTATGGATACAGCAACAGGAAGCATTTATTCAAATATCTTGCCTAAAATGATAAATCATTTTTACAATCAACATTACTCTTGCAAAGTAACTTAGAAGGAATTTTTCCACATTAAATCGTGATAGTGTTAACCAATGAATAATAAATCAGACATCTGGTAGTCACACACTTAAGTTCATCATCTCATTTTCCAGCTGCTGTGGTTCAGGTTTTGTGGATTAAGTAGGACCAGCACACTCTTTCAACAGCCAAGCTCATCTCCTTGCATGAGGCTGAAGTGCTTACACACCAAATGTCAACGCAACATAATGAGAACTTGCTTCTGTCCTGGCAGCCATTTCTAGTGCAAAATCTACCTTTTCAGATTGGTAGGGAAGATGTAGTGCTTGTTCTGAATATTCAGTCTCAGTAGCTTGCTTTTTTTTTTTTTTTTTTACTGGATAAGCACAAGCCTCAACCAAAATGCAGAGCAGCATCAGGGAAAACTGCTCATATCTCCCCTGGTTGCACTCGTACAGCACTTTCAGCAATACAAATAATGCTGGAGCATAAAGACAGTAATGTTGCAGTCCCCAGTTTTCACATTTTTTCTTGACTGCTTTTACTTGTCTAAGCATGTCTCCTGTCTCATAGGAGCCAGTATTTTTTTTCTGAGCCTTACTCCTTTTAAGTACCTTTACCTACTCATGAAAAAGGCTACACCTCAAAAATACTTCTGAAAAATATTACGGTATATGTACTAAGAAGTAAGTAAGTCTTTATTCTTGTAGGGTGTTACAAAAATCAAGGTAACAGCAAAACCCTGGGGGATGGCACACGGTTTAATAACTGGAACTAAGGGAAACTTCACTCCACAACTTTGAAGGTGAATTCAAAACATTTAATACAGTTATCAGGCAAACGCCAACTGCAACGTAACAAAGGATTAACTAGCTTCTCTTCTTAGTTAAAACTGCAGAAAACAGAAGGATTGATTTAAAAAAGACAGACCCCACTTGAAAACAACCAACCAACCCCCCGCAAACTGTTTCTACAATAAAGTCCAAATCCTTGAATAAAGAACAGATTTTATCTATGCAAAGGCTAAGGTTTGTCCCGAATAGACAGTGATTTCCAACAACTCATATTGGGGGGCACACTTTCTACTGGTAGCATATTGATGAAATGGTGAAATTAGCAGAAATTTACTTAAACAAACTACAGGACTGGGTAAAAAATAAAGATACAAATAAAGATTGCACCAACGCTACATAAACTACTACTATACACATTGTAAGAGGAACATAAAACATCAGGTAACGCTCAAATGGGGGAAATAAGTCACAACAGGAATGTTGAAATCTGCTTTGGTGGCAGTTCTAACTTGCATGTCCCAGTTTTCCAGTATTCTGCTAGGGTTTTTTCACCTTTACTGAAAGTTATTAAGAAACAGATTTTCAAACTATAATGTCACTTGGTAAGAATATCAATCAACATGCACCTATATGCTTTATAAAATACCTCAGCTGTTAAGTCATTCAGAGATCCAGACAAATGAACTACTTTTTTATAGCTTTGACAAAGTGATTTTGGCTCTAATACATGCAAAATGTAACCTGCATTTGTAGAATTAATCACTAAATTATACTTGCAGGCCTATTTTAATAATACCAGGACTGCACAAAATATAAAGCTCTTCTTCAGTTCCAATTGTACAATGAAGGTTGAATCTACATTCTTTACTTGCAGTATCTTGGTTGACTGTGTCTAAGTCATTCAGCTAGAAATAATAATCTAGAAATTGTATTTTAAATTACTCCAGTATACTTTTACAGTACACTCTATTAAATGATAGTCTGTATATTAACACCATATTCCATGATTAATGCAGACATGTGAAAACAGTGGCCAACTTTAAGAGAAACGATCGTTTCTAAACAGATCATTCATGACACACAACTGCCTTTTTATTTATTTTCTCATCTGTAGAAGTTCTTCAATGTATTATCCTTTCCAGCTGACCTAGACACCACCATACAGACCCTCAACCCAAAGGGAGAGGACAGTCTGTGGAGACATCATGAAAAACAGCTTTGAAGACAATAAATGCAATGGCCTTTGAAGTCAATACAGCAATTGCTCTGCCAACTCACATTTGCATCAATAAGCCTATGGAGATTAAAGCTCTCTCCTCGTTTAAAGGACTTGCCATAGGCTACTAGAAAGCACACCTCTGAACACTATGGCTTGGTCAAGGAAAACCAAGAAATAAGCTATACCTAATACAGGGACAAACTCATCTTTCAAGCTAAGTTTCAGATCACATACTATTGCTACTCACACTCCCCCTCGATTCAATTTTACTCCTGTGATGTGGAATAGCTTACTAAAACCCTTTCTGTTTTGATTATATCAGCATTCCATTGACTGGGGAGAAGTTGAGACAAGTCCTATCAAACACTTTAATAAATGATACAGCATTCAATTAGCACTTCCAGGAGCCAGACAAGGCAGGCCAGCTGCCAGTGAATAAGCCATGTTAAGCACCCTAATGTGTGACATCTCACTTGTAATGGCTTGCTATACAGGAAAAAAAATGCATATAGCCTAATGTTTAATTGCATTTCAGCAACACATGGATTGATTCCTCAGAGAAGTGAGCCATCACTTAACAGAATTTTCTCACATGGAGGAGTAAATCAGGAGAGAACATTCATACACTGTCCCACAAATAGTTCACACTCAGGACAGAATGGCATTTCCCTTACATTTCAGATGCTCCTTTTGTTTCTAAGAATGTATCTGTGCTGCATTCAGTCATGGAAAATGATACCATTTTTGTTTCAAGTTGCCTTTAACCTTCCACTTCCCTACTGCTGGTCAAAATTAATTTCTCAAGAGGTCTGAACACTAGAGGTTTCAATTAACCTTGCAGGAACGGGACTTTTCCCCCAAAATAAATCAGAATGTAGTACGAACGTTAGAGGTTTCAATTAACCCTGCAGAAGCAGGACTTTTCCCCAAAATAAATCAGAATGTAGTATTTTTCACTACACAATAATGCTTTATTTAAAAAGAAATTAAAAAAACCACACAGAGAAAAAACCCAAGACAAAAAGCCACCACAAAAACCAATCTACACAACAGCAGTGCAACAGGGTGATACTTGTATATATACACGGTATGTTTTTATCTTATTTTTGCAAACGTTTTTAGGGGTCACCATGCATGAGGCTGCTAGTCCACAGAAACAACGGTATGCCATGCACCATTTTTAACTATTTTAAGACAGACATACAGATCAATGTCTGCAAGTGAAAAACCACATTATTTAGAAGAGCTTGTTTTACCTACTATCAGCAATGGCCATGGCACTATTCAAATTCAGAAGCTCAGATGTAAAGCTTCTGATACTCAGTGTGGCTGTGAAGTAGGAGGAACAACTGACCAGACTTCACTGTTAGTTTACTGACAGACAAAATGCTCTACAGGTCCACATCTGAAGTCCACTAGGAGGCAACACACTGATATGAAGCAAATGTAAACTCCCCCAACACCCAGAATTCTACAGAAGATGCAATTAAAATTTTGGTCAAACTTTTTATACTGAATGCAACTGCAGAAACCTCTTAAGGAAGTAGTTTGTTTTGGTTTTGGTTTGTTGTTTTTTTTTTTTCTTTACAACAGCACATTATGGATGAAGAATGCATAGAAAGTTAAATGCTAAACCATCATGAAATCCATCTTCCTCTCTCTGTCTCTCTTCTCAGCTTTACCAAGTAACAAGCAGTAAGCTTTCTGCCTGGAACCTCGCTTTATCTCCAGTAACAATAAAGTTGTTTACTTATAGTTAGATGTGACATTCTAACATGTGAACATGCCTAGATGTGAGTAATTGCACAGCCAGTCTCACCTGCTCTGAAAGCATTAATTAGCATCATACAATTAGGACATGTATTCACACTGGAATGTAGTGCATATTTGCATTTTCCAAGGCAAAAGGAATCTGAGCATCCTCAGCATCCATAGCTGAGGAAAATAGGGGACCAAGGGAGGCAACTGCTGCCTCACAGATATGAACAGTCTCTAAAGATGTGGCATTTCTTCTAATCCCTCTTAAGTCCATAAAGAGTAGTAGTTTCCTACCACACAGTTTTGGATTCATCTTTGCTGCTGCTTCTACTCCTGGAGCAGAGAGAAGCCAGCTAATCTAGTTCAGAAACATCCCCTAGCCACAAAAGCTGTTTTGCGCTCTGGATCCACCCTTTGTCCTTTTCTGCCTCAAGCTAGCTTTGGCCCAGGGTTAACTTCTACAGCCAGACCTTGCAGATACAAGTTTTCTTAAGTACAGCAGTGGCTGCTCTCTTTGTAGTCAACAACCCCCAACCCCTGGTTCCAGGGTGGCATGCATCCGCCTGGATGTTTGGTTGATGTTTTACCCTCAAGTACCTTGGAATAAACTGCTGCTTAAAAACCTCATCCTCACATAGACTCTTCAAAATACTTTCATACATAGTGATTTTGAACATATCTTCCAAAAATCATATTTCTCATTACTCTTTCAGACATCAGCACCTTAACTATGGACTAGGATGACCATTTTTAGGGCATCTGCTTGCCCTATGTAACCGAATTCAGCTCTGCAAAAAGAGAGCAGTTTTCAGGAAAGGGAAAGCTTAAATGCTATCCAGTTTATATCTATAACCCAGCAAATCACTTCTGGGCCAAGATGGTAAGCATGAAGAGAGTGGACAGGAGAACTTGACAACACAATCCCCTGAGAATCAGAGGGATGCAGTGAATAACTATCACAATTCAAACTAATCCCTGCCTCAGCTCCATCTTTGAAATCATATGGTAAAATTGATTTTCTTCAAGTAATACAACTAAGGAAACAAGCCAATGTTACAAGTTTGAAACAGCAGCTGACATACAAGTTTGGCTTAAAACACAACAAGATTTTAAGTCTGTAGTGAACAAATGCCATCTTGGTTCCCATTTGTCTCCTTTTGAGTTCTGATGGACCCTCCTAAATGGCACACAAAAATTAACACCCAAGCAACAAATAATGGGTAGTCTCTGTCTTGCTGAACATCAAAAATTCCTGCTCTCACATTCCCTATGTAAACAGGACAAGATAGTTCCACAAGAAGTGACATAAATAACACTCCTTTCTTGTTTAAGGAAAATCCTACAAAGGAAAGCAAAATGCAATTCCTAAACCTCCAGCCTATGCAACAACCACCACTTACCTCCACCACACACACACTGTAGCAGTTAACAACTGTCAGAAGTATAGTCATCATAGTTATTACATGATTCAAGTTGGGTTTTTTCATGCAGTGCAAGCATCTGGGCAACCATCCCCCATGACCTCAATAAGCAATACCCAGAGGGCTGCCCAAAAGCGATGGGAGCAACATGGTTTTGCATCTCCTATTACAGATGAGTAGTACTGGACAAACTAGTCACACAGACTCACCATGGTGCAGTCTAGTAAAACTACGCACTTAACTATTACAGGAAAGAAAAAACAAAACAAAACTGTCAGCCACAGCATTTATGACACTTTAGTTACGATTTTTAAAAAAAAGTTCTTATTTGCAAGCATCCAGCAGTAAATTGGTATGAAGTCCAACATCTAACTACAAAACTTGTGTGTCAGGTCAACTAGCTATTCCACATTGCAAATACATTTCCTGATGTATTCATGAATGAAAATATAAATAGCACAAGCAAACTGGGAAATGTGACCACAAAGCTCCAACATTTTGATGTCTTTGAACATTCAAACCTATACTTCTGACATAATTAGGTTATACGAGATTTACAGAAAGCAAACAACATTTCTAGACCATTAGGAAAAAACTATAATTGCAAGCTATTGACCCTGGATGAAGATTTGAGACTCAGAAGGAAAACAATCATCCTTCACTGTTGTCTCCAAATTGCCAACCCACCATTTGAAGCCCAGCTACTTATCACACGAACTACCTCTTCCTGTATTACATTTCTTTCCTTCCCTTTTCAATTTTTTCCTCATACCCTGTTCACTAATTTGTGGAGAACAGAAGAAACTGAACCCATTACAGCCAAAAGAAGCATATGACTTTTTACATCTAGTCCTTACATGTCAGTTTCGGATACCGAATGTACCTCTTCATATTTTAAAAAACTGTATCCCCCCTCCATCTGACCTATTCTTTAGAAGAGCCTCTTGTTCATTTAAGTTTCTTCACCTGCAGTTTCATAATAATCCGTGCTCCTGAGGACAGCTAAAAGACCATCCCTTACAAATCTCATTATTAACAGCTCCAAAAATACAAATGTGCATCCTATCTACAATAGCAGAGTTCTGTCCCAAAGTCCAACAATATTGTTTTTCCATGCTTTCCTATCAAAGCATTATTACGAGTGTCTGGCTTTTTTTGGGGGGGGGAGGGGGAGGGAAGAGGAAGGAATGGTAGCCCTTCCTTCAATGCACGATGTCTTTATTTCTGCAAATACTACATTTTAAACAGACGGAGCCCATTCTGTACTACTACTTTGTAACTTGACATTACTACTAGAAAAAGCGCTCTAGAAAGCAAAGACAGAAGCTCATCTGGAACTACAAGAAGTAAAATAAACTTCCTTATTTTCCACCCCATTATATTGTCTGCCTTTTAATCCTACAAAATACTCATTTCCCCTATGTTCTCTCAGGAGAAAGAAAACCAAACCAAACCAAACAAACAAACCAACCCCACAACAAAACAAAAAAAAACCCAAACCAAACCAAAACAACAAACCCCAAACCAACAAGAGCACTCCAAAATACCAAAATCTGTTTGCACGCTTGCACATAGATTAAGTGCAATATTCGTTACGAAGCACAATACACAGGCCGGCTCTACCACCACTACCTTGAGGCACTTAGTTACAGCAATGCGCGTCCCTAAAGCAAGGGTAGGTACACAGCAAATGCCCGAGGGGACCGATCCAGCCCTGGTCACGCTCAAACACCGGTTTTCCGGCGAGAGGCGCCGCTTTACTGGCTCAGGGTCCCGGGCCGGGCAGGACCGGAGCGCCAGCGGCGGCCAGCAGGTGTGCACATGCGATGGCCTCCGGATGCACAACGGAACACCCTCTCCGGCTCTGGCGGCCCAACTGACCTCCTAGGCCGCTCTCCACCGCGAACCGGGCCCAACCACCACTCCGACCCCGACCCCCCCCGCCCCTTCACTGGGCCCAGGAGGGCCGCAGCCCCTACACCTTCTACTCGCCCGCATGTGCCGGCCGCGCCGGCGGGGGCGGGGCTGACAGCCCCTCCCCGCGCCCGGTACCGGCCCCGACAGCGGAAAGTGCTGATTCAGCCCCCCACCCCCCGCGGTGCTGCGGGCCGCGGCGCCAGTACCTGAGGCTGTATACCAGCTGCCGGCGTGGCTAGCTTCCCGGCAAAGCACCCGGTTGGACATCTTGGTGCTGGAGCTGCCTATGGTGTTCGGGGGAGGCGGTGGGGGACGGGCCCGGCCGCGGCGGCGGCGCTGCTCCCCCTCCTCCCCCGGCACGGCCCGGGCCCCGCGGGCGGAGGCGGCGTTGCCGGCGGCGGCGTTGCCGGCGGCGCCTCCGTGCGTGCGGGCGGGCGGCGAACGGGAGGGGGGCGCGCGGAGGCGGCGGGCGGGGCGGCGCGAGCCGCGGCCGCGGTGCCGGGTTCGGCCGCAGGCGGTCGCCCCGCGTGGGGGGGAGACGCGGAAGGGGGGAGAGGGGACAAAGCCCGAGGCCGCCGCTGCCGCCAACTCTGCGCTGGCAGGTGTTGAGGGTGGACACGAAGAGAAGGAGGCCGCGGCAGCAACTGGGTTTGGCCCGGCTCGGCTCCCGTGGACTAGAGGCCACACAGGCGCCGCTCCCCCATTGGGTACGAAAGCAAAAGCCTCTCCGCCATTGGCCGCTCTCCTCCGTCGTTCCCGCCCACTGGTTTGACAAGCGTGGAATGGAGCGGCACAGCCTCGTGGGGGCAGGGGAGAGAATGAAGGGTTGGAAGGGAGGAGTCCCCCTCGGATTGGCCGGCCTTGTTGCCGTGGCGATCGCTTATGGCCCTGCTGATTGGCGGGGCTGTGTCTCCGTGGTAGAAGGGAAGATTACGAGTGCAGGTCAGATGAGGGGAGGCCGGTCCGGGGCAGGGGAGCGAGCGGGGGCCGAGGGGATCTCCGCCCCACACCTGCTCCTCCCCTGCCCCTCCCCTGCCCCTCCCGTGTCCCTCCCCTACCCTTCCCCTACCCCTCCCCTACCGCCGCCATCACCACCTGCCGCCCCACCTCCTGCCCCGCCTCCCACAGGTCAGGGGAGGCGGTGGGCATTACATGTATGTGGGAGCCGGCGCTGATAGGTGTTGTGTGCGCGCTTGTGAGGCCCCGTCTGTTTCCTTGTCCGTTCCGTCTTGGTGGACCAGGGGCGCGGAAACGCGGTTGCCTCTGCCTCACAGGCCGGGGCAGGAGGTGAGGGGTGGGCTGTGTTTTCGTGAGTGAAGCGGCGATTTCTGGCGTCTGGGGTTGCCCCCTTGTGACAACTCATTGCAGTTCCGGTGCCGCCTCTTGCTTCCGTCATCGCTGGTACGGGATGTGGGAGACGTTCGGATTTGGGGGACTCGAGGGGCAGAATATTGTTTGCCAAATGCAGCGGTTTCGGGTTGAGAGAACAAGGAGGTTGCTGGGCTGAAGTACCTTCTTTCTGATCTAGCGCAGTTCCTTTCCTGCGCCTCTCTGATCGTACTGTTAGGTCTTCGGTGCCGTGGAGTACATTGTAGTTCTCAGTTTAATTCCCTAGTCCTTAACCCCCCGCTCCCCCTCCCCTTTTTCTTTTCTTTTTTATGAATGGACTGCTGCCATGGAAACTTCAAGCACAGCTCAAAATAGTAAGGCAGAACTGGAGGGTATGGCCAGTACAGTATGCAGGAAAGGAAAAAAGCAATTTTAGCTACTGATGTATGAGATCCAACCAGGAGACAGGGAAGCCACAAGAAGAGAGATTAAGGGCTGCAGCCATTAAAGTATTAATGCTGGCCAATGCTTTGTGAGATGGAAAATGTATGTGACAAGTCAGGGAACACATCATCCTTCTCCCCCATATGCAATTTCATTCCTTGAAAAGTCCCCCAGACAGTTAAAAATGCATAGAAAATAAAGAGGTTTAGTTTTGTTGGTTTTTTTTTAATTTAGTTTTGGGGTGGGGTTTTGGTTGTTTTTTTGTTTTGTTACAAATAAACCAAGGGAAACAAGGGGACAAAGGCATTGTTTGCAGTATGTCTTGAAGATCAAAAGGGCTCATGCTGCAGAGAAATGTCTGGTGTAATTTTTATAAGTGATGATCCTCCTTTACACCCATGGTACTGGCCTCCCTATGCAGTTGAGAGGCAACAAGGACTGCAGTCCTCAATTAATTCACTTTGTAATAGTTTGTCATGAGGAAATGGGGCCTGACTATCTCAGCAAACGTCTTAACATTTTATGTAGCCTTCACTGCTCAATCAATCCTCATAGTATTCTGTTGTTATTTTACAAATGGTGTGTTGAAAAAGGTTATTGTGAATTACAACTGCTGCCTAGACTTGATGAAGTGTCCTGCCTGATTGCTTTGACACAAAACTGTATTGGCAGTTGTGGTACCCATTTACAACTCTCAAATCTTTTACATAATTTATGTAAACTTCAGCACTGGGAATAGTTCCTGAACTGACTACTCATCCCTCAGTGAAGTTAACCAAATCCAGTAGAGAATATTTTTTTCTCCATGTGGAAAAAGAAATGTTGTAATTATGTATTTCCAAAAAAGGTGGTTGTGCTGGGTTATACCCATCCTGGATGCGGCTGAAAGAACCCAGCCCCCTAGGTGGACAAAAGAAACTTAATCCAGGTGGGACGTGGTTCCTTCCCCCCCCATGGAGATGGGGTCCCCTGGCTCAAAGGTGGTCTATTGCACTTCCTCTTTCTGTCCAGCAAGCCTATAAAAAGGGTGGACTTATCGCTGCTTGCTCTCTTTCCTGCCTTGTCCACTCAAAAGAACATTGCTGCTGGCACTGCCTCCTGCACTGACCATGTGGCCAGGGCCTACTTCTTCCAACTGAATCCACTCGCATCCAGGGGAATACAAGACCATACACTTTCCATCCATTTTCCCATTTGTCCTCATCCCTTACCTTTGTGAACCCTCCCTGTTATTGCTATATATTTTTTTTTTGTTAAAAATTTACCTCTTGTACTTCCAAACCGATTCCAGACTATTTCTTTTGTGAATTTACCTCTCCTCTCCCATACCCTCTTTTTTTTTATCTTTCCTCCCTCTCTACCTTGCCGGGCAAAAGGGAAGTGGGAGGAATCTCAGTCTGTTATCATTTGAGCTCCTAAACTCCAGTCAAAGCTCAAACCAGCACAATATTTTTGGCATCCAATGCGGGACCTGGAAAATAATATTTTGTTTGAAAAGTAATACTTGACTGGGAAAGAAGGGTTTGGAAGTAGGTTTTTGTTATTCCTTAGATTGTGGGACCTGCCACAAATACTGTGGCAGCCTGGTATTCAGTCATTCTTTGTTATCAACTAGCACTCTCAGTCCAGAGCCCAGTGAAGCTACAGGATACCCTTCTCAGTTTCTGCCTCTTCCTGCTGAAGTTTGTCATCCATAGTACTACAGGAGGAATTTTTGCTATTTCCAATGGCAAGGATGATAGCAGGATTTTTAATTTGTGCCCTGTTGCAGGTGGGCATAACACCACTGAGCAGCATTTAGTGATTTGTGGGTTCCATGTTTTAAATGTCTATTACATACTGATAATGGACGGTTTCTTTCTTTAAGTGATGTGCTCCCTCAGTACCACATAACATAAATGAAAAAGACAGAAAAGCAGTTATCTCTTCAGAAGGCGGTGGTGCTGGGCTTCCTGGTGCTCAGGACATGGTTCTAGCTACAGGGAGAGAAACTGGGCATAGCTTTCAGTTGAATGCCATGAAGCATGGTTTAGGTTGGGAAATCCTCCTGATTTACCTGTTGATTCTTGTGAGCACTGTTTGTACTGGGAGAAGTAACAGGAGCACTTACTTCTTCGGAGCTATTATTTGAGTCGTTTTCCTTTTGATGGGCAGGAAAGAGTTGACACGTTCCATGGGCAGTTCCCCAAGTCAGCATGCCCTTGAAGCACAGACCACTGCTACATGTATGTGTCTGTTGGCAGTGTGTTCCTTACCTGGAAGAAAAGCATGAAGGCAGATTGTGGCAAGAGTGACTTGTCCTTAAGGGTGCCATTAGCAGGCAAGGTTTTCCTTGAGTAACATCCCATGCCCAGCTTGGGTGGCATGTGTTCATGTGGCCCAGCTTTCAGAGCCTGTGGCTTTCTTGGATTTTGCTCTTGTCCTCTTGCATGGTTTTTGTCTTTTTTCCTGTCATGCTTTTTATCTTGTCCACTCCTATCTCAGGAAGCTGTTCGCTGTTACTCTATTTTTTTCTCTTTACAAACCGTCATCCTGCATCTGAGGAACCTGCTGCTCTAGCAGTCTTTCCTTCTACTGTCAAAAGCAACCCCGCTACCCAAACTTCAGAGTCCTTAGGAGAGAAGTACCTTCACTTCCTGTATAGTGTAATAGCATCTAACACAGTATCAGTGGGTAAAGCTCCATCTCGTAAGTACCCATCTTGTAAATACACTGGAGAAAAAAGAAGGCTGAATGCTCACTAGGAGATAAGTTCTCAGCCATCCAAAAGCCTTTTATCAATTTAGGCTCCTCTTATAAAAAGTTTGTTATGCACAGTTGCAAAGCAAACCAAGGAGAAAAGCACATTGGAAGAGGAATATAACATTTTTTAGTCAGTGTTGCACTAGCACTGCTGTAAACTGCCCCTTAATTACTCATGAAGCATTTACATTTTAAGTCTTCACTTAAAGCTGGATTTCAGTAGGGAATATGAAAAGTGGTGCTGATACTTTTTCATCATGGTAAAATGCTGTTTTCTGTAACAACTGGCATTCCGTACTTCTGTGATCCAGGCTATGTAGTCAGTCTTAAAATGAATTGACTAGGAAATAGAGTATGGAACATAAGCCAGGGCTTGGCTAAGAATAATTTGTAACATATTTAGTACGATGATAAGAATAAATCAAATCCAGTACTTTATTAAGCATGGTAGGCATAGGGATTCTTCATGTGTGTTTCCAACCTACTGGTTTCATCTGTTTCTCAGAATTTTTCAGATTTTTCATTTGTTTTAAAGCAGCTGTTTTATTTCTAGAATGTCTGTTGGGGAGTAAGAAGTTCTTTTGATCATACTGCATGTACAATAGTGACAGTGCTTCAGAAAATAAAATGGATAGCTCAAAGACCTGTACTGAATTTGAAGTCCCTGATAATTTGGACATTAAAAAAAAAAAAGGAAAAAAAATATTTGGCAAATCGAACTGTATTTTTTAGATGGTAACAGACTTCAGAATATGAAGATGTAGAACCCTTTGATCAGAATTGCTTTTAGTGGGAAATTCTTTCTTCTGCCATTGTCCCCTTCAAGGTAAAAGAAATGTTCTCAGCGGAAGCATTGAAAAAGGCAGACTTCAAAATACCACATATGAGTTACATATAATTCTTTCAGTTACTGAATAGTAGCCTCTGGATATTGGATCTGAGATAGTCACCTTGGAAGATGTGCCATGGTGTTAACCAGGTATTTCATTTTATTTTCTGCTTAATTTTACTGCTCTTTGGAGCATGCACTGACTTATTTATCTAGGGGAAAAAAACTGAAAAACATCTGTTCAAGAATCAAGAGATGATGGCTTTCAACCACTTTGTGGTGACTTGTCATACATCTAAAGTTGCTGGTTTTATTTTTTTTTTCAAGCTTCTGTTCTACATCTGTTAATAATTTGTAGCCCCTTACATCTCAAAGTGGTTCCAAATGTTTATCAATATGGTGATAGATGCTTTATACATCATGTTGCTCATTTTTATAAATGTAAAATCACTTGTTTCTTAATTTGTGCTTCAAAATGAAATACATTTATCACGAAGTCCTCAGAACTGGTGTCTCCAGTGGAAAAACAGTCCTTCTTTCAGGATTAAATTGGGATAGCAAGGATCTGCCAAGTATTACAGAATTGCCATTGTTTAGTAGTGGAAAGAGTTTAAAAGAAATGAATGCTTTGAAAATTTGGACCCTATTGTTACTTCTCTAACTTCAACAACTGGGTTATTCAGGTATGATCTGATTATTGAGATAGTAACTTGCTATCCTCTTCCCGTTACAGAGTATTCACTATGTCATAGATCCCAAATGGTGAAAACAATTTAACAAGTAAAGGAATATGACTGCACATTTCTTGTTGATTTTTTTCTGTCTTTGCAAGAATTGTTAAAATTTATTTCTTATAGAGCTGGTGAGTTCATTGCTGCTAGTAACATGTCAACTTGCTATCTTGGAGGAAGCTGCCCAGAAAAGCCTCTGTAAAAAATCTTCAAACATAACCTTGTGAACATGGCTTTTCATTCTTTTGAATTAGCCTAGATGGGAAGACAACATCAGGTGACACAATGTACCAAACTGTGGCAACAACAGCTGAATAGGTGGCATGCTGCTGGCAGGGACAGCTCACCGTAAGACTGGTACCAATGCCTTTCAGATTCTAGGATGATCCAAGAGCTGTGCAGAAAGCCAGAGTGTTTACAAGTTTTAAGCAGCTGCTTGATGAGCATTAATGTGAAAAATCTGATTGTGTTCTGCATTCAAGCACAGATATGAAACAGGGAAGATTAAGTTGAACTGCTTCTTTTTGTATGGTCTTGCACAAATTCTCAACATAGAAATTGGGAGAGCAGCACAAGAATTCTTACAATATTGCGATGCTACCTATGGATGAAACCTTGGAATGCCACTTTAAGCAGTAACAGTACCAAGTTTTTATTGTGACTCCTTGTCTTCAGTTAAATGTTGTAACTCATTCTAGAAAGTCAAAACACACTTGAAATCCTTTCAGTGTCTTTTTAAAAAGTGTTTGATGGAGACTGTGTTCACCACAGTGCAATAGAATTAGGAATCTATATAATTTCTGTACTGTTTCAAAAATAGCTTTTTTAGGCTTGATTTTAGGTTTGCAGGCTTCTTTTTTTGTTGAGGTTTTTTGAGTCTTTTTGTTCCCCAGTATTACTGCTCTTGGACTGCACTAATTCAGTGTTTTTCTTTTAGCATATTAAGAAATATGTAAAATATTGAGAGCCTTCCTACAAGGAATAAGAACCAGATTGTCATCCCAGTCCCTGCAAGTTAGCAGACATTGGAAAGATTTTTCCCTGAAGGATTTATCTTCTTGCCCTTGTTGCATCTATGTATCTAAGCTATTAAAGAAGAAAAGCTATGTTAAAGTGAGTCAAAACCAAAAAAATCTTGATGACCACAGGAAGGTCATCTAGATGTCAGAGAACAAAGGAAGAATATTATTTGTGCAGGGGGCTACCTAATATACTGCAAATACAAGGTCTACATTTAAGTCATTTCAGGAACAAGCCTAATCTTAAGTCTTTCTTTTTATGAAATAAGCATAATTACAAAAAAACCCCAGCAGTCTTTAATGTCATACAGAAAAAAACTCCAGTTCCAGTTCTTGAAGTAGCAATTAATTTACAAGGTTTTAACTGCTTTTGTGAAAGTGATTATCTTAAAAATAGGGAATGGAGATGGGAATGGTAAACTGCAGTACTGAAGTATATTTAAAAAAAAATGTTGGATTTCAATTAATTGAGCAACTCTTGGAAGACAAGGTTACTGTTACAGTTACTGTCAAATGAATTAGTCTATTGAAAACTAGGCTATGCTTAATCTGTATTACAGCATCCACTGCTAGTGAATGTTGATTGTGCTCTTTGTAACAAGCTTCAGAAAACACATTTGGGAATTCCAAGAGTTATGTATAGTCTCTGTACCCATTTCCAACAACCTAACAAATTCTCCAACTACAGTATTTGTATTTGTAAAGATTTTTCTGTATTTTTTCACAACATAGTTTACTAGTTTAATTTTCATTCTTTAGTCTTCTGTTGCAGCTTCTCATAGTGTAACCTGATGGCTACAGCCTCTTCCCCCACTGAGATTACAGGGAAAATAAACAAAGGATCAGAAAAAGATATTAGGAATGGAAAATCAAAAACAAAACCAACAAACAAAAAGTATTGGTATATCCACCCCCTCCCCCCCAAAAAAAAAAAAAATCAGAATGCTTGGTATTTTACCAGCTAGATTAGAATTATATTGGGCATCAGGAAATAGCTCTTCACTAGGCCACCTGAACAGGCTTCCCAGGGAAGGTGGTCACAGTGCTAAGTCTGTCAGAATTCAAGGAGTGTCTGGATGACACTTAGTCACATGGTTTCATTTTAGGCAGTCCTGCAAGGAGCAAAATTGGATTGAATGATCCTTCTAGGTCCCTTCCAACCTGAGATATTCTGTCTCAGGGTAATACCACTTCAACTAGGAGCAGCGGTACAGAGAACTGAACTACAAAACCTTTGTGAATGCCTTTAAATTTTATACTGCGTTTCAGTTAAATGCAGCACCAACAGGCACGAGATCAATCCAAATGCTGAACAGCCCACCTCATTGATGTAAATATCTGAAACACTGGACCCTCTCTGCAGGTTATCTGTTCAGCTGTTCACTTCTTTTAACTAAACCCATTTCTTGGTGTTTTTAAAGAAGTTCTTTACTTAGTCAATACTTTCTCAAAATAAATTCTGCTTGTTGCTTTCTGTTTAAGAATGTTTTGCACATGTAGGGTGCTATATAAATATCAAATTTATATATATTTATCACCCATGTGACTCCTGTAATAAATTCTTCCTCTTTGGTTTTATGCATTCAGGTTATGTAGCCCCATGGAATTATTCAGACTTTGATCCAGCAGTGCAGTTTCAGTACTTTATTTTGAAAGTCTCTTAATAGCTAGTTGAAAACAATGAACAACTTAAATCTAAAATGTTCTTTATTAAATAACTCAAAAGGTAAAGCAAGTTATGTGAGTAAGAAATACAACATCATGGATCCAAAGGGTTTTTACAGCAGAAAACAAATTGCAGAAAATGAGCATTTCAGTCTAGCAGCCAAATTGTCCTCATTTTTATGGCGCTAATTTCGGTCCTCAAATTGTGACTTGTTTTTTAAAAGATATGCTGCTAGAAATTCAATGGGATTTGGAGGTCTGTAAAGAAGAAAGTAAATCAAAAGCAATTATTTTTTATTACATAAAATTAGGTAGCTGAAGAACTAATCACGTTCCCTTAAAAGCAATATAAATCCTCCCAAACATCTGTACACATTGATTTAGGGATGATCAACTACTTAAAGTTACTGCCTGATCAGAGTTTTTAATAAGGAGTCTTACTCACCCTTGGTTCAGTGTTAATAAATTGCTGGAATAGTTACATACTTAGAACTATGGTATAGTCTGCAAGTGTAAATTCTGTATGTACAGCAACGTTAGTTACATGCCTTTGCCCATTTCATTAACACATGCTATATATAAGTCAGTGCTTTCTTCATTTTCTTCTAACAGTTCTTGTGCACTCCTGTGCATTAGAGCTGTTTTCATTGTTTCTGGCAAATGAAATGAGCACAACAAAATGTCAACAAAAACTTCAAATTTGAGAAGTGCTGTAAGCTTGCAAGTAGTGAATAAACAGTAAGTTTTGATCACTGACCTTAGCTTCTAGTGTTGTTGTTTTATTGTTTGGAGTTTCTGGGGGGCTTTTTAGGGTTTGGTTTTTTGGGGGGTCTTTAAGTGTTCTTCAATACAGTACCATGAATCCTGCTGATCTGTCCACACAGTAAATTACAAACTTAGAATAATAGAACTGTTTCAGTTGGAGGAGACCTTTAAGATCATTGAGTCCAACCTTCAACATAAGTCAACTATGGCCATTAAGCCATGTCCCAAATTGCTATGTCCACATGTTTCTTGAACACCTCCAGGAACAGTGACTCCACCACGTTTCTGGGCAACCTGTTCCAATGCCTGACCACTATTTAAGTGAAGAATTTCTTCCTAATATCCAATCTAAATCTCCCCTGTCAAAATTTCAGGCTATTTCCTCTCATTCTATTGCTTGATACTAGGGAGAAGAGATTGACCCCCCACCTCAATCCCACTTCTTTTCATGTAGTTGTAGAGAGCAATGAGGTCTCCCCTCAGCCTCCTCCAGACTAAACAATCCCAGTTCTCTCAGCCACTCTTTGTAAGACTTGTTCTCTAGACCCTTCACCAGCTTTGTGGCCCTTCTCCAGCCATGTTACCTCATGGTCTTTCCTGTGGTGAGGCCCAAAACTGACACAGTACTTGAGGTGTGGCCTCACCAGTGACAAGTACAGGGGCACAATCGCTTCCTTACTCCTGCTTACCACACTTCCTGACACAGGCCATGATGCTGTTGGTCTTCCTAGCCACCTGAGCACACTGTTGGTTCATGTCCAGCCAGATGTCAGCCACAACCCCCAGGTCCTTTTCTGCCAGGCAACCTTCCAGCCACTCTCCCCCAGGCCTGTAGCATTGCATGGGGTTGTTGTGACCCAAAGCGCAGCATCCAGAACTTGGCCTTGTTAAACCTCATACAACTGACCTAAGCCCATCAATCTAGCCTGGCCAGATCTCTTTGCAGAGCCTTCCTACCCTCAAACGCATCAACACTCCCATCCAATTTATTGTCATCCACAGATTTTATTCCACAGTGGCTATTAACAAAGGTCTGACAGTGAGTAAATATGCATATAAAGAGTGTGGAGAGAGAAAAAACAAACACACACAAAACCCCACCAAAAAAGCCCCACAAAATAAAGAACCACACAGAGATACTTCTCTAGTCTATCCTTTTGGCTTCCAAGATAGCACCTTTAATGATCTTAATAATCCTGGATGGATTCCTCTATAACTTCAACCAGTTTCCCCCTCAAACCCGAACAACATGTTAATGTCCTCAGCCTCAGACAAAAAAATATATAGCTTAATTATAATGAACAAAAGGAGGTGATCCTTTGCAGGTCATATGAATATGCTACTAGCTTTCCTTAACTTGATTACTGTATCAGAAGAGATAATACATACTCCATCTCAATTCATCAGTTTTTATGCTATTTGTGATTTAACAGATTCCTAATAAACATTCTCTCACAGAAATCTTTCACAGGTATCACCTATTCAATCACTCACTCTACAAGATAGCACCTGAATACCATATCACTCTTCTTTTTCACATTCTAACAGAGGACAGGGAAATTACAATTACTCATGATGTTAAAAATAAAAGAACGTTATAAGTTTAAGGAGTGACATTATACTTGGGTTTACCTCTTTGATTTCTAAGTCCTGCCATTCAGAATCTATTTTTGATTAATCAAAGCACCGACACATACATTTAACAGTTTAAAGTATTTAAAGAAAAAAGGGTAATCTTCAACTCAAAAATCTCTCATTTTGTCACTAGCACTAGGGTATTTATTACTCTCCTAGGTGCATCATTTTCCATTTACTTGTATTAATCTTTCATTTTTTGTCATGGTTTCAGTTTTTCATAGCAGTCCTTCATAGTTTCACATTATGAAGCTGTGCATCCTGTGCACCTATGAATCCTGTGCAAAGATTTATGATTAACCCAAAACAGAACCCAAACAAATAGAAAACAAAACAGAGCCTTCCAACCTGTTCTGCAAAACTCAGTATCATCAAGAATTTTTTTCATCCACTTCTTCAATTTATTATAAATGATCCTTTCCGGGATCTACTACTGAGCTCATTTCAATGTAAAAGTTCACCTTTCACTTCTGCTCTGTCTCAAGCCTTCCAATCAGTTCACGATCCATATAAAGCCATTTCCTTTAATCCCACAGGAACTGAATCTCTTTAAAATCTTTTAGTGACTGTGCCAGAAGCCTTTAGAAATTTAAACAGACTGCATCATCTGGATTCCTATTTACATGTACTTGCTGACTCCTTTACTGAACTCCAAAAGACCTACAAGACCTAACACAAGTTGTGCTGACCCCTCGTAAATGACACATGAAAGTCTTTTATCCATATGCTTCCTACAGCATTCCGACCATAGTTGTCAGATGGTTGAACAACACACTGGGTTGTTCCCTGAAAGTATCTTACATTCCTTAGAAAGAGACTGCCATCAGTTAGTTACTTTCCAGTTCAGTTTTAAGCAGAACATTCTACAGCAGAGCTGGTAGCTCAGCTTTTTCACTCCTGAGGTTTTACTGTGCTCAACTGAATAGCTAATTTGACCTTGGTAGTTTGATACTGCTAAGTTCTTTTCCTGTATGTTCCCCAACCTGTTCTATCAATGTTCCGTTTCTCTCCTGTGAAGAGTCCCCACAAAGAACAGCTCCTTCCATACTCTCAGTTCTTTAAAAAAGGGGAAAAAACAAAAAGAAAATAAAGACTAAGCATGGGGTATCCACCTCAGGCTGTGTTTTACATTCAGTCTACAGCAGAAGTCACACAGATGTCAACAGATCTGCACACTGCTCAGGTGAACACACAGGGTGTACCTTCCAAGGTACTCTTTTGCCTTATTTGTTGCCTGTACAATGCAGTTAACCTCAAAAGGAGTTCTGAATTAAAGACACTGTTGATGGTTGTTCTGGCGGTAGGTACTGTGATGTGATTATGGTCATCCATACCAGCTTGTGATACTTTCAGCAAAACTGAGAAATGCTTACATGCATTTTGGATAAGATGAGCAAATGCTTTAAGAATATACTTCTACACTGACTGGTAAGAAATAAGTGATTGTGTTTGACAGTGTAATCTTAAAGCATAAACTATCAGTTTGCTTCTTACTGTGTTGACAGGGCAGGGTCAGCCTCATCCTTTAGAGAATGTTTAGTCTCTCACAAAGATGCATGTCAGGCCTGATTTATCTGTCTTTTAAATGGCAAGCAGAACTTTTTATAATTCTACACTAATAGAACCTTGTTTAAAACTCGAACGACTTCTTGACTTGCTTCTATAGGGTGAATTATGTGATAAAATTAATTTTAAAAAACCCTTTGCAGTAGTATGCCTCATTGGGAGATCACAAATTCAGTAAATAACTCTTATCATGCCCTGCATGGTCAATCATAGTAATTCATAAATTCATAAACCTATAGTGATGACTTTCTTACAATAAGCAAAACCTGTAAAGGTGATGTAATGCCTATGTTTGAGACGTACTTTTTTCCTAAAAACAGAAGAATATTGAAGCATATTACCTCTCTTTTGCAAGAACAGCAAGTCCCTGTAGCAAGATAGGTACCACTGTTTGATCCAAGTAGGCACGTGTGGGTAATGACTGAAGATCCACCTTCTGCTTTGATGTTTTCTCTGCATTTATTTTCTCATTTTCTACTATCCTCTGAAACAGGAAAAAAAAAGTGAACAGTTGTAATAGCCACACCCACTTTGAAATGTGTGTGCAAAGTACACCTCTCTCTGGAATTCACTAGCAAGAACTCTACATCTTTAAGAAAATTTAAGTGTGTGTTTTTCCTTGCACAAAAACCTAACCCAGAGAGGCCTTCTGTTACAGTTATGTTTCAAGGAAACACTATTAGGAAGTCCTAAGTTTTCTAAAACAGAAGACATCCAGTCTCTTATTTTTGCTTTTGCATTCTGGTTTAAATTCTACACCACTGAGATGGAAATGACTACTAACAAATGTGGCCTATATTCAATGGTTCCAATACAGCACTTCTCAGGCTAAAAGCACAAATTTAGGTGACATCTGACAGAAGGGACTTTAATGAAGTCAAGCACTTTGAGACAGTGCTCTATTAAAGTACAGATAAAAAATAAAAATAAAAAAAAAGTAAAATGTTTCCAGGTGCCTTTTTGTCCAAAAATGCAGAATCATTTTACATCATTGACTGCAGTTAAAAAATTATACTCTACCATTGCCAGTTAACCAAATGTATTCAATGCAACATACACAAATCTACTGAGGTGGGACCAATGTATCCAACTTGTTATGGTTCTATAGTGGAAGTTGAGGTATACAAACAAGCATGTATCAGGGAGATAAGTCACAAAGAACATTTAAGAGAAGTTTCTGCAAAACCTTAGCATAGAGGAGGACCTTACATTGGAGAGAGACTGTAGACTTTTATTTAATAAGGAACAGTAAACGAATGCCTTAAAGTTATTATTTTAACCTATACTGTTACCAACAGCAGAAAGAATCGATTGTGTTGATGCTTTCTTGGTGTAATTAATGACAGCCTGCGTTATTCTGATCTAGTATATCTGTTGACAACAATATGAAAAGAATGCCTCCCTTTGATGCCATCAACTCCTTCTACTCCCCTCCATGAAATAAAAGTCTGGCTGGCTTTTTGTACCATAATAGATTATACATGTATAAAATGCATAGTGACAGAATAGATGGTGATCATAGGATACTTCCAAAACACCCCACCTCATTTTAAAAGTTTATTTACTTCAGTACCATTTAGTATAATGGCTGCAACACAACGGAAAATACATTAACAACCAATTATGCAACAGGCTCGTACCTTTTGGTTCCATTTCCATCTAACTTTCTTGGGACCATTACATTTGGTGAAGTTAGGCTAAAGGTTTAACACTTTTCCCCCCTCAATTAGGAATGCAACTTCCAGTGTATCTCACAGCAACAAATCTTTGTTACCTCTACGTTTTCCGTGAGACCGTATTCAGAATGTGGATTTTCTGGAACCTGTAAAATAAAACATGATGAGCAAAGTGAAAATGCTGCTTTCATACACGTAGCATTCAGCATATACCACACTACTTGCAATACCTGCGGCTGCCCCTCCATAACTTGTTCTGCCTCCATGATTAGAGAAGTGGATGTACAGTAACCTTGGAAAGCAATGGCTCAGCAAGCTGAAAGGAAGCACAGTGTTAGTTAACTGCCATTTCATAACTTGGTTACTAAGGCAGAGTTCCTAGAGAGCCAACGGAATCGTCCTGCGTTCCCCCCGCCAAACTTGTACACGTTTTTCCTGCACATAGAAGTATCTCAAGGCCCATGTTACGTTGAAAAAAAACCGCTGCTGGGATGCGAAAATACGCGGCATTCATCGTTTAAAACAAGAGTTAACCGCGAGGGCCCGTTCTCCTGCCCGACCAGTGGCGCCCGCGGGAAGGCTGAGACACCATTTCCTTCCTTCTTTCTTTGACTGCCCCGCACGCCTGCCTGCCCACCGTACCACACCACGCTACAGCGGCGGTGCCCCGAGATCCCCTGCCGACGGGGCCGAGCTGGGACGCCGCCGCACCCCAGGCCATGCCCCTCCAGCCCCGTGGGGAAGAGGCGACACAGCCTCTGTCCCCCGCGCTGATTTTACCCACCGGTAGGCCCGGGGTTCAGACAGGTGTAAGACAGGCGCTGTAGCGAAGACCGAAAGCCACTCTACACCAACCAGAGCCACTGGCGATGTCGTAAATTGTTTTGACGTAAGTGAAACAGTCGCGCTGCCGCGAACTACGCCTGCGCAAGGTGCTGCCGAACTAGAACCCCGCCCATGACCGGCGGGGCGGGGGAGAACAGGTGGGGAAGTGGGCGCGGCATGTGAGTGACGTCATTCAGGGCGGGGTCTTCTCTAGACTTAGCCCCTTTCCCATGAATGAGCGGTGCTGGGTTCTGGGCGGTGCGGTCAGGCGGCGGCTGCCCATTGCGGAGGGGCTGGTCCCCGCGGCCTGCCTCTAGGCGCTCGGTCTTACTCTGGGCAGCTCTGACTGAGGCTTTTTAAAAGTAATTTTGCCCACCGAGGCAGAGGCTCGATTATGACTTCTGTTAATCGTTTGGGGTCTAGCCCTTGGTTATAGGCCGGTTGTAGGGAGCGGGCAGGTGAATCCATTTGCAGTTGCCGTGTCATGGCTAAACTAGTGGGGTGTCAGTTTCCAAACAAGCCTTGAAAAACACCGGCACTTGAAAGTTTTGTGGTAGAGAAATCTGATAATATGCAGTTTGATGCTTGGACAAAATACCTTTGCTGAAGTAACTTTTGAACTGAAAAGGGGGTTTGGTTAGTGAAGTCACATTTTAGAGTTGCATATAGTACAGTTTGCAAAAGAGTAGCAGTTGGCTATTAGTCTCGCCCAGCTCCCTTTGTTAAGAAAAATGCATCTGCTCGGTTTTCTCTAGGTATTAGCTTTAATCATCCTGTCTTGACTTGAAGCTATCAAGAAATGGAAAATCTACTGCTCCTCTAGTTGTACTGTTATGGATTGCACTTCTGTGCCTGATTTCTTTTTCATTAATATTTAAATTCTGTCTCAGTAGCACAGTGTATGGTAGCATATTTAAAAGACCTTTAGTACCTTTTAAATTTTGACTGTGTAGTTACATTCATGATGTCTACATTTTTTTTTTTCCTGAGAAAATAAACTATTCTTGATTTACAACAGTAAGTCTATTCCTTTTTTCCTTTTGCTGCAATGAGAACAACAGATATTAATTACTCTAGCTGGCACTTTTAAAACATCTGTGATATGGAGAAATAACAGAAAATGTCATGTTGATGTGAGATTATGATCTGATGTAATGATCTAGTAATGATGAAGTGTGTTTACATCAGTGAATTTGAAATCATGTTTACAGAACTGACAGTGTTAGTAGTGTGATAATCAGGCTTACAAGCTGTGGTGCACTTAGTCACAGATTTAATACTCTACTGAAGGATTTGGGAGTTCTAGCAGAACTGCATGCTGGGTTTGTGTCATTCTGAGTATCCAGTGTTAGCAACCTTAGCTGGTGTCAAGGACCCGAGGTGAAAACACAGAAAGCAAAATCCTGAGTTGTTTTTTTTTCTAAAACATTAACAGAACAGGAATAAAAATAAGTTCTTAATGTCAACAGGTGAGGGTGAAGCACTCATCTGTTCTGTGATGCTTTAAATACTAGCTGCAGGTTAGTCGTCTATTGTCTTGTAGCTTGTTTCACTTGACATTTTTCAATGCTACATAGTATTAACACTGCTTGAAGTTTATGAAATTTGTTAAATTTTTCGATGAAGAAACCAGAGAAACTGTGAGCTGCGAGGTAACTGCATCGGCACCGGCTAGCTCCGTGCTGCGCCGAGACCTTCAGAAAGGAAAATGGGCCTCCCAGAGCTAGGGAGACCGAGTGAGAGACGGAAGGAGGGAAAAGCAACCTGACACGACTCAGCGTCTCTCGCGAGCGTGCCTGAGAGGGCAGCGTGGCTGCGGGCGTTCCTGGAGAAACCGCGGGAGATACAAACCCGGCGTAAGCAGAAGAGGCTCTCAAACTGTCAGCTGCAGGCAGCAGCTCGTTGGAAGCCAGTGAGTGGGAAGTGTGAGGGAGGGGGCGTGGCCAGACAGCTGGAAGAGCGTGGCCATTAGTACAGGCAGGCTAATAGGCACAGGGTGAGCAAATAGACGCTGAGTGTGCCCCAGGGGCTGCTTTTGAATTAGCTCAGCAGTTGGCATGAGCAGGGCGTGCCACCTACTGGGCAGGACCAAAGTTTTACTGAAGGTATGGTGGTGGCCACTCAGAGGAGGAAGACGACTGTGCTCTCTGCACCCACCAAAATGGATATTGGCATCCAGGCCACAGGTTGCGAGGAATGCCACAGCCTTTCACAGGCAACAGGGAGCAACACTGACTATGGGTGCGTGTGGTGTGAGCAGGTTTTTGACCTGCTCAGCCAGTTGGCACAGCTCCAGGATGAAGTGAGGAAGCTCTGGGAAGAGGTGAGTAGGTTAAGAAGCATAGGGAGTCTGAGAGGGAAATTGATAACTTTCACAAACTGATCTGTGGCCTGCCAGTATCTTAAGGGGGCCTCCAAGAAAGCTGGGGAGGGACTTTTTAGGGTGTCAGGTAGTGAATAGGACCAGGGGGAATGGAACAAAACTTAGAAGTGGGTAGATTCAGATTGGATGTTAGGAAGAAATTCTTCACCATGAGGGTGGTGAGACACTAGAATAGGTTGACCAGGGAAGTGGTGGAAGCCCCATCCCTGGGGCTGGATGTGGCTCTGAGCAACCTGATCTAGTGTGAGGTGTCCCCGGCCATGGCAGGGAGGTTGGAACTAGATAATCCTTGAGGTCCCTTCCAAACCTAACAATTCTATGATTTTAAAAATAATAAATTTTAAAGGACAGTTAAGTACACCGAAAAAAATTTTTTTTCCAGTCATAAGTAGACTGTAAAGTCATAAGTAGACTTCATGGTATTTTCACATTATCCTTTTTACATTATCCTTTTTACAAAATGTAGAAGGAAACTACTTGATGAATGTTGCTGGATTTTTTTTGTTTTGTTTTGGCATTGATAAATTTACTGTCTGTCCAATAATTATTCTGTGTCATGAATAATTTATAACTTTGTCATTTTGTATCTTAATAAAAGTCTGTTATGCAACAAGAAAAACAGTACTCAGTTCTGTCATTAAAAGAAAAATACTCTCCTTATTTAAGAAAAACATTGCAGATTGCCAGGGTAAATTTCTGTACCAGAACTATACGCAGCATAAGCAAAGAAGGAAAAAAGAAAAAAAACCAAACAAACCAAAACCCAACTATAGTAGTTTTATAGTAATTTAGGGAAAGACAATAAAACATTGGGGATAGTAGTGATTTCACTTTAGCGTATCTTTTTAATGGGTCCACCCGATTTCTTGTCATAAACTGGAGAAGCTAGCTGGTGCACTGAATTAATTCATGGGATCTTTCTATACTTCTGAGACAGTCCAGGATAATGTATGAAGTTCTGGGGTGTAGGAGGAAAATGCCCTGTCATGATATAACACCAGGGTCAGCATTTTATTCATAGAACAGTGTGTGACAAAACAAATAAACAGAAGCCAAACAAAACCGAAAACCCACAACCAGAAATCAAAACGGAAGAAGTGAAGCACAGAGGAAGGAGTTTGCTATAGCATTGAATACAGCAGTAGTAAAACCAGGAACACGGGAATGTTGATATGCACGTGCCTCCTATCATTTCCTAGACCAAACCTACCAAAGTATTTTCAGATTTCAAATAACCAAAGGAGTAGGGAGGTGGAAGAACTGTCTCATCAATGGAGACTCCAATAAATATTATAGATGGGCAAATACTTGGTAACAGTGGCTGGGAAAACTGAGTATTTGTCATGAGGGTGGAAAAAGAGTTAAGATTTTTTTTTCCTCCCACAAATGATGTATCTATAATGTATACTCTTTTACACCAGTTTCCTCCATGTGAGGAGACAGTCTGTCATTTCAATTACATAATGTGGGGCAGACAAAGCACTGAAGAATATTCTCTCGGGGGCAACTGTATACCGTGGTGGGATAGACACAATGGGTCTGTTATGCACCTCACAGTGAGAGAGGCCTTTGACTTTGGAAACCTCACCTGCCTCTGGAAATGACCGTACACTGAGAGCGACACGAGGTACCCGCACTGCATTTTGCCTGCAGGAGGGTTCGCAGCTCCACTCAGAATAATTAATTTTATTAAATTATTCATCGTCTTTCCACTCGGTGTGTTTCAGTGCTCTGAAATCTGACAGTCTGGGTCAGGGCTGGAGCAGATGCTTTCCAGGCACAGTGCAGTTCATCCCTGTCCATACTCCTTCCCGCCGGGCTTCTCGCCGCTAGCGAGCCGGGCGATGGGGCCCTTGCGCACGGTCCACCTCTTCGCTCCCAGGACTGCGTGTCCCAGCGTGCGCCCGAAGCTGTGTCACCGCACAGCACGCTGGGAGCTGTAGGCGACCTGCGGCGCCATCCCCGCCTCCTATTGTCGCTGTCGCTGCGGCGCGCCGACTGTAGTGGTGCTGGGGGCGGTGGCGCAGCCCCGCATTCGCGAGGGCCGCTGCGCACTCCTCCCCTCGGGGCCGAACGAAAGGGGCGTCGCCGCCGCCGCCATGGCCGGTTGTTGTCAGTCCTTGGCAGCGGGTTATGGCGACGGCGGTGAATGAATTCTCCGGGTGGCAGAGGGAAGAAGAAGGGCTCAGCCGGCTCCAGCTCTGCGCCTCCGGCCGCCGGGACCTCACCCTCGTCGCCGCCTGGGCCGGGCCTCCCAGTGTCGCCGGCGGGGGCGGCGGCAGCAGCGGCGGCGTCCCCCCACAAGAGGAACCTGTACTACTTCTCGTACCCGCTCTTCGCCGCCTTCGCCCTGCTCCGCTTCGTCGCCTTCCAGCTGGGCCTGCTCTTCGCCTGGCTCTGTGAGCGCCTCTCCCGTGGCGCCCTTATGGCCGCCAAGGGCAGCAGGGCCGGGGCCGGCGACGCTCCTGAGCCCGGTGGGGCGCCCGAGACGGTACGGGCCTGTCACAAGCGGGCCTTCGAGTGCATCTCCATGGCGCTGCGAATCGACGAGGACGAGAGAGGTAGGGGAGCGCCAGCGGCTGCCGCGGGCTGCGAGGGGAGGCAGGCCGGGCCTGTCGGTCGTACGCCGGGGTACCGGGGCTGCCGCTTTGAGTTAAACCCAACCAAAACCCCCTAATGGAGAAATGCAGCTTGCAAAGGATCTGTGGAGGAGGGTGACCTATCTGCGTTTCCTCCCTCCGACGCCCCGCGCTGGGTCCATACCTCCGTGTCGATAGCCGCCGGGCGCAGGCTGGATCAAAAAGCTGCAGCTCAGACTGATTTGGTACGCAAAGCAAGTCTTTAATTTAAAACGAAGCAAAACTTTAATTTAAAGTTTTGATGCGTCTGGGTGAGGCGATTAAAAATCAGGGAGTGTGACTCTTACTAGCTATCGGCTTTAACCAGCCCAGCCGGACACAAAAGCACCAGGGACAATAATAAGGGTGCATCCTTTACTGTCAGACAAATGATGGAGGCGTTGAAACGAATCTTAAGGCGGTCTGGCCCCCAGACAGCCCATTTCGAATCGTCAGACTTTTTAGGAAAAATATGTATGCGTATTTTGGCAGGTTTTAAAAACTATTTTTCTTCAACTCTTGGACATGCTTACTTATAATAAAAATCATCACTGTGTCACTATGAGACTTTAAGAAGGAATTTAGGTTTCTATTAAATAAAATACAGGAATGGGTGGGATGGTTGGTTTCTTTTTTTTTTTTTTTTTCTTTTTTGGCCTAGAGGATAAACAAACAAACAAAAGGCAGTAGCTAGTATATTTGATTTAACCATTTATTCCGAATGCAGCAGCAATACTCTGTCAGCATGCAAAAGGTAGTCCTTAGGAGCATGCTGTGCTGGGTTTTAAAATCCTCTGGAAACAATCAGAATTCCCTATTATACCCTTTCAGTTGAGGTTTAGTGAAACTGCTATCCTAGAGGCAGAGGTCGTCAAAATACAGGAATAGGCTTTCAGTAGAAGTTGCATGCTGAGAGCACCGTAAAAGCGAGGGATATGTCTTGCTTTGCATTGACAGTTTGGGAGTGGCAGTGGTAAGCTCTGGGACTCAAAAATCCACTATGTGCAGCAAGGTTGTTTCAGAACTGTTGTATGGTGTAAGAGCATCAAGGGTCATAGGAGCAAAGCATGAAAGAACGTGAGATAGTGTAATAGTTCAATGTTGTTGAGGATTGCTCTGTGAAGAGTAGCTAAATCTTCAATTACCAGGTGCCTGTTCCACTGTTGTGGTTAATAACTGTTGATGGTTTGAAGGATAAAACTTAAAATATCTATTTTAATTACAGACTTGCTTTGTAGATGCTTCTGGAGTTGTCATATATGAGTTCAGCTGCATAGATCAGTAAGAAAAAGCTTTCTGTGACTAACACAAGCAGTTGCAAAGTAACTTGAAAATGCAGTATTTATTTCTCTGAGATAGAACTGACTTTGCTTTAATAGATTTGTTATTTCTTTATCTGTTGCTACTGGAATATATGCATACCTTCGAATGTATTTGATATGTAAACACTTTTTTTTTATAACTTCCAAAAAAAGTTTCAATTTATTAGGCATAATATGTAAAATGGTTAGAATTTTTGGACTGTTTAATATCCTGTTTTAATTAGGTGGCACTTTAGCTGTTCTGGAAGCTGTGTGCACTTCAGTAATTATGGTGGTGCTTCTGGTAATTTTTGTGCCTCTGAATTGCTGGGAAAACTAATATTCTTGGTTTGATATTTTCAAAATCAAGCTTAACATCTTTTCCAAGGACTGAAAAGGTGCATGTGGTGGGTTTACTAGCCAGCAGCTAAGCACCCACAGAGCTGCCTGTTTACTCTCCTCAGTGAGACAGGGGAGCAAATAGGGCAAGCAAAAGTGAGAGAACTTGTGGTTCACGATATGATTGAAGGAAAGAGGTGGAGGGAAGACAAGTGATATGATGCAAAGGCAGTCGCTTACCAATGCCCAGCTAGTTTCTGAGCTGCCTTGGAAGACAGCCCCCTGTTATTCCTCTACTGGGATTATTGCTGAGCATTGTATTATATGATACAGACGTCAGTTTGGCCAGTTTGGCGCAGTATTCCTGCCAGTTTTCCTTCCCAACTTCTTGTGCATCATCAGCCTACTTGCTGGGGATCCAGAGTTGGGGAGAAAGTATACCTTGGGGCTGAACAAACTGTTCAGCAATAGCTAAAACATCGCTGTGTCATCAAAATTGTTTTAGTCACTAATGCAAAACACAGCAGAATATGGGCTCCTATGAAGAAAATTGCCTCTGTCCCAGTCAGACCCAGTACAGCAAATCAATGACTTCTAAGGGATGTGACTATTTTATTATACTTATTATTGTTTTGACCACTGAGAACTAGTAAATTGTTCTGTGCGGATTCAGAGCACGACCCTTGCAAGCATATTGGTTTGATATATTGCTTTTAAAACTTCTCCAGTTAAAAGATGGAAGTGAGATTTTAATGACCTTGGCATGTTCATAACTGCTCTTCAGAGTAGCAAAGCAATTCAGGCAATAGCAGAGGTGGCTTGAATCATGTCAAATTTGATTTTTTTTTTTTTTTTTTTTTTAACAACCATAATCAGCATTAGATTTACACTGCAGTCAAAACTTTCTGTACCTGATGGGGAGAAACTTAAAATAAAAAAGGCTGCAGAGAAGATCAAAGTTGCTCATCTTCAGTGATTTCATGTATCTAGCTTTGTATAGTCAGGATATGTGAGACTGGCAGAAAGAGTGCAACAATCAAATGATTCCCAAGGTATGTGATGTATGCAACCGTGGTAAGTTATTGTTCCCATGGTTTATGTCGGTAAGAAGAGCAAAGCTTGGAATTACCTGGTAGTGTTATTAAAAGATTACTAAACATTATTAAAAGATTTTGCATTTGGAGAGAAGCAAGGGGAAAGCCTTTAAGAGGATTCTAGAAATGAAACAAAATATTTTTGCTGGCCCTAAAATTGGCTAGAAAATAGGTTTGGCACTGAAGTTATCAAAATACTTGAGTGCAGAAGCAACACAATCACTGGTAACTGGCACTTACAGATAGTTTTGTCAAACATTATCTCTTCTGAATTTGTTTTCTTCTAGGATAATTTTTTTTCATTTTTTCTAGCGCTAGCACCTTGGTAATGCTAATCAGGTGTAAATTATACTATCTACTGCACTGTATTCCTGTGAGGAAAGGCATGCATAGTGTGCAAAAGTATGTTTCCATATACAGGCAAGTATCTTTTTAATGCAGAGTATTTACAGAAGGGCCTAAGTATGACATCCATAAGAATATCTCTTCAATGGGTTATTTGCTGTCTTGGTGTCAGATAGTATAGCTTAGGCATAGGCGTGTTCATGGTTGTATTTGCTGTAAAATCCATTTACGTTGTCATTGGTAGAGAGGAGTACTCTAATTCTACATGTATTGTACTTCATAAGAAAGGTAACATAACACCTGCCATATAGCAGTTCATCATAGGATGAACAAAGAAATAGCCTCATGACAGATAGGCTGCTCTGTACAAAAGTTAACCAGAGGAAAATTTTCTCTTTTCTTGCTTGCGTAGCACCCTAGACTTGCTTCTATCTTCTTCTTGAGATTCTGTGCTTCTAGTGTTACTTTTGGTATTGGATGTCGCTGGAAGGTTGAGGTGTATCAGTTTGATGTTCGAGAAAGAAAAGCTGTCAGTTTTACCATTTCTAAATGAATATGTGTAGGTTAGCTTTTTCACCCTGATTGGTGTGGGTTTTTTGTGGGGTTTTGTTTGTTTGTTTTGTTTTTATTTGTTTGGTTTTTTGGGTGGATTGGTTTGAGGGTTTTTAGGGGACTGATCTCTTTAAGACAAATGGAGAGGTGCTCATAGAACAGGCAAAAGTGATTTGAGGCTGGTATAGTACATGTTTTTAATAGACAAGCTTGTTTGAAACTAAGTTGACAGTGTCCCTTTAAGCGTTTCTTTAAATCACAGTGTTTTGTTCAAATACCCCTTCCTTTTACTTTTGTGCAGCATAATGTGGAACCATTCCTAAGCTTTTAATGATGAATAAAAAATAATGGGTTCACTTCCTTTTTAAGCAGGACAAAAGGAACAAGCTGTTGAATGGTATAAGAAAGGAATTGAAGAACTGGAAAAAGGAATAGCTGTCTTAGTAATTGGTCAAGGTAAGCCAGTTTTGAGTTTTGTGAAAAAGATTTTGGGTTTTGTCCTCTTCAGAGTGACAAATCAGTATTGCTTAATATGATGGATGCTAGGAATCATCTGCTGTATGAATTAATTTGTAAGAGTGTTTCTTATTCCTGTTTTAGCTGTAGGTGAACACTGGTTCATTTCTGTGTTCTACTTTAATTTTTTGCTCTATAACACATGCCAATCTTGCTCCAAATATTTCCAGACTATCCAAAATCCTAAGCAGTTAATGAAAATTCTAAAGTGCCAAAATAGTACTTCTGATTTGATTTGCCAAAGTTGACAGTTTGTTTTCTCACTGAAGAGAGTATAAAATCCTGCATAACTGAAAAAGAAACACCCCATTTTGGCGTGGTCTAGCATGGTGGCATATGCCAAAATAGCTGAACATTTTCAACACAGAAAATATATGGAAACATTTTAAGCTGTAGTGATGAAGTAGGCGTGTACCACAGAGAAATAAATAGGTATAGTGAAGGACTTGTTCATAATCTCTGTCTTCAGAATAATGTAATATACCATTTCACCCCTCCAAGCCCTAGACTTGTATCTGCTTTAGCAAACTGCTGTTTTGTTCCTCAGTTATGTTTAGAAATGCTTGTGAACAGTATGTGGTGACGTATTACTTAAGCAGTAGTACCAGTGGCCTTTGATAGAACCTTAACTATACAGTTCTAATGAAAAAAAAAACCCTAAAAAAAAATCAACCCTGCCAAAAAAACTTGACTTGGACAGGCATTATTTTTTTAGCAAATGATGTTAATATTTCCAATTGTTTTGAGATGTAAAGGGACACAGTTAACTAAATTTAAATCTGTTAATTTTGCCGAAGTGAATGATTTCAAACTGTACTTGCCTCTTGGTCACTTTTCAAGCTTTTTAAAAATATTTTTTATTTGATTTGTGTTTAGGCAAATGCAGTGACAACATACATTAGGTCTGCATGAGATGTTAGAGAACATGCAAAGCAGTGCTTGGGTTCTTGCCACTCTACAAGCAGTATTGTAAAACAGATAGTGTCAACTAGCTTCAAGTTATTGATCAAATATAAAGCTTTAGGACTTTTTCATTAGCTTTGCAACAATGCTCCTTACTGGAGCAGCAGGTAAAGGGTGGGAGAAAGAGGAGGGAAAGCTGGGTATCAGTATTTTAGCACTTCAAAAAGTTAATTTGCCAAATTGTGTTTTAATAATTGATTTTTCTTTGTAAGGTGATCAATGTGAACGGGCTCGACGTCTGCAGTCTAAAATGATGACAAATTTGGCAATGGCCAAGGATCGCTTGCAGCTTTTAGGTACCAGTTACAATTCATGACTTTGGAAAGTTTGTCGTTCTTATGGAAGTTTGTCATGTACAACTTCACGTAACGCGTTCTTCTAAAATAGCGCTTCAATTCTTTTGAAGTGAAAGGATCACTATCTGGGTAGGGTGTCTCTGAAGTTTCATTTTAAGATGAGAGTAAGTAATAGTTTTTCAATGCTGTTGATGGATTTTAAAGTTGAAATCTCATGTCCTGCTTCCCCATGCCTTAAGAAATAGGTGTAAAAGTAACTGAGAGGTCACCGTTGCATGCTTGAATACAAGTGAGGAAGTTGACTAGCTCTTGCTGGAGTTTATTTAGCATTTCTGTGTTATAACTGTAGTAAAACATGGTATGTTGCTGATCATGAATACCAAGTGTGCCTTCTATAGCTAGTTCATGTTCTGTTAATTTTGTTGTCGCTTACATAATGATTTTCCAGGCTATTGGTATATATTAATTCTTTAGCATCATGTACGCTGCGAAATTCTAATTCTCACAATTTTTATTTATTAGTGTTCTATTTTAAGGCTAGCAGGTAAGATAACATATTTTCAGAACCACAGTGTGGTATAGTTTTAGCCTTATCAAAATTAAGTGTTGTATATAAGCGCTTAATGGACAGAGGGAGGACTGGGAGTGGCATCTTACTTTGCATGATAATGAAAAGACAAAGGTCTCCCTTCTCCATCAAGCAGCAAGCCCACAGCTTTGGGCAGTGCATCTTCTAATCTGAGAGCTTTGAAAATGCTTTCAGTTCAAGCAGTAAAATGGAAAAAAAATATTTAAAAAATATTTTTAATTGCTTTTTAAGGGTTTTTAATTGCTCTTTAAGGGAGAGCTAACAAATATATTTAACTTGCATATCTGCAGCTTTTGTCTTGCACTGTTTTGAGTTCTCCTAAATCCCTCTTCTAGGAGTGTGTAGAGAATACAGGAAAACTCATGTCCTCTTCTCTTTCACGTTGTGATTCTGTGTTCCTGACTAATGATTGACAGGGAAGTTGTGACAACCACAAGGAAGGGAATCTCTTGTTTCCCTATAGTTCCTGGTGTCCTTAATTCTTCTGAAGAAAGGTGTGGGGAACATGAGGTGAAAGAGGCCTCTGGCTTCTATACCTTACTGAGAATCTTAGTCTATGCAGAGAAAATATTTTCTACTGGTGAGGGTTAAAGGCTGACTTCTAGAGGTAGTATAAACTAGGGAACAAAAGAGTGAAAGTGATTATGTGCTAACAATCTTTGATAAGGTATGGCTTGTTGCTGACATCCTAATTGCAAGTGACCAGGACTTCTTTAAACAAATGGCTGTTCTTTAAACCTTGACTTGGCAATGCCTGTATTTTGTGGGTGGTACATGTGTTGCTGTAGTAGCACTTGTGGTGTTGGTGAGTTGTTTACTAGTTGTGCTGTGACTGAAAAGATAGAAAGTGCAAAAAACCTAAAGCTGAAGTCAAGCTGCTACATTCTTCTTTACTCCCAGAATGTGTGGTCACATGCTATTTTGTATTCTTCCTTGAGGGTGCAGATTGAAAAGTGAACAGATACAGAGTAGTGTTCATTGCATAAGCTGATGCAAATATTATTTAGTTTTACTTTGAAATTATCAGAGGTTCAGTACTTTTGTTCTACTTAGGTTCTTGTTAGTTTGCACTAAGTATCTGCCTCTAACAACGTACCTGAGAGCAAAATTTGGGTAGGAAAGAACAAATGAAGTCATCTCTCCTCTAAGAAGGAAAAATACATTGTTTGGAGAGGATGGATTGAAATCTCTGCAAGCTTGATAATTATGGATCTATTTTAATAATGTATATTACAATATCTAACCAACTTTCTAGTACGGACAGCATCTGTTTTTATTTTATTGCACATGCAATTTCTAAACATAGTTTTCAGCATGTTACTTTGCAGTTAACAGATATTTGGAAATTTAAGTGGTGTAGAGATGCTTTTGCAGTTGAATGAAACCTGAGGCTCTTGAAGCTCTTAAGGTTCAATAAAGTGATTTTTTTCCTATGAATCCAATGTTAAGATGAAGTATTTTGCTCTACCTTGTGGAATTTCTCCACAGTGGTCAGTGCTTTGATTTTTTGGAAAAGTGTTGGATCATCAACGTACATTTAAATTGCCTAACACCACAGATGGGGGTGTTGACACCACTGATTGGTGCATGATGTCTGATCACACCCATGATGTCTGATCACACCCATGTGTCATCACACTATTAATCCTTTTTAATGTTCAACCAGAGGATGTAGTGACTTACTTTGGATTTTGGCTTTACTATTTTGAGCCCTGTTTTCATCTAAATTACTGTATCGTATTCTGTTTAAAGCTCTAATATGACACACCCTGAAAGCTGAAGTTACTCCAGGTATGTTTCAGGGCACTTCAAGATGACCTGATGGCTTTGCAGTCCAGTAACAGCAGCATGTTGTGCTAGCTACAGGGGACTTAGGATTTCTACCATTTGAATTGTTGGTGACTCCTGGTTTTGATATGGTTTAAAGTGTGTTAGCTGTGCAGTTAGTTAGATGAGTGGGTAAATCTTGCTCTGATGGTCTTCATAGTCCTGATCTGTCCTGGGTGACTGATCAAGCATGTTAGAATCGTCAGGTTTGATATATGTAGAATCACAGGAGGATATTGGTTTTCCACAATCAATACATTAAATTCAGCAGTTTGCTGTTCCTGAAAGCAGATAATCACAGTATCCAGCGCAACACAATTCTGATGCTGTACATGTGTTAGACCAATCTGTGTTCTCCCATTTCACAGACTTTCTCTAGGTGGACAGATTTCTATCAGCACTACTGTCTTTCTGTGTGTAGCTTCAGTACTTGGTTTGAAGGATGCACGTGGCATATAATTAAAATAACTTACCTCAGTATCCTCTCTGGTAATAATAATTCTGCCCCTGTATGGGTTTCAATGGACACTTCTCAGGAATCTACTTTCTTGGAGGTTATGGTGGTTTTGCTTCAGGCTTGTGTTATAGGGCAATGTCTTTTTTTTTTTTTTTTTTTTTTTGTTCCTTAGAAATCAGTTAACTTAAACTCAGGATCTAGTGTTGACAAGATAAGGCACAGCTGCAGTGGGGTTTATTGGGTAGGTTTATATTGACACTGTATCATTAAGAGGAAATAATAAGATTCTTTAAACATTGTTGGAGTTTTCTCTATGTATGGAGGCACAGGGAGAAAACATTTAAATGGAAGGGCATCCTGTGTAATTTTTTGGTATAATATTTAATAGCCCAATTAATTTTCGTTGTTTCAGAGGCCTCTGTAAGTATACTGTCTCTCAAGAAAAGTCATATATTTGTTTTATGTACTTTTATATGCAATATTAAAATTTCAGGTAACAGATAAGACAGTATGTGAATTGAAATTGGTCAATAGTTGGATTACATTTTTGTTCATTTTTGTATTTAATATGTGGAATTTGTTAAGCCATAGATGACTGTGATAAAACCCCAGCCTCAAACTGCAGTGTTGAAGCAAGTGGCATTTCCTGAACTGCTGCCCAAGCTAACTGATTTTATGGTCACTATCTAGAAAGTTGTGGGGTTTTGGTTTTGCTGGTTTTGTTGTTTTGTTTTGGTTTTTTTTTTTAAATTCAGAAATATTCTCTAAAACTTAACTGATTATCTGTTAGCAAGTCTATTAGTACTAATTTTGTTTCCTAAGCTGCTTCATGTACTTTCCATTCAAATTGCATGCACTGAACAGGGAGTAGACTGTTCTGCTGTCTCTTTCAGTAGTGCTGCATGCACTAAAATAGTTCACTGTGGTCAGCCATACTAAAAAGCCTTTTCATGGGCTGCTTTAGAGGGAAATTTCTTAGGGTAACTTCTTGCAGATTACAAAGCTTGCGGTTGTTTGTAGGCTGTTCTTGTGTGACTAACGTTTTTTGTTTTCCTGTAGTGGATTATTCAGTGCTTTCAATTTAAAGTAAAGTAAACCCTGGGTGCACATTGAATCTTGAAATATAGTTTTTCATATTTGCCTGCAGCCATGAAGTTTTCACTCTAATCCAAATCTGTTCAGTCTGGATATTATTATTAAACAATCACTTAAACTATTTTGTTTAATGGTGGTTTTGAGAGAAGCTAAGCATTGAGTGATCAGGACCAGGCACAGGAAGAAAGGATTTAACCAGTAAGACTGGAAAAATATCTGTAATAGACAAAGAAGTGGAAAATAAATGTTTGTGATTATTGGTTATATGATATGCAAGCTATGAATGGCAATTCTTCTTCCAGTCAGGGCTTTTATGATCTTATGTGTGCATGTTTTCAATATCTTTTGTGTTATGTGCTTTCATGTTGCCAGAGGACATCGCTTGTCTACTTGTCCATTTCTTCTCCTGCAGCTTCTCAATATTGCTTTCTCCTGCATGAGAGGAGGAAAAATAAAACAAACCAAAGAGGCAGAGGGGAGAGTGTGAAAATATGTATACCTTCCATGCTTACAAACTGTTTAGTTTGTACAAAAAGGTGTGTGTGTGAAATAAAGGTGAGAGAGGCTGTAAAAGTCACCAAAAGTATGACCTAGAGGTTTTTTATTTTATTTATAGGAGTGGTGGGTGAGCTGCAGAGAACAAATAGTCTTCAGATTTAATTCTTGTTTTGTGTTTGCTGCCTTGCACCTCTTTGAATGATGCTTTGGCTAGTTTGTCATGACTTCTTAATTTCTTTCTCTTTAATCTTTAACCTTATGAACTTTTCTGAAGCTAATCATCTTGAAGAACACAGCTTGCATGACAATTTTATTGAATTATTTCAAGGCAATTCTATTTCTAAATAGAGATCTTGAAAGACGTTGTTGTAATGTATGTGGGGTGTTTTGCTTGAACAGTTGAGATTTCTATAAAATGTTGACTGGCTGCTACATTTATTATGCAGGAAAGTGATGACTCCTTGTAGTTGGTCAAAGTAAAACCTTGGGGAGGACTTTCAGAAATGGGTAATTAACTCAGCTGTAAATAGCCAGTGTTAAAAAACTGGTTTCATTCATGCTTATGCTGACGGAATTCTCTTACAAATTTTCTGAACATATAGAATAGATAGAAATACTCCTTTTATCTTTAACCCTGTATTAAGTATAACAAAGCCAAACTTGACATTTGTTTGTTCAACATACATAAATTTTCTTGGTTCATTTTTATTTTTTGTTTATTTTGTCCTTTTTCCTCCCTTCCCCTCTGTTTACTATGTAGAGAAGCTGCAGGCAGTTTTGCAAATTTCCAAGCCGCAAACGGAGGTCTATAATGACAGTACTAACCTGGCATGCCGCAATGGACATCTCCAGTCAGGTGGGTTTGGTTTTACCAGTGCTGATTGAGGGGATCTCTCTCAGTTTCTGGTGTGTTACAGAAAAAAATATGCAATGCTATGTTCTGGCCCCACCAACTTAAAAAGAAACTTCCATATTTCTGTTTCTAAAGGCTTTATATTAAATACATTCCTTCCCTTCTATGACCTTGGAAGTGCTTCTTTCTTACAATGATGATCCTAGAATTCAAAACTATTTACTAAGAACGTTTTAGAAAATATTTCCATGGTTATATTCTTAAAGAAATTAAATTAAACCTATTTTAGAAAGTGTCAAAGTCATTGTAGGATATGTAGGTTATATATTGCGCCTACATAAGTAGAACTTCCTTTGTGATACCAGTAGAGGGAATATGCGTTTGCATTGAACTGTTTCAAATTTCAGGGGCTTTTACTGTGAGAAAGTGATACCGAATTTAAGCAAGAGGAATAAAAGCCAAGCTCTTGCCTTTTTTTTTTTTCCAAAGAAGGTTGTTTTTTATCTTTTCCCAGAAGACTGCACCAGGTATAATAAAATACCATATGTAACCTTATTTATCCATACACAAGGAGTAAAGTTGCTGTGATGTTTCTGAAGTCATCTCTGAAACCCCAAGCATTTCATTGGCTCAAATAGAGCCACTGAAGGGCAGGGGTGTGCATGGCCCAGAGGCAGTGCCCTTGGCCCAGGGTCTACCGTGTGGGGAGTGAGGGGAAAATGGAGGAACATCTGGGGGGAAGATCAAGGGAGGGAGCAACTGGAATCCGTACTGTGCCTCAGTTTACCCAGAAAGACGCAAGTGCCCTTCCCAATACGCACTGTAAAGCTTCAAGAGCCGCCTGCCGTCGTGCTGAAATCAGACCAGCTGTTGAGACAGCTTGGCATCCCTGCCGGCAACCAGCACCAGTCTCTTGCCATGCCAGGTGCACAAGAGTGCCTCAAAGCCTTACTGGCTAGCATCCAGCAGCAGCACCCCCCCCCTGCTTGGGTGGAACGCAATGAGTAGTTTATTGCCTCCTTAGTTTAATGGTTTGTATCGAGTGTGCCCCTGTGGTCGAGCGCCATATTGTGCCAGGGATTCTCTTTCCCAGTATTCTTCCAGTTTGCTTAAAATTGTTACATACTGCCTAAATACTGTACATTCCCACTGTAAACATATATTCCAGCCATACACCAAGCCTTATTAATAATTTTTTGCAGTTTTTCATATTAATTAAAAGTTATTAATATTTTTACTAATACAATATTTGGAGTCATATTCCTGGTGACTTACATAAGGTGGAGGACTGAACTACTTCTGTGAAACTGTGGCAGAAATAAGCAAAACAACTTTATAGAGCTGTGGTCTTCTAGGGATTCTTTATTCTGAGAGAGTGCCTTCCAACCTTCTAAAAACAATCTCAGGCTAACAGAAACTTTTATTTACCAGACTGTGTGAGATCTGAGAAGAGGAAGAAAGACTAAAGAGTAGGTCAAAAAAAAGAGTTAGGTATCCAGCATCTACTGATTCCTTTGAACAAGACTTCCAGAGGCCTGCTCCATTTGATTTACATTGCTCAGAGTAGACTTGAGATTCAGAACTTGTGGACATTAGAGGCTAACCCACAGTACTGAACTTCTGCAGACGGGGGATTCACTCTTAAACTCTGTCTGTTTTTTGGGTGTGTGTATGTGGAGTCTTGTTTTTAAGATGTTGATGCTACACTTTTTTTTCTTTGAAAGTACTTCCTTTATACATACTGTAATAAAATCACAAGGGCAGCTTTGATTATTTAAAAACACAAAGCAGATTACAGAGTCTTAAACTGTACAAAATCAGCTTGCAGTGTACTTGAGATGAGAGGACTACTGTTACTGAGAAATAGAGATGCTGCAGAGGTACTGAGCCACATGGCTCTGGCATAAGCTTTATTTTTCGATCTACATAAAGTATTACCAGCACCATTGCTGAATCAGGCTAGGCTTTTAGAAAATCTAGGATTTTATGAAGTATGAAATACGGTTATGCATAGTTTTAACATCAAGAAAATGCCTTTTTGCATGTTCTTCTATCCAGAAGTCCTTTTATTTACCTTTAAAGGCCAAATATGTTAAAGATATTTTTACTTTTTAATTCTCTATGATATCACAGGATGTTAGGGGTTAGAAGGGACCCATGGAGGTCTTTGAGTTCAACACCCCTGCCAGAGCAGGACATAGAATCTAGCACAGGTCACACAGGAATGCATCCAGACAGGTCTTGAACGTCTCCAGAACAGGCTCTGGGCAGCCTATTCCAGTGCTCTGTGACCCTTACACTGAAGAAGTTCCACCTCATGTTGAGGTGGAACTTCCTGTGCTGTAATTCACATCCATTGCCCCTTGTCTTACCACAGGGTGCAAGTGAGAAGAGGCTGTTCCTTCCTTCCTGACGCACAGCCCTCATATTTATGTACATTTATTAGATCCCTTAGTCATCTCCTCTCCAGACTAAAAAGCCATAGGTCTCTCAGCCTTTCCTCATTAGGCACATTCTCCAGTCCCTTAATCATCCTTGTAGCCTTCTGTTGGACTCTTTCCCTGTCTGTCTTGAATGGGGGAGCCCAGAACTGGATGCAGTATTCCAGGAGGGGCCTCACTTGGGGCAGAGAAGAGGAGTAAGAGAACCTCTCGATCTGCTGGACACACTCTTCTTAATGCACTCCAGGCATACCATTGGCCTGCTTAGCCACAAGGGCACATTGCTGTCCCCTGGACAACTTGTTGTCCACCTGGACTCCAAGGTCCTCCTCCACGGGGCTGCTCCCTAGCAGATACTCTATTCCCACTGGTGTACTTCATATTTCTTACGTTTTTAGAATGTTAGTGATTGGAGATTCTTCCTTCTTCTAAAATACTGTGTCAGCCTTTCAGACTAATTTTCTGGACTGTAGCACAAATGACTACTTAATCACTTGATTTTCATTCATGGTGTCCTAACTAACCTAACTATCTAGAGATTTTTCTTGAGAATTTGTCTGATAGATTTATAACGAAGTTTGTAAGACCTCATTACAGCGGTATCACCTGCCCTTTAATTGCAAAAGGCTACACAGTAACATCTTAAGAGTACTACTAACAAGTAGCCTTGACTCTAATCTTTATTTTGAAGTATATGTGAAACGATTCAGCTGGTTTTAGTTTGGTTTTGTCTTTTTTTATCTCAGACACATAATTTTCTTTTGCATAGTGGATTGTTATTTTTTTTTTGTCTGTTTTAAAACTAGCTTGCGAAGCAGATAATGCCAGTTTTGTTAAAGGCAGCAGTTATGAGTTTTGGATTATTTTGTGGACACTCAATACTAATAGTATCATAGTACTTCCAGTATACCATTTCACATTTAACATGTAAATCTCACCATGATATACCATCTGAGAAAGCATTAAATTTCACTTTTTTAGCACAATTGCACTGTAGCCTGTATTCTGTATCATTTTCACTTGGAAGGTTTTACTGGCATGTTTTTAATAGGGGGCATATATGGGCAATGTATTTCCATTTGCAAGAATTCTGCTTTTAATACTGAAGTTTAAGGAGTTTCCCAAGTAGATGAACAAGTAGCAGTAAGATAATTTTTAATGCCATGATTTGGCAGCAGAGGTCTTTGACAGGATCTGTCTGTTCAGAAGGAAATCAACAGTGTCCTTGGTCTGTGTAGCTGTCGTAGTATTCAAAACATGGAACAGGTCATTGTTATTTAATTTTTCTGTTAGGTAATTTTTGTTACTTGAATAGACTTCTCTTTTTTTTTTTTTTTTTTTTTTTTTTTCCCCACTAGAACTGCATACATAAAAAGTTCCATCTTGGGGTCCACAAACCACATACGATAATTTCTCTTATGTTGTTTTATGTCACTTGCCTATAGGCATATGTAAGGAATATTCCCAGATGTTTCACAACTACTGATTAGAAACTGTTCTGCAATATTGGAGCTGCTGCCACCAGTTATAATTTGACCTGGTTTTTGGATGCTTAATAAGTTATAAAACAGCATAAACTTGTTTGAAATGTGAATTAATCTGGTTTAGATACAAAAAGGAAAATACAATTGGTTTGTTTTTCTGAAATATAAAGCCTACTGTTACCTATATTAATAAACTAGAGGTGTATGTTCCCCAGATTGTTGCTGTGTTTCCAGTTATGTAGCATAATCAAGCCTCTCTTCAAGTTGTTCAAACATACACTTATTTCACTTTACTTTAAAAAAAAAAATTGAATATAATAAAGACATTTTAACATTTCTTTCTGTAACGTAGTCTGAAAATGGACACCTGTGTCTGTGACTGCTTATCACAGTTCAACCAGTAGAAAACCTCAGACAAAATTTTGTTCCTTGCTAGTTTCTAATTTGCTTGCTGTATATATATTGCGATGACAGATGAAAATTGCAGGGATGTTTTCAGGACCAAATAGTTACTAATTCTGTATGATTTAGTGGCATTAGCTTGGAGCTTTAAAGTAGATTATTCTGTCAAGTATTACAGAGTAAAATAAAAATTACCAAATCTCTATTACTATCCTATAAGTATATATGAGGTAGAGAGTTCAATTGTTCAGTCTTTCAAATACACTTGAAAAAAAAATACCATGGTTTGTCTTTGTGATTAGAACATATATGAGGCACTTGCTTATTGTTTTATATGGAGTGGTGAAACGTTCAGCAAAAGGCTGCTGGAGATACTGCAAATGTTTTAAAGCCACTTGCAGCATGTTTTCCATCTTTCAAACAGGTGACAAATACAAATGGATAAGAAATGTTTGGGAGTTTTGCATTTATTACAGGAAAATATGTTTTACATAATTAAATAATAGGGACTGTCAGTCTGACAATATATACACATGTATGTGCTCTGAAGTAGTTCAACCTTTAGAAACAGGTAAGCTTTGGAAAAACTATAATTCTGAAAAGTTTGACATTTTCATTTGGTTCTTCAATAAAACTTTTTATGTAAAATAACATTTTACATAAAATGTAAATGGAGTTGACACTGAACAAATGTGTCCTTTCCATGCTGTACTTCAGGACTGACCACATAACTTAGTGGTCTTGATTCCTGGAAGTGTACAGCTAGAGTAAATCGTAGTTTGCATTTAAACCTTTCTTTCCATCACCTCCCACCTGAATTTCAGCTTCCTGACATACTCCTTACCTGTGCAGTGTGTGCATATACTCAAAATTGCAATGTGTGTGTGTATTGTTCCTAGTAGATGGGCGTAGTTCTGGGAAAGTGTGATAATTGAGCAATTTGTTAGGGCGGAGGGGATGGAATAAAACTAGTTTAGCTTTTTGAAGCCTTCCCATATTGCCTTTAAGCCAGCTGTGATAATGAGGTGGAAGGAAAAAAAAAAACTCCACCTAACCAGAGTCCACCTTTTAATGAAATTGGGCCAGTCAGTGTTGAGGAGCTAGGTTTTCTAATAGATTCATATACTGCTTTTTTGAAACTTGAAAGTTGCTAAGTATGCATAATTTTGGAGAGTTTTCTACGACTAAGTAAATGTAACCATCTGGATCTGTGTGTGATTTAGTTGCTAGCCAGTTTTGATTTGATTTCATTTGTTTATTTTTTACAAGAAGCATCTTACAGGCAAATGTAGTTAATCATATTCTTCCAGATTCCTTATTTTTGCATATTGGCATGTCTGCACTGTTAATGATGACCTCTGCAGAGTTTCTGTAACTCGTAGAGTACAGTAGATTTGTGACTGAAGAAAGGCTTCAGAAGCTTGTTAGCCAAGTAGTTCAACACATAGATACCTGCAGGTTGTATAAAGATATTTGCTCCTGGTAGTAAGCAAGACTTCTAAGTTCAAAGAAAGTGAGAGCATGGTAGTAATTAACTGATTCTTATTCGATTATTTTTTTAACACAACATTCAAAATTACGAAGCTTTGAATTAAAGTATTTTTCACTGAACTGTAATATGATAAACTAAAAATTAATTAAGTTCCTGTTGCTTAAGGCTAACAAATCAAACTGAGTTGCAGATTTCTAAAATCTTAGTGGAGAAACTTGTAGCTGAAGTAATCTTGATCTTCCTTACCTCTGACTCCATATTTTTGTAGCTAATCAAAAAGCACCTTTATCCTTTTAAAATAATAGACAGTATTTACAGTTTCCATCACAGACATAAGTACTACATTAGGCAGCTTCCAGTAATGTATTCCTGCCATCAAAAAAATCCCTTATCTTATGCTGCCCTCTGATCATTAACCAGCCTGACCAAAGCACATGCTCACTGTAGTGTGCTCTTGCCTGTAGTCTCTGTTGTGATGTTTTACATATGCTGTTTCTGTGACAAAGAACCTTATTTTGTTGTATATCCCATAGAGAGAATGTAAAAATCCAGTGCTATTTCACTTACTCTGGACCAAAATGGCCTTTTGTAGTTTAATCACCAATGTATTAACTTTTATCTGTCACCTAATTTGAGACCTTCCTGCTCCATCACCGAGATGAATTAGTGTAAGCGGGAATAGAATGTGTGGTGGTGTTTGATGGTGGTATAATATAATAAAGTTTTAAGACTTAAACATAGGAGGGTAAGCTGCTTCAGAGCTTCCATTCAGAGTTTACCACACCTTGTGGTACCTGAAGTGAAACAAAGTTGTAAGAAGAATCTGGTAGTTGCTGGCTGCTGTAACTATTCTATTTTTTTCAGAGTACCTTAGTGAAGCTTCTGTGTGGAAGGTGCTAGACAGTATTAGCTGTTATCCAAAGTACCTAGCCTGCTAACATCACTTAAGGAATGAATGCTCTGAATTTGAGGACTTGAAATTTGGGGATTATTGTAATGATTAGTTTTTGGAGTTCTTGGGAAGGAAAATCTTCTGGATGGTGTTCTGTTGTCAGCTGTTTTAATGAATAGATGATGTTCTTCCTGTGTTACAGGACTTGGGGTTCTCTATTTTTTTTAAGATGACTAACTAGTATTGCTTTTGAGAGCTCCTAAAAGTTTGAAACTTTAACTTTAGGAGAAAGTTGCAGTCAATATCCCCTAAAACATACTAAACGTCTTTAAAAACTTGTGTTATTCTGTTATAGTACCATATTGTGTGTCAACAATATTTTCAAGTTGAAACTGATGGTAAAAGTATGACTGTTGAAAATGTTCTCCTTACATTGGTTTTCTTTATAGAAAGTGGAGCGGTTCCAAAAAAGAAGGATCCCTTAACACACACTAGTAATTCTCTTCCTCGTTCCAAAACTGTTGCAAAAACTGGATCTATAGGCATTTCCAGTCACCATAGAACACCTAGCTGCAGTGGGATATCAACTTCAGTGTCAAGACCACCAACACCTAATCCTACAGCTTCAACTCATAAGGTATGATAAGGATAAATATACCAGTATACACTTGTGTGATGGTTTAAAACTGTCTTTTTAATTTGTCTTCTCAAAGTTCAAGCAGAGAAAGAGAAGGAATGTAAATAAGTCAAAGCAAAATAATGATTATTCTAAGCACTTCCATTGGAGAGAGAGAAATGTTTAAGAACTGCTACTAAAAACAAAGTTGAGGCAGGTGGAGTCAGAGTTCGCAGCTTGCTGGGTTCTGTCTGGCTGCTGCTGCTTCTTTTCTAGCTGAAGATAACACACTGACCTTGACGAGCTAAGTCTAACAGCCTCTCTGCTTCTGAACTCTCTGCCTTCTGCCAGGGGGTCTAGGGATTCCTTCTGGTCTGGGGGGAGAGGTCCATTGGGAGGTTCCCTCTTTGGGGGAAGCAAAGGGAGCTTGGTTATGCTTTTCTGTTGATTGTATATATTTGTAAATGTTGTGAATAGTGTATATTTGTACATATCCATTGCATTTCATCACAGATTGTAGATTCGCTTGTAAATACAGCTTTCATTTGCTTCCAGACTGAGCTAGCGTGGTTATTGTCAGTGGAGGGGATTTCAGCTCTCACACTGTTAAAACTTGGAAAATCTGTGTAAATTCCAGAACAAACTTTGGATTTACTGCTGTTAATTGCAGTATAGTAGAAACAGCAGGTTTTTGGGGAAAAAGCCCTAAGTCCCTGAACTTTTGGTCAAGCCTCTTGACTTAGGCTGCAGAGTGGATTTTAGAAAGTTGGATGGCTTCATGGACACATGGATTTTAATTGCAGTAATAAATGATAATACTTGTTTTGAAAATTGCATGGGAAACTGAGGTTGCACAGGTTGTATTGCAGCTACATTGAAAGGCAAACTATGGTTAGATCGTGACTGAAATAACAAAGTCCTACCCTAATACGAGACAAAAACGCTACATTTTTCGTGATTCAGATGCCTTTCCCTTCCATCCTTATCTCCACCGTTGCTACTCCCCCAGTAAAGAGGAATAAAGAACAGAATGGCAAGAACATAAATACCGTTCAGCATATTTAAAAAATAAAAAATTAAACAATCCCCAAACAAAAATCAAACAAAAAAAATCCTCTCCACTCTAGCCTAAGATGTTCCACCTGTGGCTGAATATGGTAGTATGATTTGTAGCAAAATATAGCATCAGGGTGTCTGGTATGTGTTAACATACTAGATTTTACTGGAGTGTGTAAAATATAGAAGCAATTTTGTTAACAACAAGCATGAAGTTGGCTTTTCATTTGGGCTTTTTTTTTTTGTTTGTTTTGTTTTGTTTCTTTTTCCTCTCTCCCTCTCCAGGCTGCTCCTAAAAATAACAGAACAAATAAGCCTTCTACTCCTACCACTGCTCCTCGAAAAAAGAAAGAAGTGAAGAGATTTAGAAATGTAGACAGTAATCTTGCTAATCTTATCCTGAATGAAATTGTTGATAGGTAAGTCTGAAGAGAAGTAAGCTTTTCCATGTTAAAAAACCCCATATTTTTTTGTTCAGTATAGTCTTGGTTCACTTGGAATGAAATTAATTATTTTTTGTTTGTTGTGGGCTTTTGGGGGCTTGTTTTGGGGTTATTGTTATTTTGTCAAAAGGATGAAAACTCAAATCATAAATGCTTACCTTTTTAAATGCTTTCCAGTATAAATTGTAGATTTCCTCAAATAGTCAAATGTATTAAATTAGTCAGCTGCAGCTGAAAAAGAGTGTCTCATTGTTAGACTAATTAGTATTCCATTTCTTTGTTAGTGGGCCAGCTGTCAAATTTGATGATATCGCAGGGCAGGAGCTTGCTAAACAAGCTTTGCAAGAAATTGTTATCCTTCCTTCTCTTAGACCTGAGGTAAGCAACTGGATTTTGTTATCATTCTGCCACACACACACGAAAAAAAGTATTGTGCTTCACAATGAGGTGATGATTCTTGAATCCCGCTGTTATGACTTGAATTGTGGTTATGATTGCTCTCAATGGCTGTGTGGCAATAGCAATATTGGAAAAGGAGAATGGAGAATTTGTGTTACTGCCACAAAATTCCTTGTCTTCTGGTTAGTCAGTGTTGTAGAAAGTAACTGAGACAGTAGCTTAAAAAAAGCCCAAGCAAACTCTCAACAAAATACAAAAGAAACCCCAAACCTGTAAAAAGCCAAAGGAAAGAATGAATAAACAAATAAATCCTGAAAATCTGTGAGGCTCACTGTACTGGATAACTGTAGCTGTGTGTCCAACCCTATATGCACATATAAAGGACAAAGCCGGAAGAGTGAAAAAGGAGATTTGTGTAGGGAAACCAAGTCATGGCACTGTCTGATTTGAACAATTTTAAGTTGGTGTTGTGGTTTTGTTATCTGTGTGGATGTTGGTTAGGCACTCTGAGTAGTCTCTTCATAGCAGGAGAGAATGTGAAGAAGTGTAGTAGTGAATGTGCAAGTACACGAAGGTGTGTAACGTTTGAGGGCTGATTTCCTCTTTACTTGCATGAGTGAAAATTGGTCATTCAGGCTTGTATTTATCATAGGTAGCATCTCGACTACTGTGACTGCTTAGATTCAGGTCTGGTCTACATGCTGATAATAAGTCAGCCTGGCTGATGTAGTTGCCAAGCCACTCTCCATGATATGAAGTCCTGGCAGTCAGGTGAAGTCCCTGGTGTCTGGAAGAAAGGAAACATTACACCCATTTTTAAAAATGGCAGGAAGGAGGACTGGAAACTGCTGACCTGTCAGCCTCACCTCTGTGCCTGGGAAAATCATGGAAGCTCTGATAAGGCACATGGTGGACAGAGGGGTGATTGAAGACAGCCAGCATGGCTTTACTAAGGGCAAGTCCTTCCTGACCAACCTGGTGGCTTTCTACAATGGAGTGACCTCATCAGTGGACAAGGCAAGGGCAATGGATGTCCTCTGTCTGGACTTCTTCAATGCCTTTGACACAGTCCCCCACAACATCCTTCTCTCTAAGTTGGAGAGATATGGATTTGATGGGTGGTCTGTTCAGTGGATAAGGAATTGGCTGGATGGTTGCATCCAGAGGGTGGTGCTTAATGGCTCAATGTTCAGATGGAGACAGGTGACAGGTGGTGTCCCTCAGGTATCTATAGTGGGACCAGTGCTATTTATTATCTTCATCAGTGATATACACAGTGGGATTGAGTCCATCTTCACCAAGTTTGTAGATGACACCAAGCCAAGTTGTGTGCTCAGTATGTCAGAGGGAATATCATCCAGAGGGGACCTGGACAAACTGGAAGAGTGGGCCCAGATGAACCTCATGAGGTTCAACAAGGCCAAGACAATCCTTATTGGGGAGGATGTGATAGAGAGCAGCCCTGCAGAAAAGGACTTGGGGTATTGGTGGACTAAATCTGGACATAAGACAACTGTGCACACTTGTAGCCCAGAAGCTCAGTTGCATCAAAAGAAGTGTGGCCAGCATATCAAGAGAGATGATTCTGCCACTCTGCTCTGGTGTTCAGCTCTGGAGCTGTGCTGGGTTACATCCATCCTGAATGGGGGCTCAGAGAACCCAGCACCCTGGAGGACAAAAGAAACTTGACCCAGGTGGGCACAGAGAGAGACTTGGTTTTCCCCCTCCCAGGAGGAAGGGTCCCCTGGGTCAAAGGTAATCTATTCCACTCCCCCTTCCTGTCGAGCAAGCCTATAAAAAGGGTGGACATCTTCTACTGCTTCCTCTTCTGTGCCTCACCTGCTCAAAAGAAGATCAGCTGCTGCTGATGCCTCCTGCACTGACCACATGGTTGGGGCCTGTCCTTCCAAGCTGCATCCATGTTTTCTGGGGGACTGAATCCACTCAAATCCAGGGAAATACAAAGCCATCCAGACTTGGTTTTGTGTATTTTCCTATTTATCCTTGTCCCTTACGTCTGTGAACCCTCCCTGTTATTGCTATATATTTATTTGTTTAAAAATTTACCTCTCCTACTTACAAACCAATTCCAGGCTATTTATTTTGTAAATCTACCTCCTCCCCTTTCCCCTACCCCTTTTCTTTTTCCCTTTTTTTTTTGACTTTCCTTACTAGGGAAAGGGAGGGGGGAGGAATTCCAATCTGTTATCATTTGAGCTTTTAAACTCCGGTTAAGGCTCAAACCAGCACAGGGCCCTTCAACACTGGAAGAGCATGGACCTGATGGAGAGGGTCTAGAGGAAGGCCATGAAAAAGATCAGAGGGCTGGAGCACCTCTCCTGTGAAGACAATTTGAGAGAGTTGGAGTTACTCAGACTAGAGAAGAGAGGACTCTGGGGAGGCCATATAGTGCCATTCAACTACCTGAAAGGGGTGTATAAGAAAGCTGTTTACAAGGGCATGTAACACTAGGACAAGGGACAGTGTTTTTAAACTCAAGAAGGGTAGATTTAGACTGGACATTAGGAAGAAGCTCTTCACTGTGAGGGTGGTTGGACACTGGAACAGGTTGCTTAGTGAGGTGCTGGAGGTCCCATCTCTAGAGACAGTCATGGTCAGGCTTGATGGTGCTCTGAGCAACCTGATCTAGTTGGGGATGTCTCTGCTTACTGCAGGGGGAGTTGGACTAGATGACCTTTAAACATACCTTCCAACCCAAAGCATCCTATGATTCTAAATTGGTCTTTTCCTAAAGCTGGATTTGCTAACAGCTACTGGACTCTCACAGAAATTCCATGCAATGACTTACTGCAGTGCTGGTTATTCAGGCAAAATCACTGTTTGCTTGCTTGTGGATCTCTTGTCACATTGACAGATAACTAGAATTGCTCCATGGTCTTCACCTTTCCTTTAAATACAGTATCTGTTTTTGAGATGTTGCAGGGAAGAAACCTAAACCTGTCATAGCATCCTAGGAACACTCACCCTGAGGAGAGCAAAGCTTTGGAATCCAATCAAATATGTTTTGGTATTCTTACACAGAAGGACAATGTCATTGTACTGTCTCAGCTATTACAGTGCTTCAGTATGTCAAGTCTGCTGTTCAGTAACACTAACACAGAGAGCAGAGTGGGAAGGACTTTGAGATGTGAGGCTTGTGATAATTATGACTCTTTTTCCAAAAACAGTTGGTATTTTCAATAGTCTTCTTTGTATTGCTGTAACTAGGAAGTGACATGACCTTGGTGTAGATTGAGATGTAACAAGGTCAGAAAATCCTATGAATTTTTACATGTTTTTTGGAAGAAAAGAGATTTTTGTGTTGTTACTTGTAAATGATCATGATAGATGTGACAACTATAGGGGAATGCTTAGTCAATTAATTACTAATTCAGTTTTAACTTCAAGGTTCATTTAGTGAAAGAATGATGAAGGTGTTCTTCCTTATGGAGTTAGTAAGAACATTGCTTTAACTCTTTTACTACCTGAATTCCCCGCTTTTTAAATGTAGTTGGTGCTTTAAATTTGTTAGGCTGGTCTTGTGGAATGTGTTACTACTTTTTGTGCTCCTTTCATAGTGCCTCTGCACAGAATGATCATGAGGTAATTTAACTGTTAGGTGGGAAACAACAAGGGCAGTGCAAATGGTCAAGTTAGTAACAGAATGTAGTTCAGTAAATTACAGGGTTATAGTTTAGTAGGGTTGTAGCACTGCTACTGTTGCTACCACTGCTAGTCCCTGAACCATTCCCGAATCTTAAACTGTTTTCTTACAAAGGTAAATCAGTGTTTTCTTTAAATCTTTGAAGGTAATTTATGACAATGTGCTTTTCAGTTATTCACAGGACTTAGAACTCCTGCACGTGGTTTATTGCTGTTTGGCCCACCAGGAAATGGGAAGACAATGTTGGTGAGAAAATTAGTTCATGCATGAGTTCGTGGGCTTAAAATGTAACTGTGAGGGGTCATTTTCCATTTGGGTGTTGTAGTAATAAACTATATATTCTTCCTGAACACATGTTAAGGTGTTAATTTAATACAAAACTGCAAAATTCTTCTTCACCATGGATTTTATAGGGGAGGGAATTGCTAAACTGTCCTCTGCTTCATTATTTTCAATATCACATATAATATTTTAAAACTTAACCCAGCAAGTGCAAATCTCACTTTCAGAGAGAGTGAAAGTAACACGGTTAATTGTTTGTGCACAGCAGTGATTAATCACAAATGGTCTGCTCTCTACTAAAACACAGTAGAGGTGCATTTGGGAAATGGGGAAGGAGCGGAGTAGTAAGAAAGGGGGTTGTGTCACTTCCATGCTGCTGTGCAAAGAACTGTGAAACAGTCTGGCCCCTCTTATTTTCTTCAGCTCCATGTTTTGGGTTTGGGGAGCTGGCTGAGTGAAATGGCTGTGTATCAGCTACGGAGCATCGTGTGTCCTGATGCAGCTGAGCCAGGCACGTGGTCTTGCGTCACGTGGAGCCTGCAGCTGCACATTCCCTCTGCTGAGTACAGGACTGTGAATGCTGAGCTGCGCCTTTGGCCTCATCTGTTATGTTTTACATGCTGGAACATAATTGATAATCACTAAAATTAAGCTGTGTAACTAGGGAATAGTAACTTCTTAAATAGGGTGATGAGGGTACTCTGAGCATTCTGGCTGAACTAATTCGTATTCCTAGTTTTCCTCTCAAAACAGGGTGGTGGTTTGTTTGTTGGTTTTTTTTTTATAGATAGGGTACAAAGGAAAGAAAAGTAAAGAAAGGGAAAAGGAAAGAAAAGGAAAAGTAAAAGGAAAGAAAAGGTTAAAGAAAGAAAACCCACAAAATTTTAAGTGTGTGTTGATCCAAATGCCACCCTAAAGTAGTCAAAGCTGTATTTTGAATGTCTACTCGGGACATTTTGAAAGGAACTGGAGACCTGTATTCAGTAAGCAAGTTATAGTTGGCTATGGAGATGATGGGATTAGAGAAGTCTAAAGTCTGGACATTTCTCTTGTGGTTCAATGACTTACCTGTTCCTGTTTGCTCCTCTGAAAAGAGCAGGGGTTTTCAAAATTGCCTATCAAGACATGAATGCTAGTTACAATAACAGAGAAGTATCTTCAATGTGATGTTTTTAAAGTACTTTTTTTTTTCTTTGCTCCCTCCCCTAGGCCAAGGCAGTTGCTGCAGAATCAAATGCTACTTTTTTTAATATAAGCGCAGCAAGCCTAACTTCAAAATATGTAAGTAACAGCTTTAAATGACATTGATCTGAAAACACACATGCTGTAATTGGGTCTTAGTAAGTTCAGAAACTTTTGATGAGTCTTTGGTGACTGTTAGCCTATAGTGGACAGAAAGCTTTTTAAAAAGTGACTTGTGTAGACAAAAATTTGGTTTTGTGCTTGTGATAACTCAATGCCAAAAGCTTTTTCAGTTCAGGATGACCCTGTCTGTCACACAGGTTGTAAACATTATTTTCTGTAAAAAGTAAATTAAATGGGTCACATCTCCTTTTCACTGTGGTAGTTTAGGTACCAAAACCTCTGGACAACTCAATTATGATCATAAATTAAGCTGTAATGTTTCTGTTAAGACATGAGCAATACTATCCTGTGTAATATTTAACTATTGATAATCTGAGTGCGTTTGAATGGACTGAGTGTGGCTGGTTATCAGAAAGATTTTCTGCAGGTTATTGTTAGCTGTATTGTAATAAATGCTTTCTAAACCTCTTCCAAAAAGAAGTTCATTATTGTTTTAGGTGGGTGAAGGGGAGAAACTGGTTCGTGCTCTATTTGCAGTAGCCAGAGAACTTCAGCCTTCTATAATTTTTATTGGTAAGGCCTTAAATATGATTGATTTTTGTGTGTTTTCTTAAATATTTTGACTTAGTAAATTTTAGTGATCAGGTAAACTTCAGATAACTCTCTAGTGCAGAGCGGGTATCTCAGACACAACCTGCTGGCTAATCAGCAGTTCCATGTAGTTATTTAATCAGTAGTTCCATATGTTGTTTAATTTGTGTTAATAGTGGGAAGAAATGTCCTCAAAACCACAAATGCTGTGCCCTTACAGAATAAGTCCATTTATGCATTAAACTTGAAACATGAAAATGGGTTTCACTTGTCCTAAGTTACACTTCATAATCAGCAGGTTTTTTTCTTTCCCTCTTCTGTGGTTAGTGTTACATATTCAAAGTACAAGAAGTTACACGGACTTCTAAACTTCACTGAGATTTCTTGGTTTCTTAAGGAATAAACTTCATACCTCTCTAGTTGGAGCTCTGTATTAGGAAAGTAACTTAGGCGAATATGAAGACTTCAGTCTTGTATGCTTAATTAAGATGTGTTTGCTTGTTTTTTAGATGAAGTTGATAGCCTTCTGTGTGAAAGACGAGAAGGTGAACATGATGCTAGTAGGCGTCTAAAAACAGAATTTTTAATAGAATTTGATGGTGTAAGTATTTAGTCTTGGTTATTGTTTGGTTGAGCTGAATTGGGCAGTGTAGTGGATACTAGTACAAGCTACAGATGAACAAAGAATTTGGCTGCTCGGGCTTAACTCTGTGTCTCTGTGCCCCCCTCTAAATATCAGTTAGCTTTTTTATTTTTTCACCTGTATTTTTCTTGTCACTCACCACTGGTTTTTGTATTGAACAATCTTGGTTTGTATACCACTAGCATAGAGGACTGTTGCTACAGTGGTGAAGAAACAGTACCTGAAGTACAGGAGGAAAAAAGAACTATATAGAAAGACAACAACATCAGGATAAAATTTCTCCAAAATGGGATGAATCAGGACAAGTAAGGTGTACACACACAGAGAGAGTTTTCTCTTGAAAAGGGAAAAATTAAGCATAATTAGTAAGTTAGCCAATTTTGGCTCAAGGTGTATCATAGAGTAATCATCTCAGATACTCAAATGTTTTCTCTGAAATCTGGAAGCAGCAAGACTCTGTATTCTTGGATATAAAATTAAATCTTGCTGTGGAGTGAATTGGGGGTGAGACTATTGTGTCTGTGTTCCCTTGAATGGCTTCTCATTTCAGTTACTAGCTTCTTCCTCATCTGATTTAGTGGTTCTGGCATTGCCTTAGTCTAAAGTTTTGATTCTGTCTTTCTGTGTAGGTTTCAACACAATGTTTGGTGTTAAAACTCACAACTGCAGAAAGTCTCTTAACTTTTTAAACCTAATTGTCTCAGGATGACTGAGCTTTGGAGTGCTTTTTGTCGTTTCAGTTTTCTCCATCATTTTAATGTGCAGTTCCACAGCAATATTTGTGTTCTTGCAAGACTCTCTTCAAGTAACATAACGTGAACATAAACACAGGACCCTATGCCTGTTTTTTTTTTCCATTTTTCTAGTGTCTTTACGTTTATCTAAAGAATGTTTTGAAGCAAACCGCATGGAAAAAAGTGTATACAGTAAGATCCCATCAGTGTGGCACACATCAAGACTGTGGTTTTGTGTATTAGTACTTAATGTAATCTGAAAGCAGTCTTGCTTTCCTTTGGTTTCTAGGTGCAGTCTTCTGGAGAGGACAGAATACTTGTGATGGGAGCAACAAACAGACCACAGGAGCTTGATGATGCTGTTCTCAGGTATCAAAATCTCTCTTTCATTCTTAGAATACAGTAATATAATGTTTGTTATGAAAAGCTGGTTATGTCACTTAGTGCTTTGGTTGGTTTTAAGTTTTGGAGTAAGTAACAGAAGCTGTTTGACAAGGTTACATTATTTAATGTCTCAGAAGTGTGTGTCTCTTTTGAGATGCGTTTGCAGAAGCATGATGACCTTGGAGTTGTCGAGATCAGCATTTTATAATCTTGCATCTTGTGTAATGCTTTTTTATTATATGGATCTTACTGGTAGGATAAAGAAAGAAATTAGACTAGTATTTCTTCTCTATGAACATTGTACTTCTGATGTCCCAGACAATTACAGATCCTGCTGTAGACTTGCCTTTAGGACTCTCTCTCTTCAAGTTCTCATACTTTATTCTTTTCTCCTTCTTCACTGCAAAAAATAGGCATGTCAGCACTGCCTGGACAAATCAAAACACATTTTTAATGACTCCATAGACCTTTTAAATTAAAAGATGCTTCGTTTTATTGCTGGTAGTCAGTCTTTTACCTTTGGAGTGCTTTGTCGTCCAGTAGCGTCATGTATTGTTTGGTTGGTTGTTGGATTTTGTTCTATTGCTGGTTTTGGTTTTAAATCAGTAGTTCTACTCCCTAGAATTGGATGTGAATGAAATTTCAACCTTTACTAAACAAATGTTACATCTGTGTCCATTATAAAGTTCTAAAAGTGTGTGTGTATATATATATTTTTTTTTTTTTTTTTTTTAGACGATTCACCAAACGGGTATATGTGTCTTTACCAAACGAAGAAGTAAGTACATTTTCTTCATTCTAAGATTAATGTTATTTTAAAAAGAGTATAAAATAGCACAGGATATTCTTAACCTCCTGTAGTAGATGACTATAATTCTGTGAACTAGCTTCTGGCCCATTTTAGCCATATACACGAGTGGCCATACACATTAATTCTGGTGACTATCTTCAGTTTTTTTCCTATTTTTTTAACATGTACTAGTAGCAAATCTGGTAGTAGCTACTCAGTGTTTCTTGACAAGTGAGGTGCTACATGCTGGCAGGCACAGGCAAGTCTGAAGTAAGGCTTGCAGAACAGGAGCCTGTTTGGCTGGAGAAGAGTGTTTATTGCAAAAGATAAAAGTACTTTCTTAAAGTTTTTCAGCTCAACAGCAGATTATGGCTTTTGATAAGGATTCTAATGTATTATTCTTGAAGCAATTTGGCCTTAGATGTTATAGCCCTATACTAGCTACTGTGAAGAAAGTGAACTCTGTTACTGCCAAACCCAGCACATTAGTGAATCCCTTTTTTCTTTCCTTTGAGGAGTCAGTAGTGTACAGTCTAATCACTACAGGCAAGTTTAAACTAGTGAAGCACAAAAGCTACCCTGACAAACATGTTTTGCTGCCACAGAATTTTAAGTGTACTGTGAAGATTAGTTCTACATTTGATCAATGTACCTTCTTTTCAGACAAGACTGGTTTTGCTAAAAACTCTTCTAAGCAAGCAAGGAAGTCCATTGACACAAAAAGAGTTGGCACAACTAGCTAGGTAAGTGTTCTATACTAAATAAATAGACTTATCTACTGCATTCATTCAGATTGTTGCATTCATTCCAAATGTAACTAACCTAAATCATGAGATAGTGACAGCACTTGCTGAGAATGAATTGTATGTATGTTAGGAAGCTGTTTTATGTTAGAATTGACACAGTATTGCTGTTTGTGACTCTCAGAAATCAAATGTAATGGGTGTCTGTTTGGGTTTGGTTTGGTTTGGTTTGGTTTGTTTGGTTTGTTTTTTATTAATTAATTTGTTCCCCTCTTTCCCCTGTGATTCTGAGGATGTGGATGACAGATGACAACAATAGTTGGTGGGGTGTTCATGTAAGAGAAATAATAAATGTGCTTGCAGTTAGGTTTTGTCTGCCTCATTGGTTGCAGTCTTTTTGCTTTTCCTAGCATGTTATTTGGGACTTGAATATCTGTACATAAATTTAGTCTGGGAAAAACTTAAATGTAGATGACTTATGTTGAGTGTGCTTTTGACTTATTAAACTTGCAAAACAACATCAAAATTGTACATTTGATTAAGTAACATTTTAATAATCTGCTATTAATTAATCAGATAAAGAAGAATTTTGGTTTTATTTTTTTCTTCCTTGTTTTCCCCCCACACTTTCCGTTGTCAAAGAATGACAGATGGATATTCTGGAAGTGATTTAACCGCCTTAGCAAAGGATGCAGCTCTGGGCCCTATTCGAGGTAAACTGCATAGCTTTTTATGTAGGTTTTGAAAAAACTCAGATGTTATTTTTTCTACATCTTTTTTAATGTTAAACCTCTGTTATTAAGCTTTTTAGATTGGATTTTGGTCTGTTGCTCATAATTGCATCTTCGTAAGATTTACTTTATGTAAAACCATTCAGTAGCTCATCATGTGAAACAGAGAATTTTTATGTCTTAAGAGGCAGCCAGGCTGAAGTGTTGTTCACAATTTGTGGAATTTTCAACTAGCACATCTTTCCTAGGCTGGTATCAGTTCTGCTGTATCTCAACTATTACTTCAGTTGCATTCTCTGACTGCATCGCACATCTCATAACACGGGCAGATCTTTTTGAAGCCTAAAGAAAGGAAATAGTGAAACAGAAGCAATTTTGTGGTTTGGTTTTGTTTTTAGGTAGAGTTTGAGTGTCATGGCTTTTTTTATTTTTAAGTCTCCTTAATGTTCATTTGTGATTCAGTTGAGAGTTGTGACTTAAGCAGAGTTTTACCTATGTTTGTCCTTCTTCTGACATTTCCAACTTTGAAAAAATATATCATATGTAATAATAATGCAAACTTTTTTTTTAATGATAATGCAAAATTATTTATTTCCGCGCCCCCCCCCCTTCCCAGCAAGCACAAAACCCCAACCCTAACAATACTCCACTTTGTTCTGGTTTACTAGCCCATTGCGATGTTTCCAATAGCCACAACTGAAGGGGACAATTTTGTTCAGTGGAGATCAGTACTAGAAGTGTTCTGTAATATCAGTCTGTTATGTGTAACTAAAAGTTGTTGCAACTCCTCTGGAATGATTTGTGGGGAGGAGAGGTCTGTGCATGTTTTGTAGGTGTATTTGGGTTTGTTTTGTAGATGTTTTTTTGTTTGTGTGTGGGTTTTTGCTTTTGTTGTTGGGGTTTTTCCTACAGCATGCAGTTTTACCAGTATCATTTTGGAATAACCTCCTGGAAAGTAATGTCTTTTTACCCACTTACTTCCAGCTGTTGAGATTTAGGCACATATTCTAAAATCCTGCATAATAACTGGGAAAAGGAGTTGCATTAAATAGCTCTCACAAGAGACATCATGTCTCCTAAGACTTTGAATATATTTATTTAGAGTGGTTGAATTAATAATGTATGCAGTCCTTACTTTGCTGACATGGCACTTCACATAGAAGAGAATTTTGAGAGAAGACAATGCAATGTTGTGCAGCCTATTTCTTCCACTTGCACCTGGCTTCCTGTATCAGTGTGAGAGCTGAAATTCCCCTCCACTGACAATAACCAGGCTAGCTCAGTCTGGAAGCAAATGAAAGCTGTATTTACAAGCAAATTGACAATCTATGATGAAATGCAATGGATATGTACAAATATATACAATATCCCAGGCTCTGGACCAGGCGCTCGAGGCAGGGCAGGGCAACTCAAGGCAGCTTCATATGAGGTGGGTCCAAGTAGGTTTGAAGCCAGGTTTGAGCAAGGTAAAGGCTTGAAGCAAGGTTTGAAGCAAGGCAAAGGCGACTACCCAGTCATATATATATGTGTGTGTGTGTGTATATATATATACACACACACACACACATGTATATATGGCCAGAGATCGATTGGTCCAATGAGGCACTGAAGCTAACGTGTATCTGCCCAATGGAAAGGCGTTTTGCCAGGCCATAACCATAAAAGGCAGAAGCAAGGACCTTGTATCTGGGGAGCAGTGGTCAGCTTACGTTCTCTCATCCCAGATAAACAGGGGTTTACCAGACAGGCAGGAGTCCTGTCCCCTTTGTTCTTTTTCCCGCATTGCCCTGTTTTTCTGCAGGAAGGAGGGGAGAGACAGGGACCTTGTCTAGACATCTTAAGGCATGTCTGGGTTTCTACTGGGCCATGTCATGGCCCTACCACAACACTTGGCTGACGATACCTTTCTGTTTTCTGAAAATGGTGCAGTTCTGAGGGGTAGGGCAGTTGTAGGTACCAGAATATGGGGGAAGGCAGCTCTGTTGCACTTGTGTGCCTATCCCCATGCCTCCAGGAAGAAGAAAGTAGTTCTGCTACTTTATACTCTATCTGCAGTGATTGAATGTGGGAGCAGCCTATTTGAGGAGCTGATAAATCGGGAAGGAGACAAAACCACCATCTACCTTTTTGCAGGAAGATTGTGTTGATACAGAGAGGTATAATTTTCAATTGTGGAGTTATTTTTCATAATGTAAGTGCTTTTATCATGCTTTAGTTGTCAGAAGTGATGAAAATTTTCTTAAACTCACTGATATTCCTTTATTTTTACAGAATTAAAACCAGAACAGGTGAAGAACATGTCTGCCAGTGAGGTATGCTGTTCTAGCCATTGTGTTTTTCCTTTTGAATGGAATGCATGCTCACCAGAAACTTAGAAGGTCCCTTTATGTACATGTAGTATCCTAAAAACTACCTAGCATAATTTGGAGGGGTATTACCCCTTTTTATTAGCTTCTTTACTGAACAAAAGTCTCTGCTGGTCATTGTTCTAGCTGATTGTCCTATGTTTTCCTTTGCACTGCTTGAACTGTTACCTATCAGATGATGTCAGATGCCTGGCTTTTATTTTGTCACAGTGTTACTCCCCCTGGACATGGCCACAAATGTGTCAAGTGATGAGTTGTATTCCCTTTCCTCTTACCCAATTCATATCTTTACATAAAGCAAGTTCTTTTATGGAGAACCTCTGAGGGATTTTGAAACAAGTTTGTTTGTAAATATCATGCATATACACAATCATTCACATGGACCATCATAATGCAATAAATAAATTCCTCACCACAAATTGTATCTGTAACCATCAAAAGATAAGGTTCTTACTGCGTATAAAAGTTTCTGTTCAAATATGTATGTGCATGTCACAGTTACGTAGGGTAAAATGAAACAAAACTTGATTCCCCTGTTGGTTTCTGTGTTTAGGCTTAGAACATGTCTGTGGCTAGGATAAGCTGAAAGGATTTGTTTCAGGAAGATAAGAACATCTGTGATAATTTGTTGTGAATCCAAGTTTATCTCCTATATCCTATAAAAAACTACAAACATGGGGAGTGTTCTCCAGTTCTAATATTAATACTTCTTTAATAATAAGACTGCTTGGTCTCACTTTGGTTGTCTCTTATCATGCCTGAGCATTTCTGTATAAGGGAAACATCTGTTTATAGTCCTGCCCTCAGCAAACAAGTGAAAGGCATGTGTTGAAACAGAGAGGTTATGTAATCATCATTACTTTGCTAATAGCATTCTGTGGTCTGAATACAGTTGTGGTAAGGGTGGGTACTTTCAGCGCGTGCTCTCCTGGTACACAGAGATATGCCATAAAGGTGTTAACAACTCCCACTCTTTATACTGGGTTTTGCACCCTCATGTACAGCAGCTTGCACTACCTAGTGAAACAGGAAGCAATAACACAGTCTCATGGGCTGTTAAATAGCAAGGCAGACATCGTGATTATCAAATACCGGTTTATTAAAAACGGTAAATACTGATAGTCTTAAATGACAAGACTTTTGCATCAGGTCATAGTGTCATAGAACAGCCCAGGTTAGAATGAGCCTTGAAAGATGGTCTGGTCTAGGCTTCCATGGGAAAGGGAGCCTTGATGAGATAATCTAGTACCCTGCCCATCTTGAAACCTTCACTAATGGGGACTCTGTCCTCAGGGAGGGTGTTCCAGTGAATGACTCTTCTCTGTGTAACAAAATGAGAACATACACATCAAGGTGAAGCGCTTCTAGAATATGCTTTGTTGAAATTGAATACTGAAGTACTTCTTGAATAAACTGAAGTATATCAGCCACTAGTGATCCTGATGTTTTCCCATTTTTGTTTAGATGAGAAATATCAAACTATCAGATTTCACCGAGTCTTTGAAGAAGATAAAGCGCAGTTTGAGCCCTCAGACCTTGGAAGCATACATTCGCTGGAACAAGGACTTTGGAGACACCACAGTGTGAAACACTACCTGAAGTTAAAGTGCTGCCAAAGGAGCAATTGGTACAGACTACTGGAAAGCAGACAGAGTTTACAGGACTTTACAGATCTTTAAGTATCTGCATTGAAACTTGAGATGATGAAAAAAATATGCAATGTGAAATGTGTTCATCAAAGCCACCTTGCCATTTAGTGAGGATTTACACACTGTAAGTAAGAGCACAGTAGAACTTGAGACAAGATTTCTAGCAATCTGATCATGGTTTGAACAATACTATATGTATTTGTTGCAGCCAGAAGGCTCTGATGATATTGGTCATTGGAAAACCTTTTCCTTATGTTGGTGTTGGTGTGTGTGGTTTTTTTGGTTTTAATTTTGCTATGACATTGGTGTCTGGCTTTCTTCCTTATAACTACTAACTTACAATTGGAGCTTTGTAAACTTTGGTTCAGTTTTTGACTTTTTTTTATCCTTAATGTGCCAAATAAAAGAATTTTCCCTATGCAGAAAGAAAGAACAGCATTGGGGAATCATGATACATATTGAAATGTAAAAAGCAGCTGGTCTGTTATTATTTGTCTTTTTGTTTAGTTGTAACATGATTTTATTGTTCATAGAACCGTTTTAAACAAGACCTTTGATAGCAGAACAGCAAAAAACCCCAACCCTAGAAAAACCAATTCCAAATGTCTTTTTAAGAGAGTAAACTACTGAATAAAAAACTAGTCTATGACATTCATTTACTGGCAGTATTTTCTCTTTAACACATGTTGTAACGCTTCCATTGGTAGAATGTTAGCTTATGGTGTACAACTTGAAGCCCAGCTGATGTTTGAGAGAGTAGGTGATGGTGATGCTAACTGTCGAGTTTCAGAAATGTGTTTCTACTTTGTATTTTGGTTTGTTTATAATTGAAAGCAAAATTTCCATTGTGAGAATTTTTTTAATCTACACCTGTAAGCATTAAAATAAGAGGCCTCGTGTTTAATACATGGCACACATTAATGTTTTTATAGCTTTCATATGTTTTGGTTTATATATTAAAGTATGAAATGCTCAACTGATCTGCTTTTTTAAAAAGAAACTGCATCTTTGTACAAAGACTTGGTTTTATTATGTAAATGACAAGGTATTTAAAAATCTACTTAAGTGATAGCCTTTAAATGCTATAATAGACAACATCTTTGCCTTTATTTCTAAAGGCCTGCCATCTTGTTTACAGGCTCTACATGGATTAAACACAGATATTTGCAATGCAGACCACTAGTTCCTTGTTAGAGGAGGTTTGTGGGGCTTTTTGGGTTTGTTGTTTTGTTTTGTTTTTTTTAAAGACAACTCTCCCAACTTAGTGATATTGCAAAAGATCGTATTGTTTACAGTTATTTAAACTGAGTTATGAATTTTGGGTTTTTTTGGTCTTAAAAATTTGTTCTTATTTTTTCATTTAACTTATATTGGTAGAGAATAAGATATTTCTGGGACTACTCACTCAAAAGTTGACTATAAATAATATATTTTAATTATATATATGTATATATAAAAAAAACCCCGTAGCTGATAGGTGCTGCGTAAGTATAATGATATCCAGAGAGGACTCTGCTCACTGTGTAGTATTGAGTACTGAATAGCAGAAACTGTGTAAAACTTTTGAGACACACAGATGCAATATGTTTGAGATTCTGATGGATTTTTTTGTGTGTGTTTTGGTTGTTTGTGTTTTTTTTTTTTTTTAACCCAGAAAGGCTTTTAATTGATCTTAAGATTAAAAGCAATTAAGTAAGAAAAGATTGTGTTACACTAGTATGCCTTTTGAAGTAGTCTAACCAAACCACTTGTAGCCTTCTAAGGATAGGACTGTCTCTAACATCAATATAAATGAAATGTGATTTCTGTTCCCTTCGTTCACTTTCCTGGAAAAGTGAAAAATGGTAAGAGATTTGATTTTTTTTTTTTTTTTTTTAAATCATGTAGTGCTTGCTTTGCCTTAGTTTTGCCTTCAGTAGACCACCTCTCTTGCTGGAGATTCCTGGCTGACTTGACTGGTGTTTGTCATAGACTTCATAGTGCTGAGCACGAATATTAATGCTTCACTAATGTAAAATGCTTCACTAGCATTTTACAAAGTAAACAGCTAAGAAAGGCAGGCCCTTGGTCTTCGTATTCTCCAAGCTTGTAAACTTGCCTTGTGTTCTTTTGCAAGGAGAACTCTGAGGGTAACACTTCTGGTTTTGAGTGTTCCTAAATACTTGGTATCAAGCTCCACTTAATTTTGAGGGATATACTGGTGTTTATTTCAAATACATACTTATTGGTATGTGATGGGACCTAAGGGTATGATGGCACCTGAAATGTAGAGGTGGAAGTTCCCATCTGCTAAAATACCATCAGTGTGTAGCACAAAGGGTCAGGAGCCTGAGCTGCTACTTCACAGGGGGGAAAAACAGAACTTTTTTGTAAAACCAGTTCAGGTTAAGAGAATCTGTGTGGTTGGTACAACTGCTGTTTGGTTTTCTATTCTGCTCTGATTGTTTTCTGCATTATGGATGAACTATTGCTCTACAAATAATTGCTGGAACACAAGGAAGAACTTAGCTTTTGTTCTGAAACATCAGTTTTCCTCATAGCTGCTGAATTTTTATACCAAGTGCCAAATGGTTCAAAAATCACCTTTAAGTATCTTTTCTATGCCATTTTCTAAACAGTATATTTTAAGAATAATTCTGTTCTCACTAAGGCATTATCTCTCATCTTCTGGTTTCTTGTTTTACACACACTGAGTCCAGTCTTAGTGATTGTCATCTATTTTTTGGATTAACTGTGTATAAAAGCAGATCTGGACACTCGCCCCGCTCTCCAGAAAGATCAACCACTGCCCCCACCACCCCTTCCCCCAAAAAACCCAAACCAGAAAACCTGTAGTTCCTAAATATATGGTATTTTATATAGAAATTAGGAACTGTATTTACTATAAAGTCAGATTATGTTCTAATGCTGTAACTTGAGTTAGGATAGAATAAGCAGCACAAAAGCTTGGATACTTTTGCAAATATTGGCATTACATTAGCTCTCTAAATGGCATTTTTCTTTTACTTTTTTTTTTTCCTTCCCCTAAATCTGCCCACAGCTAATGAATGAGAGACTTGATGGACTTTTTTGAGATGATTAGGAAGCAGCCTGTCTGCCCTCTCCAAGTGTGTTTTACTGACTGAAAGAGGGTAGCAGTTACTGGAGGGAGATGGAGAAACAAAACATGTCCTCTTTTTAACAACCTTCTTCATACATCTGTGCTTTGTGTTTTGATTAAGGAGGAAACACATCTCTCTCCATGTGTCAGAAGAACAATGTCTTCTCAGGCAGGAGATTGCTGCTTTTTGTGGCATAACAGGCATTTCTCCTTGAAATTAGAATTTTTTCGTGTGATGTTCCTTACCACAGAATATTAGGGGTTGGAAGGGACCTTGAAGGATCATCTAGTCCAACCCTGCTGCCAGAACAGGATCACCTTGAGTATCCTTTTACTAATGTTGACTTTTCTGTAAAATACACTAAGCCTGTAGAGGTTCTGGGTTTGCAGCTAAGAAAAAATTGAATATTAAAGAAAAGCCTTAAACTAGGATATTCGTGTACATGTAAACATGTAAGTCTCTCTGTCCTATTAGTTTCTTTAAATTCAGTGCATTAGAAATAGGCTTTCTGCCCTGAGATATCTTACTGACTACTCAGAAAGTCAGTTTCTGATAAGGTTTTGTTGAATATGGCCCTGCAATTTACTTTGTATGGATAATAAATGTGATAAATGGAGAAGAGTGGGATCTCTGAACTGAAAAGGAGTTTGTTGGCACTGCAGTAACATAGAGGCCATTGCTGATTTAGCTGTTTTTTAAATGACAGGTTTTATACTTAGACAATTAACCATACTTTCTGGTGTAGAATAACTAGTATTTTTTTTCTATTTTAAACGAGAGGGGTTTAGCACTGATTGGCACTGCTGACAAGTCCATCTGGTGAAATTTAAGTACTTTTTACTGGGAATACTGAAGCCAGCTGTGCTGACAAATTTAACTGAGATGCCTGTTACCCATATGGAAAGCAGTGTTCTACTCTGGGCTTCCTTATCCATCTAAGGTGAAACTTGGTGCCCTAGATTCTTGCAGTGCTTTCCTACCCAAGACATGGATAATGCATAGTTGTGCCTAACGTGTTTAGCTAGCTGCTTTAGTGGTGCTTCTGCGTGTGGCAGCTTTGGGAGGTGGCAAGTGCTATTTTAGATTACAGATCTTCATTCACTGTCTGTGGCAGTCTCAAGTTTTTGTGATGTTCCTAGTGCTGGGGACTTCTACCAGATATCAAAAATGGAGTGAAAAGTAGCAGGTGGGTAGTGAATGCAGCTAGTTATTTCAGTCATTGTGCTCATTAGAGGCAGTTGCTGATTTCATTGTTTGTTTCTCTTGAGCTGCTGTTTAGTGTTGAAGGATGTTGCTTACTCACCTACATGAGTTTTCATGCTTAGAATGATCTGATGGTTACCATAAGAGATAACCAATGGATCACAGAATCACAGAAAACATCCAATTGGAAGAGACCTCAAAGATCGTCCAGTACATCCTTTGACCCAGTTTAGGGTCAATCCTAAACATGTCCTGATCAGTTACTTTCTTTTAGAGTGTTTTATTTAAATATTTCTTTTAAGTATTGTAACTAATTCCACAGGACGAGGAAGTTAAACTGTTGCTTCCTGCAAATACAAAATCGTCATCTGAAGTATAGGGAAATGTGTTTTTCCTGCTTCTCGTGTAAATCATTAACTCTCTTAGAGTGGAAACTGTTTACTTTGTCAATATCTACCTCCTGAGTTCGGCAATAATTGGCAAGGTACACACTCCTCTAGTGGATTAAATATATTGGCTGGACAGTGTGGGTTCTTCGGAGTTAAATCTTTTGATTTGCAAATTTGTGATGGGATGTCTGGAAACTGGTGATCAACCTTGTGTTGCTCTAAGATGTTCCTTGCTTTCATAAAAGACACTTCTTAAAATCCTGTTTCCAAAGCCACAGAGAAGTAGCTTTGAGGAAAAAGGTCAGTGGTCTTTGCTGTTGGTTAATACAGATGTATTCTTCTAAGATGCTAGGGGTGTAGCCTGTCATTTCTGCAGGCTTTTTTGCCACCGGAAGTGAAGAAAGTTACTTCATCTAAAACTCTCCCATCTGTCAGAGGGACTGGAAATGCAGAAACTGGTTTTGCCACAGGATTCAAATTTTTATTCACGTGAAGGGCTAGTCAGTATTTTTCAGAAATCTGGATTGTAGTGAAAAAAACCAAAGGTGGAGGCAAAACACTCTACCCTGTCCCCTTAAATATATTGGACAACTGGGATGGGGACAATTTTTGTATTTTGTTGTTTTGAAGCACTTTTGTTTGTGCTCTTATGAATGTTTTCTGAAATGTTAAACACCATTTTATTAATAACCAATGTAAAAAAGCATGAACAGTCACATAGCTTTAGCTCCACAATAAAATGTTGTATTTGTTGTGTTCTGTTTTCTTGTCTGATTATCAGATAAAGGGTCCAAAACTAAGAATTTCTTAATTAAACCTGAAGGTTTTATTGCTGCTGTTCAAAAAAAACCCACAAACTCTATAGTGGGTAATGGAACAATAAATATGTATGTACCTCAGTTTCTAAAGCACATACTTCAAGTTCTCAAAACTTAGTGAAGTGCTACTTCCTAAATAAATGTGCCGAAACTGAAAATGTGTGCCTATCCTTCTGTCATAGTCTTGCTAAATCACAGTGCAAACCAGGAGATTTCACATGCCTAATTCTGCTAGTCATCATTGCATTCTGAAAATAGCTATTTGGAGCCCATTTACTTACCTAAGTGGCAACTTTTCTTTTGCCTGGGGGAGAGTGCTGCTACTGTTTTTGAGATAATCTAAATTTTTAATTTATCCCCATCTTACTGTTTGTAATTTTTAGCCATTGTCTTGAGGCTGCATCTGGACTGCTAACAACTACTGAGGCTTTCTGTTCTTACAAACTGATAAGATTTAAAAAAAAATTAATGTTATGTATCTGGCAGCATTAGGGGGGGGTCTCAAAAAGCAGCCCTGACCACTGCACTTGATTTGTTTCATCTATTGTGTTAAAGCAAGCAAACCAAATAAAAATCAATAGAGCAGCTGGGGGAAAAAATGAAATACTACTACTTGGAGGTAGATTCTGAACCACAGGAATTATTTCAGTGAACAATTTTCTGTATCTATTACAGGTATTCAAATAGACTTATTTCTGTACAGGAGATGGTCAGATAAATCTAGTGAAGCACCAGCCTGAAAACAATATCCCAGTGCTTGTCATGTTGAAATCCATGAGTTTATGGACTTGGCAGCATAGCTTGGTCTGAAGTATGTTAAACTAATTTTTTTTTTTCCATTACAGCCAAGATGGTGTGAGACAAGGTGCAGTGCCTAGTCTCAGATGCAGGCATATTTCAGGGGAAATCTGTTTATTTTATTTTCTTCCATTTGCCAGGAAACTAAGAAAAAATAACTTAAAGGTTTGTAGGTTTGTTGCCTTTTCAGTCAACTCATCTTTTGTAAATTTCTAAATACTGCAAATGCGTGAAATCCAGCCTGCTTCCTACAAGGGGGTGTAGGGCTCTGGAATGGACAACCTTCTTCATGTGTGGTGTTGGTTTGTTTTTTTTTTTTGTGATAAGTAAACTGGCTCCAAATAGCTATTTTCAGGACTTCACAATGACCAAATTAGTTATGTGAAACTTCCTGTTATGCAACTTTCTGATGTCTTTTTTTTTTTAATTCTGTGTGTAATGAACATAAAGTATGTAGTGGTGAAGGCAGAAAGATTTATATCCATCCCTCAACACATGCAAGTGATTTATCAGTGCTGTGGTGTAGTTCAAAAAAAGGAATTTCAGAAGCCATACAACCAACCTAATGAGCAAAGTGTGGTAGTGTTACCAAATGCTTTTGAAGTTTTCACCTCTTTAATTTCCTAAATTCTATTATTTTCAGACCTCACTTTAAAAGGCCTCAAACTTGCCTCATCTTTAAGACATCCCTTAAGACTTAGTTTTGTTATATGCAGAAGGCTACTATCAGCTATGCAAGTAGTTGTATTTCTCTTCTGTGAATTGTAGAAGTGCAATTTACTATAACTAACTATTGTCCCCTGCTGGGAAGAAATAGGCTAAGATGTGAAATAATTATAAAGCCTGATAATGTGTCAATAACAAAGTAACTAAACAACTTCTTATTGTTGGAGCATAGGATGCAGATAAAATGTTACCCCTGTGGTTCACCTGACTTCTGATTCCCTTGTTAAAAGTAAATGGAGGCAGCAGCTGCAGCCTCTGGAGAGCTTACATAACCCAGCATCGGAGCTGGAATTCTCTCACCTGTCATGCAAATGTTACAGACCACAAATGGATTTTTTTCTTTTTAAATCGATCCCAAAACTACTTCTGTACACTGGAAAATATTTGTTATGGCCAAGAGCTTAAACATAAGGAAATAATTTATGAGTCATTTAATGAGACAGTAAATGAGTCTTATGGAATACAATTACCTGTCTAGTCACTCCCAATCAGTCAGTTAAATCTTTTGATGTGTTTCACTGAACAGATTAGATGCAAATAACATTTTTAACCACTTTAAGTATGGGCACTTGGCTACTGAGATGACCAGTGAAAGACTAAACAGAAGAGCGTTAGAGGAGGTTGTTTCAAGTGCCTTCTTAGGCACAATAATCTTTCTTAATAAAGCTAAATATTTTAATTTCCTGCCTCGTCTTTTGACTAAATCTGTCTGTACATTTAATAGTGTGCAGGTTTTTCGTAACACAATTTTCATTAACAGAGCTATCCTAACTTGCAAGAAAACATAATTTCTGCATTTTCTTCTGACAGAAGCTACTGGGCACAGTTTATAGTAACCAGTCTGCTTGGCAGGGCACACATTATTGTCGCAGCCTTCGCGTTCTTGTGCCTCGGCCACAGTACCTCAAACGTGGCTCTTTCTTCCCACAAAGTCCACTCTCTGCTTTATACCACGACAGACTTTAGGATGCGGTTAGACTGACTGTGCATCTCTTCACTGAATTGTAATCCTTCCACTGTTTTAACACGTTCAGAGGGACGGGAGCAGCCCGCAGAACTTCCGGCACACAAAGTAGCGACTATGTGTGCAACAGGAGCTCTGTTCCGTCTTTCGAAGTTTTGCATACTGCTGGAAAAAATCCTCTCCGAAATACGCGTCCTTACTGCCGTCCCACACGAATACTGCAGCACAGACGACTGGCTGTAGTGAAGTTGCCATCGCTTTAGGTGTATTTGTGTATGGAAGAAGAAGTGGTGAAACAAAATCGTCCTTGCGATGTGAAGTTATCACGACCACCGTAACGGGAGTCTTTCATCTAAATTCTCATGGATAACGGACAAATTGCAGCCGAGGTTTCACACAAAATCCGAACGCCGCAGGGCAAGCCTGTCGGGCAGCGGTAGCTGGAGCAGGCAGGGCCCTTACCGCCATCTCTCGTTTAAGGGTTTCGGTGCTGTCTCCGGGAATGGAACGACGAATTTCTCCATCGGCTAAAGATTCCCCTACCCTACCGTCCCAGGGCTAGTGCTGTTTCCGTTAAACGTCACATCCGCTGCCGCGCGGTGGCCTTACAGTTCCATTCGTTACCGTAGCGACGGAAGGCTCCTCCGCCTCTTCCGGTTTCTCATGGCGCCGTCTCTTCCGGTGCGGGGAGTAATATGGTGAGTGGCCCCCGCTGGGGGGAGGGGGCGGGAAGGAAGTTGTGCGTGGGAACAGAGAGAGGAGGCTGCTGGGGCCGTCGCTCCTGGAGGGGTAGCAGCTGCGGCACCGTGGCCGAGCTGAGCAGATCGAAGCATAAGCGCCCCGGGTCCGGTACTGGCTCAGCCTGGAGCGTGCCGCCGGCCCCCGGCCCAGCTTTGCTCCGCTCCGCTCCTGGGGCCAGCGGTGACGTGGCTGTGCGCCGGAGTCCGCCTCGCCTGGCTAGGCGTCTATCACGTACAGTTGCAGCCGGTGCAAACCATTACCGTTATCTAAGCGCCGCTGCTAGTCCCCCGCTGGCGGGGCGGGGAGCTGGGGGAAGGGCCCCATGCCCAAGGTGGCGGCGCACCGGGGTACCTGCGGCGGGGCAGCCGGGCCTGGGGCAGCCGTTAACGGTTCCAGGGCCTGGGAGAGACGCGCGCTGTGGCATCCCGCGTAGTAATGCCCCTTAAGAGCCCACCGTTCTTTCTCCGTACGCGGTTTCCCCGGTCACCAGTGTTTCTCCAGGGCCGTAGTGGGAGCGTAGGCCCTGGCCGCTGGACTGCCAGTACGGTGGGCAGGTGCCGAGCTGGCAGGGGCGGGATGGGTGATGGGTGTCGCGCAGGGCGTCCCCGCTGGAGGTGCGTCTGCAGGGAGTGGGGTGTGGTTTGAGCCCCAGCCTTAAAGTTTTCATTCACCATCAAATCGGTCAGGGATCTGAAATCCACGTCAGGACAAACCGGCTGTATTGCCCCTGCCCCCGTGTGTCGGTGAATATGTGTATAGCGTGCTTCCTAAAGAAGAAAGTCATTCTGGTGATAATTACCACTGTATATGCATGTTCAGCAGAGTGTCTAATCGTTTGCTTCTTATGCTGAGCGCAGAGGAGTTGACATTGGTGTCAGTAATAGGTACTGTCACCCGTTGGTGGTGTTCAAGTAGACACTTGGCACTTACTATATAAATACTTACTGCGCAGCTATTCTAGCACCACATGGGGACTTTTAGATGCATGAGGGATGGAGCATCTGCCCTCTTGCTCAGCGCAGATTCTTGCCGTTGTGGTGGCAAGAAGTTTATGAGTTAGAGAAGCTTTAGTGCCAAAACATAGTATGTGCTAAATTAGAGCTTGCTTTGCCGGGGGTGAGCTATGGCTAGCATGGGTCTGCATGAGGTCCTCTGTGTCTCGGAATGCACAGCTTTAATGCGTAGCACATAGTAAGCAGGGAGGTGTGGCACAGTGCAGTTTGGCAGTAGACATAGTGTTAACAGTGTGGGAAAGCAATGGGTTCTACAGTAATAGAGCAGCTTTCATTAACAGGCAGTCCATTGCCTGTTAGAAAAGCTTCCCAAAGCATTCTGTCATCTTGTGTGTCTCTACTGAAAAAAAAAAAAAACAAAACCAAACAACCATCATGTAATGATTTGCTGGTAAAAAAAAGAGTAGTAAGTGACAACTTTTTGCCCCAGATGAGCTAAACTTGGGATCTTAGTACTGCTTTTTAAACTCATGGCACCAAAGCATATGTGTATTTCTGCAGATAATATGAAACAGCTGTGTTGACAAATGCGACTGTAAATTAATTGAGTCTGTAAATTAATTGAGTCTGTTTTGGTGACCAGTCCATTAGTATGTTGTTTTTGTCTTCTTCTGGCAGTTATGGATGTGATAGCTTACAATCAAAACTTACTTCATCCAGCTTGAAATTAATATATGTGAGAGACCATTCATTACAGGCTCACGAATTTCTGTTGCTGATCAGAAAGACTTTTCAAGTGGAAGGGTTCTTTGGGGGGAAGTAGAATGGAGGACAACTAACTAGAAGTTTCTGCCCTCTGAGGAGGGGGAGCAGGTGGAATGGGTGATGAACTTCCTCATAGTCTTTTCCCTGTCACACTTCTAGAAGAGCCATGTAGCACACTCTCACTTCTCATCTCTGCTGTGCTCCCCTCTCCACCCTAGGGAAGAACTTACCTGCATGCCACTGGAAGTTAGGAGAGGGAACACCTGCAGTGACTGCACCTACTGTGTGCATTTAGGTTAAGACATGACTGCAATTGTTTGTGTCTCTCATCATGTTATTTACCTTGTGTCCACATTGCAGATGATACCAATATTGTTTTCATTTCCTGTTTAATAAACCATTTGGCTTTGTGTGGGAAGTGTGTTTTGATACCGAAAAATGTTTGTGTTTTCAGAACATCTTTAGTTTTATTTAAATGTAACTAAGAAAACATTTTTTAAATGGTATTTTGGTAAGTTTTCCAGGAAACCTGAGTTCTGGATTATATCTAAATGCAGGTTGATTCTAAATCATTCATCATTTTATAATAGAATAACCATGATAAATGGGTACCAAAACCGTTGTATTTATGGGCTATCTCTAGTTAGAAATTTTGTTCTGAGTTTTTGATATAGTTGTGAAAATAGTTAATAAATTAAGATTTCCTTTTTGCTAATTTTAATTTTTTTTTTTTTTAAGGGGACAATACACCTGTTCCGCAAATCACAGAGATCATTGATTGGAAAATTAACACATGAGTTTAGGCTAGTTGCAGCAGATAGGAGGGTAAGTATTTATTTTAAAAAAATGGTAACAATTAAAAAAAATAGTTGTGGTAAGTTAATAATATATTTTAACTTGAGTGTGTTTTGAGAATTTTTCTTTGAAATTTTCTAGCTCTGCTTAAAAGAAAATTGTGAGGTTGGATTCCTTCCTGTGCACTGTCCCTAGAAACTGGTGTTCTCCAGAGCTGTACTTATGCTTAATGAGTTCAGTAGAATTTTGAACTGAGTATGCATGGATGTTTGTGGGACCTAAGTTCCAGAACAAAGCAAAGAAACTAGTACAAAGTTGTGTAAGTTTATCTGCAAAAGTCAGATGGTGTGTGCTGTAATGAAATGCAAATGTTATCCAGGGGTGACTTTTAGACTAAAAAGGTATTTTAAGTGTGGTGTGCAAGCACTGTTTACACATGGCTTTTGACAAAATCTGTAAAGTTAAAAATACAATATGGGCTTGTTCTGAAATGAGTTGTAAGCTTCTGGGAGGGAAGAGAAGCCAGTTCTGTTTGCATGATGAAATACTGTAATATTGCTTGTTAAAACCAGAAGTACAATTTTGTCTTGCAAAATTTGGAAGGTGTAAAACATTTATTCTCATCAACAGTCCTGGAAGATCTTGCTGTTTGGTGCTATAAATCTAATATGTATTGGCTTCCTGCTAATGTGGTGCAGCTCTACAAACAGCATAGGTAGGTGGCTGTCTCATACTGAAACTACAACTAGCTCCCATGTGTTTCTTAGCTTGTAAAGTTTTAATCTACTCAGTGAGTGAAGTTCAGCACCTAGTGAATGGAGTTAAGCCAGGTTTGGAAAGTGCCTCTTTTTGGCTTGCTACAGTCAGTTTAGAGGCATTTCTCACAGGCAAGTGTGGATGAGTATAAGTGCTTCAAAATTTGTAAGGTTTTCCAGTCCTGATGAAAATTTTCTTGTTGTAGTACCTTCTTTATGATTGAACAACAGTAAACTTCTAAGCTAGTTGTCAAACCTATTCCTTATATAAATAGTACCAGTGACATGTAGAGAACTCTACTTGCAATTGAATGAAGATGTCTGTACTGTGGCAATAGGCTTCTCCAATTCCAGGAATACCCCTTTTCAATATTTTGTATACCTTATACTTTTGTACAGGGGCTCTGAGGTACTTTCCATCATCTGCACTGAAAGTGGGATGCCTTACATTTTTTAATGGGGCATGTTTTCTTGCAGTTTTAAGATGGGTTGGAGAAGCAAGGCAAGCAGCAAATTCTGTTGAACCTACTTATCAGTGCAATAATGGATCTGCTTTGGCAGATGATGTGTTAATGGAAGATCTCTTGCCATTTTTTGTATTTAAATTCTTAGTCACAGGCTTAATACCTTTTGTATCTAGGTGGTATTACATTTTGTTTTAGAAACAGGATTGCTGTAACCCACCTGCTTATGACATTAAATACATTGATGTGTTTAGGACATTCATATTATATACACATACAATAGATCGCCTTGCTCTATCAGCAGAGATAGTTTATCTAGATAGGAGATGGTAAAGAGCTGCACAAGAGGGACTTTGACAAGTACAAGTGATTTCTACATTGAAAATTTATACTAAGCTTTAATATTTTCTTGTTTTTCCACAGCTTTAACTGCTTACACATATTTGACAATCTTTGACCTTTTCAGGTGAGGTTTTTTTCCCCATTTAGTCTTGCTGTTCATTTTTGGTTTTGTATATTTCTGTACATATAAAACTTATTTACAGATACTTTAGAGTTGTCAGTATAGAAACAGTAACTGAATTAATAGCTTAAATTAGTATGAAATTGCAAATCACAATAAATAGATGATGACAAACACCATGGCTGTATTGAGAATGACAAGTAACGAAATGGTTTGGTCATGGATTTCTCTATGCAGAAATCCAGCATCATTCACTCAATATTTGTGTGATGCCACATTCATTGGTTCTGAAGTATCTCTCAGTTTTAGCCTCAGGAAATAAGGAGAGTGTAATCCTGTTTCTAATTAAAAGTATTTCAAGAGCTTAGTTCTATTCAGTCTTCCAATAAGGTCATCAGATATTTTTAGTGTTTTTCCTATTCCTTACACAAAATTGTATTGATAGCACAGACACGAGATGCAGATTGATAGCAGTGGTTGAGAAAATGCATGTATTTTAAAATTATTAACCTATATTATCTTCCTTGCTATCTCACTAGCTTATAAAAAAGTATGAATCAGCTCTCTGCAGTCTGTTTTGCCAGGTATATGTTATAGTTTATCTGACTGATGGCAAAACATACATAACAGCAGCAATAAAGCAGAAAGGAAAATAAATGGTTGATTGTAACAGCGTGGGAGGTAAAATCCTCACACACACAAAAGTACTTGGATCTGTGACTGCATTAGAATTGTAATATAACTTTAATGAATCTCATACTTCTAGAATTTTGTATCTACTGAGTTTTGTCATCTTGACTCACAACACCTTTTTCACCTTGGGGAAAGTTTTGATGTTATATTTTATGTTTGTATAGAATTGGGTTTTGTAGTTTTAGGAGCAGATGGAATGCCCCTGTCACTCACATATTAGGTTAATCGGGGTGGACTAGAAGATTATTCTCACTCACAGTGATCTCTTGCAAGAGTTTTGATTTGCCGTAAGGGAGAACAGTACTCAGTAATTCTGCTGCAAAAACCAGTTTCTCATTCTTTCATTTTTGTCATCTTCCTAGTAATTTGTAATAGTCTTACCGAATATATGAATTTGCTTTTTGGTGTATGAGCAGTAGTACTTCCTCTGCCTTTGCTTTTTCACTCCACACAGCTGTGGACCAGGTTATGAGGATGTGGTTGTCCTCAATCCAGTTTGAGCATTTTTGTTAGTTAAGAAAGGGCTGCATAAAGGCACTGAATGACACCGATGACACTGAATTCTGGTGGGTTACAATAAAAAGAAATTGTCCAGAGGGATCAGTAAAAGAAAAAAGACAAAGGACACAAGACTTATTGTAGAAAAATTCAGGCTAATACCGTGGGGATAAAACAGTTGGAATTTCAGGTGCTCAATATGAGAGAAAAACTTGGAAAGAAAATAGCAAGAGAGACCAGTGGCCATCAGTGAATGGCCAATTAGATTAGAGCTTCTGTAGGTGAATGCCGCCAAAGAAGTGTATCTGTTTTTCAGCTGTGTATGAGGACAGCTTGCACTGCAGAAGGCAATACTTGGCGTAGCCTGAGACTTACTCTGGAGTGCCAAATCTAATTCATATACATCTCTAAAATATAAAATCCCATGGTATATCTCTAAAATAAGAATGTAACGGAGAGCTTTCTTCACTTTTTCACTGGGATACAAAGGAAGTGATAACACAAATGTGACGTCTTGCTTATCATGTTCCTTCTTATAATATGACCTTTCTCAGGTTACACAAAGCACATGTAAGAAGAGCGTTTTCTGGGTGTCTGGTTTGATACTCTCATAGGCTTTTGCTTTGCACTTCTCCTTGCTTTGTGTGATGTTATTGTATGTGATACCAAACAGTATTAAAAGGATTCTCTCAAACCACCTTTGCCTGTTAGTCAGATTCTGGAGTACCTGGTCTCTGAGAGGTCCCTCTCAGAAAAATCAGCGGAGTTTGTGCAGGTTAAACACTAGTTGTGCTGCTTTGTGTCAAGACCCCAGTGGAAAAACGCATTGCATTTCAAGTTAGCGGTAAACCTGGTTTGGGATGAGTGAGGTTCTATATAGAAGAAGATTGGTGCTAGCCTTTGCAAGCACAGCATGTCATAAACACAGCATTAGGCTGTCTCCTTGTGCAAGCAATTAGAATGATTACCATTCCAATAAAATTATCTGCTGCCCTTTTTATAGGAACAGCTGAGACATCAGCATGCAGTCTCAGTCTTACCCCCAAGCAAATCCTTTTCTGGATTCACTGGAACCATCGTTGTGATAGAGGTGTTGAGTTCATAGTAAGCCATGGTTCAGTTCTCATGGCTGAAGTGTGTATTTGTGGATTATTAATTTTCTAAATGCTGAAGTTATTTATCGTAGTGTAATTCTCCCCCTTTTTTCAGTTTGATAACATGTCTAATAAGTTACTGGGTAATGATGAAGAAACCCAGCCCAGTCTATTCATTTGGGTAAGTACTATTAAAAAGATCTAGTGTCTGATATTATCATTGCCTGCATCCCTTAATAGCCATGACTAATAATCTGTGTATAAAAGAACCTAAAATAAGGAGGCCCAAGACTGGGGCTTTAAAGAACAGTAACAGAATAGGGGAGGAGAGAAAAGGTGGGGAGACAGGAGAAAAATTAAGAAATTTTCAATTTCAAACTGTTTGTTGTAAGTGGAATGTTGGTTTAAAAGAAATTGAAAGTAATGCCTACTATTAAACTTCCAGTTTCTCCCCATGTATTGGCTCTTGAAAACTGGAAATAGTAGGTCTGTCCTGCTGGTTCCTGTACAGGCCAGAATGCATTTGATGTGTTGTTCAGTGTTTCTAAACTTAATTCTCAAATTTCAGGTTTGAAAGGTTTGAAGTTCTAGCTGTATTTGCATCTACAGTTCTGGCACAGCTTGGTGCTCTTTTTATACTGAAAGAAAGGTAGGGATGTGTATGTTGGTGGTGTTGTTGTTTTGTGGTGGGGTTTTTTGTGGTTGGTTGGGGTTTTTTGTTTGTTTTGTTTTTACTTCAGTTAGTTAGTGAAACAAAGCAACTTCATAGTACATTAAGAATCTGAGTGTTTAAATTGTCAATTTCATCAGTCCCTGAAAGCTTTCTCAGGTATGAATCTGGCATACCATCCCTGCTTTGAAGCATTTGTATTTCAGGAGATTAGCCTAAAAGATTGTTTTACTCTTAAGACTAGGACAGCGTACCTTTGATTTTTCTATTCAAGGGCTCTGTTTTCTCTGTAAAGGGCTATTTTACAACTTGGCAATTTTATGGTATAGAATGATCTGTTGTACTGACAATACAATAATACAATTCTAATAATGATGTATTGTCAAAGCCTCACAATTTTTCAAACATCAAATTTAGGAAATTCCCAAAACATACTATAGGTTTCTCTCTTACAGCTGAAGCTTGTTTCTTGTTTTACTGGTTGGTAAAATCTCCACCACAGATTCCAACATCTACTCTATTTGGCCTTACTTAGTGAGAGGCTGTAAGTCAGGGAGTTCTTGAGGTTGCCAACACCAGTAGTGGCAGCAGCAGTATATTTTGGCACATTGCTTTACACGTATCTCTTTCCTGTGTAGGCAGCATTTATGGTGCTTTTGTGGCACAGTTTGGAAATAGTTGGAAAACTGAAGTCACACACTGTTTTGTTTCAGTATTAAATGCTTTCACCCCTTATAAAAACTGCTGCGCTTACATGAGCAATTTAGGGTTTTTTTGCAGTACCATATGTGTCAGTTGTTGTTTATGAAGCAGCTAACTCTTCAGAACTAAGTTAATACTTCATCTGTTAAGCTTTTATTGTATGAATATAACTCAAATTTTCAATTATTTTTGTAGTGCAGAGCGGTTTCTGGAACAACCTGAGATACACACGTAAGACGTTACTTTGACGTGTAAAATGGTTAACTTTTTTCAGTATCCTTTTGTGTTTCTAATTCTTAATTTAGCATGTACTAATTGTGCAAGTGCATTCAGCATCCCATTGGTTTTGGTCCTTTGGCCTTTGTTTCAAACTACATGCAAGCTATATTGTAAACAGTTTTTTAAAGGTACAGTTGAAATGCAATGCATGTGCTCTTTTACACAATTATTTGACTACACATTGCTGGTTTACTAGTTTAGCTCCTCCCATTTCTTATGGAGGCCTCTTAAGAGGCCTAGTATGTGCAGGGGCAAGGATGTTATGATGACTAGGGATTGGAAGGTGCTGAAAACTAAAGAAAATGGGGAAAGGAAAAGAAGGTCTTGCTGGGCAAAAGACTGGGACATGAGATGTACAGTAACGTTATTCTAGGAAAGGGCAGGGGCATAATTCATATGCAACTAAGCTTTTTTAGCTCAGCCTAATGTGATAACACTAATGTATCAAATTTTGTGTTCTTCTCTAACCCTTAAAATCATACAATTGTTTGGGTCAGAGGGGACCTCCAAAAGTCATCTAGTCCATCCCCCCTGCGCAGGGACATCCTGTATTAGATCAGGTTGCTCAGAGCCTTTGTGAGCCTGACCAGGGATGGGCCTCAACCACCTCCCTGGGCAACCTGTTACAGAATTCCACCACCCTCATGGTAAAGAATTTGTTCCTAACATCTAATCTAAATCTACACTTCTCTAATTTAAAGCCATTGTTCCTTGTCATACCACTACGGGTCTTTGTAAACAGTTCCTCTCCAGCCTTTTTGTAGGCTCCCTTCAGGTACCGAAGGCTGCTATGATAATACACTGACAGTTATTAAGCATTACATTAGTTTACCTTGCTCATTTTCAGTCTCAGTGAAAGATACCAAAGTATTTTGACATTGTTTCTAGTAATTACAGTTTGCTGTCATGTTTTGTGATGATGTGAAATTAAGATACTTTTTTTTTCCCCTCCCTAGGGGCCGGCTGCTGGTTGGTACCTTTGTGGCTCTCTTTTTCAACTTATTTACAATGCTTTCCATTAGGAATAAGCCTTTTGCTTATGTCTCTGAAGGTACATGACAAATTGAGCTATAACAAGTATTTGGGAAAATATTTTAGTATTTCTCTTTTTTGTCAAGGTATAACTTGGCTGGTAGCTTTATTAACTAGTGGCCATATGTTACTATTGTCTTCATTAATATGACTTCATGCAGTTTAGAATTGCCACCTGAATTTCATCTTAGTTTGCTTATAGGGCTTTCCAGGTAGTGTGTAGTGACTGATATGACAAATTATACTCAGTTGTAATGCTGAAGTGTCCTTTATTTTCTATCTTTTGGATTCAACCAGTGAAGGTCATCCAACAGATACTGGAACTTTGAAGACATTTTATGGATATATCAGTAGATGAAAAATAAATCCATGTGGTTTTTAATAGCTTTTTATCTGGGGTGACTTCATTGTGAAGCAGGTTTGCAATCATTCCTGCTAACGTAAATTGTTTATAGTTATAGTTCGTAAAGAGCAAAATTATCTTTTACATAATGTAATCTGCAGTTACACTTGTATTTGATCAGTTCAGATTATCATGAGATGGACATTTACTAACTGGAAAAGTTGGACTGTGTTTCTTTCAAGTAACAGTGAATCTGTTGAGGCACGGTTATTCACGTGTTGGATTCTTCCCTTAAAATAAAACTTCAAGTGTACTTTAAAAAGGATGCCTTTACTCATATAATTTTATTACCCTCTATCTTTTGCAGCTGCCAGCACAAGTTGGCTTCAGGAGCATGTTGCAGATCTTAGTAGAAGGTAAAGCTTTATAATTTTTTTCAAAATTGCTAGTTTCTGAGAGGCAGGATTGGGATTTTGTGTATAATGATTTGGATGAATATTGAGGCATAAATACTGTTGTGTATTAGGGCTTTTAACATAGCTTTACCTCCTGTAGGTCAAGAGCAAAGACTGTCTCTTGTATTTCCCAGACACATCAATGTAATAGAAATACATCTTTCTGTATCCCTTTCCCTTTGAAAGTGTTCAGTACATCTATGCCATTCTGCTTGGATGAGGTGAGGGAAACTGGCTTTGTCCTGTATAGACTTGAACTGCATTTCTCAACAGTCATTACCTGAGTGATATATTTTGTAGTATTAGTGTTTATTTATTTATGCTTGGGGTGGGCAAATAAGTATGATGGTTGCAATTTAAATGGGATATATGGAACAGTTTATTCACTGAAATATAGCTATAGAAACTTCTTATCTGTCCAGCAGGAAACTGGGAAGTCTGTGTTTTCCAGGGGCTGAAGCGGTATTGCTCATTCATCTTGTCTGTTAACTGCCTTGTTTGTATTTGGCATCTGAATGCAAGACAATGTTGTTTGCAAATAATTTTGTTAAACATTGAAAATGCTTCTGTGGAACCTTATACATATTCTTCCAAGTACTTTTGCTGTCAGTATCAAAATAAGAATGTTAAACCACATTGTATACATGTTAAGTATGCTGCAAAGGCCAGCTTCTGTTGTGATTCTTCTATGCAGTTGAGTAAAGCAGAGGACGCTGGCTTGTTAAACAGAAGAATTTTCCTTGTATGGGTATAAGCTATTACATAATCAGATCAGAATTCTGCAAAACAGCTTTGGAAGACTAACTGTCGGGTTGCCCAAGCATTGGGAGTGTCAGTGTAAAAAAAAAAAAACAACCCAAACACTACCACCCATCCCCCCCCCCGCCCAAACAACAACAACCACCAGGCAAACACAAACCAACCAAACCCAACCATAGACAGCAATCACAGACACTGACAGAATTTTTCTGTATCGAGTTGGTGTTAAGGGGAAAGACATGAATGGATAACTTGAAGAGCTCCCAGATCAAGAGTCTAGAATTACTACTGTGTTTTGAAATAAGCTGTAGACAATTATGCCAACGATTTTGTAAGAAATTATTACATTTGTTTAATATTTATAGAGCTATTTCAGATGTGTTCTGTGAAGTAGTGCTGACTACTAAGTATCTGCATCTGTATATAATTGTTCATTGAACTGTTACAGAAGCAGAGTACCACATAAGTTCGTTCTAGACAGGCCAACAAAACATTTCATGTTGTCTTTCCCTTTAAATTTTCCAGTACATGGCACGCACTTGTGTTCACTGGGAAGTACAGAAACCTGCTTCCAGTGATAGGAGATAACGATACATAACTTTTCACAGTGTTCCTTCATGGGCCTTTTGGTCTCTTCCTTTTCAGCTAGCTGATCTCCCTCTTTTAAGAATTCATTTGCTTTGGCTTTAGAACGCTTCTGCATGCCAAGTTGGAGGATAGTATGAATATTAGTGATACACAAATACCTCAAGACATACATATATGTAATAGCAGTATCTAAATCTGTGAAGTACTTGTATTGTGTGCAGCTGACATAACTAGCTGTGTTCCTAAAGAAAGTAGTACAAGGTAAGTATTTAACATGTAGAAAAACTGTATAAAGATTATTGTAGTGTAATGTTTTATACATGGAAAGATAGACTTAAAGCAAATTTAAGATGCAAGAGGTAAATAATTCATTTCAGGTATGAGGCAGAATGTGGTGTGGATTTACACTTGATTAGTTTTTGCTGAGGTCAGGCTATTACAAAACTTTTAGAACTGGAGACCTTTACAGTCCTTGGAGCCATTGTTTGCAATGACTACAAGGAGCATTTCAAGTCAAATGCTGAAACAGTGGCTGCAGCTCTTTTGGTTGTAATGATGAACAGCTTAGCTGACAACTGCTCTTTCTGTTTTGTTATAGTATCTGTGGAATCATCCCAGGACTGAGTAGCATCTTTCTCCCACGGATGAACCCTTTTGTCTTGATTGATATTGCTGGAGCATTAGCTCTTTGCATTACGTATATGCTGATTGAAATCAAGTAGGTATAGTTGTTTTAAAAAAGTAACTCTTATTATGTTTGCTCTATAGAAAATACCATTTTTTACATGAAAGGAATGATTTTGGCAAAAGCTGCATTTTTTATGAATGGGATTGCAACTCCCTGAATATATTTATCATTTTTCAAAGATACGTAGTTGAGATTAGTATGTGTAGTATTCTGTAAGCATATGTAATTTTTAAAAATAAAAAATACAGTCTCTAAGCCTTTCCAAAAATTAAATACTTGTTTTTCTTTGAAATTGCTCTTTTTCTCCAGCAATTATTTTGCTGTAGACACAGCCTCTGCTATAGCAATTGCTTTGATGACATTTGGTACCATGTATCCCATGAGTGTCTACAGTGGGAAAGTTCTACTCCAGGTAAGGCAGTGTCACAAAACAAAATACTTTGTTGTTTCTGTTTTGTTAAATGTCCTTATTTAAGAAGGAAAAAAAAAGTTTTAAGCAATTGAATAGAAAGTGTTCCCAGGGGAATTTGTGATGAGCTAAAATAATTTTAAAAGCATCATGAAATCGTAAGAATTTATTTAATGCCATGTCCTCATGTAGATAGACCAGACTTAAAGATTCTCCTAGTTAAACAAGACCAGTTAGTCTTGAAGAGCAGTGGATGTCATATATCTTGACTTCAGTAAAGCTTTTCATACTGTCTCCCATAACATCCTCATGGAAAAGCTCAGGAGATATGGCATAGATGGGTGGTCAGTGAGGTGGATTGCAGACTGGCTCCACCACAGAATTCAGAGGGTCATCATCAGTGGCACAGAGTCAACTTGGAGGCCTGTGGCAAGCGGTGTTCCCCAGAGATGGGTACTGGGTCCAGTTTTGTTCAATATCTTTATCAACAACCTGGATGAGGGGATTGAGAGTACTTTCAGCAAGTTCACTGATAATACAAAACTGGGGGGGGGGGGGGGGTTGGCTGACACCCCCTCAGGCTGTGCAGCCGCCCAACGTGACCTGGACAGGCTGGAGAGCTGGGTGCAGGCAAACCTCATGAAGTTTAATAAGGACAAGTGCAGGGTACTACATCTGGGGAGAAATAACAACAGGCACCAGTACAGGTTAGGGGCTGCCCTGCTGGAAAGCAGCTCCACAGACAAAGACCTTGGAGTGCTGGTGGACAGCAAGTTCTCCATGGAGCAACAATGTGCTCTTGTGGCCAAGAGAGCCAATGGGATCCTGGGATGTATCAGGAAAGGTGTGTCCAGCAGGTCTAGGGAAGTTCTTCTACCTCTCTGCTCTGCCCTGGTGAGACCACACCTGGAATACTGTGTCCAGTTTTGGGCTCCCCAATGCAAGAGAGACAGAGACCTGCTGGAGAGAATCCGACAGAAAGCCACGAGGATGGTTAGGGGACTTGAGCATCTCCCCTATGAAGACAGACTGAGATCCCTGGGGCTGTTTAGTCTTGAGAAGAGAAGACTGAGAGGGGATCTGATCAATGTGTATATCTGAGGGGCTGGTTTCAAGTGGAGGGGGCCAGGATCTTTTCAGTGGTTCACAGTGATAAGACGAGGAACAATGGGTTCAAACTAAAACATAGAAGATTTCACCTCAACATGAGGAGAAACTTCTTTACCATGAGGGTGACAGAGCGCTGGAACAGGCTGCCTGGGGGGGGGGGTTGTGGAGTCTCCTCTGGAGACTTTCAAAACCCACCTGGCTGAGTTCCTGTGCAGACTACCGTAAGTGATCCTGCTCTGGCAGGGGGGTTGGACCTGATGATCTCTTGAGGTCCCTTCTAACCTCTGATATACTGTGATACTGTGATCTTCATTATAACTTTTGTATTGTATTGTTTTGTTTTTTTTTTCTTCTTCTTTTTCTTCAAGACAACCCCACCTCATGTAATTGGCCAGTTAGATAAACTTCTTAGAGAGGTAAGTCAGTGTGCACATCTAACATTAAACACACACTCAGGACTATGATAAAGTCCTGCTGAATAATTTTTAAAAAAAATATTATGTAGTAGCTGCATGTAGGATATATGGATGTTGCCATCTCAGATGAATAGTGTCATTCAGGTATCTGGAACAAATCTCTTAAAGTAGTGGAGGTTCTTTTTTATTAACCAACTTTGAGCTACCACTGAAGTGCTTTTACAAATGTGAATGGGGTGAGGAAAAGGAGTGCAGGCAGCTGTTGACTTACAGCATATCGAGAGAATCTTGTGATTTGGTAGCAAGAGTTACTTGAAATGAGTTACTTAAATCCATGTTTTTGATGGATTTGGATGTTTAAGGGTAGCAAAAGTACAGTAGACAAGCGTTCATGGTGTCATGAGCAGTCATCTGTTCTGCACGTGAAAACTTACTTCACAACTGAAAATGCTGTATTACTCAGCTATATGTAAAAGTACGTTCCTAAAACTATTTGAAACATTTCTCATTTATTTTTGTATTTCTGGATGTTTGTATAAAACTAGGTTTCAACTTTGGATGGTGTCTTGGAAGTTCGAAATGAGCATTTCTGGACATTAGGTTTTGGCACTTTGGTAAGTTATGTCTTTATTCTCTTTTTAGCCTTTAAAAAAGAGTTGTCAGTTACTATGTTATTTAAAGATATTTCTTCTGAATCTTAAATATAAACAAATTTGAGTCAGTACTTAATCTTTATGATTTTCTGCAAAGCTTCTCTTCCTTTGTAATTTTTTTTAAGCTTTCTTACTGCTTAATGTTATTTGTGTATGTGGCAGCTCTGGATTAAATTGTGCACCTTGCAACTGTAGAATTTCTTTTGTAGTTTAGAAGTGAAGAAAACCCCAAAGAATAGTGAAGACATTTTTCAAATGGTATATTACCATATCAAGAGTGCGAACAAGGAAACCGTAAACCTTTAGGTACCAAAGGTGTGCAGTAGAGACATATGTTTTCAGCATTTCTGGCAGAGGGGGTGAAAAAACCAAACTACGCATCTGTACTGATGCTCTGTAAGTTGAAAAAAATGAAGGGGCTTTTTGTGACACGGAATGGTGACACAAGACTCAGTTATTCCTAAATTGATGCAGGTATGTTGTGATAGATGGAAAATTAAAGACTCTTAGAATTTTTCTTCAGAATTCTTGTATGCTACTCCAGGGGTGTGGGGGGGAGAAAACTGGGGGGGAGGAGCAGCTCTGACTTCCTGACATCAAAACAGCTTTTAGCTTGCTCTTCTGCCACCCAAAATACTAGATCACAGCATTGCTGGATATTTACAAAACCTCTGTATGCATATTTACCTATTGCCATCTTCTAGATAATAGTAGAAATTTTCTGAGACCTGGATATCTTCCCAGCTGCACCATCTGATGCAGAAATGACTTCAACAGCACAAGCTTTAAACCATGTTCTTTATTAAATATGAACTGAAAAACTGTGAGAGGTTCTGTTTTGTGTCCTTTTCTGCAGCAGTAGTTTAAGGTAAACGAGATAGTGTTACTGAGGAAAGGCAGGGTCAGCCTGTGCAGTACATGCACTTACAGGAGAAATTCTTGAGTTCTACAAGGGACATTTGAGCATGTCTGCCATGCCTGTTGTCCTCTTGCCTGCTCCAGCAGCACAGCAGTGACACTTTTCCCAAGATTCAGCATGTAGAGTTTGTCTGCACTTTGCTCTTTTGGGCTGTGTTTTTTTTCCCAGCGGTTGTCTTTCCTTTTCTGCCATCACATGTGGTACTTCATAGTATAGTTTTAAGACTTGTTTTGCCTGAACAATGACCTTAATATTTTCATAAGAGGTCAGTGCATTAGCAAAGATCAAACTGTATCCTAATTATGGAAATATTTTAATAATTTTTTTCAGTTTAGTCAGTCATTGCTGCAAAAGGTCTTTGCCTAATTCTCTGCAGGATCACTTGCCGCCTCTTGAATGCATATGGAAAATCTTTATTGAAATAACTGTTAACAGCCAATGTATTTTTGTTACATTCCAGGCTGGATCAGTACATGTTCGAATTCGGAGAGATGCAAATGAACAAATGGTACTTGCCCATGTCACTAACAGGCTGTACACATTGGTCTCTACCTTGACTGTTCAGATTTTCAAAGATGACTGGATCAGACCTACCTTATCGTCCGTGCCTATTGCAAACAATATTCTGAACCTCTCGGAACATCACATTATTCCAATGCCACCTTTGAAAGCTGCTGATAATTTGAACCCTGTTACATCCACTCCAGCTAAGCCCAGCAGCCCACCACCAGAATTTGCTTTTGATACACCAGGGAAAAATGTGAGTCCAGTCATCCTTTTAAACACTCAAACAAGGCCCTATGGATTGGGCTTTAATCATGGATCCACACCCTACAGCAATGTACTTAATCAAGGATTTGGAGTACCAGGAATGGGAGCAACTCAAGGATTCAGAACTGGTTTTACAAACATCCCAAGCAGATATGGAACAAACACTCGTGGTCAACCCCGACCATAATAAACACCATTATTTATTGTACTTAAGGGTATTGACTTAATTCTTTTATTACCCAATTTTTATAAACATTTGGAATGTCAGATCATTCCAAATGGCTGGGAACAAGTGCATTGTTCGTATCAATGAAATGGTTAAATTGCAGGTTTTTTTTCTTTCATCAGCAGCAGCCTGTGCAAGGCCAGAAATATTTTCCAGGCTTAAGATACTTTGCAGGTAGTTTTTATAGAGTGTCTGTTTCTATCCAGTTTTTTATTCACTTTTCTTTATTTTCCCAAGAATGTACTGAGATACAGCACAAATCCGTAAGACTGAAATTGTCACCAGGTAGCATTTTTTTCTAATGTGAATTGCTTGCTGAATAGGTGAGAGGATAGGAAATTGCAGAAATAGAAGTCCCAATCTGGAGATGTTTTATTGTGATATTAAGCCATCTTTTGGCAAAATCACAGTTTTTTTTAAATTCATCGATTTTCATATTGTGGCGACTGTGAAGACAATCTGGCATTTCAGATTCTGAATTTTGTGAGACCATGTTTTTACATTTTTATTGATGCTTTTATAGAAATTCAGATGGTTCAGCAACCATTTTCTAGTTTTAAATATTCCATACTCATATCTGGTATTTCTTTTTGGTTTAGCTGCAAAATTATTTAGCAATATACTGGGAAATAAAATGTTTCAAACTGAAAATTTTACAAGCACCTCTTTTTTATGATTAACCCTATTTAAGATAGAGGGCAGATACTGTACTATTTCTGAAGCCAGTATTTCATTTTTGACTACAGAAAATATTCTCTGATTTGATTATGATGTTGTATTTTTCCTCTTTGTATTTTTTTTCCTGCATATTCAGGGGAAAACTACCTATTTATATTCCTGGTTTATATCCAGAGTACAGGTCAGTGATCACTGACAGTTCTTAGTCATTGCAAGAGTGCTCAGCCTTTGGGGCACGCTTGGAACAAGACTGTCTAACTTATCTCTGCTTTGCAATATTGTTCTATCGTACTTCTAGGTGACCCTATTTCTTCAGGGCCTTTCTCAGAGAGCTCTTCCCTCTAACTACTGCTGTCATTTTCTTCGCTGCTCTGACATCAGGGAAAGGCCTTCTAGAGGTGATTTTTTTTTTTTCACTTTCTCAATGCAGTATGTCTCTTACAGTTCCCTAGCCAACACCTCCTCTGCACTTTCTTCTGTGTGTTCTGGCTGTTAAGCACTGGGCTGCCCAATCCAATTGTTTGACTTGTAACTCAGGGTGCTATCTATTGGCTTCCACCTTGTTTATCTGTATGCTAAGGAAACCTCTTAATTTGTCCAGGGTGGTTATATGGAGCTGTTGTATCTCAGGGACTCCAAAGATACTATGTTACCTGAAGATAATGGGTTGGATAGAGAAATACTTCTCTTGCAGAACTGAGTTGAGAAAACAGCCTTTGTTTGAATTTCAAGTGTCTGTGACCTCTTGACACTGGCTGAGGATTTATTTTACTGCATAAGGACATTGCTTTCCCTTTTTTTTTCTTTTTTTTTTTTTTTTCCCTTCCCCTTCACTACCTGTGTTTTTTGCTCAAGTGCATGGAGGAGGGGTCACTCTTGAAAACAAATCAGGGTGACATTCTGCATGATGATCTCTTGCCAGGAACCTTTAGGCTGAGGGTAGTGTTCAGACTGCCACTGGTATGCAGTCCACATAAGCTACAAATAGAGAATCTAGTTCTGTACTTTATTTGCAGTGAGAGTAACGGTTTCATTGCTGTGTTAGAAAATGCTCTGGAAAGTTTGCATTTGAAGGTTACAGTAAACTTGTAATGATTGCCTATGTTTCTATGAGGTCAGTATTAGTTCAATAATTGCCTTCATTTCAGTACTCTGTCTTTACATGCAGACTATTACATGTGCCATTGCTGCATGGAAGTTCACTGAAGTACAGAACACTTGAACAGATTCTCTGTACCTCTTGGGTGCTCCACAGCATCTGCAACACCTTTGAGCCAGCACAATGTTTATAATGTAGTATTCTCCTGTGGCCTGTTTGAGAATTGTTCCTTACACCACTTTCACAATCAAACACTTGCCATTTTTCTGACATTTTAAATACATTGTATTATACTGCTTGCATGCTTTCTTGTTTTTAGTACAAAATTAAAGATCCATTTTATTAAAAAAATGAAGCTGACCTTTGATTTAAAATGAGAAGGGAGAATCAGAATCTCAGAATTCTGAGTGCAATATAATCACTTTTAACAAAATTATTTTTTTAGAATGATTGTTTACAGTATATATCACACATGGAGATGATAAAGATTCTTTTGGAGATTAGAACAGCTTTTTAGCTGCTTTATTGTTATGAATATATTACAGATATGTGTTAGCACAGAGTAAAATGTCTCCTTTTATATGAGGAAAATAAAATCAAAGTCATCCTTAAATGACAAACTAATTTGTGTACAAGATTTTATAGTTATCTTTTTATATATATTGATTAAGTGATGCTCTTGGGTGAGCAGATATGTGAAACTTCAGAACTGTTTTGCTGGGTATGCAGACTGGGTCATTGTACTAATTCTGCAGAAAGCATTTTGACTACATTTTTTTCTCTTCTAGTTGTGTCTTGCCATTAGGTGGTCACAGTTGAAATGTGGTGAATAAGAATTTTCTTCATTCCTAGTGATGGGAATACTGCCACTGGTTAGAGTTAAAAAAGAGGACTGGTACTCACTATCATTTTTGTCTACCAGAGAATTTGGCATTGCTGCTCCTTTAGCTTGTTCCAACTGTGATTGCATAGGATCACTTCCCTGTAGGCAAATATATCAGCTTTAGAGAATTTGTGGGGCATGCATCATTACTTTGTCTTAAGATTGTTGTGAAAAACTTAATTGTCCAAAGGAGCCTACTACAACACAAATACCTAATGTAATATGGGGGATTTTTTGCACCTTTACTTACTGAGTAATGGCTCTTGAGTTCATTCTTTTCTGCTTTCACCTTCACCTGGGTGATAACTGCATACACCCCTGAAAGAATTCTGACAAGACAGTGACAGCCTCTCATGGGTGGTAGATTGGTTTTTATTACTGTTTTCCTCACTTGACCGGGATGTGACAAATACTATTCAAGGAGAGAATCTGTGCAGCAGTTGTGTGGATTTGAGTAATTATTATATTGGTTCAGATCCCCAAGTTGCCACCATCCAACAGGGACAGAGAAGCTATCTGGGGATAGGTTCTTCAGAATAAAGCCTGTGTCTGAATTCTGAATTGATTATCTATGCTGTGCATACTCTGGTCCTATGGCTCTAGATTCTTAATGATATTCAGTGATGAAACTGAGATGGAATTGATACCAGTCCTGGTCTTTTCAATTCTGCTTTCTGAGTATCTTACTAAATAGGTAGACTTGTCTAACTACTGCTTCTCCTCTGCTTCAGTAGCACTAAAAATCCACCTTACACCATATCTTTGCTTTAATGACTTCAGGTTCTTGTGCTTTTGAGACCTTACGTTCTTGGATTCCTGTGGTTACTGGGCTGATAGGTTTTCCTTCCAGCTATTATTTCTTCCAGTTTTTTTACATGAATGACAGATTGTATAAATGGATAAAATAATCACATTCTCCTCTTTAAGTAAACCATTTCCAGGGCTCACATCCAGTTAAGAGATGTCCCTCTTTTCCTGTACCAAACAAAAAACCCAAGGGAAAAAAGAAAGGCAAGACCTTTCATACTTTCTTCATGTTTTAAGAACCACTGGATCATATTATACCAGCTGGTATCTGCTTTCTTTGAATTAAGTAAACATAACTCAAAAGAACTGTATGCTCAGGCAGTGAGAAGTTAGTGACAAAACTGACATACTAGATATTTGGTGTACTACATGACTAAAGCATGGTTTTAATGAACTCTAATAGAGATTATTTTTTTAATTAGGCAACAGCAACCCTTTTATCCCACATTTCATAATGGAACCTCTTCTAAGCTAACTCTAAAATTCTTGAAGCACAGTAGCAGCACACACTGCAAATGCATACTGGTTTTGAGAACAGCACAAAGTATGGAGTACCGTAAGAGTTCATCTGTAAAAAGGAAGCTAGCCATGCAAGGTTTAGTATTTTGGTGTATAGCCATTTTGTTACCTTGCCATTTAGGGGGGTGCAGTAGGTAGGTGCCTTACACTGCTCAGATTATTCAAGTTTCAGGAGATACAATGTAGTTTTCAGAATGTTTTCTCATGGACTGACATGGAGAACATGATAGCAGAGACTTCAAATAGCTTTGATGTATTTACATAGCTGTACAGTAACATCTGAAAATAAACACATCTGTCCCATTCTTAGAATTTTCATTGTATTCTATTTCAGAAGCTGCATGCAAAATAGAAGCATTTCACACAAATGTGAAATGATGGGAAAACATGAAATGCTTGTTTCATTTTGAGCAACAAAACCAGATTGAATTTCATTTTCAGATTGTCCTGTAATAGTAAAATTTTACAAATTTGTATTGCTGTAAATACGTATTTCTAATGTGACTTTAAAATATGTGCGTAAACACCGTGTTAAGTTCAGAAATGTTTGCTTTAGGAGAATGGTAAAATACAGGCCAAATCTGACATGCCTACAACTCCGTAGCTTATTTCTTTTCAAAATTTTTGCTCAGGGTAGAAATTCGTAATGCAAGTTCAGAGAAGTAAAATACTAACTTGTTTTTTTGTCAATTCATCCTCTACCAGCTTGAAAATCTGACTATTTTTTCTTCAAATGCTCTCATCATTTTCTCACTACTGGAAACCATAATTACATGGGTGGGTGGGTTTTGAATACTGTTCTTCTGGCTTTTATGGATTTCATTCCAGTCTAGGTTTTTGCCCCAGAGTGTTGTACTAAATTTATAGGTCTAGTAAATAATGTAAAAGCACAGGGTTGTTAAACTGGTGTCTTTTTCTAATACAGGTTGTGGCTTGCCCTTACTTTTTGGTGCTTAAATTGTCATCTTAATTCTGACTCCCATACTTACTTCAGTCTTGATAATTTGCCTTTAAAATGATATTTATGTCCAACTAGTTCTAAAGTGATCCCTTTCCTAGTATGATTACTTCTGATGCCATCAGTATTTCAAACACCAGGATTTGGAGTTTTTATATTTCTTTTTGGGTTAAATTGTGAATGATTCTCACATGACTGAATGGTGTGTGCTGAGGCACTGTTCCCACACACCACCTACTGTTTGGCTTACATCTCCTGTGTTGCAGTCAATGGAACCTCTGAGATGTCTTCCTCTTAGCATCACTCCCCCCACCCTTGGATCAAAAAGATCCAACAAACAACAGGGAGAAAAATGAATTTGGGTTATTTTTCTGTGTCCTGGTGGCCTGCTGTCTGCATATAAGAGTCATTGCAGCCTTCCTTGCAGGGGAAAGAGGAGAGGAAGCAGGATTAAAAATCCTTCTATGTGTCAGTAGTTCTAGCAACTCATTTCAGGATGAGAGGTGGTTTAGTTCAACCCAAAGCAGAAGTTTGTTTTAGTATATCTTTTGCCTCTTCAGAGTGTGATATACGTTTCCAGTGCTGGACACTGCAGAAGTTGATGCACCTTGTATAAAAACTGTAGCTAACAAGACAGGAGATACTAAGACCCAGGAGGGAATATGTGGCATAAACCAGTGATAACAGTCTGGACAGATTCTGGTGCTTTTTACTCAGAAGTAAAACAGGGAAAGATCATGTTCTTTGCAGGTGGAAAGTAACTCTTACTTAACACTATCTTATTTGGCTACATGGAACATTGGGCCAATCAGTCTGGCAAGAGCTGTCATCCTATTTTGCTTTGCTTTAGTGCTCTCCAATGCAATTAAATAGCAAATGTGAAGGTGGGCAAACAGTATTTAGAATGGAGTTTGATTTGATGCCATTTTGTCTATCACAGGTTGAGATATTCCAGTACAAACACCTGCAGGATTTTGATGAGATTGTCAATAGTGGTTTTGTCAAGGTTTTCTTCTGTGTCCTCCATGGTATGCCATACTGCAGGAAAAGGGGATGGAATCAGATGTAGGACTGGAACCCCTATAAGGAGGGAAGTAAAATTTGGAGAAGAAATACTGGAGAAGTTCTGTTAAACCAATTGATATGTCACCATTTAGCAATAACGTCAAGTAACTATTTAATAAGATTACTATAAAGGAGTGTGTGTTGCTGCAGCTTCTTTTTACCTTACCTGTGACTGCAGCCCATCCATTTCATTGTATCTATCCTAAAATTGGCAAATTGACACCTTCCTCCTTTCCTTTTTAAAGACACCTATACCTAGTAGTTTTACTGAGATACTTGCCTTTTTTTTGTCAATCTTTTGGTCTTTTGCTTTGTAGTTGTTGATACTGAGTTTAGGAGCTACAGAAGGGAGCTACAGACTGAAGCTCCCAGACTGAAAATTATTACCATGTTCTTGTAGGCTGTTAAGACTGAGTGCTTATCAAAGCATTTTTTTAGTCCCCTCAATAAATGGTAAATCAGGGTGTATGTATTTTTATACTGTACAATAAAACCACTGTTATACAAAAGAACTTCCACTTGAAGTTCGCATATATATATATATATATATATATATATATATATGTATCAAGCCACCTATACATACTGCAACTTTTAGGTAAAAGAGGAGTTAAGTCAGTCTTCTGGTTCCTGATTGCTTTTTGTGGGAAGTATTGTTTCTCTCCAGCCTCCTTCCTGTTTTACTTCTTTTCCTCTCTTATTTTTCATACTACTAAGGGATTTGCTGTCTTCATTAGATGTTACTTGTGTCATTAGAAAAGGTTTTTGAAGTGTAGTCATTGGTTTCCTCATCAGCTTCACCTATGCAGGATTTTTTTTATATCCCTATGCTGGGCATGCATATGATGGCTGTGTTGGTTTTGTGGACTTAGGGGCTCTGCCTTGGTGTGAAAAATGGAAGAATGATGGAGCTGAAAAGCCAGTAAGCCAGGAGACAGTAACCACAGCTCAGGGAGGAGAGCATTCACTTAGAAGTGAAGAGGTATTGCTCTTGTACCTGCTTCCAAAGCTGTGTGCACACTTAATGTTACTCAGTAGTTAACAGAGCAGAAGTAATGGAAAAACTAGCAGATGGATATGAAGGTAGCGCCTTCCTTTCTTAGGTAGTTACCCTCTTCATTGAACTAATCTTGCATTCCTTTTTGGTTAACCCTTCTCTAGCAGTGTGATTCTTGTAGTCCTTGCTGTACAGTGGAAAATTTCAATCAGAACAGTTTACGTTATCTACTACCCTCCTTTGGCTCACCTTTGTTTTGAAGATGCTCTGTTGAGCGCTTCAGCCAAGAACATCAAATCCACATCCTGACTTTGGACAAGTGCTTTAATCCCTGATTTGCAGCTTGATAAGGTGGCAGCAGTACTGCAACTGCTGTCCCGCTCTTTGAGTGCATCCCAAAGGAAAAGAATGAACACAGAGTCTAAGGCAGAGGTGTCAGCCAGGAGAAATGCTTAGGTAGGGAATCCCAGGTTGACGTATGTGCCCTAATTCCAGGACGGATTTCAGGCATACCATATCCTTCACTATTTCTGCTGGCTACTTTGCAGACCAGCTGTGAAATCTTAATTCTCTTTCTGGAATGAAGATGTCTAATTTGAGTATGTGGGGTTTTGCAGGAGTTCAAATTTAAACTGGTAATAACAGCTTTACTGTAATTTTGTCAACAGATCTTGAGAGATTTTTGAAGTCTTTGAAGATACGACACTTGAGAGTGCCACTGCTTCTACACGTAGTAACTAGATGGCTAGTGTAGCATGTAGTGATGTCCCATTGGACCAAAGCTGCTAGCTGTAGGACACCACTGCTGACAGAAATTTCCATTATCTCTGCCACTGGAGCTGTGCTCATGTGAAATAACAGTGGTGGATGTATTTTATCACTGCTTTTCTTCCAGTATGTTTTTCAAAGCTGTGACTTCTGGCCTGTGCAAAGTTGGATTTGGAATCCTAAAGTTGGGGCAAATAAGCTTGAGAACCAGGATTGTATGCACTTGCTCATTCACTAAATGATGCACTCATTACTGAACTTACACTTTAAAATATTAGAGCTACTGGTACCTCTTAATAAAAATGGAATGTGGTCATCTTCAACTAAGCCTTGATGTAAAACAGTTCGGAAATACTGCCTCTCCATAGGGTGATTCTTCAACAGGTTCATGTTGTGTAGCTCTTGTTCTGTATTTCACAATGAAAGCAATTATTACAACTTTTGGACAATATGAAGCATGTTAGCACATTTGAATTATTTTTCCTCTTACATGGAATCTTTTTCCATTAAGAGGAAAACGTAGAGGGTGACTGCCTTTTGCTTTTGTTTAGTGCTTGGAAGACCTCAAGATTGGTGCCATTACTGTCATTTTACAGAAATAAGAACTAAAACTCAAAAGTGAAGCAGTTTCATGGCTTCCGAGTGTCTGAGAATCTTCCTCAGTTTTGTTAATTAAATATTAAAATCTTTGTATAGGTTTAAGATGCACCAAATTTAACATTTGCATTATTAAATATTAGAATTGTAAAAGAAAAATAATATAGAAATATGATTTACAGGACTTAATATATTCAAAAATTACACACTTAATTTTCAAACTCATCAACAGCCCATACCCCTCTCCTTACCAATTGCTTGAAGCCTCTGAAACCATTGAATAGTGTCTGGAAAATAATTGGGAAAGACTGGGTTTGGTGCACCAATTAAATCCAGTAGCACAAGCAGGTCCTACACAAGAAAGAATCTTTGTATAATACAGAGTTCTTTACGTTACTACACCAGCAGCACCAGCAATGAAACCAGTTGGTTTCTGTATAGGTCAAGACTAGGTCTTTGATAGCTCTGGCCAGAGATCTGGCTTTTCTACCATAGTGCCCAATAGCAGAATGCAATTCAAATCTGATGTGTTTTGCTGTGTTTTTGAGGGGGAAAAAGGTAGGCAGTTTGGCTATTCTTCACCCTGATGTAGAGTGTGTTGGTGTGTTTGCAGTACGTGTGCTGTATCTCTTTAAAAGAAAAACTGTGGTAGGTGGGGAGAAAGAAGAGGAAACTGCTTCCCCAGAGAACAACAAAGTCTGTCAAGGGAGAGACATTTTATGAGTCACAAGATAAAGTGACAGAAGAAGAGCATCTCAGCAGTGAGTAGGGAAACTAGAAAGCAGTAGGGAGCAGACAACTGCAATGTTAGTAGGAAGTAAAAGAAACATGGTGCTTGGTGTAGCTTAGTGCTGAGCTAGGGGAGAATTGCTCATAGCCAGATACTATGTCTGTGCCCTTTCCTAACCATTCTGAGTGCTCCCTCTTGAAGGTGGGTATCCTATTCAATAATTGTGTATTTTGATTTTTTTTTTTTTTCTGTGTTGACTGCTCATACTTGCATGGAGAAGATCTAAGCAAATTTACCTGAAAAACTCTTGCCAACTCTGTTTTATCACATCTCATAATATTTCCACAAGCCTTTTTCTTCTTTTGGTGGGGTTCATGGTTTCCTTGGAATCTGACCAGTTACTAATCAAATACTAAAAAAATGCAATTTACTATTACTCATTAGGGAGTCATTGAAAGCCACTTACTATGCCCTGCAGCTGATTTGTGGTTGTTGATCCAGGTGGATGTGGTGTAGATACCATTTTTTGAGCTAAGTGTTGAGACCCATAGAGGGAATCCGAAGGGGACCACCGGACAAAGGCTTCTTCACCATCAAAAAAAATGAGCCGAAGTGAAAGGTCTGGTCTTGATGCTGAGCTGGTCTGTTGGAGGAAGTTAAAAGCAATGTGACTGATTCTGGCCAAACCATTAAATAAAGGGCAAAAAATGTAGTCCTGTAAGCAACATCAGTAGGGGTGTATTTTCAAGGTGTACCCTATGCAAACCTTCCGAGGGCTGTTAAGCACACTTTGTGGTGTAATAGTGACATGTTCTTCAGTCTGTTCTGGTTAAAAGTCTCATTTCTGACTTCAGCGGACATCAGCTGAGTATATCAAGACAGGTCTGCAAAACCAGCTAGCACAAACATCAGATAATGAAGAAACACATCAGCAACACCACCTGTGAATGCTAATATTATTACTTCATAGTGCCACAAAGGAATAATATCTCTGCTACATCAGTAGAGGTGAATTATGTAAGTGGATGTGAATTTGTAAACACATTCACATGGTTCTTTGAGCAACAAAGAGGAGTCTTTCATGAGAAGAATGACCATTTCTTTTCTTTCAGGGGGACTCGCAACCACCAAGCCAATTTTACCTTAAAGCAGAGAGAGTGGAGTAGATACACCCTTCCCTTTTCAACAACCAAATATATCATGACAGTAAAAACAGAATACATAAGGTTAATGTATTTAAGGTTACAAAGGAGGCATCTGTTTGAAATTTCTTCCCCATGTAGGAGGAGTATGTTGTGGGGTTTTTTTTTTTTTTTCCTCCCTGTTCATTAGCTGAAGCTTTGTTTGCACTGGCAGTGTCCCCCAATAATTTACAACCTGGCTAAATCCAGTATAGTTCTGGTATATGAGCCGTTTGGGGAACTGTAGTCTTGGCATTTGCTATGAATATTTTAACTCTTCTATGAATTAATGCTATTTCAAGTGAAATTACATGATCTGCTTAAAAAAGGTGGAGTCACTGGCAATAGTCATGTCCTGTATGGATTACAACTCCCAATTAGCTGGAGCAGATCCAATATAAACAGTAGTGGAAAGCTTCTATGAAAGTGTTGCTTGCATTGGCAGGATAGTATTGATTATGCTCACAGTCTCATGTGGATTTCTCTAATGGCAATGCTTTGCTGCCCTTTGTCCTTTGCACAGGACAGAGCTCTTTTGATAGCACTCACTTTCATGACATTCTGGAGGACACAATTGGTGATATTTAAATTTTAGAAAGAAACGTTTATTATTATTACTCTAACACTCCAGGTGTGAGTAACAGACGGATGGTTTTGCCCTTTAAGTTTAAACTTTATATAACTGGAGAAACATCAAGATAAAAATCACAGCTTCAGGTCAAAGCATAAGTAGATTTGGCTGAAAACATAACAAAGTCTGTTAATCTACTATAAGCAGAGTAAAAAGGTCATTGCTAATGTATTAAGCAGATGGATACCAAAGTGTGTTTTATTACCTACAAATGGTACCCTGTGCAGAGTAATTAGATGACCTTTTTGTCAGTTGCCATCATCTTACTTCATAAAATAATCAAAACCTGATATATTACTTCTGAAAAATGTTGGTCTTTAAGTGAGTGTGCAAGATTGTTTCATAAATAACTATCAGGTAAATTTATTCTAAATGAAAGCATATGTATAATAGGAGTGCTTTGCTTTCTGATGAAAACACTCACATATTCTTAACCTTCGAATTCTTAAATATTCTAAAGTCAGGAAGCACCAAATGGGTTTCTGGAAACAACTGCTGTCAAGTAATACTTGAGCTAAATGTACTCCCAACACTTTGTTAAGCATTTAAGAGACCTTTTTTCTGTGAAAGCTCTCTTAGTGTTCAAGAAGCATTCCTCTGTAAATATTGAGCCAGTAGATGGCACTCATGAATCTGTAATTCTACAAGCTTGCCATCCTACAAAGCTTTTGGAGCTTCTAGGATCAACAGATTTTTGTGTCTAGCAATGTACTTTGAAACAGGTTTTCATAGCAAAGGTAACAGAAACTGATAATACTCTACTATTACTTGACTGTTTTCCTGTACTCAGCCATCACTTGTTTCATAATTAAACTATTAAAACTGATGAAGGAAAACAAGGAAGAAAGCTTGAAATCATTATGGAACGTGTGTGTAACTCTCCTGTACAGCAATTAATTCAACCATCTCCCAGAAGAGAATACAACTTAGATTTTTAAATGCAGATTTAGAAAGCAACAAATCTTTGTCAACGACCCTGGATGTTACTGGATATAATAGGAGCTTCTGAAAGGGATTTTGTGCCTTTTAGGAAGAAAGTAGGATATTTCAATCTGTGAAGCATGCATTATTCACTTATAAACTATTGTTTTTATAAACAATATTTTATGTCTATAAATATATATGTATATATTTATATATAATATATAAATATATTTATATATTTTTATATATTTATAAATATTTATATATTTATAAACAATATATCGTGTTTATTAATTTTCAGATAGCTACTACTTGCGTAAGAAGTTTTAACGTGATAATGCACACTAAGGTAGTAGATACAGATCTCTGTTCTGTTCTTCTTGAAGTCAATAATTTTACTGCAGGCACAGCAATCAGAGGATCAGGCATGCAGGGTATTGGAGAGAACATGGAAGCGCCCTAAGGCCTATTGCTGTTGCAAAAATAAAGGAAAACAAAACAAGCAAACTACCTTGATTAACTGAAACTTGTTATCCAGGGCACGTGCCACCTCCAACATCATGGCACAGGGCACAGCAGAATCAGTTGCTCCTACAAATGCTCTCTCCTGCCACTGACCAAAGAATTTCGAGTCATAGTGGCAAGCAAGTACTAGATGTCGTTTTGCAGCAGGGTCAAGAGTGCTGATAATGTTTGAAAATGTCCGATACCCATATGGTGTGTATCTTTGAAATGTGTCCTCTTCAATTTCCCAACCAGCCTGCAACCTTTGAAGACGGTGCTTGATATGCTGCAATTAAAAAAAAATAAATTAAAATACCAGATTAATTCTGCTTGCTTCAGCAAGATGTCAAAAATTGTCATTAGCTAACTAATTGTGGCACTAATTTTATTGTATTTTAAAAGATAAAATTTGTAACAAAAAACCACAATGTCACTATATAAAGCAAGCAGCATCTTTGCTACCTTAGTCTTTGACTGACTCACTTGCTTTTCATTTTTCCCTTTTGTCTCTTTTCTTTGGAGTCTGAAGGTGCTTTGAATGACTGTCCAATAATATGACACGTTACCATCTTGATTTCTATAGTTTTCTAGGCTAGTGTTTTTTTTCAGGTGTAACCAGGACAGATATAATGTTTACCTCTTCAAATCTAAACTTAATGGTGTCAGAACTGGCTGCAGAGAACTCAATGTGGCTGTTTTCACAATTGGCACAAACAGATGCCACAGCAGTATTAAAAAATACTGGGTTTTTGTTCAGTGGGGGAGGGGCTGGGTTATTTTTTTTTGGTTGTGTTTCGTTTGTTTGCCTGTGGGGGTGTTTTGGTTTGGGTTGGGGTTTTTAGGTTCTATGAGAAATCTGCCTTGCAAGTGACAAAGTCCTTTATAAAGCTGTGAGAGCCTGATTCCTGTAAATTAAATAATGAACAAGTAAACAATTCAGAAAAACAATAAAAATGAAACCCTGTATGTACAGTTCATGTAAAGACAAAAAATTAAGACAGTAAACATGAAAGAGACAATTCATTTTAGCTATCTTCCTACCTGAAAAGCATACATCTAACAACCCCAGTTACACTTAGTACACAGTTCTGGCTAACTTTTATTAGAGGGCCATCTCTGTTGAGCAACTTATTTTTAAAGGTCCCTAGAGTGCTTCTTCGAGGCAGATTCCTCTCTCTTTAAATAAACATTAGGAAAAGTCTCTGAGGAGAAAAAAGAAAATAGATTTTGAAGACTTGTCCTGATCTTAGTGAAGTCAGTGGGAATATTGCCATAAATTTTAGTGCTAGAACAAAGTTCCATTTTGTTTGTGGTCACTGTCTGAAAGCTTTTACGGTGTTGTACAGTCTACCCACTATCTGTAGGCAGAGTGAAAGACATCTGTTACGGATTAAGGGGAATATATGTAAGACCAGATGGAGTTCATGCTGTGCACTAGCTGTGAGTGGCACTAGCCTTCTCCCCTAAAGGAGTCTGATGTCTCTTCTGTGAATTACAGAGTTGTCATCCTTTGGAAACTCTGTTGTGCTTTGACAAAGGAGCACTCTTCTTGTATTAGAAATGCTGTGTCCAGCAGGAGTAGGGAGGTGATTGTCCCCTTGTACTCAGCTCTGGTGAGGCCGCACCTTGAGTATAGTGGTGAGTTTTGGGCACCTCAATGCAAGAGAGACGTTGAGGTACTGGAGTGAGTGCAGAGGAGGGCAACGAAGCTGGGGAAGGGCCTGGAGAATAAATCTGAAGGAGCTGGGGCTGTTTAGTTTGAAAAAGAGGAGGCTGAGGGGAGACCTCATTGCTGTCTACAACTACCTGAAACGATGTTGTGGAGAGGCTGATGCCGGTCTCTTCTCCCAGGTAATTAGTGATTGAACAAGAGGGAATGGCCTCAAGCTGCAACTGGGTAGGTTTAGGCTGGACATTAGGAAAAAAAAATTCATGGAAAGGGTGGTCATGCATTGGAATGGGCTGCCCAGGTAGGTGGTTGAGTCACCAACCTTGGACAAGAATAAGGTATATTTGGATGTGGTGCTTGGGGATATGGTTTAGGGATGAACTTTGTAGAGTAGGGTTATCAGTTGGACTTGGTGATCCTGAGGGTCTTTTCTAACCTGAATGTTTCTGTGATTCTTTTTTCCCCCCCCCATTAGCCAGGGGCCTATTTTAGCACATGCTGTTACCTTGTAACAGGATGATCCTATTCTGAACATGATTTGCGTTTTTTTAGCCTAGGCTCAGCTGTTTGTTTATTTTTCTTACTTTTTCCCTTTCCATTTGGCTGTCTTCCATCGTATAACTGAAGAACCTACAAAATTAAATCTATAGACACAAGTGCATACACACACACAAAGCATAAAAAAAGCTGCGTTTTCCCAGTCTACCAGTTGGAGAGTGGAAAATAAACTTACTGCAGTTGTTAGGGCTATCTTGGAGCTGCTGAGTTACTAGCTAAAGAGAAGATGAACCCTAGTGGGGTATTGTGAATGTCTTCTCGTAAACTCAGCTCTACTGCTGTTTTAGTCTCCTTCTTGGCTAGTGTAATTCAGAGTGCATGGCACACAATCCTGAAGATATCCAGGCTGTGAATGCAGAGCAGAGGTGCTCACAGGACAGCAACCCAGTCATGTGGTAACAACTTGTGGTTCAGACACAAGGTGCTCAAGGTTTTAGTGGCCTGGGGCCAGGTGCAAAGGGGGTGTGTTAGCCCAGCATAGCCCACTGCCATGTGTGGGACAGTGGAGCTGCTGTGATACTTGGCCTAGTGCTGCACTTAGTGGTGTTGATCGTCTCATCTGCCTGCCTGTTTGAACCCCTCTGCTCCCTTTGTTTTGATACTCCTATCTGAAGCAATATTAAAAGGGAATGTAGCAGCACAAGACTTCTCCAGAAAATTGTCGGGAAGGTGTAATTTTTTTCATCTCCAACTATGGGCCGGTTGCCAGGGCTCTGAACCAGTGACCCAAAACCTGCTCATACGAAAGAAAGGACAATGGCTATGTTGTACTTCGAGTAACAAAATCTGATGCAAGTTTTTTAATTTAAAACATACGTTTAAAAGCAGATTGTGGGGTTTTTTTTATTAGCCCTGGGAAATAATGTCAGCTAAAGTGCAAGCTGTGTCACATAGGCTCTAGGCAGTCTAGACTTCAACAATTATAGAGTTTATCTTATCAAATGAATGTGTCTATCCCTTTAGTGGGCACTAGAAAATAAATAATAGATATTCTGAGAGGTTTTCAAGAAGCATTGTCTTACCTGGCGTACTAAATAATTTCCTGGTGATCCTGAGTATCTTTCTATCAGGATAGGACGTAAGTCATCCTCCCACATTACAGAAACATCTGTGCTTGCCGCCACTTTTTTAATATCATCAGAATGTAAAATTCTTGGTTGGTGAGAATACTGTAAAAGCAGAAAAAGGAAAAATTGCTGTAACTATTACAGACCTTTATAACCATAGTTTTCTTCAGAATTACAGCAACTAGGTTTTACTGTGTTGCTTTAATTTACTGACAACAAAAGTAATTTTAAACAAGGTTTTCTTTCAAAAATGTTTGACATTTTTAAATTCTGTGACTTCTGCATCTTTCTTTGCAAAATATACTAATATTAAAAACGTAGGAGAAATCTTTACCTACCAGATAGCTGTAAAACCTCAACCTGTGATTGGTTTCTCTCCTTCCTGGTATCTTAATTCTATCTTAAGTCATGCCTACAAACACCAGAAGCTCTGTTGATAGCCATTATAACATTTAGCTTTATGCTGTGTCTGCATTATGAGGTGCAGTACTGTGGATAAATGCGTAAGCTAGCTCAGTCCTAGAGTGAAGCTGTGTCACTGTGGCAGTATTGGTGTAACTACACAGCACTGTGCAGCTCATTTGGAGCTAAGTGGGGTATACATCAGCTTTGAGACCACATGGGTTAACCTCAGAATTGGCAGCTTGTCTCCTGTGACAACAGCTAGTAGTGCTACCTACCACCCAAATGCTTTTTTTGCTATAGCTAAGCATGGACTTTTAGAGCTATTTCAGGTGACCTAGAATACTTGAGATGTACATCCTCACAGGGCCAGCAAATGTGGTCTTTGACATGTAAGAGCTTTGTGTTGTTCTAGAGAGTTAGCTGCATGCAAGGTGGGATCCCCAAGGACATCTCAAATGTCCCTTTGGGCACCTAATTTTAACTTATCCTAGTCTCTATTAATTGATTCCTTAGGAACTTCCTGAGCCACTCCTGTTTTTATAGATTCCTATTTTAGGCAATACCATAGGATACCATATCCATTCCTTACTTCCGTCACAGAGACTTCTCTCTACTCCTCTCTATCTCCTACTGAAAAATCCCAGTCTGGTTATTTGTTTTTTCATCAGAACTGCCTTAACATGATTGATCAGACCTGCTGTCCTTCAGTGTACCATGTCTACCTCAACCTTTCTGAGATGAGGAAAGTGAGTGCTCCATAGCTTATAGTGTAGGATGATGGCATTTGCTATTTTATTCTATTCCTTTCTTCAAACTGTTTCACAACTGATTTGCTTTTGGGCTGCTGTTGCATTAGACTGACATTTTAACTCCATCACTGTACATGTTAAAGAAAAAAATTACTTCTCCCTCTTTCCCCCTTCACTCGTGTGTCATTTCACATTTGTCTGAAATGGGGGCTGAAACTCACTACCTGGCCAGAAACTGTACTGACCCCCAGATCTTCTGCAGTTCTGCGTAATTACCTGTTATCCTAGCAACTCTGACTGATGAATAATGTTAAGAAATGGGGGTTGCCTCACAATTTTTTCTTCCCTTCTACTTCATTTCTGTGTGGGCTGAGCAAAGCAGACACAAGTACAAGTATTTTCTAGACTTCACTTGTAAACATTTAATTCTACCTCTTTTTTTTTTCCCAAGCCATTGATGAATGTGTGGAACTTTCCTCTAATTCCACTTCAGTTTACTAGTGAAATTAAGTAGAGAGGAGACACAAAGACACTGACTCCTACAATTCCAAATTTAATACAATATTTAAATCTGAATTCTAAATACTGTAAGGAACCCAAAATTTAGGGTGTGCAGTTAACATTTTTAATGCTAGCAATTTTAGACATGGGTTAAAGAAAAAAAATGCATTTCATCTGGTAAAAAGAACTTTTACAAGTTTTGAAATTGTACTGTAGAAGATGCATAAACTGTCTTTTGAAAGACTGTAAGTTTAACATGGTGGAATTTATACCAGGATAGAAAAGGCACAGACAAAATGTAGTCAGGGAGCTGTTCTGTTTAGGAGGAACACACTGAAAAAGGAGAGCGAAAACCTAAATCTATGCACTTCATTAGAGTGTAGGAGAACAATTTATTTAAGGAAGTTCGGAAAGTATGCCTTCAGCTCAACATGCGAAGGACTCGGAATGCGGAATCGTCTTGCTTCTAAACACGGATCCTGTCTGGAAATTGGGGTCATTGAATTACTTTGCAAAGATACATCGCCATCATCAATAATAATTATATAGTACAAACATATCAGAACTCTTCAGAGGAGAGGAATAAACTCCCATTTCTAATAATGGAGATATCTTCAAATTTGGGAAGTGAAAGGAATGACAAAAGTGGTCATGAAATATAGAGAAGCAGAATGAGATCTGCAGGTGACTCATTCCTTACAGTGTTGGTCAATCCCTATTTTCTCCATGGCAACAGCAGAGAGGCATAGCAATGTATTTATGACAGAGCTATCACTAAATCTCTTGTATTAAGCTGCATAAAACTGCAAGACCTCAACTTCTATAAATAGCCCACACTTACCTGCTGATTTTCATATATTTCACCTTAGTGCCAACAGAACTTACCTTCTAAAAATGCTAAGGTTTAGGATCTGATTCCTCCTTCTCAATGAGAGGAGGGGAAGGTCTGTATGGTGTAATACTTTTGACTTCTGGCTCACACATCCCTTTATGGAGAAGGAACAAAAGTTGGCAAGGGAAAATAATTTGATGAGAAAGAGGAAGTGGGTTTTGGTTGGCATGTCTGCACGGGCAGAAGAGATCACATGCTATGGTTCTGCATCACTGGCAAGCAGATTGACTAGTTGGAATGGAATGAGCTAAAGAGTATATTGGTGTGGCTCAAGGGGACTGAAAAAAGTAACTCTAGGGTTACACAACTGTATGTTGACTACTATGGCTAAAGATTTACCTTCACATACTCATACATATAGATATGCATACTATAGATTATGTTCCAGATATGTAGTCTACACATGAGCTATATACTGTAAGTAGAATTAATAAAGCAGAATGACATTTATTTTCTTTTATATAAAAAACCCAACATTTATTTGAAGGAAGAGTGAGTAAATCAAGGAAGTGTAGAATTGCTAAGGAGGAGTGGAATTGCTAAGGGGAAGTAAGTGGAAAGGTATGGGCGAAGCTTCACTTTCCCAGTTTGTCCTGAACTCTGATCTGTTGGTGAAGCGAATGTTGCCCTGGATTAGTGGAGTTCAGTCAGTTCTGGCTGAACTTTGATTTCAGCTCTTCTACCAACACTTGGAGATGGGCCCTGGTAGTGTATTTTCCATTGGACATTCCTGAACCCCTTAATTGGATGTCATTCGCCATTGTATGCTCTCCCATGATCCATGTGGTTTAGTTCTTCACAAATAAACTACGTGTTTCACAATCAACCACTCCATGCTGTGACACAGAGGTAATCTGGGGTTCACTGCTTATTACTGTTTCTTTAAATGCTATCTCAAAGCTGTCTTTTTCACTAGTTCACGCCACACCTGAAATTAAAACCAACATGGTATGGGTCTACAATATATTAGAATATTATTTCCTTTCAAAACAATTTTGCAGTAGTTGTCAATGCCATCCATTTTTCCCAGATAAATGTGGATCACTGTCTGTTTTTTCAGACTAAGGCACTCTCCTCTACATTACTGTAACCACGTTGAAAATTGGAATAGAATAGAATGTTGTATGAAATGCAATTTCGGATTTTGACCCCTCTTGTCCTGTTTGGGTTTCCCTTATAATTCACTAACGGCCCCTGGCAAAGCTTAACGCGCTAGCTGCCCGCTCGCTGGCGGTGTGAAAGGCACCGCTAACGTGACAAACGTGAGAAGACTAGTTCTCTGTAGCCATTAGGTCGGTGTGAGAGGGAAGCCATGTTCTCCATCCCCATCGGCGCTGCCCGCAGGCGGTGCCAGCCCCGGGGCTCTTGCTCTGAGCGTGGACCGGTGTCCCGCGGCTGACGCCTGTGTTCGCGCCCGAGGCGGGATTGCTCGATGCTGTGCCAGGTTTCTCGGCTGGCGAGCGCATATAGCACCAGCCCAGCCGCTGATCCCTGCTTTTCCCCCGCAAACAAATGTCAGGCAGGAAGAGCCTGACAGGCGCAAACGCGACCCACCTTCTCCAGGGTCCAGTCTGCTCCGGTTTCCCTCCCGTGCACCAGGTGAAAGCAAGCGGCAGCGGAGAGGCACAGTGCCCCAAGCAGGCGGCCAGCGGCCGTCGGCCCCTCGCCCCCTGCCATCCCCTTGCTCTCTTCTCACGACTCTCCCCGTGGGCCCTCTTCCCTCCGCCTTCCCGAGACCCAGGGGTGGAAAGGGGAGAGCCAGGGCCGGGGCTGGCGCCGGCGGAGGTGACGGCGAAGAGAGGCAGGCAGGCTGCTGCAGAAGCGGGCGCTGGCCGCAGCAATGCCAGACTCTCCCTGCGGCTCTTCCACCCTCCGAAACGAGCCTCAGCCCTGGCACCACGTCAGCAGTGCCAAGAGGGTTTCCTATGACCGAGTCCGAGCCCGCCGCCGCCCCCTCCCTCCTCTCCTGCTCCCCTGTGCGGACCGTGGATTTGCCAGCGAGGGCTCCCAGGGCCTCGTGATCTTGCCGTTGAGAAATACAGATGGGATCTCTGGTGATGAAGCTTTACTGCAGATTCAGAATCCTTCTAGCTTGTACTTAGAATGTGGTATATCCAAATTTCTCATATATCAGGAAGCAAAGAGTTAATTTAAATTAATGCCTTTTTTTTTCCCCTCACGAAAATCCATGCATTGTTTTGTTAGGAAATTGTTCAAAATGCAACGCCAAGTCACTGGTGAATAGGGAAAAATGGGCAAGCATTTGATTACCATCAAAAATCAGCATGGTTTATAGGTTCCTAGGCAAAAGCCCTGGCAAGGCAGCAGAGAGCAAGTCATGGGCAATTAGTTTAAATACACGTACAAGATGACAGTGATCCCAACTGGACTACACAGCAGAAAGAAAATCTCTTGCCCTTCTACCAGATTTCTTGTGGTAGACTATATAGTCAGATCTAGAAGCTGGGCAAAATTTCTGGCTGACATGCCAGGGTTCTCATACAATTTAGAAAAACAAACACAAAACCAAATAAACAAACAAAAAAACCCACCCCAAAGTACAATAGCTACAGCAGAAATTTGCCGAGAATATAAACTTGAATTCAGGACTAGAACCATAGAGCATAGAATCAGTCAGGGTTGGAAGGGACCACAAAGATCATCTAGATCTTTAGTTGGAAGGGACCACACTAGATCAGGCTGGCCAGAGCCTCATCCAGCCTGGCCTTAAACACTTCCAGCTTTATTCCATTCCTCCTCGTCCTGTCACTACCTCATATCCTAAAAAGTCCCTCCCTAGCTTTCTTGTAGGCCCCCTTCAGATACTGGAAGGCCACAATAAGGTCACTTTGGAGCCTTCTCTTCTCCAGACTGAACAGCCCCAACTCTCTCAGTCTGTCCTCATAGGAGAGGTACTCCAGCCCTCTGATATCCTCATAGGAGAGGTACTCCAGCCCTCTGATATCCTCGTGGCCCTTCCCTGGACATGTTCCAGCATGTCGATATCCCTCTTGTAATAGGGGCCCCCTCCTATTAGGGGCTACAACTGGACGCAGTACTCCAGGTGGGGTCTCACCAGAGTGGAGTAGAGGGGGAGAATCACCTCCCTTGACCTGCTGGCCACACTTCTCTTGATGCAGCCCAGGATCTGGTTGGCTTTCTGGGCTGCAAGTGCACCCTGCTGGCTCATGTTGAGCTTCTCATCCACCAGCACCCCCAAGTCCCTCTCCTCAGGGCTGCTTTCCAGCCAGTCACTGCCCAGCCTTTATTTGTGCTTGGGATTGCCTTGACCCAGATGCAGGACTTTGCACTTGGTCTTGTTGAACCTCATGAGGTTGGCTTGTGCCCACCTCTCCAGCCTGGCAAGGTCCCTCTGGATGGATCCCTTCCCTCCAGTGTGTCTGCTGCACCACACAGCTTGGTGCCATCAGCAAACTTGCTGAGGGTGCACTCAATGCCATTGTCCATGTAGCCAACAAAGATGTTGAACAAGACTGGTCCTAGGACTTATCCCTGAGGGACTCCGCTTGTCACTGGCCTCCACTGGGACATGGAGCCATTGACAGCCACTCTTTGGGTGTGGCCATCAAGCCAGTTCTTTATCCATCTCGTGGTCCACCCATCAAACCCATGTGTCACCAGTTTGGAGACCAGGATGTGGTGTGGGACAGTGTTGAAGGCTTTGCTCAGGTCCAGGTAAATGACATCAGTTGCTCTCCCCTCATCTATTAATGTTGTCACCTGTTCATAGAAGGCCACCAGGTTTGTCAGGCAGGATTTGCCCTTGGTAAACCCATGCTGACTGTACCAAATCACCTCTTCACTATTCTTCTGTCTCAGTAGTGCTTCCAGGAGAATCTGCTCCATGATCTTACTGGGCACAGAGGTGAGACTGGCTGCCTGTACTTCCCTGGTTCTTCCTTCTTACCCTTTTTGAAAATGGGAGTAATGTTTCCCCTTTTCCAGTCAGTGGGGACTTCCCCAGACTGCCAGGACTTTTGGAATATAATAGAGAGGGGTTTAGCAACCTCATCTGCCAGTTCTCTCAATACCCATGGGTGTATCCCGTTGGGTCCCATGGACTTGAACACTTTCAGGTTCTTCAGGTGATCACGAACCTGACCTTCACTTATGATGGGTAGTTCTTCCTCCCGGTCCCTGCCATTATCTTCCATGATTCCAGGAGTGTGGCTGGAGGCCTTTGCAGTGAAGACTGAGGTAAAGAAGTCATTGAGAACCTCAGCCTTTTCTAGCTAACCTTGTTTTTCCCTAAGGCATTGTGGTCCCACTGAGGGCTTACAGTTCTTTGATAGATCATAAATTTGGCAAGTGTAAATCCAGTTTAAGACAGTGTTGATCTCACCTACATGGAAAACAGAGATAAAAACGTACATGCCAGAGTACGTGTTGTAAAGAGATTGAACAGGATTTTTTTGGAAGATGTTACTTTCAAAATTTGGAGAGGAGACTCCTTCCTCTCCCCCTCATAACCACCTCAGAATGTTTCTTGTCTAATGATATAAAGAAGACTGAAAAGGGAAAAAAATAAATTCTTGACCAGAAATCAGAACAGTTCACAGATGAAAAGAGAATTATGTAACTATTTTTAGAAATAATAGAGAACATTAAAAAAAAAATCAAAGGTGATGAACATTTCTTTCCTCAGGGATTTATAATGGAAAAATGTTGTTTAGTCTTACTCCCTATTACTAAGTTGAATGGATGTCAACAAATTTCTCAGTGGTCAGCTGTTCTATTTTATACAGTTTAAGTAATTAGGTTATTACCCTGAAAAATAAAATAGATGTAGCCAGATATCATATAGAGACAAAAAAAAAAAAAAGAAAAAAGAGGTAGATTATTCGAACAAAAGCATACATTATCTGTGAAGATAAAATCTGTACATTCCTTCCCTGCAACCCGGTTGATGTGACAGTGCCATCTACTGAAGCCCCCAAGGATAGGCGTTACGGCAGCACTGTCAAAAGCTTTTTTCTTGTGCTGACCCTGTATATAAGCGCTTCAACCAAAACTGCCTCTCTGAAGCTGAGGCTGTGTGCCTTGTCATTACCTTGGTTATTAACGCTGAAGAAATGCACTATCAAATGCAGCAGATTTAATGCATGCCTGGTTTCTCAAGAAGGGGGACGCCTGCACCTTGCTCCATTTCAAATGCTGTTTTGATGCTCAATGCTTTCAAATGGCAGGGAGAGGAAAGTAAGAGTGGTTTGTTGTGTTTTGAATCCACCTAATATGAGACAATTTTGTGCCTAAGCTGTGGCTGATTTGCTAACAGTGGTAAGCCAGCAGCTAGAATACTCAGTCTCAAATTTTTCAGTTTGTCAGCCTGGGCTCCTGCTTCAGAAATCCATCAGCAGCTCTTACAGCCCAGGGCGAAAGGGTTGATGTGGGCCTGATGTTTACAAACAAGCACACAGTCCTGCAGGTTCCTGGTGCTCATATGGATTCTATGGACTTCAACTGCTCGCTCGTCCGCTGCTGATCTCTGTGGGGTTTGAAACAAAACCTTTATCGGGCTGTGGAAATACTGTGCCTGTGATTCAAGTTTAAGAGATTCTGTTTCTGTGGCCTTATGTAGTCACAGACAACGTTTTACTAAATGAGAAGTGCAAGTTATCCAAAACCACTTATCTAAGTAAATAATTCTATGTTTATGTCAGAGGTGGTACTGAAGGATAACATGATATTAATGAAGATGCCCACCCAGCAGGTGCAAGGATTTGTGAGGTCACTATTTAAACAAGTAGGGGGGTAAGTGAATTCCAAGAAGTCAATTGCATATAATTAATATAATAAATATGTATTTAGTTTTAATTGGATTTATACCAAAATAGAGTTTGATTCCATGTTTTATAAGCCTATACTAAAATTTTCAGTGTTTTGTTGGAGGTGGACATTAGGACAAAGTTCAGCTAAGGGCTCAAACCAAGATGATGAGGTAATTCAGAGACACATCCACATTTCAGGATTTTATCCAAACCAAAGCTGACCTCCTAACTCTTTTTCAGTTCTGTCTGGGGGGGGGAAGAAGAAAGGAGACCATAAACAGAAAAAAAAAAAAAAAGGAAAGAAAAGGCATTTTTACATTTTCTTCATAGAGATATTAGTTTCTCTTTTTGCAAACGTTTCCTGCAGATCTTGCACATCCTGAATGGGGGCATTTGCTATGCATGATCAGTGTCAAAAGCAGTGAAAACTAATCATGGCAGCACATGCTTATGGAATTTCTCAGACAAATGCACCAGTCAAGTCTCCAGGGACACTACCTTCTTTGTAACCCAGCTAGATGGTGCAAAAATATTCCAAACATCAGACTAGTGAATAGGAATGAATATATTATGTTTCCATTTTCAGACATGAACTATCCAAATGCTATCAGCATTAATTTCAAACTTGAAAATTTTGAGGTATTGTTCCAAATTTCCTATCATGTAGCTGTAAGAGAACAATTTGTACAGTGCAGCTGGCTTGAGCAGGGAAAGCTTGGAGCTGTGAAAACAAGCTGTCTGATGGAATGATGTGGGCTCAGAAACAAGATGAAGAACTTCGATGAAATCCACAGGAAATCGCTACTTATGATAGTCACAAAAATAACAAACCAGAATGCTCTCCCTGTCAGTGCAGAGAAGCTAATGCTGTCATAATGCTGTGCTGTGTAATCGTGGAAAGTCAGTTATGCATATGCACAGAGCTATGGGTGACCCTGTACATAGATGCTGCAATGCAAAACTGCTTTCATGTGTGTTTTACTCAGAGATCTTTACAAATAGAGTTTTGGATGTTTCAGGAGCATTTATTTAGTAGAAAGTGCTGCTGCACAAATATTTTTTTTGCTTTGTTTTGGCTGTTCCCTGTTCTGTAATAAACTGATTTTAACTAATCCATCTTCTGTTCTAATTTATGAAAAAGCAGCTATTGTGGCTTAGGGCTGCAAATCAAATGGCACTAACCCTACTGGATGGTATAAAGCTGAGCTTCTTTACAAAGAAGAATAATCGTTGCCTAGTGACTCTGGTAATATCTAATATCCATCTGGTATTGTCCATAAACAGCTATTTTTAGGGCTGTTACTCAAATGTAAGAAGCCTGCTGCACTTTCAGTACTCTACAATATGACTTCTTGCTGTAATAAGCATCAAAAATCATGTTTATGGAGGCAAGCTTCTATGTTTACAGTGGTGGTGTGTGGGAGTCCCACTTTAGAGGAAAAAGGAAATGAAGATTGCTCAGTTATCTGGTGCAGAGCTTTGGCAAGAACATCCTCTATTCATGGAATAGCCTTCATTAAAAAGTCCCAGGGTGTTTTTTAGCATTCAAAAGCAATCAAAAGCAGAATCAACCATTAACTGCAACAGTTTTAGTTTAAAGTAGTTCCAGATTTTGAATAGAAATTGCAGGCTAATTATTTATCAAATAAACTGGCTCCACTCAGAACAGGGACCTGGTTACACTGTATCAGATGCACCCTGTAAAGATTTGAGGCAAAATTGGATGAAGTAAGTGGAAAGTCTTTGCTCAGCTTCAGTGGGTTTCAGGCCAGGACTCAGGAGTATAAAATGAAGGAAATGAGAAAAGTAGGATACACACAGCACTATAAATGACAAAGCACTAATCTGCTTCTCCATCTGTGTCTCGCTGAGCTGAGAATGAGAAGCCTTTGAATTTCTGTTGACAGTTTGCCTTTTCCAAGTGTTTTCAGTCTGGAATACAATTTAAACTTCAGTAACTTCTTATGGTACTATATTATTTTAAGACTGATTAATTAAATTAATCCATATTCAAGAAAGAAGATTACAGGTTGCCTTTTAACTGGAAGCTTTGGGGCTGGAGGCAGGTTACAGATGGTTTTGCCTTGTGACCAGTTTTATTTAGTACTTTTGCTAAAGATCTTGCATCCAGAAATTCACTGATGATGCAAGAGTGGCATCAGTAATGCTGAGGGAACGAGATTTGGGTGATTCAAAGTATTAGAACTGGGGGTCTGAAGTTTAGTAGCAGATAAAACCAGCGATGCCCAAAAGAGCCCAGAGAACTTCTGCAGTAAGCTGCAAGCTCATCAGTGTGAGCTACCAAGAGAAGCACAGGGACCAGCTGGCACGCTGTTTGCAGAAAGCCCTTTTGAACTACTAGGTCAGAGCAGCCACGAAAAAAGACCAACGTGATTCTGTGACACACTAGGTCAAGTATTTCCTGTGCAGAGATGAAGGGCCTTGTGCGAAGCCCTGGGGAGATCTCTGCGGGGCTGCGCTGCGCCACCCACGCCCCGGAAAGGTGAACTGAAAGTGGCTCTGATGCGGAGAAGGGATGCGGTGGCTACCGCTGGGGTCGGGAGCAGCGAGGCCCAGGGCGTTCCCCGAGGTACAGCGAGGAGGCCGGAGGAGCTGTCGAAACCAGAGACCGGCGCTGGCACGGCAGTGACCGGGCTCCAGTTGGCGCGGACTCAAGTTTTGGCCCAGCTGGAGGCGGCGAGGGCTGGATAGGCGTGGTAAGGGCGGCGGCAGGGCTCCAGCTGCAAAATGAAGCAGAAGCAGCTGCCGAAGGCGCCGCCCCAACCGCGCCGCACCCCGCCGTCCCGTTAGCGGCTCAGGGCAGCAACCGCCACAGGCAAGAAAACTAACGGAAACTCTTGCAGGGAGGTCTGCGCATGCGATGCCTCGCTCTTCGAGCCCGGCTCCCGTGGAGCACCATGGGGCTTGTAGTTCTCCCGGGCGAGACAGCCGGGCCGGAGCGGAGCTGCTGGACTACAGCTCCCGGCAGACCCCATGATGCAGCCCGTCCCGGGCGGCTCTAGTGTGTGCGGGGAGCCGCGGGGCGGGTGGGATGTGCGCGAGGCAGCTACAGCCCGGGGACAGCCGGAGTCTTGTGGGGCCGCAGGTGAGGGCGGCAGGATGGGGACGTGTGCGTCGCCGACAGGGTTGGGAGCCGGCGGGCATGGCCGGGGGGCGGTGGCCAAGTTCGCCGCACCGGGGAAGGGCGGAGGCGGACGCGGACTCGGACTAGGACTCAGAAAGTTCCTGCCACGGCGGGAGCGGCGATGTCGTGGCCGCCGCCCCCATCAAGGGCTTTGTCACGGGAGCTGTTGGGGTGCCCCCGCCGCCCCCCACACAGGGAAGCACCGTCGTGACTGCAACTCCGCTCTGACGCGGGGTGCCCCGTGGTGGGGGTGACGGGCTCAGGCCACATCATCTCCGGAGAGTGGCGCCTCGGGCTGCTGCGCCTGCAGGGGCGGGTCGCCCAGCGGGGCTTTAAACCTGGGAGGGACGGGAGAGGACAGGACAGGACGGGCGGCTGACTGCCAGCACCAGCCCGAACGGGGCTGCGTGACCCGCGGCAAACAAGATATATTCCGCCGCCGCGCCGGCGGCTCCTCCGCCGGTCCTGCCCACTCCAGCCCGGCCCGTGGCGGCGGGGAGGCCACCCGCTTGCAGCCTCATCCCTGGCACCTGCGGGCGGCCCCGAGGTCCAGCGGCGGGAAACTGGCTGCCGCAGGGCAGTGGCTTCCCGGTGGGAACCGGGAGAACGACCAGATCCCGTGGTGTAAGAAGATCAAGCGGAGCCACTTGGAGTCCGTGTCTTGTCTAGCAGGAGGAAAGGGAGGCGAATTAAGTGCCAGATGTTGGAGAAACTGCCTGAAAGCTGCTTGATTTGGGAGCAGCCCCAAAAAGGAAGGGGAGGGTCAGCGCCTCTGCGGCGAGAGCAAGCTGGGAAGTAGGCTGCGAGCTTTGCAGCAAGGGAAGGGGGCAGATGGGTTCCCTTCGCAGCCCTTTTACTTCTCTGTTTTTTAAGGTATAGGCTTTTTTATATATATTTATAAAAATATATAGAATCGTAGGATTGAGTATACATTTCAATAGGCGCTTACCTTACTCGATACTCGGAATCAGTGTGTCCTTACTACAGAGTGAGCAGTTTCTGTGGCTATCTTTTCTTGGAAAGATCCAATTTTTCCTACCAAGTAGCAGGTATTGTGAATGCAAATACATCGTGCATTTACAATACATATTATTAACATTCTGATTAGGCTGTAGGTGAGCTATGCAGAGTGTTTTCATTGTATAAATTAAACTTGCTTAGTAGATTCAGTAATTCTTTAACATCATATGGCTTTTCCTTTTTCAATTACGTTGGTTAGGCATTATTGTTTTCTAATTCAGATCGACTCCTAAAGCTTGCTGTTTGCTGTCTCTTCTATCTGTGAGAAGTTAGGGAAAGCAGTATGTAGAAAACAAAACCAAGTCATTTTCAAGCAAAGGTGCTGTGAAGCTGCTATCTTGAGAAGGATACTTAAATGTTACTGTGGCTGCCTTTATTCCTGTTTGTGACCTTCATCTGTATCATGTTTAGTGTGTTCTTTAAGGTAGAAGTTGTCTTTTCAGGTGTCCTTGAACAGCTCTTGAATATTTGAAGATGCCTGTGCTGAAAATCCAGGAAATATCAATTTGTGTTTTTTTTCTGGAGCCTCTGTTACGAATTTTTATCACAGAACCAGGAGCTTATTTTCGTTCCAATACTACAGTTTGTGTACCTCTCTTTCTTCATCTACCCTTTCAAACATAGGTTTTGAACTATTACACTGATAAATACCATGAGTGTGTAATCTATTAAATGGACTATTCTAGTAAGGACAGGTTATATTGTGTGTGATAAATTCTCATATATCTGTTCTAAATTTTTATTTCATTTTAATATTGGTAATACTTTTTTTGATTTTTATTTTTTTAATGTAATGGAAGGAACAAAACATGTGAGCTTATTGATATTAATGTCCTGCATAGATCTATGGCCTTGAACCCCTTTTGCATTCACAGATTACTTTTTCTGTGGTAGAAGTTGCAGGGGGAATGTAAAAATTATTCCTTTTGAGCATTTTGGTTGTTCATGAAATCTTGTAGCAAGTATTTTGAGCCTGTGCTTGTGAAATGAATTATTTTAAAATAAAGCCAACTTGCTTTTTTAATCAGACATGTGAGCGTTACATTATTTTTTCCCAAAGGAACTAATACTGAATTGTGTGTTGTGCCTGTCTTCTTATAGTCAGAATTTGTGCGAGATGTTATTCAGTTGTCTTGAATAAAAGCATTAAAATGCTATCCTGAGTACATGCTACATGAGTTTCAATGTCATGGGTTTTTGATGTTTCAATGCATGTAATAATGCGCTTAGTAAATTTCCTTCTTTACCCACTAGCTTCTCAGTATACACCTACAGAGCAGAGCTGTGGCCTACCTCCTCCTCCTCCTCCTTTTTTATTTTCCTGTCTTAACTGTTAAGTGCTTTGCTTTTCTGAATTACCATTAATTGAATGATGTGGTAATGTATTGGGCAGTGTTAGGTCTGATTTGTCTTGTGTATTCAAGTGGGACAACAGTTAAGTTCAAATTACAAGTACAAAATGCTACTAACATAACATGTTTGAGTAAAAGGGATTGGTGATCCTGCTGCTTCAAAGCAGAGTGGTTATAAGATTGCTATGCAGTTTTATGCATTTCGTGTGAAGTAAGGACTTTGTGTTTTTCCCTTACAGGCAGAGTACAACGTTTCAAAATGCTGGAGATTATCTGGGTGAATCTAGAGATTACATTTAATGTGATTGTGTCTTCAGATGTTCTGCTCCTGCATTTCATGAGCTAAAATATTTTACAAAAATGAAATTGAATACCTTTGCTGATCTCCAAGTTAACATTGTCCTGCAAATTCAGAGAAGAATTTCTGAAGGAGGAATATAGATTCATCACATACATGGACTTCTGTTGTTGCTCAAGGATACTTTTTTTTTTTTTTTTTATTCTAAAAGGCTATCTACACGAGGATAAGTCTGCATTTAAGATACGGTCTGTTGAAATAGGTGAATGAGGATACTTTTGAGTTGCCAACATTTACTTCTGTCTGTGTTTCCAGCTTTTTTTTTTTTTAGTACATAAAAATGAAGGACATGTATAAAACAGCAAAGCTAATGTGTTTCTGTGAGGCCTTTATGTAAGCTTCTGTTGTCTGGACGTGGTGCTAGAGGACAGGCAATCTGCTTTTGATCAGCTGATTGTAACTGCTGGAAGAGACCCTTTAAAGTGTATTGCAGCTGAAATTATTTTACTCTTTGGCTTGCACAGAATGAAAGGGAAAATTAAGTTTTACTGATCAGGGGCGTTTTCCTGAACTAAGAAAGGGAAAGTTACGTTGTCCTTTCATTTCAAACCAAGAACTGACGATATATTTTTCTTAGAATTTGACTGCTAAGGAGATCTCAACGGAGTAAAGCAAGTCAGATGTCAGCAAACGACTCTTCTCCCCCATCCTTACAGAAATTTTCCCCACCAACGTATCATGCTGCTGCACCACAAACCCCATCTTTGTCTTCAAGTCCCCAGTCGGGACTCTCCAGTCGACTCTCCAATGGCAGTTTCAGCACCCAGAGCCTCACCAACTCCCGGGGCTCTATGCACGGGGTCTCCTTCCTTCTGCAGATTGGTCTCACGCGAGAGACTGTCACCATTGAAACTCAGGACCTGTCCCTCTCTGCTGTCAAAGACCTTGTGTGCTCTATAGTTTACCAGAAGGTATGGTATAAAACTGCCACATCCTACTGATGCCAACAGTTGTTTTTTAAGAGACTTCTAGTAATAACAGTGTGTAACTGGAATATACCAAGAACCTCGGTGCCAGTTTCAAAGATACCTATGCAGTTATACGCAAAGCAACTTTGCTAACTCTTGAGTTAGAAGTTTTTAATTTAAAAGGAGTGAGTTCTTCTGTTACTTTCTTGCTGGTGAAATCTAGTAAAAGATGTAGTAATAAATTTTCTTCAAGATTTGGTTTTCACAAGGTGGAGAATATGTTTTTTAGTTTCAGTGATTGTCACTGATATCTTAGATTTTTTACTAGTTTATGCTTACTATTCTTAAGGAGTGTTCTTGCAACCCTATAGCAAACCATAATGAAAGGACCAATTGTCATTACAGAAAGGTACTGCAGGTCTGCAAACTTCATGATAGTAGCTTTGCTTTTTAGTTCTAGTTATTAAAACCCCCACCAAATAGCTACTACTGTCCCAGTATTGTTCTTCCACATAAGGAATACATGTATTATTATGAGAGGACAATTCTCAGCATAAACTCTATTATTAGAGAGAGTCAAACAAGAAATAAAAAAATCTTAGCGTACTGTTCAAATGTGTCATGGTTAAGTTGCTGCAAGTTCTGAGTCTCTAGGGTGAAAATGAGATTGATCTTGCTGTTATTGCATCCAGGTTGTATCTTTATTTAGGTTAGGTCCTACTGAGCAACCTGAAAAGTGGTTAATGTTGTTTCGTAAAATAATGAAGTAATTACTCTGTACCTCAAAGCAAGGGAGCTGAAGGTGTAGGTTTTGTAGGGAGTTATTTTCTCCATGACCTTGATTGTTGTGATTGGTATTTATGGTTGATTAATTTTAGGTTATTGTTTTCCTCTTAATAACCTGAAAGGAAATGCAAGCATTGTATAAACTCTCATTGCATATGCCTGGTGTATATATTTTTTTTCCATCTCGTGATTTAACTACTGCTTCTATGTTTTTACAAACTAGTTGGCAAGCAAGCTGATTTCATAATAGCTTCATGGGCTATCAGATGTGGTTCGGCATGTTAGTTCCTTCCTGAAGAGACAAGTTATATGAGTCAAGGTTTTTTTTGTTGTTTTGTACCATGCATGTTAGGTGTACTTTTTTGCAGCCATTTCAGGGGCTGCTTTTTCTTTCTGTATCAATGCCTTCTCTTTGCATCTGCATATTTTCTGTCTTAAAGACGAAAGCAAATACATTCGTGCTTATTTTTCTTTCCTTTCTGTTCTTCTGGCAGGCTCAGCTAAAAGTTTAGCTCAAGTTGTTGCTATTACAGAAGAGACTTTTGTGATGAGCTACTGCAAAATGGAGGAATATTTCATGATCATTTTCCCCCTTTTGTCTGGTTTTGACTCAGTTTATGCTCTTCTGCAGCTGGTTCTACCACTAAATGATTGCTCCATGAGAGTATGTTTGCAGGCAGCAAACTGGTCAGGGAACAGCCTTACATGTAGGGAGTTCATCTTTTGTAAGCAGATTTGCGACCAGCGCACAAGTGCAGTATCTTCCCTCCAGCCTGTTATTAGCAGCAATATGTCCCTGCTGTGACTTCTTTTCTCTTAGATCTCGTGACTTTTGCAAGCATATTAAATATTCTAGAATTAATAGATAATTTTGTATTTATGTAAAAATTGTGAGCTGTATTCTTCTGAATAACGTCGTGCATATGCATGAGTATGTCAGAGAGTCGAAAGCTTTGAAGCACTGGGTACACCTTTGATACTCAAGACTGTTGAAGCTTCCCTTTCCTGTGGTGTTCCACAGCCTACTTAGAGTCTTTTCTTGATTGGTTCCTGTACATCAACTTTAGGGTACAAACTTTTAGTTTGTTCTTGTGACATTTCTATAGTTGGCAGTATCTCTTTACTGTTGCTCTTTAATGAAAAAAAGGAGAGATCTTTTTTTTTTCCCTTGGAATAATTTATATCCATTTATTTGAGAGCTATCTTTACTAGAATTAAATGGAAGCTTCCTTACTTAATAGTGCTTTTAAGTCGTGTTTCAGCCTTGTATTTCTCTATGTATCTGAAACAAAAAAGAGATTCAGGTATCCTTCCTCATTTGCCTGGGAGCTTGAACTTCTGTCCTAACTCTATTTCAGTATGAAAAATGTTGATGAGGACTTACAGCACATCTCTGAGGAGGCTGGGTTTTAACCTTTGTAAAAGTAATTACAGCATCCTTAGAAGTTTTCAGAAATGTAACTTATTCCTTACCTTTATTTCTTTTACGGGGAATTAATCAACTGGGGAAAAACAATCCTGTCAGTGCCTGTGTTGGGGAGCAGTTTAGTTAGAAAATACGTACTCTGTTGACTTGATAATGTGTTCACAATGCTTTCTGTAGTGCAGTCTTGCTGTATTATGGAATCCTAGAATGGTTTGGGTTGGAAGGGATCTCCAGAAGTCATCTAGTTCAACCCTCCTGTGGTGAGAACAGACATCCTCTGCTAGATCAGCTCGCTCAGCGCCTTGTTGAACCTGACCTTGAATTATCTTTAGGGATGAAGCCTCTACCTCTCTCAGCAACCTGTTCCGGTGTTCCACCACCCTCATGGTAAAGAGCTTGTTCCTAACATCCAATCTAAATCTACTCATCTCTAATTTAAAATCATTGCCCGGTATTGTATCACTGCAGTCCTCTGTAAACAGTCCCTCTCCAGACTTGTAGGCCCTCTTCAGGTACTGGAATGCTGCCACAGGTCTCCCCAGAGCCTTCTCTTCTCCAGGTGAACAACCCCAGCTCCCTCAGCCTGCTCTCATAGGAGAGATGTTCAGATCCCTGATCATTTTTGTGGGCTTCCTCTGGACCCTCTCCATCAGGTTCATGTCCTTCCTGTGTTGACAGCTCCAGAGCTGGATAAAGTACTCTGGATGAGGTCTTACCAGAGAAAAGTGGCAGAATCACCTCTCTTGATCTGCTGGCTACTGTTCTTTTGATGCAGCCCAGAATGTCATTCACCTTCTGGGCTGCAGATGCACACTGTTGGGTCATGTCCAGCTTCTCGTCCATCAGCACCCCCAAGTCTTTTTATGCAGGGCTGTATTCAATTTCATCATATCCCAGCCTGTATTGCTATCTAGCATTGCCCTGACCTAGGTGCAGGACCTTACACTTTGCCTTATTGAACCTCATGAAATGCTCCTAAGCCCACCTCTCCAGCCTGTCCAGCACCCTCTGGATGGCATCCCATCCTTCAGACATACCGACCACACCACTCAGGTTGGTATCATCTGCACATTTGCTGAGAGTGCACTCAAGTCTTGCTGTCTCTATCATCGATGAAGATAGTGAACAGCACGGATGATCAGCTGTGCTTCTTGCTTCAGGTGTTGCTGTCTGGTGTAGCTTGCTCAGGATTTGCAGAAGGCAAATTAAAAGTAGCACCAGTATAACTGAAACTAAGGAAGACATGTCTGCAAGGAGAGTGAGATGAGTAATGCAAATATTTGATGTCTCTTAAACCAGTTAGAAATCTTCTAAACATCAGGAAAGGAGCAGATCTTGTTTTCGAGTTTGAACTTAAATTCAGGAAGCGGTATGTTAGTGGTGTTATATATTGGAATGCTTAAGTGAAGTCCTTAACAAAAATCCAAAACTTTTTAGTCTAATGCTTCAAAAGATTCTTGGTTATACTCTCCATCTCTCTCCTCCGTTCAGTCCTTATTTTGGTTGTATGTTAATGTACCAGGCATATAGTTCCCTGTGGGAGTCTGAAAAGGAATGAAAGCATTAACATACATGAGTGCTGGAATAGAGGGAGTGTGTTTAGAAGCAGGGAAATGTGTTGTATAAGTTGCAGATGGACAGTGTGTGTCCTTGCACAATGATCAGATATTACGGAGACAAGTTTTTAAGCCTATTTTGTATTGAAGTACCACTTCTTCATTCCTTACATGAGAGGACATGAAGTAGAACATAGGTCTTAGTAGCTTGAAACCAGAAACTTGCATGTGTAATGCTCCACTCCCATAAACCAAGAATTATGTAGGACTGCATGCTTTAAAGGCCTTATCTTATATATTTTGTTCTAGTTAAACTAATAGCTATCAATGAAAAATATTCAATTGTTCTGTGCTTTACTTGTATAGTATCAGTACCTACAAGATTTGTCACAGCCTTTTTCATAAGCTTATGAATCTTTACTTTCGTGATTCTGAAACTTCCCTTATATACCTTTTTCATCTACAGATCTGTCTTTGATCCTTTTAATTTTCAGTCATAAACTGCACCCTCCTTCTTTACATTTCCTCCAATGCTACATTTTGCTCTGAAGTAGGCCACACTTGCCCTCCTACCCTAGGGTGTTTGCCTGAAATTTTTGTTATCCCTTCTAGCTGTTGCCTTCTCTTTGACTTGAGTACCAATACACTGCTTACCTGTATAATCTGTTTCTTAATCTTCTAAACTAGTTTTTCTTTTTCTACTTCACTGAACCCACCCACCCAGTCACCACTTTGATAAACCAAAGGGATATTTCCTATGTTGTGCTGATTAACTAACCACTCTTTCTTTTTTTCTTCTATATTTTTGTAACATGGTGCTCTCATATGTATTAAATTTAAATGAAAAAAAGAGAAGCCAACCCAAACTTATTTTCTCACTCTCTTCTTCTTCTCTCGTTGCCTTCATACATTTCTAGTGTTTCATTCATGTTTGCTGCACTTGCTTCCTGTCTTTTTCTTACTGAACTTGATCCAGCTCAGTGTTTTTTGGTCTGTCTTGTGCTTTATTTAGATTACTTCCAAAATTAATTTTTCCTTCTGTAGTCTGCCTGTTTGAGGTTTGTTCTTAAACCTTCTCCACCAACATTTATAATTCTGCTGTTGCTCAACTCTTCGACTTGTGGTACTTAAAATTATTTCTTTGAAGTGTTCTCAAAATTGTCTTGCTTATGTATAGGCTTGAAACCCTTATCTTGCACCTGCTGCTTTTATCATAATTCTTGTATATCTCTTGTGTGCCTGGTGTCATTGGTTTTGTTAGCAATAATATTTTTGTTGTCTTAATTTTCTTCATCCTAACATTATTGCTATCTTTCAACCATACCTATAATTGTCTCTCAACAGAAAAGTAACAATTGTGTATATTGTCATTTCTAGTTGATTACTGACTTGCTTTGTGCTTCACTGTTTGTATTATTTTGGGGCTATTTTTCCATGTTTGGTTGTTTGTACATCTTTCCCTTTATAGCCAGTCCTAAACATACCATTGTTTACCTTTTAATGTTGCTTCTCCCAACAGCACTTCTGCTTTCTTACTGGTGTTAATTTCTTAATTGTTTCCCATCGTATTGTACGCTTTTGACTTGCTTGAATTCAGGCTTTTGTCAGTAGCCACTTACAAAAGTAATTAATATATTCACACTAATATTTATTTCTCCAAGATTATGAACTGTGTAAGGTGTTGAGAACACAATCCTTGGAAGTATATCTGTGTTTAAAAGGAGTTAAATTTTGCATATTATGCCTACTTGTGAGTCTTTCTACTGTTTCTGTAGTTTTACACTTCCATTGTTTTTATAAATATTGTAGCCCTGGTACATTGTATTCCCTGACTAATAATTTGAATAATCTTTACTGAATGTGATCCAATCAGTATATATGCACTTTTTTGATAGTCCCACCTGTTCTTCTAATTGAACTAGGTGGGATTTCATTTTCAAGAACTGGAGTGTGATTGAAGATGATGTGTTCAAGCATTTTTTTGTTCATAATCAGGAGGAAAAAAAAAAAGCCTAACATGAGGACCACACAAATACATCTGTAGATGTAACCAAGTGACAACTGTATACCTATATTATTCATGTACCTAAGAACTCAAATTTTAATGGGACTGAATTAAAGTAGTTTGGGCAGCTAACTCTTCAGTGAGGGATGCTGAAGGGAAAATAAGTGTTTATTTTAAAATACTTGAAATTGTTATATTGTGAAAAGACCAAAATATGTGGTATTAATATAAGGTCTCTTCCAAAGGTTTGGAGACTGTCATAGTAATGGCTATCTAATCAAATTGTGGCAGACATGTTGATTTGAAGCTTAATACAATTTTTCAAGTGTTAACAAATGTTTTACTAATTTACATTTTTTTATGGCAAAGTAAAAGCATAATATTACAAGAATCATATTATAATCCATCCATACTACAAATGGATCTGTGTAATGCTTGTAGTAACAACGTAATGTGGTGTAGTAAATAGATAGTGTGGCCATCCTTCTGTGTTTTTCTCCAGGTTCAGCTTGTACTAGTTCATGGTGCTTATTTTTGAATGACTTTAAAATTAATGCAAATTGTGTTTTGTATTAATCAGCTGTGTTCTTTTCCCCCCCCTCCCCCCCATCTTGGTTAAGCTTCTTGATTTGCCATCTTTCTTCATATGAGCTAAATACGGAGCAAAATAATAGAGAGTTGGGGTATGAGAAGCAAACACACTTGTGAAAAGATGAGTGCTGACAGCACAGAGCTGGTATGTGCAGGGGACATATGCATTTCCTGCATGGTAATAGGTTTGTGTGCTGGAAAACCTAGCCAAGCAGTAGTCCAAGTATGTCTGTACCGAGGCATCTGGTGAGGGAAAGATCTCATACAGCATCTTTGAAGCTAATTGTCTGTGTGATAATGTGATTTGGCACATGATTATAAAGAGTGGGAGTGAATAGCTGGGTAGGGATGCAGAATAATTGGAGTGATTCCAGTGAATGAAGAGACTTTCCAAGGTAATGGATGTTTTGCACTGTTAGACTTTGGAATTAACTTTCAGTGGTTTGAAGCATTTGTTTTGAGTTATGATGGGTCATGAGATACTGGACCTTGAAACAATATTCGCCTACGCTTTTCCCTAGTGTAAATTCTTGGCGACTCATCCAGAACTTTGTAAAGTAAGTCCTGGAACGTGAAGTAGAGGCATTTTTCCTTTACTGCCAAGATAGAAAGAAGCCTCATTTGTGTTACGCTCCAGCAATACTGGCCACTGTATATTGATGCAGTGTAATGAGCTATTAAATAAAAGTATACTTAAATATATATATACTTATATTAATATATATACTTATATTAAATAAAAGTATACTGTAATGCTTACAGTATAAGCATTTTGGACAATGCCACTTGTTTGTGCAACTGCAATGATGCACTAGTAGTGCTATTTGTAGTTATTGTGCTAGTACCGGCCAAGTACAAAGGATTGCATATGTTTCCTATGGAAGTTGATGGTATCGGTGTACCAGGGATTAATTCTGGCACAGACTGTCACATATGTAGACTTCCCCCCAGTGATTTCCTCTAGTTAGATGCTCTTTTGGATATGTTGACACTGGAAACAGTCTCTTTTTTTGCTTTTAGAAAACATAGTAATACTGGCATTAGCAGTTTGTGTTCTGAGTCACTGTGCAGATACTTGGGCTTCTATGCAGGAAAGTAATAGCTGTATAATCCCATAAGATAAAACAGGCTTAAAAAAAATCTGCTTTGAGTTTTGTTTTCAAGTTTACATGATGAGCACTTAACATTTCAAAGGAACTGGGTAGTGTTCTTGAACAGCTTCATGTAACTGAGCGTAAGTAAGGCTATAAAAGCTGTACTTTGCTCCATAGAAGAGAGAGAGTTGGTAGTGTACAACTTGAACATAGTTTAAGCTTTGCGTAAAAATTCAGTTAAGATACCACTTGAAATAAAACCCTTGTTAATAGATGAGGTTATTCTTGGCCAGCAGTCTGCGCTTAGCCTTCTGGCTAAGGTGCTAGCAAGGAATGCTGTATTCCCTAGTGTACTAGGGAGCGGAAGAGAGAGGAGGGCGCCACGCATCTGTAAGGAGCCAAGCTGCTTGCACAGCTCCCCCATTGAAGCCTGGCCAAGTGCCTTAGACACGGACTCTGATGGGCCACCTGCAGCTCATCAGGGCCAGCTATGCAGAGGGCAGCCAGCCAGCGCTTCCATTGCCTGGGCACACAGTACTGTATCGGGGGCAGAAGAGAGTAGTCTGAGCTGACGAGTGCGGAAAGAAGCGGTCAGAGAGGCATCTTTGTGTTACGGTCTGCTCTTTTATAATAGGAGAATCTTGGGGAGGGGGTGTGTGTACAAGAAAACGGCAGGAAAGTTTTGTTAGGGATGACTGAATCCAACAGCCTTCTGGCAGAGATGAGGCTACTGCCCCTCCATGCCCCAGGTCCAACCAGTAGCAAGACTGATGGTGTATTCCCAATAGGGAGAAACACTTGGTCAGTGGTCTGCAACACATACGTACAGATTGCCACAGGCAGGCACACAAAGCACTCACATGAACACAAAGAGCAACAGTGGTCTCACACTGTACCCTTCTCTAGTGGTTTTGGGCTTGGCACTCTGTCCAGAAAGCTTTTGATTTCATTAGTCTTTGTAGTTCCTGGCACCACAGACATGGCTTCCCTCACCTGTGGGCTGGCATCACTTGCTGGCACGTAGATTCCTACACACACACGTGCTCAGAATGAGAACCCCTCATCCAGGAAAATAGAAATTAGTTTAATGAAAAGGTAGGACAGATGGTGCTGATCAGGCACAGGGCATGACCAGTCAATTATTCTGACCAGCCCACGTTTACTGATGACCAGCTTTTAAAATTTTCTATCCCTCCGTTTTATCTCCATATTTATTCCTTGCTGAATCACCTCTTTCCTTGCCTTTGTTTCCTTCTGTAAAAATTCCATAATAAGTCTTGTAACATCCTGATTCCCTGTCATAATGTGTCCTATACCTTCCAGCAATGATCTTTCTCAGTCCAAAATGTGCTCTAGAATTCACTTACCTTAATGCATTTTATGGCTGGAAATTGGGACTGAGGCTCTCCTGTGACAGCCCTGGGAGAGGCCTGGACAGGGTATCTTTTTCTTGGAGTCCTTAATTTGGGTTTCTGTGCTCCTCTGGCTTGGTGAGATGGGCCTTTGGTGGGGTGATGGTTTCTGTGTTGTGCCTGGGAGGAGCTGGCTAGGGTGTTGTGGGCTGCTGGATGTGTGCTGTTCTTCTGCTGTTACAAGGTTCCTCAGCTATGTCAGTGCCTGTTGTGGATTCAAGAAAACCTTGTAACAACTGCAACTCGGTAGTACCAATGAATAGGTTATGTCTATGCTAATGCTTTTAGCTTTTAGAATTACTATTTCAGAAATGGAGATTAGGCATGCACAATGAATAGAAAAATAGCTTGGGTGAAGTCTGACACCTAGAAAACGTATACAGTGCTTAGGTTTAAGACTCCTTGCAATAATTACTAGCATAGATTATTGTTAGTCTTGTTAGGCCTGGGATTTTGATTCTTCATCTTGATCTAGAAGCTACTGATGAAGCTGAAGCTTATAGAGAATAATTATTTTTATGAGGTTGAATATTATAGTTACAAAACCATTCACAGCTTTCATCCATGTGTATGCATACTTGTTTTGAGAACAGGGTGGTAAAACATACCACTACAATATCATAAGTGTCAATGATACATATCTTAAAATATCAATTTAATTAATGAAAAACAAGGATGTTGAAGCCTACAGTTCCAGCAGTCTAGAACAAATTAATTTGCCTTTTAAAAATACTTTTATTTGATAGAAGTTAATTTAGCCTTTGCTTGCAATTTATTTGAAAACCCGATCTTAATTAATCATAATGCTGTTGTTTACAAACTTTGGAATAGATGTTGATGCCATTTTCTAAAGAATGTAATGTCTCATATTTTTAATAATTATACTTCTTGTCCCAAAGATTTGAGTATGCATCTGTAACTTGTTTCTTGTATCAGATGATGCATTGTAGTCACCAAAATTAATGTGGTGTGTTTAAAAATTTTAATAAATCCAAGATTTGTACATGCTAATGAGTAAATGGTGCACATGAAAGATACTTACGGTCATAGCATTTCAAATAAGTGCTTCTTTGTATACGATTGTGACCTCCAGTTGCTGGGGTGGGGGATTATGTGTAGGGATGTTCTAGCAGCAGCGTGGGAGGTTTATGGTCTGAAATAACAAAAGAAGAGAAACAAGACAGTTCACAAGTGTAAGTCTCTTGATAAAAATATCTTAGAGGTTCCTTAAAACCTGTAGTTTGTAGGTGGTTGTGTTACACTTGATACAAAGAGGCAGCAGTTGGCACTGATTCTCTGAATCATCAGTTGCCCCTCCTGGCAGCTGAAATTAGTATCAGCATTAACAAAAAGTATCATATTTGTATGCAGGCAGATACATACCATATTCATGTTGATTTTTCTGTCCCTTTTGTTGGAATTTTTTCAGCAGCATGATGCAATTGACATACTATCTATGCGTGTTCTAGATACAAAGTCAAGTCCCATGAGTATTTCTAGAGATGCTGAGATACGTATTTGGGCAGGGCAGCTGATTCTGAAGGTTTTTTATTTGCTTTCTTAATACAAATAATCTTTGGGAGATGGGAATAATGTAATTTTCAGAATATTTGCTGTCATTATCAAGATGAATATACTGAAATACGAAGCTCTTACAGATAATTACAGATGACCTAATGGATTTTTAGCAATAGCATTTTACTGTATAAAGGTTTAAAAAGCATCTGTTTTAGAGCAAGATCTGTACTGTCATAGTTACTACACAGAGTGCAAGAGAATATCAAATTTATGTAGGGAATCTGAGAGTGAGTTAGGAGAGAGAAGAAACAACCTGCTGCTTTGGCATCAGCCCAGTAAACCAATTTCAGTGCTGCAGATAAAATATCTACTGCTGTCCATATAATTTGGTCAGGTCCATCCTTTTGCCTTTGCATGGGCTAAATGGCACAAATCCTGCCTCACTTTGTGACTGTCCAAGTAGACAGTACACCTTCCAGAACATGGAGATTCTTCAGTATTATGTGTAATGTAGGTGTAACGTAACTGAGAAGGCCAACTTAATATTTTTTTAAAAGTTGCTGCTGGAAAGAAGAAATTATTTTATCTCTGAGAGGAGACTGTAAAACAATGGGTGTGACCCTCATTATGTCTTTGATTTAGTAGAAACATGTCTTTGACTATTTTAGTTAAAGACAATTGGTGTGCTACAAACTTCATACAATTTAGACTTATTTACTGCACAAGATCTATATTACCAGACTGTAGTCTGTTATCTAGTTAATTGAAAGTTTGTTGTGTATTTTTTTCCTACTTTTCCCCACATGTGCTTCCTGTTTTATTCTGTTGGACACTTCTGTGTCTGTTCCCACCTCAATGGTGAAATGTGGTTTAAACAAAAAGGCCAAAAGAGCTTGCTGATTAGTACTTACTCCTCTCCAAGGTCTATTTATGGGCTTTTTCTCTGTTAATTGTCAGTTTACTTTTAAGCTTTTCATTTTAGGGAGTTTGTCACACTTGACAATGTTTTGAAGAGTGGGGAAAATACAGAATAAGAAAGGTATTTTTAGTGAAGTGTCATGGAATAATACTGTGTTACTTAGTGTGTCTATTTCCTGTATGGATTTGCAATGCTATCTTCTGTCTTTGTGTGGAATTGAGTTTTCCTTCTCTTGCATGTCTGGATCTGAACTGTTGTAAAATGATGACCTGGAGCTTCTCCTGGTTTGCCCCTCAAGAAAAGTATGTCAGGTGCTGCTGTCTGGAGCTAATACCTGCCAGATTCAATAAGGGTTACAGGTGGTGGTATCCAAGTTGAAGTCTGTGGCTTTCAGGTGGCACACTTCGCTATGTGGGTGAGAGAGATTAAAAACTCAAAGAAAAAACCCAAAATCCTAACATTTTTTTCTTTTTGGGTATGAAAAAAGAGGGTCACTCTTGTTAGTTGGGGGAAGGAGAGAACTTGATATTGATTTATTGTGTTTTGGTAGAGGTGGTTGGGTTTTTTGTTTTTTTTTTTTACCTTTTTATGCTACATTTCAGTTCCTCTAAAATAAATCCTTGCAACTCATTAAACACTATGGTTCTGTAGCTATTATTAAAAATGCTTATGGATAGGATTATCAAAAAGCATATTTTAATTTAGAGCTTGCTTTCTATTGCAGTTTCCAGAGTGTGGTTTCTTTGGCATGTATGACAAAATTCTACTCTTCCGTCATGATCTGAACTCAGATAATATTTTGCAACGAATTACATCAGCAGAAGAGATACATGAGGGCGATCTTGTTGAGGTTGTACTATCTGGTAGGTATTGTTGCTTTATTTGAAAGATTGAAAGGAGTAGGGCTTTAGGGAACATTATTGTCATGGTTGCCTTGAGGTCTTTGACTGAAGTCTCATACTGGGTCACTGTTTTGGGTCAGAGGTTTCCCAGAAAATCCAAGTGCTACACATAAATCTCATTCAGTAGGATTTTAAAGCCAAGATATGAGAATCTGAAGTGTTAGTGCATACTTGGTCAAAGAATGGTAGCCATTAGGGTATAGCAGTGCTGGTGTAAATTTTTTTTTCTTTTTTTAATTCCAAAGAAACAGGCCAAAAATTAATTTAAATATCACTGTAGGAGTCTCTATCTCTATTTGCCTGGAAAAAAAATGAGCATTGCTAGTGAAGTTTACAGTGTTCCATGGAAAATCTATTCAGAGTTTTGTTTTGGTACAGAGTTCACTGTAATAAGCTTTTTACTGAAAAAGTCCTTGAGAAGATAAAAATTTAACCTGTAGAACTCCTTTGTTTGAAAATTTAGTGGGTTACAAGCATCTTAAAATTAAGTTGCTCTTTCAAATGTTTACTGTTAAGTGGATTTCAGCAAAGCTTGTCATATTTGACTTCTCATCTTAGTGAGGTTTTCAACATTGTGACTCTTACTGTTAATTAGTTATGGGCAGAAGCCTACAGAATCCAGTGGATTTTTTCCTCAATAGAGAAAGCTTACTGAAAACTATGTAATCTTCTAAGTAGTTATTTAAATGGTAAATGGTATACAATAAAATGCTGATGTCTAAAACAGCTCATTAGTGGAATCTGCCATTTTAAAAACAACATATGTTTTCCATAAATCCTTGTTGATTCTGTGGCAAGAACCATAACTTACTGAAATTTTTTAAAAGCTTTGGCTACAGTTGAAGATTTCCAGATCCGTCCTCATGCACTTTATGTGCATTCCTACAAGGCTCCTACTTTCTGTGACTACTGTGGGGAGATGCTTTGGGGTTTGGTACGGCAAGGATTAAAGTGTGAAGGTAAGTCTGATTTTTAGTGTATGTATATCTATGTAAGATGAGGAAGAAGAAATTGTATCTTGTTTGATATTTTAAGACACGATCAATGCAGTATTTCATAGAGCTGGAAGATGTCTATGGTCTTTTATCTATCAAGAAGCCCGAGTTCTGATCCTAACGTTAAAGCAAACTGTGTGACCTGGGGCATATGACTCCAAGTGTTCTTGTTTCCCGCTTTGTAAAATAAAATAGCTGGCTTACAAGTGTGTGTTCTTTACAGAAGGAGCTCATACTTTGGAGAGACTCCCAAAGGGGAATCCCTTTCCTTATGGCTTTTGTCCAGCAGGCTGCAGAGCACTCTGCAGCCTGCTGTCAGGTACTAATGCTGCCTGCTCACCGGCTTCTCCTTGGCTCTTACGCTCCAAAGTGAGGGAGTCTGACTTTGGAAGTGATGAAAGCCTCCTGGTGGGGGGAGAAGTGATGAGAACGATGAGCTGTTTCAGAGTCTTAAAACTTGTTTCTAGAGCTGGATTTATTGAATACCAGTATTATCGAAAGTTAAAAAAAAAAAAAGACGTTTTTGTGTATCACATGAAGAACACTAAAATAAGATAGTTTAAGAAAGCTATCTGTTTCTGCCTTTACCATTTTCCTGGAATATCTTTTTAACTGTTTAACTATTTTTGTTACTTTGAATGTTGGGAGGTTTTTTTTTGTCTAAAAAACCCCTTCTTTTTTAGGTTGTGGGCTAAACTACCATAAGCGATGTGCCTTCAAGATTCCGAATAACTGCAGTGGAGTAAGAAAGAGGCGACTGTCTAACGTGTCTTTACCAGGAGCAGGGCTTTCAGTCCCAAGACCAGCCCAAGCTGAATATACATCCTCTGCCTCTGAAGAGGTATGTAACATGAAAGGGGAAATGATTTCTGGTTTTAAATCCTTTAACCTCTGGAGATGTAGGTAGCATTGCATGTGGCTCAGAACGAGTACAAGGGAATTGATCTTGACTGTTATGATTTCTTTTAGTTTGTTTTTAAATCTGGTGAATCTTAGGCTGTGACACTTACAGATAACTATTACTACTGTGAGAAATTAAATGGGAAGTAAATGATTTTATGTATTATTTTGTTATTAGCTTGTCACTCACAGTTATATGAACTTGGAGAACTGTAGTTTCATATTAGAACAGTTACTTCACAGGATCACAGTATATCAGAGGTTGGAAGGGACCTCAAGAGATCATCAGGTCCAACCCCCCTGCCAGAGCAGGATCACTTAGGGTAGTCCGCACAGGAACGCAGCCAGGTGGGTTTTGAAAGTCTCCAGAGAAGGAGACTCCACAACCCCACTGGGCAGCCTGTTCCAGTGCTCTGTCACCCTCACTGTAAAGAAGTTTCTCCTCATGGTGAGGTGAAATCTTCTGTGTTCAAGTTTGAACCCATTGTTCTTTGTCCTATCACTGTGAACCACCGAAAAGAGTCTGGCCCCCTCCACTTGACACCCACCCCTCAGATATTGATAGACATTGATCAGATCGCCTCTCAGTCTTCTCTTCTCAAGACTAAACAGCCCCAGGGCTCTCAGTCTGTCTTCATAGGGGAAATGCTCAAGTCCCCTAATCATCCTTGTGGCTCTCTGCTGGATTCTCTCCAGCAGGTCTCTGTCTCTCTTGAACTGGGGAGCCCAAAACTGGACACAGTATTCCAGGTGTGGTCTCACCAGGGCAGAGTAGAGAGGCAGAAGAACTTCCCTCGACCTGCTGGACACACCTTTCTTGATGCACCCCAGGATCCCATTGGCTCTCTTGGCCACAAGGGCACATTGTTGTTCCATGGAGAACTTGCTGTCCACCAGCACTCCAAGGTCTTTCTCTGTGGAGCTGCTTTCCAGCAGGGCAGCCCCTATCCTGTACTGGTGCCTGTTGTTATTTCTCCCCAGATGTAGGACCTTGCACTTGTCCTTATTAAACTTCATGAGGTTTGCCTGCACCCAGCTCTCCAGCCTGTCCAGGTCACATTGGATGGCTGCACAGCCTGAGGGGGTGTCAGCCAACCCCCCCAGTTTTGTATCATCAGTGAACTTGCTGAGGGTACTCTCAATGTCCTCATCCAGGTCATTGATAACAATATTGAACAAAACTGGACCCAGTACTGCTCCCTGGGGGACACCACTTGCCACAGGCCTCCAAGTTGACTCTGTGCCACTGATGACGACCCTCTGAACTCTGTGGTGCAGTCAGTTTGTGATCCACCTCACTGACCACCCATCTATGCCACATCTCCTGAGCTTTTCTATGAGGATGTTATTGGAGAAACTTTACTGAAGTCAAGATATATGACATCCAGGGCTTCTTCTCTCATCTACCCACTTGGTCATAACTTCATAGAAGGCTATCAGATTAGTCAAACAGGATCTCCCCTTGGTAAATCCTTGTTGGCTACTCCTGATAACCTTCTTGTCTTCCCTGTGGTTAGAGATGACCTCCAGGATGAGCTGCTCCATTATCTTTCCAGGGATGGAGGTGAGACTGACTGGTCTGTAGTTGCCTGGGTCCTCCTTCTTGCCTTTTTTGAAGACTAGAGTGACATTTGCTTTCTTCCAGTCATCAGACACCTCTCCTGTTCTCCAGGACTTTTCAAAGATGATGGAGAAAGGTTCAGCAACAATACCAGCCAGCTCTCTCATGTGGATGCATCCCATCAGGGCCCATGGATTTGTGTGTCTTCAGATGGTATAGGAGATCTCTAACCCAGTCCTGACTGACCAGCGGAATGTCCACATCTCTCCAGTTCTGCTCCCTTGCTTCTAGAGACTGAGGTTCCTGAGGGATGGTCTTAGGAGTAAAGGCTGAGGCAAGGAAGGCATTCAGCAACTCTGCCATCTCTGCATCATCAGTTACTGTATCTCCCCTCTCATTCAGCAGTGTGCCCACCTTTTGCCTGCTCTTCCTTTTGTCATTGATATATTTGAAAAAACTCTTCTTGTTCTTCTTCACCCCTCTGGTGAAATTCAGTTCCATGAGGGCCTTGGCTTTTCTTGTTGCATCTCTACATTCTCTGGCAACATCTCTATAATCCTCCCAACTGACCAGTCCTTTTTTCCACATATTGTGAACCTCCTTTATTTTTTTTGAGTTTTACTGAGAGTCCCTTGCCTATCCATGCAGGTCTTCTGCTTGCCTAACTTGATTTTTTTTTTTTCCAAGGGAATACATTTGTCTTGAGCTTGGAGGAAGTAATGTTTGAACATCAACCAGCTCTCTTGGGCCCCCCTTCCAGAGCCCTAGTCCACTGGATATTTCCACGTAGAGTCTTGAAGAGGGGAAAGTTGGCCCTTTTAAAGTCCAGGGTTGAAATTTTACTTATCACCCTGCTTATTTGTCTGTTGATATTAAACTCTATCATGTCATGGTCACTGCAACCAAGGTTACCCCCAACCTTGACATCTACAACCAGCCCTTCTTTGTTTGTTAATGTCAGGTCCAGCATTGCACTTCTCCTTGTTGGTTCTTCAACTACTTGCAGGAGAAAGTTGTCATCAATGCACCACAGGAACCTTTGGGACTGTTTGTGCTTGGCTGTGTGAATTAATATCTGAGTGGTTGAAGTCACCCACAAGCACCAGGGCGCTTGATCTTGAGGCTACTTCCAGCTGCCTGTAGAAGGCCTCATCAGTAGCTTCTTCCTGGTTCGGTGGTCTGTAGTAAACCCCCACAACTCTATCATCCATGTTTGTACATCCCTTCACTCTTACCCATAAGCTTTCAATGCTTTTATCATCTCCCCCTGGGTTGAGCTCAACACATTCCAGTTGCTTATTCACATAGAGAGCAACTCCACCACCTCACCTTGTCAGCTTGTCCTTCCTGAAAAGAACATAGCCATCCATAACCACATTGCAGTCATGGGAGCTGTCCCACCATGTCTCTGTAATTGCAACAAGATCATAACCCTGCAACTGCACCCAGATTTCCAGTTCATCCTGCTTTTTCCCCATGCTTCTTGTGTTGGTATACAGAGACTTCAGAGACTTAGCAGAGGAGTATCTGTTACCATTGTGGGTGTTGCATAATCCACTATCCCCTACAGCCCCTGGGATATCAGTGGAGCAGGTACCCTGCCTCACAATTGTCCCAGGAATGTCCTCAGTGAGGCTCATTTTTCCCTCTTCCTGCTTTGAAATTAGTTTAAAGACCTATCAATCAGCCCTGCCAGTTCTTGTCCCAGGATTCTTTTTCCTGGGACAAGCAGGAGATAAGCAGGTGTTTTTCTATAGTCAGCAGGCCTGGAGTCTTGTAGAGTAGCCTGTGATCAAAGAACCCTAAAACCTGCCATTGACACCAGTCGCACAGCCAGGCATTCATCTGCTGGATTTTCATGTTTAGTCCATCATTATGCATAGCTAGTGGGAGGACAGAAGCAAATACTACTTGTGTTCCTGATCCCTTCACCATTTGTCCTAGGGCTCTGAAGTCCTTCTTCATTGATCTCAAACTTCTTTTTGAAATTTCATCATTGCCTACTTGGAAAACCAACAATGGATAGTAGTCAGTTGGGTGGATCAGGGTAGGAAGTTTTCTTACTACGTCCTTGACCCTGGCCCCAGGTAGGCAGCAGACTTCCCTAAAGAGTGGATCAGGTCTGCATATAGGACCCTCACAGCCCTTCAGAAGCAAGTTCCTGATGACAAGCACCTGGCATTTCTTCTTGACTGCAGATGTTTTGACAGTAGGTTTGCTTGTCCCTAGCCTCTCTGAACGACGTAAACTAGATAAGGTTTCATAGCTGCTGATAGATGGTTCCACTTGCTGAATATTGGTTTTGGTGGAAACAGGTTCGCTAAGAACAGCAAATCTATTATACAGGGGCACCTGAGGGGGTTCAGTGGCTTGTGGGGTGCCATGCCTGGCACACTTCGGAGGAATTTGTCTCCATTGCTGTCCAGCTTCTGAGTCATTCAGTTTGGGAAGCTGGTAAGAGAGTAGGGAGCGTTTAGTGTCCCGACTACTCCATGGCTGATGGGACTGTTTGAAGTATGTCAGAGCCTGATTCCACCGGTCCAGCTTCCTCTCACACTCCCTGAAAGGCTGCGGACTATTAACTCCCTCCTTCAGCTCAGCTGCTAGACAGAGAAGGTCACCCACTTGCTCACAGCGAATACAGGTGTAGTCCCTGCAGTCTGCCTCGGGAAGTGAGAGATTCTGGCACTCCTTACAGCCAGGAGTTTGGATACCTGCGTGTTTATGTGGGACCTCTGTCTGCGTTGACACAGGTCTTTTGGAAACACTTTTATGACGAGTTGCAACCATCTCTGATCCTGCCCACGTGACCTAACTGGACGACAAATCCATGTGACTCAGCACCCTCTGGTGAAAACACCAGCTGTGCCTGCCTCTTGGGAGAGAGAAGCTGGCTCAGAGGAGGGCTTGTGCTGTGCCACTTGGTGCTGCTTCTGACTCAGTGAGCAGGGAAGGGCTGAGGTACTTGATCTAAAGCAGTGTGTGATGGTTTTAAGACTCTGTTGTATCTGTGCAACACTCTGAAAATAGACTCTCTCAGCCAAAGTTAGATTTCTTTGTGGAATACACTGAATTTCACCATTTTCTTGCATCACTCAATAGGTGTGCCCAGGACCTTCAGCAGAAACCACCCCTCAGACTGGTTTGGCCTCTCCTGAAGGAGAAAATACCCAAACAGTTTTGCCTAACAGATTCTTTTCTCTGATAACAGGAACTCTATCACCGTCTTCCTTTTGCAACAAATCTGATTGAGCAGGTCCAGCTCTATTCATTGAACCTCTACTATTCACCAACCAGGTTGCTTGTGCTAAATGTTTCTCCCAGTTTTTCAAGGATCCACCCCCTATGGCTTTGAAAGTGGTTTTCAGCAAACCGTTGTAGCGTTCAATCTTCCCTGCAGCTGGTGCATAGTAGGGAATGTGGAATATCCACTCGATGCCGTGCTCTTTGGCCCAGTTTTTTACAAGATTGTTCTTGAAATGAGTTCCATTGTCTGACTCAATCCTCTCTGGAGTTCCATGTCTCCACAGGATTTGTCTTTCCAGACCAAGAATGGTGTTACGTGCAGTTGCATGAGGAACTGGATAAGTTTCCAGCCATCCAGTGCTTGCCTCTACCATAGTCAGCACATACTGCTTACCAGATGGAGAACGAGGTAGAGTGATGTAGTCAATCTGCCAGGCTTCACCATACTTGTACTTGGACCATCGGTCACCGTACCACAAGGGCTTGATCCGCTTTGCCTGCTTAATAGCAGCACAAATGTCACAGTCATGGATGACTTGTGTGATAGCATCCATGGAAATGTCAATGGATCTGTCACAAACCCATTGGTAGGTTGCATCTCTGCCTTGATGTCCTGACAAGTCATGGGCCCACTGAGCTAAGAACAGTTCACCTCGGTGTCTCCAGTCAAGATTAGGATCAGAGTTCGTGTCCACTTGGGAAACTCTTGCAGCTAGATCTGCCTGATGGTTGTGTTGTTGTTACTCAGTAGCTTTGCTCTTAGGAATGTGAGCATCGATGTGTCTCATTTTCACTGGGATTCTCTCAATGCGAGCAGCAATGTCTTGCCACAGATCGGCAGCCCAGATAGCCTTTACTGTTCTCTGCCATCCATTCTTTTTCCAGTCTTTTAGCCAACCCTACAAGGCATTGACTACCATCTATGAGTTGGTGTGGAGATAAAGCTTTGGCCATCTCTCATGTTCAGCTATGTCAAAAGCTAGCTGGACAGCTTTTACCTCTGCGAATTGACTGGATTCTCCTTCTCCATCTCTTGCTTCTGCAACTCTGCGCGTTGGGCTCCACACTGCAGATTTCCATCTCTGCTTGTTCCCAACAAGACGACAGGACCTGTCTGTGAACAAAGCATATCTCTTTTCATCATCAGACAGATCACTGTAAGGAGGAGCTTCCTCAGCACGAGTTACTCTCTCCTCTGGAGGTTTTGCACAGCTTGTGCCTTCTGGCCAGTTTGTGATCACCTCCACCAAACCAGGCCTTTCGAGATTTCCCATTCGAGCTCTCTGTGTTATCAGAGCCATCCACTTAGACCAGGTAGCATCTGTTGCATGATGTGGTGAAGAACCTTTGTCTTTGAACATTCAATTCAGAACTGGAAATCTAGGAGCTAGAAGTTGTGACTCAGTTCCAATGACTTCAGAAGCAGCTTTTACTCCTTCAGAAGCAACTTTTACTCCTTCATAAGCAGCTAAAATCTCTTTCTCTGTTGGAGTGTATTTTGCTTCTGAGCCTCTGTAACCATGACTCCAGAAACCAAGAGGACATCCATGTGTCTGCCCTGGAGCACTTTGCCATAAGCACCAGGTTGGACCGTTATCACTTACAACCGGGTGCAGAATGTGCTTAATGTCTGGACCAGTTCGGACAGGTCCCAGACCCACTGCTTGGACTACCTCTCGCTTGATCTGGTCAAGGCTGCTTGTTGCTCAGGACCCCACTGGAAACTGTTTCTCTTTCCAGTCACATCATAGAGAGGTTTCACAATCTGACTGTATCCAGGAATGTGCAGTCTCCAAAATCCCACTATGCCTAAGAAACGCAGAGTTTCTTTCTTGTTGATGGGATTTGCCATGGTGGAGACTCTGTTTATCACATCCATTGGGATGTGACGGCGACCATCTTGACACTGCACTCCCAGAAACTGGATTTCTCTGGCAGGTCCTTTCACCTTGTCTTGCTTGATAGCAAAACCGGCTTGCAAGAGAATGTCAATGATTTTGTTACCTTTCTCAAAGACTTCTTCAGCAGTCTCACCCCAGACAATGATGTCATCAATGAACTGAATGTGTTCTGGAGCTCCACTTTTCTCCAAAGTATCATGGATCACTGCATGGCAGATGGTTGAACTGTGAATCCACCCCTGGGACAAACGATTGAATGTGTACTGAATGCCTCTCCAGGTGAAGGCAGACTGAGGCCTGCATTCCTCTGCTATGGGAATAGAGAAGAAAGCATTAGCAATGTCTATGATAGCATACCATTTGGCCTGCTTGGATTCCAGCTCATATTGGAGTTCCATCATGTCTGGTGGAGTTACCTCATTCAATGCACTGAAATCAACTGTCAAGACGCCATTCTCCATTCTGCTTTCTCACAGGCCAGATTGGACTGTTGAAAGGTGAATGACTTTTGCTGATGACCTTCTGACTTTCCAACTGGCGAATCAAGTTTTGAATGGGCACCAAAGAGTCACGATTGGTTCTATATGGTCTGTGATGCACAACTTGAGAAGCAACTGGCAACTTCACATCCTCTGTCTCATGTTGTCCCACAACTGCAGATTCATCTGAAAGCTCAGGTCTAATAGACAACTTCAATTTTCCCTCATCAATTTCTACAGTTGCTATTCCAAAAGCCCATTTGTAACTCTTAGGGTCTTTGAAACGCCCTTCTCTCAGAAAATCAATTCCCAAAATACAAGGTGCATTAGGTCCCGTTACAATAGTATGTTTCTTCCACTCTTACGAAGTTAAATTTATATCAACCTCTATCTTAGACAACTCTTGATATCCACCAGTGACTCCCAGAATAGTTATACATTCTGCCCCTTGATAATTTGATGGTATTATGGTGCACTGAGCTCCTGTGTCAACCAAGGCCCTGTACTTCTGAAATTTTGAAGTGCCAGGCCACTGGATGTACACATCCCAATAGATTCTGTTATCTCCATTATCCCTTACCTCCCCCTGGCAGAAGGCAGGGCACCCCTAATGGTGGGGATTACTTCCACATGTACAGCTGGCACAATGTCTGGTGCCAGAATTAGAATCCCTGTTGGAACTATTAGAGTTGTCCTGGGAAACTACAGAAGTGACAGCTACCCTTCTGGTATTGTTACCTTGGGCTCTGCCACTTTGCAGCTCCTGTAATCTCCTGAAAAGATCAGAAGTTGGTTGACCATCCCATCTGTTCATGTTTTCAGCAAACTGATCACACAGAGTTATCCAGATACTCCCACGTGATTGCCTCTGTTGTCTGTTTTGGTTTGACCTATTTTGGAATGGCCTCCTTGGAGGATGTCTGTTCCTGACAGCTGAAACTTGAACCCATCTGGAGGAAGAGGAATCAACATCATCCCCCTTCATCAAGTTGGATATGGAGGTTTTAAGTTCCTTCTTCAGCTATTTCATGCAATTCTTTATCTCTCCAGACAGAGTTTCAATGGCTGAAACCAAAGAAGTACGTGCAAGACTATCCTCCAATTGCCTCATTTGGTCAGTGAAATGGCCAACAGTAGGAGGTGCTCCACCATAATTTCTTGCCACAATTCTGCTTGCCAGAATAGTAGCATAATTAGGAGGAGCAAGCTTAATGAGCTTTTTGGCAAGGCCTGTTCCCACAGGAATTACATCGGGATTCAGCGTATTACAATCTCCATACATTACTTCTCTCACAGCATACTCCCTCAGACGCTTGATTTCCTCATCTATCATGCTCCAAGGCTTTAGGGTTCCATGGTAAATCATCTCTACTAGGGTACCTCTGAGGACTGCCAGTAGGAGGTCTGCCCACAGAGAAACTTTACCAAGGCACCTGCTTAGATGCCTGTCTATGCCTGTATCTTTCAAGTGTCCCCAGCTGGGAGGCAGACTTGTTGCCTACCACCAAGGCTGGGGCTCCCATAGCTAAGGCAGGATTGGCTCAGTGTCTCCTCTGATGTAATCCTGCCTCACATGCCTAAATTCCTGTATGGGTGCATTATCTGACTGTATATCATCCTCATCATCTTCTTTTTGAGCTTGCTGTCCCTGTGCTCCTGTTGCAAGCCTCTGTGCAATTTCCTGGAGTTCAGAGGCCCTTACAGCAGCTGCTAATTTACTAGGGCTCATATTCTGTCCTGCGTCTCCACCATCCATGTGTGGTCTCATGAGGTCTGCCAAACTTTTAAGGCTAACCTTCTCTTCCTCTTCAGAAGGATCTTTCTTAACAGAGGGTCCCTGAACAGAAGGATCCTCACCTCCTTCTGCACCTCCTCCTGCGGCTCCTTTACGCTTTCTGGTGAGAGTAGCAACTGAATTCACTGGTTTAGCTTTCACATTCACAGCAGAGTCAGCAGGATCAAAGAGATTCTGTGCAGAGACAGCAGGTACTCTTTGAGACCCTGTAGCCACTGCTGCTTCCATTTTGGCAGCAGAGGGTGGAAATGACTGTGCCTCGTTCATGGCGACTGCCTGTGTAACTAGGGTAGCTATCTCAGGTTCTGGCAGAGTTCCTGCAGCTACTGGCTCTGAGCCAAAGCTATCAGCACTCAGAATAGCTCTCTTACAAGTCGTCTTCTCTCTGCACTTAATTGTGATTTCCTGTATGCTGTAATCAGAATCCAAACCTAATTCCAGGTCTCTCTGAGCTCTTCTGTATTTTCTTTTACGTCTGTGCAGGCTGCTAGAGCAAGTAGCTCCATGTTTGTCTTGATACAGTGCTACCAACAGCTATATGATTATTACAGCAAACACCAGATTCAAGCTTAGCATAAAAATCAATTTAGGGTTCCATTTGTTCAGTTAAGCCTCTGCAATAGGAATATCAAATTCATATGCTTCTGCTGGCAGATTTGCAGGAGAGTTGTCGTAACTCCTTATTCAAATAAAACCAGAACAGTATTCATCAACTTTCTGCAACTTGTTTTTACCCCAAAGAAACAGTTTATATGCCGCATATCTTACAATTTTATCTATCATAGCAGAAACAGCCCATTTATAAATCACCACAGTCAGAACAGAATACATAACATGCCAGAGGATCCAAAGCAGCTTCATTTTGCTTCATAATCTGAGCAGAAATAAATCATACAAGCAATTGCCCCACGTTGGGTGCCAAAATATTAATTGTTACAGTGGAGAGCTGAAATCCCCTTCCCACACTGACAATAACCAGGTTAGCTCAGTCCAGAAGCAAATGAAGCTGTATTTACAGGCAAAACTACAATCTATGATGAAATGCAATGAATATGTACAAATATACACTATTCACAACATTTACAATTATGTACAATCAACAGAAAAACACAACAAAGCCTTCTGGCCCTGAGAGGGGCTGTGCTTCTTCCCCCCCCCTTCCCAGAGCTAGCGGGCAAAAGGGAAAAAAGCCAAGAAGTTGAGAGGTTCGTTAAACTTAGCTTGTCAAGGTCAGTATGCGAGTTTGTGTTATATCCAGCCAGAAGAATGGAGCAGACAGACTGAGAGAAGATGGACTGCCCGACTGCCCCGTATCTTGTTTTGAGTGCTGACTCTTAAACATTTCTCTCTCTCCAATGGAAGTGTTTAGAATAATCATTATTTTCTTTTCTTACACCCAATAGTGATTTATTTACATTCTTTTGCTTTTCTGCTCGATCTTTGTGAAGAAAAATTAAAGACAGTCTTAAAACCATCACACAGTGCAGCTTGCAAGCTTTTATGCTTGGAGAGGAGAGAGTATTCCTGTTCTGCAGTTAAATCTTTCACAGAGGTGAAAGGTTTTAATCTGAAAAAAATCTAAGCCCTATCAAGGAGAGTGTAGAAGATGAAAAGTTAACAGTAAAAACTGTCATCCATAAAAGTTCTTTGTTATAATGGTTATGGTTTCTGAGAGGGTATCAATTATACTGCAAGTATATTGGGATCAAAGAACAGGACAGGGAGCTATTAAGACCCATTTGTTTCATTGCTGCTTTCAGGGTGGTGTAAATGCATTGCTTCTGACAGTCTCTCCTTATTCTATTACTTGACAGTATAACTATTCTTACTACAGTTCAAAATATGTCATAAATTGTCTAGTTCAAGAACAGATTTTTTTTTTTTTTTGCTAGAGGCTATGAAGGTTAGTCTTCAGTCATGAAGTATACTTACCTTGATGTTTATAAATATTGGTAAGATTTATTTGTTGAACATAGAAGTGTAATAATTTCTCCTATCACCAATTAAACTTTGATTTCTACAGATGTGTTTACTATCTCTGCTACCTGTTCTTTGCTCTCCAATTTTAAATACTTGTCTTAAATGATCTGTAATGTATTATCATATTCGCAGTTCATCTTTTAGCAATCTTAAAATATTTTAGGTCAGATATGCAAAGCCAGGTTAATTTACATTTTTCTGTAGATGTAGGTAACTAAGTTTATCTTGCTGCTAAATATTCAGTATGATACTCAAAGCCTTTTTTTTAATCGCTGAGACTTTAGTTTTAATGTAATTTCAAAGATTTTTTTTTTCTGGTGGGTGTAATTTCTAAAAGTATTTTTTAATTCTCTGAATATTGTATTACTGACTTAGTAAGCTATCCAGGTATATTTTTTTTTTTCTTTTAAACTGATAGCTTGAGATTATGATTGGATTTTGATTTGTCTACCTCCAATGGTTTTCATTTTTCCCTCTATAGATAGGGCCCTGCATGTGCTGTCTGCTAGCCATGCCAGGTTGCTTAAAAAATAAGTCTTGAGTGAATTTTTAGTTTTTAGCTTCTGTGAAAATAAAGATTCGTGCATACTTTCCTGCTTTCTGCAAGGGTTTTCTGTCTGGTGTTTTCATGGTTTTGTTTTATGATGCCTCTTAAAGCTTTGTGGCCAGTTTTCTTTCTCATCACATCACTTTCTGAGCCTACACCTCCTTCCCAGACCCACTGACTTCTGGCTTTTTTCTTTCTTTCTTTCTCTCTTTCTTTCTTTTTTGTGGTTGTTGGTTTTGATTTGTTTCCCTAAAGTAGAATCATAGAATAGTTGGGGTTTAAAGGTCTCTTGCAGTGAGCAGGGACTTCAACTAGGTCAGGTTGCTTGGATCATGGTCCAACCTGACCATGTCTGTGTCCAGGAATGGGTTGCTTAGAGAGGCATTAGAACCCCTGCACTTGCGTTTCACAACACTCACTGTAAAAATTTCTTCCTTACTTAGTCTAAACCTACCTTCCTTTTAGTCTAAAACTATTACCGCTTTTCGTGTTGCAACAGACCATGCTAAAAAATTTGTCCTAATCTTGCTTATAAGACCCTTTTAAGTATTGAGAAACTGCAATAAGGTATCCCTGGACACTTCTCCAGGCTGAACAACATCAACTCCTTCAACCTCTTTTCATAGCGGAAGCCTTCCAGCCCTGAGGACTCCAGAGCTGGGTGCCATACACTGGTTGGGTCAACTCTTACTAGAGTGAAGTAGAGTGTGGCAATCTGGCCATGCTTCTTTTGATGCAGCCCGGGATATGGTTGGCCTTCTGCACTGTGAACGCACATTGCTGGTTCCTGTTGAGCTTTTCATCCACCAGTATGCTCAAGTTCTTCTCTGCAGGGCTGCTCTCAATCCCTTCATCATTCAGCCTGTATTGTAGCTGGGAGTTGCCCCTGTCCGAGTTCAGGACCTTGCACTTTGCCTTGTTGAACCTCAGGAGATTTACATTAGCCCATTCTCAAGCTTGTCCTGCTCTCTCTGGATGGCATCCTGTCTGCCAGGCATGTCAGCTGCACCTCGCAGCATGGTGTTATCTGCAAGCTAGCTGAGGTTGCACTCAATCCCACTATGTCATTGATGAAGACATTAATCAGAACTGATCCCAGTACTAACCCCTGAGAGACACCACTTGTCACTAATCTCCATCTGGACATTGAACTGCTTACAGCTGCTCTTTGAATATGACCAACCAACCAGTTTCTCATCCACTGAATAGTCCACCTATCAAATCCATACCTGTTCAGTTTAGAGAAGATGTTGTGGGGGTCAGCGTCGAAGGCTTTACAGAAGTTCAGATAGATTACATCCACAGCATTTCCTTTATCTGATGATGTAGTGACTCTGGCACAGAAGACCACTAGGCTGTCAAACTTGGTAAAGCCTTGCTGGCTGTCTTGAATCACCTCCTTGTGCCTTAGCACAGCTTTGAGGAGGATCTGTTCCATAATCTTTCCAGGCACAGAGGTGAGGCTGACAAGTTGGTGGTTTCTGAGGTCTTTCTTTCTACCCTTTTTAAAAATGAGTGCAGTGTTTCTCTTTTTGCAGTCACCAGGGACTTCACCTGACTGCCAAGACTTTGAAAAGTTCTGGTGCATGATTTTGAACTGTTTTGCTGTAAAGCATGTATATCTTCTTTATTCCAGCGCTGCTGCCCAGAACCTAGTAAGAGGATTCCTTCCTGGAGTGGCCGTCCCATCTGGATGGAAAAGATGGTGCTTTGCAGGGTGAAGGTTCCACACACCTTTGCTGTTCACTCCTACACTCGTCCTACCATATGCCAGTATTGTAAACGGCTACTCAAGGGCCTCTTTCGCCAAGGAATGCAATGTAAAGGTAAATATTTCATTTTCTGCTGCAGTGATAAATTTCAGTATTTAAAATTGATTTCAACTTAATTTCTGATTGCTGGAAGGTTTTATTCTGCAAAATCAGCAGTATAATTTTTGAAAAAATACGTATTTTTTGAAAGGATTGCAGTAGCCCTCATTTTAGTCAACTGCATGTTGTATAGTTTCTTGAAAAATAAGATTTAATCACGTGTAGATCGAGAACAACTTAATTCCAGAAGGATAATTGTAAATTAATTTAAAAAAGGGAAATAGTTCCATTAGAAAAATATATTGAACAAAACTCATCACTAAAACATTTTTAAGTTTTCTTTTTATTGTTCTAGTACAGAATACTGGTTATTATCTTTTGGAAAAATTGTATACAGGTGCGTGGGCTGAAATAGCTTAGGCTTTGTCAGCTGCATGGTTTTTATTCAGTTCTCAGACTCTTGTGCAGTTCCATGGGCATAATTATTACACCATGATCTTCTTACTGATCTTTATTGCTGCTTAGTGCAGATCTGTCAGCCCTGCAGGAAGGAAAACTGTAGTAATGAATCATAAACATTAATATGGGTATTAATGGAAATATTCACCTCCCATTTCTCCTGTTCCTCTCATATGAGTTTGTCAAATGTGAGTACCGAAGGACAATATTTTTGAAAGAGGTTGCAAAAATACTGCTGTCTCATCTAAATAAAGTAGTTGTTCGGCGTTTTGTGGTTTGGTGGTTTGGTTTGTTTGGGGTTTTTTTGTTTTGTTTTGTTATTAATTTGCATTATTTTTGCAGTCTGTTTGAAGTCTGCATCCTGAACTGGTTTTGATGCTGAAATTTTTTTTTGTTAGTGTGTCTCTTGGATACCTGCAATACATAATAATGAAGCCTGAAAAAAAGTGATTTATAATTTTCACATGTCATTACTACTGACCTCATGTGGTGGTTGTGACTGTATATGTAGCTGAACAAATGGGGCTGCCATATCAGTTTCAGGGAAGTGAATGATACTGGATCAGAATAGTGTTTATGTATAGAAGACAAGTCCAGAGAAATGTTATATACATGTGCAGGACAGAAATAAATATGTTAATAGACCTCCATTTATGCAGTTTGATCATATACCTATTTTTAATATAGCAGGAATTGATACCAAACAGTCAAAATATTTTCTTACTGCTGTTTTCTGTAGATTGCTAAGGTTTCCCACTAACTTTCATGTGCACATTCCCAAAACTTGAGGTCTTTCAGCAGTCCCATGTTCCTAAATACCTGTAAGAGTCCTGGATTTATTGAAGTTAGTCAGGCTTCTACTTGGACTCTGAGAATGGTTTTTGGGATGCTAAGGCTATGTTCGTGGTCATAAATTAAACGTGCCCAGGCGCATTCTTGGACACCAAGGACAAGTGGGACAAAATGACCCATGCTCATGAACAAGTTTTTTTTAGCATCCCACACTGAGTGGTGTATGCAGACTGCCTATTTGGAACAATTTGATGGGTGCTCTGATTTATGAGCTAGATCTGGGAACTTTTTGGGACTGTGCTAATGCTGTGGGCTCAAAGCATGTTAGGGGATGTTTCTGTTTACTAGACTAGAGAGTTGCATTGCAGTACCCTAGAATGTTTCTGGATGTGGTTTAATTTATTAGGATTGATTCCCTCCTAGCCTTTCTAGTTGCCTGGTAATATTTGAAATGTCTCTGATTCTTCCAGCCCCTGTCCAATTCATGCTAGCCATATTCTATAATATGAACTGAATACATTGCTATAGAAGAGACAGTTCATTGGTCTCCTAGGATTGCTTTCTCATGGGCACTGAGAAGCTGAACAGAATTGTATTTTGCTCCATGCTTTGGCATCTCTGCTACTAAGAATGGGGAGAGAATGATTTTTCTCTTTTCTGGGCTTGAAAGGAAAGCTTTATTTGGATGGCAGAAAGGGGCTAAATTATTAGTTTGAAAACGGTTGTGAGGGCAGTAGGGAGTTTTGAAATCAATACTGTCAATACAGAGTTGAAAATTGCAGTGATGCTACTAATAAAGGAAATTTCTGTTAATATTACTAATGTATGCTGGCATTTTTTCATTAGGCTGCATCTGATACCTTGAATGCAGAAATGGCACATGTCCAGGTCAGATTCCATCTCCATTTCAGGCCGGATTTGAACATAATGTCATTTTATCTCCCCTGAGTCAGCAGGCAGAAATGGAGCTTCAGTATTCAGCCAAATCTGTATTTTTAATGACAGAGGAACTGGACTTTGTGATTTACTGCTGAGTTTATTTGCCCTGTGATACAGGTGTGTGATCCTAGAGGCGCTGATGGCTGCAAATCTTAGGCAGCAGGTGGAGAAGATAGAGACATTGAAATCATATAGCAATGGAAAAAATATGTGGAACAAATGAGAGGATGGGGAAAATGTCATCATAATGGAAAAAATTACTGCAGAGAAAGCTAGAGAAATAGAAAAGTGTTTTATACTGGAAGGGGAAATGCTGACATAAATAGTGGTGGAGCAAATAAACATGTGACATCAGAACGAGATTGTTAATTTCCTTCTGGAGGTGACCTCACTGATGCTATCTTCAGTTACATGCAAATGTATCAATTCGAACTGAAGCTTGTGATGGAAGTACTGGGTAATAGAATATTAGTGTCCAAGCAGAAGAAAGATTCTGGTATCATTGGCTTATTTATCTTCTGGTTTAGATTGCAGATTCAATTGTCACAAACGCTGTGCGTCTAAAGTACCTAGAGACTGTCTTGGAGAGGTGGTTTTCAATGGAGGTAAGATGAGAAATAAGCTTTTAAATACTGACAGATCTGTGGAGGCTTAGCAAGATACATTAGCCTTTGGTTCCCTCATCTTTGAATATTTTGCATCTTTTTATTTCATCTGTTTTTTTTTTTTTTGTTTTTGTTTTTTTACCTGAGATCACTGATAATTAAAAAGACTCAAGGTAAAACTTATACTCTGGTGATTTTAATTTTACTTAATGGCAAGTATGGTATGCTTCGCTTGATATTGCTCAAAGGAGATAAAAAAAATCAAGAAACCTTCTCAATGTGCAAAAATTAAACATCTGTTGTGATCAGTCTGTTCACTGTTCACCATAAAAAATATATTTTAAATGTTAGTATTTGGAGACCAGGACCAACTCTTTTGACTGTCTCGTATCAATGATTTTTAGTGTCCAGAAGTAGCCCAGCCTTTTGAGGTAAAAGAGAAAAGAAAAAAAAAAAGTCAAACCAACCCAAAACTCGACAGTATTTTTTTTTAAACCTCAGTTAAGTGGGACTATTTTCTGGATAACAGCTTACAGAACTAAAAGGGAAAGAGGGGGAACAGTACATGGATGAAAGCTCAGAGTCTTTGTTACAAAGTTTTAGATCAGTGGTAAGCTGATGAAATATGGGATGGATGAACTGTGAGGTGAATTAGAAGCTGTTTGAATGAATGGGTCCAGAGGGTGGTGATCAGTGGCATGGAGTCTAGCTGGAGGCTGGTAACAAGTGGAGTAAACCATGGGCCAATACTGGATCCAAGCCTGTTCAACATCTTCATTAATGGTCTGGGTGATGAGGCAAAGTATATCCTCATCAAATTTGCTGATAACTAGGAGGACTGGCTGATAGGCCAAAGGGTTGTGCTGCCATCCATAGGGATTTGGACAGGCTAGAGAAATGAGCTCCTGATGGTCACTGGACCGGACAACCTCGAGAGGTTCTCTCCAATTTCAACTGTTCTGTGATTGTATTGGCCAAAATTTTGATCCTCTGCACACATACATTCACTGATGGCATGCAGCAGGTCACACCAAACTGTACAACCTGATTTGGAGACCTGGGCAGCAGGCCTGTTAGCCAGTGGATCTGTTGCTATTGAACAACATACCTCACCCATTCAAGCCTGCGTTTTCCATCTTCAAAGCTCTTGCCTGGGTCTTGAGGTTGGTGGCCATGAACAATAGCATGCTTTCACCACCCTTGCAACAGCAGGGTCCTGGGACATATCATTTGGAAGCTATGAGTTCTTACAATCCTTCTGCAAACATGAGGAGTAGTTTATTTTTGGTTCTTTCTCCTACCCTTAAATTGAGTTTTCCTCAAACAAAAAGGCTGCTGCTGAAGGCCAGCAGGGAGTCAGATGCAAATATAGTTTGTCCTGCTTTTCTCTTTTCCTGCAACACCATGGCGCACTTTTCCTCACTTTTTGCTATTATGGGCTACAAGGGTAGTGACAGCAAATTTCTGGATATCTGTTGGTGGAGAATTAATTTGCATAGGAATAACTCTCTGGGTCATCTCTAGCCATCAAAACATTACTTTGTACTGATTATTTGTGGAACAGAAGTACTTAATGAGATTTAAGCTTTTCACTCTGTTTCTTTCAATATGTTTTCTGTTTTACTTTGATTTTTTTCTTGCCTTGGTATTTAACAAAATTAAATTGATAATGTTCAGTAACATCTGCATCATTCAGCCAAAAAATTGAGGATTTTTTTATATTCTGTTTGTACTTTTATGTTTACTTGCAGAAATGTGAACTGAAGAAGAAATTTTATGGTTTTTTTGAGGTTTTCTTTGGTATTGTTTGCCTTTTTTTTTTTTTTTTTCCTGTTGTGTGTGTGTGTGTGTGTGTTTGAAATAATATCTGAAACCTGTGTTGTTTCCAGAACCTGCTAGCCCAGGCCAGGACTTGGACATGCCAATGGAAGTTGATAGCAGTGAAATGAACAGTGACGGCAGTCGAAGTCTAGATGATGCTGAAGAGCCCTCTCCTCCAGAGGACAAAATCTTCTTTATGGATCCATCTGATCTTGATACAGACAAGGATGAGGAAGCTGTCAAAACTATCAGGTAAGCTGTAATGTAGTTTTCTTTGCTCAGTATCGCAAGTAAAACATTTCTGATTAGCCTAGTGCTTAAAGTGTTGTTTTTAAATTTTTTCTCCTTTTTTTTAATTTGAAAATGCTTTGTAAACTTACCACATCTCAAGAAATTCTGAAACACGAATTGAAGTAGTCTCTTCGCATTGGAAGATGTGTTGTGCTATGACTGTTACTAAAGAAATAAAACCATATTATTGAAACATGATGAAATTTATGGCTTAACATGGCTAATATATGACTAAGATATTCATGACTAGCCTCATTTAGTTACTGTTATATATGTGTTGATTTAAAAGGAATTACTTGAGATTTTCATCATCTCATTATAGTCTATATGCATTTTAGGCAGAAGTTTTTTCCTGTTTGTCTTGAATGTGATTTTTCTTGAGTCTTCTGTTTTCAAACTGTTATGTACTTCCTTCAATAAAGTTTGATCTTTTTGCTTCCTGTATTACTCTAAATAGCATCTCCTGATTTTAAGTCATGGAGCAGTTGTGTAGTAGGTCAAACTAAAGGTCATTTTAGCTCAGGGCTTAACACCAAATATGTGTGGAGGAACATTTCTTTCAGTGATTTACAACTCAAGGACGTGATGAATTAAAAGTAGCTTCTCTTTTGTATTCCACCTCTAGGTAGGCTTTTTCCATTTATTTCTAATTTATTTTGAGGCAAATAAACTTCTTGGCAGGTACAGCATCCTGTGGCAGACAGTTCTACATGTTTGATATTTGTAGACATTTGTAAGATCCTTTTCTCAGTCTTCAGTTTTCCAGGCTGAAGAGCCCCAGGTCCCTTATACAGAGGAAAAGAGATGCACCAGTCCTATAATCGTCTTTGTGGTCCTCTGTTGGACTCTTGCCAGTAGCTTCCATTCTCTCTTGGGCTGGGGAGCCCAGAACTGGACAAAATACACTCAGTACATTATAGTTGCTCTCTCACATAAAGAGCAACTCTATCACCTCGCCCTGCTGATCTGTCTGTCTTAAAGTATGTGGTCATCCATGACAGAATTCAGTCATATGTGCCATCCCACCGTGTCTTGTAATTGCAATAGATTGTGGCTCTGCATCCACACACCCCCCTCTAGTTCTTCATGTTTGTTCTTCATGCTGCAGTTGTTGGTGTATAGGCATTTTAAAGAGGTAGTCAAGTAAGATTTCCCTGGAGAGATGCAAGAGGATCTGCCATAGTTGTACATGTGCTTGAGGTAGTTTGCCTTCTGGCTCTCCTCTTGGAAGGCAGCTAAGGAACATTTGCCACTGCTTTGGTTGGCCTAACTTATTCCCTGATTAGCCAGGAGTTGATACTCCTTATTTGTCTATTTGTGACTGCCTCCCTTCCTTTAACTGGGAAATGGAGGAGAAGATAACTTGGGCACCAATGTTTTTCACTTGCACCCCCAAATCTTTATAGTTTTCCTTGATTCTGCCCAGGTTCTGGCTCACGGTGCTGCTCGTGCACTCATGGAACAGTAACGCTGGGTAGTAATTGGTGCTTTTAATGAATTGTGGCACCCTCAGCAGTGTATTGGATCTTAGCTCCTGGGAGGCAGCAGACATCTCATGACTTCCTGTCAGGTTGGCAGATTGGTACCTAAGTGCCCTCTAAAAGAGAGTCAGCCACTATGATCACATGTGCATCCTTTTTATGGTATTCCCTTCATTGTTGATGAAGTTTTTCCATGTAGAGCTTGCTTATGGATGTCTGAAGGTGTTAAAGCTTCAGATCAGGTTTTGGTGGTGGTGATAGATGGTGGAGGATGAAGCATAGTCCTGTTTTGTGGTTTTTTTTTTTTTTTTTTTTGATCCAAGGTGCCTCTTTTTCCATGGTGCCTGCTGCAGGAGCATGGTTTTGAAACCACTTATCTCCATCTTGGCTCCTTTAATGCCTTGTGACTGCTTCTTGCAACCTAGCCACTTGCTGTGTATATTCTTTGCAGGTAGTTACTTTTACATTAGGAGAAGGGGCTGGCCACTCCCTGCAACCTAACGCCTGTACTGAAGAATCCTTTCTGTCCAGGTCTGTCTGGGTGGATATGTCAGACTTCTCAGGGGCTTTCACTGTAGGAACACTGGTTTTAGCACTAAGGGTAGTGTCCTCCTTGTGATGGAGAGCCCTAGAACACTTCCCTGGGCTAAGCACCCAAAACAATGATTAGGGGCCTGCCCTGCCCACCAACTGCAGCACATTGTGTGCTCTCTAGGGTGTGCCAGGCAGCTCCTGCTGGGTCTCTGCTCTCCCTCAGGTGCCTCTGGCTCCAGGATCCCCCTGTCTGCCTCCAGAGATCAGCCTCAGAACCGAACCTGTCTGCTGCTGCCACCTTTGCTCATTACATCCTTGGTTTTGAACCTGCCTCATGGTTTTGTGTGTTTGCTAATGTCTCTTTAGTGTCATGTGTAGGAGCTCTGGTATTAAGCAGGCAACTCCAGTGCTATTGAAACCTGTACATTTAGTGGATGACTCTGTCAGAATGTTAGATTGTCAAATTCTTGTCTGCAGGACAGTTTACATCCCTGAGCATTGATAACATTTTCTGGTGAAGCTATGCTTTGAATTAACACACTTCTATTTATATTTTCATAAATTGAAAGTATGCTTAGATAGAGACCTTCATTACTGTAGTAACAATATTAGGAAGTCTCATAATCAACTTACACAGAAAAAATAGTAGGAATGCTGGTTTGTGTTTTTTTTTTTAAATTCTGGATTAAGACCATCAGCCTTAATTAATTGTTTGAGAGAGGTTGATTTCTATAGATGTCCTAATTCCAGTGTGTTTCCTCTGTGTTCTGTAATTTAATGTAATACATGCAGTAAGAGAGCTAGTAGGAGCTCAGATACCTTATCAATTTCTTTTCAGTGAAATTTTGATGAGAGGTGAAGGTGCCTGTTCCTGAAAATTACAGTCTGAATATGTAGTACTAGGATAAATACAGTACTGTTGTATTTTAACTTGTTAAATGTTTAAAATCTTGGTTTATGTTTTTTTTTGTTTGTTTTAGTCCTTCAACAAGCAGTAATATTCCTCTCATGAGAGTCGTACAGTCAATCAAGCACACAAAGAGGAAGAGCAGTACAATGGTGAAGGAAGGATGGATGGTTCACTATACTAGTAGAGACAATCTGGTCAGTGACTTCAGTTTCTTTCTACGTTAAGTTAAATTATTTCTCTAAAGCAGTGCATTTCCTTTCTCTTATTTAGATATTCTGATTTACAGTAGCATTTGAAAGGACTTGGCCATAGTGTTCATTATAAAGAAATTCGGCACAAAGGACAAACTATTGTTTATTCAAAATTTTTCATGTGGTGCATATCAGTACTTTTCTTTCTCCCTTCTAAGAAGGAGAAGCATCTTTAAGTTGTTTCAATTGAATTGCATGTGTAAGATTTCAGCTTTCTTGATAAAATAATTCGGAATAATTTGCTTATGTCTTTTTTATCATTAGAACTAAATATTCGTCTCAATGTTTTTATTCTATTACATGAAAAGTTGAAATGGTTATAAAATGATGAGTAGTGAAATGGTTAATGCTATTATTCTAATGATCAAGTGTTTCTCAATATTTGTGTGAATATTGGAGTCCTTAATGTCTTTAGCTCTTTATTCAGTCTAAGCATTATTGAATGCCACCTGCCTCTTGAGGTCAATGGAATCAAAATTGTGGCTTGACTGTATGCCCTTAGGTATGCAAGCATATTCCAAAAAACTACCTTGTTTGTTTCTAGCACTAGCAGTAATGATCTTCTTTGAATCTTCTTAGGCAATCTCCTTTTCTTGTGTATTGAAGATAGGGAAGAATAATTGGGTTCCTTAGACTTGTCTGATGTGAGGTAGTGAATCCTTTTGGTAGTTGAATGAAAAGGATGAGTTGAAGAAGTTCCTGTATCTGGTGAAGCACAGTGTGTGATACTTACACTGTTCATGAAAAGCAGCATAAATGCTTTCGCATTCTTTGTTTCTACACAGAAGTCTGATTGAAGGAAACTTAAGGTGTCAAACTGCTGAAATCAAGCTGAGGGGCAATGCTAGTTCAGAGTGCTGCAGTATTTTTATTTTGGGGGATTTCAGCTAAAGACCACTATATGTGGTCTGTCAGAAACTGCCTTATAAAAGATTTATTTAAGTACAGTTTTCTAATACCTAGATGTATTTATCAGAAACCAAAATAAGTATCTAGTGTATTTCAGATGATATTCCAGCTAAGGCCACTAACAGATGCAGTTATCATCAGATGGCTATGGAAGAACTAAGGCCAGGTAGCAGACACAACTGAATAGCTCTAGCAAAATGCTTGAGGGCAGAACTGGTATTTGGCTTGTATTTAATCTTTCAGTACAGCAAGTACATTTTTCCATGGACTTACTTGAACCTCCTCATAGAACAATGTTCTCATTTTATACCTTAGTTCAGTTTGATTTTTTTTTTTTTTTCATCTGTCAGCCTGTCTGCTACTTAGGTGACATAAAAAGCTATGCAAATGGAGTATTCTGCCTCAAAGCAAGATACCTTCAGCCGAGCAAGAGCACGTGCAGCTCCCTAATGGGAGGGACTTCTGTATTAGGCATTACAACACTGGTTCTTTCCCTTGACTGCTCTGCTACCAGCAGTGTCTGACTGTTTCCTATTCCTGAAACAACTTGGCCTTTCTGTTTCAAAGAGGTTCATTTTTAACAGCAATATGTTTGGTTCTTGCTGACCTGGGATAACAAGATACTTCACTCTTTGCAGTGAGGAGTTTCTCTATCATCATCTGCATTCTTTTCTTCCTTCTGAGCCAGTCCTTTCTCAGAATAGGATATGGGCAGATTTTGATTCACTGAGTGAATTTCTAACCTGTTCCTTAATAATTTTCCCCTCCAAACCCTTCCCTGATTAATGGTTTAATAAAGAGCATAGGTTCATCTTTATGCTTTCCCCAGTTCCCATTCAGTGCTCACTGGAAATTCCGTTTATTTATGACTCAGCTTTCTTTGTCTATCTCCTACAGGTAGTCTTAGCTTCACCATGATTGAAGTGATTTAGGCTCTGCTGTGTACATTTCAAACTTTGTCATCTTAGGCCAGAATTAAGGGTCTTGGATTTTTGTCAGAGAAAAATGAAAATGGGTGTCTAACTATGAGCATGATGCAAGCAAAATAAGTTAGATTCAGAAGCTCCTAGAAGCTTCTTTGTTTAAAGGAATGTTCTTTTGCTTAACATTATAAGGTGGTTTATACAGATTGCTTATGCTACTTCTTGGTAGAGGAGATACTTCTCATTGGTGGAGACTTCCAGAAAATGGCTATTTAGTCTGTCTGGATTTTTTTTTTTTTTTTTTTTTTTGGCTAAGATATTTGGTCCATTTGAATCTCCTTCTTGCCACCATGTGCTTTTGACCTCCTAAAATTCTGTATTGACAATAGAATTAAGGACTTACGCCTGCTCAGTCTTTGAACCCTTGTGATGTTAATGTTAGGATACAGAGAGAGGGAGCTTGACTCCCACAATTGTTCCTAAATTTAAATCAATTAAATAAATTTTGTGATCATGTTTTGCCTGTACAAGATAACAACTGTTGTTTCTACTATTACTGTAAGGTAAGTAATTGTTGTTTTTTTTTTTGTTTGTGTAAATAATTTTTGAGCCTTGTCTTGAGTTTAAAAAAAGAAATTTATTCCCACAGTGTATTTTTTATGTGTCTAGTCCAAGATGCAACTGTAAATTAATATTAATTGATTATGTAAAGCAGTTCCCGTTTAAGTAATTGGGTAACTAAAGCCATACCAGTGACTTATTCCTTATGTTATTGTACTCTGCATTTTGTAGAGAAAAAGACATTACTGGAGACTGGACAGCAAATGCCTCACACTGTTTCAAAATGAATCTGGAACAAAATATTACAAGGTAATTAATGATGATTAATAACTACGTTGCACTTAATTTACTCAGTGCTTTATAGATCTGAAACCTACTTGTGAGGAGTATAACTACAATCTCCCATTTCCCCATCTTCTAAAACCAAAACTGTGTCCAAGTTAATTTGTTGGCCAAACTTTGTGAGTAAGAAGGGCCAAGACTAACTCTGAGAAGTTGTTTGCAGCACCTGTCCTAATCACCCTTGGGTATGTCTCCTTACATTTTACATGTACTGTTCTCTTGAATTGCATAGCATAATAAGCTGCTTTTCTTCCCAGTTACCAGAGAATTTGTTTGGCTGCCAGTGTAATGAAAGCTAAGATTTTTGCATTTAGTAAGTAGTGACTGAAAGTTTGTGTGCTTGTGTATTTCATTTTGAGGTTCCAGAAACTGAATTATTCCCAACTGTACAACTGAAATCTGGCAAGATTTAGACAAAAATTTATTGTGCAGCCTGGCATTACGTAAATGAAGCCTAGCAATAAATTTAGTATGTTGTTAATATAGTAATGTGTTCAGTGGTGCAATATTCAGAAAACATGTTTGAATGTATAAACAGGACTTTTTTTCCTTTTTTGTCTTACACCTTTAGGTGGGGGTCCAAATCTTGCAGCTTCTTCCTTTATAACATCTCTAAGATCGAGCCTTTTGTCTGTACACCCAGCTAAACTTGCCCAGATCCTTTTCATCCCTATCTTGACCAATGCAGTCTCTTCTCAGACCTCTCTGATACTTGTATTGCCCTGTGCATTCAAAACACAGCTGGTAAAATATGTTCCTTGCTTGTTGCTCTGTTATATCACTGCTTTTAGTCCATTGACTTGCCCCTTTGCACCCCTTTATTTACTGCTTAAATCTCAGGTTGTCTTTGCTGTTAGATCATTCAGTTTCTTGCCTTTACATTTATTTGCTCTTCATCAACTACTCTTATCCCTATAATGCCCACCTGGTGTTCACTTGCTTGTTTACTGCTCTTGCAAGCGATGTGCACCCGTATACCTTCCCATGTATGTGGAACTCCTCCAGCTAGTGTGAACTTGCAGCTATTTCTTTCTTCAGATCTGTTCTCTAGTAGTGCTTGTTACCATGACCTTAAACTGACAAGGAAGAGGAGTCAGTAGAAATTGTTAATATCTGTATAATAGAGAATCTTTACCTAAACCAATTCAGATATGTGAAGCAGTGCTTGTTGACTAGCTTATATAATCACTTTCTCTTCTTTATGTTGTCTTGTTTCACCTTTTTCCCCTGTCATGTTCTTCTCTAGATAAGTTGTACAGGCTACCATGGAAGAAGGTCATTCTGTAGTTGTGCGTTATTTGTATGTGGTGGAAGCATGTCTCATGCTGAATATAAATGCAGTTTTCTGAGTAGAAAGTAGTAGTTATACAGAAAGAGCTGTATGTAGAAAGTCTGGAAGCCTTTCTAGGCTTCTACAGAGGAATTCAGAAGACTGAGTAGGCAATGGTAATGCACAGTTTGACGTTAGTTATGAAGCTTGCTGTTGGGCATTTTGATGTTTTTGCTTTGATTTCTTTGCAAATGCTTTAAGTTTCTGAATATCAGTATCTTATAGTATTGTGTGTGTGTGTGTGTTCATTTTTTAATCTTTAATATTTTTCTTCAGGAGATTCCACTTTCAGAGATTCTCCAGGTGACTCAGCCTCGAGATTTTTCAAATGTGATGCAGGGCAGCAACCCGTACTGTTTTGAGATCATCACTGACACCATGGTGTACTTTGTTGGTGAAAACAATGGCACCAGTCATCACAGCCCTGTTCTTGCTGCCACCGGAGTTGGACTTGACGTAGCTCAGGGCTGGGAGAAAGCCATTCGTCAGGCTTTGATGCCAGTCACTCCTCAAGCTAGTGTTTGCACTGCTGCAGGACAAGGAAAAGATCACAGTAAGCAGGCAGACAAGGCGCTGTTATTCATACTCCGAAGCTGCTAATAGTAGACTCTTCTTTCAGAAAAGGGCTTGTTTTTAGTGGAGGATTGGCTGTCTATTTTCTGCTGAGTTGGATCCATAATTTTTCACAAGTCTCTGAAAAATGATGCTCAGGTTTGTGGAGGGTGGGCAAATCCTTTGATCTGTGTTAGCAGGAAGTAGTAGTTAAGAATCAGGTTTACAGTGATAATGTATGTTGCATATTGTAGGAGCATTAAGATACTCACACAGAGTTGCTGGATGTGAAAAAGACCCCTATAGTTTAGATACTCCTAATATACTTTAAATACATTCATATTATATACTCCAAAATAACTAAATTTTGATGCATTTGGATGGTATCCCCTATATATTTTTTAAAATATCTGTGGTATGTCAGTAGCTAAAAAAAAAAGGGAGTTAGTGATGCATTGTAAATGCTGACAGTGATGGAAAGATCTTCTGCTGAGCCTTGGGTAGTAATAAAACGTATCCTGTGCTACTTTTTATGCACCTGCCTTCCCTTTCTCTGGCATAGGATCATATCCATTACAGATGCTCCACTAATCTATATGTTGTGTTCCTTCTCTTCAGACATCTCCTTATTCCTTCCAATTATATTAATTCACATTCTGTACTGAGACTTATGATTTCATCCCTTAGTTTTCTTTCATCTTGCAGCTATTCCTTAAATTTTTTCTAGTGATTTTGTTGTTGTTGTTTTGTGGGGTTTTTTTTTGGGGGGGGGTGGGAGATTCTGAGTTTAGTTTCTCTGTCTCTGATACCTGGCTACGCTGCAGCAGTTAAGAATGTGTAAATACTAGTCTTACGTAAAGGCACTTTCTGAAAACGCAACAATGGTCTGAAATGGTGAACTATGAAATGCCAGTACTGGTATTTGTATTTGATTGCAGTGAAGAAACGTCTTTAAGATGGTACCTCATAAGTGGTCTTGGACACATATGACTTGCCACTTTTAATACGAAATTCTTAGTTCCAAATATGTATTTACACTAAACCTCTTTGTTTTCTGGAACCTGAGGCTTGCTGTCGGTGAGTGACTTGTGAAGACAGCTGCTTTCCCCAAAATAACTAATTTTTTTTTTCAGATATAAATAGTAACATTTTTATATTAAAACTTGGAAGTGGTAGGGAACAGAACTGGGGGGGTAGATACAAAGTATTTTAGTGTATTTGTGATTGTAGAAGTATGAGAAACTACCTAGAATTGTGGAGCCCACAAAATGTCTGTTCATCCATCTTCTTCTTACATATTGTGAGCTATGAAATGTATCCCAAGAGCCGTTAAGAAATTTAGTTAAAAAAACCAAATTCCCCAAAGCCTCAAGTATGTCCTTTTAAATGAAAGGAAATGTCCTTTTAAATGAAAGGAGAGGAGGGACACATTGTAGTGCTTGAAATAACTTGCAGAAGCAGGGAATTTGTGGTGTCAAAATGTCCACAAGACACTAGCTAGTCAATTTACACTGCATTCTGGCCAGAAAGTAGTAAGAAATGAGGGTGTGAAACAGTCCTTGTACCTGGTGACTGAGGTGGGATATTTCTTTATGGAACATTTCCAAGCTGAAATGAAAATAGAAGATAAGAAAGCTGTTTCCTGTTATACATTCAATTACGTGTTGAATCACAGAATCTTGGCATTATTAGTGTTTGGTGTTTTGGTGGTGTTTTGTTTTTTTTTTTTGTTTTTTTTTTTTTTTTAAGAAGTCAGCATTTTTCAGTCCTTAAGCACTTCAGACACTAGAAAAGTGGGTTTGTTTGAAGGGAGTAATTCAGTTTCTACCTACTAGGTATTTTGTATTCTGTAGTCAGTCAAGGGTTCAGTGTGCTTCAAACAGTTCCAAAAACTTGACTTTGTAGTTACCTTGTTTTAACTTTGCTGCAGTTTGTGTTGACCAGTAACTTTTTTGCCTGCCTTCTTTCTTGGTTTCCCTTGTGTCCTGTTCTAGAGCAGACTTGAGTATAGTCAAACTCTGTAGACACATGCAAGGCTGTAATTCCAGTTCATATTTTATATGTAGTGTTCAGTTTCCTTGAGAACCAGTATTTGTTGCTATCTTAAGTCTGTAAATTTTCTTTGAGATAAAGCACAGGTGGCAAAAATCAGATATGGATATTTTTGTGATCTGAAATTTTATTTTTTAAAGCTTAGGGCTTTTAGGGTGATAAAGGCTCTTCTCAAAGTACAAGTAAATCTATAGTATGTCTTCTGTCTACCTTGTAGGTGACCCCTTGTTGTGGTGTTGTGTTGTTTTTGTTTTTGTTTTTGTTTTTTTTTGTTCATTTGTTTGAAAGTTAACAAATGATTGGTGTCCCTTTGTCTGAGATGCCTCACCTCTGTCTTGGAAGTCAAAGGAAAAGGTTTTTTTTTGCCTCTTTGATGTATCTCTTCTTGTCTGTGCATCATAATGTTATTCCTGTAATTAATACTTCTCCTGCAGGCTATATCTTCATCTGGTGCATTTACTTGCAAATTGAACTTCCTAGATGTGCTCTTTTATTTTAAATGTTGATCTGCTTCTGTAGTTCATTCATGAAACAAAGAATTAAAGATTAAAAAAAATATATATTTTACAGGTTTTATGGTTTGTTTTAAATTATCGGGTCTTATGTTACTTGCTTTACTTGAAATATTTCCTTTTCTTAGACATTAATTTTGCATATCTTGATGCCACAGAAAATTAGTAATCATATTCATTTGATTGCAAGGGATCTACATGATCATCTTCCCTGTGTTTTTCTATATTGCTACCAGAAATTCTTAGTAGTTTAATGAACTCTGATACAATTGCCACTTTACTTCTAGTTCTCCAGTTCTGTGCTGTGTACACATTTGTACTATTCCACTATTTTTGTGATCAGTGACATGACAAAGATAGACAAATAATTCCAGCAAAACTCCCAGGGCTGTTTATCTAATCAATCTGTGAAATCTGAGTTCCAGGGTACAATGTTCTGCAGAACATCAATAAAATCATTTCACCATGACTGGGTTAGAAGTCAGTAAGGGGGTTTTGTTTTGTTTTCTTTTTACTAGAGAAAGACTGCCATTCCTACTTACTTACTCAGTTATGTCTTCTTTATTGCAGAAGAGTTATCTCTGAGCATCTCTGTTTCAAACTGCCAGGTCCAGGAGAATGTGGTGAGTCATGTGCATTGTATAATAATAGTATTTATTTACTTGGGTATTACAAAGTAATGGGTAGCAACAGCGTCTGGATGAGACAGCAACACCCAGGGTATTGTGGCCAAAGAAGCGATTGTTACATACAGGAAGAAATCTGCTTACCGGGCACAGTTGTTAGTTTTTATGAATGTATGCCCCTGCTTGCAGTGCAGCTAAGTGGATCCTCTTTGGGAAAAGTTTGTTGTGTTTTTCCACTCCACTCAGGATAATGATGGTAGCCTTTACAGAGCTCAATTATTGCCAAATGTGAATACAATTGAACCAGTACTAACTAATATGCTCATGAACATTTTGATTAGTCCTGATATTTGTGATTTCTTCTTTTCATGCTTTAGGATATCAGCTCTGTGTACCAAATATTTGCTGATGAAGTGTTGGGTTCTGGTCAGTTTGGTATCGTATATGGAGGTAAATTACGTAAGATTTCATTATACATTTATTAAAGTAGGATGTTTGCTTGATAGGATTAGCCACTTCATAATTACTTAGCTGTATCTAGAATGTCTAGGTGAAGTTTATCTTGTAAAAGTTTTATTTGGATTGTTTTAGTCTGTTTCTCTGCAGTTTTATGCACAGTATTTCTTACAAACTTTTTTCGTATAGAGTTTTGCATTAGTATAAAAGTTGGTTCAGAATATGCATTGCATTTTGACTACAGATGAAAACAAAACAGTTGCAAGCCTTAATGATTTGAATTTTTTTTAATTGCAAATCCTGTCACTGCTGTCTGTTATCATTACACCAGGTTTTAATGATATCTGAGAGATGTAGCCAAAAGAGATTAGGAAAATATATAATTTATGGTTTGACAGTATTTATGTAAATGTACTATTGGCATATTTTATGCACACAATTTCACTACAATTTTCTATCAGCAGGGTAAAGTGGAGGGAGAAATTCATGTCAGGAGGTTGCAGTTTTAGGTTTCAAATGTAGTTTTGTCACTTTAGTTTAAAGCTTCTGTTGCAACTTACAGCTTGTAGTATATAATCATTAAAAGACATAGTAGAAATGCATTGTATGACCTGTTTCTATTTTCTCCCTTTTTTAGTTATTTTATTTTAAATTTTTTTTAGTCCCGTGTGTTACATTTCAAATGTTGAGGAAAACCACAGACCATAAATCTGGAGAGAGAGAAAAAGGGATAATTAATGATTTAAAAGTCATAACCTTTCTGTAATGTTGTCTTTCTAGCCAGGAAGTATTTCGTCTATGACTTCTTTGTGTGCCAATTATGTAGTTAAATACTAATCTCTATTATTTCTGAACTGCTCGATGGAAATGCAGTTTGTTGTTCTGTTTTTATGTCATTCTTGAGAGACCTCTCTCCCTCCCATCTCCTACCCTTTGGAAAGCATAGTGTGAATTAAAGTGTTGCCTCCTCTTTCATGAACAGCACATACTAAAAATACAGGCAATATTTTCATGTTTTGATTTTATTTCTGATTGGTTGTGTTTTACTCAGGAAAGGGAATTTTCAGGCTGCTTTTCTGTTAATGTTTCTTCATGTTCAGTTTTAAGCTCTAGTGTAGCTTCTGTAGTGAAATGTTTTATTAGTTTGGTTTTGCTTTATGTTCTCTTTTAACCTAACATTTTTCATCTGTTTAGTGTCCTCTTTGTTATTGATCACATTTCTGCTACATTTCAGTATAATTCGGTGTCCAGTGTAACCAGAATAATTTTCCCTGAATCTAAGATTTTAAATTTAAATTATAGCTGGGTACTGTGCTTTCTAATACTTTGTCTAAAAATTGCTGATTGGTAGAGACAAAATGACAAAACTCCTCAGATCTTTTTTGAGATTTCTGGCTTTATTCTGTTGCTCTCTAGATGGTAGTTCTATTTGGTAACCTTGTAAACCCCTCTGGATCTTGAGTGTTGTCTCCATTAACTACCTTGCTTTATCCAGTGGAGATAAGCCTAGTTTTGACCCTTTATTGATGATGATGTTTAAGGCAGGTGCATTAGTTGTTTGGTGCACTGGCCTTTGGAGTGGTCGCTGTGCTCTGCCTAAGACTTGGCCACCAGTACTGACTGCAGAGCAGGAGGTAAGCCCTGGCTGAGTGGTTAGTGAGGCAAAGTTTGCCTCCGTAGCAGTGTCAGTAGAGTCCTCTGTGCCACTTGCACTGTAGCTGTGTGTTGTCTCTTTTCCTAGAATGGCTTCCAAAACCTTCACTGATAATAACTTCTTTGGTGGAGCCTAGTTGTTCTGTACTAGTTCAGTATTAAATGTCTTAGAGTATCAAGGTCTTGCAGTGTATTATCCCATTAACGTCTCTCATGTGAATGTGGTATCCCAAGCTTACAACCCTGGACTTTAGGCATGCAGACTTTCATCTCTTCAAGGCTCTGCTGGCCAAAGTATCGTGGGACAAAGCCCTAGAGGGAAGAGAGGCCCAGGACAGCTGATCAGTGTTCAAGGATCACCTTCTCTGTGCCCAGGAGCAAAGTATACCCACAATGAGGAAAGAATGCTAGGAGACCTGCCTGGCTGAGCAAGGAGCTCCTGGACACGTCACACAAAAAGAAACTCTACAATGAGTGGAAGAAAGGACAGCTAGAATGGGGGCATATAAGGAAGCTGCCCAAGCAGCAAGAGACCTGGTTAGAAAAGAATTAAATCTAGCCAGGGAGATCAAGGGGAACAGTAAAAATTTCTATAGGTATATTAATGGTAAAAAGATTAGGGAAGGTATGGGTCCCCTGAGAAAGGAAACAGGTGACCTGGTGACAAGTGACATGGAGAAGGCTGAGGTTCTCAATGACTGCTTTCCCTCAGTCTTCACTGGCAAGGGCTCCAGCCTCACTCCTGGGATCACGGAAGATAATGGGAGGGACTGGAAGAAGGAACTGCCCATTGTCAGTGAAGATCAGGTTTGTGACCATCTAAGAACCTGAAAGTGTTCAAGTCCATGGGACCCGATGAGATACCCCCACGGGAGCTGAGGGAACTGGCAGAGGAGGTTGCTAAACCCCTCTTTATTACATTCCAAAAGTCCTGGCAGTCTGAGGAGGTCCCCACTGACTGGAAAAGGGGAAACATAACTCCCATTTTCAAAAAGGAAAAGAAGGATGACCCAGGGAACTACAGACCAGTCAGTCTCACCTCTGTGCCTGGTAAGATCATGGAGCAGATCCTCCTGGAGGCACTGCTGAGACAGAAGAATAATGAAGAGGTGATTTGGTACAACCAGCATGGCTTCATCAAGGGCAAATCCTGCCTGACAAACCTGGTGGCCTTCTATGACAAGGTCACAACATTAATAGATGAGGGGAGAGCAACTGACGACATTTACCTGGACCTGAGCAAAGCCTTTGACACACTGTCCTGCATGACATCCTGGTCTCCAAGCTGAGTTTGATGGATGGACCATTCAGTGGATAAAGAACTGGCTTGATGGCCACACCCAAAGAGTGGCTGTCAATAGGTCCATATCCAGGTGGAGGCCAGTGACAAGTGGAGTCCCTCGGGGATCAGTACTGGGACCAGTCTTGTTCAGCATCTTTGTTGGTGACATGGACAGAGGCATTGAGTGCACCCTCAGCAAGTTTGCTGATGACACCAAGCTGTGTGGTGCAGCAGACATGCTGGAGGGAAGGGATCCATCCAGAGGGACCTGGACAGGGTGGAGAGGTGGGCCCATGACAACCTCATGAGATTCAGCAACACCGAATGCAAGGTCCTGCATTTGGGTCGGGGCAATCCCAAGCACCGATATAGGCTTGAGACAGTCACTGGCAGTGACTGGCTTGAGAGCAGCCCTGAAGAAAGGGTCTTGGGTGTGCTGGTGGATGAGAAGCTCAACATGAGCCACCAGTGTGCACTTGCAGCCCAGAAAGCCAATAACATCCTGGGCTGTATCAGGAGAAGCATAGCCAGCAGGTCTACTCTGCTCTGGTGAGACCCCACCTGGAGTACTGCAATCAGTTCTGGAGCCCCTATTACAAGAAGGATCTGGACATGCTGGAGAAGGGCCATGAGGATGAGATCAGAGGGCTGGAGCACCTCTCCTATGAGGACAGACTGAGAGAGTTGGGGCTGTTCAGTCTGGAGAAGAGAAGGCTCTGAGGTGACCTTATTGTGGCCTTCCAGTATCTGAAGGGGGCCCACAAGAAAGTTGGTGAGGGACATTTTGGAGTGTCAGGTAGCAATAGGTCTAGGGGGAATGGGAAAAAAAATAGAAATGGGTAGATTCAGATTGGATGTTAGGAAGAAATTCTTCACCATGAGGGTGGTGAGACATTGGAACAGGTTGCCCAGGGAGGTGCTAGAAGCCCCATTCCTGGAAAGGCCAGGATGGGTGTGCCTCTGGGCAACCTGATCTAGCGTGAGGTGTCCCTGCTCATGGCAGGGACTGTCAATGATTCTAAGACAGTTTAGCAGTTGTGGAGAAGCCCTGGCAGCGTTTGCAATTACTCACTTTGCCCTTGAAACATTCTGTCTGTGTACTGCAGAATCTTCTTAGGTAGCTGGTGGAGGTTGCAGCAAGGAAGAGTATTTGGTGCTATCAGCACAGGTTTTTTTCTTACCACAGCATTTAGAGCTTTTTAATCACAACAGACTCCCCCTGTGTATTATTCATAGTCCATAATTGCTCTCATGTTCTTGTAGAATATCAGCTATCTAATTTCTTGTGCATGTGGAACCCATGAAAGTGTGAAACCACTGGAGAAGACTTGTAGATATTTCTTCATATTAGTCTTGAACGGTTTTGTTGTTGCATTTTTAGAGAAGAGAGGGAATATTCCACACATAAACTTTCTCTTGCAAAGACTTCACCTAATCCATCCAGTGTCACTGTGCATACCTGACCGCAGAGTAGCAACTAGTTTAAATTTATCTACAGCACTGCTGATCACTTCATTACTCAGATGCAAGTTGCAATTTAAAATATAAATACAATAATACTTGTACTCTTGTACAGAATGTACTTGTTTTGTAGTTGTGAATTTCCTCTACCTCTTGGTAGCTGACATTGCCTTTTTTTTTCCCCCCTTAGGAAAACACAGGAAGACTGGAAGAGATGTGGCTATCAAAGTCATTGACAAGATGAGGTTTCCAACTAAACAGGAAAGTCAGCTTCGTAATGAAGTAGCCATTCTCCAGGTACACAAGTATTTTTAGATCATGTTGGAGTTTTGTCTCAAGCCATTAATAAGATTTTGTGATGTGTGTAAGTGTTCTGAATTGATTTATAAATCTGTGTGTATGATCTCTGAGTCTTTTTGCAAGAGAATCTTAGGACAGGAATTCCTGAGTATCTGGTAGAGTTTGTATCTTGGGGGTGGTATCTACTCCCTATAGGGGACCTATCAAAAACATGTACTTTTGGCTTCATGTTTTCTCCCTCCTGTAGCTGGAAACTGTTGGTTTTAGCTGTCTTCTACTACTGCCTTCTCAATCTGGTGTTATTCTTGCATGTTCTGTACTCAAGCTACTGAGTATGTCAACTTTAATTGCTATGAATGATTTGTGTTGAAACAAGTTAGTTTTGTAGTTTTTTATCTCTAACTCTCCACTTAACTGCCTTGTGGTTTGTAGTATGTTTCCATGTAACTCAGCATATTTAATGCTGGTTTATTTTAGTGATGTACCTATACTACTTCATTTTAGAATTTGCACCACCCTGGGATTGTGAACCTGGAATGTATGTTTGAAACCCCAGAACGAGTCTTTGTTGTGATGGAAAAGCTGCATGGGGATATGCTGGAGATGATTCTTTCCAGCGAGAAAAGTCGACTTCCAGAAAGAATAACTAAGTTCATGGTCACTCAGGTTAGCAATCAGTCCATCTATGTTGAGATGAAAGGATGGATTTGTCTTTTGTACTTATGTGAAAATGGAGTTTGAAGAAGGGATTTTCTGTGTTGTTATTTAAAAGAGAGAGCACGGAGGGCTACACATACAATGAAAATTGACTATTTTGAATTTTAATTATGTTAATGTTTTTTGCTGCTCTTTCCCAAGATGAATCATTGTGGTCATCTGAAGATGCACGTCAAAATAGTAAGCATTCAGAAAGACAGACAGGGAGGAAAGGGGAGTTAGAAAGAAAGAAAAGAAGAAAAGCAAAAATAGGAAGTATTTATTGCAAAGTATATGTGGGTTTATTCTTGAAAGCTATGTTGATACAAGTTACTGTATTGGTTAACATCTATGACTTTTGACATTTCTGATCCTCTTGAATAGTTCTGAAAATGTTATTTTGTTTCTGTAGATACTTGTTGCCTTGAGGAATTTGCACTTCAAAAATATTGTGCACTGTGATTTAAAACCAGAAAATGTACTACTAGCATCAGCAGAGCCATTCCCTCAAGTGAGTGAAGATTAAAAATATTTTTGAGTACTTTTATTTTTTTTTTCCTACTTCCAACTCTTAGCCTAGCTTTATGCTCAGTAATCTGTTTGTATCAGTGTGAGCTGAAATTCCCCCACACCAACAATAACCAGGCTAGCTCAGTCTGGAAAGGAAATGAGAGCTGTATTTACAAGCAGATCTACAATTTGTGATGAAATGCAATGAATATGTACAAATATACAAAATTTACAACATTTACAAATATATACAATCAACAGAAAAACACAACAAAGCAGTTGGTGTTTTTTATCTGGAGGATTATTTGACTGTTCTGTCCAGAGCTGGCTGGGTCTGAGTTCTAGCTAAAACTTAAGTGTTTAATTTCTGTGTAGTTGAATCTTCCAGCTTCAAGAATATGATTAAGAGGACTGTGATCTGGCTGGGATTTGTGCACTTTTAAAATACTGGCTCTATGCCTTCAGAGGGTGCAGATTTGAAAGTAACCTAGGTTTGGAATCAAATCTTTTGTCCGTATTTGCACACTTGTGGCCGTGTACTACAGAGACTGCCTCAGACCTCAGTCTGTGCAAGGCCAGTTGAGGTCTCAGCCTAAGCATGGTTGTTCTGCAGACCGAAAACCCAGCACTAACACACTGACTGATGTTTTGTCCCTCTTTTAGAGCGTACAATGTTTGAATGATGGCAGAACGGGTGTCAAGTACCACTCTGGTCTTGGGTGGTAGCATGCTTTGGAGATCAGAGATGTCTTGGTTTAAAATACATTTCTTTTTGCAGGTGAAGCTGTGTGATTTTGGCTTTGCACGTATCATTGGTGAAAAATCTTTCAGGCGCTCTGTGGTGGGCACACCTGCTTATCTTGCCCCTGAAGTGCTCAGGAGTAAGGGTTACAACCGCTCTCTAGACATGTGGTCAGTAGGGGTTATTGTCTACGTGAGCCTTAGTGGTACGTTTCCTTTTAATGAAGATGAGGATATAAATGATCAGATTCAAAATGCAGCATTTATGTACCCACCAAATCCTTGGAAGGAAATTTCTAGTGAAGGTAAAAAAAATGTGTTTTCCCTATTAGAATGTCTTTGAATGTGGATAATGTATTCAAATGCTTAAAGCTCAAGGTTCGTTCAGATACAAGGTGTGAGAGTTAGTTTAAGTTTAGTAGGCTATGACAAAATGGATAAATAAAAGCTGGTATATCTTTGTGAAAGATAAATTGCCAAATACAGCGTTGTAGATAATTCTCAGGGGTGGAGGAACCTGTCAAGAAAAATAACTGCATGCATGAGTAGTGGGATAACCTGAAAGTTTCAAAGATTCCCAATAAAAAGCTAAATCAAGTGTGAGTATTTGCTGAATGCTGATCTCAAAATGTACGTGATGTCAAGTATAATTACAGAAACAATTCAGAGGTGAATTTGAAACTTTAGTTTTGTACCTTCGCAAGTGAAACAAAACCTGGATCTAGATGTCAGGTATGAACAGTCTAGAAGTTTACAAGGTTTGTCTCTAGAGCTCTCCAGTGCCAGCTTTGCTATTAGTAACATTTATATGATTAACACATAGGTAGATATAAAAGGATGTATACAAAATATACAATAGTGGAAGCCCCTGCGTAATCTTGGAACACAGGATTATGCTGGAGAAATTTTCGTGGTTCTGAAATTAACTAAAATCAGGAGGGAAAAAGATTAATGAGCAACATAGTAAAGGTTGGCTGGGAGCTTACCCTGTAGCTATTTTGGAGCCTCATCTAACATCAGCAAAGTTAAATATAAAATTCAGGAGCTTAATTAAGAGTTCAGTAGGATATATATACAGACATATATTAAGAAATCACTTTCTCTTCAGCATGTGAATGGTGATAGAGATTATTAGTATGTAACACATTTTTTGTTCTTTGTCAGCCATTGATTTGATAAACAATTTGCTTCAAGTGAAGATGAGAAAACGTTTCAGTGTTGACAAATCCCTTAGTCATCCATGGTTACAGGTAAACCCATCTGCCTGTTTCACTGAGTTTTATAAGGGGCAAATATTTTTTTCTTGGATGAATTCATTCAGAGGCTGATTAAAATTATTGCAACTTATTAAAACTATCAAAGTCTGTTAACAAGGATTCATGGAGGCTCAGGTATGTCTGTTTTCAGCTCTACATTTCATGTGCTCCAGAATTCTGCTTATCTGTTGATGGTTTCTTTCAAGGAAAATTTTGTCTTACTGTCTCTCTCGCTTCTTACTTTGTGTCTGACATCAACACAGTTTTATTATTCTGGCACCTTTTCTGAAGGCAGGCAGTGACGAGTGCTTGAGCCCCACTGAAGTCAGTACAGAGAAATGCTGCTTGCTCAGTGCAGAAGCAGACACAGAAGGTGGCATGTACTGTAAATTGTAGATGGTTTAGAACGGAATTGTTTGGAATTCATCTGCTGCTTTGATGCAAGTGCCTTTCACAATGGCTTCACAGTACTGTGTGCACATATCTGTGCGCAAGAAGAATTTGAAAGACATTAAGGGGAAAATTCAACTGAGCATGAACAATACTGGAATGAGTGTAATTTCATGTATATGTATATATGCAATTACTTTTATAAAAAGCAACCTTAGCTGTAGTTTTGTGACTTACAGTATTACAACTTCAAATACAAGCCAATTAGTTTTTAGCCATTCTTTGTGGACACTCTGTTAGGGTGAGTTTGGTTGTGGGTTTTATTTTGTTTTGGTTTGGTTTTTGCTTGTTTGTATTGGTCTGCTGTTTTGGTTTTTGTTTGGTTGGGTTTTTTTGCCCCCCAGATCTTGTTGATTATATCTGATGACTATTTATACCGCAGTAGAGACGGAAGTGCAGAGTTTCTGTGGGAACATCGGGTTGCTGTTTCATTGACTGTTTCCTTAAATCTCTTTTATTCTTTAGGATTACCAGACTTGGCTTGACCTCAGAGAATTTGAAACACGCATTGGAGAACGTTACATTACCCATGAGAGTGATGATGCACGCTGGAAAGAACATGCTTATGAACACAACCTTGAGTACCCCCAGCATTTTATTATGGCTCCTAATCCAGATGACATGGAAGAAGACCCTTGATTTATTCATTATGCTAAATTACAGCGATAGATACTCCAGAGAGAAACTGAGGATAAGTTTTGGAATAACTGTTGCTCTTTCTGAAGTGCTATGTACATAGTTCAGTGTATGAAGTCCCAGAGGATCCTGCATTGACATGGGAATAGACTGTCATCTGACAAGATTTTCTCCATCACTGACTTAACTATGAGTAGTTACTGGACAGTAAGATAAACCTCACTGGGTAACATTTCACCAAACTGTGTGGCTACAAAGCCATTACTGAGGTGTCATGTGTACAGATTGAATGGTTTGTGTGTTTTTCAAGGATTTTTTTGTTTTCATAGACTACACAGTAAGAATTTTGTAATGGTTTTCTAATCCCTATTTACTAGACCATATAGGACTGTTTTTTGTTACTTATATACATCTCCCATTTCCCAAACTGTGCATGGGGAAAAGAGACTGTAAAAAGAAATCAGTGCAGTGTACCTTGGCGAATAGGAAATCATGTAGGTTTAGGCCAAACACAGCTTCATCCATGAAGGAATCATTTGCTGCTAAGACAGCTAAACATGAGTGTCTTTGCCCTAACTGAACTTTTCCCCGATACTCCAAAAAAAGAAGACCCCCACAAATTCCTCTGGCAGTACTGGCTGACAATCTAAAGAAATGACACCACAGTTATGCTAGTTCTTTGTTTCGTCTGTTAAAACAGAGCAATAAGCCACAACCGTGTGTTGCTGTGCAAGGCTGGCACACTTCATTGATACACACCAAAGGCATTTTGTCTTAAAGCTAAACAAGTAATGCACATAGAGCATACAGGACTTGATGTAGCTTATCCTTTCATGCAGAAGGATGTGGAAGAATAGGGAAACATGTGCAGCTTTCTTCTGTTTTATTACATTTTAATTTTTTTCTACTTTTTTGTAATTTGTTTTAGGGTTCCCTGGACTTTCATCAGGAGTAGTTTGTAACCTGCTAGCTTGTATCTTAACTCTGTTCAAAACCTAGGCATAACAGTGGACATCAAATTACATGTTGCTTCTGCCAGGGCAGCTGGATTGTAGGAGAAAGGGCTTTACCTTCTGGACCTTAACCTGCAGCCCCTCCTATCCTCTTTACTGTGCTCAGCATTGTTATTTCAGCTGAATTAAGAGTCTAAAACTAATTTGAATTCATATTTTAATACAGCTCTCTCATCTGAGGGATTCCCAGCAGTGTTCTGTGAAATGAGTCCTTCAGAGAACAGTGTAACAGTTAATCTTATCAAGATGTTTGAAAGCCATGAATGCTAAATGCAAATGGAGGAGTATGGGGCTTTTTTTTGGTCCTGTTTTAAAAAAATGGAAAAGGTAAAATCTTTCCTTCTGTGTGGGGTAACAGTACTGTGGTGCCAGAAGGTGCTGAATGGCTCTAAATATGCCTGATGTGCCAGGCTGCTTCATGGGATCCTGCTTTGATATAGTTCTAAAAATAACGATACAGGCTTGAATTGCAGAATCAGTGAGAAGCTTTGGGGTATCTCATCTCTCTCCTACAAAGATTTTTTTTTTTCTGTATGTAGGTAACTGTTCCTGCTGTTGTTCTTCAGGTAAGGAAGCAGGTGAGCAGAGGTTTCTCTTGTTAGATACACACAAAATTTTACACGGCTATTTCAGGGTGGGCAACTGCTTGCAGTGAGAGTGACATGGCAGTCAAGTCAGTGGCAGTTAAGAATTTTGTACCCATAGGTAGGTTTGGCTCTTTAATCCACTTTTCTTTTCCTATTGCCCTAAGTCTAACTGCCACTGCATTTTGTAGGTGTCTAAACTGCTAGAAGCTGTCTTCCCTGTTAGAAATACCAGACTTTGTTCAACACATTGGTGCAGCCCGTATGGCAGTTTCCTACAGCCAGCAGTGGGTAGAGCATTTCAGCCCCTCTGACCACCAAGCATCCTCTCTCCTAGCACAGGTTTTTCTCAAGTTTGTGCAGTAAACTTGCATAATGGCAGTTTCTGCTACTCCTACACTGGGGGTCATCCTTCCCATTCCACACTGTCAATGGAAAGGAATTGGTAAGGGGTAGAATTTGCCCCTTAACCTTGCCACCTGTCAGGGCAGGGTTTCAGGACTGATTCCTCAGAGGGGCACTGGTTTTATCTTTAGAACCAGGACAGCAGCTTCTGAAGCTGGTATTTACCCAGGCTTGGCAAGGGACGCAGTGTTTTTTTTTCCACTGCTCAAGTGATGAAATTTCAGTGAAGCCACTGCTGTCTTCCATCCTAACTCTAATAATGTGGATAGTCTGATTTTAAACTTCTAATTTTTTACTTGAGGTTTTCCTGTGGGTTTTGTTTTGTTTTTGTTTTTTCTTTTACGTCATGTTCTTCAGAGAGGAAATAAAGCCAGCTCAGTCACTTGAAAAAGCATGACAGGATAGAGAAGGAGGGGACAACAATGAAGAAGACCTAGCTGATGTCATTCCCCCTGAAATCTGCTCTCCTCCAATGTATTTTATGAGCTATTTATTCTTCAAGTTTATTAAAAAATAAATAATGCTGTTAGCAGCTGGAGGAGATTGCCTGACCATATACACAGATTTATGGGGCCAGACAATAGAAGCCACATGCAGCTAACAGTAGAGGAATAAAAAAAAAATCAGACCTACATTCAAAGTAAAACTTCTTTGGAGTACTAAAAATAGCTGAGTTTTTATTCTCTTTTTTCTACTTTTACTGCAGACTTTGACAGCAGGTTACAGGTTTAATATATTTACCCCTAGATGAATTAAGTTGCATTCATTCAAGAAATAGTGCTATGATGATGCTAGAAAAAGCCCATGTAAAACTTACAGCCTGCAAAGGACACTGTCAAGTACTTTTATATTTTTATACATCCCCTTGTTTGTAAATATCCTCTGATAAGCTTGAAAATAAAATTTATTTCCCTATCAGACTTGTTCTTTATTCACCTCAATTATCCCTCCTATCAGATGTTCCTAGAAGTAAATGGTTCTTTATTATTTCCTTGTTTGTAGATTTCTCACTGGATATGCCCTGTTAGCAGGTGCTATGGAACTAAGTAACTCTTCTTGTATGGTTCCTGTCACCATGCTCTTTATAAAAACATCTTAAAGTGTTGTCTTGTGTTTTAAATGTACTTGGCTTTGGTACTTGCTTAAAGTGGCACATCTCTTTGTTACTGGTAAGTTTAAACTCAATTCCACTAGTAAATATAAGAGCTCTGAAACATCATTCATTTTCTGCTCTCTGTAGGTTGGTTTCTGTATGCATAGCACTTGATTTGCACACATACTCCTTTGAGTAGGTTAGTCGACAGATTTAGTATTCTGCATGAGATTTACTCCACAGTACCACTCCCTACCAAATTATGGCTAGGCCTTGAAGCACAGATTGCTGTGAGAGAGTTGCCTGGAGAGATATGACATTTTCTGTGCTTTCAGTTAAAAGATAAATCAAAGTACTTAGTTCTTAACTTACTCCGTATGCTGATTACATTACTGGAATACCTTTAGTAGGTGAAACCTTTAACTTTTTTTTTAAATAAATGTATTAAGTTGCTATTGAAAGCTACTACTATCAGCCATTTTGCTATAGTGCTTGAAATTACTTCAGTAAGAGTTCACCAAATCCAGCAACAGGTGATACAGGAGACTTCGATTCTGGCTTATGTTTCTTGTCAGGATGTAGGAATCTGTTGTGAGGCAGCAGGGCAAAAAAGTTAAAGCAGTCCCCCATCTTCTTGGGGTTCATCAACATATCATAGCTGTGAAGCAACTGCTCACGAGTTTCTGTGTCACGTGAATTCTGCAAAAGTACCTAAAAGAGAGTATAAATTCCCTATAAATTCCTTCATACCGGCAATCTCTTGGTGCATCCTTTTCTACTAATCTAACAGTGTCGTAATGTTCAGTACTGGTGAGATCCCTGGTTGACCTGATGTATATAGCAAAGTTTTGCATTTAATACACCTAAATACAACATAAATTTACTTTGAGGCTTCTCCTAGACATAAGGTACTCTGGATCCAATTCTTTGATCTCACAGCTACATGTTGTTTTGAACAACTTTATTTTAAAACCAGATTTTTATGAAAGCTCTCTTGCTGCTTATGAACATTGCTTGTCGATTAGGAGAGTTTATGTACCTGTAAGCACTGCAATGTACCTGCAATCGGAGGTCAATGCCCATGTTTTTTAAAAACTCCCGCTGTTTTATGGGGCCTAATGTGGCTGTTCTCCCCTGGGTCATCTTTCGAAGATAGCTGAAATCAACATCTGCTGTCAGGTCTGCTGTCCCTGGAGCTCTCAGCACATCATGAAGTTTATGATTCCGGAAACCCTGAAAAATTAAATTGCTCAGTTCTATTTCTGGCTGCCGTAACTCAGGCTAGTGAAGCCTATGTTGTGTGTGTGAGAGGTGAGAATAGCAGATTACACTTTGAAAATTTGAGATAAACGTAGTAAGGGCTCTGATTATCCCTCCTGTCTGATGGAAACTTTTATGATTAAATAAGAACTTAATTACTTAGTTTCATGGTTGCAGCGTAATGTAGGTTTTGGCAATGTCCACTCAATACCTTTCTTTTATGAGAACCTTGCTTATTCAAGTAACAAATAATAAACCCAAATACTGTTATTTAAGAGTGAATGACTTACCCGGAAAGTGTCGGTTTTGGTTCCATCATGACCATAATCAGCAACCAGTGCAGCCCCACCATCCTTTTCTATACGACAGGCAAGCCTCTGAATGATGACACCAGCCTCAGGACACACTTCCACATGATCTCTTCTTTCTTCAGGCTAGTGCAGAGTTCAAAGATAAAGACCTGTATTAGCAAACAAGTACAGGGCAAGAGTTCTTTACACTTGGTATCTTGGTATTGTCACCACTTCACTGGGGCACAGAGATCCAGGGGTATAGTCTTGAGCTTGAGCTAGTTTTTGCTGTCATTTTCAATCAGTGTTTTTCAAGTACTGGATTTCAGCCACCTCTCCTATAATTTTGTGTAGTCAATAAAATTTTTTTCTAACAAAAACACCTGCATCAGGTGAGTCCGCATTACTGTGATACTCAAAGAATTCAAAGAGCTCTTCAGCCGTCTGCACCCTTCAAAAAGGCCTTTCTGTATGAAACTGTAGTTAGTGTTAATCTCAACTAGTTAATTTTGTAACTTTAAGAATCCAGTGAACTTGAGAAAAAAAGTAATCTTGGACACTTTCCATTACAGGTCAGCATAGCACAGAAGTGCCCAGCTGCACTGAGTAAATATCAGGTTGAGAGCCTGGCTTAGGCAGGGCCCACTGTTGAAATGGTGATGTAATACAGAGAGAATGCTCTCTTGCCTCAGCTTGCTTTGTGACGTGCTCTTCATTTTGCAAAATTTGATGTATGTGTTTACTTTTGTGCTGTATTTTCTGCAGTACACAAAGTTAAATGCTTGTGGAAGTTTTGCAGAACAGAAATGGTAAGCTTTTTTCACTCATTTATAGACTGCGACCTTTCGTCTTACTGTCAAGAGTAACTGGGCAGCAGTAAATATACTTGAAAGAGTCAGTAAAAACCAAAGTATGAACTCTGGTAAGCATAACCTTACCTGAATAAAGTTTTCTGTTGCAGGGGTACTGGATGGTGAAAGGACAAACCGCAGCTGGTCAGGAACTTCTGGATCTATATCAACCAACACTTCACGCCAGCCTTTCTCTGTTCTCTGTTCAATAACCAAAGTACAAATTTTACTTTCTAACAGGTGTAATAGGGTCTTGATTATTTGATTAAACTAATGTGTCAAACGTATTCACACATATTTTAAAAACATAATATACTATTAAAAACAATTATTAATTCCTATTTATTCCAGTAACTCCCTTGGAAAAACCTTGTGATAGAGACTCAGCTGCAGAGTCATCAAATACAGGTTTAATGAAAAAGAATGAGTAAGGGTGTTAATAAAAAATGCCTTTTCTATTGACATACAACATTTAACTTGGCAAAATCAAGTATTTTATTCTACCAGTGATCTTCATAAACTAGTTATCAAATGGAAATTTCTTCTGAATCTTAACTAGCCTCTTTTGCTATTCTCATTACCATTCAAATAAAAACCCTTCAGTCTTCGTTCATAGTGGTACATAGGGAACGTAGCTTTCTACAAGTTCTTTCATTCAAGACCCATTACTAATTTTACAGTTGTCACCTAAATTAAGCCTTCTTTGTATAAATTCAGTTTTATTACCAGCGACAATGCATGTGTCTAGTTTGGCACCCTAATTATACTCTTCCTCCAAGAGAAACTCTTTAAGCAGATGGTCACTTATAATAATCTTAACATACCTGAAACTTATGTATTGGAAGGGCATCAAAAAACTCATGTGCTAGGTAAAAGCTGTGACCTGTGGGAAGGCAAAACCAAATTAAATTATTACTTCCAACGTAGCTTCCAAATGCTAAAAACGTTTTAATTGTGATTTTTAATTAAGCTAGTTAATGCAGCCATGAAATAATTATCATTACCTCCAGCCTGGATACATCAAAGACAGCATTTCTACAGCAAGCTAGCTCTGTTTTCCAGTCATTGAATTTTAGATTGGTCTCTCATGAAAGGAGATTCAGGCAAAATGAGTGAATGGTCTCCCATGAAAAGGAGGAGTCAAAATACATGAAATGGGGTAGTTAGTACAAAATGTAGTCAGAATAGGTAGCAGTTAGGAAAATGAGTTGAGATCCCACCTCAGACTCATAAAAACAACAAATATTAATTACTTTTCTATTTATTATGAAGGCTAGCAGGGATGTGCTCTCCTATCAAAAACTGCACATGGAGGAAGGGTGATATCCCAGTAACACAACGTTCAATCCCCTTACCTGGTGGTACATCCTGAATGTCTCTGTACCAGAAAATAGGAATTCCAGTCTTGCTAACACCCTGCATGTAAGCAGACTTGTCCTCAGGGTTTGACTGCACCTTCCCTCCTGTTAGCATCAGTGCTTGGGTCTCACTGAGTTTGGGACTCACTTCTACCAGATGAATAGAGACATCACATTTACTAAGTAAAGAAGTAAGCTGGTTGAAGACCTGTAAAGGCAGATGAATTCTATTAGGTGCAGTTATGTTTTGTACACATTAAAGGTTTAAGAATTAACCTTTAATCTCATTATTTATATTCAAGATAAAAAAATTAACTGGCTTTCATATAACACAAATAGTCCCAGTGAAGGAGACTGCATTTTGCTTATCCAGAAGGAAAAAGGAATTTCTTCATCAATTTTTGTAAAAGCTGCTTACATCAATAGCTTGAGATTGAGTAGCCTCCTCTAAGACTTGTAGAGGATTTAGCATTAGGAGAAAAACAGTTCAGTTTTCCCAGGCATGATAAACAAAAATCCCTTATTTCACTGTTGCTGTAAGTATTCTATTTACATATGTTAATGAAAAAAAATAAGAGTTCTGGGGTTCCAAATATGACAGAAAAGAGAAGGTTATCTCAGAAGAAAAATGCCCCTAAAATCTCCAAAGGAAGTGTTGCAACTTCACTTCTATATTACTATCCTCTCCTCTTCCTCCTGTTGATTTCACTGAGGCCTCCCTCCACAGCAGCACCATCCTCTATGGATTTCAGTTTGGATAATGCTTGCCTATAGAGAAATAATTAATCATGGACTATTCCTGCTCTCCCTTTCTATCAAGTAGCATTTGAAAAATTCCATGTGTGTGTGCACAGTGTGCACACCCTGACTCATGTTCTGCTTGCAGCTGAGAGACCTGGTCTCAGAAACATGCATATATTTTATTTAGAGTCTTAGCTGCAAATCTCATGACTGGAATGACTTGGTTACTGGGGAGGAAATTTAAACCCTACAGCAAAACATCATTCCTTCAGATTTCAGAGTAGCCATGGAATAAAGACAGAAATAACATTAGTTTTAACCTACCCGTAATATATCATCAGTGAGAGTGCCCCTTCCTGGGCCTAGTTCCACCAGTTGGAATACTTTAGGTTTGCCCATGGCTATCCATTCACTAATATACCATATTCCTATTAACTGAAAGTGAGAAATGACACAAAGAAACGGTTATGGTGTAACATGAGAACTAAAAAGTGGTATTTGCTTTCTGTCCATTACTAACCAAGATACTATGCAATATGCTCTCCCTATTTTAAATTTAGGAATAATCATTACATAACTGCCCGTTTCTGTTTAAGTATTAAAGTTGCCGTTGTTTGCTGTCGGCACAGCAGAAGTAACTCTCCATCAGACTCTCTTCTGGCTAAGCAAGAACTTTCACTTATGGCTGAAATGCAGGTCACTGCCTTGCTATCTCTGAACAACTGTTCTTCACGGCAGTGCATTTACCAAAGCGTGTTAGAGAATAGCATTTAGTCAGTCTTCACTACTGGAAATGATATACAAATCAGTGTGAACCAGAACAAAATCTGAAAATTATTTTCGAGTAGAGTTTTCACACTATGAAACTACCGTAACATTTTATTTGTAAGCAAATTCTACGCGAAAATGCTACTATGCAGGGTGGTGGCTCAGAAAAACAAAATACCATTTCTTCCTCCAAAACTTGTACCTGTAACTTCAGAGCGAAAAGACGCTACCTAATACAAAAGGAACTATGCGTTACCTCTCCAAATATCTGACTTATTTCAGGCGAGGTGACGAAATCCCCGCTTTCGCCGATGCCGCCGCCGCGCGTATAGTAACCCTGTTAGGGGGAGAGGAGCCGGAGGCCCAGTGAGCGGTACGATGGGGTCGCCCTCCGGCCGGCTCCGACGCTACGGGCCCCGGGTGCTCAGGCATCGCACCCGCGGCCCCCAGGCCGTGACGGTGAGGTCGTCCAGCCCCGCCCCCACCTGGCCGGGGTTCGTGAGCGCCTCCCGCATGTACTCGGCCACCGTCACCGGCCCCGTGGCCCGCAGCTTGAGTAACAAGTGCCGCAGCATGGCGGTGGACCCGCTGGGCCCCTCAGTCTCCGCCTGGCCCCCCGCGTCCGAAGAGGTCTGCGCTGCCGCCGGAGCTGTGGGGAGAGGAGAGGCACGGCAAGGGTCTTAGCGGCGCAGCTCGCGCCCCGCCGCTCCGAGAGAAGCGCGAGGGGGCGGGGGAGGTTAAGGCGGCCATTAACCGTGGTGAGAGGGAAGCCGACTGCGGCCGGCGAGACTCAGAGCGGCAGCGAAGAGCGAGCGGCGCGAGGGCAGTGAGACCATGGCAGCAGCCCCTCCACCTCCTCTTCCCCGGGTCCTGGCCGTGTTGAGCCCCTGTCCCTACGTGAGGCCGGGCTACCGGCTAAAGACCGCTGGGGGCAAGCGAGAGGCGTCTGAGGCTTACCTGATACGGCCCCTACCCGTGCTTCCCAGCCTCGCCCACGGCAAATTCCCCGCGACTTCCACTCCCCTTGCAGGATCTGCGTTCCCGCCGGCCCTCGGGGCCGGAAGCGCGGCGCATGAGCTTCCGACGGGCGGAGATGGCGGCGTTGTGGGGCTTTGGCTTGAAGGACCTGAGGGCGGCAGACCGTGACAGCGGGGAGGAGGAGGAGGATGATGAAGAAGAGGATGAAGATGGAGAAGCTGAGGAGTTCACGCTGGACGAGGTGCTTCGTCTCGGCGGCACCAAGGTAAGGCGGGGAGCGGAGGGAGCGGGAGCACGTGGCGGCCGGGCGCCCGCGGGATGAGTCCCTTCTCGGACGGGCCCTTGTGTGGCACGGGGCGCGGTGGGGGTGGTAAGGGAAGCCGTTGGGAACGTGCAGACTTAATGCGTATCCGTCGGTAACGGCCGTGCGCTGCTACCCGCAGCAAGACTACCTGATGCTGTGTGCCGTGGACGAGACAGAGGAGATGGTGGACGGCGGCAAGAAGGACGCTATCGACGACCTGAAGGAAGGGGAGCTGGAGGCTTTTGTCAGCTCCCTGGGAATCGATAAGTATGCGAAAAATTGCCTGATTGTGGAGGGTGAGGAGGAGGAGGAGGACAATGGCGGTGGTGGAAGCAAGGAGAAAGAGAAGACCACAAAGAAAGAGAAAAGCAAGAAAGAAATTAACTCTCCTTCGTTAGAAAGGAAAAAAGAAAAAAAAGTCAAAGAAAAGGCAAGCCACGTGAAAGATGGCAAGAAGAAGCAAGCTGATGGTGATCAGGACCAGCAACTTTTGACACAGAGGAATAGGCTAGAAGAAGATTTTCAATTTCATGCAAGGCAAGTGATACTGATAAAGCCAGGGGGCAAATGGTATGAACAGGAATACACCAATGAGTTCTCTTCAGAGCCACAAAATCAGATGCTCCTGTCCAAGTATAAGACCTTGGCTCAAAAGCTGTACCAACATGAGGTAGAGCTGTATAAAAATAAGACAGATTATCAGAAGGGAGCCTCTTCAACATGGATGAAAACTGTTGTGTCATCGGGTACTTTGGCTGATAGGATGGCAGCAATGACCCTTCTTATTCAGGACAGTGCTGTTCACAGTCTCCAGTATGTTGAGAACTTGATAAACCTCATAAAGAAAAAGGGCAGCCGGCATCAGAGCCTCATGGCTTTGGACACCTTCAGGGAGCTTCTCATTTCAGATCTCTTGCCAGACAATCGAAAATTATGGTCTTTCTCGCAGCGACCATTTAGCAACATAGAGAAAATGTCAAGTGGCAACAGGGATTCAAGAGACAGAAGGTTGATACTGTGGTACTTCGAGCATCAGTTGAAAGTACAGGTGGCAGAGTTTGTGCAAGCATTAGAAGCACTGAGTCATGATTCTCTGGCAGCACCGAAATCACGAGCTTTGGCAGTTGCCCACGAACTTCTCTGTAACAAGCCTGAGCAGGAGAAAGTTCTGCTTGTTCAGCTGGTAAATAAATTGGGGGACCCTCAGAACAAAATAGCCACCAAAGCCTCTTACCTTTTAGAGACATTACTTCACAAGCATCCAAATATGAAGGGAGTAGTGTGCAGTGAGGTGGAGAGGCTTTTGTACCGGTCAAACATTAATGTGAAAACCCAATATTATGCCATTTGCTTTCTAAATCAAATAGTCCTCAGTCATGAAGAAAGTGCATTGGCTAGCAAGCTGATAACTTTGTACTTCTGCTTTTTTCGGAACTGCATTAAGAAAAAAGACGTTGAATCCAAAATGCTCAGTGCTCTTCTTTGTGGGGTAAACAGAGCTTACCCTTATGCTGAGACTGGTGATGAGAAAGTGAAAGAACAAATGGATACACTGTTCAAAGTTCTGCATCTTGTCAACTTCAGTACCAGTGTCCAGGCCCTGATGTTGCTGTTTCAAGTGATGGACTCACAGCAGTCTGTATCAGATAGGTACTATGCAGCACTATACAAGTAAGTGACAATCTGTGCTTTTCACATGAATTTCATTTTATGATGTCACTGTTAACTTAAAGTTGTAGATACGCTTCCCTTGCTTTTAGGGTCTTGTGAGTTTTGTGTCTGGCTAAAAATTTCTGACATTTTGTTTGAGAAAATGCATGTGATTTATTGGACTTAACATGAGGGTAAAACAAATGCACGTTTTTATGGTGGCATGTTTTAATTTCAGATATTATTTCAAACTAATAGATAACTAACTCCAAAATAATTTTTACAATTTCTTTATATTTTCTTAGAGGCTTTTGTTTGTTTGTTTGTTTATTGGTATAGATTTTTTTTTTTTTACTCTGCAGCGTCTTACATATAATTAGAAATACTACACAGCTGTTGACACTTCAGGGTTGATCATAATGATTTTGAATACTGGGGAACAAGCTGTCTCTGGTATTTTAAATAGCACTCTGGAAAATGTAGGTGATTGTTGTTAATTGCAATTATTCTAACTGTACTATGACCATCAGCAATATTTTCTCATGTGTTTTCTACAGGAAGCTTCTAGATCCTGCTTTAGCAACCTGCTCAAAGCCATCCATGTTTCTTAATCTTGTCTATAAATCTCTGAAGGCAGATGTAGTGTTACGGCGCGTGAAGGCCTTTGTGAAGAGGTTACTTCAAATCACTTGTGGACAAATGCCACCCTTCGTTTGTGGAACCCTGTACCTTCTGTCTGAGCTTCTGAAAGTAAAACCAGAGTTAAGAGTGCAGTTGCAGGATCATGTGGTATATGATGATATCTCTGTCCTATTGTTTCTTTAATAAGAGCTGATAGGTTTCATAAGTGTCTTTCCCTAACATGTTTATTAGTAATCTGGGAGTTTGCTGAAATGTTATCTCATGGGAAGAAGCACTTCAGCAAATACAACTACATTAAAAATCTGCACAGATTAAGGTGTTTTAAGCATTCTTGCAGTTCTCATGCAGTTTGCTCATGGAGAGAGGATTATTTTGCTAAATGCTGTATAAGTCAGCAGATGAGCGTTGTTCACTCAAAAGCTCTGTTAAAACATGGCCTGCTTGTGTCTTCTTTCTGCAGGCTCTGAAGAATAGGCAGGAGTGGATTTCTTTTGGTTTGTTTTTTTTCTTTCTTCAGGCAGGGAGGATGGACCCTTACACTTTTGTGATGTAAGCTGTAAATTTCAGTTTTAAATCCTGTATCAAGGTTTACGCGTTGGTCATAATTTTAAAAATAATTTTGTAAGTAGCTTCTTAAGAACTGTACGTGCATTTTTCCTAATGAATCTGAATAAAACTGGAAGTTAGCTGTTTGCTAACTTTTTGTTCAGGAGTCAGATGATGAAGAGTGCTTTAAGGATCAAGAAGAAGTTGAAGAGGATGAGGAAAAGAATGTGGATGCAGACAAAGAAGCAGAAGGTGAAAAGAGGAATACAGTGGAAAATTCTGCTAAAATGAAAGATTCAAATTCAACAGCCTCGTGGGTGCATCATCTGAACATGGGAGGTAAATTGTCAAGAAAACATAATTCATTTAACTTCTAACATTCTGTAACAGGGATATTGATGAAGACTTCTTGTGAAATTGCTACTGAATGAATGTAGCCTGTCCAGCTAGGAATAATGGGCAGCATTAAAGTTGCCTGATGAAATGTAAGTAGTTTTCATCTCCTCCAACTCTCAGGCAGAAAGAGCGGAGCTTCCTATGATCCTATGCACCGAAGTCCTGTATACTGTGGTGCGGAAAATACAAGCCTTTGGGAACTGAAGAAGGTAAAGCATTCTTGTGTTGCTGATTACTGTGTCAGTGTGGCCCTTTTATGGCGAGAAGAAAAGTAACGTGGTTATAGGAGTAGCTAGCTGGGTAACGTAGCAGAAAGGTTAAATGACACATTGTTTAGCTTAAAGCTTGTACGTGTTACATACAAGGCTGATATTCCAGGGTAGGGAATAGGAATTTTTAAGTGGAGATTTGGAAAATAATAATCTCTTCTCAATTTTGGATCTTTAGCTTTGTATCACTAACACTTTTTAGCGTTGAATTAAGTACAGTTTTAAGAAGAATGTATTTGGTTGACACAACCAAAAGATGAGAACTTGAAGTTCTTCAGTTGTTCAAGGGCAGAGCACATCAGCCTCGCACTATTACATGTGTCTGTGTGTTATTTGCCAAGTTACAGAGTGATTTTTATGATATAATGGTGGTGTCAGGAGTCTAATGCATCAGCATGAGTAATGATTGCATTTATTTTTAAAGTAGAAATAAATTGTTTATATTTTTCAGCTTTCTGAACATTTTCATCCATCTGTGGCCCTATTTGCAAAAACAATCTTAGAAGTAAGTGCTTTTACTAGCCTGTAGCTTTGAAGATTGATTTTTATGTGAGCTGTCTTGCTTTTTCAGAAAACTGTGATAAAGCCTCCTTGCATTTTGAACTCTACTGTTAGAAAAAAAATCATTTAACTGTTGTGATACTGTGCCAAAAATACTCAAATCATGCACAAATAGGTATTTGAAACTTTAATTTGAATACCAGTTATCCAAATAGTGCTGAATATTAACTACTATTAGCACAGTGCATTGCAAGGCAGTTAATAAAAAAAAAGGAGGAGCTGTTTTTCATTTAAGAAAATACTGAAATTCCAAAAATGACAGTCTGTACAGGAGTGTCAGGCTTATTCCAGGTTGGAGTCCTCATTTAGTTGTTGTCTTTCTAAAATGAAGACCTTAGTGGGTTTTGACTTTTTTCTTCTTTCAGGGAAATCACATTCAGTACTCTGGTGACCCTTTGCAGGATTTCACATTAATGAGATTCTTGGACCGCTTTGTGTACAGAAATCCCAAGCTCCATAAAGGCAAAGGTATGAACTTCTCTGAACATGACCTTGATTATTGATGATGACCAACCTCTTTTTCTCTCAGATTGCCAAGTAGCACTTTATGCTTGTCAAATATTCAAGGTAGTGCAGCACAGGACAGTCTTCAGGGCTACAAGAGAGATGTCTGCAAATTAGAGCCAGCTGGCAATCACATACTTTCTCATCTGCAGTGCAGAAATTGCTAACTGGAATAAACAAAGTGGCAGGGAAATGCAAAGACTACAGAGTGGTTGAAGTTGGACAGGAGTTGTGGAGATCATCTGCTCAAGCAGGGCCATCTAGAGCAGGCTGCCCCAGCTGTCCAGATGACTTTCTAATGTCTCCAGGGATGGAGACTCCATGGCCTTTCTGGGCAACCCATGCCAGCACACAATCACCCTCATAGTGCAGAAGTGTTGGAGCCTCCTGTGTTTCAGTGTGTGCCCATCACCTCTTGCCCCATCTTGGACACCTGGAAAGTGCATCTGTATTTACCCCCTCCCTTCAGGTATTTGTTATGCATTGATGAGCTCTCCCCTGAGCCTTCTCGTCTCCATCCTGAACAGTCCAGGTCTCCCAGCCTTTCCTTATAGAAGAGGTACTCCAATCTCCTCAAACCATCTTTGTGGCCCTTTGCTGCATTCTGTCCAGTAACTCGACATCTCTCTTAGCACAGACACAGCACTTCAGGTGTGGCCTCACCCCTGCTGATTAGAGGACTGGTCATGTCCCAGTACCTGCTGGCAGCACTTCCCTCCTTAGAACCCAGGATACTATCAGCCTTCTTTGCCACAGGAGCACCTTGCTGGGTCACAGTCAGCTTGGTGTCCAGGGCCTTTTCTGCCAAAGTGCTTCCTCACAGAGCAGTTCCCAGCACATAAAGGTGAATGGGGTTGGTCCTGCCCAGGTGCAGGACTTTGCACTTCCTCTTGCTGAACTGTATGAAGTTCCTGCCAGCCTCTTGAGGTCCTTATGGATGGTAGCAAACCCCTCTGGTGTATCACAGCCACTCCTCAGAGTTTTGTATCATTAATGTTAAAGTAATTTATTTTGGATTTATGTTCTGCTGCAGAAAACACCAGCAGTGTTGTAATGCAGCCAAAGAAGAAGCAGTTTATGAAAGATATGCGGAATTCAGCAGGTAAGTTACCCCTTTTTCAGTTAATATTATGATGGCTAAAAAATTCTTGGCTGTTTGCTGTAGACGTGTCATCTGTGCTGCGTGTGCTGTTATCTGTTAGCAGTAGAATAAAGTCCTGTCCGTCAGGTGTGTAGTGGTTGTGCCTCATTTTCAGGATGGGTTGTAATCTTCTTGTAAGGGTGCATGGAATCTCCACAGATGAAACTTTGGATCCATTAAATCGTTCTTAGAACAAGAGACAGAGAAAAGTCAGTTACCTCAACTATTAGATTTTTGGGTAGGAAAATATTTTGTCTTCTACTGTAGCACTTGGCTTTATGTACCAATTTTTTTTTTAAGACCATTCTTTTCTCTCTGTTTCCCCCCTCTAATTGTAAATACTTTCTGGTATAGTAATTCCTTTTTCTTAGGCAGGTATCATACCTACTCTTTACCCATCCTATTAAGAAGTGTGTAATAGCAAAGGACAGAGCTACTGAAAACTGCATGCCTTGTTTTCTGTGCTATCACCTGTGTACACTTCCTCTACCTTCTCTTATGTAATCTTTTTTCCTGCATCTCCCTAAAAGGAAATGCACCCCCTAGGTAAAGAGATTTGCAGTCTTGTCTAAAAAGTTTAGAACATTGTTACTCATCTGCTTGTAGCTGGCGGTGTGAACCTTTAGGGTGACAAAAAGGCTAAAAAAAAACCCTTAGAATTTGTTGCAGCTGATGGTATTTCTAGTTAGAAGAGCAATCTGTTAGGCTACTAGCTTCAGAGGGACATGAATTTATAAAATACTAACTACATTCTATGCTCACAAATATGCCTGGGTTCCTAGTTTATCCATGATATTTTTTAAAGTTCTTTAAAAGTATCTAAGATTATATAAAAATCCTTAGAACATATATTGATCTAGGGGTAGTTAATATAGTAGAATTGTGTAATGGCTTTTTTTATTTGTTATCATCTAACAAGTTTTATTCTGTTTATTATGATTGAAAAAGTTACTCAAAACATCAGAAAATGGATTTACATAATGATATAAATCACATTAAACTCTTCCATTACATGATTTGTTTTACTTCATACAATGCCACATCTGTACCTATTCTTAGATTACTGTAATGAGTCTTTGGCACTGTTATTTTGCTGAGTATTCCTGGCTACCTTTTTTTTTTTTTCTTTAAAATTTTATTTTATCCTACTGTTTCCAGTGATTAAGGTCAGGATTTGGTAGTAAGAACAAGCAGTTAAAAATCAGGTAAACCATCAGAAAAGGTGAGGGCAGAAGAGGTACTGTCGTCTGTGTTAGAATCTCTGACATTCCCAGGAATGTGCTGTCCTCTAGGTCTTTTGTGTTGCAGAAGTTTTAGTTACTGATACAGGGGTTTATGGCTATCAAAGCTTAAGGAAGGAATGTATTCAAAGGCAAAGTTTATTGCATTTTTTTTTTAGTTTATTCTGACTCGAAGGAGCAGACCGAGCATTTAGAACTGGAACTGAGGAAATTGTGTTCCACAAATGAAGCATCTGGTATTAAAAATACGGATAAATTAATGCACTTGTTGCATTCAGCTGGTCTTTGCTGAGGCTTAGGGAACTGAAACTGCAAATCCTCTGGTACCTTCTACTATTCATTTGAAGAGTCATTCTGTGGATACGCTGATGTGGTGTCAGAAACCTGGTCCTTTGTCTTTTTAGAAAACTTTGTAGTCTGTTCCTGCTGAGATAATCAGTAGGTCTTTCGATTTACTTCTGAGGTGGAGGGAAAGGGGAATATATGAAGCTAAAACTCTCCACAGGTAATCTGATCAATACCCTAGTCAATCTGCTGTTGCATAGTATCATATTTTGTCTCAGTTCTTTGGCAGTTAAAACAGGATGAGGCTCAGTCCCTTCTTCAACATGCTGAACTAGTGTATGGTCCTGCCTTGCAGTGCTGCTGAGCATTTCTCCTACCACTGGGAGGTGCTGGGCAGAAGTGATTTCAGCTTTTAGTGCATGACAGAGGAATTATCTTATGTCCTTTCTTTAAAATTTTGTTTTTAAATGTGCATTGCTGCTCTAGGACATTGCAAAACCTCCCTTGATGATACAGAGATTAGAACTTGGTTAGGGCTGTGCCTCTTGATTTTCCATGGGGCATGCTCACATCTGAGTATTATTATATACATCGAGAGCTGTTGGTTTGAAGAAATTTAGAGGTGAGCTCCTGTTTATTTAGCAGATGACATTGGGTATTTTTGTACCTCTGCCTGTGCATGCTGTCTTACCTTTTAAAAAAACAACAGTAATTTCAACTTGAGGTAAAATCAGTTCTTTTTCGTTTTTGCAGTCAATAGTAAGGAATTCCGTACCAAAGATGAAAGCAAAATCCCAGTAGATGAAGTGTTTTTTCACAGGTAATGACATACTCGTGAACATTCATTTTAAGTGTTGGGTTCTTAATGCATTCCCATGAAATCCCATTACATTTGTAAGTACTCTCTGGTATTCCAAGTGTTTGGAAAATTTGATTAACTTGAGTGACTTGTGATGACAGTACTTTCCTTGGAAAATAATTTCAATATTTGTCCAAAGTGCTTAAGAAAGAGTATCACTTATGAACAAAGGTAGTCAGGGCTTGTAGTCTACAACCAAGTAATATTGGACATTGTAATAAAGAGGCCTTAAACAATGGGTAATGATGAATGTCCTGTTGCTTGCAGTTCTTATAAACATCTTTTTAATATACTTCTCATGCATGTTATTAGCATTAAAGCTTATTAGAATGGAAGGATGCAAAAAAAAGTCAGAGGAATTAGTTTTCTGCATATTTAAAAAATATTCATAGCTCTTTCCATTTAGTTGGCTTTCATTTCAGATAATGATATAAAACGCAGCTGTGATATTAAAACCAAAGCGGTACACATGTGGCAAAGATTTGTTCTTACATCAAAATACCTGTGTCTCCTTAGGAGATCAGTTTTGTTTATTTTGTTTAATTAACTTTTTTGTTTGTTTGTTAAATTTTAAAAAAGTATCAGATTAATGGGACTTAATAATTTTAGTTGATATTACAGTATTATAATCTTATAAATACAATTGAGTATTATATTATAAATAAAATTGAGATATTTTGATATTAAAGAAAAAATCTTAAATCATATCTCTGAAAAGTTAACAGTGTTACTTTGAAGATGACTGACATTACACATTTAAAATCTTCAATACAAAGTGCTGTGCTTTTTTGCTCTTGTGTATGCTCAAATTTGTCTTCTGTGGTTCTTCGTTGTAAAATGAAGGAGAAAAATCAATTTAAAATGGCTGATAGAAGGTGAAACTAAACACACAAAAGAAGAGGGCTGTGGAGGAAAATGTAACAGAATTTAATGGATCAATCTTGTTGGGGTTTTTTTTCCCTTTTTTCTTCTTCCCTTTTTCTTTTTTTCTCAGTTAGATTCAAGTTGAAATTGATCCTTCTTTCCTTAGCAGTATAAGGCAGATTTTTGCATCTTTCTTAAGCCCTTATATAAATTCTTCATGCTCAAAATAATTTGACACCTTTGGCTGTGAAATTTCTTCATTTTAAATTTACAGTTATGTCTTACTTTTAAAAAACCCAAATAGAATATGAATTTCTGATTTGGGATGTGTTTGAAATCATTACTTAGCATTTTCAACTGGCAAAAGTATACATGAACCAATCTGTAGGCTGATTTTTTTTTTTTTAAAACTTGTTATAAAGATCATCACCTGTAATTTTTGTGTTTGATAACAATATGTTATTTCAGATTTTATTCAAAGTTTGATAAGAGGAGAGAGAAACAAAGGCGTCAGGATGATGAAGAAAGTGTGGAAGATGTAGATGATGATGAATTTGAAAGAGTACTTGGTAAGGTTGTGTTTTTCCTTGCAGTAACTATCCCAATATTTCCTGCTTATGCAAATTATTAATTTATCCTTTTCATAGTTTATATTGTATAAGAGCCAGATACATGAAAATGGAAGTGAAAAAAAAAAAGGGTATTCAATTCTCCTTCTGTGCTACTGCACCAACAGTTCATACTGTCCATCACATAAGCTAACTGGATGGCCACCTTGTAAAAGAGGTCTTGCTCTCCCTACTGCAGCAGAAATCAGCTTGTTCAAATGCTTGGAAGTCATCTGATGTTTGAACGTAAGCTCATGAGTGCCAGCTCGTGCCTTTCTCTTTTCTTGATGTAGTCTGAGAGTTAAGTAACTTTTTCTAAGAGCACGTGACATTTGCTATTATTCTTTCTTTACTGCTTGGCCTTTCTCAGTCTTCCTTAGAGTTTTCTTTCGTTGTTCCTAACATCTTTCATGAGGTTATTTTTTCAGTTAGGTCCATTAGGGTAGTAGTAGTCTTAGCTCTTCCTGTAGTATGTACTTTATTTGCTTTGGAATTGGTATATGATTTGTTCAAGAACCTAAATTTGTTAGTGTAGCATAAAATGTCCATTATTTTACAATTTCATATTTTATTTATATAGTAATTTGTGTATTTGGGGAAAAAAATCCAGTTAGCTCTCCACAACTGTTTTGTACAATATTTTTAGAGAATTTTGAACACCCATAGGAGGATTCTTAGTGACACAATTAGTTTTAATTATGACAAGAATCTGTTTCTAATTGTGTTTGTAATTTTATTGTTAGTATCTCTAGTAACTCAACTGTTCTCTGAGAATTTGTTCCATAAACTTACAATTTTAAATTAAGGAACTTCTAAAGTTACTTTTTATTCTGAAACATTACAGTTGTAATTCTTCAGATTTTGATTTTGCCCACAATTTTATATAGCAATTTGTTTACTAAGTGAATCTGATGATAGGAGCTTTCACTAGTCTGTTTGCTTTTCTGACAAAAATTATAGTGAGTACTTCTAATCTGAAAATGAGCATACAGATTATCTGACAGGACACTTGCTTGGAGGATCTTAACTGAGTCTTTTTCTGACTTGGAGCAAGTGTTTGAGACTTCTAGTGATGTCCCACCTGCCAAGTTTGACTCGCTGTGCAATGGTGTGTCCACTTGTGTTTGTGTGTTTCACACATACAGTTCTTGCCAGAAATTACATCCTCAATAAAAGGAAACTTTCATTATTTTTCAAAGGAAAAATATTTTTTAAGAAAAAGCCCCAGTGGTTTTAGGTAATTGTTTTGTGGAATATTTTTCTGTAGGAGTGTGAACCCTTTGGCATCAGGGCCTCTTGTTACTGATGCAGATCATATAAACTGTTAAGGGTAGTTATACCTGAAATTAATATATTTTGCAATGTCTTAATATTTCTTTGTTTGGCTTTGTTTTGTAGTAATAAACAATTTTCTCTCTTCCCTCAGATACATTTGAAGCTACTGATAGTGCCATTGATGTTGACCAGGATGACCTTGATTTTGCTGGGTAAGACTTTTAAATTGGTTCTTTCATCTACTGTTTTAATCCCTATATTGAGTTTTACTCTGTGAAATTGGATAGACCTTTTCAGAAAGTCTCAGACTATCACTTGGGGAAAAAAAAAGAAGAAAAAAAGGCAATTGCAGTTGAATGCTGGGTATTGCTACTTTTCACATGTCCCATAATGGAGCATCATGATTTTGTGGTGCTTACAGTCCATGGCTTGACATGTGAGACCTGTATTATTTTATTTTATATATGCAATGCAGTGACTCAGTACTTGTTTTTCATTGTCTCAAGTTTCTGTTTGGGAATTACCAAGAAGAAAAACATCAGAATAAGGCATAATGGTACTGCTGCTGTGAATACTGGTTGTAACTAGAACTAATGAAGTAAATTAACTTTGTGGAATCCAGAATCACAGAGCTCAGTTCTCAGGAAGTCAGGAGTTTCACTAATAATAGAATCATTTACGTTGGAAAATAACTTTAAGATCATTCAGCACCTGCAATACAGCTTTCAGATCAGCACAGAAACCATTTTTTTTTTTTGAGGTGAAAGGAGAATTGCAGCTTAAACCTCTAATTTAAGATGATTTTTGTGATCCAGACTGTTGTGAGTGAAAAATAGCAAAGAGGAGACATAAACCAAGTAATCATCTAATACATTAAGAACCATGTTTCCTTTCTGAAGAAAACTAAATAAATAATTCCTTACTTTGCTGGAGCTGCTAAGGAAACCAGCAGTTTGTATGTTTTACAGAAAAGACTTTCTGAGAAGGCACAAAGACATATAGGAGATAAAATACTGAAGCTGACATTTCTGTTAATTTCAGAGTAGGATTTTATCTAGAATTTATTAAAATGGTTGACTTGTAACACAGTTCCATTTAGTGACACTGAAAACGTACCTGAGATTTCATTTATGGTACTGTGCAATGATGTTGAACTTTTTCTAATGCAGTGATTGCTTTTAGATAGATGTTATCTGGATGCAAACATTGTGCACAATGAGGTGCTAAGCTTATGTTTCTTTTTTAGTAACATAAAAAAGAAAACCAAAGGTAGTAAAAAAGGCGAGGAATCCAATGCTGACTGGGAGGATTCTGATGATGAAGATGAATTCAGTAATCTGGATGATGATGAGGTCTCCTTAGGAAGTATGGAGGAGGACTTCGGAGTGGATATGGATGAAGAAGGAGGTGTATTTATGGATGTGTCTGATGATGAAAACAGCATAGGTAAACTACCATTTATTATCACAAAACAAGAAGAAAAAGCTTTTAAAAAGGTTACTGAATATGTAATTACATATATAAATTCAGATTTAGTTATCTAGGTGGGAGTTTTGCTTTTAAGAAAAGAAGTGATGAGTCCTCCTCTAGACAATAAAGCGTTAAGAGAAACATTCCCAGGCACAGTCTCATAGGTATGAGAGTGACAATTAGGCATCTCTATATAAAAACTTGTTAACAAGACCATATTTATTTTATTCTCTAAACACTGGCAATAACAAAAGTAGCTTTAGAGACAAATAACTGGCTACAGTAAGAAGAAATATTTAAAAATCTCAAAAATCTGGTACTTGGTAATTTTTTTGTTTCTTTAGACTTAGTCAATATCAATTTTTAAAAAAATTTCTCTCTTTTTAGATGAGGTAACTTACTTAAATTGCTGTCTCATAAGTAATCTTCTAATACAGCTATGCACCCAAATTTTTATTTCCACTGTAATAATAACTGATCATTACCTCTATGGTTTTACTATTTTTTCTACTGAAAAGCATGGTTTACACAGTATACACTTTGTAAGGCTGGAAAAGTACAGATGGGTGGAGTATTTCAACTAATAAGGCTGCAAAAAGATGATTGAGGGTAAAGGAGGTAAACTGTTCATACAGCTGTTAATACATTAACATGTCATGAAATTATTACTTCAGAAATGATCAAAACTTACCAAGCAGACATTTCAGGTTTACATAACACCTGCTTTTTGCTGTCATATTTTATGTGTCTTAGTATCGGATTTCATTCCTTTTTGGTGCCGTGGAAAAAAAAAACATAGAGTAGCGTATCACTGGCCAATTTTTCATTGTCTAGGCTGAAGAAATCCCAGATGGGGTTGTGCGCACCCTGTTATGAACTTGTTTAAAGTAAACACTCAGAACACTATGACAAATACGCCTAGTAAGTTTTAAGACTCTTGTGCTTTAAGGATGTACACGTGGTGCAAGAATTGAGGGACTGATTTTTCCCCCCCCCCCTTTCTCCTTCCCCTCCTCCCCCCAATCAGACCTGAACAATGACAAGGAATTGAAGTCTACCAGTAAAAAGGGCAAGAGAAAGAAAGAGATGAATTTTGTGGGATCACTTGAAGGTAAGGAGACACTGCCATGATTTCCATTTGACAAGGCAAAATTACAAATACAGAATACGAGAAACTTTGTGAGCAGGGGGTTTTACTACAGTAGGTTATCTATGCTTTTGCATCTGGGTTCAGATTTAAATAAACCACAGATGAAAAGGAGGTTGTCCTGCAACTGATGTCATCTAACTCAGAATGACAATCTGCTAGTGAAGAACTGGGAATTGAAGGAAGAACTTTTGCAGGAAGGATGTAGTTGGACTGCTGGTTTGTGCATCTGTTGCTAACACCTGAGGCACAGATTTGTGCTATTTAAGTCTTGCTTGGAAACTTTTTCTTGTTTTCTTTGTAGGGGAGGTGGAGAGTAAAGGTTTTTAACACAGATATTTTAGATGGTATCAGTAAATAAAAAGTCCCTGTGGTAACACTTCATTTTAGTATCTTTGTGAACTTCATGTTCTGTCTCATAAAGAGTAATACTTCTTGTTTGAAGGATCCAACCGAGGAAAGAAGAGAAAACTCCAAGATGCCAGTATACTGGCATCTGCAGAAGAGGTGAGTTTGATTAGTGCTTAGCAAAATTCATCAAACCTTTTACCTGTTTCTTTGTAATAAAATGCTAAAATTTCTCTCTTTAAAGTTTGGCTATCTGCTGGATGAAAATGCTGGGTCTAAGTTTGACAATATTGGAATAAATGCAATGGCCAACAGAGATAATGCAAGTAAGTATGTGCTGCAACTACAAATAGTTGTAATGATGGTTTACTTCTTTATTTTCAATCTGTACTTGAAAAGATGCAGTTTCTTTAACTGAACACATGATCAGAAATCACACAGTAGGGACAGTAGCTTGTCACTGAGATGGAAATTCCTTCTGTTATGAGAGGTCCGCAGTGCTAATATTAACTGTGAATAAGGCTTCAGGAAAAAGAGGCTGTCATGTGGCCCTTTCACACTGGAAACAGGGATGGGCAGTATGCTTTTTGTCAAGCACTCATGTGAATTTTGCTCTGATAAAATATGTCATGGATTATTCTGAAGGCAAAGCTTTAGGCATGGCTGTCTTTCCTTACCAGAATATTTCCTTGCAAAAGAAGCTGGGAAACTATGCAGGAATAATTCTAATTAATTGTGTATACACTGATTGAGTAATCAGTCCTTTGTTAGAGCTATTACAAGTCTTGCTTGATGTCACCTGAAAAACATTAACAACATCTCTCAAACACAAGCATGCCTAGTGTTACTAAAATACATCACAATGGCAAGAGTGGTCTTAAACTCTGAGAGGGTTGGGTGTGTTCTGTGAAAGGAAAAAAAACACGAAACTTTCTGGTGTTAAAATGTTTATAAATACAGAAGCCAAGTTTTAACTTTTACAGATGAATCATGTATTTCTTATCATGGTGAGAGATAATCCATTGGCTCATCATTTCTTGCCTTCCTTCTTACAGATGTCAAACAGATCCAGTGGGAAATAGAGCGTGACAAGTGGCTTCACAATAGGGATGTGAAAAGCATCATCAGAAAGAAGAAACAGTTCAGATACAGAGGGCTGAAAAACAAGTTCAAAAACAAGAAATCAAAAAGATGAACTGTACATTTTAATGTGGACATTTTAACAACAATTATTCTAAAATATTTTTTTATTAATCACACATCTTTCTTACTTCAGTTCTTGCTGCTTAACCATGTCATTTGGTCATTCTCCCTTATGCCATGAATTCCAGTCCACTCATTGGATTTGTAATACACTGAAAAATAGGAATTATCCATGTCAGCTCTTAAGTTAGCCACAAAGTGGCTCACCTTCAGCCATGCCTAATTTTGTTGGATGCACAGTCCTCCAGTTCTGAGGACTCTACCCAACAGCCTGACACTCCGCACACCAATGTGTAAGAATATACACTTCTGCACTGTCTCCTGGGATAAGATTTAAACAGTAATAAAAAAAGAGTTTTATGTGTAAGATGCTGACAGAAGCTTCAGCCATCCTTCTGAAGCCACGACTCCACACCCACCTTCCAGAATTGATGGAAACCTCTTCTGCATTGTGTATCTGAAATCTGACAAGAAAGATAAATTACATTTTACTCAGCATACTTTAAGACAAATATATCAGTTTTACCTAAATTTGTCTGAGCTCCTGAGTTACAGCCACCATTAAATAATGTATCACAGGTCACTGTGTATTCAGTTCAATGTATTCAATTCAATGTATTCAGGTCACTGATGTGCAGCCTCATTACCCCAGTATTTACTGAGTTTTCTCACAATTGTGATAAATACAAGCTACAAATTCACAAGAAGCCGAGTGCCTCTGAAACTGACATGCAAATGAAAATTGGGAAAACTGCTTTGTTTGCTTACACAGCTTTAAGCAGGCTGTGGGCTACTGACAATCCAGTAGAAAATGATGTAATAATAGTTTTATACTACTTTAATGATTTACAGTAGTGCATAGAAGAGGATCTTACCAATGCTAGTGCTACTATAAAGACAGCAGGAAAAGCCTCATTCTGAGCATACAGGATTGTAAGATGAGCTCACTGCAACTTACAGAACTACAGGAGCTACAGCTTCAGAAAATCTGAAAAGGCTATAAAAGAACTAGGACCCAGAACTGGTAAGGGGGGAAGGGAGCAACAGTGAATGCCCCAGCACCAAGCTAGGCTGGCAGATCCAGTCACAGAGATCTCTCATTTTAGTTACGTATTTTTTAATAAAAATGCAAAGATAACCAAACTGTAACAGCTTGCTAACATCTGTCTGGCATAACAAATGCAAATTGAGGGTAGCATAGGTGAAGCTCACTTTATGCCCTCCCTGCAGCAGTTACCCTCTGGCTCAGGCTGACCATGGGTAGCAGGACTGCCTGCTTCTTCCTGCAGGGGCATGCATTTGTAAAGCGGGTGCTGCAGCCCTGACAGCAAAATGAAACCACTGCTTTGCTGAGCAAATCTTGTGTTAACTGAGCAAGCTGGTGCTGGGCTTGTTTTTGTGTTCCCTGGGCTCTAAAAGACTTGACTGAAGCTAAATGATCTGGTCAATGACACTAGCTGCCTCATGGTAGTTGGGCTTGTTGTCATCCTGGGAAATTTAAAATCAGCCACTAAGAGCTAGGCATGAGCCTGGGCATCCCTTCAAGGGCTGAACACCAGATGCCTGGTGTTCCATCCATTTCTGCCTCTTGTGTTCAGGTTTGAGCCGACGGCTGTTGCTGTCCAAACATGCAAAGATTCAGCTGTGATGCTGGCGGCCATGTGCTGTGCTGCACTCGAAGCATTTCCCCATGGTTTTCATTTTATAAAACTCAACAAGCAGCTTGTCCTTGGGGCCCGCCTAAAACATGACTAGGGTGTGCCTGCACTAAGCCAAGCCAAACTACTGACCCCTGCGTCGGGATTTTTCTTCACACACCCCGTGTGCTCCGGCCCCCTAAGGCCGATCCGGCATGGGGAGCTCCCCGGGTCACGGCGGCAGTGGCAGCCCCCAACCCCGCTTCCAGCGGGATGTGACACAGGAACCCCCGCACCCCCGCCCCCCACGGTCGCCCTGCCGCACCTTGGCTGCGGTCCATGGCGCGGAAGAGCAGGAGGGCGCCGAGCAGCCCCGCCGCCTCCATCAGCAGCAGCCCCTTCACGACGCGCCGCGCCATGGCCACTGCGGGAGCAGGGCGCCCTTTCCCTACGGAAATCAGCACTAGCGGCCGCACATGCGCAGCGCTCTTCCACGCAGCAACTGCGCAGATCCTTACACCCCCGACCGCCCTGCCTCCTGACAGGCAGCCCAGCACCACCCCTCGCGGCACGGTGCAGAGCGGGCGCTGATCTGCTGCCCCGGCGGGACTACTGCGAGGGCAGGTGGCAGTACTTGGAGCCAGCGGCGGCTGTCTGTGTTTCCTGCTATGGGAAAACACAGATAGATACATGCGGCTTATGGCTGTTAAAAAGGATTCTAGTTCTGTCGTGAGAATGTTGAAGAAAAATTCCATGCCGTGTAAGATTTCGGTGTCTATCTTTCTAACATGAAAAAAGGCATTAGTGCACACCAGCTCCAAAAGGGGGTGTTTAGCCCCTGAGGTGGCAGTTATCTCTGCCCGATTGATACAATGCAGTATCATAGCATCAGTATCAAAGTCACTAGTTTGCTAGCTTTTGTTTCTTTGAGATAACACAGCTGGAGAAAGAGACCCATCTTTGTAGACCTCAGATACATAGATGATGAATCACAGAGGGAAAGGTAATAAATTGTGAATTAAGCAGTTTTCTGGAAGAGGAGAAAGCTCCTAAACAATTAAGACTCTCACTAATGAGTCCACACCTCCAAGCATGCATGAACCTCGGGGTCAGCTTGTGAACAGAGTGATGAAGACCATCAGAGGGGGAGGAAGTTAAGGGGATTATTCTTAAAGGCCCTCCCCCAAAAATTCACCAGATAATGGAAATGCATGTGTGGAAGAGACATTTGCATATACTAGCAAGGCTGATGAATATGTTAATAAATTCCCAGAATTTGAGTGAATATGCATAGAATGCTGATATATATTCCTTGCAAGATGCTAGTTTGGGTGCTCGCATAGGTAGAGTCATCCCCTGTGTGCCTGGCGTCTACTCCTCAAAGCTAAAATCAGTGTTGGGGAGTTAACTTGCTGGGTTTGGTAACACGCTGAGTAGTATTCTTGCTATTTTGTGGCTTTGATTTGATTGTTTCCCATTACTCGCTGTCTCTGTTAACTCCATAGTAGGACTCTGATTTTATTGCCAAAAGAAAACCTCCTGGGATTTTTTCTTGGGAACATTTTCATTGTGAGATAATTCCCCACACCCCATTAATGTTATGCAAGATTAGATACAATATTTTGCTGCTCATTCCTATGGAGTGATACTTTTTCCGATCTTAATCCTGTTTTCCCTGGTGACTGAGCTTGCAAGTATTGCTTGCTTTCAGTGGGATTTTTTTATTCAACAAATTCCTGCTTTGTAGATTGTAAATGGACAGGATCAGCCCAGCTTCCATGTCTGGAAAGGGAGGAGAGAAAGAAGCATATGAAATTTGGGGAGGGCAGAAGTAACAGTGAAGATTTCAACTCTACCATTTCAAAATACCTTAAATAGAAAAAAATTAGAGTCATACACCACCCTCCTGCTGGTGTATGTCAGAGGGATGTACTCCTTGTAACAGGAACGTGTAGGCATCAGAGAAGTACTTCACAGGTAAAGCTGAAATTACATCCCTTAAACAGGTCAGAATTCCATCTTGGGTCAGTCAGAAATTTTCCTTCTGTGTTGGAATAATGCACTTCCTGCACAAAGTCCTAGTCCTTCATTTTACAGCTCATCTTGGCCATAGCATTTCAGCCACCAAACTTGTGAACAACAAGACACACAGCATCAATTCTGTACCAGAAGGTTACAGTGGTCACCAGGCACCAAATGTTTTCTGCACTTTCCTGGCATCTACTTCAAAAATTATCCAACCTGTGATTAAACACATAGATCCTCATTTTAGTTAGCTCCTTCTCAAGGACTGTCTGTTTAGCCCATATCTGGGGTAAACTGTAGTAGTTGCTCCATTACCTGATGACCATTCGCCAGCAGAGAAGAATCAGAAAAAGGACAGAACACTCATGGGTTGAGATGTAAAGAAATAGCAAACTGATACCAATGCCAACACAAAGTATATCAAGTTATACTTGGCCCAGCAAAGATACAACAGGCACACTAAAGAGGAAAACAGTCCTCAGAAGCAGAGGAAGGAAAAAGAGCAGGGTCAGGAGAACCTCAAGCAGAAGCCTTCCATTTCTTCAAACTTTCCCCTTTATACTGAGCTTGACCTTTATGATGTGGGTTACACCTGTGAGCCAACTCAGGTCAGCTGTCCTGGCTAACTCCAGACTGCTAATGGCCTGCAGCCTGTGATTTGGTCTAGCATTCTGTCCCAGCAAAACTAGGATAAAGAGTTAAGTCATATAATACGGAGTCAAAAGTAGTAAGTATTAACTAAAAAGCCCCCTGCCAGTTTGATTTAGTGTTCAGAGCCTCACACAGAGGACATAGAGTCTTGAGTGGTACACTACTTCTGCTTCCTCTCCCCCACAGTTTGTATTTAACTTTGAGATATGACAGTCTTTTTTTAAACCTTAAAGCAGTGATACTGGGCAATGAGAAATAGTTAAACAGTGTTAATTCCATTGCTGGTCCAAGAGCAGAGTCACTTCTCATCCCAGCTGACTACAAACTAGCACATTTTGTCATCTCTGTAATTTCAGTGAAGGTTATAGGTATTAGAGACAATAAGAATAGAATGGAGAAGGAGAGGAATTACTCAGACTACTATGTGAACCAAGCCCTAAACACATCCAAGCATTTAATTTGCTGAGAAAAAGAATTCTTATATAGATGGTTCAAAATTCTAACTCAGCAGAGGCCATTCTAGGGGTCAGCATGGTGGTACTGGAAACAATTAACAGTCCCTCTGTTCTGCAGAGGTGGGAAGGTTGTCCAAAGCACTCAGCCTCACTGAGAATCATGCTGCTTTGCTCTGTGATATTGGCTGTCCTTCAGTCTCGGATAGGAGCACTATGTATTTTTTTCCTCAAAAACTTTATATTTTAGCCAATAGAAACACAGGCTTGATCATGACTGGTGCAGCAGCAATAAAATTTTTCATGAGTAATACAAGAGCAGACTTCTGTGTCTGTGTTGAATGAACAAACACAAAACCCCCCAAATAATCCCAGACAATGGAAAGCCACAGTATTTTACTCTCTGATTAAAAGTAAAATCATTGTACTTCCAACTGCTGACAAATCCTCTAGGTCTAGATTCAGTCCAGTTACATGAAAATCAGCTAGGGACTCTATGGTATATGGACTGGGTAATGGGACCACAGAAGCCTCTTTTGTAGGGGTTTGGGTTAAAACAATAAGAACACAATTCACCCTGTTTTCTGCTTAAAGTTACACGCAGAAGTCATAAATAGAGCTCAGGATGGAAAATAGCTATGGCATGTGGAGCAGTTTTTCTCAGAAGCAGCACAGAAAGGAATAAAAAGATACCATCCAACCCTAAAATTTGAGAAACCATGATCATTCTCTAGACTTTAATTCCAGCCTTGTCAGCCAGGTAGTGACAGAGTAAATGCACTGAAAAAAAGACAAAATGCAAGATCATTGTGTGTTGTGCTGTAAGTTTACAAGGTGCTATAGTTACAAATCTTCCCTCTGGGAAAAGGCTACTGATTAACCTTACTGCCTGTATCCATCATTGGGAGATTGAATAACACAGATATCTCAGACCTCCTGCCATGCCAGAGAGATGGAACTTCATGTTGCCCATGTAGGATTGTGTGTAAATGGGGACAAATCAAATTCTCCTCACTGGAAAAGGCACTTATTGCATTAGGCTAACACCCTAAAGGCTGTAAATATGGCTGAGGATCAAAAAGCCATTGTTGATGAGTTAAATAAGGCACTGGCGAAGTCTGAAGGTCTTACCTTGAAGGATCATCTGTTCTACCAAGAGACACTGTATCCTGTCAACAGTGTGCAGTGTGGAAATGTTCCAAGCCCTGGAGAAGCTGGAAGCCAAAAGAGATAAGGTGCTGGTGTTCTACCCTAAATGCAGTGAATACATTATAAATTGCTTGTTGTAGTCTACAATATTGTAAGTAATTAGCGGACATAATGAGAAGGAAACCAGCAGATGGTGATTGTACTTTAGTAAGAATATTGGGCTTTTCTGGTGCAACCAGAGGCAGCAGGTTTTTGTCCTGCTTTATCTCAAGGATTTGTTATGGTTTGAGGCTTTGGATGCCTTTAAGAACCACAGAGTTGAGGACCTCCAGGAGGACCAGAAAGGTCCAGGGATGGACTGGAAAGTGTAATCTATGCTATTTTATTCCCATAAGTCCTGCAACCGTTTATAAACAGGGATTTCAATCTGTTCTGCCTTTCCTCTCTCTGCTGTCCTCTCAGCATACTGTATTTACAGGGGAGTTGAGGTTTTCAGCCTTGAGCGGCCTGGAGTTGTCAAGCTGAATTTTTAGCTGTCCCTTGGATTTGGTATGGGGGAGGAGTGTGTGTGTGGAAAGGCATGGGGGTGTGGGGGTGTGGGGGTGTGGGGCATTTTGGCGTGGTGTGGAGAGAGGTTGTGGAAAGCTTTGGCCTAATGAGGTTTTTGGGTAGTGTTGCTGAGGTATACTATGGATTTGTGTATTTTATATGCTTTTGTACTGTTGTATGTAGTTCTGAATAATACTTCCATTTAAACTTCCAGTTCTTTCCAATCCTCTGTGGAGAGTTTTCTTTACTCCTTTGGGGAGGGGTTAAAGAGCATCTTTCTCACTCCCTAAATCTAAGACAGTAGCCTGTTGCACTGCTTTTTAATATGCTTTGTGTTTCTGAAAGGAAAAGTAGTTTTAGTGTTCAAGGTTACTTTTAGGTGAGGAAGTGAGAATAAAATATGTAGGTTTTTTATGTATTAGTGGGACAAGACAACTCTGCCATTGTTGTAAACTGTATGCTGAAAAGCATGTAAGTAATGTAATGTAGTGTACAAAAGCAATAGAGTTATGCATTAGACTCTTTAAGGTGTAGGTGATGTGATAGCATCTTTATGTGCAAAATTAGAAGCTATTTCTTGACATTATTCAGTATCAGCGTTGTTTCTTGTTTTGTTGCTGCAAAATGGTATTGACTAAGACATACTGGAAGTCTAAATTTTTTAGTCAGAGGTTTGCAGAAAGGAGAAAAAGTGCAAAAGGAACAGTGAAAAAACTCAAACAGCCAACTAGTTGATTTGAGTCAGTTTTATTAAATGTCAGTCGTGATATGGTTGCTTACAAGGAAGAGATGGGCTTTGCTAATCTAGGAAATCCTATTCAAGCATCTATTTCTTCTTACAGAACTAGGCATCAGAAGCTTACATTGATGAGTTAAAATATGAGTTTGGGGAAGGTTTCCATTGCACTAGGATAGCAGTGGATTCTGTCAAGCTGGGCTCTAACTGAAGTCCTAGTTCAAGGTTTCGTTCAGCACATAGAATTTCCATTAGTTGGTGAGTTCTGGTCTGGAAAGAAAATAGTGTATTTAGGGGCTTGAGAAGTATGCCTTAGTGTTTAGGTCGAATTTATAGCAGCTGTGAGTCATGACTGAGGAAGAGAAAGTAAATGCAAAAAGGAAAAGCTGGCACAAAATGTGAAATGTGTGTCTTTATTTTAAGGAGACCATAATTCCATTGGATTTGGTCCAGGGTTCTGCTGGACTCTATGAAGACCTAGAAGGTCATTGTTACAACTTGGCACTGGCTTTGATTTCTCACAGAGTTTGGAAAAGTTCAGACATGGAATCATGATGCTGATTGCCTCTGAGGTTAGCAACTTAGTAAACCTCTCTTGTTCAGGGAGAGGGATCAGCAGACAAAGAAGGAGATCTCACACTTTTTATTGAGCAGTTTGTGTTAGGTCAACAGAGAGAAATTTTACCGAAGACCAATGTTCAGCAGGAAACAGAGCACACAACTCCCCATGGTTTGCTGGGAAATACAGCGTCCTATTACTTGGCAGGCACTGGTAGAAAAGCATGTATGGGAGGTTGCATGGAAGAAGTGAAAAAGCAGGAGGGAGTGAAAATGCTGTGTTTGTGCAGCGAAGTTGCAATCTGCAGCTAAATATTTGTGAATTTTCTCCCATTTGGATGTTTGCTCTCACACTTCTAGAATCATAGAATTGTTTAAGTTGGAAAAAAACTTTAAGATCATTGAGCCCAACCATTAAATGGTGCTGAATAGTTTTCTTGTCCTAATTTCCTATAGCTTGCAAAGTTAGCAGGGGAATGGCAAGAGAGGAGGATAAAGAATGAAAAGGAAAGATCAGTTTCCCCAGTTTGAAACCAGAAATTGCTGGGTTGCCTTTTGCTTTTGGATGTGACACTCAGACCCACCAAGCCATGATGTCACCAGGCAGTACTAAAAATCTCTGCAGACCACCTTCTCTTTTGAAACAAGGGGGCCTGTTGTCTAGTTTAATTCTTCTGTCAGCTTCTCAGGTGTTTTCTATCCAGGGCTCAAACTCTTTGGCATTTGCCAGGCTTAGGTATTCATGAACATGTCTGATAAAGGACTCACACATTGAGGCCCTTCAAGACGTTTGTGTCTCAAAGTCTCTCAAAGTCTTAATGTTGTCCTTATTCCTTTTACTTATTAAGGCTTATGAAGGTTAAGTTACAGTAAAGTCACACTATGAAATTTTTTTCCCTGACTCAGGTGGACGTGATACAGAGGAAAAGTCTTGACACAGGGGACTATTGATGAGGTAGGGGTGAAGGATGATGGAGCTCCAGCATGCAGTACTCCCTAGGGAGAAGTCATGTGGTTGAGAATCCAGTAGGGGATTTAGAGACTAGGTGTTTCAGGTTTATCAACTAATAGTGTTTCTTTAAAATGATATTTACATTTGTGCACATACAGCTAATACTGAGCAGATGAGGACATGGATTTGGAGGCTCCTAGTACTCTTGACTTTGGTCTGTGTTTAGGCAGAATAGTCCTGTAAATAAATTATATACATCATATGATGTCATATGTAAATATGGTATTGAGTGGTATATAAATGGAATAGTTGTGTGCATGATAAGACATTGTATGATATATACACATTGTACATATAATATTGTACAAAAATAACATGTGTCAGCTGCTTCCTTCCAAGCATCCTGAGGCAATTCATATAACATAGGGTAGAAGTTACTCCTTTCTGGAAATCATTTTCCACTGAAAGCGTGAAAGGTTAAGGCTGCTTACATTGTGTGTTCTCTGCTAGTGCCTCTGGCAGCCATGTCCACAGGGGACTCAGAACATGCAGGAGGCAGCAGCAGCTCCATAGCTCCATCTCTGTGGCACTTCCAAGTGCCTCCCGACACGTTCTGTGAGCCAAGGCGAACACGCTGTTCCTTCTCTCTGTTACGCTGGCAATCAGCAGAGCATCAGTGGAGCAAATGTGATTCCTGGAAACCTTGGGGAGGCAGGCACCTCCAGGATCTGGCCACAGGCTCATGCTGGAATAGGATGCTGTATGGGGGAGGCTTTGCTATAAGATTCTTTCCAAAGGGTGGGATGCAGATGTCCAGTGAGCAGCATCTCTTCTAGCACTTTTTCTGGCATGCATTTTGTGGTGACAGACAGGCACAGCTGAGGACAAGCACTGGCAATGACATTGAATAGATGACTCCATTTCCACAGTTTATCCCTAAACTGTAGCATAAAAACAGGTTAAAACTTTAATCAGGAAAGATTGATATAGGAAAGATGATATATTGAGCAATGCTCTTCTCTTACTTCTTCCCCAACATTTGTCTCCCTCTGCTTGTAACATCACGTGCAGTATTCAGCTGGAGCAAATTGTGTTTTGCCAGCCAGAGTATCAGAGAGTTTTAAATAAGCATTATTTCATGCTGTTGACTATGTTCAGGGCAAAGCTCCTATCTTGGCAGAGTCCACCAGGGACCTGCCTGTGGGGCTCTGAGATCTTATCTAATCCTCTGATATGGTTTATTTTGTTCTCTGGGTTTCTTGGTGTAGGTGTGAACAGGCTTATTCAGATTTTAAGTGATTTGATATTTACAACTCTCCTGAGTAAATCTGTAAGCACAGAGATCCAGATTCCACGTGAAGTCTGTTGTTTTCTCTCTCCTGCACCCCCGCACACAAGTTATTAAAATGAAGTCATGCAGCAAGTAAAGATATTTCTCCTGAGAGTGGAGAAAAGATAATCTTGGATGACTAATGTCTTTTGATTAGGGGCTGTTTCACACAAGCGAGTATCACAGATCATTGCTGCACCCATGTAATAAACCTGTTCTCACTTACTGCTCTGTTTATTTCTAAAGAGGATGAAGGAGATTCCATTGCCAAAGATTCTGGTAACACATCTGAATTATGATTGTCTCCACAAGTATGTTTTCAGGAACAAAGCCAAGCTGGACTTTTTCCTTTTTCCAAGGACAAGCTTCATCTTTCTGATGGTACCAGTATGCAAGTGGAATTTTGGGGCCATATCCAAATGCCTGGGTTGGTTTAGCACCCTCTATGATTTACAGTAGAGTAGGGATGCTGTAGTTGACATAGACAAGAGTGGCTGTTGCAGTGCTCAGAAATGGCTGGAATGTCACACTTTCCTCTTTTTTGCTACTCTTTTCTGTGCACAACTGCACTGGGAATGAAAGTGGTAGCAATATCCCTGCAATGCTGAATGTCTCCTTCTGGTACTCAGTCACTGAACAGTGATGAGCACTTAGAAGATGTACTACAGATGAAGAAAATAATTGGTTAAGAGATGGGCATTTTTTCCTTATGTCATTGGTATGAAAGAAAAAACCATAATATGTCTAACGAAAGAGTTTAGTGTGCATAACATGTTGTCAGAAGTGTTTATGCTTCTCTGACGATTACAGTCTCTTAGGATTTCAAGTACATTATTGCCATACTTTGCAAAATGGGAGATGATTGTAACAGCTGCAATTTCCTGAAGGAGAATCAAACAGAGCTTTTCCTAGCAGGGGTTTGGCAAATGGTTCATAATGATTTTGCAGGTCTTTGGTAGTTATGGGATAGTATTCAATGATGATATTACAGCTTTTCCAGTTGCTTCTTTCCATAATTGCTTCATGACATAAAAAAATCTTTGTTATGATCATATTATAAATTTGTTCTCCATGCTTTAACTAATAAAACATTTTGTAGCCCCTGGTATGTTATTAATTGCAGAATGTTTGGTTATAGTCTCATTTTGGTTGCCAAGGGAAAGGAATGATCTAAAATTGTTCTCTTTCTCCCACTACAGATACTAGTGCAGTTTCAAAACCCTAAACATACAGCTGTTTCATGTTTCCATTTCCACAATAATTTGCCAAATGTCCCCAGTTACAGCTCCTGGGATTTTTCTCAGAGTTCATGAATGGAAAAGGTATTGTTATTGTTACTGAATGTAGCTGAAGAAGCAACAGAAAAAACAATATTTTAAAAACAACTAAATGGGGCCTGTGGGAAAACAGATGTGTCATAATTAGTTTACTGATGGCCATGCATCATGATAAAATAGGCAGCTGAATGCCAGAATGGGGAACATGTCCAAAAGATACTTTGCTTCTGGATATTGTGCTCTTCCAGGTAAGGATGAGGAAGTTACATGGCAGCTCTGGGTCAAAATTCTGACACTTACTGATGGAGGAAATGCTACAGCTATGAAGTGGTAATTAATGATGGTTTGTCTTTACTGTTTCTGCATACCTCATTAGCATGCAGTCACCTGGAACGAACACACAGAGGATGACACTACTACAATCATAATATATGAAGACCTGAAAGGTATAGCAGATACTGTGTACTGACAAGCAAAACACATCTGAGCCTGTTCCTTGAAATCTGCTGAAAAGAACAGTGAAATGCACAGGTTTCTGAAAGAAAAGATCAAGTCGGTTTTAGTGACAAGTCTAACTATACAAAATGCAGAAAACATACTGAGAAGGAAAGCATGTATTATTAATAGATGATGGCAATGTGCATCACAGGTGTGTAACTCCTTTTAGAGAGGAAGTGTATTGCATGTCTCCCTTTCATTGTGTTGATTTCAGAATCTGACTGCTGTATTATTTTCAAAGTTGGGTGTTGTTTAAAAATTCCTGATTGTGCTTCAGAAAGGTGTCACCTGATTTCATCACAAAGGCTACTACCTTTTGGTAAAACCCTGTTTAACATGATTAGCATAAGTGCCCTACAAATAGCAGGCCCTTCAGTCATGGTATGTGGTTAGCACCAACTAAAATGAAGTTTTATTTTGGCTTTTGTGGGTACTGGGGATAGCCTAGCACTCTGCCTATGGAGTGCTTCCCCAGGTGTTCCTTCTTGGGTTTCTAAATAACACTGGTGCTTCCTATGAACCTCAGTCAATGTGGAGTTCAGAACCCTTGCAGGTTAAGCTGTGTCTTTTAGTCATGGATCAGGCTAGAGCTGTAGACTCAGACAACCTCAGACTGAGGGCTCTCCAAAATCTAAAGATAGTCTGCAGCTTAAGGCAGTGTCTTGTTGCACTGCACAAAGCTCTTGCAGTTAAAAGCAAAATCTTGGAACTTTCTGGATTGCTTTCACAACTGCTGGCCATCTTTTATGGTCTTTTATGCACCTGTATAATGTGTATGTCAAAGCTATGAGGAAAGACCAGTAGCTTCTTATGCTTACACTTTACTGAAGACACCAAACATAAGGCAAACCAAGAGTGTATTCTTGAGTCAGAGATTATTGAAGGAAAAAAAAAAAGAGAAAAAGGAAAAAAGGATTGTCCTAAAATATGGCAATAAGAGAGACAAGGTTGTTTTTTTGCTTTAAATCATACTCCTTGGTTCTTACATTCAAGGCTAATATTTTACTTTTCTTCGTATTCGTTGTTGGAGCCTGGAAAAAGTGTTTCACTGAAGCTCAGAACCAAATGGATGCCAAATTGAAAGCATGCTTAGAAGGAACTAAGCTGGGAGCAAAGTTAAAGTATTATCAGGTATTGAAGACCTGAACCTCCTTTACAGAAAAAAAAATCAAATTCAGCATGCTTTTCATTCACTTTTATGAGATGCAATAGAAACCAGGACAATATATGATTTAATAACTTTGAAAACACATGTAATTTGCAAACCTGTTTCTGCTGTCTTAACTTACACAAGCAATCCTTGCTCATGTGGTTAGCATCATTAACTTCTCGGCATGCTCTTGAATAACCTGTGCCTATTTGGCCTCACTTGGTTTTTACCACTGTTTTTCAGCTATAACTTCATGCTACCTGGTAGAATCCTGTGTGGAATAAATATGCATCAGTTAAACCTACTGAAATCACTGGAAATTTATTTAGGATGTTAGAAGAGACTTTTTTAAAACCAACATGAGGTATCGTTTTGATTCATGATTACTAACATAGTGGTATTCATATATAGGTTCTGTTTTCAGAAACTTCCAAATAGAAGACAAGAAGATTATCAGGAGTAGCCAACATGGATTTACCAAGGGGAGATCCTGTTTAACTAATCTGATAGCCTTCTATGAAGTTATGACCAAGTAGGTAGATGAGGGAAGAGCAGTGGATGTCATATATCTTGACTTCAGTAAAACTTTTGATCCTGTCTCCCATAACATCCTCGTAGAAAAGCTCAGGAGATGTGGCATAGATGGTTGGTCAATGGGGTGGATCACAAACTGGCTCCACAAGAGAGTTCAGAGGGTCGTCATCAGTGGCAAAGAGTCAACTTGGAGGCCTGTGGCAAGTGGTGTCCCCCAGGGATTGGTACTGGGTCCAGTTTTGTTCAATAACTTTATCAACAACCTGGATGAGGGGATTGAGAGTACCCTCAGCAAGTTTACTGATGATACAAAACTGGGGGGGTTGGCTGACACCCCCTCAGGCTGTGCAGCCATCCAACGTGACCTGGACTGGCTGGAGAGCTGGGTGCAGGCAAACCTCATGAAGTTTAATAAGGACAAGTGCAAGGTCCTACATCTGGGGAGGAATAACAACAGGCACCAGTACAGGTTAGGGGCTGCCCTGCTGGAAAGCAGCTCCACAGAGAAAGACCTTGGAGTGCTGGTGGACAGCAAGTTCTCCATGGAACAACAATGTGCTCTTGTGGCCAAGAGAGCCAATGGGATCCTGGGATGTATCAAGAAAGGTGTGTCCAGCAGGTCTAGGGAAGTTCTTCTACCTCTCTGCTCTGCCCTGGTGAGACCACACCTGGAATACTGTGTCCAGTTTTGGGCTTCCCAGTTCAACAGAGACAGAGACCTGCTGGAGAGAATCCAAGTGAGAGCCACAAGAATGATTTTAGGGGACTTGAGCGTCTCCCCTATGAAGAGAGACTGAGATCCCTGGGGCTGTTTAGCCTTGAGAAGAGAAGACTGAGAGGAGATCTGATCAATGTCTATAAATATCTGAAGGGTTGGTGTGAGGTGGAGGGGGCCAGGCCCTTTTCAGTGGTTCACAGTGATAAGACAAGGAACAATGGGTTCAAACTAGAACATAGATTTCACCTCAACATGAAGAGAAACTTTACTGTGAGGGTGACAGAGCACTGGAACAGGCTGCCCAGGGGGGCTGTGGAGTCTCCCGCTCTGGAGACTTTCAAAATGCACCTAGATCCGTTCCTGTGTGGACTACCGTAAGTGATCCTGCTCTGGCAGGGGGGTTGGACCTGATGATCTCTTGAGGTCCCTTCCAACCTCTGATATACTGTGATACTGTGAAGGAATTGCCTTGGACAGAACTTCTTATGGAAGTTGGAGTCCAGCTCCTGGTGGTGGCTTGCTTTATTGCTTAACCTCAGCACAGGGTTACTCGTCGGGGAAAATGGAAAAATATATTGAGAATGTCACATTTTCTCCATGTGATTGTTAGGACTCTAGAGCCCTCATCCTGCTTTGGATGTTGAGGAAGTGAAGGAAGAAGCTCCTGGCTAGGCAGCAATGGAAGGAAGTTACTTCTTTATGGTATCAAGGCAAGGGGGTTGTTATCTATCTGGTTTACTTGCTTGGAAGACGACTTTTTATACATGAGAGAAGTGTGCTACTTGCATAACCTTGGAAATAGAGCCTTTGCCTGGGGTTTCTGGGTTAGCCAGAGTTACTTTAGGCCTAACAGTATTACATATGGACTCAGAGTCAGGATGTGGATTTGTTTTCTGGATGTCAGGGAGCTTTGAATTGCCACTGCCTAGAAGAGAAAGACTTTCCTTTGGTGGTGTCAAAAGACCAGTGTGCCCAAGATGGCTGAACATTGAATGGTCTCGTAAAGGGTTGTGTTTTTAGGCTGCTTTCTTTTCCCTGGGGAAGCTTGTTAAACACCAGTCTTTGACTGCTGGTTGTTGTCCACACCGGAGGCATTTCTTTATCTCTGAGGTGAAGGAGCACAAAGAAAAAAGTACACTGAGAAGGAATATGTGGGTAATGGGCACAGAGTTGCTAATTAAGCCAGCAGGGAAGGTTACAGTTTGTCAGCTTCTGTCTGAGAAACACCTGCCTTAAATATGGTGAATGACTTGGCAGAAGGAGTGTTTGTTACAGCAGTATTGCGTAAAGAATACACCTTAGCCAGGCTGAAAACACAAGTATTGAATATTTGAGGTGTTGACACAGGTGGACTCTCTGAGGCTTTCTGCTGCACACTTTGTTAGCTGATGGTAAACACAGCAAAATCTCAGTCATTCAGTGATAATGAGAATCCCTTTATAAACGTCTGCCAGTGACGAAGAAATGATTAAGGTAAATTAACTTCAATGCTTACCTAGGAACAACTAATTTTGCAGTCAAATCTCCACAAAATCTTCTTTGTCTGTCTTTTCTGGTATATTCCCCCTTTAATTTTCATCTCCTATTTCATTGCTATAGCAATGAAAACTGCATGCAGTTCACTGATGGCACAAAAAACTCCAGCCCTTGGCCCTTTAGGTTGACTAGGTGAGATATCAGTGTCTCAAAGACTGGCATTCACATGGTGGGAAGAAAGAATTGATGCAGATGTGAATTTGCTTTCAAAATTAACAGCTGCAATAATGACTGTTTAAAATAAGTAAACCAAAAGTGGTGTTCAAGTGAGGATTGAGGAGCAAAACAGAAGACAGAAAACTGAACTATATCAGAATAAATGGGTTAATACCAAGCAAATGAAAGTTTCAGTTCACTAAAGCTATCTCAAACAAATATGAGGTTCCTTACAAGCTTTACATGGGCACTGGTGACAGCATCAGCATCAGCTGTTCCTGCTGCAACATTCGGTCAGGATGATTGCAAAGCAATTAACAAAAGGAAGTTCAAAAGTCTTTGGTTGAGGATGATGTTGAAACAGGAGCACTACTTCCTTTTAAAGTAGGTTGCCTGCAGTTCAAGGGCAAATCCTATCAAAAGATGCTTAACAGGCTATTAAAACTTTTCACCTTTGGACTATCAAGGTTATCTAAGATGAAGTTATTTGTCAGACTGAAATTATATAGGTTACATTCTTTAATTCCTTCACTCTTATCTGCACATTCTTCTCAGTGTATGTTCACATCCTAATTAATTGCCAGCTAATGATGAGCATTAAGAACAACATGTATAAGACCAGTGAGTGTGAAACACAACTGATATTTTTTCAGTTTTGAGTGTATTGTAGGTTTGCTTCTGCTAAAAATGATGTGGTAGGGAAGAAAGCTAGATATCATGTCACCAGACCAAGGGAGAATTTGTACCTTCTTCAAGCACTTAAGCACATTCAGGATGAGAAAAACACGGTGAAGTGCTTTGAAGTGGTGGCTTTGAAGGTCAAATCCAGTAGTCCACAATGACTGCAGCTATTGACAGCAGTTAAACTACATAAAAGATTCAAACCCAGAAGAAAAATTAAACTCCTCATTGTGGAAAATCTCCAGTTATATATTCTTTCACCTATACATATAATGAGTAATTTTAGGTATAGATTTTCCAGGTCTGTATTTTATACTTTATATATATTTTCACTTTAACAGTTTTCTTTTTATTATGGTACTTATCAGTAAACCTTCAAATGGTATTTTTTACACATAAAATTTACAGAATGTGTTTATTGACCAGTTTCTAAAGAAGGTATTTTTTTTTTTCACTCCTTGACTACAGTTTTGATTTAATTTTTTCTGTATTTGTGACCTGCTTCAGAAAAAAGAAGCATAAATTTGTCTTTTGTATGCAACAGATGGTTCCCTTGTGTGCATTTAGGATGATGTAACCAAAAAGGAAAAGAATTCTGGTACAGACTTATAATAAAATAAAATGGGATCAAAGCAACATGAAACTGAGCTCAATTTTCTCATTTACAAAATGCAAGCATTTCATATTGCAGCACAATGCAGTACATTATTTGGAAAGATATCTAATGAGGAATTGAAATAGAAGTGCTGTAAAAGTACAGGGAATACTGTATCGGTGCTGTCTGCATCGCTGGTGCACTCTTAAATACACTCAGATGTTTATGGTCGTGCATACAAGTGTTCTGTATTGCTATCACCTTTTGTAATACTTGAAGATTGGCTAATATTAAGTATTAGCCAATAAAATATTCAGTTTGCATCTGAATGGCAAGTTTTTCTTATGATCACTTGGTTTCTGCAATAACTTTAGAGGCTTGAGTAAGATAGAAAATTAGTCTTTGACTTTGCTACAACTGTTAGGCACTCAGGAGCAATCAGGAAGTGAAAGGAGGCTGGGAAACTGGTGTCTTGGGAGGATTGTGTATTTGTAAATGATATAAGTTTATTGACATATGCTTGTGGGATTGCCAGTGAATTCCCTGCTGTTATGCATTTTAGAAGCCAGTGAAGCCATTTTCATTACTAAAATACTCATTAGCATTTCCCCATCAAGTAAATAAGTCATAGTTTCATTATTACCTGTTTCTGATATATCCATAGACAATGTATTATATTCTCAGAGGAAAAAATGAAATACAAGGTAATCTTAGGCATTAGACATATGTCCCAAAAAAGGTTAAAACCTCCACCCTCCAACAAACAATCAAAAATGGAAGGTTTATATTCTTCCTTCTTCTTAGTTTATTTTCTACAGGCAGAGAGTGATGGGAATAGCTTCTGCAGATGACCAGGCCAATCTCTTCTTTCATTCTTTGGGTGAGTATTTATGCTGACTATGATTTTTTTTCTTCTTCTAATTTTTCCCCCCATTTTTTTTCACCCTGTTTTTTTTCTAATGTCGTAGAATCTCTTTTTCCTGAGTGTTACTTATTTAGAAAATAGCTTCTTTTTCTTCCTCTTTTTTTTTTCTTTCCCCCCTCCTGGCCAGCTACTGTATTTGTCTTTACTTACAGTGTGTAACCTCTGGACACCTGTCTTCCTTTCTGCAGTGCTACCACAGGCACCGTCAGCCAGCATCACTAAGCAAAGGTTAACTTAATGCTGTGGTGCTGAGGGAATATACATAGAAACTTTATGTGCCAAGGCTGTGAGGTGTTGAGTCCTTATGCCAATGAGAGGGGCCCTGTGGGCTGGTCTGCTTGTGCCTGAGCAAGCTGGGACATGGCCTGCTAGAGGCTGCCTCCACCAAGGCACCATTAAGAAGTCTCCCTGATAAAGAGTGGCCCTTGGCTCAAGAGGATGTGATGTTAATTGGAGTAGGACAAGGAACGGTGGTGGAGGCTGGGTTTCCTTGCACCTCAGTCCCTCTGAAATTGGTGGGGGAGGCCTGGCAGTGTCATGGCAGATGTGAGTCCAGGGCTATTTTCACCCTGAGGGGAGGTTGTGGAGGGAAAATCCCTCTTACCTCGCCTTGCCTTGGGGGCACTGGGAAAGTGAGGTCTTCCATGGCTGCCAACAGCCCACCATCTTGGGGCTCTCCCACTACAGGGGTTTTCTCTCTTGGGCTGTCCAGCACTACATGGCCTACTTTTAAAGGTGAGAGGAGCTATTCTCATCTCTGAAAAATACAACTCAGCTCTCAGACCTGGATAGGGTGAAAACATGGTGGCTGACAGATCTCTTGTGCCAGCCTGCCTGGGGTGAGCTGTGGTTGCAGGGTGGTGGTAAATGAAGTTTCCCATGCTGTCTAAATCATGACCTCCTGAGGACTTTTTGGCTGTAAAGCCTGGTTGTGGCCTTACCAGAGAGAGAAAAACATGACATGGAAGGTTGTAGTGGCACAAGAGCATGCAAAACAAGCAGTCAGGAGGGTGGCTCTGAAGGCTGTATGTGTTTGATAATCTCCATATGGCTGAAGATTATAATTTTGAGCAAAAAGCCTTGGGAAAGCCACCTGCAAGGTGATGCTGGTGGGAAACAGGCAGAGTAACAAATGTGTTGGAGCAGTGGGGGCTGCTCAGGCCTCCTGTGTCTCACTGTGCAAGAGCAGTAATCGTGGTGGAGGAGTAAACAGGGCAGTAAACAATCTTCTGCAGTTATCAAATGTGAGCATCTCTGTGGAACTTAATTTCTTTTTCAGGTCGTTCTATGCCTCTCTGACCCCTGTGCCCAAAGTATTGCCATTTTAAATAAACAATCTGAAGCATGAGAGAAACTGTGTGTATTTTATATATGGACAATTTACAAGTTTCCTTACAGTGGGGGACAGGTCCTGTAGGGCTCTCTCTTGTTGCATTTTTCACCGCCAGTGTTTTGAATGGTTTATGATACACGGCCATACAAGTGCTTTGTCCACAAATGAATTGTGTGCTCAAAGCCCAAGGGTACCAAAAAGAGATGAAAAATGCATTAATACAGAAAGACATCTATGTAATGCTGTAGAGTAAGTATCATTATTAACTGTTGAAAATACGAAGCTATTTGCCAGCATGACAGCCCCCCCTAGAACAGCAATAACACAAGTAGCCTGAGCTTGCTTCAGCAGCAAAGATGCTCAAATTTGAGAATTAAGTCAAAATCACTCAGGTAAAAAAAGAATATATATGATAATGTTAGCTTGGCTACAGCGATGCTGCAGCTTTTCAGCAGCACAGAAGTGGAGGTGGTTTCTGACACACACCAAGGAAATTGTATCAAAGGAGTCAATAATGCAAATCGCATTCATTGAGGAAGGAATAATTCAGCTGGAAAAAGATGGCAATTAAGCCAAACTCATTGCAAAAAAATGAACGTAAGTACAGAATTAATTGCAACTGAAGAACACAGAAGTTAGGCCAAGATCCCTTAGGGCATATGTTGAAAGAAACAAACTGAATATTTTTTGTGGCTTACTCATAAACAAGATGGTGAGTCAGGAGTCTTCTCTAACCTGGGAGCTGCTTAGCCATGATTATTGCAGTCTCAAGGACTCAGGCCAGCAAAGGCCACAGGCCAAGTTTGTCAGCTAACACGATCTTTGGACTACTTGCTCACTGTGCCTCCAAAAGATGGTGTAGACTTTGACAAAAAAGGATTGAAGAAAGGATTTTCATACATAAAGTGGCATGTGTTTATTTAAAACAGCACCACAAATCACCTGCCAGAGGGGCTGTTTTGAAGGAAAAATGGAGGGTAAAGGGACATGTATATGCTGAAGCCGAAGAAGTACCTTCAGGCTCTGCTTTCCAGCTCTCCTCACTGCCTGCTGCTGGGGAGATGTACAATATTTTGCAGTCTTTTCTAGCAGTTAGCTGCAGTGATATCTGCCCTCTCTCTGCTGCTCCCACTCAGCATGCCAGGCACTGTGAGCTGTCTTGTCGGGCGCTTCTCCTCATTCACTGCACCAGGGACATCATCTGGCCAGACTCAGCTGAATGGTTTGTAGTCTGGCTGCTCTCAAATTGCTTTCCTTGAGTGGGCTGTCAGAGCATATGCATGGTTTGTTTAGATCTTTCTTGAAGACAAGTGGCTTTCTGTAGCAAGTAGCCCTTGTACATTTACTCTGGAGGGCTGTAGTTTTGGCCCTCTCCAAGGAAGCTGCAGAGACTGACCTGTGGGATGAGAGAGTGTATTGGCTTGCACTGACAAGCTTGTGTGTTATTTGCTCCAGAAAGTGTACACCAGCTCTGTCTTCTCCTTGCCACTTTTCCATGCTCTCACATGGACAGTCTTTCCATACTGCATCTGTTTTCACTGAAAGCCCAGACTGTCTAAATTTCTCAGTGACCACGAAAGAATAAGCATCTGGGCTCTTCACATGGCCTGTCAAGGGGCAGCCGTGTTGCAGACTGGTATACTGACAATGCTGTCATCACTGTCCGGGGGCTGGCAAGGAGATGCCTGCCAGCAGGTCAAGTCAGCACAGGGCTTAACTTTCTGAGGGTATGGAAATAGTGTGCTCTAATGGCACAGGCTTTACCAGGGCCTGTGAGATGGACCAACTGTTCTCCAGCCTGATAGTACTTTTTATCTGTGTAACCAGAGCTGCCTTAGGGGAGCAGTGGACTGAAGATTGGCGCTGCCAGGTACCCTTTCCATGGTTAAGGAAGCCAGGACATTCTTGGTGTCTATAGTATGAATATGGCAGAGGTACCAGGTAGCATGCTGTTCTGCTGTGCTGCTGGTAATGATGGGCTGCTTCACTCTGCTCAAGCAGTAGGGATGTGGCAGTAAGTCTGTATGACACAGTGGCAGCCTCTCAGCCCACGTGACTGTGCCAGGAGGTATGGCCATTCCTTCAACACTTCTGAACGTGATGGGACCCAGACCTGTGCTGAGAGCCTGAGAACCTGAGTGACACTGGGGCTTAGCAGTGTGACTGAGAGTCCCACAGCACAGATACAACAGGCTTGAGTAATCCACCTTGCCAACTCTGACCCAAATTGTGGCCCAGTAGCCAAATGCAATGTCACTGTGAGCTGGGGGATCTGCGTTGGCATGAGACTGCTCATGGGCTTACTCCTGGGCACTTGTGTAACTGGCTGCCCTGTTGGTACACTGGAAGAGAAAAGCGGTGGATGATTTGATTTCGGAGATGGTCTGGAAAATGGTGGCTGTTATTTGCATATTTAAATATTGGTACAGGCACTCAATGATCTTTTCATGATAGAACTGAATGTAGTTTGATTGTGTTCTGAGGTGGTAATACATAAATCACTTTGGTTTAGAAATGGTTGTTTAGAATTAAATGAAATATAGTATTGCTGGGGTTCACAGACTTCTGCTAATTTAATATGAACATAATAGTTAGTTGGCATTTAATTATTTGTGTAACGAATCCAAAGAAATGCAAGGGTTTGGAAGGATAATTAGTAAGTTGTCATATAAGTGGTTCTGTAAATGGCTCATAGCATTCAAAAGGACAAAAGAAATTGCACATAAATAATAGGTTATTAGAAATAAATGGGTCTGCAATTATTTGTAGCATAAGAAATGGACAATTCAGTTCAAACGGTATTCTTTAGAACACTACGGGTAGAGTAATTGCATAAAATAACATCTGAAATTTGCAGTTGGCTTTGTTTCCCTTTTAGAATGCTTTATGTAATTACTACATCAAGTCCCTTTTGAAGTAAATTTTTATGATTTTAATTATGTTAATTCCAATGCTGTGAATAATTGGTTGTATATTGAGTAAAATGAACATGGGGTTTTGACCCCTTAAATATGAGTGAGCCATCTTACAGGGGTGCCTGCTTTGTAGCTGTCTTTATTCCATAAAGTTTTTGTGTAAGAGTACCATACAGTTAATTCTCTAATTAGGAGCAAATTTGTGGATGTGGAGAAAGTTTAGAACTATATTTAGCTTTGGTGAGTGTAGCTGCATGGATAGGATTGTTACATTAAAACACTTGTTTTTTCCTTCTTTGGACCATAAATCTGAACTTAAATATAGAAATGCAGTGCCACATTCTGCTCTTGGATAAATGCTGCACTTAGAAACAGCTGGTGTAATGGCACTGGCATCAGTCTTTTGGGGATGAGTATGACTTTTTAAGAGTTCTCCCATGTATATTGGAAAACGCTCCAAGTCCCTTTCTATTGAGGGAATCAGGAGGGAATTCATATTGTGCTCTTGTTTTGTGCCATGGGAACACAGTTGGGTTGCTGAGGGTCTGGCACTGGTTTAGTCAGCAAGTTTTAGTTTTGTTCTATCTGATTACCAGGTTCAGTCAAGAGCAATATATGAAAAGACCTGTCAGAATGCCTTTCAGCAAAACATAGCATGATCCTGCCCTGTAAATGTCAGATTACTGTTCTTCTGTGCAGACTGAAAACAAAAAGCCCGATATATATTTGCACCATTATGGGAGAGACATGCTGAGTTACATGGAAAATCCAGAGGGATAGTGAAGTATTGTTAGTTGTACTTGATTTTGTCACTTCTCCTCTCAAGGCAATAGTCCTGGGAATGGAACTGTCAGGATGTGAGGAATATACTTCACTTCTTATTCATTCTTTACTTTCCCTAAAAGAGCAGCTTAGATTCCTTCAGAGGATTTTGATGTCTTGGTGCCTTGAGGTCAAGCACTGGTTCATCCCCTTCCCTGCTCCCTGCCACCCTGCAAAATCAAAAAGCAGCAGGAACCAGCCCTCTCTGCTTGTTTAACTGGAGCAATTATACCAGTGCCCCCTTCTGGACTTTATAGGATAGCATTATGGTGAGATCACATTCTTGTTTAATTCCATCTGCAGCCAGAGGCATAAAACCCATGTCTCCCAAGACACAACAAAAGTGCCAAATTGTAGGCTTCTGTGACATGAGGGAACTTCAGCCACTCTCTTGTTCAAGCTGTTGCGCTTAGCTTAAAACAATCAGAGTTAATCAGGGAAGACAGAGGGAACATGATGTTGACTGCGTTGATGTACATGCTGTTGGGAGATGAGGGCCTGAAACATAAGGAGAAGGGAAGGAAAGTACTGGTTTCTTGTGTTCTGCAATAGTACAGCAATTGCTGCATCATGGTCTGTTTTAAGTGGAAATGGCTGCTGCTGCTGTACCTGGTGTGGAAAGCAATGCTACGGGTGCACATCAGGCAGGTATGCAAGGTCAGAGGTCTTCAGGGAGGCTGGGGAGGGTCCCTCTGCTGATTCTGTTTGCTAGAAATGAAAGAATGAAAATGTATGGACATACTGGAACAAAATACGATCCCCATATCCAATAGAAATCTCTGCTCTCAGAGCAGCATTGATCTGGGCAAACTCCTCTGCCTCTGTCCTACAGTTGCCGAATATGAGAGCAGTATTCTGCCTTCATCACCTCCATGTTCCTCAGGACAAGCAATAGGATTGCCGGGAAATAAATGGCAAAGAAAGAAGGCTGGAGCAGTTTGACAAAGAGAGGTCTCTGACAGGTGAATGATGGGAAAAGGTAGCTGAGGGTTGCTAAATAATTCTGTACAACCCACACTTCTGCTTGTACCTTCTTGTCTAGCTATTCTCCTGTGGTGGTCAGCCTCTAGTGTGATGTGTGTGTGCTGTATCCTAACTCTTGTGCAAAGACACACATTCTGTAAGCATAAGACAGCACAGTATGGTTTTACTGCTGCCCACCTGCTTGAACACACCTAAAGCAGCACAGAAAATATAGGAAAAGAGGTGGTTTGTTTGCTTTTGATGGCACTTTGCCACTGGTGCTTAGAAGAAGAATGGATGAGTAATCTCTAGTTTGCAGTGTCATTTCTAACCTGTTCTGTCTCTGCAGCTCTCTGGAGAGAAGAGATTAAAGAGCTCCAAAATGTGCCAGGATTACATGGAAATCTTGACATGCAACAGCCCTGAAACATCAGTGTCACAGTTCTCAGCTTCTAAAATGTCTGTTTGTTCTCATTGTTGTTTTCAGGGAATGTATGCAACAGCACAAGCCCCACTTGATTCTGGTCCTCTAGGGAGGGCCTCCTGAAGAGATAATCCTAATGCTGCAACCTGCATGTGTCGAAGATTTGTTAATCACCTTGAACCACCTACTTCAGAAGGGATAACTAAACAAAGTAGCAAGATGGAGAAAGGAAAAGGAAACAACAGGTAAGGAAATAAAATGTGGGTGTGTCAGTAGGTGTGAGTTAAAAATATATATATAAAAAAAGAGTCAAGGGTATCAGCATTTTATAACAAATTTATTTATACCACAGAAGACTTTCTATCACCCTAAGCCACATGTTTTTCCAAGATAGTGCATGTGTATTTATGGTATGCTTAGGTACTAATGTAGTTACAATTATTTCACATAAAAGTATATTAAGAAACAATTTGTGTAAGATTCACATTACGAGTCTTACTAACCCCCAAACAAAAGCTGAACCTGCTGTAGTTACTGTTTATCGACTAGTTAAATAACAGTCTACCTGAAGCAGTGAGTTAAATGGTATTTGGTAGGTTTTTGTTTGGGGTCTTTTTGTTTTGTTTTGTTTTATTTTTTTTTCTTTAGTTTTACTGCTAATGACACTTGACAACATTTTAGATGCAGAGGGATTTTAGGTTGATGTTGAAAGATTTATGCTAAGGGTTAACTAGTTACATTACACAGCTTTCCACTACAAGTTCTAATTCTACTTGTGTAGAAGGATGTATTCTGAGCCTGGTTTGCCCAAGTGTTCATTTTGAATCAAAAGTAACTGAAGTTTTTACCTTTTCCTGATAAATGGTTATATTGATTTCTCTACTACTTAAGCCCCTGCTTTAAGAAAAAACACTTGTTTAAATCAATCCCTATTCAGAAAAACATGTCAGAACAGGCTTGGTTTAAGGTCCTCTGTAGACTGCATGGGAATTCTCTCTGCATAATAAGAGTGTTTGTATTATGAGACTGTTTGGGTTCAAAGTCCATTAGTCACGGCCTCACTCACTCTTCATCCATCATTCTAGAACCTTGGTCTCAAATGGTGATGAAACATTTCCTCCAGATAAATGTCTGGTTCTGTGGTGGATAAACCTCCAAGAGATTGCTGCACAGATTATACTCGTTACAATTGAGGCTCTCTTTTCTCCTTGCATTTGTTCTGCACTCCCTTGTCCCTTGTTCTGGTTGGTTCAGGATGGAAGTGGTCAGTGCTGCTCATGGTCCAGTGATGGACTTCCACAGCAGGAGGAAGGCCACAAGTTTGTTGAGCAAGGAATTCCTCTTGTTCCTTACAATATGCCATTACAATATTGTATGTTCTGCATACAAAGCATTGCTGAGCTAATGAAACAAGCTTGTACCATTAGTTTTCAAAAGCAATTCTGCCTGTAATTTAATGTTACCTAAAGTATGCCACCCTGGATCCTGAATTAGCAAAATAAGTCCAAATGTTGAATGCCTTAAACGATGTGTATATTTATGTCTGGGATTGGTCTGTCCTGTTGGAGATAATGTGACCAGCTGAGAAATGTAGATCCAGAATTTCAACGATGCTTTCTCTAAGAAAGCACGTTTGTAGTTAGGATTCAGATTTGGGCCCCAGTTCATCAAGAGACACTCTGCCAGTGTAGGTCATCTTACCTGATAAACATGGAGATGTTTAGTAAAATAATATGTATTTTTATAGAAGCATCTTTTATGCAGAGCATCACAGAATAATGAGACTGAATGGAGCAGAAAAACCACCTCCATTTCACAAGCTAGGGCTCATCTGCAACAGCAGAATGCTTGGCACAGGAGTTAGCAGCTCTCTTTTCAGACTTGTAGATGAAACTACAATGTAACTAAAAAGGAACAGAGTTTATTCTTTCCTCATTTTCACCCAGATTATTCTAAACGTTTCCCTCCAGTCTGCTGTACAAAATGCCAAGATCCATCTTCTGTGGAGTTTTTCATACTTATATATGTGCCACAGTGGGAAGCAAAAGAATTTATGCCCTACATTCTGTGATCCCTGCATTAACTACTCATAAATAAGTGTGACGGGTACTGATTAAAAAAAAAAAAAAGATGACCCTGCACAGCACAGACACAAAGCACAGGATATTTCAGTCTTAAATTTAGAACCAAAGTATTGCCTGACTACTGTTCTAGTCAAGAAATTTCTGTTGCCTGAAATCTAATACTGTGCACTCATAGTAACAGAAACTTCTATTTCTGTTGTTTATCATCTTCTTTTGCTGTCCTTCAGAAATTGCCCCTACATGGTTACACCTGGGATCAGGTTACTCTGAGATCTGGGGAATTTAAAAGGCCTGTGGGAGAGTATTCATCCTGATGAAAATTTCAGTCTAACTTCTAGAAATTCACCAAACTAAAGATCAGATACATGGTGCCGAAACAATTTCTGTAGTTTATATAATCTAATTGCCCTTCCTTAAATCAAGTACAGGTGGTTCTTCAGATTGCTTAGAGAATTGCCTTGTAAGTTTGTAAAAGTATTTTGTGTTCCTCTGGCTTGAAGGGTCAGCTCTTACTTGGGGTTCAAATGTAGTTTTAACATAGCCTTCATGTCTACTGCCAAAGGTCAAGGATTACCAAGACCTTGTTTTGTCACATGTGTAGGATAATGTATGGGGTTTTTTGGGACAAGATAAAGACCCCAAGAACAGTTCATTTGCTGAAGCAGTGTAAAAGCCTTGGTGATGCTTTGAAATTAAGTCTAACTGGACAGTATTTATTGAACAGCATGGAAAAACTTCTAAATGTCTCGAAGTGCTTTGAGAAGTACTCCTGTCTTCTGGCAACATAGGAATTTTATGAGCACTGAAAAGTATTTTGCTTATATATTAAAAATATCTGTGACAGAATGGAGAATGTATGAATATGTATTTCTATGAATACCATGGAATATAATGAACTCTTGGGGAGTGCTAATGCAAAGCTGCACACTCTGTTTTGATTGCAGACTCAGTCCTTGCCTTCCTTCCTTCTACCTCCAGTGTGGACTGTAATTTGAAGGCACAGTAGTATAGAGCTGTCAGGAGAAGACTGCCAAATTCAGAATTGTTTCATGTATGTACTATGATGAGCAAGATGAAGTGGGTGGCATTTCTCCTACATTAGTGCATTGCATGACTGAGCCCTCAGAGATGTCTGACTCTCAAAAAGAATAACTGTGGCACAGTGAATTGGTGTAGGAGGTTGAATTTGGAATGCTTTCCTTCTTAAATGCTCAGAGCTATTAAAGGACTAGGGATTCATATTAAAGTGCAGTATTTCTAGGCAGTTCACAATGGCCTATAAAAGTAACAGAAGGCTTTTGGCCTTTTTTGAAGGTACTCTGACATGAAGAGCCACAGAATCACCTGTTGAGCCTTGTTAAGCTGTTGTCCTCATGACTTTATCGATCTATGTTCCTGTAGATTGGAGTACCACTGGTGAGCTTTGTCAGCAGACACCTCTCCAGGCTCATAAAACATTTGGTGAAGATGTTAGGTGATCTGGAGGTCCTGCCATAAAGTGTGCTAGCTCATCCAGTACTCTGGGATGAATGCCATAAGGCCTCATGGACTTAGGAACATTCAGATGATAAACTGGTCCCTTAAAGTTTCAGTGTCCACAATTGGAAAGTCAGTGTTCCCACACTTGTGGTCCTCCATCTCAGGGGATTCATCAGCCCAAGATTTATCTTACTTTTCCAAGTGTATGTGCCTGGAATTTCAGTGGAATATTCTAGCTAGATTCTTGCTAGAAAGTAATATGTATATATACATATAAATAAAAAAATCTTCATAACCCCTATTGTAGGGAATTTGATTTTCATGTGTAACAGGATGTACAAAGACTTATAGGATGTTGTGGAACACCTTCCCCTCTCCTTCTCCCCACTCTGTTTGATATAATTGGATTACAGAATCTTAATTTATAATCTGGAGAGGAAAAAATTGAAAACATTAGATATGACTAGACCAGTGTTCTACTCTTATCTTATGAAAAGTTTAAAATTTCATTATTTCCAGATAAGTAGATTCTCTCCTGTGAGTAATAAACTAGAAAGATGGACTAGAGACTATTCTTCATCTAGTCTAATCTCAGTGGCTAATACAGAAGATAATGGATAGTAATAAAACTGTCTGCTTGTAGTTGTTTTAAAAATTGAACCAGATAAATAACCCTTCAGCAATTTTCAGTCATTACTCTTTTCTATTAAAAAAACTTCAGAGTTGAATCGTGGCTACAGCCTAGGACTCCATGTTGAGTGCCAGTTAATAAAAACTAAGTAAATTGAGGAAATGTAGTATCACTGCTTAAGGCTAGCAGTGCTAAGGGCTGCTACAGGCTTGATATGTGGAATCTGTCTTTAGGGAGAGATTTGTTTTCCTGTTTGAATTAATAACAAAATATGAAATAGACTCTCAAAACTGGCTTCTAATGATATTTTCTTTCTCGAGTATTCATATGCAAGACATTTTATCTGTCTAAAATGCTAGGACCCAAGTCTCATTTTACTCAACTATTCCTTTAGTTATTATAAGTCATACTTAGCTGCCATGGAATTCTCAAACTCACATTTCATTCCTTTGATATGTTGAAATGCCTGCTAGCTGCTGTGACTGCTTTGTCCATGGAGAAGATTTATGATTAAATTGAGTAGAGCAAGGTCCTGGATAAAACTGCATATACTCTGAACTAGTGTTAGAAAAGTTAATTCACTTTTGGAGGCGTATATTGAATGTAATTTTTTTCCATGAGTAACTTTTAGTAGAGCTAGTATAAGGCACAGAAGTGTCCCTTTTAAACCTTTTGTATAGTAGTTTTTATAATAACTTTAACATGGGCCATAACTTTTCTGAATTCCTCAGCAGATGTTCAGGTTGATGAATGCCTCAAAATGTTGTTTCCATTTTTTTTTTTTAAATTACTGATGTGCCATCATTTGTTCTGTGACTGGGAAAATCAGTGGATGCTTAACTGACCAATGTTTCATGTAAGGTTTCGTCTTTATAGATTACCAAGGATAAATCATAAACTCCTCTTGCTTGATTTCCACAGTTTCTTTTTTCTTGGACAGGCAAGCGATTCAACTAACAGCACAGAAATGCCGTTTGAGATAAGAGTGGCCCTGTTCTTTGAGGGCTTTTTGATTTACATATGAATGGGTAACTTTTTTTTCCACAGATCCATCTGCTCAGGAAAGCTATCAGTGTAACCTTTTCTTCCTTGCAAAGGGTGGTTTTGATGTCTGTTTATCTCAGGAAGACCTGTTTTCCCCACACTAGTGGTGTTAGCCAGAAGAGCTGGGTGAAGCATACTTGTTTCAATGCAGCAGGCAGAGCCTGGGTTTAGGAGATGAGCCACAAGAACTGGATTCAGATGGCATGTATAGTAATTGTGATTCTCTTATGTGACCTTAAGCAAATTTTTTCTTGCTTTTCACTTTAATTTTCTGTGAGCTGCAGGCAGACTGTTTCTAGTTCCAAAACACTTTGCACCCTAGGTCTAGCTTTATTCATGATCTCATCCTTTAGGCAAAGCCTCCACATGGGCCATGGGAATCTCCTATAACTCATTGGGTAAGCTAATCTGCAGCTCCTGTGTTGTTTCTGTCAAGTCAGGGCAGCTCTATCTGGTTAAACACTGTATGCCTGCAGGGTTTCAGGTTTGATCCAAACGCCTATGGGTTTCTTTTGACTAATTCTTTGGGTTAGGAATTTAATTCTTCATGGGATGTGTTCAGCATGGGAAGCATGCACTCATTTGTGGTGTTTCAGTATGTTTTTAAGCTTTTGGCTAATTCTCATTTACAGATTTTGCATTCTAATGATTTATAAATTTGTAAAATGAAAGTAGAATTATTTAGGTTTCCTGGGGAATGCAATCCTAGATACACCTGGTCTAATTGGTGGGTTAATTTTTCTCCTGAGTTAAAGTCTAAATCCTTTTAACTCTCCAGAGAGACAAAGAATAAAAATGGTTGTGAAATACTGAGCTGAGCCAATTAACAGAAAGAGAAGGGAATTGTTGGATGGCTGTAAAAGCTGTAAAGCACTACCACAGATACAGAATAAGATGGCTCAGAGATTCTCTATCAATCTCTCTCCATAGCAGGCTTGTTAGAGAAAGAGAGGCTATTTTGAAGCATGCAGTTTTTCAGGCTTGGCTGTGGATTAATACCTTTTGCATGTGAATGGTTTTCTTTTCCTGTTGCTGCAGGGTTGTTTGAGTTTCATCTCTCTGAGCAATCCTACTGCCGCTTTTGACTGCAGTTACTGTGTTAATGGCCCCACAGAGTTCAGGAACCTCCATTGCAGCTCAAGGCTTGATGTATGGAGAGATGGTAGGGGCAAGGCCAAGTGCAAGTTGGAATGTACAAGCTTGAGATAAATTTGGGTCTTTGAATCATAAAGTATGACCCAAAGAGTTTAGTATAGCTACTATTTAAACTCTGGAGGTTTCTGACTTATGCAGGGGCATCTTTATTTATCTGAAGTTTCTGGAGTGTCTGCACTATTCCTCTGTACTTGTTAGGAATGGTCCTTGTCTTGACAAGTGAAGCAGCTCAGGTATTAAATGCTGTCTGAACCCTCTGGAGGTACAGAAATGAAATTGTTCTTCTGCCTCTGGCTTATGGGTTGCTCAATTCTGCAAGCACTGGTGGAGTGGGTCAATGGTAGGCAACTCTCTGCAAAATACAGTTTCCTGTGACTGGCTTCTTTTAAATCACACTTAGAGAAGGGGCAATGTTGCAGCCTAGCATGGTATGTTAGCTTTAAAGTTCTGTCCCAAGAGTGTGCATTTGTGGTTAAGATACGCAGCTGGGAGGAGGCAGACTTATGTTCCACTCTTTGTTTTCTGGTTGCATTTTAGTCATCACAGAATCCAAAACATGAACTTGATTTGTCTGAAAAATCATCTTAAAAGAAAGAGCCCACTCAGCTATAAGAATTAAAAAGGAAGTAAAAAATGATTAAAGGACAGCTGAATAGCAGTTCTGTTGTGTTCTGTGCTCAGAAACAGAAAGCTGTTAGAAACAATATAGTCAGCCTTTGTTGTATATTTTGGATTAGGCTTTCAACAAATACTGCCTGCTAGTTTTCTGAATCTTTCTCTTACAGCACCAAAATGCATCCAAAAGTTGAACTCATGATGCTAGCAACGGAACAGTAGTCAGAGGAGCAGAAAAAATGTATGAAGGAAGGATAACTACATAGTGTTTCATCACCTCATGATTTGGTACTTTTTTTCATGAGAAATTTGACTAAAGAGAGAGAAAACCATAAATATCTACAACTGCTGCTCTGCTTTCTTCTTCAGAGTACTTGGCTTTTGCAGACAGTGTGAGGTGATAGTTTTAGATCTTTTTGGTACATCTGTACAGCGATAACTTGAGATCTTTTTAATACATCTTTGTTAATAAGGCAGACAGATAGCAGTTTTTCTTCTACAGTTTATTTTGATTTTGGTGTGCTTTTATTTATTTCTGAAGAATACTTGTATTCTTACTGTAAGTGCTCAAATTGTGGAGAGGAAGGATAGTGAGTTAGAAGCCTGCACAGAAGAAGCTGTATGTACCTGTGACTGACCCTAAAAATGAATTTGCTGCCAAGCATATACAAAAAAATCATTAGATTTTCTGGTTGTTCTGGCATGACGAGCTTCCCCAAGAGGATTAAAAATTAATCCTTGTCTCCAGGAAGACATAAGAAAGTCCTAAATGTTGACAGTAATTGCCTGACAATGAGACATCAGCCAAACAAGTTTTTATTGTTTTATTTATATCACTGTACCATCATGGTCGGGTGCTACCTTTCTTAGTCTTTTCATTCTGGTGACTTGGACTTGGCACTAATTTGGTTCTTTACATAATTTGGCCTTTCTAGTTCTGACTCCTATCAGCATATTTTAAGCCATAAGGAATGGTCAAAGGAAAACCTTACTGCCCAACTTTCTCTGTTATTGAAAGAAAGTGCTAAGTGTTAGCAACTCAGTGTTTGGCAGGGATTGATACATAAATCAGTGATTCCTTTTGTTTTCTTCTTATGAAGCTATTTAGACCTGCTGTTTGCCCACGCACAGCAGAGTTTTAGATTATCAGTAATTTTTTTCAATGGCCTATCTGGAGTTTCTTTAACTCCAGCAGTCTTCTCCACTGGCAAGACCATCTGCATCAGTCATAGGCAGACTGGAGGCTAAAAATCGTCATTATCATCTGCTCTCAAAATAGCCTGCAGTGTAGGTACACAGTCAATACTACACAAATATTGCCTTTCAGACTGCCTGGTGATGGCTTTTTGGGATGTTTCCAAACTCTCCATGTTGAGTAGATTCTGGTGTGGATTCGTCCATTCTTAAAGGCATTTCCTTGGTTGTTTTTCTCCACTTGGTGGTTGTTTTTATTGTTGCCTACTGTTCTCCCCACTCCCTTTTTAATGTTTTGGGTGTCTGTATTACTCCACCTGTACAAAACTGCTCTTTAGCCAAGGTTGATCGTAATGAATGATTATCCTCTGAGTTTTCAAATCTGAATATGGAATAAGTGTTTGTTTCTCTTTTCCAGAAATTACCCTCACTGTTGACTTGCAGACAATTTCTTCTATTATCCTCCTCTTTAGAGACCACCATTATCTTGGAGCCTTAAGTAAGGTGAACAAAATCTGTTTTGGTTAATGGATTAGGAGCATCATTTGATCTCACCTAGAATATCGTGTCCAGTTTTGATCTCCCCAGTTCAAGAGGGACAGGGATCTACTTGAGAGGGTCCAATGAAGGGCTATGATTAAGGGATTGGAGCACATGCCTTATGAGGAGAGACTGAGAGCCCTGGGACTTTTTAGTCTGGAGAAAATTGAGAGGGGATTTAATATATGTTTATAAATATCTGAGGGACGGGTGTCAAGAGGGAGTGGACAGGCTCTTCTCAGTTGCACCCTGTGATAGGACAAGGGGCAATGGATATAAACTACAGAACAGGAGGTTCCACCTCAATATGAGCAGGAACAACTTCACTGGGAGGGTCGCAGAACACTGGAACAGGTTCCCCAGAGAGGTTGTGGAGTCTCTTTCTCTGGAGACTTTCAAGACTCATCTGGATGCATTCCTGTGTGACCTGCGCTAGATTCTATGGTCCTGCTCTGGCAGGAGGTTGGATTCGATGATCTCCGGAGGTCCCTTCCAACCCCTAACATCCTATGGTCCTGTATCAGTTTGCCCTGATGATACACATAAGCTGCACATGTAGAAATGAAGTCTCTGTTACACTTACAAACTGGTTTGACTGATGAGCCAGGACTGAGTTGCAGGTGTGAGATTCCCTGGTAATTCAAGATAAAGCCAGGATGTTTAAGCACAACCAGGGCAGGCCCTCTCGTGCTTGTCATCTAGAGACGATCACTAGATGGCAACATTTCATAGGGAAAAGAGCTGATAGCATCCTCCAATTGCAAGCTTTTTATTATTTGTTACAATCAACAGATGAAGCAGTCGTTTAAACTCAGGTTATCTAGCCAAGGTGAAAGATTTCTGTGAGCCTGTGGGATGAAGAAGATTACACAGCCATCTCAGAAATTATATGACTCTTTAGAGAATGTGTGTTGTGTTAATTCTTTTCAGGTAAAGACAGGTGTTCTGCACCAATGATGAGCTGCTGTACTCACTGTTCCTCAGGGTAATGGCTTGAATTTTGGATAAAGAGCCTTAAAAAAAAAGAAGAAGAATGACTGTTGCAGATTTTTTGCATAACAAAAATATACTTTCTAAGTTGTAATGATCTGCTAGTTTTAAGCTTAGTTTGAGATAGTGACTTTGTGCACTGATGCCACTGATGTCCATTCTGTGATTGATGTATGGTTTTCCATGTGATTTTTTTTTGAGGGTGTTAAACATGAACAACGCAAAACTCATACCCTGACATGGTAACATGATTTCTTATATGTCCCAGAAAGAGTCAATGTTATCTTACAGCATAGACTTTGTGCTGAAAGCAAGCAATATGAACTGGAGGGATGAGAGGCCAAGTGTGCACTGAGATCTCTTTGTTGTGGACTTCCGGGCACTTTTGGTTGTAGGTGAGCATCACAGACTTTACCAAACAGGAGCTTGCTGAGGCCAAAAGTCTGTCCCTGAGGTTTTTTCAGCTCCTATCAGGGCAGTTACCAGTCATGAGGAGATGGAATCTCTTTGGTGTTCCTAAACATACTATTAGAGGCATAGACTTCAGAAATCATTAGGGAATATTATTTATTAATTATAGCAGATCAAAAATATATTGATCATCTGTGGGTTGAAGTAATATATTCTTTTAGGTCCAGTCTGAAATTTGAAGGTTAACCAGAACAGTATACCTCTGTTATGGCATGACAGACGATTTTCTGCTGATAAAGTAGCAGACAAACATTGTAAAATGGTGATTTCAATAACTTTAATGAAGACAGGAGACTCCAGAGACACGAAGCTGTTTGTTTTCAATTCACTGTATTGCACAAGTATTTCTTTTGCAAGTTGGAAATTGCAGACTGAGGAAAGACCACATGTATACACCAGTATAGATGTAGCTATGACATCCTGGTATGAACAGTAAGTGTAGGATGATTCTGATAATGTATTCCCACTGAAAACAGTAAAGAATTAACACTCTGGAGAAGTTAATCTCTGATCCTCATATATGTATTTCTGATAGTTCTGATCACCCCATGTTCAAAGAAGATAAACTCAGACTTGGACAGGTATGAGCACACCTCCAGGTCTAGTGATCCATAAGGTACAAGAAGAGACTATAACAACTTTTCTTGTTTAACCATCATAAACGAAGCCTAGGAAGCTGAGCATTTAGTGGTGAAAATGACAAGGGGAGGGAGAAAACAACTAAAGTGTTTAGTGCTCGGGTGAATAATAATGCAACAGTGGACTATACTGTGGCTCTAAACCATACTGCTTTGGGAAGGGTTGCTGAAAAATATGTGCTTGAGATACCCATTGTTTTCAGGATTGCTGTGGCAATATTTACCAGTAGCAGCAGTCTGAGTCATGATATGGGGATTTCAAAAGCTGATATTAGCATGGACTTTCTTCTTACCTCTGCCTAGCTGAAGAGCTTCTGTCAGCAGTAGAAGGCTTCTTTTGTTTCAGACATTAGGATGAAAAGAGTGAGATTTTAAATCTTCATTCACTTTCATGATGCTTCATTGCTGCTTCCATGATTTGGGGATGATAGAAACTGCTCTAAAATGTGTAAGATGGAATGTAGGATGCCAAGATATTCAGATCTTCAGGTATATGTCTCCATGTGTTTTCTGTTCTCACATGTACACCTGAAAAGGCAACATCTGACCTCGTCCATTTCACAGTCTGTATAGCACAAGATGATAATAATAAAGAGCTGTGGCGTTACCTTTCCAATGCTCTGATCCTGAACCCCACTGCAGGAAAAAATCCACAGAGATCAGCCAACTGGTCTGTCCCACCTCATCCCATCACAGAGAAGGGCAGAAGAAGAAGGTGAGGCATGATAGTGTGTTCACATACTTTTAATGTAGTTTATGTAGGTAGTGGAAATTTCAGGCATGTGGACACACGACTTTCTTTTGTCTTTTCGTGGGAATACTCACAAAGTGCGCAGTTTTGCAAAGGCATCCACAAGGAGGAGCCCCACGCCTGCTGAAGGAGAGTCTAGCCTTGTCCTGTTTTTCACTGCTGCATCCTCCGAGGGTAGACTTGTCTGGAAGCATGATTAGTTCTGAGGAAGAATTTTATCAGCCTAGTCTTTGGGGAGAGGTAGCATGAAAACATTTATTAAAATGTTATTTTGGGGTCGTAATTCTGTCATGAGTCAAACTTGGCAGATGCTGATAGAAGAAGGGGTTATCTCTCCACAGGGAATGGTTCTGAAGATTTACATCAGATAGTACATTTCTCCTCAGTCAGTGGGATCATATGAGGATAAACAACATTTTCATATTTTGAACAAGAAAGTGCATAGCCTTTTACACTGGGAAGTCTGTAGACAGTGTAGATTCTTATAAACAGTATTTTTCTTCTGGTAGTTTCAGAAAGAGAAGTGTGTGTGTATATATATATATAAATATATCTATAAAGAATATATATATATTAAAAATATATAGATATTTTAAAATATATATTTAAAATATATTAAACTATATTAAAACTAATAAAATGAATATATTAATATAATATATTAAATAATAGATGATAGAATATATATTAAAATAATATAAATATATATTTAAAAGAATAAAAATAAATATATTAAAAAATAAACATATTTTCAGCTTTGTGATCTTTATTGACTTGGCATGTGACTGGAAGATTTCTTTATCTCTGCATCTCTGCAACCACAGTTCTCCTTTTTTCTGTTCCAAAGATGACCCTTTGTGTGGGAAGGTCTCTTACATACTGTCTCACATGATAGGCTACATACAGGCAGTCTAGGAGTATATCCCAGGATGTATTAACCTTTTTTGAATTTTCTAGTTGAGGAGTGACTCTATTTAGGTTATAGCCATGAACTTAGTAATGAAAGCACAGTGGTGATGGCTTTGGGGCTACTAGCCACTGACTCTAATGGATGCAGCCCCCTTCCTAGTAAAGGGAATGCTGTATTATGCTGACATGCTATGTGTTGCAATGCATGTGCTTCCTTGGGCAGTGATGCATCAAAAGGTGGCAGGGTCACAGGTATCTAACTTCCTTCCTTCCCCTCACCAGTTAATCAGTTCCTGTGACATGACTGGCAATTTTCCCCCAGACATCAATGGGGCTATGAACAAAACTTTTGATACTGTTAATTTTTGTTGGTTATTTTTTTTTATTGGAATGAATTACTTTTGAATTTGAGTAGAAATTAAAGTACAACTTTCTAAAATCATCTGCCTTTACCTTTGCCATATGAATGCAGAAATACACTTCAAAAGCAGGAAACCAACATGTTCTTAAAGTCTTACTTTTATCTTGCTATTGCACATTACTGAATCGAATGCCTCAAGGTAGTCAACTTCACTTAGAAGCCTAATTCTCATCTTACCTCACAAAATGTTTATTCTGGGGCAGGCCTAGTATCCCTGTTTGGATCTTGCCTGTGTAGTTTTTACAAAGCTGTACCTGCTCTGGCAACAGTGGTGCCTGTCCCAATCTGGAGAGACGGCTGAACTTTTCCTGGGAGATAATAATGTTTAGAAGACCTGCTGATACTTGTGTAGTCATTCCTGGACACAGATATCTGCCTCTGAGGGACAGATACACAACTGTTCTTCACTGTTAAGTGAGCATAGGCAGTACCTAATACTTTCATCTGTACTTACTGCAAATTGTTTTCTGTTCCTCAGTGCTCATTAGCACTGAAATTGATAAGATTGTCTGATTGTCCCAGCATGAACTGAGTTTCTGTGATTGATTAAATATGGAGGGAAATTTGAGAGATGAAATTAGTTGTAGCAGTGGTTTCTTGCAAAAGAGCTGTGGAAAGCAGTACTGATTTCTATTGCACAGGAAGCCACAGGATTCTTTGTCCTTTACCTTTGGAGCGGCTTAAATGTGTTGTGGCATTTTGTTACCTCTGTGGCTGTGTAATGAAGAGGTGTTAGGCTGTGGTCATGGAAAGGAGCAGCATGTGGGTAGGTGTCAAGAGGTTTGTATTGTGCCTTGGCTGTTTCAGTCAGACTCCCTGCTCCTGTCCAGGTAATCATCTTTGCTTCTGCTCTCCATCTATAAAATGAAGCTAATGTGACTGTGCAGTTGCCTGGGGACATCAAGAGGTTCAATGTTAAAAGCAAGTAAGCCTCTGGAGAGGGATAGTAGTACCAAACAGTTTTTTTCAACACAGTAGAAACAAAATAAACCCCTTTATGGTCGTCAAAAGCAGGTCAGAGTTGTGGATCAAATGCCTCAGGTTTATGGAGACTTGATTGTCTAAGAAATGCAGGGTCTGGTTTGAAGACTCTGCCCCTTTTCATATCTAGAAGTGAAGAGTACTTGGAAGTCCAGGAGCTAGAGATAGCACAGGCACTTCTGTAAGACTTTGAGAGGAAGCAGGATGATTATTTTTTGAGTTAGGATTTTACAGAAATATATGGTCTGGGATTTTTCTGAGAAAGCAGCCTAGTGCATGTTTCTACTGAATTTAGGGGAAGGACTTCACATTCCTATTTCTTCTTAGCATAGCCTTACTCACTTAAAATTTAGTTCTCTCTGAAGCTGCTTACCTCACTGGAACAGGTCTTCAAAACTCAGACAACTTGCAACTTTTCCTGGCACAAAGGCAATGTTAGTATTTGTTAAGTGCTTCTTGGATCCTTGTTCTGGCAGTGCTGTATAAAATCAGAGACTGTTTCTGTGTAGAGGCTGAGGGAGTGCTTCACATCTGTAACTGACACATTTAAAATTAAGAATTCAGATTAAACATTGTATTAGTGATTGAAGGATCCCTGTCTAGTAACTAAGTGGAACAGAAAATAAATGATCTGGCGACTACTCCTGCTCTTTAAAGGGTAAAGGACTTCAGTTGTAGTGTTTCATATTGGTGTCAGTATTTGATGGTGGACTGTCAGCTTGTGAACTTGTCAGCTAGGATCCCTGCAGCTTCCTCTGTGGATTGCAACCAGCTGACCAGTCATGTCAAGCATAGGATATGGACCGTTCTTTAAAACTGGAAAGCTTGTTGTGTTACTGAATTTAACTCCTCTCTTCCCTTCCCTTGCACAGGTCTCTTGATTTCAGCAGTGCTGGTATTTCTTTCAAGGCCTGATTCTGCTTTGCCATGGCATCTGCACTACCTGTCAGCCTCACTGTGCAGAGAGCATGCGCTGAGGTCCTGTGGTTCTGAAGCTCTTTGCACAAATTGAAGAGCTTGTGCTCTTTGCAAGTGCAGTTCATTTTGTTTCCTCCTGGAAAATCTCAACAGGGTAAAAAAGTGTCACATAGCATTCTTCTCATGTTTCCTTAGCTATGTCCCTGCCATCTTGACCAGATAAATAACAAAGCAGGTCTGCAATTTTGCCTTGAAAGATAATAAAAATGAACTCCAGATGCCTTTGTTCTGCTGTTAGCCCTACTGTTTGCTCCAAAACCAGAATTTGTTTTCTCTTTTCCGGCTATTGGTGGTGCTGATGTATGGGAGAAATGCTGTAGTCTGTGTTTTGCATCAATATTAACAGTGTAAAGCAGAGAATAATACAAATATGGCTATTCAAGTATATAACAAATTAGGAGATGCTGACATGGATGTGATAAGATACAAATAGGTAATGTCGAGTTATTGTGCTTACTAGGGCAGTTTCTCCAGAAGCATAACCAAGTAGCTGATTCTTGTGCTCTTTCACTTGTTTTTCCTCCCCTCCTGCATATTTTTACTGTCTTCTCTCCAACTTAACTTTTTTGTGTGCTTCCTTCTGCCACATCAGCCTTGAAATCTAAACCCAGACTTTACAGGCAGGATTGTTTCTTTAAAAATAGGGAATAACAGTAGAAATTGGACATAGTTCCCTGCATCCAATTGTACAGGCAAATAGCACAGACCAAAAGGAGTCATACAGACTTACACATGCCAAGGACATACTGCTGAAAGTCCCATCTCCATTTTTTTGGAGTACTCCATTTTTTTGGAGTACTCAGGCTACTTCTGCAGACATTTCTCCCTTGGGAAGTGTTTGAAATGAAGCATGTTAGTGGGATGGGGGATTGTGGAAACTAAAGAACGCTTGAGAGAGTGATGTTTGAGGCCTGTGTTTATTTTGATGCACCTTATGAAGTGTGTGCATTTTTCCAGCTGGGGCAGGGAGATGGAACAAAGAGCTACAGCCAACCCACCTCTGCCGGCCTGCAGCTGCCACATACTTGGGAGGAAGAAGAAACACTGCCTTTGCTTCTGAACAAGGCTGTAAAGTGAAGGCTCACCATGCATCCATGCCCTTCTTGAGCCTGTTGTGCCATTGTGGGAGAGCCAGGAAGCACAGCTGAGGGTGTAGTACCAGATTTGCAAGGAATCCACTGTAACCCTTGAGGCTATGAGAAAAATGCTGTTGTGCTTCAGTTTCATTTGTGTTTCTTGAGCGTATAAAGCTCCTATCATTTATTACTTGATGTGAGTGTTAAGGTTTTAGTGCAGTGGAGGTCACTCATCTGTGACTTTGGCTTTGCTGCCTAATTGTAAGTGACACCCCTCTTCCCCCTGGCTTGTTTTAAAATGAGTAAAAGGAAAGGTTACAATTTGGAGCCTGAGGTTTTTTTTTTTTTTTTTTTTTTTTATTAAAAGAAGTATCATGTCTTCCCTCTAAGGAAACACCTGGAAAATTAACATTTTATGGTGTGCCAAATGAGTTCCTTTGAAACTACAAGGTGAGAAAGAGTATTAAGTCAGAGGCTTGCAGAGCATTTCTTCAGTTCAGTGAAATACCTGTGTGGCCAGCAACACCCCGTTCACTTTACAGTTAGCTCTGAAGACAAGATCAATTTTGCTTGTATGGACCCCTTCTCGCCACCCACAAGAGTTATTCTGGACTGATTTTAAACCCTAAATTTCAGCAGCAAAATAAAGCTTTTGAGTGTTTGCATGAACTAGTGGCAGAAAGGTTAGACACTGGATGTGGAGACTCCTGGCCAAATTTAGCCTTGGTGTTACTATTTTGTAATTTAGTTCCAAACATTTAGGATGATCTTGAGTGTAGCTAGGTATCTGTGCATGGGTTTCTTTTGTGTGTAGTCTTTTCTAAATAATAGATACCTATTCACTAAATGTGTTTATACCATCTCAGCTGTAAGGAGGGTTTGGGACTGGGAAATAATTTAAAATCTGGGCTTCTAAAGATCTCATGTAAAATGCTGTTGCCAGGTAAGGCTTCTAGCCTACAATAAAGCCCTTGGATAAAGCAACTTGACTTTTCACATCTAGGGAGTATCAAAAACCTGAGAAAAAGCTGGGTGGATGTCTCAAGCAGCACGAGCCTAATACAATGGTGAGGGAGCAAAGGTGGGGGACACAGCACTGTGGGAAAGCTGCAGGTGAAGCCCAGAGCACACTGGACACAAGAGTGATCCTTGTTATTTGGAATTAGTCCCTGTTCCCTCAGAGGGCCATAGGATTTGTCATTTTTTAGGGTTTCTCAGTCTTGGGATTTCCCTGTACACTTCTCTGTACCAAGGAAACAAATTGTGCCAAAGTTCACCAAGACTTCACTGAAAGGCTCATCATCATGTTTAGTCTCTCAGACACTTACTAGGATTCTTTGCCCTGAGTTTTGAACTTGGCCTTCCCATGTGATATGGGGAGCAACTGCAAAGGAACATGTGCATAACTTACACACGTGTTTTTCATTAAAGGCAATGTACTGATCTAAAGTTGCCATGGAAAAAAAGAGAGTTTTATATTAATTTCATAGCAATTTGTGTGATTCTTCTTATTTTTATTGTAGAGTGAGCAGAAAGCCCTGTAGCATTTGCAATGTGACATAAATGTCAACTTTCTTCTAATGAACAGTCCTACAGGATGATTGCTTTCTGCTTTTGAAACCCTGGCACAAATAAGCCTGAGGAAAAAAGAATAGTGCATTTTGTCACTCTCCTATACTGTCTCATAGCCACCCACGGAGAAACTGGTAGGAAGTCTCTCTTGATGGTGGAAGATGGATGGGTCCATGGCAAGAACTTAGGTACCAGATTTCAAATTTAGTATCAGTTTTTGCCTCTGGGTTTGAGTCATTTGCAACAGGTTTTAGCTTGAAGTGCAAAATTATGGTTGTAGGGAAATATGTAATTTTTGCTGCTGAAAGGTAGTATATGAGGAGTTGTATGAAATAGGTGTGTTCTTCTCTCTGCCTAAGCAAGTTGACTGAAAGTTGAATGCTGTGTTTTCACACAGCACATCAGTACCTCCAGCCCAATCTGAATGCCAAAATGTTTTCAGGTAAAGTTATATTCTGTGGTATTTTAACTTCAGCCGAAGATTAGAGGCAAGCTCCAAGTCTTGCTTCCCTACCCTGAGTATTTTTGTTCAAACTGAAGAAGGTAATATTTTTCAATCTCGTTACTCCCCTCTAAGCCCTACTAACTAATCTGAGTAGTTTGTATGCATCCTTTAAAGGTGAACAGACGTACTTCATGGAAGAAATTTTTTTTGTGTTTCTATACATCTATGCAAAGTGCTTTAGTATGTCCCCAATAATTGGAGAATTTTCATTTATAAGGCTAAATCTTGTTCCTAGCTCCAAGATGATGAATACCTAGCATTTGACAGCATTCTGCTCTCTGGTTTCTGAAAGTTATTGTAGGTCTGATACAGCTGTCAGAAACGTGGTCTGTATTCTTTGTTCTTTTAAAACAAATTTGCACAAGTCACAACAGAAATAAGTCTGTTCTGCAGTCTGTGAAGAGGCCAGTACCTGATATAGTTGGGATGTCCCAGTTTACTGCAGGGATCTTGGACTTCAGAGATGTCTTCCAACTCAATGCATTCTACGACTCTATTCTGATCAGGCTGAAAATTGTGAGAGATGTGGCCTCATTATGTAGGGATACACCTGGACTCTTGGTTCTGCTATTGCAATACTTCACCTCCATCTACAAGGAGGAAAAGAGTCCTGTTCAAGATGAACCTAGTGACTCATTCTGTGGAGTCCTGTCTCTGCCACTGATGGGTACTTTATGATCCAGGCAAAGATTTAAGCAACTTAGAGTGACTGATGGGATGGAAAGGACAGTGTTTTCACTTCCCATGTGAATAGTGGTTAATTCGCACTCTGGGTTGTGATTGACTTCACCAAGAAGTGGTGTAATTAGGGTTGCTGGCATTTCAAATCTTCTTATGAATAGATGACTTTCTCAATGCAATGTTAATGGAAATTCATATTCCAGAGGAGCAAAGAGATGATGGGAAAGTGATCATCTGTATGGAGGTGGATTCCATTCAGAAATCTGTGACGGCAAAAGTTTAGAGGAAGAATCTAAGTCAGCTCCTTTGTAATGCACCTTTTCTTCTAATTGCTGTCTTTCAGTTTTAATGGACCATGTCACAGTTGTGTGCTTTAGTAACCCTACTATAGGCATTCTGTAAGTTTTCCTGAGTGCCTGAGTCTTGTGTGAATGACCTAGCAGCACATTCTGCCTCCACAAGGCATATTTTTACTGTTTGGGGAAAGAAAGTGCAATTAGAACTAACCCATTAACTGTAGTAGCTCTTTATGTACCATGCTGACTGCAGACTCCTGTGGGGGTCAAGGCATTGCCATTTAGTTTACATCTGTCCAGTGACAAGGTTCTCTTTGATTTAATAAGTCTAATTTGATTTTATTTCTGAGTAAAGTTGGAAAGTGCAGTCCAAAGGAGGTGAATGAAAGCACTGCATAATGGCCCTGAATTTGGTGTTGGAAATACTTTTGTTTATACTGCTTTTTCTGCAGTGAAGTGACTTAAGTCTTGTCAGCCAAACTGGTGTAACTCAAGACTTGTTGGATGATAACAGTCCCTTCAGGTAATAAAAGAAATATGTTCTATGTGCTATGACTCTGGGACAGGCATTTTATATGGTAATATCACAGTCTTTTATTCATGGCCATTGTAGCAAGCATGTTGATGGAATACAATGAAGGCTGCCTCAGACTGAGCTTGGAAAACTACCATGGATTCTGGTGAAGATAATAGGGAAACAATATGTCTTAGTCTTGGACACTTGGCAGTCAGGTATTTTTTTGTCTGCGAGTTAACTCCTTTTCTAAAGGAAGTTTTGCAGTATCAGAATCATAGGACTTATAAATAATATTATTTAAAGATTTACTTCAGAGATAGTTTTCCTTTCCTTCAGTTTTTCCCTGAGCATAAGGCAATCTGAAGTTAATGTAGCATGTCTTTTAGGGATGCTGTACTTTATGGATACATGGAGGGTGAGCTGTTCAGCAGGGCTCAAAAGCAGTAAACCAAAGCAAACATACCAAAACTTGTCATCACTAGGGACTTACATAAATATAAGTTCACTTTTTTTACAGCTCTCTTGCAAAAGTCTGTTGAGGAAGAACTATTGTGCAGTGACTTCAACACCAAGAAATGTATCAAAAATAATTAAAAAAAAGAGTAAGGAAATGCACACATGATCATACTATGTTACAGCCTTAGTGAATTAGTTTCTGTTGATGAAAATTGTACCTCTCTAATCAAACAGAATTTTGAAGCACATCAGAAAGAACTGGTTGATATAGCTTGCTTTAAAGACTCAGACACACAAGGTGTTCATAATCCTGTATTTGCCTACTGTGAGTCTTCTACAACATTCCCCTACAGAATTTGGTGCTGATGAGACACAGCATGGTTGAACCAGAGGTCTTGTCTGGTATGTTCATTCCTATGTTCCTTCATAAATGCAGATTGCCCACTTGGAAGTAACCCATTCTTTTAAAGTACAAAAGTAGTACTGTTATGCAGCATCTTCCAATGCACCAAGAAGAAGAAATTTAACTTTGTTTTATTGTATAATTGAACATAATAGCTTGGTATTTTTCAGTGGTGTTGCTGAAAAGTACAAGTATGAGGGACAAACCTACTGTGTCTGACTTGAAGCTGGATTTCGTTGCAGTTGAATAGTGAAGCTGCAGTGCTGCTGCTGTGGCAGAACAGGCAGCATGTTTAAACAGCATGGCACCACACAAACCAGAAATGATATGCAGATTATGCAGTGTATGAAACAGTCTTACAGTGTCTTCTTTACATATTTCTGGCAGATGTATTTCTTCATAGAATGGTAATAGCTCTGATGGAGTCCACACTAGAACCCTGGTCCAGCAAAAAGCTGAAGTCTCTTAACAGAGAGGGGGAGCAACTCCAGTGAGCTAAAACTCAAGATTGCCGGTTTTCCATTGCATCAGAACTTGCTGGTATGTGTGGGGTGGGGATTTTTCATATCAGCAAGCCCCTCTGGTTTTGTTGTTGATTTGTACAACAAAACAGACTGTAGGGAGTGGTTTATCTCTGACCTTTATTGGAAACTATGAATGCGAATTCCTGGGTAATTCTGCCTAATGTTATTGCTGTCCTTCCACTGACTGGAACTGTGAGCACGGTGGAGACTATACCTGACTGGAAATGTGAGCACGGTGGAGACTGTATGAAGCATTAGGGTAATAGGGTGAACATAGTCCAGGATTAGTTTCACCCACTTTATTATTTTTTCCTATTCTGTGTAATCATTTTACCCACATTGGCTGGTATTGTGTCTTCCACTCCAAAGCCTTCATTTCAGTTAACAGCCTCTCTATTGTTACCATAGAGTCTCGATACCTTTGTTTCTATGTACAGTGTGAATAGATGTCCATTATTACATTGTTGATCACCAATGATCTTGGAGGTCACTTCCAACAGAAACAATTCTATGATCCTATGATAAACATCAGTACACAATAAATAGTTTGGGGAATTAGTCAGCTTCAAACAGGAAATGCGTCATGGCTGCTAATGCTGCCAAGAAAAAGGAATCTCTTATGGGGTGAAACCTCTAGTGAAGGACACAGCAGTCAGCACAGTGCATTTGGAAAACAGCCTGCAAGGACAAGAAAAACAACACTAATGGGAGGATTTGGTTTCCTTCTTGTTAGTTGGGTGAAGGTAACACAAAATGTAATGTAGAAACCAAGTGTAGAGGTACTCATTAATAGACTAATAGCTGGTTCTTGGAGCAGTTGATTAGCAAGCACGCAATGGGTGAGGGAATGTTTGGCTTTGTGCCGAGCGTTATGTAGGTCCTGAATCCTACAACTTCTGTAATTAGAACTGTAATGTACTTTGGATCAGCTCCTTGTTAGAACAAGGGAAGAAAAAAAAAAAAAAACCAGCAAACCAAAACCATCACAACTGTCTTCAAAGTGGAGAAAGGTAATTGTGTAAAAATGAGGGTGCATGTTGCCACCAAGTTGGCATGAAGGACACTACACCTCTTAGAATAGATTGAAGGAAGCAGTAATGATATCTTTTGTCCCAGAAAAGGTTATCAGAACTAAGAAGAATCTGTCAAGAAGGTGAAGGTTATACATAAAGCTCCGTTAGGTATTCATATTTTTCATTTTATCCTATTAACTGCCAAGAGGGTTCCAAACTTTTATAGTAATATTTGTTTCTTTGAATGCATCAGTAGTATGAAGCCTGACAGAATATGTTTAGGGGTAGTAGATGACTGAGGTGCAAGACAAATACTTCAACCTGTTAAGCCAATGCAAGGAGATTTCATTCTTTGCATTGTTGTTCCTTATAGAATAATCTGGGGAGACTTCCCATGCCAAAATCCTTCCTGTGGGGTAGCCTCAAGAAAGTTGTTCTGAAATTGAAGTGTCTGTAGAAGGTTATAGAACAAATTATCAAAATGAGCAGCAACAAATGACCAAGAATAGCTTGGGCTCAACCAAAAGCTCCAGAGCAGTGTGACCTTTGGCTTTTGTGCCTGAGAAGTGGGTGCTGATAAATGTTGTGTGCAATGTTCAGAGGTTTCCAAGCTAGTTGGAGGAAATCTAGGACTGTAAGTCTGGCATAACTACTTGCTATAGTGTAGAAAATACAATATAAAAAAAGTAGAATTAGAGGATATATAGATAAGTATTGCATACTTGGGGTAAGTTAAAATGCATATCTGCCTTGTAAATGTATTACTGTTCTCTGTAGGAGTCAACAAGCCTATAAAGATGATCTGTGTGGAATAATCTACCTTGCCACTTTGTAAAACCCAGCTTCCTTGCTAAAGAATTTGAGTGGTATCAGCTGAAATAGCTAAGCAGCTATGGTACCAGGAATATAATTCTGGTTTGGGTTGACAATTTGACTAAAAGTCAGAAAACAAGGTCAATGGCCAGTTCTTGCAGCAGATGGAGATGGCATAGGAATGTGTGTTGGGACCTGTGTGCTCCTAACTCTGCTCACAAATGGCTTAGAGTGAAGCTGCTGGTGGTACTGAAATGTTGTAGTAGTGATAGCAAGGGTGAAGGCTAGCTGGAGAATTACAGGAGGACCTCGTAAGACTGAGTGGTTAATAAAATGTCAGATGAAACTCACTGTATGTAATGATAAACTAATCCATGTGGGGAACAAACAATCCAGTTCTCATAAAAGATGAGCAGTGTGCTGAGATCATACTGGGAAGTGAGATCTCTGTTGTGAGAACCAGGGGCTCTAGTGGATAATTCTGTGAAAAGTTCAACATACTCATTAGTGGGCAAAAAAGCAAATCAAATGTTAGGGCTTATAAGGAAAGGATTACAGAACAAAATGTGATATTTTGTGGGGATATAGTGTTTGCCTGCATCTTGAATAATATCTGAAGCTCTGATCTCTGTATGTGAAAAATAATGTAGTTGAACTGGAAAGGTTTGAAGAAGGACAGCAAAGATGATCAAAGGCACAAAAATCTTTTGTAGGAGGCTATCACAAAGTGAGCTGGAACTCTACTTTGGAAAGAGACAGCTGAGGAGTTTCTGATATGTCTATCAGAAGTGGCATGTAGAAAGTTGAATGTTCACTTTGCTGAATATTCCCTTTATGTTCCAATTCAAGAGCTGGTGGACATCAAATGAAGGGTAGTGGACACGCGGAAATTTATGTTAAAGGATGTTGTGAACACATTTACATTCATTTGAGAAAAACTGGATACATTCAGGAAAGGGTAAGTTGGGTTTGAGGATGAAACTATACAGAAACCACAGCAATTAAAACAACTGGAGCAACTAGAGGCTGAGACAATGTTAAGGATGCCATACTTACTTGGCACTTGATCTTCTGTGGCTTCTGCTGAATACAGGTTATAGCAGGGGGAGCCACTCTTTGATAATGGAGCAGACCAAAGCCTCAGCTTCAAGCAGGATGGTGACCTGGCCCCAAGCCCAGGGAGCTATAGCAGCTCTGGTGGCCTGTGCACAAACTGCAAAAAACAACCCAGGTCCTGGAGTGAGCAGTGCCTTTGTTGGCCTTTCACCCCAGCACAAGGTGGATAGCAGTTGATAGCAGTTTAGTTTTCCAGTGCTTTGTAAGTGGTTCTCACAGATGTTCAGGACAGCATGTAGCACAACTACTGAAAAAACAGCTTATGTGGATTTGGCTGTGGTTTTTTGAGCCTGTTGGTCTATACCAAATATGTTGTGACCTGGGGGCTGCCCTGCAACTTTCTCTCCAGTCTCCAATTACAGTAACAATATTCAGCATGCTGCATAATGCTTTTGCAAGATTTCTTTTACTCATAGTATTACTGAGACTAGATTTTTTTTTCTCTTCCCATTTATTTTTATAAACATCTTTCAGAACCTCATCCAATCTCCTTGAAGTCAGGGAGAATTTCCCTTGACTTCCCCCAGCTTTGGAGCTGGTCTAGGAGTGTGCTCTGTTTTCTGTAAACCATATGGAGGTATTCCTGGAGAACCAATTTCCCAAGCCTGCACCTGAAAGTTTTGATAGCTGAATGTGGTGTAGACACAGGAAACTGTGCAGAGGGAAAATGTGGGTTTATATGTTTCCTGTAAATCATTGGAACTGGTGTGTATTTCCATTTCTGATTTCTGGGCACGGATCCAGGAAAAGTGTATGTTCATCTCTTTTTTTCCCCCCTGTACAAAGAAAAGCAAATACAGAGCTTGTATCTATCGGAAATGAAAGAGCAGCATGTTCCTTTTAACCACTTGCTATTGGAAGTTAGCAAACCGCAAAGGTATATATGGGATGTTCAGCCTGGAGCTGAATTTGCAATGTGCTGTCACAGGCTGGGAATGTCGCAGAGTTCGTGTCCAATTTCTAAAATTTTGGACAAAGCAGCATATTGTGAAGGAGAACATCAAAACAAGGGCCTGTGTTTTAGCATAACTCTGACCATCTTGGGTAACATCTGGTAACTGCAGTTCACGAGTTGAGCTGCTGCTCTGTAGGTGTGAACTACTGAGTTAATGTGGCTAAAGCCTGTAGCCAGTCTGTCTCGTTGTGTTCACTCTCATGCTTGTCCAGCAGTAGCTGCCGTGTGGGTGAGTGGGGCTGTTCAGATACTCAGGCCATTAGGCCAACTGTCCAGCTGCCAACTGTCTTAGTGAAATCTGCCAGCCTTGTGGCTTTTCCTTCTGAGGTGCTCTAAACTTGGGATGCTGGGCTAGAAGTGCGGTGAGAGGGATATAGAATGATTTTAGAGAGCTACTTGGCTCCAGGAGTACACATATATTTCTGTCTTTAGATGGGCATAGGGTTTCTTTAATGTATTTGTTTGACCTGCTCTTGTTGTGTCTTGAATACTGGTGCTTTGACACCTAGCAGAACTGCTACAGTTAGTCTGCTCGATTGTAGCTGTTGTCTGCACTTTCTACAAGAGGCCACTGAAGCCCAGCTGCTCTGAGAGGCTTCTCAGAGCTGTGTTTACTCATGTATCTTCAGTTATCAGCCGAAGTGCAGTTGATGGAGGCTTGTCTATGTATAATTTATTCAAAACTGGATGCTGGCAGCCCTTGGTAATGAATCTGCATCTGTATTCCTGGTCATGAGCAGAGCTTTGAGAGTGGCTGACTGCAGGGAAACCGAGAAGAAGCTACTTGAGTTAAAAAAGATGCATGGCTATGAAAATGAGAAAAACCTAGGAAAGCATTCCATGTCACTAGCACTGAAATAGAGGGCATAAGTGAGGGGCCTCCCAAAATGGGTAAAATGGCAAATAAAACAGTTCTAATAGGAAGAGGTAAAGTAGTAAGTTTTGGGAGAAAAACCAGATATGTGGTTAAAGTTACTTGCAAGGTAGATTCTAAATGCTAGGAGTGGGTGCCTGTTTTTGAAAGTCTCATCTTTGGACTTCATCTCCAAACTTCTCTTGTGGCTGTATGTTTTCCATGATTTAAGCTGAAGAATGGATTTTTTGATCTGCCAGTTAGTGTACCTTCCCGTCTGGACTGCTCTATCTGGAGCTATGTACAGCTTTCTGTTCTTTCAGGGTGGACTGAAATGTTCATTAGACAGCACTTTGCAATGGAAAGCAAGCAAACCCATCCACCACTCACGTCATTGGTATTAGCCATCTTGATACATCCTGCTGCTCAGTATGGCCCTGACTGGGGTTTGCCAATTCATATGCTGAGCTAAAAGATTGTACTTTGACATGACAAAGCCAGTTTTTTTGAACTGCCTAAAGGAACTAAATGTTACCAGATTCCTGTGTTAATGAAAGGCTTCTAAGTCTAATTACTAGCAATAAAGATAATGAAATTAATAAAGACTTTTCCTGTTGAGTGAAAGGGGCTCTGCATCAGGCTCAGTGACTGTTCTTACACTATTTTAATGTAGCCTTCAGTGGGACATGAAGCAAGATTCATTTACTAATTAGACTGTTAACCTGTTGGGGAATGTACAGACTGGTTTTACAGCAACAGGGCTAGTATTTTACAGATGAAAAGCTGTTGTCTGTCAAGGGCATTCAAGTACACACTTGCTGTTCACGTTACTGCTTTATTGCTCTGCCTTGCTGACAGATCACTACAAAAACAGAGAGGATATCTCAGCGCTAACATCGACCAGTCTCTCTCTGCAGTGGTCCCAAGATTGTGTATCGAGGGGAAACAGGGCTTTTAGGCACATTTTGTGCCTGGCTTCAGTGCAGGTGCTGCCTGCATCTGACTTATTGAAGCTTTGGGTATTCTCCAGAGCTGGGCACAAAGAAATACTGCATGCCAAGGCAGGGGCTTACATTCTTCCCTCTATGCTTTCCCAGCGCACCGGAGAAATAAAACCAGCGCGTGCTTGCTTTCTACTTCCCTGCAGGGATGCAAGGTTGGGTATCAGAAATGACAGGTACAGGATAATTCTTTAGCTTTAAATTTTCTGCCAGTGTATGAACCAGAACAATTGATGCTTACTGGACTTGCACATCAGAGTAGTTATTTACTGCTAGCTGACATCTATGCTTACAGTAAATAACCACTAGCCTGCAGGTCCCTCCTGTGGTGCCTCTGGAGCAGCTCAGAACTGTAGTCTTTTGTTAAAGAGGCAACACATCCCTAAACCAAATCAATACAGATTTTTGGTTTTGTCAGCTTTTCTATGGCTTTGTGCTGTAAATAGGAATATATATGTGTGCTATACCAGTGTCTGTGGAGTCAGTTAAAGGAAGGTATTGGAAAAAGACAGACTTATAAAAGCTCAGAAAAGGTACCAGCTGATAACTAAGCAGAATTAAATATTTCTTATGTGATATAATGTAGGAAGTACGTCTGGGAAATATTTTGGAAAGTGTTTTAAAGTATTCATTGTGTTTCCTAAGATAGAATGAGAAGAAATAGAATTATTTTTGATGAAACAAACTGATCTCTCATTGCTAGACATTTTCTTTCTCTATCAACTGATGAATTTTAACATCATGTTAGCTTTTGCAAATGTCATATGAAATGGATGAGCAGAGCAGCTTGGGAAGAGAAGTTGTAACCAATCACAAGGTGCCACAGTTGTCTCTTTTCTGTTGATCATAGAGTCATAGAATTGTTAGGGTTGGAAGGGACCTCAAGGATCATTTAGTTCCAACCCCCCTGCCATGGGCAGGGACACCTCACACTAGATCAGGCTGGCCAGAGCCACATCCAGTCTGGCCTTAAAAACCTCCAGGGATGGGGCCTCAATCACCTCCCTCAGCAACCTGTTCCAGTGTCTCACCACCCTCATGGTGTAAAACTTCCTAATATCCAATCTGAATCTACCCACTTCTAGTTTTGTTCCATTCCCCCTAGTCCTATTGCTACCTGACATCCTAAAAAGTCCCTTCCCAGCTTTCTTGTAGGCCCCCTTAAGATACTGGAAGGTCTCCTCAGAGTCTTCTCTTCTCCAGACTGAACAGCCCCAACTCTCTCAGTCTGTCCTCATAGGAGAGATGCTCCAGCCCTCTGATCATCCTCGTAGCCCTTCTTGGACACGTTCCAGCATATCCTACCTGTATCCTATACATATCCTACCTGTAACAGGGGCTCCAGAACTGGATGCAGTACTCCAGGTGGGGGTCTCACCAGAGCGGAGTAGAGGGGGAGAATCACCTCCCTTGACCTGCTGGCTATGCTTCTCTTGATGCAGTCCGGGATATGATTGGCTTTCTGGGCTGCAAGTGCACACTGGTGGCTCATGTTGAGCTTCTCATCCACCAGCACCCCCAAGTCCCTTTCTTCAGGGCTGTTCTCAAGCCAGTCACTGCCCAGCCTATATTGGTACTTGGGATTGCCCCGACCCTGATGCAGGACCTTGCATTTGGTCTTGTTGAACCTCATGATGTTGGCTTGTGCCCAGTCTCCACCCTGTCCAGGTCCCTCTGGATGCCATCCCTTCCTTCCCATGTGTCTGCTGTACCACACAACTTGGTGTCGTCAGCAAACTTGTTGAGGGTGCACTCAATGCCTCTGTCTATGTCGCCAACAAAGATGTTGAACATCACTGATCCCTGAGGGACTCCACTTGTCACTGGCCTCCACCTGTACATGGACTCATTCACAGCCACCCTTTGGGTGCAGCGATCAAGTCAGTTGTTTATCAACAGAATGCTCCATCCATCAAACCCAGACTGCACCAGCTTGGAGACCAGGATGTGGTACAGAACAGTGTTGAAGGCTTTGCTCAGTCCAGGTAAATGATATTGGTTGCTCAGCCTTCATCTATTAATGTTGTGACCTTGTGATACAAGGCCACCAGGTTTGTCAGGCAGAATTTGCCCTTGGTGAAGCTGTGCTGACTATACCCAATTACCTCTTCATTATTCTTCTGTCTCAGCAATGCCTCCAGGAGGATCTGCTCCGTGACCTTACCAGGCACAGAGGTGAGACTGACTGGTCTGTAGTTCCCTGGGTCATCTTCTTTCCCTTTTTGAAAATGGGAGTTATGTTTCCCCTTTTCCAGTCAGTGGGGACCTCCTCAGACTGCCAGGACTTTTGGAATACAACTGAGAGGGGTTTAGCAATCTCCTCTGCCAGTTCCCTCAGCACCCGTGGGGGTATCTCATCAGATCCCATGGACTTGAACACTTTCAGGTTCTTCAGATGGTCACGAACCTGATCTTCACTCACAATGGGCAGTTCCTTCTTCCAGTCCCTGCCATTATCTTCCGTGATCCCAGGAGTGAGGCTGGAGCCCTTGCCAGTGAAGACTGAGGGAAAGCAGTCATTGAGAACCTCAGCCTTCTCCATGTCACTTGTCACCAGCTCCCCTCTTTCCTTTCTGAGGGGGCCCACACCTTCCCTAGTCTTCTTTTTACCATTAATATAACTACAGAAATGTTCACTGTTCCCCTTGATCTCCCTGGTCTTCTAGCATTCTTTCCTGCTTGCCTCTTTGTGGGGATACTTTGCTCCTGGGCATGGAGAAGGTGATCCTTGAGCACTGACCAGCTGTCCTGGGCCCCTCTTCCCTCCAGGGCTTTGTCCCATGGTACTTTGGCCAGCAGAGCCTTGAAGTGATCAAAGTCTGCATGCCTGAAGTTGAGGGTTGTAATCCTGGGATGTGCCCTCCTAGTTGCCCTGAGGATCTTAAATTCTATTGCATCATGGTCACTGCAGCCAAGGTCATCGCTGAGCCTCACATTGGTCACCAGCAGATGTCAGGGTGGTTGAAATCCCCCATGAGGACCAGGGCTTGTGACCTGGAAGCTGCTTCTATTTGCCTGTGGAGGGCCTCATCTGCTTGGCTCTGCTGGTCAGGTGGCCTGTAGCAGACCTCTACAGTAACATCTCCTTCCCCTGTCTTCCCTTTAATCTTCCCCCATATGCTCTCAACCAGCTCATCATCCTTCCCCAGGTGAAGCTCCACTGATTCCAGCTGGTCACTGATATAAAGAGCAACACCCCCTCCCCTCCTACTCTGCCTGTCCTTCCTAAAGAGCTTGTACCCATCTATCCCTACATTCCAGTCATGGGAATCATCCCACCAAGTTTCAGTAATAGCTACTATGTCATAGCATCCTAGCAGCACAGTGGCCCTTCATTCGTCCTGTTTGTTGCCCAAGGTGTGTGCATTAGCATAGAAACACTTCAGCTGGGCTGGCTGTGGCACTCTCTTCCCTTGGGGTGTTCTGGTGCTTCATCCTTGGCTTGCCTCAGGGTAGCAAGTTGAGAGCCCTTGCTAGCACTCCATCCCTCTGCTTCTGGTGAACTGCCCCAATGTTTGTCACAGGCAAGCATGAGATTAGCAACCCCTTCCCCCTTCAAATCTAGTTTAAAGCCCTATCAATGAGCCCTGCTAACTTCTGCCCTAGAATCCTTTTCCCCCTCTGGGACAGGTGCATCCCATTGGTTGTTTGCAGTTCTGGTGCCTGTAAATTGAGCTGTGATCATAAAATCCAAACCCCTGTCCATGACACCAGTCCTGGAGCCATGAATTGACCTGTTGGCTCTTCCTAAATGTTCCCTCATCCATCGCTGATGTCAGAGGGATGGAGAACACAGCTTGAGCTCCTGATCCCTTTAGTAGTTGCTCCAGGATCCTGAAGTTTCTTTTAACTGATTGTGAGACTCTCGCTGCTGCATCATCACTACCCACCTGAAAAACCAGAAGTGGGTAATAATCTGAAGGACTCACAAGGGAGGGAAGTTTGGCTACGACATCCTTTACCCAGGCACCAGGGAGACAGCAGACCTCTCTATGAAGTGGGTTTGGTCTGCATATTGGGCCCTCTGCTCCCCTCAGCAAGGAGTTACCTACAACAATGACCCTTCGATTTTTCTTTTCAGAGTCAGTTTTTATGGCTGGCCTGAGGCCAAGTCAGCCTTTGTGGCACTTCTGGCCCTTGTGGCATTTTTGGCTTTTGTAAGCCCTCATCCTTTTGCTCCATTTGTGTCATTTGTTTCGTTGGGTAGCTACCTGTTTCCATTGACCCTGCACATGCGAGTTACTACAGTTACTGCAGGAGGGCTGGGGGGCTTGCTGATGAGAGGATGTTGAATCCTCTGCCCCACTAAGAGTCGACTCTTGTTCTATATTTGTAAAGAGCACTTTGTGAAAGTTATCAATTTCCTTCTCACTCCCCCTGATGCTTCTTAGCCTACTCACCTCTTCCCTGAGCTCCATCACTTCATCCTTGAGCTGTGCCACCCAGCTGAGCAGGTCAAAAACCTGCTCACACCACACACACCCAACACCAACCAGTGTTGCCCCCTGTTGCCTGTGAAAGACTATGGCATTCCTCACAACCTATGGCCTGGATGCCAATATCCATTTTGGTGAGTGCAGAGAGCACAGTCTTCCTCCTCCGAGTAGCCACTCTCATGCCTTCAGTAAAACTGCAGCACCTTATGTTCTGCCGACACACCCTGCTCATGCCAGCTACTGAGCTAATTCAAAAGGAGCCCCTGGGGCACACTCGGTCTCTATTTGCTCTCCCTGTGCCTGTTGGCCTGCCTGTACCAATGGCCAGGCGCTCCCAGCTGTCTGACTGCACCCCTCCCTCTCATGCCCCACTGGCTGGGTTCCAACAAGCAGAAAGCCTGCGCCTGCAGCTCGCAGTCTGAGAGCCTCTTCCGGTTTCACCGGGTTTAAAACCCCCGCGGCTTCTCCGAGAATGCCCCCAGCCACGCTGCCCTCTCGGGCATCCTCGGAGAGACGCTGAGTTGGGTCAGCTCGCCTCTCCCCCCCTCTCATGGAGCTAGCCGGTGCTGATGCTGTTGCCTCGCAGCTCGCAGTCTGAGCATCTTCTCTGAAAGCAATTTGAGGAAGGAAAGATTACAAGTATAAAGAAAATAAGCCCAAATCTCCTTCCCCTTTGTGAAAGTAGATTAAGTGATTCAACAAACATTTTTTTTTTTTTGGTGGAGGTGAAGACTTTGAGGCTGTGGCGTGGTCTAAACTTTACTAAAATCTTAGTAAAGTAAATCTTATTTGAATACATGGAAATAAAGATGTATAAATGGCTGTAATGGGTTAACACAAGGGCTAACTTGCCTGCTTCCCCAACACAAAAGTGAGAGGAAAAGTAACACACAAAACTCGGGCTTGAGATAAAGAGATAAAAGTTTAATATAACATAAGATATCATAATCAAAATGCAGAATTACCTTAGCTAGTATCTAATAAATCTAATAATACAACTCACGATTACCTTAGCTTAGCCTATTTGCAGAAGAAGTCAGTGAAATACAGGAAAAAACCCCAAACAGCATAAAACAGAAAACCAAACCCAGCAGCTATCCAACTCCCATACATCTCGCTGCCGTTCCTGCAGAGAAGAGCCAACACCTAAGATCCAGAACAGGAAGCCTCTCATGTTGCAATTTGAACTTCAAGCCCCATAATACTTTGCTCCATTTAGCACTTTCATTTTTGAAGCTGGCATGACTGCACCATGGTATGAATAATATCAGCAGATTCAACTCAACCCATGGCAATGGCCCATTCTGCAGGCTGCTAGTTGAACTTCTACAGTGGAAAGGACAGTTCTGTTGAAAGAAAACAGCATTTAAGATGACACCTTGAAGTCAGAACATAAAATCAATGGAATATTGTATAGCACCAAATTGTGTTCACACTTCATCCAAGAAATTGCTCCATTGACTTAGGATTTCTACCTTAGTTATGTAACTTCACATTTTTTATTCCCCAGTCTACTGTTACTACTGTTTAATATAATTCATCAATATAGATGTTTCCCTTCTCTACCTTTGCCTGCCAAAGTCTGGATCTTTCAAGGTGCTTGCACAGATAAGAGAATCCCATATGTACTATCTCTAAAGCTTTTTGCAGGCAAAAGGGCATATAGATGTGTACTTTGTGCTCTGCTCTAAGGGTACACTGGAAGAGAAACAATGATGCTGTGCTATGGATGGCCTTATTTTAAATGTAGCCTATAGAGACCTTTTCATCTTGACATTTCAAGAATGAAACAACAAATTTCTACTTAAATATATGGGAAGGTATTATACCTGGATTTGCACTCTGTAGTGGTTGATGTGAATACAGCAACTTGCCTTCACTTTTTTGGGTGTGAAGAGGGTTAGCATTAGTGAGTCAAGCATCTCCTCTGATAATTGGTACCTGGGGTCACTGACTTTCAGAGAGGCAGTTCCCCTTCTCCCATAACAAAAGCTTTTGGGGCAGGTACTTAGCATGGGAACTTCAGTGACATGAATTTTGCACTCAGAAATCAAATGCCAAATATAATGACAATGAATGGAATATATTTAATATATTGCATTTAAGAGAATGAAGAAAAATTTCTTAAATCCTTGGTGGCTAAAATGTCAAACTTTCAGGTGGTAAGTTTCAGACTCTCTTAAAAAAGAAGACAAAATAATTCACATGTAATCTTGTGAATGTCTGATCCAGGGTTTTTTAAGAGAGAAACTGTGAGATTCATTGTGCTTGCTGCTGTGGACCCTTAGCAGGTAAATTTGGTGCCACTCAGCTGACCTGTGGAGCATGCTGGTGGCACGCCTGTGGGAGTGCTACCTCTGAGCTGGCCTGAGAGGTGCCATTTTCCTCTTTATCATGTTGTGCTTGCAACTAGCTTCAGATCCTTGAGCTTTAACAATTCCTATTCCCGTGGGAAGGCTGCAATGCACACTTTTTTCCATTTCCCATTTTTTCCTTGACTGCAAACCCCTGAGCCTACAGAAGCCTCCTCCTGGATAGAGGGATTAGAAAACTGCTGCTGTTAAAATGGTCATATGCATTTCTGTGCAGACTGGATTGTTGACCTGATCATCAAAATAGAAGATGTTGATGAGACCTTCTACAGTTGACTGGAGGTAGCCTCTAGAGCACACTCCTTGGTATTCATGGGTGACTTCAATCACCCTGACATTTGCTGGAAAGCCCACACTCCTAGGCACAGCCAGTCCAATAAACTCTTGCAGTGTATTGATAACTTCTTGATGCAGGTAATGGAGGAACAAACAAGGAGAGGTGCACTGCTGGACCTTGTATTAGCTAATAAAGAAGGACTGGTTGGGGACATTAAGGTCAGAAACAGCCTTGGCAACAATGATTGTGACATGGAGTTTAGTATTATACAGGACAGAAGCAGGGCAGTAAGTAGGATTACAGCCCTGGACTTCTGCAGTGCTAACTTTGTACTCTTCAAAGATCTGCTTGCAGGAATCCCATGGGCTAAGACTGGAGGGTAAAGGAGCTCAAGAAACTTGGTCAATTTTTAAATGCTGCTTCCTCCAAGCCCAAGATAGGTGTGTTCCCTTGAGTAAAAAATCGGGTAGACGTGCCAGGAGACCTGCATGGATGAGCAAGGAGCTTCTGAAGGAAATCTCATGGAAGAAACAAAATTTACAGTTCATGGAGGAAGGCACTTGACACTTGGGAAAACTATAGAGAAGTTGTCAGGGCATGTAGGAAGGCAACAAGGAAGGCCAAAACCCTCTTGGAACTAAAATTGGCAAAGGAAGTTGAAGAGAACAAGAAGGGCTTCTTCAAATATATCAGTAGTAAAAGAAAGAATAGGGAAGGTGTGAGGCCACTGCTGAATGAGGTGGCAGCCTGATAACTGAGGATGCAGAGAAGGCAGAGTTGCTAAGTACTTTCTTTTTTTTTCAGTCTTGACTCCTAAGTCCAGCCCCTGTGAACTCCAGACCCTGAATTGAAGGAGAGAAAGCCTGGAGGAGAGAAGACTCTCCACTAGTCAATGAAGACTGGGTTAGAGATCAGTTACACCAGCTGAATATACACAATTCCATGGGCCTTGATGAGATGCACCCAAGAGTGTTGAGAGAACTGCCTGATGTTGTCACTCTACCACTCTCCATCATTTTTGCAAAATCAAGGCAGCAGCAGAGGTGACTGAGGACTGGAGGAAAGCTAATGTCACTCCAGTCTTCAAAAAGTGCAAAAAAGAGGTTCCAGGAAACTATAGACCAGTCAGCCTCACCTCCATCCCTGGAAAAATGATGGAGCAGCTCATTTTGGAGGTCATCCCTAGGCACTTGGAAGAGAAAAAGATGATCAGGAGCAGTCAGCATGGATTTACCAAGGGGAAATCATGATTGGTTAATCTGATAGCAAACTGGGAGGCTTGGCTGATACAGCTGAAGGCTGTGTGGCCATTCAGCAAGACTTGGACAGACTGGAGAGCTGGGCACAGAGGAACCTAATGAGGTACAACAAAGATAAGTGCAGAGTCCTGCATCTGGGAAGGAATAATAAACTGCACCAGTACAGGTTAGGAGGTGATCTGCTAGAGAGTAGCCCTGTGGAGAAGGACCTGGGAGTTCTGGCGGACAAGTTATCCATGAGACAGTAATGTGCCCTTGTAGCCAAGAAGGCCAAAGGCCTCCTGGAGTGTATTAAGAAGTGTGTGTCCAGCAGATGGAGGGAGGTTCTCCTCCCCCTCTACTCTGCCCTAGTAAGGCCACACCTGTAATATTGCATCCAATTCTGGACTCCCCAGTTCAAGAGGAACAGGTATCTACTTGAGAGAGTCCAACTAGAGGACTACAAGGATGATTAAGGGACTGAAGCATGTGCCTTATGTGGAGAGGCTGAGAGTCTTGGGGCTGTTTATTCTGGAGGGAAGACTACTGAGAGGGGATCTAATAAACGTATTTAAGTATATGAGGGCTGGGACATCCTCTTCTCACTTGTGCCCTGTGATAGGACAAGGGGCAATGGATGTAAACTACAGCACAGGAAATTACAGCTCAACATGAGGAAGAACTTCTTTAAAGTAAGTGTCACAGACCACTGGAAGAGGCTCCCCAGAGAGGTTGTGGAGTCTCTTTCCCTGGAGACTTTCAAGACCCATTTGTGTGTGTTCCTGTGCGACCTATGCTAGATTCTATGGTCCTGCTGTGGCAGGGGGTTGGACCCAAAGATCTCCAGAGGTCCCTTCCAACCCCTAACATCCTGTGATCCTGACCAGTGTGTTCCTTGGATGATCTTTTTCCTGTGTTTCTACATCAAGCACTAGGGCTGATGTAACATGTCTCTGACTGCTTTAAACACACAACAGTGTTGGGTCAATAATAAATCAGAACACATCTCTAAGTAAGGAAAATTCTAGTGAATGTTATTTTCTTAACTCTAGCTGCCAACAATGTTGTTGGGTGCTCACTTTGTGTTCTGCTGTCACTTGCAATATGCCCAGATGTGTAAGGATCTTCATGTTCTGTAATGATCCAAGACCCTCTGTATCACCCTCCACTGATCTGAAAAATAAGCAATTTCAGAGGACTTGTCATCAAAGCTAGAAAAAAGTTCTGAAGAGTGAAGTTTCTATTAAGAAAAAAAACCCTACATAACCCTGGTGTCTGAAGCTCTGGGAATGTGTGAGTTCAGTAGGCAGCTTCAAACGATACCACACCACAACTCTGAGCTCCTCTAAAATGACCTTTCTTTTGAAAAAAGCTTTTCTTTTACTTTCTGGTTCAGATCACAATGTGGGCATATGGAAGTGCAAAGAATAATGGACTTCAATGGTTTCCAAATTTTAGATACATAGAGAGATTTGGAGTGAAAAAATTTTGCTGAATTTAGCAGACAGGAAATGTAATGGAGATGTGACCAAACCATTCTCACTAGAAACTTTGAAATAATCTCAGTTTGCATAATGAGTCTTCAAACTGCCTGATTAAGCATACTGACAAAGATGACCAAATGGTACATGTCAGAGATTATGCATTTGATTTTTTTATCACATGTTCATCAGTAAATACAAGAAAAAAACCATGTCAGGATGAACCGAAAACTTCTTTTATGCTTGACATTAAAATATGGTTTTGTCTGTAGGCTTTGTATATACATCAGCATTGCTCTGAGAAAATGTCTTGGATCAGTATGGTCTAGGAAACATCATGGGTGTCATGTAATATGGATCTGTCTAAAGGCAGACAAGTTCTGACTACATATGAAATACACAAAGGATATTCTGCAGGTGTAAGGAGCGGTGGCTATGGTTCATGTGCAAGTACACTCTGTAATAGCCAGATGTGTGATACTGCCTGGTTATAACTGGTTAGCACTTGTCATGAGTCTAATGCACTGGACTTGCTGCAAGCTCTATGTGTATGAGTATAGGGTATAAGATGCCCTCTGTGGATGTCTCTGTATGGAGGTTAGTGGAAAGATTGTTGAGGTAAGGCTGCTGCAGCTCCATCTTCCAAGATCTTGCCAGTAGCAAGGCTGAGCATGCATTCAGACGTTGAGTTATGGGTAAGATTCCAATGTCTGCTGTCTCAGAGTCCAAGAATTTTACTCAGAGTCTTACTGAAACCAGTTAAGAAAGTTAAAATAACCAATAGATTTAATTTATTAAAGTAACAGATACAACAGATTTGGGAATGCCAGTGATCGATGCACTGACTGCAAGATTGAGCTTGAGTTAATAAATCTAGGGTAACATCTGATGCAAACTTTGGTAATAGCTCTAACAGATAATAGAAATGCAGCAAAAGTTAAGCTGTATAATAAAAATGTGATTCTTACTATGAAAGGTGTCCCTGTCTCGGATGGAGGAAAAGACTGTAGCCCATTGACTGTCCTCACCTCTATCTTTTGCTCCCAACTGCTGATGCTGCTGCAGCTGCACCTCTTGCTGCTGACCCTGGTGCTGGTGCCCTGAGAGATGTTCCTCTCATGTTTTTTATACCCTAGCCCTGGCTGTCTTTGCCTTCTAGGTGACATTTAGCATGATTTGGTAGGAGAATTGAGTAACAGCCATATGTTTGGCATGTACTCAGTCTGGCTCATTATTGTACTGAGGGGTGTCAACTTTGATATTAAAATTGCAATTAGCAAAGGTCCCCACTCAGGCATTCTAGCCTTCAAAATCTGCTTTGAAGCTGATTATGTTATTTTAGCCTCAGATTTAGCCAAAACAGGGCTGATGAGTTTGGTGGCTTTTCATTATGGGATCACAGAATTGGTGGATAAAGGAAGAGAACTTGTTGAAAGGGATGGAGCACCTCTCCTACAAGAATCGACTGAGGTAGTTGGGTCTGTTCAGTCTAGAGAAGAGAAGAGAAACTTCCAGGGAGACCTTTTAGCAGCCTTCCAGTACCTGAAGGTGGCCTACAGGAAAGTGGGTTGCCCACAGAAGTTGTGCACATCTCATCCCTGGAAGCATTAAAGATCAGGCTGAATGAGGCTTTGAGCAACCTGGTCTAGGTGGGAGATGTCCCTGACAATGGCACGGGAGTTTGAACTAGATGATCTGTAAGGTTCCTTCTAACTCAAGCCATTCTATGATTCTGTGTTCCTCCCCAGACTACCTTGATCCATCCCTTTCCCTACCTTTGGTTTCTTCCCTAAACTTGAGGAATCCCAGGATGCTCTTTCCCTATATCCTGTAATGAATTCCATACCAACTCAGTCTTTAAGCTGATCTGAGGAACTGCACCTACTGACTCATATTTATGCGTTTTACATCTGGACAGTGAGGCTGATCACTCATCCTGTGAGTAGTCAGGGCAGGGGGGTCCTTTTGTTTTATCAAGTTATTGGCATTCTCCTGCTTGCCATTGTACTTCTGTATTCCTTTGTGCTCTTGTTTGTGGAGATGAGCCTTCAAACACACAACCTGACATCTGTGGTTTCTACAGAATGTAAATCAAGCCTTCTGTTGTGTGAGGAAAGGAGAAAATAGCAGCTGAGTCTCCTTTCAGTACTTAGAGGTAGAGAGTTGGCTGTGCAGTAAAAAAAAAATGAGAAAGCACAACGTGGAGCGAAGGAAGTAATTTAGAGGAAGAGGAAAGCACTGGAACAGGCTCCCCAGGGGTGTTGTGGAGTTTCCTTCTCTGGAGACTTTCAAAACCCACCCAGATGTGTTCCTGTGTGGACTACCCTGAGTGATCCTGCTCTGGCAGGTCCCTTCCAACCTCTGATATACTGTGATACTGTGTGATATGATTTCTCTACACAATAACTTGTCTCTATAAATATTCTTCCTGACTAGAGGAACATTCATGTGCTTCTACATGACTACTTGGTTTAGTTGTTGCATGTTTCTTAACCCCTTTCTTCCACATTATCTGTTTTTTTTTTTCTCTATGTTCCAACATTGATTTACTTCTTTGTGAAGTTGTAAGACCTTAACAACACTTTTTCTTATGATGATTATTTCCAAGATCCTTTTTATTCATACCCTTACCTGTCCTCGTCTTTTAAGTTCTTTCATATCCAAATGTCTCAGCACCTACAATTTGTTAACCTGTATTCCCCTCTGATAACTGAGAGTTTAGTGGGTCAAGAAAGATCCTTTAGCTATGACCTTTTCTGCCACTACCACACCACTCTATTTTCTCTACAAACTTTCTTTCACCTAGAAAGTCTCCATTTCTTGTCCTCTGTGTCATGGTGATCTGCTTGCTGGCTGGAGGGTAATGTTATGTATTCAGAAAATACGTTGCATACTCATATAAACATGCAAGTACAGTATTAACAGACACAGAACTTCTTCCTGTGTGGGGTTCATCTTCTCTGAGCATCTGCTACTAATCTCTTTCTTTTGAAGTTTTTCCTTTCCAGTTTTTCTGAATTTTATTTTTCCAATCGTTCCTTTAAAAGAGCTTTTAATATACCTGCTTTCCCCTTCCAAACCCTCCTTCTAAATTCCTGGGTGTCTTGACTCTCATGCCCTTATCTCTTGCTATCCAGGTTCTGGAGATCCTGTTAGTTTTCTGATTCCTATGTAGCGTTCCACATATTTTTTAAAATTCACGATGCCCGCTTACTGTGCTAATGATTTCACCTGCAAAGACTTTGATGATTACGCTTGCCTGCTATCCTTTTCTTGCACATGCTGCCAATACAATGACTACTTATCTCTCAGCTATTCAAAACACTGACACTGTTACCAAATTATCTCAGCAATGCAGCAACATTGTCTCTTGTTTGGACCTTAAGCTACTATCGCCTTTCCATAACTCTGGCTTATCAGTTTGTATCTCAACTATCTTTTCCCCCTTGCCATTTCTTAGCCTGTGATCATATTTTAGTTTACAGTCTTGGCTCTCTAACTAGCTTTTAATCTTGTAAATCCATTTGAGATAAAAATTGTTAGACTGTATTTAAAACTCTCTTCAAATAAATTTCTATGTAATATCTATAACATCTTTATTCGTGGAAAACAGCAAAGCACAGTATACAGACATGCACACATTTCAAGCATACCTTAAGTGCAGTTACCTCTGCAGTGAATTACTATGACTATTAAGCAGCTCAAAAATACCCTGCAAAAAATAACAGTATACGTGAATGCAATGTCTAATACCCAGGTGACACTGAAGAGGGCATTTTAATGCAAAGTATATATCTACACTCTGTGGAGCTGTTAAATTTCCAAAAGTGCCAAGAGTTACCGTAGTGACACTGTCCATGGTCCATGGCAATTCTGCTTTGTAGAGATAGTATTTCCTGTTATGAGTACTGGGTGGGGATAAAAACTTTGAACTCTAAAATGAGAAAAATTGATCTGATGAAAAGTTAAACGTGGAGGTGCTTCTTGGAATAAATTAGATGCAGAACATAAAGCTAGACACTAATGATGCTTCTTCATGTGCTAATAAGTCCCACACTGGTTGTCTGATGATACAGATGAAGGCTGTAAAACAGGGGAATTAAAGAATAATTTGAAAGAATAAAAACATGAAAGGAGGAAACCATGTGTTATTGAAAGTTCAGGCTGTCGTCCTGCAAAGAATTACTCATTTACATAACTGCAGGCAGTGACTTACTTTACTAACACTGAAGCAACTCACAATGCTAAAATTACCATATACGAAAACCCTTGGAGGTCTAGGGCTGACTGAAATAGGGCATGAAGATATAGAGTAGAACAAAGAGAAGGTAAAGGGTGGTCAGACATCCTGAAAATATCTGCATACAGATACGTTCTACACTTCTGTCCTTGTGAGCCTTTCAATCTCGTTACAAATACTGAAAGTCTTTCTAGAAACACAGAGTGCGTCTGGGTTCTGCCTTGATGCTTTTTTCTTTCTATATAAACACAGTGGATGGAAGGTGGATGATAGAGTATAGTAAATTAACTAAACTTAAAACTTCAGGACCCTACAGAATGTTTACCTCCAAAATGAAGGCATGCCATTGGTTCTGTAATGCTCAACAGGGACTTCACCTCTCCTGTTGTAGAACGCACTTGGATAACACAGCAAGGTAAACTTGAACGAGTAGGTGAGAAACAGAGGCAAGGAGACTTAAACAAGTCAATACCAAAGCCTATATACAGGTCCCAAAGCTCTCATTATTAAACTGTTTGATTTGTATATGTATAGGAAAAAATATGGATGAATGCAGTAATTTTTGACCTTTGAAAGCTGTGGGACTGTCTCACACCTAGGTAAATGCTGCCATGCAAACTTGCTTCTTCAGCGAAACTGTCCTTCAGTTCTCTTCTGGGAGTTTCTGTTTAGCAGAAGAAAGACTTTTCCATTCAGAAAGGTCCAGTATGTGCTTTCCACTTATTTCAAGCAGCTACTGCTGTGCTTTTGCTTAATTAATAGTAAAGTGAACACTTCTTAAAAACAATCTAATGAGAGTCCAAGGAAATTTTTACATAATCAAAATTTGTGTGTTTGAAGAACAAGATGTGTTAAAACCTGTGTAGTAGAGAGCACCACTGAGATAGAAAACTGCACAGGGTTGCAAAAAAAATCACCCGCAGGGATCTGAACTGCAAGCACTGGATAAACAATGAATGAAGTGAGACACAGTAAATGGAAACGGCACCTGGAGAACTGCATGCTTAAGGAATCACAAAAGGAAAGCCAGTGTAGGTAATGAATGCTAACACAGCATTCTCAGATTACTGGATTTTAAAAACAGCTACCTCTTTTGAGTATGATGTTTTCATATTGCAAATGATATCTGAGGCCAGCGCTTAGATTTTGTAAGATTACACTCCCCCAGGTATGTATTTAGCGTTCCACTGATAAGGATCTTTTAAAAAGCAATAATGATCTGAAATCCTGAGCTACTAAAGAAGTTAATTTCTCATTGAAGCCTACAGAAATAGCAAGTTTTCAGAACCTGTTTGTGCAATAAGTCCTAAAATTATATTTGGGTTCCTTTGATCTGAAAAGTCCTAAGAGAACTGACTGTATGAGAAGGGATGGTTGCAATGTGCTGTTAAGAAAGAAATGTAGAAGGTAAAAGGCAAAAAGAGGATTGAGGACTAATGGAGAAGGAATAGAAATTACTCCAAACGTGATAAAAGCATGAACAAAAAGCCATTGTGAAAACAGATGAGCATGTAAGGACAGGGGCCATAGTTCAGTTAAGATATTTGTCCTTAGAATTTTGAATTAAAAAAAAAAAATACAGTAAACCATACTACACCAGAAGAGAGAAAATGAATTTTAATGGAAAGCATCTGTTTGTATGTGAAGAAACTGAAGTTGTGAATGTGGAGACAACATAATTGGCATAATCAATTACAGGAATAATGTAAGCCAAACTTTTAAAAAAGTTTTGTCTACTGACCACTGCATTGAGTTACACCATGAGAAATTCTTCCTGGATGAGAAACATTTCAATCCAAGATAATGAGCACTTCACAGTGCTTAGTTTATTTTGTGGGCTGTGGCTAGTGGTCACTTCTTGCTGCACAACTAATTGTCTGCTTGGGGTTACAATTTTACTCTTAGCTGCCTGATGGCTTTCTTTATGCAGTGCTTTGCTGTCCTGATTGCTCAAAGGTCACAATTTGACTTGTGGTTTTGGTACACTTTAAGAATGCATGTGTTCATAAATGTTTTAAGAATGACTCTCTAGCCACCAAGAATTGACACAGTCTCTCAGTTAGAAAACTATGAGGAGCTAAGTCAGAAAGCTTTGCTCTCTACAATGTATCGATTTTTATAGTTTAGACAAGGGAAGAAGCAAACAGATTCTTTTGTTGGGAGGCTTGAATTTACAAACCCTGAAATTAAGGTGAAGGGAAGTTTGCAGAAAGCTCTGGCCAATAGACTTGTATTTATTCTCAAAATAAGCAGTCCAGTGGTGACGTTTTCTTGCTGTGAATCTAAAAGCTGGTTAAATATTATCACGGCAGGAAATAATCTTCTTGCCCACAATATGACACTCCCATCTGCTGGAGCACAGGCTTGGCTGATAAAAGAAAATACCTTTAAACACTATAGTGTTTAAAGGAAGATTTGCTTTATAACTAATTGCCTTATTTCCATTTAAAGAACAGTTGTGTCTGAAATGCTTTCTGTTTCTTATCAGAAGAACCAAAATCCTCATAGTTTTAATTCTGATACTGACTTACGATTCACATTCTCTGGTGGCCTGAGGCAAGAGGTTTAGGTGTTGGGCTGCTGGAAATAAAAGTAGTTTTGATTTTTTGTAACAATTGACCTTCTACATGAAGCAGTTTACAGGAAACAATGTTTCTACCGTTATTGATGTGTAAGTTTCAATGCTGAAAAGCATTTTCTGTCAAAGTTTCTCCTGTGAAAATGGAGTACATAATACTTTAGCCTGCACTTCCCTCACAGAAGGGAGAGGTTCAGGTGATGATGATGAGTTCCCCCTTTCTTCCACTCCTAGATGTTTTTGGCCAAGATCTCATGAGGTGTAAAGTGTTGTATCCTGGTGTATGTCTAACCAAAACAAATATATTGATGTAGTTGTTATATATATTGATATTAATGTATTTGGTGTATTGATGTAGTTGTTATATATATTGATATTAATGTATTTGGTGTACTGTTGCTTAAAAAAACCCTGGCACATTATAGAATCATTTATATTGGAAATCACCTTTATTGGTTATTTAACCAAAAGCAATATTTTGACAGTTCTAGACATTTTTCAGTTTATTTTTTAATTCATTTTTTAAAAATCTTTTTCATGTGTCTGAACTTTCCCCAATGCTCCTTGTTATGTTTGCTTGTAGAAGTTCCTGCTTATTAAAGTCCAAGCTTTATCCCTGTTGCAGAGTTATAGAAAGCATTTGCCTTCTGGTTAGAAAGCACTATGGGTCTTGTATATTTAATTAGACAGGGAACAGGCTGAGAGGGTAATGACTTGCCACCTACATTATTGTGTGAGGATTCTCTGTTTTGTGAATGTGTAATTGTTATAACAGGTGACCTGCATGGTATATGTGATGGAAAACAGTCATGCAAAGTAATTTATCTTGATGTTAGAATGAGATGGGAAAGTAAATCTGCTAGTGGGGTACAAACTGACCCATTAGGAATCTCTCAGAAGACTGCTTAGCAAGGTGCTTTCTCTGTGTACTCCACAATGGCTTGTTTGGAACTGATAGAATTGTTTTGTTTTGTTTTGGTTTGGTTTTTTTTCATGCTGCCTCATCACCTCATCACCTCATCAAGATGTCTGTCTCCCAAAGGCCTAATCACTCAAGTTTTTAAAATAACTTTGAGAATTGAAGATTATGAGCCCAGCTCAATGCTACTCAGCATTTTATTGAATTAGATACTGGATACATTTGAGTGATAAGTTTTCTTCAGTAAGGTAGAGATTCAGTGAAGCAAAAAAGATTAAGGGCAAAGATTAAGTGTCCAAACGTGGAGCTGAGAAATTCTGTCCCTTTCCCTTTCAACTAACTACCTCACAAACTTCCAGGGGGAGGATGCTCTTTTTTGATGTTTTATGATGAAAAATTTTTAGCAACAGAAACACGGTGGTCAGTGACTGACAGCAAACTACTGCTTACCTAGAAGCTCATCCTGGCCAAGGCAGTGGAAGTGAGCTCTGTAGGATATATACTTACATTTTGGAGCTGCTTTTACCTGAGAATGCCATTTTTGATAAATAGTGCCCATTGTATATTGGGAAAAATCATGATAGTTGGGAAAATTGAAGGCAGTGAGCAATGGAAAGGAAAAAAAAAAGAATATTGAAAAGAAACTTTAATTATGTTGGATTCAGTTTTTGAGATGGAGAATTGTGGCATTATCCATCAGATAGACGACCATCCATCATTCTGTTCCTCCACCTTCACCACTGGAAGATTTGAAATGCATGAGCAAAGTGCCAGAGACACAGCTACAAATATCCTTTGGAACATTTAGGAAATTAAGCAAGTGGGTAATATATCTTTAACTCACTGTTAAAAGCAGCTAAAACAAATGGCTTCTTAGGAAATCCATTTAATATTGTACTACTACTTCTAACTTGCTCAAACTTTGCATCTAAAAGCAGAGCTGGACTTCCATTTCAGCTATAGAAATGCTATGTTAAAGAAGGTTTAGACCTTTACAGGTTTTAAATGTTATTAATTGACCTTAGATTTGAAAACATGCCCAACATTGTTCAGTGATTTTATATTAGTTGCAAATTTTAAAACTAACATGCTTTAAGTTGAGATTGGTGGGACTTAAAACAGTTTCCAAATGGAGAATACAGTCCTAGTATTTACCATGTCCCAACCCAAGATGATTTCTAGTCACAAATGTTTGAGAATGAGGTATTTTGCAGAGAAATGCCTTAACCAGTGATTAATCTCCTCCTACAAAGATTTTAGTTAAGACATAAATTTCCTGCACTGTGCTCTGTTGAACACAAGGAACATCTGTAAATATTATTATTATAAACAGAGAATACTGATTACCCTAGGAATATTAATATTTGATTCACTAATTGACCTGTAGAAAATGTAGGAAGAAAAAGCCTTTTATTTAAAAATGCTGAATATTCTGAATCTGTGACAGAAAGATTTTATCAAACAATTTGAAATGAAGGAAGTTTGGTAAAAATTGCTAAGTGGTAAGATCACTTTAAGTATGGCTCTAATGGATAATTAGAAATGCTGCTCTGAATTGTAGCATTTTAATAGTCACAATGCTGTTACTGTGCATATGCTGACAATTGCTGTTCTGTAAAGCTGTCAGGAGCAGAAGTGAAAAATAAGAGAGAGAGACTGAGTAGCACAAACAAACCACTTAGAAGTCACCTGGTTAATAACCTTGAAAAAGTTGTCAGAAACAGAATTGTGATTCAATTATATTTAATGAGTAAAAAATGACTATAGCCATTAATTTTTCTTTGGATGTAGAGAATGGAGTGATTTGTTGACTGTAAAAAATAAAAGGAATAATTCTGTGATTAGAACTGATGCTATACACAGTAAAATCAGAGCAGTGCAAATATATTAGACTGTCTGTCTTTTGTCACTGGATTTGTGCCAACAGTACCTGATTGTTTGGATGTCAGTCCTGTGATTATGACAAAATATTGGCATTCCAATTCTTAAATCCAAATTTGTGTTCCTCTAGTAAAGGTACAACCAAATGCAGAGCTTTGGAGTTTTACTACGGATAGGCAGTTACATTTCAGACTCAAAAATGGAAAGCAACTAGTGTACATTAAATATCAGATATTAAAGATTAAGATTTAATTTTATTGTTAAAAAAGTCTTACAATTATGTCTGCTTCTTAAGATTGATAAGGGTTAGAGCTTCATGTTGTTCAAACAGTTGAGGAGAAATGAGACAGCTCATATAGGTCATATGAAGGCTAGGATTTGAACTCGAGTCTTTACAGCTCACTCTTTGATCTGTCCTGCTTTTGCAGTCTCAGATGAACAAACTTAGTTGTATCAACAGTATGGGAAATTAATGCTACTGTCTGTTCGTTTCCCAAATTACTATATTGTTCCTTCATCCCTCTGGAAAAAATCAAAGGGCCTTTCAGAACAAGCTTAGTCACAGAGCCACCATTAAAACATTCACATGAGAAAGAGGTTGCTTTCTTTTGCTTTGTTATTTTCTGCTAAGTAACTTGCTACCTTGCTTCCTTATGAAAGTCAGTGCATATTTAGATGTTTTGATGCTGCTGTTTCAGCTAAATGACTTCTGCACTTCACCACTGCATTTCTCACAGGCATCAGGACTGGAGACAAGTTATTTTGTTTAAAGAGCTTCACAGAAGTAGTGGGAAAAGGCAAGAAAAAACAAATGGGTTCGTTGACAGTATTAGTGCCTTCACTTCAAGTTGCTCATAATCCATCTATGCCTCCAGTGTCAAGGAATTATTTGTTCCAGAAACAGCAGTTTAAAGACCTGATATTGGGAGGTACCTGTGTGGAAAGACAGAAGATAAAATTTTAATGGAAGTGTAAATGTGACTGAAGTCTTGGTGAACCTTCATTTTGTTTTCATTTTCTCCCAGAGGCATTGGAAGAATGGGGTAGCTTGACTTTATGGTACAGCTTTTCTGAAATGTGGACAATTTTTTTTCCCCACTGGAAAGTGAAAGAAAATATTATGCATCATTAGGCAGAAGGACAAATTTGTGTAAAGGGGATCAGTTCTTGTGAAGACCCACAGAAATGACTGCAATAGCATCAGATCAAGCAATCAGTTCCTGTTGGTACAGTCTTGAAGTTTACCAGTGATTCATAGCAAAATGTTTGAATTAATGCCTGTAAAAGCCATCCAGCAACACAATGCCACTTAGGAAATATTCTTGTTTTAATTGTTAGCTTAAAATATATTTTTTCCATATTCAGATGAGAAATTTGTCTTTGCATATTTACAAGGTTGAGCTTCCCATTTTGTAGCTAACAATAGCCTTGTGGTTTTTATGTACTGTCCAGGGATATAATAAAAAAAAGTATAAAGGGCAGAAAAAATTAAAGTCTTGCATCCCTTCTTGTTCAAATAGCAAACCTACCTTTTCTAGAAACCTGTGAGGTTTCCTTTCATAGAAGTGAAGCCCAGATAATTTCCAGTCATGTCAATGGGAATTTTACTCAGTTATCTTTTAGCACATATTCCTAGTTTAAGATTCACTTTTCAAGTGTTTCTGTTGGATCAAGTTGGATCATTAGAAGGGATCAGATTCACACTGGTACCAGAATATTTTTTCTCCATTCTGTATGCTCCCATCTTAGTGTTGTATGCATTCTCACCATATCCTGATTTGTGATGGTTCCTCTCTGATGTAATATTGACTAAACTGTAGGTACTATAGATAATTTAATGAACATTAACTTGGTGATTAAAACCTCATGGCTTTTTATGTGAAATAATAGAGAAGAGCTTGCTTCAGTAATTTTGGAAAGTACAGTTAGTACTCCTGGGTTCTTTGAGAACAGGGAAAGAAGTGATCAAAGAGAGAATGCAAAAGGCCTGTGAGGGTTTTGACAGAGGACTTGAGAACTGGATGAGGAGGAGAGAAGTCTTGAACAAAGAGCAACTGAGAGACAGGTTGGGTAGGATGGATAAGGAGCCCAAGGTTGAGGCAGTGACCAAACATGCCCAGTGAAGGTGTGTTTGGATCCAGGAAAGTGTCCCTTTCCTGTTGGAGTGAGAAAGCTGAGAGTCACAGGGATGATTTTTCTATTGTAATCGCAAAGACTCCAGGTTACAACTGCTTCCTTCCAGCTCTGGAAAATGGTCCAACCTCTGTAAAGAATATTGACTAGCATATTGGTTGAAGGACCTGCACTTCTCCTTGTTCATTTCATGATCCATAGGGTGGTGGCTTACTGAAAAGCAGATTTTTTTTTCTTGCATGAAATCTTTCTTTTTATAGGGAAATTAGGCACAAATTATTAAAAATTGAGATGACTAATGTGCTCTTCTGGGAGGACAGAAAGTTTCTTGCTTGGTTCTCTCAGAGAGCTGAAGCTTAAGTAGCCCAGCAGGCTACAATACTGGTGGGCCCTTACACCAGCATGGGACCTTGCATAGACCCTGTTTAGTGGGAGAGAATATGAATGAAAAGATTCTCCTAGAGTCCCTGCATGGTATGTGACTGAGGGCTGTATCCAGACTGTACTTGAGAAAAATGTTTCTTCACATGTTCTGCTACTTAGTACATTTAAGGACTGTGTATCTCTAATCTTCTACTTGTAATGAAGAGGTCAGTGAGCATCTCATCACCAATAATACCTGACAGATGTCTGAACTTTACTATTGTAATAAACCCAGAAACATGCATAACAGACTACTGGACTACCCCTTCTCAATTGCAGCTGTGAGATACTGTATAGAAGGACCAGCCACCAGTCTGCCAGAGAAGAAAAGCTATAGGTTGGAGCTACCATAATGAATTCCCTTCCTAGGTTACAACCAGATCCTAGATGTACTACAAAACCCCCCAAACTAGAATAGCTACCAGAAGAATATGTTATTGGGAGGCCACTGTGTGCATAACCAGGTGTAGCAGGGAAGAGTTAATTGCAGTTTTGATTAGAAATATCCAGCTGCCAAGGCCTGCCTGGGATAATTTGTGCCCAGCTGCCTGGAGGTGTCTGGAAATGCTCGAAGCTCCCAGGTGCATGATAAAAGTAATGGATAACATGTATCTGTAGGCCCCTTTGTGTGTGAAACTGAGTGGGGATGGGAGTGTACTGAATGTGTTGACATCTTGAGCTGACCAAAAATGACCTTTGAGCTCTCATTTGACCGCTAATGGACCTGAGGAAGATGAAGATGAGGAAGGCTATTTCTGTGCAGGGGGTGTGCAACTCCCTGAGTGGGCTGCACACATGAGCAGTAGGGTGAGAAGTTACGTAACATGGTTGTGAAATATGGGTGGGGATTTGGCTCAAGACCCATCCTCCTGTGACCGTCCTGGCCCAACGTCACAGGACGCGGGACCCTTAGAAAACCTGAAGATCACTAATGTGTGGCTGCTGCTGCTTCTCTGATCCAACAAGACAAGATTTGGTCTCGCAGGGATGCCTGCTTGGATGGGAGACAGTCAGCTCTGCCATTTCATGATTTTGGGTACTGCTGTGTTTCTTACAGGGTGTTTAGGGCAAGTTAGCTGCGCTTTGCTTGGGGTCAGGCTCGTTTTCGGGTTACTGGGTAGTTTGTGGGGGTTGTGCCTTGCTTTCCTTTTCCATACTGTAGAGTGCTCCAGCACAGCTTCATTTGCCTTTGCACTAAATAAAGATGTACCTATTGGCACCTGTGGTACACGTAATTAATTACTTCCTCATCAAAAAGAGCTCACTGGAACACCGGGGACAGGAAAATCTGTTGCTGGCAAAATACAAACCTGACAGTAGGGAAGCAAACCTGATTTTTCAGTGGCATAAAGCCCAACCTTAACCAAGCTTAACCCCCCTGCAATTCTATTTGTAAACTTTCAGAATTGCCTTGTACAAAAGCAAAGCAAAGAATGCTATGGCTCGTTTCCCCCCTTTTGAGTTCATCATTAGTATTAAGGCATTTTCTGCAATCATTGAAATGAATGGAACACTGATAATATTCAGCTAAGGAGCAACCCTGAATCAAAACTGAAGTCTAAAACCTGAAAGCATGGAAGAATTGTACTTTTATCTAGACTTTTAGTTTGGATTAACAGCTGATTAACCAATATTTAAACCATGGCATGCTGTCCAAGAGGGGTATTAAAACCATTATATTAAACAGTAAGAAAAGATGTCTGAGTCTTGTGGTATGTAGCCTTAGCCTTCAGAATGTTAGCACAGCTTTTATTGCACAGGTGGACATTTTAATTTATAAAAGGACCACAGCTAAAAGGTTAAAAGCTGGAGAAAGCTGCTCCCCATCTCTAAGAAACATCTATCCCTGTACAACAGAATTTAGTGCATTTCTGAAAAGGGTTTGACATTTCTGTAAGCCAGCTCAAAGACAAGAGGGGATGCAATCAACTGAATAGACTGAAATTTTGTGCGACTATTGTCGGTGATGTGCTTCTGTAGGAAGAGGAGAAGAAAAAGCATTTCTTGAGCACTACATCACTGTCAGAAGGTATACTTAGCTGAGACTATTCCTTCTGGGATTGCCCTGTTATTATTTATATCCCTTATGCAGGAATAAAATAACATGATCTCAGATTTGGAGAAGCTGGATTACCACTGAGTATTTTACTTGATTTGGGTAAGAAGCTAATTTGATCACACATTAGGAAATAATTGGATACACCAGCAAAAATACTGACTCCAAAGCAAAAATTGTGATAGAAATCCATCCTTGTGCATATGAGTCACATCTTATATAGAGTGGTGGCCACTCACTTTGGTATTTGTTTAAAGTGCTGTGGCATGTCTTGTTGATGTTTAGAATGGGATTTGTAATTTAGCACTACAGCACTCAAAAATTAATGAGCAGTCAAGTCCTAAGAGGATGAAAAGTCAGATAAGCTACAATTTCTGTCAAAATAGTGATGACCAAAGCCTAATTTTCCTCCCAGTGTTTACGCACATGGTTTCTAACCAAAAGAGGTGGGAGCTGAAATCTGGTATGACCCAAATGGGCAACCTTTTTTGTTTAATTTCATCTGAGCCACTGAGGGTAGGTGGAGTAATCTGTGGCTTGAGAGCTATTATCCTGGAAGGACACAGTAGTTTTTTTCTATAAACTTCTGTTCTGTGTACAGACCCTGCATCATTCAAATAATTTGTGCATCTGCACACCTGTCTGGCCTGGATGAAGCAGATGTTTGGTCATCACTGTACTAAGTATATCTGCTCTTCAGTGAAAATATTTCATTTGATTTGTGGTGCAGTAAATGGTGGCACAGAATTGTTATCTTTATCTCTTTGTAGATATTTGTCTCCTCTAAGAATAATGGATATTTCATATCACTGAGTACTAGCGTAGTTGAAAAAAATAAACTGCATTTCATAATAAAAAATGATTGCTACTAGCCACAGTAGTATAGCATTAGTCACCTCCTACTTTCCAATACTTTAATGCTATTTTCAAAGATAGATAATGAGGAATGGCAGAAAGCAATGCATTGCTGGCAGAGCTCAGTGCTTATCTTATCCCAATACTAACAGCTGTCTTCAGACTGTCAATATCAGTACTTGTCCACAGCTCCATGGTGGTAAGGCAGCAAAGGCATTGCCCATTCTTTTTTTATACTGCAGCCAAATGCAGCCTCTCAAATCCTCTTGTGGAACATTGATTTGTCAAAGATGACCACTGTACCCAAGAACTGTGCACTGTGATTCTGTATTCTCTACAATAGTTTTCTTCTTTTCAGGAATAGCATGTTATAAGAAATTAAAGATGGAATTTCTCTGGATGTACACCTCACAACTGATTGTATGCTCTGTTTGAAGGGTCATATATTGAACTTTTTCATGTGTTGATTTCTTGAAGTCCAATTAAAAACGTTACCTAATGATTGATATTTTTCCATCTGGATTATCAGTCTGCTGTATATCTGCAGGCATCTAGTTGCCTGTTTTCGTCAACTTGATAGGTTTCTGTAGATCTCAAATGTACTTGAAAAGTGTTGTGGGGAAAGCAACTAAGCAAAACCCCAACAGATGTCTGTAATTCTTGGAAGCCAGGCATAAAAGCCTTCATTCTTTTAAAACCTCCCACCCATGTCTCTCTAGCTTCTGCACCTTCTCTTTCACAGAGAACATTGCAAATGTTTATTTAAGTTTGTTTTTTGTTTGCTTGTTTTGGACAAGAAGAGTTATATGAGTTTTGCTGCTCAGTAATCCTTGGTAATTGTAAATTAAACTGAATTACTCCATGAGGTTGGGAATGTAGCCAAGCTAAAGTGTAAAGGACAGGCTTCAGTATGTATATTATAATAGGGTATTGCAGTGGCAATAGCAAGCCAGTTTCCTTTCTGGGCAATCTTTAGAGAGAGGAGAGCCCATCTAACACAAAACCCAGCACCTTCCAAGCACCTATTGCAAGAACATATGCTCCTATCCTTTAAAGATATTGTTTATTTGTAATGTCAAAGCAGTAACAAAATAGTAACTTTATTATCCACCTGTCTCAGCATTTACATAGCTACCTACTAGGTAGTCATATACTTAGAAACAAAATAGACAGACTGATCTGGGACAAAATGGTTAAAATGAAAGCCTAAACTTTTACATTTATTTTCCTAATGGAAAATTTTCCTAGTGCCTGGAGGTGGTTAATCAGGATTTGGCAGAATGTAGGGCAGTATTTATTTCCTCCTGTGTTTCTTTTCTGGGGACTGTTACATATCCTCTGTAATCACCAGAAAAGCTATTTTTTTTTTCTTTCTCTGGTTAAAGAGAAACATATCATGTTGTACAAATTAAGCCAGAACATGTGATCATGATGGTGTTGAAACTTTTGTAATCATATTTGTTTGTTTAGGATTTTTACTCCTGTTAGAGACATTCTAAACTAAAACGACAAATCTGCCAGCATGAAGTTGCAACTGGTAACGTTCAGTTTCTATCTCAGTTTGCCAAGGTGCTGTGTAGAGCAGGAGGGCAAAGCCAAGGGCTTGAATCACACATTAGAGGTTGGAAAGAACCTTCAGATATCATTGGGTCCAACACCCCCGCCAAAGCAGGATCATCCAGGGTAGTCTGCACAGGAATGCGTCCAGGTGGGTCTCAAATGTGAAACCTTTCCTAACATAATACCATTATTTTGATATCAGGCTTTAGACTTATTATTGAGAAATAATGACATGTTTGCCATACTTTAAAAAGCTTTGAGCGTGGAAGAAAGTCTGTAGCATACCCATTTAAAATGGAAAAATCTATCAAGTGAGCTAAGTGCTGTGTAATTCTGGCAGATCTTGTGCTACATTATGCAGCAATACACAGTCTAGCAGGAGTAAATTTCACCTTTGTGTGTTTTGCAAATATGGCACCTGATTTTTTAATGGAAATACATAAGGAGCACTCGGCTTTGCTTGAATTCCTTGAATACATGCAAAGATGAAAAATGTTTGTCTTTTCATGTCTATTGGTGAGACGCATTATGAAATTTCAGTTTCACCAATAATGACATTCTGGATTATTTTTAAAGGGATGTGATACAAATTGTGGGTTGCAATACAAACAGTGAATTGTGTCCTCTATTGTGTGAATAACACAAAAGATTGAATTTTGTTTCTCTGAACAAGGCCTTTGCATAGCAGTGTTTTTCCAGTACACTCTGTTATAGTCTGACACTATAGTCTGTTCTGTAGTGTACAGTGCTGCTAAAGCATTACAGACAAGGAGTTATTTGCATGTTTCTCATAACAAACAGGTGCCTGTGTTGCATGTACATACACTGTATTGTACATAGCATACCTTTATGCACAATATGGAATTCAAGTACAGCAAGTATATTATCTGGGTCAAAAATCATATTCAAGTACAGTAAACCAAGCACTGAAATTGATTCCATAGATCACTCACTACATATAACGGAGGCTCAGCAAGTGACAAACCTCAAAAGCATTTCAAGTAAGTGAATTCAGGTAATAGAGAGCCTGCACAGTCGGTATCTGACATTAATTAATCACCTGTGTCTGTTCTCCTGATATAGCAGAATTATTAGTTAGTTACTAATACAACAAATATTAGAATATTTATGTACAAAGTTAAGGGGCATGCCTGGAATGGTAATTTAATTTATCCATTTTTACAGAAAGCAAGAGACCATACTCTATCATAATGTTCAATTTTTCTGCAGTGTTTATACTCAGATTTCTCTGCATGATATCTAGGGTCATATGCAATATGCTGTGCAGACCAAAGCAGTAAACTGGTTTCCCCTGTGAGTGTTGCAGTTTGCAGAAGCTGAGGTTTGATTTTTGCAGTGTAGGATTTTTTCAGCTTGTGCTTTACATCCTGTTTTCTGTCTGGCTGCCTACCTTGAGCCATGCCTCATATTCCATAATTTATCACTCTTCCTTGTGCTATTGCTGACTTAGTCTGACTAGCAATGATTTTAGTCTTCTGTAACTAAAAAATTTTCAATACAAATCAGAATTTGAGGCTGAATATTGAAGAATTTAATCTTCCATACTTCTAAGCTTGTATGTGATAGTGATACTGACAGAGCAATGCTCTTGTTTTTCTGATATACTCACTTTTTATGCTGATGTAATTTATATTACCCAGCTATAATATTTACCCTGCAAATGAAATGTCCTTGTATGTGCATGTATGTATCATGTACATGCATGTACATGTATGTATTATCAGCAAGATGAAATGTGTGCAACATATACTAAGCTTTGGTTTCAAAGAGTCTAAGCAGAGAGTGATTTATTTCCTCAGAGAGGTGATTGTCGTGAAATTTAATTACAAAGATTCCATTGCAAACAGGAGAAAGAAAGTGCAGGTTTGTGAATTTGCAGAAATGACCCAGACAAGTGAGAAGGCGGAACACATGAGGCAATACTGAGCCTTGCATGAAAGGTTGGTCTACACAGCTCTCTATTTCTGTCTGCCATCTTACATCTGAGCAGTGTCACTTAGAGCTTTGCAAGGTCTGAAGTACCCCAAAATAGTAGGAATTACCTAGAGTACTGCTCTGAGATTCCTCATCCCTGTATAAATGTGAAGATAAAATGAAAGCTCACTGTTGAAAACAAACTACACTGACAATGGTTTACTATGATCTCTAAAATCAAAGAGAGTAGGAGAGATGCCAATGCAAAGAAATGTGTTCCTATTAAAATAAATAGGGATTTCTACTTGATTAATAGGCTTTTAGTTTGGAAAAGATTGCTGCTTCCTAAGTTCATTTATCAAAGACAGTCAACAACCTGCATCTAAAGTGCACCAGTGGATCCATTTGTGAGCAACTTTTCATTGCATGAAGGTGATAGATACCTTCATCTTACAGAGCATATAAAAAGAGAGATTCTTATGGATGTCTTGCTCGAACATTTCTTCTTATAATCGATGTTAATTTACTAAGATTGGAAGACAAAAGCAGCTATGAATCTGCTCTGAAGAAAATTAAACTTTCTGGTTGCAGAACGATATGAATCTCAGTTCTTTATTCTTTCACTCTGTAGAAAACAAAATAGGAAAGCCTGTGAGAATTTCTTTATCACATCCACTTTTTAAAATATGTTAATGTTGATATTAAATCCTGTTGAAAGCTTGCCTCTTATCCTCCCTACACCCAAAAATGCTTTTAAAATTTAGGATTGCTGACTTGCATTTTCCAGTAGCACCATTGAACTTTACAATTTTTAGTTGTGCTCTGAAGCAGCCTTACAAATAAGTAAAATAACCTTATTTACAACTATATACTGTATAAAATCATATGCTACAGACTTAACTGTTTACCCCTCTCATCTGCAGGATTCTGATCTCTTTCAAAATGTGGTAGACATTCACAGAGTTTTTCTGGCAAATAGTGTAATAACAACCAGTTTCTGATACAATAAAACTAACTGATAGGATTCTGATTAAAAAAAAATTAAATCAGGAAATTTTCAGTTCAAGTACTGCCATTTCAAAGTGCATTTATGGAATTCTCATTTTCATGGCAAATTTTCACTTTCAACATGCAACAGGGGTGTTGAAAAAGAGTACAACTGCAGGATTTAAAATGTAGATGCCTTTTGGTGAAGAACATAAGATATACAGCAGATTTATCACCACTCAATAAAATTTAGGTGTAGAAATCCTGATTCCTTTGAACCTGATGACAAAACTGTCATCGTTCAAACAAGAAAATTACTCTGGATTTTAAAATGCAATAAAGCAGACAACATTCAGGAAGGGTAGATAATGGTCTTTTCTTTTAAAATATTTGTTATTATTAATGCAAAGTCCAATTCACACTTATTTAATTATAGTTTATTTTAAAATTTGGGCCTCATGGCAATAAGGTATGGAAGAGTTATTCTTCATTGCCTCATAATCCAAGAATGAACTTTCTCTCTTCCTTTTCTTCTCCAGAAGAACTTGGCCTAAGGACTAATCACATTAAAATCAGTAGGCTTTCTCCCTGACTGAGTTAGCATTCGTTATGAACAGTGTTGGCAGAGCTGAACTCATCTGCCTATTGCCTTTCCTGGTGTTGTTCCACTCGTGTGTGTATAATATTAAAGCTGTGTGACTGCTACATATTCTACTTTTGATGCTGTTGGAAGGATGCTGAAAAATTTTTAAAACCTACAGTCTTTCCCCCATTCCTTTAGAAACAATATTTAAACAAAGAGATACGCGTATAAGAAAAATCTATTGCAGCACTCTAAAATAACGGATATGAGATGTAGGACTGGAATTTATCTGTTGGAATACCAGTTTTTTCATCCTTCATAGTCTCATTACTGCTACTGCACACTTCCCTGCACAGCAGTACTGCAAACCATGTGAAATTTCTATTCCATTGCAAAGTAATTTTGGTTGTGAGTATGTGTTGATTGTCACCTTGGGCAGGAGTCTGATCCTGAAATTACTTCCTGTAGGCCTACACAATGCTGATAATCCCTCATGCTAGACAGTAACTGAACATGCTAGTGGAACTGAGTGCTGTTGTATGAATGTGTGGTATAGAATCATAGAATTGTTTAGGTTGGGAAAGTGCATCAAGTACAACTGTAAACTTAACAGTGCTAAATCCACCACTGTGTCATGCTCCTAAGTGCCATGTCTACAGTGTACTTAGTATACTTTTTGTATTTTTAATTATAAAATTACTAAAAAAGAAGTGAGAAAACTCACCTCTTTGATGTTCTAGGAGAAGCAAAGAAAGTTCTATATTGTTCAAGTTTAATGAATAAAAGCTGTTCATTTGGTTTTGTCTCTGACTATGCCAGTGGTACTATCTGACAGCAAGTGTTTGTAGAACTGAGCTCCTAAATGTATCTACTCTGCACTACTACAATTAAAGTATCATGAAGAAACTGAAATGCTGCTCTCCATCTCTTGAGCCAGATTTTTACAATGAAAATTAGTGGAAGTTTGTAGATATAAGCATTGCTGGATTAGATGGAAACCATAATACTTTTGATCTGTCTGAAATCTGTTCCTATAGTGTTTAAACCAAGCAGTTCCAAACCCACTATAAGAACTGTAAATTTGTACTTCTGGAAGGCTAGGAATGGGGTTCCTGATTGGGAGCCAAACAAAACACTAATTAACACGAAATAAACACCTTGAAAAAGCAAAGTCCGTTAGCACTTTGTTATCTTTTGCTAACTCAGCCCCCTTTTTCTAGCTGGATAGAATGATATACACAGAAGAAACTTAAAAAGCAGCTGTGGAGACCATGCCATTCTTTTTCTTTTTTTTCTTTCTTTTTTTTTTTTTTTTATATAATTTATGTAAGTCAAATTATAAACCACATATGGTGTTTTGTTTCATATTGCACTGGGGGTTTATTCTGTTGTTTAAACATTGACTCATTTACAATTGTATCACTTCTGCCGTAACAGCTTTATCATTGTAACATTATTACTATTACAAGTGAACTTCACATGAAAAATATTAAGTGGAACACCTAACATTCAGACTTTTCTGCCTGCAGTTTACAGAGCATTAATGATTAGCTATGATTTTACAATGCAATATTGTAAGAGATCTTATACTATTTAGGCCTTATTATGCCTCAGGATCAACTTCACAGATCTCTGTACTATAAAATATAATTGGAAATAGTTAAAACGACTACAGTAAAAATCACTAACAAAAATTCTTATTCAGTAGTGTCTAAAGAAAAAAATGGGGAGCTCTGTTAATGTCTGTTTTATTTTTATTTCTATTTGCTCTTTTTTTAAATTTATTGCATCAGTTAGCTTCCGTTCTAGCCTGCAAGATCCAGTCACTTTTTCTTTGTAGCTCATAATGAAGCTAAACCACAGCTGTATGTATTACTCTTATGTTCTACTGAAACCAAGCAAAAACTTCTGAGGTGGAAGTTTAACTATGTGCATGATATTATCCCACATGTGCTGGTACTATTGGAGAAATGAAAAACACTAGTGGTAGCTCTTATTAATGGTTTATTTATAGGAAGCTGGAGTGTTATAACCATAAAGTTTTATTAGGAAAGAGAAACATGTTGATGATCTGTTAATATTAAAGTTCAAAAATTTTCCCTTCTCATGTATAATCTCTTCAAATTTTATGATGTGCATTTATTCTAATCCGGAAATTGCAACAAACACATACATTAAAAAAAACCCAACAACTTACTATAAGTATTTGTCAGGGAAAAATCTGTTTCTGCAGTTTGAAAATGGGTGTCATGGTTTACATAGAATTGACTGCAGGCTTTGTTTTTTGCAGTGTCAGTGTCTTATTACCAAGAGCCTGGTGCTGCTAAAGTATTATGCACTATATTACTTCTCTCCAAGTGGAGGTGTTATGCAAGGCATATTTGGTATGAGGTGTGATGCATCTTCTGCAGCAGTACAGTGTTTTGTTTTTTAGTGTAGTATGCACATTCCAAGAAACTGTTCTCTAACATGCATCACTGCTTGACACTGTCCAGTGAAATTTATTCCCAGACACTTAGAAGGATCATTTGATTCCAGGATTGGTATGAGCATACCACATTATAACATAGTTCTAGCTACACCTGCATAGATTTTATGTACTCGTGACGCCTATATTATGACTGACCTATAAAAATAAAATTAAAGACCTACAGTGAGTTAAATATTTTTTTCTGTGAAGAGAAACAGAGGCTGTAATCTTGAACTAACCTATGTTTAAAGGGTGCAACACATGAAATAGTGAGCTATAACTATGTTGGTTCACTGAAGAGTTGTTTCCGTGGTCACAGCTTGTTTTTAATGAAACGCAAGGAAGGTATGTTTCACCTTTCTTTTTCCTCTTTTGTAAAGATGAGAAGGAACTTTTAATTTTCCAAATTATACATTTCAAAGTGTATACCATGCAAGAGAATAATATATCTAACTTCTTTTTAATCATCTGAAACTGACTGATGTACAAGTTAAGCGTTTGGAAAAAGAATTCCTTGTTTAATGTGGAGTCATATATTACACTAAAATGAGATTGTTTTTCTTCCAGCATATTTATAGAACAGGAAAAAAGCCCCTAGCTATCCTCCATTTTATGCTTTTTAAATGTTAATGTAAAAGATATGTATGACATTACACTTATGATCTTAAAAAGAGGAGTTATTAAAATGAAATTAGAGATGCTGATGAATAGTAGTAGGATAAAATGAGAAACTCTTCTAATGCATTTTCATAAAATTTTAATGAATTAAACAGTTTATAAGGAGTTAGTTCTCTTGTAACATCAAAAGTTGAAATAGGACAGAATTACATTCATGTGCTTGATTTTTAAATACAAAACAATGAAATGCATACATATTGTATTTATGTTAAAAGCAGCCTCATTATCAACAAAGAATGAGGTTTTATAAGTCATTAAAAGGCTAAAAGGGTGATTGCCTAAACTTTGATTTTAAACACATAGATAAAATGCTACTGTGGTGCTGTGGAGACTCAAAGTCATTCCAGAAAACTAAAGCAATGAATGAATTAATGCCTTGACCAAGAAATGAATGCACGTTACTGGAAAATGAAGAAATTAGCTTTAAATATACATCAACAATTATAAAAGGTAATGCAGTTTTATGGACAAAAATTACTTTCTTCCCCCCCATATTCTCTAGTAATTTATAGATATTTTCACATTAAAAACACTTTATAAAATTCTTGATGTATTTGCAAATAAAATACTTCAGGAATATTAGGAACCAAAGAATTACAGAACTTAGTTCAACAGCCAACTCCTCCTAGAACAGCAAACTCATTTTCCATCATAGCCTGGACACTAGAAGTATCCAACTGTTAACGTAGGAGGAGGCTTGCGGCTCAGAAACTCCAGAAAGAATATCAGCTGCACAATACCTCCTTATTGCCACAAGTAAAGATCCTGAATAAGAAGCATCTTAAAACTTAAGGTGCTTGAACTGCTGAAGAAATTTTAAGACATTGTATGAAAAATGTCTTAGATACAAGTTAGGACAGAGCAAAGGCTAGAGATGGGTGTCCTGGTTTCCTTGGCAAATTAGTATTTGTCAGTGAAGGTGATGAGCAATTGTTAAGTTTTTCCAGCATGATCTCCGGTTTCAGAAAGTTTCCATGTGCTTGGGAAGAATGCTAATGGTCTGTTGATCCTTAAGAAAAAAATTGTAATGGCCATTTACAGAGATGCATAAAACCAGAGTTCTGTAATGAATAGTAAATAGAGTATTGTTGTTTGTGTGCTTATATTTATCCTCTCTGGAAATATTGCTATGAATGGAGCTGTGTAGCACTCAGTGTAGCAAGAGCTGTGCAATCATCATGGACTTCATCGGGAAGTGTCTCTGTAAGTCAGCACTTTTGTAAGAAGTACTTAGACAAGAACTAAGGTAACTACAAATAACAGCACCCTCTTTACAGATGGACCAGAATACATGTAACTGGCCATTATTTTCTTGGTATTGTGAGCATTAGTGTCTTGATTTACATTTTTTGTACATTAAACTGCTGAGATGTTGAAAATTTTTTGTAGGCTACATATATGTAAATATACTTTCCCAGCAGCTGCCATTTAATAGTATATTCTGACAGGTACTTCAACCACATCTTGAAATTTGTACTTTTACAAATGTAAAGCTAGCTGACAATACTGAAGTTCATGCTACTCATATTACTAGTATATCTGCCATGGTTTAAGCTGTCATCATCATCACAGGAGATAATGTGTTGTAATAAGACTTAGCATGACCCATATGTGAGCAGAACCTAGGAGGAAATGCAATTAAAGATGTATATTGTGTCTGGTGCCAGATATGTACGTAAAGGAACGTTTTACATAAAGAAAGACTTAGTAAGGGATTTATGGGTGTCTTAGCCTGTATCCTGTGCATGTGACTGAAAAGAGGGACATTGCTATTCTTGTCTGCTCAAATACTCTACACATATTCTTCAGAATGAGAGCACACTAGCTAGACAGTATTTTGTCTAAAAGATTTGGATGAATACTGTGTACACTGTACTTCTGAGGTGGTGATTCTCCATCACCCTCCAAACACAAATTGTTGTCTTTTGATTTTTCCTTTGGTGTTAGGTGAAATAAACCTCTTCCAACTGGAAGTCTTTGCAAAGTTCATTTTGAGTAAGATAGAGGAACTCCCCAGTATTTTTTTTCTCTTGTATAATGTTTGTTCCCTCATAAGGTCCAGAATATAAACACTCTTCTGAAGTTATTGCACATAACTTTGTCTCCCTTGATGAGTGGTACAGGTTTTTTACTTAATCTACCACTCTTCTTCTGTTTGATTTTTTTTTTCTTAAATTGTAAACTTTTGGTATCTTATTACATGACTGTAGTCATGCATGTAGTCAGGATACTGAGCTGTTGAAAAATGAATTTGATAGTATTTTGACATAGGTCATTTGAACTATACTGCTAAATACGTATTTACTTGTTGTGCTAGATATAGACTTTATAACATTTTTCTTTATAAGGAGCCTTCTTTTGTTCATTAATTTTATTCTTAGCTTTGAGGGCTGGAAAGGACAATTGGGAAAATCTAATGTGACCTCCTGTAAAGTGCAGGGCATGTTGTTTCATCCATACAATCCACAGCATATTTTTGAAAGGTATCCAACCTTGATATAAGGGATTGAAATGATGGAAGGATCTACAAGGTATCTGAGCTAATGATGTTTGGTTTATAATCTGTTAAAATAATTTATTGCCTCTACAACCTGCCATACCTTTATCTGAAAGATTAAAACAAGCTCTGTCTCAACAGCTGTGTTCTAAACTCGTCTCCTTGTAAATACGGTCTCTCCACCGTGATTTCATCTTATTTTTACATTCCTCAGGGGAAAGTGAAACAGTCAAAGATTCTGTCAGTCACTCACTTTTCAAACAAGGTTCTTCAGTCTTTGAACCATTCTTTCATATCTTGCCACAGTCCAAAACCCCATCTCAACCTCTACCTTCAAAACTGGACGTTCAGACTGGACATAATGTCTCAACAGCACATTCTTAGTTAAATCAGGAAGAATAATGCTGTCTTGATAAATGCTTGGGCTTAAGAATCAGAAGTCTTAAAATACTGATTGTACACGATCTTGGAGGTCTCTTCCAACCTGGTTGATTCTATGATGGATCTATTCTGGAGTAACAATTCCTTTTCCCCTCTGAAAGTGTGCTGTGAAAAGAGGAACTCCACTTATTTTTCCTGTTTGCTGTTGCTTGTCTAAAATCATGCATTAGTTTCAAGCTGTGCCTGACTGCTGTGTAGAACATGAATCCAGACCAGCAGGACTCTAATACTCGCTTCCCTAACAGTTCAAAGGTAAACATAAATTTACCTGAGATTATGCTCCTAGGGTTGATCCTAAATCCGTGACCATAACCACAGTGTGTAGTGACAAGATATTAAACAAATCCTTTCTGCACTCTTTAATGATCTGCCTCAGGACTGAAAATGAGGTCATTTAGCTGACCATCTGTTAAAAGTGGAGATCAGAACAAAATGATGAGTAAGTGCTGATTGTGAACTATACTGTCTAAAGACTATGTTCTGATAGTTGCACTAAAGCATTACAGAAGTTTTTTCTCTACTGGGAAGGCAAATGAAAGGTTTACCTAAGAAGGCACTAAGGACCAGATCTTGTGAACTACTTGGTTTTCTCCTAACTATTGGTTTACAGTAGTGTAAAATCATTACTTCCACTGAGCTACCACTATAACTCACGTGAAAACCATCTCTGCTGCTTCCTGATTACACTGTTTTATAAGGCAAGAATACGCTTGAAACTAGAAGTCAACAAGAAGAACAGTATTTTACAGTGAACAGAAAAATCTATTTGTGTCCTGAATGCCTTTGTCAATATAAATCAGAAATATGAGCAGTGAAAGAATGCTATTTGACTGCTTCTCTGTTAAAAAAAAAAAACCAATTACTACTCTGCATGAATTTTTATATATACTTTTATATATTAAATGCTGCTATGCAATTACTACTTTAGTAACTGCCTTGCTGCAATAGGGTTTGAAGGACAGAGAACCTGTTTTCCAAAGGAATTTATGCCTGCCTCCACAGGCTTAGTAGACAGATTTTGAATGCTCCCCATAAGAAACAATTTGATTTCCTTCATAAATCAATGCACTAAATTATCACAAAACACTTGTTTATGTTCATTTTGGACTGATTTTAAAGAAGCACTTAGTTGCATTCTGGCAATTGATTTTCTGAGAGCAGTACAGCAGTGAGAGAATCCAAGGGTATCTCATGAACGCATGAAATTAGCTTACTTTGTAACAGCAATTGAAACAGCATATAGCAATAAGGGATAATACAGATAAATAGAAGTAAGGAGAAATGAAAATCATGAACTAGCATAAATCATGCAAAAGCTGTCCTCTCTATGAAGTATTTTTTAGCCAACTACTATTATAAAACCAGTAGTCTCAAGCTCCGATTTATTCCTTTGTTCTATATTCCTGCAAACTGAGTAATAGTGAATGAACTTGTTCTGTTTTGCTTGTGTGCAACTTTTGCTTTACCTATTGTCTTATGAGTTTTCTCACTTTTACTCTTACAATTCTCTTCCCCATCCTGCAGGGTGGGAGCAAGCAAATGGCAACCATAACATGTGTGCATACCTATTTGAGACTGGGAACTATGGCCAAGGTCCTTCTGACTGATGGTGGTGCTTTGTTAATACAAGATTTACTCACTTACCACAGTGTCTGAAATAGACCCCTTCAACTTTCAAGTTGTCCAGTTAATTCAGGTATTTGGTTTTGCTGTTGGAAATCAGGTCGATAAGTGATGGCAGCGCAGTCAACTAACTTGGAGGAAGGCTTCAGGTAGCTGACACTAATAAATAAGCTCAAAGAAGTTGGTATTCCCTGCTTTAAATGTTTAGGAGTAGAAATAACGTCCTGTGACGGAAGTTCATTTTAATGAACAGTTCTGAGAACAGTTTGATATGTTGGATATTCACAAGCAACAATTCCTTCTCAGAAATAAGCTTTTATTTCTGAATACAAGGTGAAGAGAAAAAGCAATAAATGGAAGAGATTATTTTATTTGCTGCTAATAATTTATTAGTGCTAATCAGGTTGAAACCTATCTATTAAAATGTATGCGGAAATGTGATGATAGTATTAGGAGTGCTGCATTATTGCTAATTCACTTAGTACTCAGTGTAATAGCACTAATCATAATTAACTCCTCTGGTAATATTAATATGGTTGTCATACAATATGTACGGTATTTGCACGAGAATTCCACTCTAGATTCTCATTAATTAAAACACCATCAAAATGTCAGCACTTTAATTTGCCCTATGTTAAATACTATGACGAGGATTCCAAGTTTTTTTTCCCCTATTAGAATTTATCAAAATACTGCTGCTACATTAATTTTAACCAGAAATAATAGTTTGTAACAATTATTTAATAATGAATTACTTCACTGTTTAAAAGTCTTTCATTTTTCAGAGCATTACTTTCGCCCTGAGGAGACAGAGAGTAGGAACAGTAGCTTAATATACAAATGATGGAGTTTTTATTAGGCTAAATACCCTGTGTTTTCTGAATAGTTTTCTCTGTCCATCTTCACAAAATGCTTGGTACCTGGATTCTACAGTACTGGTGTCTCCCTGGGACAGGGGGTTTGGAGGCTGAGTGCTATGGGGGCTCCACCAGGGCAGCCAGGGCCTCTTCCAGCACCCCATCCAAGAGCAGGGCATCTGGGGTAGCTCTCACCCCAGACACTGAGCATCTCCCTGGGGACAATGCTGGGCTGAGATCAGCTCTGCATGTGGGCCTGCAGTGGTGGTCCATGTCTGGGCCAGTTGTGCCTATGGTAGGCATAATTGTGGCTGTGGCACAGCAGGAGCTGTGGCACCAGTGGGCGGTGAGGAGTAGATGATCAGCTTAAAGCTGTTCCCATGTGAAGCAGATTTCCCTGCAGCACTGTCCAAGTCCTCTACAGAGGTATCAGGAGAAATGGGAAGTCCAGTTGTGCTATCTCCAGGTTGGCTTTGAGCACAAGCAACCAGGTGTTGAGGTAGGGGATGATATCCTGTTCCTGTTTGGAAAAAAAGAACAGGCACAATGTATTCAGTGGCTTTATCGCTCTGTACTTTACTCCTCTGCAGAGCTATTCTGAGCACTTTGACAGTCTTTTCACTGCCTCCTGCCTTCTCCTAAGCCTGTGCCTTGCTCTGTCACTTTAATGACTCCTTTTGGCCGTCTTTCAGAAATCTTTCTGCAGAACACAGGCACTGAGAAATTCTTCATTTCCTTGATCTCTTGTAGCAGGCTTCAGTCTTTTACAGCTAATGGCTACAAGAGTGAGATTCTGTTGTTCACAAGTTGATATATGCTCTGGAGGTGAGCACTAGCAATGCAGAAAAGCGACAGCCATGTGCTTGTTGTCTTCTGGTCAGTGTACATCAAGCCTCTGACCAGCTTTTGGCAACCTGTATGAATGGAACAAGGAAGACTCAGAAAGTGCAGAAGGAAGCTTCAGTTCTGGATCTTGTTCTGTACAATGAGAATTTGGCTGTTGAACTGTTATCACCTGCTGCCTTTGACTATGACTGAATAAGCTGGGGCACATGGGATGAAGAGGACTAAGAGTTTTAGCAGTTTGGTATCTAAAGAATAAATTCATATTGTCCATTGTTTCACTCATTACATGCATTGAGCCTCAGCCACCTGGAGATTTTTCCCATTTTTAGGAATGATATGGTTCATGTGTGTTAACACTGCCCACTGTCAAGCATCTCATTAAAGAATATGATGTGAGAAGAGAAAATGCAAATGTTCCTACAGTTCAAAGTCTTGTATGTGCTTAAATAAATTCATTGATGTTATTAGCATTTAAGGCATTAAAAAAATCATTAGATCCTGCTTCCTCAGACCAAATACAGTGCGTCTTATACAATCCTAGCAGTTTTGTTTATTGTTTCTCCTTCTCTTTGCTTTTTTAGTTATTTAGAACATGCTGCGTAGGGATGTGGTGGGGTTGATGTCCCTGGAAGTGTTTAAGACTAGATGAGGCACTTGGTGCCATGGCCTCGTTGATTAGATAGGGTTGGGTGATTGGTTGGAGTTGATGACCTTGGAGGTCTCTTCTAACCTGGTCGATTCTGCGATGCTGTCTCTGTTACCTGAAAATATGAGAGCTGAAGGTCCTCAAGTTATTAGTTGAGCTGTGGGGCTCAAAGTAAAGCACCAAGTAGTCTGTGGCCACACACCAATGTACTTCATGGCAGGATTTTACTATACAGTTCAGAGTAGGAGATTTAAACCTGATGTGGTAAAGAAGTTACTGGAGTGAGTACCCTGAGTGATGAACTGAGAGATTGGCATGCAGTTGAATATAAGCATTAGAAAATCTTTGTTTTCAGACTGTTTCAGAATCTGCAAACGGGGTTAATTAAAATTCATGTTTTCCTTTTTATTTTCATGCTGCCTCTTTTGTATTCAGGGCATGTCCTGACCGGCTTTATTTTGATAGATTCTTGTCCACAATAAATTGAAATACCTTTCACAGTGCTCTCTGTAAAATAAGAAAAAAATGACTTGAATTATATTCCTAAGTTCCAGGTGAACACACCAGTATGTTGATTCATGCTATGAGTTTCCACCATCATTTGAACATTGCTGAAAGGAGCCTGAAGCTTAATGATTTTTGTCAAGTCACTAAGGAAATACTGGAAATTATTAATTGACTGTGTGCATTAAAATATTTATACAGAAATAAAATTCATCATTCTTATCACTGATACATCCTATGGTCTAAAATCCATTGATCAGTTGAACCATCTTCTATTATGTTTTGTTTTCCTTTCTCAAAGGGCAGTATATGACATGATTATGTCTTGTCTGTGGTATAGTATAATAGAATGAATACATATTTGATGCCAGATCTATTAAGACAGCTGTTTGTTTCTGTTGACATAGTACCAAAGGGCTGAATAGATGTGGGTCTCACATCCAGGTCCCAATTTTTTTGCAATGAAAAGTGAAAAAGAGGGGCCTTGTCCAAGTAATAATGTTTTTTCTGAATATAAAGGAATCTACAGGAATAAAAGAATCTTGATCTCACTTGATGTGTCCGTGGTAGATCTATGCAATTAGGATTTAGGAAGCTGAAGTTTGAAATGGAAAACAACATTGAGGTAAGCAACACAGAAAAGTATATCTAAAATTTACATATATGTTTAAATATATGTATTACTATGCACATATACTATATATAAGATGCATGTCTGCATACATCAGGGTATTCATTTTGGGGGGGACATTTTCTGATACTTGAAAATATATGAAACAGCTGTATCTCACTGCCTTTACCCTTTTGTATGATTACTTGGTGTAAATACGGCAGATATATAACCCATCACTTGAATTTGAAATCTTAGCTAAAGATAGTAAAACTTATTTTCCAGTGGTAGTAAAAGCTCTTTAAGGATTGGTAACAATCAAATGTGATTCAGGTCATCTAGGATATGAAGAGTCTCCTGGAATATCCCTTCTCCCCTCTCCTTTAGGCTATTGAAATGCCTAAATAGTTGCCTTAATATGGAGGTATTTAAATGTTTGAGTAAGGTGAGATAGGACTTATCCTACATCTACAAAACACAATGGTAACATTTAAAGATTTATAAAAATTTTTAAACTCGTGAGGGACAGGTCATTTTAATGGGTGGTGAGCTAGATACAGTGTTAGATGTTGATCCAGAACGGTTACTGTGTACCATTGTTTGATTCAATTCTCTCTGGAGTTCCGTGTCTCCACACGATTTGTCATTCCAAACCAAGAATGGTGTTACATGCAATTGCATGAGATACTGGGTAAGTTTCCAACCATCCAGTGCTTGCCTCTACCATAGTCATCACATATTGCTTACCAGATCAAGAATGAGGTAGAGTGATGTAATCAATCTGCCATGCCTCACCATATTTGTAACTTGGACCATTGGTCACCATATTACAAGGGCTTGATTTACTTAGCCTGCTTAATAGCAGCACAAATGTCACAGTCATGTATGACTTGCATGATAGCATCCATGGAAATGTCAATGGATCTGTCACGTTGCATCTTTGCCTTGATGTCCTGATGAATTGTGAACCCACTGAGCTAGAAAGATTTAACCTTGGCGTTTCCAGTCAAGGTCAAGATCACAGTTTGTATCTACTTGAGGAACTTTTGCAGCTAAATCTGCCTGGTGGTTGTGTTGCTGTTCCCCAGTAAGTTTGCTCTTAGGTATGTGAGTGTCAATGTGTCTCACTTTCACTGGGATGAGAACAATGAGAACACAATGAGAACAGCGATGTCTTGCCACAGATCAGCAGCCCAGATAGGCTTTCCTTTCCTCTGCCAGCTGTTCTTTTCCCAGTCCTTCATCCAACCCCACAAAGCGTTGGCTACCATCCATGAATCAGTGTAGAGATAAAGCTTTGGCCATCTCTCACATTCAGCTGTGTCAAGAGCTAGCTGGACAGCCTTTACCTCTGCAATTTGACTGAATTCACCTTCTCCATCTCTTGCCTCTGCAACTCTGTGTGTTGGACTCCATACTGCAGACTTCCACCTCCGCTTGCTTCCAGCAAGATGACAGGACCTGTCTGTGAACAAAGCGTATTTCTTTTCATCATCAGAAAGATCACTGTAAGAAGGAGTTTCCTCAGCACAAGTTACTCTCTCCTCTGGAGGCTTTGTGCAGTCAGTGCCTTCTGGCCAATTTGTGATCACTTGCACCAGACCAAGTTCTTCAAGATTTCCCATTCGAGCTCTCTGTATTATCAGAGCCATCCACTTAGACCATGTGGCATCTGTTGCATGATGTGGTGAAGAACCTTTGCCTTTGAACACCCAATTCAAAACTGGTAATCTGGGACCTAAAAGAAGTTGTGACTCACTTCCAATTACTGCAGAAGCAGCTTTCACTCCTTCATAAGCAGCTAGTATCTCTTTCTCTGTTGGGGTATAACTTGCCTCTGAGCCTTTGTAGCCATGACTCCAAAAACCAAGTGGACGTCCACGTCACTTGCAGCCACGTACAGAATGTTCTTAATGTCTGGACCAGTTTGAACAGGTCCAAATGCATTGCATGGACTAATTCTCACTTTATCTGGTCAGAGGCTGCTTGTTGCTAAGGGCCCCACTGGAAACTGTTTCTCTTTTGAGTCACGTCATAAAGAGGTTTCACAATTTGACTGTATCTAGGAATGTGCAGTCTCCAAAATTCCTCTTCCCAAGAAATGTAGAGTTTCCTTTTTATTTATGGGATTTGCGGTGGTAGAGACTTTGTTTATTACATCCAGTGGAATGTGATGGCGACCATCCTGCCACCACACTCTCAGAAACTGGATTTATCTGGCAGGTCCTTTCACCTTGTCTTGCTTAATGGCAAAATCAGCTATCAAGAGAGTGTCAATTATTTTGTTACCTTTCTTGAAGACAGTTTCACCCCAGACGATGATATCATCGATGAACTGAATGTGTTCTGGATCTCCACCTTTCTCCAAAGCAACATGGATCACTGCATGACAAATTGTTGAACTGTGTTTCCACCCCTGGAGCAAACGATTGAATGTGTACTGTATCCCACTCCAGGTGAAGGCAAACTGAGACCTGCATTCCTCTGCTATGGGAATAGAGAAGTGTGGCAGTTTAGGCTGGGTGTCTTCTGTTACTGCTACATAAGTTACACCTCTGGTGTCCTTAGTGTCCAACCCAGTGAGGTGGACACAGGAAACAGTGTATTTCTACCCATAAATCCTGCACTCTACAAATTCATCTGCAACGTCATTCTCTTCCTCTTTCTTCCCCTTCTACTTCCATGGAAGATGCTCCCAATCAGGTAACGGTGGGGGAGTATGACAAGGCCTCTTAGGCCTGTCTAGGCCTAATGCCAGGAGAAGGTGGGGGACAGTCTCAGATCTGGCCAGCCTGAGACTAGCCTAATGGGGGTAGGGGGGGAAGAAAGAGCCCTGGGGGTTTTGGGTACACCCTCAGGTGGGGAGAAGGGAAGCACTGGGTGGCCTTTGGGTGTGGTGTAAGGGACTCTGTACACTTAGGGATATCTTTGCCACTAGGCTTTGTAGTTTCTGTAAAACACTAATTGCTTTTCCATTTAAACTTTCCGTCACTTTCCAATCCATTTGTGTGTCATTCTTTTGCTCCTCTCAGGGCAATAGAGGCTTTCTCTGGCCTTAAACTAGGACAAGAAGAAAGCATTAGCAATGTCTGTGGTAGTATTCCGTTTGGCCTCCTTGGATTCCAGCTCATACTGGAGTTCTATCATGTCCGGTACAGCTGCACTCATGGATGAAGTTACTTCGTTCAGGGAATGGCAGTCAACTGTCAGGTGCCATTCTCCATTTGGCTTTCACACAGGCCAAATTGAACTGTTGAAAGGTGAATAAGTTTTGCTGATGACATTCTGACCTTCCAGTTGAGGACTCAAATTATGAATGGGCACCAAAGAGTCACGGTTGGTTCTGTATTGCCTGTGATGCACAGTTTGAGAAGCAACTGGCAGTTTCACATCCTCTACCTCCTGTTGTCCCACAACTGAGGATTCATCTGAAAGTTCAGGTCTGACAGAAAACCTTAATTTTCCTCAATGAATTTCTACAGTTGCTATTCCAAAAGCCCATTTGTAACCCTTAGGGTCTTTGAAAAACCCTTCTCTCAGAAAGTCAGTTCCCAAAATGCAAGGTGGGTCTGGTCCTGTTCAAATAGCATATTTCTTCCATTCTTTCCCAGTTAAACTTATGTCAACCTGAAATTTAGTCAATTCTTGAGATCCACTAGTGATTCTCTCCAATGGAAGTGTTTAGAACAATCATTATTTCGCTTTCTTACACCCAATAGTGATTTATTTACATTCCTTCACCTTCTCTGCTTGAACTTTGTGAAGAAAAATTAAAAACACAGTTTTAAAACCATCACAGATTCTTAAAATAGTTATAGGCTCTGCCCCTTGATAATTTGATGGTCTTATGGTGCACTGAACTCCTGTGTCAACCAAAGCCCTGTACTTCTGAAATTTTGAAGTGCCAGGCCACTGAATGAATACATCCCAATAGACTCTGTTATCTCCATTATCCCTTTCCTCCCCTTGGCAGGAGGGCACCCCTAATTATGGAAATTACAGCTACATGTACAGTTGACACATTGCTTAGTGTTAGTGTCAGAACTACTGTTGGAGCAATTAGAGTTGTTCTGGGAAACTGAGTTAGTGGCAGCTACCCTTCTGGTATTGTTACCTCTGTTGCTGCCACTCTGCAGCTCCTGCACTCTCCTGAAAAGTACAGAAGTGGATTGACCATCTCACTTATTCATGTTTTCACCAAATTGGTCACGCAGAATTATCCAAAGACCTATTTTGGATTGGCCTAGTTTGAACTGGCCTTCTAGGAAAACATCTGTTCGTGACAGCTGAAACTTGTATCCATTTAGAAGAGAAAGGAGTGATCTCATCCCCTTTTGCCAATTTGGATATGGAAGTTTTAAATTCCTCCTTCGGCTCTTTCATGCAATCCTTTATCTCTCCAGTCAGAGTTTTAATGACTGAGACCAAAGACATACATGTGAGACTATCCTCCAGTTGCCTCATTTTGTCAGTGAAATAACCAACAGTAGGAGGTGCTCCCCTATAGTTTTTTGCCACAATTCTGCTTGCTAAAATATCGGCATAATTAGGAGGAGCAAGACCTGTTCCCACAGGAATTTCATCAGGATTCAGTGTACCATGATTTCCATAAATTATTTCTCTGATAGCAAACTTTCTCAAATGCTTGATTCCCTCATCTATTGTAGACCACTTCTGTGGGTTCCATGGTAAATCATCCCTGGATGGATACTGCATCAGCACAGCCAATAAAAGGCATGTCCACAGGGAAACCTCACCCATGGAACTCTCTTTATACTTATCGATTCCACTCTCCTTTGCAAGTGTACCTAATTGCATTGTTGACTTATTGTGTACTACTAAAGCAGGAGCACCTGTGTCACGGAACCTTCCCAAAGAACTCATTATCGGTTCAGTTTCTCCCCTGAGATAATTTTTTCTTACATGCCTAATTTCCTGCCTGGATGCATTAGCTGGCTGTATATCATCCTTATGTTTATCATCATTCTCATTTTCATCATTCTCCTCTTCTTCATCGTGCTGTCTCCAAGGCTCCCTGCTAGAAGCCTCTGTTGAATTCCCATAAGTTCAGAATCACTTCCTTGGTTCCTGATCTTTCAGAATCCTCACTGTATTTTGCATCTTCATCATCTATTGGTGGCTTCACTAATTCAGCAAGACATTTAAGATGAAATTTCTTTTCCTTATCATCACCTTGATCGCTATCACCTTCCTTAGCTTGCTTTCTTCTCTGCATTGGAGCAAGTAAAAGTGCATCCTTAGATTTACCTTCTAAGGGGTCATCGAAGACTGGTTTGTTTGCCTTTGCTTTATGTGGAGGTGGAATTGGAGTTGGATCAGAAGGATTCTTTTCCACAGGAGCAACTGGGTTTACAGACATTGGCATTGCTTGGAAATATGCAGCTGGTTTGGCAGAAACATAAGCAGTTGGCATAGAAACAGTGTTACCGGGTGCTCTTTAGGACCTTGCTGCTGCTGTCAGGCTCACTTCCATTCTGGCCACTGCAGGTGGAAGCCTCTGTGGCTCTTTAGCCTCGGTAACGGCTGCTGACGGAGGAGTTGCTGCCACTGCCATCACTTGCACAGGGTCTGCCGACACTGTTATACAACATACACTGTCTGACCACATTTTATACAGTGCAGTTCTTCTACCTTATCTCAGTGAGTGATTTTACCGTGTGCATCATTGCTCACGGCAGCACTCGCCTTTACTGTTTGTTGCTGTGTAGGGGTTGCTGCCTGTACAGGAGCTGCTGGACTCTCTGCTGCTACCAGCACAGGTGCCACCACTGCTTGTGCAGGGCTTGCCGGTGCTGCAGTCACTGCTGCTGGAGTCACTGCTGCCTCATGAGCTACCAGCTTTTTGCCAGCACTGCTGCTGCTTTTGCTGTGGTTCAAAGCAGTTTTCCTATTAACTCCTGCCTGCCTGCTATTACCTGTCACTGCTTTGGCTTCTTCTGCCTCCGTCTCTTCCTCACTGCTAGAAATGTCTGCATTAGACCCAGGTCTCTTATGTCTTTTTCTCCGTTTAGAGACAGAGCAATTAGCTGCACATCTCTCTTGGCACAGGTCTATTATCACACCACAAACAACAAATTTAGGCATATTAAACAGATCATCGTAAGATTCAAATCACCTAGATAACTCTCAGTTACAGGAACACTAAATTCAAGAAACTCAGAAGGAACAGCCAAAGAAATACTACTGTATCCTCCATAACCAACAAATCCAAGGCAATAATCATCAATTTGTTTCTAAAGCAAAGAAATAGCTTATATGCAATGTGCCTCTGACTTGGTCAATCAGTGCAGAAACAAACCATTTATAAAGCATCACACTTAAGACAGAATATAACAAATGCACAAACCCCAGAATAGCTTAATTTTTACTTCCTTGCCCTGTGTTAGGTGCAAATTAAAAGAATGCGGTGGGTTGAAATTACCCCCCCACTAATTTGAGAAAATACCCCCCCGAAATAAAATTGCCAGACTAGCTCAGTGGAAGCAAAGGAAGCTGTATTTACAAGCAAAACTACAATCTAGAAATATGAAATGCAATGAACATGTATAAAATATATAATATTTACTTGTGTTTACAATTTATAAACAACAGAAGAACCCCCCTGGACAAAACCAGAGGGTTACTAACAGCTTCCCCCTCTCTGCTCTCTTCCCCCCACCCTGTACAAGGGAAAAGAGAGAGAGAAGAGCAGAAAGTAGCTTGTTAGTACTTAACCGCAACAAGAACGCAGCCAAGGTCAGCAACAGCCAAGCAAAAGCACCAGCTAGTATCTGCTAGAGCAAAGAAGCCAAAAAGAGGGAGTTAGCTTATAGAACTAACTTTATGTTAATTATCAGACCAATGGGATTATTTAGACCTTGTCATTATTTTTCTTTTGCATCCAGTGGTAATTTATTTACAATCTATCTCTTTCTACTCAATCTGTGAAAAATTTCCTGGGCATCAGCCTAAAACTACCACAGCTTATAATTTGTGAGGAAGTGACTGCACAGATCAGGGGTTTTCTGATTTTTGCAGATTCACAGGTTGCATTGAGTTGGAAGCGACCCTTAAAGGTCATCTTGTCTAACCCCCATTCAGTGAGAAGGGACACCTCCAACCAGATCAGCTGGCCCAGTACCATATCAGATCTGATCCTGAGTGTCTTCCGAGATGGGGTTTCAACCATATCCCTGGGAAGCCTGTTCTAGTATTTTACCCCTCTCATTGTAAAGAACTTCTTCCTTATGTTTAACCTAAAATCTACCCTGTTCCAGTTTGAAACCATTGCCCATCATCCTATCACTACAAGCCCTTCTATATAGTCCTTCCCCAGCCTTGCTGTAGGTCCTTTTGTAGCTGTAGGATCTCCCAGAAGCCTTATCTTTTCCAGGCTGAACAGCCCCAGTTCTTTCATCCTGTCTTCATAGGAGAGGTGGTCTACCCTCTGATCATCTTGGTGGCCTTCCTTTGGACCCGCTCCAGCATATCTATGTGTCTCTTGTGTTGAGGATCCAAGAGCCAACACAACACTCCAGGTGAGATCTTGCCAGAGCAGAATGGCAGAATCACCTCTATTGACCTGCTGGGCAGGCATTTCTGTTGCAGCCCAGGATAAAATTTGCCTTCTGGGTTGCAAGTGTGCATTGTTAGCTCATGTCCAGCTTCCTATCCACCACTACTGCCAAGTGCTTTTCTGGAGGGCTGCTCTCAATTTCATCATCCTCCAGTCTATATCGATATTGAGGATTGCCCCAACCAAGGTGCAGGACCTTGCACTTTGCCTTATTGAACCTTAGGAGATTCTCCTCAGTACCCCTCTCCGGCCTGTCCAGATCCCTCTGAATGGCATCCTGTCCTTTGGTCTTATCACCCATACCACCCAGCTGCATATTTGCTGAGGGTGCCTCAATCTTGCTGTCAAGATCATTGACGAAGATACTGAACAGCACTGGTCCCAATGCAGACCCTGGAGGGACACCACTTGTCCCCCATTTCCATCTGGACATTGAGTCATTAACCACTACCCTTTGTATGCAATCATCCAACCAATTCCTTATCTACTGGACAGTGCACCCATTAAAATCAATATCTCTCCAGTTTAGAGGGAATGATGCTGTGATGGGCTGTGCCAAAGGCTTCAGAAACATGAAAGTGTGGCTGCATTCAGAAAAGTGTCTTTCCGAGAGTGATGCATTGTTATACTCTATGCTGTGGTGTGTTTTCTGAGTTTCTGTTTGCTTGAACAGTTGCTGGGTTTGCTGCTGCAAAGGCAGAAGATGTACTTTGCCTCCTGCAACCTTGTCAGTCCAATTGCAGGGAAAAGCCTTTCTTTGTTGGTGTTGAGATGTAATAGAAGAAAAGATAAGAAAATTGTTTTCTATTATTTTTCTCCCTTACCCCAGAAATGAAATAAACCTGGCTGCCAGACAGGTCGATATATTTGTTTTTGATTTCTACAGAGACCAGATTTGTTGAGGAAGTCCCTTACAGGGAACTGCATAGCAAACTGAGATGCTGCTTTGGAATGTCCTTTACAATGCTACTTGCCGTTTTGACGAGGCTCTTCCAAGATTGCTAGGCCTGATTATATGCTTTTCCAACACACAAAGTTTTAGCAGCTATGTACTTTTAAAATTGTGTTTTCAGGATCAATTAAAGGTTTATTAATTTCTGCCTTATAAACTGGTCTAAAGAATATGTGATCTCTGTTCATTAACCTTTCTTATATCCTTATACTGCCATGGATACATGAATAAATCTTGCACAAGTTTTTTGCCATTAGAAACTACTTTGCTCTTGCAGTGTGTCTCAATTATCCATGGACCATTATCAAAACTGCAAGTGATTTCTGCCTTCCCCCCCTGCCCTTATTGTTTAAAACTATGATGCTGGACCAGGTTTTTGTGCATAATCTAGCAGAGAACTAGTTACTTACAGCCTTGGTATAGGTTACTGCTTGAGAGTATATCTCCTGTGTTTTGTGAGATTTCAAGCTAGATGAACATGCCGATTTCCTCTGACAGTATATCCACACAAAATGATTTTTAAAGTCTTAGATTATGCTCTTATTACCAGTATTAAAAAGTACTTGTTTGTCTGTCTGGACACTAGTAAATGGATTTACTTCGATGAAAAAATCTATGAACAACTCTCAGTAAAAGTGAAGGGATGTTGGGAGGTATCATTTAATCTCTCTTAATAGAGTTCTGAAAGAAATATAATGATACATTTTTGAGTATTGTGAGTCTGTATCTATTTGACTTGTTAAAACTTAGCTCTGTGTAGTCTGTCTTCTCACTGCCCTTTATTTTCTGAAATAATGTGATCTTAGTGGGGGGGCTAGGAGATGTTTCTGATATACTTGAGCTTCGTGAGATGGATGCAATAGATTTGTACCGCTGTATGAGGTGTTAGTGAGATTCTCCTGTAATTTTGTCTGTGGAGTTGGCCACCCACACATAACTGTGTGAATGGAACAAGAGATTTTAAGAGAAGCAGAGGAATGGAGTACTGCTTTACAAGCAAAATCTTGTCTTGCCCAGAAAATGCAAGCTGGGAGGTGATGTGGTAATAATCCATCACTATGTTAGCAGACGTTACAGCTCTTCTCTCTCTGCTTATTTAATCTTAAAGACATTGTTGATGCCAACAGAAAGAGAGAATGTTTCAAGCCTTCAAACAGTGAGTTTCTGGGACATTTCCATACTGTGTGGGGAAGAAAAAGTGGAAAACATGTTGAGATGGATGTTAATAAATTTAGTAGTAGAAGATATACAATAACAGGAGACTGTAACTTTGGAGGCCCTTTCCAGTGTTGTATTTCTGTGGAGAGCTCAATCCCCTTCTGTATAAAGCATTCCATACTTGCCAATCCACGAAGTAGGTTACACTGCAGTATCTCTTCCTGAGCTCTAAACTTCTTAATCCTCTCCTCTGCCCATACATGGCCATTTGCCTAATACTTTGCTCACTTTCATGAACAAATTGGTTAGGAGGAGAAGGGGAAGGAAAGGAACAGAAGAAATCTGATCTGGCCCCATTTACTTGCCATTACAACTTCTCACTCTCTCTTGACTTACCATACTGAAATGTTATTTTAAAATCTAGCATTACAGATAAAATTGATTTCCACTTACATTATTTTAGTTCTTGCTAAAATCTAGAATGATTTTCTTTTTAATGCTACTATCCCTTTCTCTCCTTGCCTCTCTCCAATTTTGAAGTGCAAAAGCCTGGAACACCTTGACTCATTAAACTGCCAATTACTGACACAAGTAAAGGCTAACCTGATAATTTAGGGATCTTTTGGAAAAATAATTTGAGAAAAAAGATAAAGATCTATTTCTTCTCCAAACTTGCAGAACTAAAATCTTATTTCTGAGGAATTATAAAATCTGTACTTTTCCGAGACTGGTTGCGTCCTTTAGACAATTACTGATACTGCCTGTACAGGGAAGTAAATGGCATTACATAGAAAAGGAAGTAATTTGCTCTTTTTTTTTCAGAGCATGACAACACAAGGAAGGTCTAAGAATTTCAACCAGTTTATTGCGTAAAATTAAGAAGAGTGTCCTCTCCACAGACCAGACTCTGTAGCTTAGGGACCACAGCTTGGAAGACTTCACCTGCAAACATTCTCTTGGGAAATTTTGATGAAATCCTGATCACACTGAAATCAGTGAGAAGTTTTGGCACTGACATCAGTGAAGCTACAATTTAATTCCTTTTATTTTAGAGTTGTTCTGTGTTCATAAAGTGCAAGGTATGTACTTTTTACTGTGGCTGAACATGGAAGCCAGCCTAGAGAGTTATGTATAAACCTATTGGAAAAAAAGGTGTACGGTTTTCAGTTAATATGCCACAGGCTTTGTTGATGGGATATGAACTAAAGGCATAAATTATTAAGAGACTACTGGCACTGGGATACCAGAAATGTAAAAATACATGTAGTTAGGACCAGATGTTAAGCTGGAATTTCAAAATTAATATTCTGTACGTAGGATGGAAGTTGGCTATGGAAGTTGAAAGATTTAAGCAAATTGCAAACCTTCCAGGGGAGATGAAAGACTCAGGCCTCATCACTGAAAACTGGAAACTCTTCTTTCAGGTATGAAGTGGAGATAACAGCTTTCCTCTTCTTTCTTTTCTTAGTCTTTTTCTGGCCAGAGCCTATTAGTAGTAATACATTTATACAGACTGTTTATAATGGTCTGTTTGTGTGAACTTATAATAATACCAACAAGGATTATTGATCAAGGCAGATACTCTCTTTAATGTATTTCCCAAAGAAAAGTTGAAGTAACTGTTTTTGAAATACAGTAAATTGATCATCTGCTTCTCAGTATCTTACTGTTTCATCCAGTATTTTAATGAAATAATAGGGTATTTCTCATCACAGTGCCAAAACCATAGAATTGAGAGAAGTGAATTACTGTTGTCATGGGAACAAAGGTCCAATAAACTTCTGTGGTTCTATTGTTCAACCAGCTTCTTTCATGGATACTGCACATATGGGAAACCAACCTGGCCCCAGCATGGCCTGTTTCCTGCAACTCAGACTTCCCTAATGATGGTGTTTGTGCTTTTGACACGCTTTTCACTATATGTGCTCTTTCAGTCGTTCCTTCTCTAGAATTTCCCTTATTTCTTTTGGTCCTGATTTAATTTCACACCCATTCCTGTCTTTTCTTTCTCTTTTATGTCCTCTAAAATCTGAGATTTGGTTGAAATAAATGCACGTGCTGTATGTGGACCGAAGAGTTATGCATCCCTTTCCCACAGGTGCACATGCACATAGGTATGGAATGAAAGGAAGGTGGAACTAAAATCGTAATTGTTTATTTGGACAAATTTACATTGTTAAAACTAAAAGAAAATTCTTGTACCTGCTTCTGCTGGTGGATCTTTATCTTCCCTATATTGTCAGTTACAGAAGGTAACATGAAGCATCTGTTAATATACCAGTACTAATATACTAATACTTAAAAACCCAGTGGTGCTCATAGAAAAAAAAATCCACATACAAACTTGTGTGCCAAGAATGCCCTATCCTAGAGTTAGCTAATTAAATTTTGTTCTGTTGATATAATTCTCATAATTTCATATCTTTGCCAGAGACTGTGATTCTGACTTAAGAATTGATTTCTCTACCTACAGACAGCACTTTAGCTCCATTGCTTGATCATGCTCTTGGATTAATTTATCATACCAAAAGTGCCTGATTTCCTGTTATATAACATTTTGAATGTTGCTAATGTTGCCTTCTACGTTTTGGCAAAACCAGAAAATGCAAACCAGTCATTCAACTAGAAAGAGAATCTGCAATGCAATATGCTGCTTGCTCACTAGGGGAAGACTTGACCAGCACCTAACTGCCGAAACAGTGAGAAGTCAGGCACATAGACCCTTTTACAAAAAGACTTTACAGAAATAAAGCAATTACAAGTTATGAGTCTGGAGGTTACCAGGGCTGCTGCATTTATAATCCACAGATTATGGTACTACTACGCGGGCAAGCGTGGGGCTTTAAACAAAACCAAAATGGCATTAAACACATGAACGCTGAAAGAGTACAGTTTCACTTTCTGTTGGCTTTTTTGCAGCTTGTTGCTGTAGCTTTGTAGAAAAGTGGTTGCTGCTGAGGCTTGCAGAGCACAGTGGTGCCTTGGCTGGTCTCTGTGGTGGTCCCTCCTTAGGGCACAAGGGAGCAGCTCTTTTCTGTGATTCACGGGATGCAGCAGGTTCCGGGGTCTGGTGAATGCTGCTGAAGGGCAGATTAACCTGGAAGGCTACAGATGCAGTTTCCCGGTGCTAGTAGCACTGCAGAGTTTGCAGAGCATGGGGCAGGAGTAGTTCCTCCCAGAGTGTCTGGCAGAGTGCGTGTGGGTGCGAAGTGGTGGTCCCCTTGCTCAGACTGTAGCTGGCTCTCAGATCAAAATGAGTGAACAACAGCTGATTCCTCTTGGCTGCTGGTTTTCCTGGGCCTCTTCCTGGGACACAGCAGCTGGCACATTCCATCTCTAGGGTTATGGGACAGTCCTCTGTTTCTGCTGGACACGATGTCTGTTTGCAGAATGCAGCAGATTTCCTGCGGCATGGAAGCCGATAATGGCTGTCTGGGCACTCACAGATGGTCCCAGCAGTGCATGGATGGTGCTCTGGATTGGCCTTAGACCAGGTTGGCTGCGATTTGCAGTGGTCATGCTTGGAACTGCCGAAAGAGTTTGGGCAAGTTCTCTACTGGCTGGCAGGTGTATATTCTCTCTCCCAACTTGGGCAAGGTCCTGGTTTTCCCCAGCAAGTGGTTCTCCTGGGTTTCTGTCCCTTCTGCATGGCTAGTCATGGAAGTCTAAAACTAGGAAAAACAGAGTCTGCAAGTTCCTGTTTTATAAGCAAAGTAGGAACTAGGTATTTGCTAGCAATTCAGAAAACCTCAAACGACCTTGAAGGACTCTGTATAGGTTGAACAGCCCTAGAGGAAGATGAAGATGAAGAAGGCTGTTGTTGGTCAGGGGTTGTGCAACCCCTCGAGTGGGTTGTGTGCATGGGCAGTAGGGAAAGAATGTTATGCAACATGTTGCACAATATGGAGGGACTTCGTTCCCTTTGGTCCAGCCTCCTGGGATGTACTGGCCCTGCATCAGAGGATACTGGACCTATGTATACTGAGGCTTCTGGTGGTGGAGCTGGAGCTGCACCAATCTTACAAGCAGGACAGTGTTGCCTCTGTGGGGATGCCTGCTGAGTGCTGATCAACTCTGCTACCATGAGATCTCAGGAGCCATGTTGGTCAGTTGGGTAGGGTAAGTGATGTGTGCCTTGTTTTATATCTTGTCCCTTACTACAATTTTATATAACTTCTTTTGCTTTTTAATCAATGTAATAAAAGGAAACAGTACCTGGACAGTGCCCATAATATGTGTGCTAATTCCTGATTCCCAAAGAACTAAAACAAAGGCTTGACAAGGCTTCTTTCTGCACAGCAAGCAAAGGCGAGGGCCAAGAGCGTGAGCAAGCAAAAAGCAAGCAAGAGCAAGTTGTTTACAGTTTGGCTTGTATTTATTATTTGCTTGAGGCATGAATTACCCAATGGCAAAACTTGGTAAACACAACAATTAACCTATAGCAAAGCACTTGGCCAGAATTCTTCCATACATGGAAGAAGCATAAGCACAAATTAGCATCTCATGATCTGGGCATGTGATTGTTGTTTACCCCAACCAGGCAGGGAGGGAAACAAGTCCAAGCAAATTGTCTGTTTACCCATACTTGATGATGCCTAACCTTTGACTTTAGCTCTGAGCTGAAGTACCTCCAGAAGGGAGAAGGAAAAGGGGGTTTGAGCAAAACATGTAAGGACATGTTTTGGGCTTATTTTGGGCATAATTCTCGGCATATGCCTCCTTCCATCACACCCCTTCACAGCATCTAAATGGGGTGGGGAGAATGTAAAAATTTGTTGCAGTCAGGAACTCCCAATGAACAATTCTTTTTTGGAAAGAGAAAGAGGCAGTTTTTCTTTAGTTGGGACAGCATTGCTCTTTTTCTCAAATGTCAACACCTAACTTTTTGAAGTAACAAAGAATAATTAGTCTACCATGCAATAAATAACTGTGTGTGATATTACAGTTTTACAGAGCAAGAAATACTTTGCTTGTGCTTCACTTGGCTTTTGCTTTATGAGACAATAAAGTCCTCTGGCAAATAAATGCCAGGACCTCAACCCAAGGAGTGGTGATGCATCTCAGAAGACTTTTGCAGGGCATGTTTATTGCCTTATAAACTGAAAGCCAAATTAAGTTGCTATAATGTTACATTTTGCATATGAATCATGCCTCCCATGTTCCTCTGAAGTTATGCTTACTTTTATCACCTGTGTTTCTTTCCTTCTGTCTGCTCTCCTTTACATTTCTAGCTGAAGATGTTGTGCTAGGTGGGACTATGAGCCCAAAATGTATGGGAAATGTCACTATTGCTAACCCCAAATATTTGCAGGTCAGGCACCAAAATCAAACAGAAATTGTTACGTGGTGGATATGTTGTCTGCGATTTGAGTTGATGTATCTGGGACATGTTAGACTTTTGTGGATTTACAAATACTGTGTGTAGAAAAATGTAAGAGAAAATGGAGTTTAAGAATTTCAAGTGTCTTTAGAGGATCAGGCTTCAAATATTCTGTGAGAGTTGGAAATACTAACTCCTGACAAGGACAAATTTCAGCCTTGGGTGACAACTGAAATGGTCAGCTTTACTAAAAAGTCATCTGCAGTGAGTCTAGAAAGTGGGCTGATGAACAAATGAAATGGGCCATCCAGATGGATTCTCCTGTGTGAATCTTGCAAATCCACACAGAGTTCTCTCCTTGTTGCTGCCTACAGGTCAGATAGCAAATGCAAGAAACAAGAAAGTAGACACCATTTTTTTCAGGTGGTCAGTGAGTGTGACAAGATGTTATGATATCATGGTATATTCAGGTTGGGAGGGGAGGTCTCTAGTCCACCTCACCTTGCTCAAGGCGGGGTCAGATGAGAGTGCTCAACTGGGTCTTGATTGTCTTCAAGGATGCAGACTGTGCAGCCTTATATCTATTTTGAACATTTCCTGTTTCAGTATTTGTCCTTTGTCTGCCATTCTCCTGCCATACATTTCTGGAAGGACTCTTGGCTCTGTCTTCTTGACAACTGCCTCACAAATACTGAAAGGCTGCTATTGGAAGATGAAATTGGGCAGACGGAAATTTAATTCCAGTTCTGTTATTTTTATTTGTATCTAATTGTCACATTAATTTAAAACTACTGAGAATATGATGTAAGAAATAATCCTGCACTGACATCACAGAGAAGGAGACAACTTCTTGTTATGTTCTTGATATCATATAATCCACCTTAAATTTTAGGGAGTGTAATCTAGTAGCTTTACATCCTGTGAAGATTAAAAGCACTTCTTTATCCACCTATGACAGATTAAACTTCTAAACTTCTTCTGGTCAATAAACTGTAATTATGTTAATGCTATTTTTGAAAATTTCATTATAGGGACTCTCTATATGTGGAATATAGACCCTCATATTCATTTTGTAAACAAACTTGTTGAGAGGAAATGAAATGCAAATTCTTTAATTCCCTCTGCTACTCTACTCTCCCTGGTCTCTTCAGTCTTCCACAGTTACAGTTAAGATTCAATGTTTATTTTTTTCATACATGAATAAATATAGTAAGCATAGGTAAAGTGAGTGATTCATGTATTGTTTTACAAATATTGCATATTCATTGGTTTGTTTTATTGCATTTCTGTTGAGATGCTGACAAGGTTCCAAGGGAATTGAAAGCTGTGTGCCTAGTCACTCTTTAAAAGCACCAAAATGGAAGCTAATGAAATGGCCACTGGTGATGCAAATTTGATTATGCTTATGGAAAGGCTTTAGCCCAGTCCCACGGGAGCAATGCAAACCCACTCATTCTAGTGAAGATGGGGGAGATCTTAGACTTTATTCACAAACAGTATTTCTAATAATGAAAACTTAAAAATTCAGTCTCTAAGTCTTTCTGTGCCATTACACCACGAAAAATATCCCAAATTGTGCAGGTTGAAAGTCTCATGAGTTTAAAACTAATCGAGTTGTTTTCTGAGGCCTCACCATGATTTTGTGAATGCATGAAATTATCTTTGTTTATACAAAAGTTCTGGAGCCCCTATTACAAGAGGGATATGGACATGCTGGAACGTGTCCAGAGAAGGGCCACCAGGATGATCAGAGGGCTGGAGCAGCTCTGCTATGAGGACAGACTGATAGACTTGGGGCTGTTCAGTGTGGAGAAGAGAAGGCTCCGAGGTGACCCTATTGTGGCCTTCCAGTATCTGAAGGGGACCTATGAGAAAGCTGGGGAGGGACTTTTTAGGATGTCAGGGAGTGACAGGACTAGGGGGAATGGAATAAAGTTGGAAGTGGGGAGATTCAGGCTGGATGTGAGGAGGTAGTTCTTCACCATGAGAGTGGTGAGATCCTGGAATGGGTTGTCCAGGGAGGTGGTTGAGGCCCCATCCCTGGAGGTGTTTAAGACCAGGCTGGATGAGGCTCTGGCCAGCCTGATCTAGTGTGAGGTGTCCCTGCCCATGGCAGGGGGGTTGGAACCAGATGATCCTTGTGGTCCCTTCCAACCCTGACTGATTCTATGATTCTAAACTGCTATTTTTGGCATACTTCCATTTACTGCAGGTTAATGTTCAGACTCTCATATGTGAATAGCATAAATTAGTAGCTTCTTTTATTGTTATTTACTTTATGTTATTCTTAACTGACTACGAATTTAAAATATTCTGTGCTGTTTTGCAAGACTGCTATCATTATTTATATTTCATTTCTCATTCTTACTGCATGTCAATTAGTAGTTTAGCAATGAAAAACCTAATTTGCTACCCTTACAGTATGTTGCCTTTCTACCAGAGATCCACATTTACATGTGCCTTGGAGACTGGCCTCATCAAAGAGCATAACTGAAAGCATGCTTAAATTATATTCTACATAAAGTTTGCTTACTATGCTCTAAGTATTTTTCTGTGAAGTAGTGTAAAAAGATCTGTCTTATCAAGTCTGGATTTTGTTTTTCATTGGGTTTTTTAGTAATTAGTGCTCCCACCTCAGAAAGGACTGACCTATGTTGAAGTCTCATCTTGGTCTATGAGGATTCAGATGTCTGTGTTCTGTAATGGGTTGTTTAGAAGTGTGTGGAGTGGGCTTTTTCTTCTTTCCACTGAGCCCAAAGGAGATTTTAAGAAAAACCACAATTCTTCCTCTAATATTTCAGGGCCTTTGTCTAGGTTGGCAGACAGACACTATTATTTTTAAACAATGGGGTTTAGTGTCAAATACCCTTCTCCCATGTGCTTTAACATTTATCTATTAAGAAAACCGCAACGCAAACCCCTTTGTTAGGCATTGTTCTTGCCAATGAAACCTTTCAGTTATAGCATCCAATGACTGATCATGATCAAGTACAACGAGCGGAGGCTGTAGCTGGGATCACTATGTTAGCACAGCTGCTATTAAATATATATAGATGTAGAGGAGTCAGAAATCCATGGCTGATACCTTTGTTTTCACCTCGGTGAATCCTAAAGATCAAGTTTAGCAGTGACTATATGTTAATCCACTTTTGGCAGCTGGTAAAGCACCCATGAATAAGGAGAGATTATAAGCAACTCTCACTTTTCCCAAGAACGTTTATCTATATCCCCTCAGAGGCAGTGCCAATTAACACTGGCACAGTTCTTTGTAATGAAACTCCTGACCTAGGCAAACTATCTAAAGAGCTTTAGAAAGATGATCTCTGAAAATATGCAAGTCACTGTAGCTCTCTGCAATTTGTTCATGACCACTGCAGCTGTGGCTTCCCCTTCTTCAATTCATGCAAGTGGCTATATGGCTGAAAAGATTACCTGATGCCTGTCTAATGCTGTGTGTATTTAGTGTTTTGTACAGCTGGGCTCTAGGAATCATCTTCAGAGCTCTCTCAGCCTTTGATGTCTGCTTACTTTCTCTTCATCACATTAACACTGTACTGTAATTAGTCATACTGTATGCACACCTATCCAGCTCATGGGATACTGTCGCAGGAGATTAGCCATTGGTTAATCAGCTGTTTAGTTAACTTGTACATAAAGTGCAAAAGAAAGAATCCAGTGCTTTAAAGGAAGGGGAAGTTTGGATCCCTTTCCTTAATATAGTGTAATGGTGTATTGATAATGACAAAATGTGAGGGGTAATATGCAAGAAACAATAGGAGATAAAAACATTATCATGAAAGCAAATGTGTGGACTCTTAACACATAACAAAAGCCTGCCAGAGTTGTTGTGGTGTTAACTAATAAACTTCTCTAAAGAGCCTGTAAAGGGATTATTATATAAATATATAGATGTATATCTATCTGTGTACAGTGCAAAGTTAGGTCTAGTAGTCACTGTATCAGAGCTCAGCTGAGTAGTCATTTTTGTGCCATAAGTGATATTTAAAGAAATAAAGAACTGACATACATCTCCAACTTCCTTACAATTTATTAGTAATTATCTGCACATATTTCCATCAGCTTTGAACATTCTTTTTGCCATTATCTGCAGTGAGGATTATAGGCTTGATTTTTTTTTTAATACATGCATAAATAAGTGCTACTAAGAGTAATGACAATGTAACTGTAGTGTTTTAGGCAGTAGTTTCTAAATATGCAATGTAAGACTGAGACTCCGTTTAAGAGGGATTTATAACATTTCCTTGAACACCACTGCTGTTGCTGCCATCCTGCCCACTTTAATTAAATCCTGGCATATAAAGGATCTAAGCACACATATAGAGTAAGAATAAAAAGAAAAATGATGAAAAGATATGAAAATATTTGTTTGAAATACTGTGCCATTTTAATGAAGTGTAACTGTGTCCTGTGACTTGACTTGGCCTTTGGTTGGAGAAATGGGAATTTGCTTATTTAGTTGTTACTAAATTGGAAATTTGGAACATGTTGCATCAGGATGGAATCTGGCATTGCAAAAAAGTTGACACTGCTTTATATAACAATAAATAAATTCTGTGCTGCAGTTGGTGAGGGTTTGCTGTTGATATTAATAGGATTTTATCCAAGGAGACTGAGATCAACATTGTAGTCCTGAAATGCAGGCTGAGTAGATGGCTAGATATACTTAGTCATGAGGTGAGCAGTTAAAAATCCCATTAGTTTGTGTTGAAGGATGTGCTCTATAGGAACAGTGTAATGAAATACTATCTCCACATTAACAGGAGCACTTTTAATCGAATGGCAAATTTTGGAAATCCAGTAGTAGCACTTCATATTTGGTGGTGAGTTTTGTGGTTCCAGCCATTTTTATAAATTCATGGAGAAGTTTTGACTCTCTTGGTTAGTTTCTTAATGGAAATCCTCAAACTGCTTTCATTTAAGTTAGTTGAGTAATCTTCAGCTGTTGCTTTCATTATTTTTCCCAGCTACCAAAAAACCAGAGGCAATGTATGGTAGTGCAATGCAGGTATTCTGGGGAAAAAAAAGTTAGAGAGATGCAGTTTGTATAATTTCCCGGATATTTCCAGAAGTACTCAAGCCAAAAGTATGTCAATATTTATGATGATGTTTTTCATTAGCATTGCTATTCCTGTTCAATTGTCTGCAAAAATTAAGCTTTTCAGAGAAGGTATTGCGTGGCTGAAATATTTTGCTGGTGCTTATGTCATTTAATCATACCTTTATTTACTGCAGCAGAATTTTTTTCATTTAATAACCATCAGTTTTGGACTATCTGCTTTTTGATTACATGACTGTAAATGTATTACAATTCTCAGGAAGACATTAACAAATATTTCCCCCTAAATAAGAAATTATTCCAGGCATGGGATTGTCGGTTTCTGTGTTGGCCAACTTTCAGTAAGCAGTATGAGTGGGAGTTTTGTGAAATAGAAATATTGTTTACTGATCAGGACATGCACTGCCATTTGATATACAAATGTACTCGTACTTTGATATACATGATGTACTTTTTTTTCTCTTTTATCAAAATGATTTGACAGAACTTAGATGAGATTGTTTGACAGGATAGCACTGTTCTTTTGATGTATGGTACATTACTGAGATTATGGCTGTGTTTGTATTCTGATATATTTCTGAGAGTGCTGATAAGATCACAACTGTGAAGCATTTTCATAAATTGATGGTATTTTTACAACCAATCATAATAATGGTCCATCAGTCCTTTGGACTAAGAACAGGTATAAACTTGCAAGGAGCACATAAAAAAGAAACTGAAAAAGAGATCTCGTCTATGTTTAAGCACTTGTATGGAGCTAAGCATATTGATAACTCATGGAAACTTGAGGACCACATACAACTAAGAGTCCAAAGTGTCATCTAATCAGTAGCAGCCTTAAGTCTAGGAACTTCATTAGAGATGAGTATGTATTTCATTGAAGGATAACTATGGTGAGAAATAGGCTATGAAAGCTGGTAATGAAACTAAATGGCTGTACAGAAGAATAATTTGTTCATTGGTCATCAGCTAGTATTTGTGGAGGGGAGTGAGGGAAAAAAAAAGTGTATTTTTATATAAACACACTTATTTGGGAGGGAAACAAAAGTACATGTCCAGTTTGTCCTCTGGAAGAAACTTGTGGTGGTTGAAGTGCTTAGCTGTTATTTTTGTCTTGATGTTCACTTTGGAAATGAAAGCAGCAGAAGCTTTGATAGAGCTGGCAGGAAAGGAGGGAAAATCACAGATCAGGAAAATGCTTGTTAAAGAATTTCTGGAGAATCCGAGCATATTCAAATCAACAGAGAGATGAAATTTAACAGTTCTCAGTGAACCAGTTAATTGGATACATTTTCAGTTAATTTGGAGAACTCAGAGGACAAGTTAGGTTTCAAAAGGAGTTGTGGGGAAAGGAAAGGAAAAATGGACATGGGAATCATGGCCTAGTGAGTTTAATTACAAGACTTAAACTATTCTAGAAGATCTACTAAATAGGGACATGAGTTTTGTCAGTATCTGGAAAGAGGAAAATAGTTGTGGAGAGCTGTAAAACTTTAGATTTGAGGAAGAAGCATGCCGCCTTTAGATGCTTGTTGGAAACTTGCCCTGGCATTTGAGTTTTGGAGGGAAAATCCTTCTTCTTGTCTTCATGTTTCTAAAGTCATACATTGGGATCTTCAGTCCCCAGGACCAGATGCTATTTGCTATGAATAAATAGCATTAGTATCTTATAACATACCTTTTCAAATTACAGCATTTGCCTTACTGGCTGAGTATGCAAAGGTAACAAGATCTGTGTGTACTGAGAAACACTTGGATTACCTGAAGCATAGAAAAAAATTAAATTATGGCAAGGTTTTGGGACCACATACAATTACCAAAAGACCAAGAACTAGCATTTACTGGTATTAACTAAGCAGTGGAGTAATTGTCAAGGGTTAGGGCTGGGCACTAAATAATTGGCAGACGCTGTCTGTTAACCGCTGTCCTTTTCCAAGGGGAAGAGAAAGGGAATAAGGGGGAGAGAGACCTATGGACCAGCTTTAATGAAAATAATAATTAAATACATACAAAATGAATACTGAGGGCAACCATCCTGATGGAAGTTATTACTGCTGCTGCAGGCAGCCACTAGGTAAATCTCAGACTAGACTCAGTGGTAGACATGAGCTGGGTTCTGTAAGTGGATTCAGGAACATAGATTGGCATGGAAGGCAGCATGGACAGAGTCCTCAGACATTGGCCATTGAAGAGGAGCTTCAGTGCTTGTTATATCTCAGCTTTATACTGAATATGATGTATACAGAATGGAATACCTTGTTGATCAGTTTAGGGTTTCTTGTCCTGTCTACTGTGGGAGGAGAAAGCTGCCCCCACTGCTGCGTCCGGAGGGACTGCCCCTGGAGCTGCGCCAGCCTTGCAAGCCCCAGGCCTTGGAAGGGACTGCCTCCAGGAGCTTTGTAGTGACCAGTCCCCGGCAGCCACAACCGCAGCCCCAGCTGGGTCCCCAGAGCCAGTCAGGTTCGGCAGCCAGCCTGTGTAGCAGTAGCCTAAGGAACTAGCTCAGCTACAAGCCATACACTGTATCTTTTCAGTCTCACGTATTCAGCACCAGATATAGCTCAGTTTAAATCTCTGTGCCTTTAGTTTGCGTGGAATTGTAACAGAAGCCTTACAAGCAGCCTCCCTGGCAATGCCCAGAGTCATAACTCGTGATCTTAATTGACTTCAGTCTCTGAAAGGTTCCTTTGATTGTGTACCTGCCCTGACGTTCTGTCTCTTCCAGCTAGCTAGCAGCCACCAGTGCCTCGTCGAGTCGCCATCTGGTGGACAAGCTGCAGAATTGCAACTTTTGGTTCTTAATTGAATATTTTGTAATTTTTCTAATTGGGTTCACATTGGTGTATGGTACCAGTTTATGGGATGTATCCACAATCGTGCACTAGAATCTGCATATAAATATTGATAAATGGTGATTAATAATTTTGTAATATTAATAAAAGTTATCTTTCATATTTCAAATTTTCAGATTCATAAATTAATAACCTACTTCATTGCAACAACCCTAATTTAAGATTTGCCACAATGAATACTGGACCAATAAGCAAACTTGTACACAGAATAATTAACCAATAATATGGTGTTTTACCAAATATAGTACAAGCATATACAGTAAACAAGGCAAGCAATGTATCACATGAACTTTGTTTGCCACAAAGGTGGAAAACACGCCCAGTCAGGTTGTTTATCTGGACTCACTGACACCTTGTTCCTTTGTTAAATTGGCACCAAAATCCCCCCCACTCCAAAAGGGAGGGGGAAGAGGGGGTTTGAGCAAAACATGTAGGGCCATGTCTTGGCAATATTTGGGGCATAATTCTGGGCATAAGCATCCTACACCACAGTGTATACTATGCCTTTCATGAGATGGACCATTTCTGACATAAAGATACTTTGAAACCTTTCAAAATAGTATTTGTTAATTATTCTGGCTAAATATGTGCTTCATGGTGTTATTTGGGTGTTATGTTGCTTGATTATGTATTGAGTATAAACTTAGAAATCATTAACTTCTACTTGTTCCTTCTAACTCCAGACAGACAATGGACCCTGTGTTGCTTGGGGATGTCACATTAAGACAGCATTTGCAGTTTAGTTAGTAGTGTAGTTAGATACCTCAGAAATTTGGGGAGTGTGTCCTGATCCAGTGTTGGGGGAAGTCTGATGCGATCCTAAGAGTGAGATTAAGACACAACAAGGTTAAATGATGTATGGTTTTATTATTGATGGTACTGGACCCATGTCTTCCCAAGGAATCCTGCTCTTAAAAATTGAGAAAATAATAGCAACAAGATACAGTGGAGTAAGAAAGGTAGAAATCAAGCAAGCATTTGGGATAGAGTTGCAAGACTAGTCACCACCAAGGATGAATGGCTTCCCAAGGGTCCTTGGTCACCACCAAGGACATGCGGCATCCTGAGAAGTCCTGTCCTGTTCTTCAGATGCCAGTGTTGGACAGTTGTGCCACGCTGGACCCACGACTTCCTGAAGTGTCACCTTGTCCTTCAGGTGTCAGTGGGTGATATACACTGGGGTGTGACTTTCTCTTTTTATATTTTCCTCAACTGGTCTCAGTATTTTTTCACTGCTGTTACTTGTTGCATGGAGAGAGTGCATGTCTTGATGTCCTCATCTCTCCTACATCCATGGTGGACTAAAAGAAGCAGACAAGAGAACAGCAGCGATTGTTGCAAGGACTCTCAATGCAGGTACACTTTTTCTGTAACTATCTTGCTTGTGATGTGTTCCTTATATCTCAGTGTGGTGACATCTACAGTCAGAAGAGCAGGAGAAATGTGATTCAGTTGTGTACACAACATCTTCACTTGGGCAAGCATCTTGTTTGCTCTGAAAACCAAACAGATGCCTGAGGGGCTGTAAGAGAACCTCACATAATTAACTCACTTGGAAAACCAAACTGAATCCCCTCTGAGTTGCTATGTGCCTGTTCAGAAAGGAGGTCCCTTGGTGCCTACTAATAGGCACAAACCATATAAAGTGAGGTGAAATCACATCCTGGAATTCAGACAAGCCAGAGTGAAATAGTTCACTGCTGGTGAACTGGTGTTCCGATATTCCCTTCAAGGTAAACATACGAGTTAAATTCTTAAGAGAGTAAAATTTTGAGACATTCCACATCAGGATGCAGCTCTATGAGTCCTGGTAGGACAATCACAGCAGCTGAATTTCTAAAGGAAAGCCCCCTGTGTGATTCCTGGCAGGACAATCACAGTGTTTGAAATCTCCAGCCGTGAAAAACTGTATAATACAAAGCTATCAAAACATATGATATTCCCAGCATGAAAAATATACAGGGGGCATGTAGACTTAAATTGTATTAGTAAAACCTTGCTGTAATTGGTCTTTGGCAAGAAAGAAAAAGCCTGTCATTCAGTTCTCTGGCAAGGGCAAAACTTGGTAAGTTGAATTACTGAGAATAATAACCTCTCTTAGCAGGATTAAACTACAGCTTAGAGCATTGCATATTTAGAATTTTTCTTTATTATATTTTGTAGTATGTTTAAGCTCTTAGACAAAAATGAATGTATGACAGCAGAAGATAGAGAAAAATGGGACAAAAGGTTCTGGCATGGTATTCATTTCCTAGGGCAATTAATGGGAGATACTAAAGTGGCCTCAGAAATAGCCAGTGTGACATTTTGGGTGTTCACAAGATCCATCTTTGTCAGGATGATTCTTATGGCCAGAAAAGAGAGGTCATGTAAAAACAGAACTGTTAAAGTGCCTCACTTAGAGCTCAAATAAAAGACTTGTGTAGCAGATGACCTGACAGTAGATCCACTTGATGAAAAGTTTTCTATTCTTTCTTTCCTTAAGAGGAATGCCAGAAGCGGGATACTTGCTGGTGACAAGTATCAGCATTACCTAGTGGTAATCCTTGTCCATCCCTCTTTTACTAACTGTGATGCAACTTTGTGCCCAGGTGAGGTCTTGCCTTGTTTGTCTTGGTTTTGGCAACATTTGTATCTCATTTGTGTTCTGTAATTCACCTTCAACACAGACTCAGATTTTGTAGAATTGTTTTTTTGCAGTGATTAGTAGTATTCATTAATCTTCTGTGAGTAAAGGGCTGGCGCTGGAGGAAACATTCAAGAGGAATTATTTAAAATATGAACAAGGGGGCAGCAGATTTAGGCAGGCTTGTATGAGAACGTCACTTGTGTGCTTAATAGCATTCAACCGCCTGGGACCACTGCTGTGAGTGAGAACTGTGTGTGCAACAGCTTGTGGATGAGTCTGCTTTGTAGTGGCACAGGCTGATTCTAACCAGGTGCTTTCCCTGTCCCTGAATGCTCGTTGTATCCTGTGATGCATGACTGCAGAGCTTATTTATGTTCAGGACTCATCAGCATTGGGCCCAGACTTGATTGCTCTCAAATGCAGAATAAGTAGTGAGCAATGGGCAAGAACTGTTCCCATTTCATGAAACAATGAATTCCATGAGAATTGCAGCTAGAGATCTTAAATCAACCTGCAGTAAAAGAGGATTGTAAGTACTTCATCTGGCCATCATCCTTACTGTTTTCCTGAAGCTAGACAAGTGAATAGAATGAGCAGAGACATGGTTTGGTGATCTCCTGCCCACATCTAGGGAGCATCATGTCATTCAAAATAGATTTTTTTGTTTCAGGTACACAGTCATACTGAATGAAACCCATAGCAGCATTAAAGAGGCAGTATCTGTTCTTACAAAGGCTGCTTGTGATTGTCCCACTGTAGCCCTCCCTACCCTTCCTGTGAAACTACTGGCTCACAGGAGAGAAATGTGTCTCTTGCACTCCAGTTGCACACAGATGTAGCACTTGTTTACACTGGAGAAACTTCCTACTGTGAGCAAAAGTCACCAGGGTAGAAGATTCAATAACTTAGTATAAACTTTCAGTGAAGTTTTCTTTGCTGTTGAAGACCAAACTGTTCCAGGACACCTGGAAGAGGCAACAAGTGAAAAAAAAAGAATAAGAAATTAAGAGGGAAAGAAAAGCAAGGCAAAGTAAAGATGCGGGAAATGGAAAAAAGGAGAGACCTTAATTGTAGTCTCCTTATTAATTTTTCTTTTACTTATGTAAAGTTAGTCATACTGAGCCAAGAAAGTGGTTGCCATCTGCTTTGTAGTTTTCTTTCCTAGTACCTGTGGCCAGCTGGCTCACCCTCTGGAGCAATTGTTTTGTAAACTGGCTTTATCAGGAGAGTTAACTACTTCACCTTTATGCAGAACTGAGCCTGTGCTAGCAATAAAATATGGTAATGGTGACAATGGGGATCATCTAGCCAGATTCTGTGAACTGCAGTTGTGATCCATCTCATCCAGTGAGAGGAACTGTACACATTCTATTTCTACAATTTGTTTTGTAGATAGTTTTTCACAGCTCTATCAGCTTGATACAAAGAAATTATATACTGTCACGGAGACAAATGAGCAAAACATCCTAAAAAGCAGACAAACAGAAAACTAATTGAAGAGAACAGTGTGTATGGTTGGATGAGCAGATAGAAAACTAATAGTCTGAAATCTTGTTAGAAGGAAATCTGTAAGACTTCAGGTTGAGAGTCAGAAGCATGGTTTCTCTCTTTTAGTGAAGATTTGGCATCTCTTCGGTCTGTCCCACTGCTTCCATCTTAGCCAGCTGCGTTGGAAATTGCTGTGGTTGCAGAGGGCCACTGGCAGTGGTGTAGTACCATGTGCTTGGAGGAAGTGTGACTCTCATTCATCTAAGTTACAGCTGTTCTTGCACTTTGGGCTCTTTAGGTCCATGTGTCGTTAAATAAATTGAAATATCTTTTGGCCTTCTCTAGTTTGGGCTCGACACTATGCTCTTATTAATGTCCACATCTAAAGCCTATGAAGGTGGTCTAAAACCTTTCCTCTCCTGATTCTCAACAGTATGAGAAATGACATCTTGCCACAAGTACTGGGCCAAGATCCTATACCAAGAATTGAGATTAGATGCAAGAAATGAGATTAGATGCCTTGCATTACACCAACATAAATAGTTGAAGTTGAAATACAGTAAAATAAATCAACAAGAACTTTGTGGAAATCAGGGTACATTCAAGGTAGACCTAAATCACCCTTACTTTTGAAAGACTGTAGCATCCAATTCTAGATGTGAAGCTAAATTTGCAGATTACTTGTTTGTTTTACTGGTTAAAAATCTGGACAAACCCAAGGAGCTTGATACTAATGAGCTTTGACATGTTTGGAAGCCATGGGTGGAAGTTAAAAACCAGTTGAAACACTGGTTTTGGAGAGAAGATGTGGTATGCATAACATATTCCAGACTGGAAAATTTATTACATGGGAGGTTTCCTCTTATCTGCTGTAGGCAGTAGCCCAGTTGTCAGATAAAAAACATAGCTTAATGAACTGAGCTTCAGAATTGCAGTCGTTCTGCTTAAATGAGGGGCACTTACTCTTTCTGAGAGCTGAATAAATACATTCGGCTGTAATGGGCTAGCATTGTGCTTCATCTTGTACAGAAACTCTCTCATGAATTAGGAGAGATGGCCTGAAGCACAGAAAGGTGTTAACATAATGTTCTTACCTAGTGGTGACTGCTTTTCACTTTTGAGGGTCTTTTGAAGCATTCCTTAGTGTAAGAGAATGTTTTCCTAGTGTATTCCAAAGAAAGCTGTGTATAAAGTGTCAGTATATTTATACTGCTTTGTGTTTTGGCTTTGAAAGGTCTCACTGAAATCTGGCATTGCTCTGCTTGAGGACAGACTTCTGTGCAGGTGGTGGTACTGTGCAACTTTTTTTTTTTTTAGTTTTATTTCTGTTTTCTTTTTTATGTTTTTTTCTCACTAAAGGGGAACCTAATGTTTTATAAAAGACTTCTCTTAGTGGAGGAGCTCTAGGGAAGGTCAATTGTGTGTACTATTGTCAAGGTGGAGAAGTTATGTGTTCAACTCTCTGTGGTTGTGGCAAAGCAGAACAAATTATTTTTAAGCCCTGTAACATGAGCAAATGTCCAGTCTGTTGTTCAGAATTGTGATTCCAGTATTTTCCTTAGTAGCCTGTCTTACTTGTTATGGTTACAAGAGATTCCTGATACTTAAACTAAATTTTCCCTGATACTTTTAAGGCTGGCCTCTGTTTCTTTTTCAGGTCTTGTGACTAATGGCTAGACTTGCTTTAATCTTTTTTATAGCATTGCCTGACATATTTATACAGTGTGCTAGTTTCTTATTTCTGTTTGGTATTAAGATTTTCTTTGGCTAATTATATTTTTCAACCCTATAATATTTCTCCACGTTCTTTTAAGTACAATATCCTAAAGTGAAACAAGCATACCTGTGAGATCTAGCAAGTCCAGAAAAGACTGTCTTATTACTATAGATTATTGTATTAAACAAATTTCAGTTCAACGTTTTCCACAACTTTCCCATTTAACAAGCCCCAGGATTATAAAGGCCTCTGAGATGCATTCCCTTCTTGATATCCCTCATGTCCCTCTTGTCTAAATAAATTTGCTTGTGTAGATGGTTTTCTGTGGAAACTTTTTTTTTTTAAGAAAGGATACCTAGCAGATTCATATCATCAGTGGGAAGGTAAGAGGGGTAAACCATTACTAGTTCTGGACCAGTCTAGCATGTGACATATTTTTTGTGCCTATTCCAGCCTGTTGCAGGAAAACTGAGGATCCAGAAAATTCCAGACTTCAAACATGGTTCATCAGACTATGTGTGCAGTAACGCTCCGATTTTGAAACGGTGACTGAGTGGTGGTTGTTGCTTGCTTGTATACGAATCTTGTAATTCTCTGCCTTTAATCTTGCTCTTTAAAAAGCTCATTGCTTCTGTGTTAGCATCAGAACCAGAGCTTTTTAGTTAGAATTTAAGAATGAAGAAAAGGAATAGTTTCTGTAGTGCATGCAGCTCCTGCCTGTGCCAGTTGTACCCATTCCTCACAAAGCAGTCCCTATTTTGTCACCAGGAATTTTCTCAGTGTTAAATTTTAGTAGGAGATTTACTGCGTGGGGAAGATGTAAGCATGTGTTTGGGAGAACTGCACTGATCCTTCCCCACTACATTTTATACTGGTTAATTTAAAATGTAGGGAACTAGGTTCATCTTTCTCCTGTTGCTAGATTCTTCTGTGACCTTGGACAAGTCAGCACATCTCTTCATGTTTCTATACTACTGCTAACTTTTGAAAATCAGCCCCCAAAACAAGTAATATATTTAAATGCCCCAAGAAGCTGTTTACCTCTTATCTAGAAGAAGGATGGAGAGAGATTGTTTACAAAGGCCTGTAGTGATAGGATGAGGGGCAATGGTTTCAAATCAGAGAAGAGCAGATTTAGATTGGATGCAAGGAACAGGTTCTTTACTATGAGAGTGGTCTAACACTGGAACAGGTTACCCAGGGAGGTGGTTGAGATCCTATCCCTGGAGATCATAGAATCATAGAATCAACCAGATTGGAAGAGACCTCCAAGATCATCCAGTCCAACCTATCACCCAGCCCTAAGCAATCAACTAGACCATGGCACTAAGTGCCTCATCCAGTCTCCTCTTGAATGTCTCCAGTGATGGCGACTCCACCACCTCCCTGGGCAGCCCATTCCAATAGATAATCACCCTCTCTGTGAAGAACTTCCTCCTAACATCCAGCCTATACCTCCCCCAGCACAACTTGAGATATTCAAAGCGAGGCTCATCAGGGCTCTGTGCAGCCAGATCTTGTTGAGGATGCCCCTGCTTACCATAGAGGGGGTTGGACTAGATGATCTTTGGAGGGTCCTTTCCAACCCAGACCGTTCTATGATTCCATGATTCTATACTGTTTTTTAAAGAAAAGCGAATGTTACCTTTAAGTGTTTTGAGAAATATTTTTGAAAATCCCAAATTTGAAATTTATTGCTATAATAATTCACTTGGTCAAAGTGTGTAGGCTGCTGGTGCTCTTCTCAGATGGATGGAGGCACTCAGCCTTCTGCTTTCATCCTCAGAATGCCTCCAAAGCACGTGCCAATAGCCTGTTGTGACTTATTGTTATGTTCAACATACAGCAGATTACAAAGGTAGGCTATTTGTTAGCGTGATTTTCCAGACTGCTGCTTGAAGAATTTTAACAGGGTCTGCCAAACTCCCTAATGTATAGTTCAGAATGAATAAAACTCTTCTTGATGATGTTTACAAGAGTCTCTGTGCCCACTGCTGATGAGTCATGGAAAACAGCATATTCCTTTGACTCCTGACTCTATGCATGATGTGCACAGATTATTAGTTATGTGGGGCTGTGCTTTAAAGTTAACAGATTAGTTACTTTTAATATAAGCTGTATCCTAATTCAGATGTTTCAATTCTGCAACGAAAATAAGTGCACACACTTCTGTCTCTCTAGCTCCTTTCCTGCAGCTGTAGCACCTGAGAGCTCCTGCCAGCTGAACAAGTTGCCCTCCTGTTTTCTTTGACTGGTTGTTGCCTCTCCTAATCATTTTATGAACTTCTGCAGTGCCTGTTAGTACCAAAACCTCATTAGATCCTTTTTCTTACTTTGTTTAGTGGGTGTTCAATTATTTCTCACTGTATCTGCCCTTCACATAACTGGTTCATTTGCATTTCACTCTTCTCACGGGGTTTCATGACACCGAGTATCTCTAGGGCCTTATTCCAGCCTGAACATTGTTACAAACGCAATCTCACTACTTTTGTGTATGTTTGACAAGCCTATGGTGCAGAGCAGCTTTGCTGGGATACCCAGTTGTGGTGATGAGGCCAAACAGGCCCAAGACAAAGCCAGAACAAGTCCTGGCATGTCCAGGCATGATCCCCCTATCCCCCTCCCTCCTGCAGGGGTCTGGGGAAATGCGGGAAAAAGACAAAAGAACACAGGCACCAGAAAGTCTGGTAAACAAGGCATATGTTCTCCCTTTATGGTTACAGAGCCTGTGCAATGGCTACGCTTCTCCTAGACCAGGCCTATGTCTTTGCCTTTTGTGGTCACAGCCTGGCAGAATCTCATTTTATTGGTTAACTGTTCAGCTTGCTTCATTTGCCCTATTTGCCGAATTGAATCTTGGGCAAGTGATAAATACAGGCCAAATTATATTCACCTTCCCTCACCTTGCTTTGCCTTCGATCTGGGAAAGAAGCCATGAGCCTTACCTTGCAAGCCTGAGAAGCCAAGCCTTGCTTTACTTTGCAACTCAGAATCTGTGCTGTGCCTCAGTTTACCCAGAAACTCAAGTGCTCTTCACAGTAATGTGTCATAAAAGCCCAGGCACAGACAGAAGCGTCTTGCCAGGCAGAAGGAACAAAGCCAGGGTCAGCTAAGCCCCTGAGCATTGTGCTCTGCAGCAATAAGTTGCTTCCAGCCTAAGCACCTGCTTTGCAAAACCAGACCTCATAGTGAAGATGTCGAAACAGGCTATTTGTCTAATAGCCTGAAACCCCAGGACAGCCTGTGAAATACTAGGACGAAGCTTCAAGAACCGCCTCCATTGTATCAAGGCCAGCCCAGCCCTTAAGACAGTGTGGCACCCCTGCCGGCAACCAGCACCAGCCTCTTGCGTGCCAGGCACCTGAGAGCACCCTAAAAGCCTTACTGGCTAACATACAGCAGCAGCACCCCTCTGCTGGGGTGGAACTCCCATTGCTCTGTGTAATCTGGACTATATTGCAGCCCCGGAGAGAATTCTGAAGAAATGATATTGTAATTAGTTTATCTTGCCCCTTTGTTACGGTTCTATCTGTCTGACTCGCCATTTTGGCAAGGTTCTTGTCGAGTCTCCCCTAGTGCTCAAGCGTCATATTGCACTGGAGATTCTCTTTCCCAGTTATTTTTCCAGTTTGCTTAAAATTTTAACTATTGTCTACATATTGTACATTCCCATTGGAAATATATATTCCTGCCATACACCAAATCTATTAGTAAGTTTGGGACAATTTTTCAGATTAATAAATAATGATTAATATTTTTATTAATATAATATTTTCCATATTAATATTTCATTAATATGGCAGCCGTAGCAGTATACATCAGTGTAGCTGTTTCATTATAAACTATTCAATAAAACCCCCAAACAACTTTAAATTATGAGACCAGAAACCTTAAGTTAATTGGAGGTTCCTTTCTTTCTTTAAGACTGACTGAATGGTCATTGTCCAAGAGATTAGAAACTGGCTTGGACATGACTTGTGTTTTTTGGGTTACTTGTCAGGAATGCATGTGTGTGTCTAAATTTTTGCTGTCTTGTCTTCAGGCATCTGTGCTTGGAATTTAGCTGGAGGGAGCAGATTAAAGGGAAAGACTGTGGGATCCAAATCACTGAAACCCTGTGATTTCACACCCCCTGCTCCCCGCTCACCCCAGCTCTCTTCCAGATTACCTAAATGAACTGTACTTAGTATTTCTCTGCTGAAGCAGCAATAAGCACCTAGAGGAAGATTAATGCATTATAGCTGATTGAAGGGTGCCTCTTCCTCAGGAATAGTAACAGTGGTAATGTGCCAGAATCAAGAACATGAACCTCATAACAGACGTTATTAATCTTAACTCACTGGAAACAGGCAGTATGACTTGCTAATTTCCAGCTTTAATTAAGGCAATTAAACAAAATCTGATCTATTATTTTTCCATTTATTTATAGATTTAATTAGCAGTAGTTAATTAAACAACAGTTCTATAAATACATACTAGTGGCCTGGTGCTTCCAAGTGGGAATGATATTTTAGGTTTAATACTCATTCTCAGTAAGTAAAGTAATGTTTCAGTGTTGCTCCATAGCTTGTGCTTTACTCTACAGTGGAAACAAACAATCTTCCTCAACATATCCTTAATGTTAGGGAATACAATTATACTTATTTAGGGATTTGTAATTCCCCTGAGCATATCTGAGCTATCATAGACATATTATTGTGAAATAGGTAAATATTTTAAAACAAAAGAAGGCAAATTTCCGTTTGTTTCTTGAAATAATTTGAAAAGCTTGTGTTGTCTTTTGAACTCTCTCCCTTTAATTGCAAGAATATTTTCCTTTCTTCCTATTTATAGTACTGCATTCACTTCAATTCTGCATATTCTTTAATTTCGTCATCTCTCTCAGCTGTTGGCAAGGTTAACTAATAACAAATGACACTATTAAACGGAGAGAGAGTTCTGACTCCAGACAAAGGGAAATCCTGATACATGGTGGGGCTGGCTAGTCTTGATTGTGGCAGGAAGGCTTTAAGCCATGTCACAGAGAACCAAATGAGGAAAGCCCCAGGCAAGTCCATGCCAATGTGACCTGTGTGATGGAGCAGCTGTGTTTATACAATGTTTGTGTTGTTTCTTTGTGGCTGCTGATTGAGAATTGCCCATTATTTTAGGATTGTAATACTTAGTACAACCTGATTGTTAGTAGGACTTCTTTCTAATTTCCTTGTGCTAGGCATCAAACATAAAAAGAGGAGTAGGTCTTGGACAACAAGCCTTTGAAGTCAGTTGTAAGCTCCTTTGACCCTAGCAGTTGTAGGATGCACCTTGCAGAAAATTATAGATGTCGAAGGCAAATGATATTCACTGATTGTGTGTACTGTATTTATCTACCCTGTTGCTCATCCTGCATGTTAGATGTTTCAAAAGTCATGGTTATCATGCATTCTTTATGCATAAGTTTCACCAAATGTGTGCTGGCTAATGGAGTAAAGCAACTAGGGGAGAGAGGTAAAGGTTGAAAGTAATCTGTCGCCTGGATGAATTGATGCCATTTGTTCAGCGTTTTCCCTGCTGTATTTGTGGCTCATTTTCTGACCTGCAAAGTCAGTCTTAGGAGGGATCAGCCACCATAACTGTGAAGTGAGGCAACAGTTCAAGCCATCACAAGCCTATCAGAGAAGCAGAACTAGATATCACCTCAGAGCCCTTGTGAGGGTACTGCTGTCTTATAAACTGTTAATTGTCCTGTTTTGTGGGTATGGGTGGCCTTTTATTTTCTTTTTTCTTTTATTTTTTTTTTTTTTTTTAAGTCACACAATGGATTTTAGAATTAATTAGGTTTGCAGTGTCCAGCCTGTGATATTTAGACTGTTCAAGTAGAACTCCTATACTGGGGCCACAGTATGGGGCTGGCACTAAAGTTATGTGGGGGATGTTGGGTAAGTCAAATCCCAACAAATGAGTTGACTCAGGCTGCTAGTACAAACACTCATGGATTTGGAACAAGGTGCACGCACAGCTTCTCCTCTTAAAAGAGGCTCTGATGAAACATGTGAAGGTCTGTGTAGCTCAACTGCCTGTCTTAAACAGTGGTCATTGCTTGGTCCATCAAGAGGAGGAAGGTGTATACATATATACATGGGCAGGAATATGCACACACACACATATATATATATATATTTATTTTTCCCCTCCTGAATACCAGATATGAAATATGTAATTTAATCTTCCATGAAAGCTTTGGTAGTTGTCCACCACTGATTTAGCCATGTGGTTGCAAATTTATAAGGATAGATTCTTTTAAACATACTTTACATATGTAAACGTAGCATGTTGCTAATTCAGTTGAACTGAATTAGGCAGGTACTAAGCTGTTGTAAACACATCTGCTTAAAGTCTTTTACCTATGTACTTACACATGTTTGAGCAGGAAGAGCAACACTCATAAAATTAGATCTTGTAGGGAGTGGCAGTAGTAGGTGGAGAAGGTATTTATAGACAACTATGTTCTTGGATGGGATGTATTGCAGCCTGCCTCCTGTTAGACGTTGAGGCTTTGTCTGAAGACAGATTTTAGAGTGGCCACATCGTATCTCCAAGGTCTACTGTATCTTCCACTCTGGTTGTAACTGCCCCTAAGGCAGTTCTGACAGCCCAGAGTAGTTAGAATGTAATTTCATTTGGAAAAGGAAAATCAGGCTTCTGGGGAGCCAGGAGATTCAGGGTACTCTGGTATTTACATTGTAGCTTGTCTCAGTGAACTTTTTTAAAGAAAAAAGGTGAACAAAGGAGGGCATAGTATTCCATACAAAACCTGGGAGAACTTTGGCAGAACGTAAGGCTTTTGTACAGCTGTGTACTTCACTATAATGCATCTGACTCTCCCAAAGAGCTTTTGAAATTCATCATGCATACTTAGGATTTTTAGAAGCACTGAAGACAACACTAAATTTTAGAGTGAAGGGGGAAAAAATAAAATTCTGTCAACTTGCATGGGGCTGTGAAAATAAAATCAATGTTGAATGTTGTTAAGCACTTTTCTGGTAGTAGATTTACTAAAATAATGTTCACTTCCCTCTGATTCACAGATGTATTTAGTTAAGTTGATAGTAATCTGGTAATCTGCTTTGTCTGCTTCCACATAATGAAGATAAGGAGCAATCTATAGGCTTTCTAAATGTCTCTGGGAAACAGAAATTGGAATCTTATGTTATCCCTCACATTTTGAATCTTGATTTAACTAAGTACAACTTCTGGAAGAATACAAAAGTTTGTGAAAGTGTTTTATATTGAAACGATTATTCTTCCTGTTATTAGGCATTTGATTAACTTCAAGGAGTTCAATGGCTCCTAAAACTGGCTATAAAATCTCATTGATCTTAGATTTGCACAAAGACTCAAAAAATAACACAGAACAAGGAATAGCACTTTTCATTCCAACATGGAAAATCATTCCTTCTGCCCTGTCAAAAGTATTCAAAGAGGAAAAAAGCAGAAAACACATGTCTATGAGAAAATACATTGATTCTGGAGAAAAGCTTGAACCATATTTTTCTGTGAACTGTGCCACACAGAACAAAGATTACCCCTTGCTTGAAATAGGACAATTCAAGTATAATCTTGTCTTGTGAGTCGTGTAGCTTTTCCTCCCTGACTCTCAGTAACTTCAGTGAAAACTGAAGGGAATTCCTACCTTTCAAAACTGTCTTTAATTACATTGATATCCGTATTGATGTGATTATTTTGGAATAAAAAGTTATATAGTATTTCTACCATGTAGTCTTTTTAAATGACTGCAACTGTATAAATTTGTAAAATCTAATGTACTTTGGCAACTGCAACCAAGGAATTAACTTTTTTATGGTTTCAGTAAATGAGGTCTGTATATTTTAGGACTTCAAAATAATGTGAGAGGATTATATAAGTATTTTAACCTACATATTTTAGTGACATATGACTGTAGGCTACCCAGATATGAATCCACCAGGGCAGACAGCCAAGTCCTGAACAAGCTGAACCTACACTCAGCCCAAATAGATCACAATTTGCTTGAAAGAGGTGTGTGTATACACACACACATATGCATATATACATACATATATATATGTATGTGTGTGTGTATAGATGTATATATAAAGTAGACTTTGAGTTCAGGAGGTTTGCAGTAGTGAGCATGAAGAAGCTTTGAAGGCAGTTGATGAGCAGCCAAGGCTAAAGAATGAGAGAAGGTTGGTCTAAACAAAGCCTTTTTGCTTTAAAGTAGGAAAAAGGAATGCTACCCACAGCAAAATGGAGGGGACCTGACCAATTAACTCCAGGGAAACAATATTTGTCTTTGATAGTCTGTTGAAATCAGCATATGAACAAGTGTCTGATGGAACTCAGACAAGGTGCCCAAGGATTTCTGCTGTGCAGCTGTAACAAAAGCTGGACTTTGGGTGGGAACTTGTGGAGTTGACCGGAAAGGAAAGACAGCTTTAGCCTGGACACATGGAGAAAGGATCACACTCTTAAGAAACATGTTCTTCTTATATGGTGTGGGAGTGATGTTTACATTAAGTGATGTGAAACATAGAAAGTAATGAGGAATCTTATTTTTGAGGATTGCAAGAGTCTGTTATAAAAATTTAGTATTACTAGTATTGGGTAATCTTATAAAATATTTGGTGTCTAAAGCAGATGTAACATGTCTTCTTGGAAAATTATCCTTTCTTCTAGACTTAAAGAAACAAAACCCAAACACACACACACACACAAACAAAAATAAAAAAACAAAAACCAACCCCAAACCAAATCCAAACCCAACCCAAACAATGAAAAAACAACCAAGAAAAAAGAATTCCAGTAATTCAGAGTGCATGTTATATGTTTTTGTTCTCTTCAGGGAAAATTTATTTCTAGCCTGAATCAGTCTTGCTTCAGCTTCCAGAAATGTTTTTGCTGTATAATTCTTGCCTGTGTTAAAGGGCTGTCTATTGTCAGAAATCACTTCATGATGCAGCTACTGATGGTTCTTGACTGAGTTGCCTTTTGCTCTCCTTTTAAATGCATATTTTTCATTGAACTTTTTTGACTTTTTTATGTGACTATTTTTTCCTTTCTTTAAACTCTTTTGTCAATGTGCCAAATTTGAGACACCAGAAATTGGCAAACTAGGTCCATGAAATAGTGTCAGAGGAGAATTTTTTAAAAAAGATCCTTCTTTATGCTATCTACAAAGGTAAATACTACCACTGATATTTATATTTCTCTGCTGATGTTCTGTGAATGAAGTGCTACTAAATTTCTTTGCCAGGCACATTTCTTTCTCCTGACTTCAGGCTGTGTTTAAGCTTTGTAGAAGAAAGCCGAAGTGTGGTCATTAGCTTGATTTACTGTACATGGTGATTTGCATAGTTCTTCCATGATACTTTGTTTCAGTCCATTACATTTGCCCAGACTCAACAGTAAAAGTTCCTGTTCCTGAACTAATGACATTTGCATTAGCATAACATTGAAATTGTAAAATATTTTAAAAATAGACAGAAAATAAATACAATCCCTAAGTTATATCCTTCTACAATCTCCTATGCTACATTAAGACAAAGAGTACAACATTTGAACTAGACATCTCTCCTGAGTACAGTCTGCAAGGTAATTTTGAACTGGCAGATAGCTTTTTGTGGAAAACTTCAGATTACTTACAGATAATTAAATAGTGTTTCATAATACTGGCACCATGTTATACAATGCTAACAGGACATCCTGCCTTTAAGTAACTGGAACGTATCAAATGATCATTGGCTGAATCTGAAAGATGATGTGACACTTTTTCTATTGACAGCCTTGTTTTGAAGTGGAACTCTCAGGCATTGGTATATTGCAAGCTGTGGCGATTTGCCATCACTCGAACAGCTCATGTGGCTACCTTATTTGTGGTCACTCAAGTGTTGATCACCAGACAGGTGCTATACTCTTTCCATCTTCTCAGAGAGATAAAAATGGATGGGCTGCATGACACCAGTAAGAAGTCTGATTTCTGTTTTTTTTTTTTTTATATTGCCTTGTGGCTAAGTCAAGACATGAAAAGACTCAGGGAGAGTCTTTAGAGACTAGATGAGCAAGGAACATTTGATTGTTGCCTTTTCTGTTACTGTGAATTCTTCTTGCCTGCCCTGAAGACCTGATTAGTAGACCTTTACAGCTAGTAGATGTGGGCAGATAACTCTCATATCAAAAAAATCACCAAACCAGTAAAGAGGTGAAAGTGTGTATTCCTCCAATTCGCTGAGAAAAGTAGGAAGTGTTTGTCCATTCCTCTTGAAGAAATAGTGTAGCACTGCTTATTAGTCTAACCATCTCTTTTGCAAAAGGTATGAGAGCTTCTATAACCTCTGTACAAATACGTGTGGCCAGAATATAATTTGCAATCAATCATATTTGAAGCTGGAGGAGGTGCTCATGTCACATCACTTCTCCATGTGTCAGATTCAATAAACTTGTTCATTGCTTACTCCATTGAAGACATTAGGGCAGCTATCAATCATGCTTCTCCCCCTATCACCCAACACCATCTAGTTAACTAAACCATGGCACTAAGTGCCTCATCCAGTCTTATTTTAAACACTTCCAGGGATGGTGACTCCACCACCTCCCTGGCCAGCCCATTCCAATGGCCAATCACTCTTTCTGTGAAGAAATTTTTCCTAACATCCAGCCTGAACCTACCCTGGTGCAGCTTGAAACTGTAGATGGAGACCTCTACAATTCTGTGAGGAACCTGTTCAATTGTTTGACCACCCATACAGTACAGTATTTTCTTCTGTTTTAATCTGTGCCTGTTGTCTCTTCTGTCAGTGGGCATCACTGACTAGATTCTGGCTCATTCTTCATTCCCTCCCACTAGATATGCATTTGTAAGTGTCTCTCTCTCCCTAATGGTACAAAGAGTATTACCAGACTTTCTGCTTCCATGTGATGAGTAGGGAAAGAGCCGATGCTAATGTGAAGCAGACCTCAGGGCTCATTTATGTATACTTTTTCATCTGTATTTCATTGAAACAGAGTCTGTCTTTTCAGGGAAGGATTTTTGAATCTTTTCTCAGGGGACATTTACAGTTCAAGGCTTGTTTAGCTGGCATTAAAATATGCCAAGATTTCATGCAGGATGGAAACTAATCTCTATCTAGCAGTATCCTTTCTAATTTGCCCTTGATATAGGCAAGATATGCCGGATACGGAGCCTTGTTAAAGCAGAGGAAAAGCTAGCAATATGTGGATGATTAGCCTTGCTGAATTAAGCTTCTGGCTTCTGTCCTCCTCTGTGGGAGGCAGATTTAAATCCTTGAATGGGTTTTTACAGCAACAGCTTATCTTGAAAGGATTCAGAAAAATTGAATTTTCCAATGTGTTTTGAATCAATTAATGGAATCTACTGAAACAGCAGATTTTGGGTCCTGGCAAACTTTATTCACAAGTACATGTTCTCAATACAGTTGAATATCTCTCAGCAGTTCTGGAAATAAGCAATTACATTTTGCAGGTGGGAGATGTTGTGCTTATGAACTACATTTGGACATTGATGGGCCAAAATGGCTTTGAAAACATATCAAGTTTGGACTTGAAATATGATCTTAAACAACCAGAAATATTGTACCCATTCAGACTATACCCAGAACATGTAAATTAGTGCAAAAAATAATAGCGAGGTAATGTTTATTCTTTACAAAATGGGGACATTCCTTAGGAAAAAGGAAGTCTAATATGTTAACACTTTCATGGGACAGCTTAATGTGCTGATCATTTTCCTTTCATTTCCTTTCCTTGGACTATTACTTGCCATCTGATATTTTCTGGCTAGAAACCGAAAGTAGTGCCTGCTTTGCCTAAATGGACCACAGATTACTGGAAGGAAAAGACCAAAATTTTACAGTACACTTTCCCCCCTCTGACCCTAGAGAAAATACTTCATTACATTTGTAGCTAGGCCAATAGAAGTTGAGGCTGGCGTAACCCATTGTGGTAGTTTTAGGCTATGCCTTTAAAATTTTTCACAGATCTTGAGCAGAAAGTAGTAAAACTGTAAATAAATCACTATTGGGTGTAAAAAGGAAAATAATGATTATTCTAAACAATTCCATTGGAGGGATATCTCCCATAAGATTTTGTTCCCAAAACAAATTTTCTTCTCTTCTTGCTTCTTTACTGGGGAGATTCTAACAGGCTTTGCTAACCTTGACTGCATTGTCTTGTCTGGTATTAACTTTCTCTGCTTCTCTGTCTTCCTTCTTGTGCGGTGGGGGAGGAGGGCTAGGGGGAGGCAGGGAGGAAGCTTCCCTGGTCTTTTGGTCAGGGAGGGGTCCGTGTGCTGTTTTGTTAATTGTAAATGCCTGTAAATATTGTAAATACTATATACTTGTACATATTCATTGCATTCCATTGTAGATTGTAGTTTGGCTTGTAAATACAGTTCCATTTGCATTCCAAACTGAGCTAGTCCGGTAAAATTACTGTTGGGGGTGGGGTGGGGTGGTGGAATTTTCAACCCACCACACCCATCTACTTTGGAACATACAGCAATAGAAAAGCAAATAAGTAAAACTACTTTGATCATGGAACATCTTGAATTGAAAAAAAATCCCACTTGACCATAATAAGATTAGAAATTAAATGATAAAGATCAAGAAAGAGAATCAGATACCACAATAATGAAATACATTTCATGGGTGAAATGAATGCAGAAGTATTCTTGGCTGTAAAGTGGATTAAGTGTGGTCTTGCAGCTGATGGAGATGAGGAGATATGGTTTGTGTTTCCTGATGATTCCTTATGCAAACATGGGAAAGTTGCTTCATATTTCTACGTCCTAGTCTGCAGTATGAAGACAATAATTTTTACCTGCATCACTATGATATTGTGATGCTAAATTAGTTATTGTTGGGAAATCAAACTGACCTTTAAAGAAAGATTTAGTGTACCTAGAGGATAGATGTAAAAAGCACAAATCCTTATGCTGGATATAAAATGAGCTTTTGGTAGAACTGGAGCTTTGAAAGGAGGGAAACTTATCAGCGAACTGTACTGATCTAATTGTGCAGCTCTGATAAAATCTGTATAACATGGATTAACACTGTAATTGCAAAGTATTTGATTTATGCCTTCCAGGATAAGAGTCTAGAAGCCAATACTTGTTCCTTTCCAGAACTTTGTCAGTTTAAGAAAATTTGTTACAAGGTATATAGAGTCATAGACTTGTTTCAGTTGGAAAAGATCTTCAAGATCATTGAGTCCAACCATTATCTAACTACCAAGTATGATGTTAAATCATGTCCTTTAGCACCACATCTGTGTGTCTTTGAAACACCTCCAAGGATGGGTATTCAACTGCCTTCCTGGGGAGCCTATTCTGGTGTTTAATAACCTTGTCAGAGAAGAGGTTCCTTCTAATATCCAAACTAAATCTCCCCTGGTGCAACTCGAGACCATTTCCTCTTGTCCTATCACTTGTTACTAGGAATGGGCATGTCTGAAATCTTTGTCTTCCTGCATGGGATTTTTCACGTGTCCAGAGGAGGATAACAAAGTGGATAAAAGGTTTCGATGGAATGTTCTGTGCAGAGTGACTAAGGACTTTGAGCTTGTCTAATTTGAAGCAAAGGAGCCTGAGGGGTGATCTCATTGCTCTCTACAGCTTTCTGAGGATGGGAATTTGAGAGAGAGGTGCTGATGTAATGGATGAAAAGCTGCATATGAGCTGGCAGTCTGTACTCGCAGCCCAGGAGGCCAACCTTTTGGGAGGCTGCCCCAAAAGAAGCGTGACCAGCAGGTCAAAGGATGTGATTCTTCCCCCACACAGGTGTTGTGTCCAGCTCTGAAGTCATCATCAAAGCATCTATCAGTGTGCATCCAGAGAAGAGCAGAGAAGAGAGTTGGGGTTGTTCAGCCTGTAGAATGGAAGGCTCCCAGGAGACCTTATTCTGGCCTTTCAGTACTTATAGGGGGCCTGTGAGAAAGGTGAGGACAGTCTTTTTACCAGGTCCTTGTGGTGAAGGCACCCACATGCCCAGAATTATGCCCCCGGATACCAGCAAACTTGTCCCAACATGTTTTGGTAAGTCCCCCCTTTCCACCCTCCTTTCAGGAGAGGAGGACAAAGGCCCAGGCAGCAACCTGTCTCCTAAGGGATAAACAACTACATGCACCCATCGCATGGCATGCTCATGCTCTTTCCATCTAAGGGCATAATTCTAGCTTCACCCTTTCCATAGGTCGAAGCAGGTTGTTGACAAGTGTGCCCATTGGCCAGATCCAGCTTCCAGAAATCTATAAGTATTCTCCATTTGTTTACCAACTGGCTCTCTCCTTTTGCTTTCACTCGTTATGTAAGCTTACGCTGCGTAAGCTGTAAGTCTTCTCACATGCAAGCATACTAGAAGCCTCTGTGATACGGAAAGAAGCCAGCCCACTGAGCTGCTCGAGGAACCCGCAAATAGGATGATCCATTCACTGAACCAGTGTCGTAAGCCCAGTCGAGAGGACTGAGGAAACAGCACTGAGGATAAGCTTTAGCCCAGAAGGGGAGGGACTAAGCCTGAGCCAGGCAGTCCAGATCTGCTGCAGCCATAAGCAGCCAAAAACAGAAACACGTTCTGTGTGACGCCCGCTGTTTGAGGGAGAGAAACGGAGCCGCCCACCATCGCAGCTCCACAGCCCTGTACCATCAGGGTAAAGCACCCAGGATTTCCCTGAGAGAGAAAAATATCCTCTCCAGTGAAATCAAGTCAAAGACTGCAGCATTGTCACCTAAATGGGAGCAGTCGCCGAGATTTGGCATAGTCAGCTCAGCTCAAGCCAAGCTGAGGGGAAAGCACTGCTTCACTGCACCCCTTCCCCAAACCCACCTCCGAGATCAGAGGCAGCCGACCTCACCCACCAGGAATCATCACCTCATCATGTAAGACCACCCCCTGGATCGGCCCTGCCAGGCTGGCCTTCTGTTCAGGGAGCCGCTCCAACCCTGCTAAGGGAAGCCACCAATCAGTGGAAAGCCTCGTCCCTCCGTGGCCAAGGGAGGAGAAAGAAAGCCTTGCCCCCACCCATGGAGGCGGGAGGAGAAAGAAAGTCGCCGTCTGGATGGGACCAGCCCAGGGCAGAGTGTCAGATCGACAGCTGAGCAGCCAGCCGGCAGCAGTGAGTAGCCAGCACAACCCAGCAACTTGCCTCGCTGCAAAGAAAGAAAGACAGAATGTATCTTTCCATGTGTGCAACATTCAGTAAGATTCTATTCAAAGTGCCTGTGCATAGCTGCGTGATATTTCCAGCTTAACTTGCCTCATGATAACATTATAAATATCTCTGTACATAGCCGCAGCCACGAAGCACTTTGTCAAGTCTCCATCTAGTGGACAAGCAGTGGAACTGCACCTTTCATTCCCTTAATTAGGAATTGACTTTGTAAATATTCTGATTGGGTATAACTGTATATACTGAACCAGTTATGGACTTTATTTTTACAACCGTGCATTTGAATCAATATATATAAGGTGATTAATTGGTTATTCATAATTTTAATACCAAATGATAATGTTAATAATTCATAATTCATAATTCATATTTCACAATTCATAATTAATAACCATCATCCTCCATCCTCCCTAATCACCACCACAACAGTCCTGTAGTGAAAGGACTAACGAGGGCAGATTTAGACTAGATATAAGGAATACATTTTTTTACAGTGAGGGTGGTGAAACAAAGGAACAGGTTGACCAGAGGAGTGGTAAATACCCTGTCTCTGCAGCATTTGGAGACATTCAAGATCAGGTTGAAACAGGGCTCTGAGCAACCTGATCTGTTTGAAGATGGGTGGGGAGCAAGAGGGAGAGGACTGCACCAGGTGACCTTTAGAAGTCTCTTCAAACCCAAAACATTCTATGATTCTGTTATCTCTTCTCCCTCGTATCCTGTGATAGGATACATGCGAATAGTTCCAAGCTGTGTCAAGTGAGGTTTAGACTGAACAGTAGGAAACATTACTAAAATGATGGACAAACACTGGAACAGTCTTCCTAGAGTGGTGGTTGACGCCCCAAGCTTGTTCGCATTTAAAAGGCATTTGGACACTGCCCTCAATAACATGCTTTAACTTGGTCAGCCCTGATTTGATCAGACAGTTGGACTAGATTGTTGTTGTATGTCACTTCCAACTGAAACAGTCTAGTTGATTCCATTTTCTTACTGTTTAACTATTCTTACCGTAATAAAATTGTATTTTTTTTGAGTCTGGATAGCCAAAGAAACTGTTTGTTTCTTTATTATATATTTAAAAAAAAAAAAAAAGAAAAGTGGTAGCATCTCACTATCCAGGTCTCCAGCCATGAGCAAATGCTCAGGCTTCTTCATTAGAACTGCAGAATCTGTCTGTTACGGGTTAAGTTGAATCTGCTGCTGACATTCAATACCATGCTGCCATCTTCTAAATGAAAGTGCTGGCTGGAGCAAAGTATTATGGGACTTGAAGCTCAGATTGTAACATGAGTGGCTTCCTGTTCCGGTTGCTGCTTTTAGTTTCTGGGTTTGGGGTGTTTGTCTCTTCTGCTAGGGTGGCTGTGGGTCGGGGTGGTGGGGTTGCTGGCTTCTGCTGCTGCTTCTGCATTTTGCTGTGCTTTTCTGTAAATAGGCTAACTTCTTATTGGTAGGACATAACCACTGAAAGGGTTTGGCTATCCAGACTCAGACAATTCTAATTTTATTGTAGTAAGAATAGTTAAACAATAAGAAAATGCGTTGTATCATCTCATTTCAAGTAAAACTCTTTATTTCAACTCCTTATCTCAACATGGAGGTTTTTTTTGTTCTTTTGTTTTGTTTTGTTTTGCTTGGGTGTTTTTTGTTTTTTGTGTTTGTTTCTTACTTCACTCTATGTTGAGGGAGAGGGAATGTGAGTGGGCTGTGTTAACTGAATCTAATGGTTTAGTGCAAGGGCTAACCTGACTGCTCCCCCAACACAAAAGTAACGCAGAAAACTCAGGGCTGAGATAAAGAGATAAGAGTTTAATATCACATGAGATATCATAATCACAATGCATAATTGTCTTAGCTAATAATCTAATTAATCTAATAATACAATACATGATTACCTTAGCCTAGCCTATTTGCAAAAGAAGCACAGTGAAATACACAGGGGGGAAAAAACAACAGCATAGAACAGAAACACAAACCCAGCACTGACTCCCACTCATTCCGCCATTATGCCTGCAGAAAAAAGCCAAAACCCAATAAGCTGGAACCAAGAAGCTGCAACTGGAAGAGGAAGCTTCCCATGTTGCAATCTGAATTTTGCTCCAGTTAGCACTTCCTTTTTTTTGAAGCTGGCATGACTGCAGCATTGCATGAATAACAGCCAACAACTCGGTCTCTACATCACCTTATTCTTAAATTAAGAAAAAAGGGGAAGAGGAAGTTGGAAGGGGAATCTCTGCAAGGGGAGACAGTTAAGAAAAGGCTGCACATGTATGACTTTATATTATGAGAAACACTCACTAAACCCAAAATGGCTGATGGACGCAGTGTGTGCATACAGTCTCTGGAGATGTAAAGATTTCAAGATGATTTAAGATCATAGCTTCATACACCTTACTTAAACTCTTGGTTAATGCCAAACGATTGCATGTCAGTGGAGGCACTTGGCTATACCATTTTAAAAATAGCATGTATCTCTGGATAGGCAGTATGTGTTATCCCCCCTTCAGTCCTTCTCTCTTTCCTTCAGCACACCAACTTGAAAAATCAGTTACCATCTCTTAGAACAAGCATTAGAGAGAAATTAGGGAAATTTACACTTAAGTCACCTTTTGGGCTAGTAGTTGTGGAGATACATTCTCTCTGCTTAATCCCTAATAAGAATTGCTTTGAAGGCTTAGGGACACATGCCACAATAAATCTGCTCTAATAATCACATCTTAAAACCTGGCAAAGACAGTTGCCTTACTGCCTCATTGCTTCTGTCATCATCTTTCTGTGGTTTAATTCATTATTACTATTTAATTCAGAAGATGTAATCAGAATCCTGAAAGACTTGGAGACTTTACATTTAGATGAAGGCAAAGGCTGGTTCTGTAATTGTGAGGTTGCATATTTGAAAGAATGAAACATCATAGATTTCAGTATCATTTCTGTGATACTGTGCAGTACCTATTCAACAAAGCATTGATTCTCTGTTATTTAAGTTGCTGGTTGTCAAATACCAAATACATCAAAGTTTTGTGAGGACTAAATTGTTAATGGGGAAAAGCATAGCTAAACATTTTTAATGCTAATGAGTTCTCAGAACTTCTTCAAAGGTGCGTGGTAACAGGAAAGAGATGGATTTTGAGTAAGGATGAATCAAGTAAAAAAAAGCTCTTCTCCTGTACTCTCATTGTTCCATTACCTGGATTGGGGCACAGGGATAGTGGTGTGGGCAAGCTATGCACTTTTCACTCTATTACATAGCCCAGTGGGATAAGGAGAGGAATTGGAATTGTGCTGCTCAAGGCTGTCCCTGAGACATCTTCTAGGCTGGGCTGATTGTGAACTGTCCACAGCACTCCTGCTTCAGGCTTGTGCTTAGGCATTGCACACAGCTGAATTTTATTTCTTTGACTTCTTTAGTCACAGATGAGACTATTGATTATGACTTCACAGATGATAATGGATCTTTTCTGTTTCAGAGACTATATTATCTTTTCTTTCCCCTTCCTTGTCAGTCTTCTATGAACTCTACCCTGTTCTGAACACACCTTAGTGGTATAACAGAAACCTTCCTGATGCTAAGAAAAGATGAAGACAGCATGGGAAAAGATATTTTAAAAAATGTTTTTGTCCCAAAGGTCCTAGGACATAGAATTATGCATACTAAAACTTTAAAGGCAACTTTTTCTTCTTTATTCGAACTTGATCAGTGTTGTCTGGATCAAGTCCTAAGTTAGTTTCATCAGTGTTGTGTATAAAATTTAAAAAGTATTTATGAATGCTTCGCAGCTAAAGTTTTAAAAAGAGTAAAAAAGAAGATGTCACACAGTGTTGTGTCTGACTAAGAGGTTATCTTTGAAATTTTAAAAGTTTATCTATTGGTGAACTATTAGGCTAACAGAAATTTATATTGCTTAACAAGTATGAGTAAGTTGACAGGCAGTAGCTGCCAGAAGCAGTTGCACATCACTAATCCTGTCTGTAGGGTACCTTGAACACATCGTACTGAGATGGTTCTGGGGAAAATACCACAGAAAAGCTGGCATGCTGTTTTTTGAGCTGTTAGTTGCATGGTTTCCCCAGTGTGCAAATACATTTCATCAATGGTTGATTATTTTCACTGGTTTGCAAGGAAACCAGCCAGCAATGTTTATTGTATCAAATTTTATAGTTTCATCACTATGCATTAATTAAACCCAGTCTATAGCTTCCAAAGGGGAAGCTGAATACAAGGGGGGTTAAGGGAAGTAGATGTCTGACGGATGTGGTTAGCAGTCTGGGATCTGAGGAAGAGATTTTGACAAGTTGAGGACAAACTACACTAAAAATAAGATAAAATGGGTTAGAAGCTAGTAAATAGGTTAATGTAGAGAAGCTTGCAAAAAGAGATAGGGACTTTCAGCTGGAAGCAAGGACAAGGTACAGGCATACCTGGTAGAAAAGGCATCTAGGAAAAAGTAAAATACTACTGGAGGGTAAGAATGGGCAAGTAAATGGCAGACGGCATCCCATCCAGAGCTGATGTCAGCAAAATAAAGCTGTGCAGCCAGGATGGAACATAAGTTGGGCTCAGGAGTTGATCCTTGGTGAGTATTGCTTTCTGTCTTATTTACTTGCTATGCTTAGCCTGTGAGATGTGCTTTAAACCTCCTTAAAGCTCCATGTAAACTCAGCATTGAAATTCGGTGCTTGAGCTCTGGCTTCTTTAGATTATTGGGATAGTTACTTAGCTATAGGGACCTGACATGTCTTGCAGCACCTCATGAATGTAGAAAACAATCAGCAGCCAGAGAGCTGCATCTCCTAATCACACTTTCATTCACAGGAAATCTGATTAAAGACATGATGACTGACTCACAAGCAGTGAATTAAGTGCTTATAGGGAGACCTCATCCTTTCTGCTCCAGAACTTGATGACAAAACCTGTAGTGAGTGAAAGTGGTGTGTTCACAACCCACTTTCTACAACAGAGATGTATTTTTCCTGAAGGCTTGATTTTAAATGATACTTTATATGCTTGCATATACTTCACTTCTGTTTAAGAGGACAACTAGAAAAACTCATCAACAGTTTAGTGTGGAGATAGGAGGATGTCACGTGATGTCTGAATGGGACTGATGCACACTGCAGTAGAAGACTTTTGCAGATATTCACTGTAGTTGAGCCTCAAGCATTATGTTCCATTGCTTGAAGACATGCATAGATGTTGTGCTGCACCATGCCATTCTGTGGAAGTTGGTCCAAAAATTCCTGAATGCCTTTTTTTTTTTTTTTTAATTAGTCAGGGTTGGAAGGGGCCACAAGGATCATCTAGTTCCAACCCTCCTGCCATGGGCAGGGACACCTCACACTAGATCAGGCTGGCCAGAGCCTCATCCAGCCTGGCCTTAAACACCTCCAGGGATGGGGCCTCAACCACCTCCCTGGACAATCCATTCCAGGCTCTCACCACTCTCATGGTGAAGAACTTCTTCCTCACGTCCAGCCAGAATCTCCTCACTTCCAACTTTGTTCCATTCCCCCTAGTCCTGTCACTACCTCATATCCTAAAAAGTCCCTCCCCAGCTTTCTTGTAGGCCCCCTTCAGATACTGGAAAGCCACAATAAGGTCACCTCAGAGCCTTCTCTTCTCCGGACTGAACAGCCCCAACTCTCTCAGTCTGTCCTCATAGGAGAGGTGCTCCAGCCCTCTGATCATCCTGGTGGCCCTCCTCTGGACACGTTCCAGCATGTCCATATCCCTCTTGTATTAGGGGTTCCAGAACTGTACACAGTACTCCAGGTGGGGTCTCACAAGAGCAGAGTGGAGGGGGAGAATCACCTCCCTTGACCTGCTGGCCACACTTCTCCTGATGCAGCCCAGGATGTGGTTGGCTTTCTGGGCTGCAAGTGCACATTGCCAGCTCATGTTGAGCTTCTTGTCCACCAGCACCCCCAAGTCCCTCTCCTCAGGGCTGCTTTCCAGCCAGTCACTGCCCAGCCTGTATTTGTGCTTGGGATTTGCCCAACCCAGATGCAGGACCTTGCACTTTGTCTTGTTGAACCTCATGAAGTTGGCTTGTGCCCACCTCTCCAGCCTGTCCAGGTCCCTCTGGATGGCATCCCTTCCCTCCAGTGTGTCTGCTGCACCACACAGCTTGGTGTCATCAGCAAACTTGCTGAGGGCGCACTCAATGCCACTGTCCATGTCATCAACAAAGATGTTGAACAAGACTGGTCCCAGGACTGATCCCTGAGGGACTCCACTTGTCACTGGCCTCCACTGGGACATGGAGCCATTGACAGCCACTCTTTGGGTGTGGCCATCAAGCCAGTTCTTTATCCATCTCGTGGTCCACCCATCAAACCCATGTGTCACCAGTTTGGAGACCAGGATGTGGTGCAGGACAGTGTTGAAGGCTTTGCTCAGGTCCAGGTAAATGACATCAGTTGCTCTCCCCTCATCTATTAATGTTGTCACCTGTTCATAGAAGGCCACCAGATTTGTTTGAATAGGGGACTTGGAAAATGAAGTTAAGGACAAAGAAAATCTGGTTGAGGGAAAGTGTATAAATTCCTATGAATCCCTGTTCAGGCTTGTATTTAAACTAAGTCTGACCTTAAAATGATTGCATTTTGCACTGTTAAGCAACTTAGTTGAGAAAATGGATTCTTATGAAAGTGACCAATTTCTAGTAAGTTAGTTTAACAATATTGATTTCAAAAGGAAGTTTTTAAAATGTTTGAAGTAATTTAAATGTTCAGACCCCTTGAAAGCCAGTGATATGTGGCTGTCTGTCATGAAAAACAGTGCCCTGAAAAATTAGCCTCAGAAAGTACAGATAGTGAAAAGTGAATTCAAGCATTCCGGTATGACTATGATTTAAAAACTAAAATGTATGTTTCAGCTATTCATTATGAAGATGGTTTTCCCATTGCTCCAAAGCTCCAAAAGAAAACACAAACCCAAATCATTTAATGACATTAATCTCAGTTGTGCTTTAACTTTTGTCCTGCTTCTGATGACTGTCCTGGAATGTAGAACAGTCTTTTTCATGCCAATCATTCTGAAGAAGGGGAAACACTTAAAGAAATGAAGCAAAGCTCTCTACTGGCTTTTAAAAACTTAGAGCAATTCTATAATTTCATAGGTTGCAGTGGGAATGGCTCTACTTCCAAGCCACTGTAACTGTTGATACTAGATATGATTGTAACCCCTGAGCTAGCACAAGTTCTGGCTTTGGGGTTTTTTTTTTGTTGGTTTGGTTTGGTTTTGCTTGTTTTGTTTTAACAAAACTGTGTTGATTTCTCTTCCCTGGATGTCAGTCTGATTTGCAGGGTGATTTTGGTACTTGCTAGTCAATTTGGGTGCCCCAATGGTCTTCTGAGAGTAACCCATGGGCTCCCCTATGCTTAACTGAGAGCTTAAGTGCTACCTTGCCCACAGTGCTCTCAAGTATTGAATAAGGGTCTTAGCACTGACTGCTTCCATCCACTGATTTGCTTCCTTTATGCTGAATTTCTCAGTAATGCAGAGGTAGCCAATGTAGCTTTGTGTTTGGGTTTGCATTTCCTTCTTAGTTTACATCTTACACTTTGCTGTCAACCATAATACATCCAACAGCAGGTTTATGCAGCACAGACTGTTGGTTGAGCCTGCAGAAATTTAGGAGAACTAGTCTTGGTCTACAATTTATATTTTAAAATATAGGCCACTAGGGAAAACACTCAGAGAAACTCAGCTTCTTAAGCTATGTTGTGTTTTACTGGGCTTTCTCTAACACCATCTCTGAGAGCTGAGATTAGTCTTTCTAACAGTTTTCCACTTTCTGTAATCTGCCTTTGGCATAAGATTTCCACTTGAGGGATGTTGCTTGAGATAATATTTTGTTTGCTAGGGTGCACTATCTGGTTCCTTGGCTGTGTTCTGAAATCTGTGTTCCTAAAGATTCATGTAAAAGCAGACCAGGAGGCTGCAGCACTGTTGTCTTAAATCTCCTAATTCAGACCTTCATCTCAGTAAGAGTGTCATAATCTTTCACCTGGGAAACAGGCAAGAAATCCTATGATGAAAAGGAGTGTGTTAACATTTTGAAGCTCACAGTCTGATTTACTGTGAGTTTGCTTTTTGAATTTTCCAACTAATGGTATGGAAGAGGAAAAAAAACAAAACACTTTTTAGATTTAAGTGAATTAGTGGTTGAATGATGCAAGGTCAAGATGTGCACTGAGACATGTCTTCATTTGCTGCTTTTTTGCTAATTGGAAGGGCAATGCATTATTAGGTTAAGCTTGCCTTACAGGACTGAAAAGTGTAACATAATCTTTCAAATATCTTGGCTGTCATCAGAAGGTGATAAAGCAAAGCTATGATGTAGTGTGAAACAGCCAGGAGGGCAGAGTGAAGCTTACTAGGATGTCAAAAATTACATTATGAGAGGACCTTAAAATGAAGATGAAAGGAAGTAAAGTTACAGTCTTTTCTGCTTCTGTCTTCTAGTATTATTTTAGAGAGGATGCCAGCCCAGCTGCTATTCCCCAGTTGGGAATTTATAGAGGCACTGTAATCTGAATTAGTGCATTCCTCCTTTAACTTACCAAGTGCTACAGACAGTTTTGTCAACTTGACACTTACTCTTGAAATGTTTGTGCTGATTAAAATGGCTCCACAGAACTCCTTCCTGAACTGAGGAATAATCTTTCAGTAAAGTCAGCCTAAAATGGAACAAAAGTTAGTGCTTTTGCATTCTTGCAGTTTGGTATTAACATTTTGGAAGGGAGTGAAAAATCCACTCATCTGAAAGCATATACTGGGCAGTGGTAAAGCTGTTAGAAGCAGAAACTGTAGAAAACAGAAGTTTGATGGAAGTCACCCACTGATGGTACCTGCCTGACTCAGGAAAAAAAATCTGTAGTGTAGCATTTCCCATTCCCCAAACCTACAACTCCTCCCATGATACTATTAGCTGCTTTTATGTAGGGCTCTGTTTATTTCTCTGTGTATATGAACAATATAAATAGCTTGATGTTCTTTGCAGGGTGCATTGATTGCCTGCACAACATGGTGGGAGCTCTCACTCTAAAGAGAACCTTGAAGCATGAAGCTTGGCACAGCTTGAAGAGGACAGGAGTAATTCTGTGTCTGATCTAGCTCAAAGATTGTCCAGTGAATTTATGAGCTGTGGTTTAAATTTAAAAAAAGAAGTGACAAATGGCAGCATTTCTTTAGAACAAGGAAATGGATAAAAATTGGAATGTAGGCTAAATGTGATTAAGAATCTTCACCTTCAACTGGGGCTATAGAGAGAATTAAGGTATTGAGCTGAATTTAGTCAAATTGAGTGCACATATGGGTAGATAAGCACAATGTTTGAGTTGAGTGTATTCAATAGAAAACGAGATATTTTTGCTTCATTTTCACTGCCCAGTGTTTGTTATATGCCTTGTTTGTATTGCACAAAATGACATTTTAATATACTGGTGGTGGATAACATTTTTCAAAAGTTCTTGTGGCTGAAACCATTTGGAAAAAATAGATTTTTAGGGTGTCAGGTAATGATAGGACTAGGGGAAATGGAACAAAAATAGAAATGGGTAGATTCAGATTGGATTTTAGGAGGGAATTCTTCACCATGAGGGTGGTGAGACTCTGGAACAGGTTGCCCAGGGAGGTGGTAGAAGACCCCATCCCTGGAGGTTTTTAAGGCCAAGCTGGATGTGGCTCTGAGCAACCTGATCTAGTGCAAGGTGTTCCTGCCCATGGCACAGGGGTTGGAACTAGATGATCCTTGAGGTCCCTTCCAACCCTAACAATTCTATGATTTTAACTACATAAATAGATGTGTGGATCTTGTGATAGGTTTTAATGTAGTAAAATTTCTGATAAAAGTCTATGGTAAATGCCCAACAGCCCTTTTGACCTGAAGAACAGCATTAGCATAGTTAGCATAAAAGATTAGGTTCTAGTTTTATTTAGGAAAAGTGTATTGGTTCAAATGTTAGTTGATACTACTTTCACACATATATTTATATTTTTTTCACTCCTCAAAGTGGTCAGCAAGGGAAATACCATGGAAATTTCTAATGTTACCATAAGAGACAAAGCAAATGGATCAAGGTAGCTACACTAAATGTGTGGTACACTGAAATGTGAATATTCCCTCTAATAAAAGGAAAATCTGTAACAGCAGTGTCAAATAAGAAGTGCATACACCTGTCGTGGAGAGGGGGGATAGGGATGGAGGATGGTGATTATTAATTATGAATTATGAAAATATGAGTTATGAAATTATTGTTTATTATTATTAATAATAATATTAGATTAATTACTTTATATATATTGATTCGGATGCACGGTTGTAATAATATAGACCATAACTGATTTAGTATTTACAATTATACCCAATTATAATATTTACAGTAAATTTCTAATTAAGGGAACAAAAGGGAGCAGTTCCGCCTCTTGTCCACTAGATGGAGACTCGACAAGGCACTTGCGGCTGCGAGCTATGCATAGAGATATTTATAATGTTATCACGAGGCAGGTTAAGCTGGAAATATCACACGGCCATGCACGGGTGCTTTGAATAGAACGTTACTAAATGTTATATACATGAAAGATACATGCAGCGAGACAAATTGCTGGATCATGCAGGCTCGCTGGGTATCTGCTTCTGCTCAAGGTTGGCCCCATTCAGGCGGAACTTTCTTTCTCCCTCCCGGCTCTGTCGGTGGGGGCAAGGTTGGCTTTCTCCTCCCGCAGTCTGCGGGAAGGACAGTTCGCTTCTTTGTCCTCCCGCGGTCTGTGGCAGGGGGGCGGGGGGGTGGCTCCCTGACCGGAGGACGGCTCAGGAGGGCCAGGTCTTTTCGGTGCTCAGCCCTACGATCGAGGGCGGTTTTTCCTGTAGGCAGGTCTCTGGTGGGGGGTGCGGTGACGTGATGCTTCCCCTCCTCGGCTCGGCTCGAGGTGAGCTGACTGCCGCTTCTCTAGGCGACTGCTTCCATTTAAATTATAATGGTACAGTCATTGCCTTGACTTCAATGGAGAGGCTAATCTTTGCTCTCTCTTTTCCCTTGGGGAAAGTCCCGGGTGTTTCGCCCTGATATGGGCTGCGGAGTGGCTACAAGGGGCGGCTCCCTTTCACTCTCCCACAGTCGGCGGGGTCACGCAAGATGCATTTCTGCTTATTTGGCTGCTTAATTAGCTTGCAGTGTTTCAGGACGGCCAGGCTTAGGCTAGTCCTTCCCCCTTTGGGTTACAGCTTACCCTCTTTGGGGGCTTCCCTCAGTCCTTTTCGACTGGGTCTACGTTGCTTCTGGCGATGGGGTCATCCTTTGCGGGTCCTCGATGCACACTCCATGGGCTGGCTTCCATGTTCGCAGAGGCTTCCGAGTACGCTTGCATGAAAGGCTTATAGCTTACACAATTGTGAGTTGCATGATGGATGAAAGCAGAAGGAGAGAGCAACGTGGCACCAAATGGAGCAATACTTATAGACACTCGAGGCTGGAAACTAGCCAATGGGCACACTTGCCAACAACCTGCTTCCACCTATAGAAAGGTGAAGCTAGAATTATGCCCTTAGATGGACAGAGCATAGACATCCCATTGAGATGGGTGCCTGCAGTTGTTTATTCCCTTAGGAGACAGGCTGGCACCTGAACCTTTTGTTCCTCCTCTCCTGAAAGGAGGGTGGAAGGGGGACTTCCCAGAACATGTTGGGACAAGTTAGCTGGTATCTGGGGGCATAAGTCTGGGCATGTGATGCCTTCATGACAGCACCCTAAAAAAACTTGGGATGGAAATGTTTCCTTTGTACAGTGGTTATTTTTGGTGCAAGTATCCTGTTAAAAGAGTAGCTGTTAAAAGAGCAACTTCATCTATTTCTTCTAAAAGAATGAAGTTAGTATCATCAGCTTATGTGTGGAACAAGTACAGGTATTAATTTTAGAGTCGCAACTGTTTTTCTCTTCCTATCCATACAAACTAGGGCTAATTCAACAGCTAAGACTAAAAATCTAAGTAGTCCAAAAACTGTGACTGAATGTGAAAATATAAGAAAAATGGATCAAGGAAGTACAACTGTGTTAATTTGTAGCTGGTTTAAATGATTGCAGTCTTGTTAATGTCAAAAGTTGCCTGATAAATATTTGTTCAGCATAACCTTTGGAATACTCTCATTACGTGCCTGAATCTTTTGGGCCTTTCCCAGTTTCAGAACCTGACAAGTAATCATAAAAGCTTTCTGTCACATTACACCACAAGTGTTTTATAAATGCTGTGTGAAAAGCTTTTCTAAAGTAGTCAGATATTGGGGATGAAAGTATGCAGCTCTGGGACCACTATATGAAAGCTAGGCTCTTTTGTTGCCGTGAACACAAAGGTACCAAGTGTCAGTAAATAAATACCTTTGGAAGTAACTCAACACAACGTTTCCACCAACCCAACCCAACCCAACCCAACCCAACCCAACCCAACCCAACCCAACCCAACCCAATCCCCGCCACAAAACACAAAAAAACCCCCAAACAAACAAACGAACCCACAAAACAAAACCCAGTTTTAAAGTACTACATCTCAAACACCTTTTGGTCTGGAAGCATAAACATTATGCCATTGAAGATTAATTTATTCCTGTGTTCTTTGAAGTAGACCACAAAACAGTTGTGTGCAGCTCAATCAGCTCGCATTGTCTTATAAGGCATGTGAGATTTTTATGTGTAGAAAAATCTTTTTAGGACTGTTTGACTCATGAAAAGTCAAAAAGGAAAGAATCATAGAATCATAGAATCAACCAGGTTGGAAGAGACCTCCAAGATCATCCAGTCCAACCTATCATCCAGCCCTAAGCAATCAACTAGACCATGGCACCAAATGCCTCATCCAGTCTTCTCTTGAACATCTCCAGGGACAGCTACTCCACCACCTCCCTGGGCAGTCCATTCCAACAGACAATCACTCTCTCTGTGAAGAACTTCCTCCTAATATCCAGCCTATACCTCCCTTGGCACATCTTGAGATTGTGTCTCCTCATTCTGCTGCTGGTTGCCTGGGAGAAGAGACCAAAAGGAGGCATCTACTGATAATCTTCATATTTTTTGTTATAATAAGTAAGGTATTATAAAAGCCATAGGACAAATAATTAGGAATAGGCTAATATTTAAAATATTTAAAGATGATTTAGACATCAGTCTGCATTTAAAGGAGAAGTTGTGTATACAGTAGTCCCTTCGGGGGCCTAGCTTCAGGCATTAGAAAGCAGCTTGCTGCAAACTCTGTTCGGATATGACTGTGAACACTTTTTTTTCTTAATCTGTTTTCCATCTTTGTATCCTGTCACCTCTTTTTTTCTGACCTGGGGGCTTTGGTTCAGTTACACTGCTTGATCTTTCTGCACCTTTTTTTCTCTCAGTGGCTCCAGTCCAAGGGGGCATCAAGAGTCTCAAGATGCCTACAGATATGCTTACAATGAGGAGTGTGGTGGGTATCCAAATGAACGAACCTGGACATCTGAATTTGTCTCCCAACAAACAAAAGTTTTCTTTGCTTGACTTTGAACCTTGTGATCCAGAAATCACTGGTGTTTATAAGTCCTATGCCTCTTTGTTAACAACAGTTAATTTGATGGGTGTTCCAATTGTATTTGGGACAAGGGATAGCTGGGACTATCTTCAGAACTGTGTGGTAGGCTTTTAGTAGAAAAGAAACAGCTGTGCTGGACCTGACTTCCTGTAACTCTGCTGAAAATAATTGCAGATACATAGTGCTTATTTTTGGGCTGAAGTGGGAAAAAATCATCATCTTCCAGATCTTTTGTGACCCCTTGGGCCTGGTGGACAGGGAGCTGAATATACAGCAGCAAGGATTGTGGGCAACAATCCATCTCATGGGCTGCTGCAATAGCAAGAGTGTAGGTAGCAGGCTAAAGAAAATTATTATTCCTCTCTGACACTTGTTAGACTAAATTTGTACTAGTGCTTCTGGTATGGGGATCCCTGATACAAGAAAAACACTGAACCGGAGGCAAGCCCAGTGCAGGTCACAAGGCTGGTCAGAGGTCTGGAGGTTAGGGCATATGGGGATTGGTTAAGTTTTGAGGAGGGAGAACAAAGGTGAAACCTTAAGGCTGTCTTCTGCTACCTAAGGAGGGGGCATGGAGAAGATCGAACCAGAAACTTCTTTTGGATGTAATGTAATAGGACAAAAGGGAATGGACATAAATAGCAACTCAGGAAAATCCGATTAGATATTCAGAGGTGTTTATTGTTTTGGGATATTTTGTTACTAGGAGAGTGATTAAAACAGTGGAATAAGTGCCCAGAGAAGTTGTGCAGCCTCCTTTCTTGGAAATTTTAAACCTTACCTTCATAAGACTGAGTGACTTGATCTCGCTGGGCATATGAGTGAGGCATTGGACCTGGTGATCTCCAGAGGTCATATTCTGTGATACTGTGCATCAGTGCAAATCCCACCTTAGCACCACGTATGCTGGTAGTGAGGTGCTCTGCCTTGCCTTAAGGGCATTTCATAAGCAAGTCTGTTCCGGAGCACAATGGAGCTGTTAGTGACAATCAGTTTCTTTTTATAACTGAACTAACGTTGCCAGGCAAACTAGGTTATACTCATAGATAAAACAACACAAAGGGGAGCTGAAGGGAAGGCAAGGGGTGATATATTGTAGCTTTTACAATATTTGTATTTTAGTGCAGTACATGACAGTTTTAAAGTGATATTTGCTTGATTAACTAAATTGGAGTGGAGATCTGAGAGAGATCTGAATACTCGGACCAAAAACTTCCTCAGAGATTTGGAATAAATGTAAGGATCAATTTCTCTGTAGCTAGGACTTTATTAGATGCATGATGTTAGTTCTGTTCTTGTATAACTTCCCTATTAAGGTAAGAAGAGATGATGTATTAATTACAATAATAATTACTGTGGTGAAACCTGGCCCTGGAGCAGACTTGGACTTTCCTCCCCTCAGTCATTGTTTTGCATGTGCTCCTGGTGTCTTAATATTTTTAGTAAGCTTTCTTCACTAATTACCTCAGAGTGGGTTTAAGCACGAATCACTGAAAGTAGGGGGAGAAGGACAAAGTGAGTTAATAAAGACATAAATTAACAATATGATACTCTACTTGTTAAAAAGTACATGAAGATTTGAGGAAATACAAACTGAAGCTCAGTTAATCATAAGGGAGGAAAAGTTTAAGAGGCTGAAAGTATTTCTGGTCTTAATTTTTTGTTCTGTATTGGAATTTTGCTTTTAGGCTACAACTGTGTGCTCATGCACAAATGAATAGATGGCAGAAAGATGTGCTTCTTCTGAACAGCATACCTAGAGTGTGAACACTCCTTTGTTGCCAGAGCACATCTTGTGTTTTGGGGTCCTGACCTCTTACTGAATTTCTTCATCAAATATTCTTGCCTTCTTAGTTTTGCATTTCTCCTTTAAGTTCTTTTTTGCATATTGATAATTCTCTGGCACTGAGCTGGACTCATGTCTTTTACAAATGTACAGCCATGATATGGAATAAAATTGGATTTGAGAAAGGCAAGAGAGACTTCATCTGGGAATGTGCAGGCTTGCAAGTTGCAAGTCAGTATAATTCCTATGTGAAGCTCAACAGAATTTTGTTTTAATGAGGCCTAGGTTGCTGTTGTCACAAAACTTTCTTTTTCACTGTGATTTTTGTGGGTAGGGTTTCTTCTCTGCTGAATGACTGTGGGCTGATGCTAAATACCCCGAATGAGTGCATTAGTTCAGGTCCGAGAAAAGACCTTCTTGCAAAGGACTGCCATAGCCATAAGCTGTGACAAAAAACGGGAAGATAAAATGTTTTGTGTTCCTCTCAAGTCTTCAAAATTCATGGAGGTCGTGATTCAAACTTATGCACTTCTTTGCCCAAATAGACAACAGACTGAAGATGTTCTCTGTAGTAATATCCTTCCTTAAAACTAGGCATCTTTTGAAAAGGGATCACATGAGCCCTTGATTGCTCCTACCTTCCTTTTTTTCTCAAGCAATTGTTTTCTGTGCCTTATGTAGCAAATTCTCTTTGGAGTTGTCACAGATGTCTAATGAAAGTGTCTATTTTGATAGTTAGGGTGGTATGTCTGCAACTGTAGAGAATCAAGAGTGTCAGTAATTAACAGAATTGTTTTCTTTGTAAAGAAGATGCCTTGTGGCTGATGGGCATCTGCCTTGGAGACTTCTTTCTTGCTTGCTTGCTTCCCCCCCCCCCTCCCTTTCTTCTTTGTGAACCTTTTTGGCCTTGGCTCTTGACAACTTCAAAGAGAATTTTGTTCTCTGTTTCACTTAGAAACTGTTGCTGTGCAGCTTTGATTGAGGTACTGGCAGTATTTTGCAGTGAAGAGTGCAAATGCTCCAGAAGAGAGTACAATAAGAAGCCATGAAGGCAAATAGCTGCTCTTTGATATTATTGAGGTTAAGAATGGTGAGTATTAATTGCCCTATGTTATTGAAGAGGTGTTCCTGTGATGTGAAGAGGTTAGTCAGCTCTGTGGTGTTTCTCCACAGAGAGATATTTGGTGCTTGAGAATATTCACTGTCAGCCTCTTCAGCCTTTAGGATGATTAAACCTTCTTGAAGAGGAAAAGATGAGGTGTAGTACAGAGCAAAAAAAGACTTTTTTTTTTTTTTGGGAGGCTAATTATATGGATATCAGCCTGAGACAGTACCATTTGGTCTATACTTGTTTGGTCCCTATTGAGATAATGTTTAGACCCTCCTAATTCGTAATTTATCTCCTTAAGCCTCAGGGGCACAGCTCAGAAAACTTACATATGAAATTTATTGTGAGGCATAGTCTCCAAACATGAGGCTGTATTCTTAATTTTCCACTTTGCAACAGAGAATATCATCTTACCAGTTGTCAGTCTATGCATATAGTACCCCCGATTCAGGGTGTTATTTTCATGATGAATGTATGAACCCCGCTCCACAACAGAATTCCAGAAATGCAGAGAGTAGAGAATCTCAGAAGTCCTCTCCAAAGTCCTTTATTACAGCATTGCAGAATCCCCAGCATTACAGTCTTAGGGTGTCCCTAATGGAAAAAATCCCAGAAGCCCTAGTCCCTAGAGGAAGTCATAGTCCCTAGCAGCATACCCAAAAGTCCCAAATATATCTCTATTGCTCGAAGTAGCTGTTTATATACCCTTTCTTATCTTTCATTCAACCAATAGAACTCAGCCCTGTATACAAGCTAAAAGCATTCCCATATAAAAGATGCCAGCATGTCTGAAGTTCTGGCTTCTGCAGGATGTTTTCCTTGGCTCACATAATGAAAACAAGTTTGCAGCTTGTAGTTGGCCAGCAAGGGAATATTTCACAGTCCCCTGTGCTCTGCACACATCCCAACAGAACAGCAGCTGCTACATCTGCATGCATTTTCTCCTCTGCTATGTCTGCGTATGCTTTGTATATGACATAAAGTTTGTCAAATAAACAAAAATATTGGATGATTGCTGTCTTGAACAATTTGAGTATGACCTAATTTTGTACCTTAAGTTCTTATAGCTCAGCTTAAGCTTATTAAAACTGCTATGAGTAGTCCTGTGGATGACAGTCGACCACTTAGGGTAGCTGCGATATTTGATTAAAAATTCTATACTATTTCATGGGACTGGAGTAGCAACACTTGTGGTGACTTTCTCTTAATCTCTTGCCATGGTTAATTATATTTTTAGTTTTGTTTTTTTTATTGCTGAGAGCAAAGTTTTTCTTAGGAAGTTGGGTCATCAGGATGCTTGGGTATATAGGAAATGCAGACTTGTTCCTTTTTGTGCTGTAGAAGGAAATTTAGAAAATAAAATCATCAATCCTGGCTGTACATGGTGCCTAGGTAAATGGGTCTGCAGTTGAAAACTGAGCTTAATTTCATCCTATACTGCTATTTTATAATCAGCCATTGAGCTAGGATAAGACTTGCTAACAAGAAAAGCAATTCACTTTACAGATGAATATCTTTTTCCAAATTAGAATTAGGTCATTACGGTTATGGAACTGTAAACAGCACTGCAATCTGTGTTCATCTGCGCAATCCAAACGTAATGACATGGCTGAAAGGAATACTTCAGCATGAGGGGACAAATATTTAAGATCTCTCTGAACAAGATTGTTTCATGTCTGGATGTTTTGGCAGGGCTGTTCCAAGATTTTACTAGGACAATAGCTTTTTATGAGGACATAACCAGGTGGATAGATGATGGTAGAGCAGTGAATGTGGTTTATCTTGATTTCAGTAAAGCATTTGGCACTGTCTCCCTCAGCATCCTTGCAGATAAGCTGAGGAAGTGTGGTGTGGATGATCAGGTAGTGAGGTGGTTTGGGAACTGGTTGAAGGGAAGATGTCAGAGAGTTGTGGTCAATGGGACAGAGTCTAGTTGGAGGTCTGTGTCTAGTGGAGTCCTCCAGGGGTCAGTATTGGGACCAGTGCTGTTCAATATAGTCATCAACGACCTGGATGAGGGCACTGAGGGCACTCTCAGCAAGTTTGCTGAAGACACCAAACTGGGTGGAGTGGCTGACACACTGGAGGGTGGTGTTGCCATTCAGCGACACTTAGATAGACTGGAGAATTGGGCAGGGAGAAATTCAATAAAGTTCAACAAGGGCAAGTGTAGAGTCTAGCACCTGGGAAAGAACAACCCCATGTACCAGTATAGGTTGGGGACTGACCTGCTGAAGGGGAAAAGGACCTGGGGGTCCTAGTGGATGGAAGGTTCACTGTGAGCCAGCAATGTGCTCTTGTGGCCAAGAAGGCCAATGGTATCCTGGATTGTATCAGAAGGGGTGTGGTCAGTAGGTAGAGAGGTTCCCCTTTCCCCCTACTCTGGCCTGGTGAGGCCACATCTGGAATATTGTGTCCAATTCTGGGCCCCTCAGTTCAGGAAAGATTCAAGTGCAGAACCACAAAAATGATTAAGGGAGTGGAACATCTCCATGATGAGGAGAGACTGAGGGAGCTGGGGCTCTTTAGCTTGGAGAAGAGGAGGCTGAGGGGTGACCTCCTTCATGTTTGTAAATACATAAAGGGTGAGTGCCAAGAGGATGGAACCAGGCTCTTCTCGGTGATGTCCAATGACAGGACAAGGTCCAATGGGTGGAAGTTGAGGCATAGGAAGTTCAATGGAAACAGGAGGAAGGATTATTTCACTGTGAGGGTGACAGAACACTGGAAAAGGCTGCCTGGGGGGTCTGTGGAGTCTGCCTTTCTGGAGATATTCAAGAGCCACCTGGATGAGTTCCTGTGTGATATGGGGTGATCCTGCTTTGGCGGGGGGGGTTGGACTAAATGATCTCTCAAGGTCCCTTCCAGCCCCTAACATTCTGTGATTCTGTGAAAATTGTCTAGACTGATTTTAGAAGTCATTTCAGAAGGTACTTCCCAGCAGACTGTATATACAATAGCATTAATTGCTACTGCTGAGAAGTAGCTTACAAATGAATAAAAATACCTGTGTCAATATGGCACTAATAAACACTACTTTAAAAATACATAGAGTTGACTGAACTGTTAGATTGTTGCTATGTGAATAACCTTTCTGTCTTCCTCTGAGCTTTTAAATGCATTTGGGGGATGGTTGGTTTCACTATTTTTAAGAAAAACAGCTATGTCTATTGCAACACAAGCTAACATCTTTGCAATGTTTACCACCCAAGCATAACAGTGGGTACCCACAAAGAGAGAGGCACAACTATAGGGTGTTTCTGTATGTTTTTTGAGGTGTAGACATAGTAGAGTTTCAAGGAATGGTGAAACAACAGAAATTATATATGACAAATTTAAGATAAGTAAAATACTGCCTGGAAATCTGGGCAATGTCAGAATTCAGAATGTAAATAACATGTAAATCCATCAATGACAGCCTCATGAGCACAGAGCTCTTCTCCCTGGGAGTCTTGCCCTGTGTCATTCATTGTCTTTCTCTGCTTGTCTAAGAGGACGGAGAGATATTTCTGGCTGTGAGACTGATCTTTTTGCTAGGCTTCTTTCATGGGTCCATTGAGGCATGAATTAGTATGAAACACTCACTGATTTTTTTTTTAATACAAAAACATAGATGGAAATTAGGGGTAAGAAGGAATACAGTCATGAGAACTGTCATTGTGAAAATTCTTTGCTAAACTGTGCTTAACCCTGGAATTGAAAGCTTTAAGAAGACATGTGAAGGATATATGTCACATGAAAATGTTAGCTATGTGTACCAGTCCTGGATTCTTCTTTGGGTCTACATGTCCAGGAGCTGAGCAAAGCAAAATCAGGCTTTCAGACAGCAACAAATCTTTTCCTGGATCTCGACCAAATAAATTTTCTTTGAAAAGTATACAGCCTCAGATATTGTAGCCAAAAGTTTCACACTTCTATTAAACCATGTTTCTTTTTCCAGACAGTACAAAGATTCTTAATATGTTTGTATTAATTCTGTCCCTGGGTAAGATGTAGGATGGGCACAGGAAACCTGATTCTGCTCCCTACTTGCTCCAGGTAAATGACATCAGTAGCTTGCCCCTCATTGATTAATGTTGTGAACCTGCTCATAAAAGGCCACCAGGTTTGTCAGGCAGGATTTGCCCTTGGTGAACCCATGCTGACTGTACCCAATCACCTCTTCACTATTCTTCTGTCTCAGTAGTGCTTCCAGGAGAATGTGCTCCATGATCTTACTGGGCACAGAGGTGAGACTGACTGGCCTGTACTTCCCTGGTTCTTCCTTCTTACCCTTTTTGAAAATGGGAGCAATGTTTCCCCTTTTCCAGTCAGTGGGGACTTCCCCAGTCTGCCATGACTTTTGGAATATAATAGAGAGGGGTTTAGCAACCTCACCTGCCAGTTCTCTCAGTACCCATGGGTGTATCCCGCCAGGTCCCATGGACTTGAACACTTTCAGGTTCTTCAGGTGATCACGAACCTGACCTTCACTTATGATGGGCAGTTCTTCCTCCCGGTCCCTGCCATTATCTTCCGTGACTCTGGGAGTGTGGCTAGAGGCCCTTGCCAGTGAAGACTGAGGTAAAGAAGTCATTGAGAACTTCAGCCTTTTCCAAGTTACTTGTGACCATTTCACCTGTTTCCTTTCTGAGGGGGCCCACACCTTCCATAGTCTTCTTTTTACCATTAATATACCTGTAGAAATTCCCGGTGTTCCCTTTGATGGCTAGATTCAATTCAACCCTTCCTGTAGGCCTCCTTCAGGTACTGGAAGGCTGCTATCAGCTCTCCCCAGAGCCTCCACTTTTCCAGGCTGAACAACCTCAGCTCCTTCAGCCTGTCCTCATAGCAGAGGTGCTCCAATCCCCTGATCATTCTTGTGGTCCTCCTCTGGACCCTCTCCATCAGGTCCATGTCCTTCCTATATTGAGGACTCCGGACCTGGATGCAGTATGCCAGGTGAGGTTTCACCAGAGCAAAGTGGCAGAATCACCTCTTTGCATCTGCTGGCAACACATTTTTTCATGCAGCCCAGGATGTGGGTGGTCTTCTGGTCTGCAAGTGCACAGTGTCTGCTCATGTCCAGCTTCTTGTCCATCATCACCCCCAAGTCCTTTTCCACAGAGCTGCTTTCTAACAGCTCATCCCCCAGTCTGTATTGATAGTGAGGATTATTCCATCCCAGGTGCAGAACGTTCCTACACTTGCTCTTGTTGAACTTCATGAGGTTCACCTGGCCCCACCTCTCCATCTTGTCCAGGTCCCTCTGGATGACATCCCACCCCTTTGGTGTGTCAACGACGCAATCAGCCTGGTGTCCTCTACAAACTTGCTGATGGTGCATTCAATCTCACTATGTCATTGATAAAAATATTAAACACTACGATACAGTACTCTGTGGGAAAAGGTCTTGCAAGTCAGCTTAAAAGTTACAAGTAAATACAGAGGATGAGAAAGATAATTGTCTCTAACCTGATTTGCCAGTAAATTTGAGCTGAAATTTATTATTTAAAATATCTGGAAAGTAGGCAAAGCTTTGACTTTAACAACTTCTTCCTTGTCTATTATTCATACTCTTATGTCTTTCATAACAAATTGATTTTACTTGCAGAAATTATATAACTGTCCTTTGCAATCATTTTCCTGGTCATGGGTTAGTGATTAAGGCTTACCAGTGTGGTTGACATGCCCAGTTTGGAGAAATAAGAAAAGATAAGAGTGTATTGGGGGATTAAGAGTTCATATTTCTGTTGTTCATTTAATGTATAAGAGAAATTAATTGAATTTAGTTTTAATTTTTTTTTCTCTGGAGAGGTCATGTGCTGCAGAATGTTTTGAGCCACTTCAGCTGCTGTTTTCATAAATTTGAACAGCTTGGTTTTGCATTCTTAGTATTTGATTCTCTATCTCCATTTTAATGTTTTCCTGTTTGTCTCTAAACATGAAAACAAAAAAAAAAATATATAGCTGAAAGCAATTTCCTGTGAAATAACATGTGATGGCTATATGAATTTGTTTCTCACTGCAGTGACTGGGGTTGTTCAATTATGTTAAAGTTCTGTTGACATTTTTGTCATAAGCATTATTTTTCAGGCTTTTCAAGCAGAAGAGTTTTTCAATGACACTGGAACTTGTACTTCATTTATAAGTTATCACAGAAATTTTTCTTGAGTTGTAAAACAGTGATGAACTTTTAAGAACTAAGGCAGATTTTCAGTTTTAATTATAATATTTAATTATAATTTAATTCATAGTTTGTTGCAACTTCTTCCCGTTCTATATAAATATCTTAGCTGTGTTGACCAGGACCAGTGATAGATTTCACAGATAGAGAAAGCAGCACATGATTTTTAGCATTGTTCTCTTTTTAGGCTTTCTGAAGGTAAATTTTGCTAGGTTTTGGGTCATAAAGGAAGGATCATTTGTTTATCCAAGCATTTGCTTTATAAAGAAAAGTGTGTGGGTTGTGGCAAGATTGCTTCTGTGAGGTTGTTAATGAGTATAGAGAGCAATATCAGTCCCAAGATCGAGTCAGAGAAAAGTCCTTCATTAATTCTCTTCCAGCCCTTCTGCTTTTCAGCGCAACTCCTTTTACTCAGTTCCTGCTCCACTAATTTCTCTCTTCTATATTTTAGCCGATCTCATGTGGCACTACATCAAATGCTTTTCTGAAGTACAGATAGGTTGAATATACAATTTTCTCTTCTCCAAAAATCACTGCAAATTAAAGGCATGTTATACCAAATCCTGACGCTTCACTAATGATAGTTTCCTTCACATTTTTCTGTTCTGTCAGATAAAACCAGCTCTGACCCTACAGTTACTTTCTTCTTTTGCTTGAACTGATTTCCAAGAGCTCCCCCAAGCAAGGTAAAAGTATTTTAACAATATTTTTCCATTGCTGAGCATCCTTTGTGCTGCTTAAGGCTATGTTATTAGTGACAGAAGCCCCTGAACTCGTCCTTCACCCTTACACAGCAGAGCTGACCATGTTGTTAAAAAAACCAATTTGACCTGACATGATGGATACGAGGTTGCCCCATGGGGAGTTCTTTTTTGTTTTTCTTTCTGCGGCTTAGGTGGATAATGATCCCAACTACATCCACCTACAATCTCAGAATGTCCTACTATTTTATCTTTATGTCCAAAGGAAGTAGGCTAGTAAGTTTTAGTATTTTCACTCAGCTGGAGTTGTACCTGTGAAGCTTACCTTCTGCGTATGCAAGTTTATATTTATGGTTGAGTTGCTATGACCATGAGAATTCCTTTGTGGTCATCCAGATTGTGTTGTGTTCTTTGAGGCTGGCGGAGAGCTCTTTTTACCAATGAGGAGCTTTGCTTGTGTTGATCATTTTTGATAAGTAGAAAATCCTTGGAGTTACAAAATTGATGAAGAATAGAAGGGAAACACCAAATAACTCCCCTTTCTTATAATTAATTGGAATGCAGGCAGGGGCAGATGGACCCTGTTTGAAAAGAACAGGCAATATTTTAAGAAAAGAAGGAAACCAAAACAAACAGAAACTATGACTTCCTATAGAATATTGCCATCTCCTGCTGTTCTTAGATAGATAACCTTTGTATAGATAGGAAGAACCAGGAGTTTCTGTGAAACATCAACATCCCCTGTTGTTCTTACATGGATAAACTTTATATAGATATGAAGAACCAGGACTTCCTATGAAAACCTCAACATACCTCTGTCATTTTTACAAAGATAATTTTTTTAATAGATAAGAAGCATGGACTGTACAAGTTTGTACTAAAACCCCTTTTGGTACACAGTTCTTTTGGGAGAGATCCCACCTGTGTCCAGCACTGTAAAAAAGGCATAATATGAGAAACTTACTGAATGAAGCATGTAGCTCTTGACATCCAACCTGGTGATTTAGAATCACAGAATAGTTTGGGTTGGAAGGGACCATAAAGATCATCTAGATCAAACCTCTCTGATATAGGCAATGACACCTTCCTCTAGATTACATTTCTCAGAGTCCAACCTGACCTTGAGCACCTCCATGGAGGGACCTTCAAAACTTCTCTGGACATCCTGTTTCAGTGTCTTGCCACCCTCAGAGTGAATACACCTTTTTTAATAAACACTAGCTCAAATCACAGTGAGTCTAGAAGAAATCGTAACATACCAGAGCCTGACTTTTATTCTTAGTGAAAATATAAACAGAAGTAATTCTGCTAAAATAAATTATACCTTTTAAAAATTATTAAATTGATACCTACAGGAATGCAAATAGCTGATATGTCAGATTGTGTATGTAATAACCTAAACTAATAATTATTATAACATCCTTTTTAAGATGAAGCTGAGTGGAAATAGTTAATATTACACTGAAAGACCAAAAAAGAAATTTTATGTTTGTAGTGACTAATTATTCAACTACCGATAAGAACTGAATGAATATGTGATGACTTCCTTGACAGTGTACAAATTTGCATTGGATTGTGTCACTGCACATTATGAAAGGTGTGAAAAAGACATGTGAAATGGCATAGTGAAAGTTAGGGTAACCTTAAATTCGGAATTCCATGAACTCTGAGTTTGATCATGTAGACTTCTTAATTTGTCATTAATAAATCTTTTTTTACCATTTTTCAAATGGGAGGAAGAAACAATAAAGGAAAATTTTAAAGAAAGCCTCTGGAGTTTTTGCAAAGAGGAAGAAGTTCAATGGGAACCTGACAAATTATTTTGTTAGATACTCCTTGAATTTTGCTAACACAGTTTGAAACTGCATGGGAATTTCCTTTGTCTCAGACAGACTAATATTCACTCTTCCTAGAAATCTCAAGTATTTATCCTATTTGAATCCAGGGTCAGGGTTTCTGAACTGTCGTCTTTTCCTTTGCTGCTCCAGCATATGGATTGTAAAACAAGAGGTAGTATAGGTGTTACATGATCTTCATAAACACATTTAATTCCTGCAGTGTCTCCTTTGGTCTTCTGCATTGGATTACATGTATCATCTAGTCTTTCCCTGTCACTATTGTGCTGCTAGTTGCATCTCAGGGTTTGGAATGCAATTACTAAACCACCTTTTCTGGCCTTTGGTCAACAGCCTGAATTTGTCCTTGGTATTGTGGATCAAGAATGTTCTAACTTTAGGAGAGCTATGCTTGCTTTCACCAGATCTAAACTGGACCTAGCCATTCTAAACGTATGAGGTATTACAGTGTCTGCATATGCTAAGTGCAGTGCCAGGAAATTTGACTCGTTTAATTTAAACTTAGCCAAACCATTAAAGCTACTAAAAATACTGGCAAGTTTTTCATTCACATTCCTAGAAAGACGTTCAGAAATGTGGATTTCTTCCATCTTTGCCACATATCTTTAAACTGAGATTTTTCTGTTCCTTTAGTTAACTTTGTGACAAAATGGAAGTTCTTTTAGAGCTTTTTGGGTTTTATTTTATTCCAATGGGCCCTGTGACAATAAAACGTTGGCAATAGTGTTTCTGATTAGACTTTTTGTTTTGTTATCTAATTCTTTAATCCACAATAATCATCTCTTGGTTGCTCACTAGTTGCTAAGAAGGATAGATTGCCTTCAGAGACCTTTCTGGGAAACAGTCCAGCTCCTTGTTTGCCTATTTTAACCTCGAGTTTGCTGTTCAAATTATGCACTGTTGTAGGATAACACAAATCAGACACAATGTGGTGGGTTGAAAAATTCCCCCAACACAAAATTGCCAGACCAGCTCAGTTAGAAAGCAAATGAAGCTGTATTTACAAGCAAAACTACAATCTATAAATTAAATCCAATGAATATGTACAAAATATAAAACATTTACATAGATGTAAAATTTATAAACAACACAAGAACCCCCCTGGACAAACCAGGGGGCTACTAATAGCTTCCCCACTCCCTGCTCCCTTCCCTCCCTCTGTACACAGGATAAGAGAAAGGGCAGAGAGTTGCTGTTTGTTAATACTCAGCCACAACAAGAATGCATCCAAGGTCAGCAAAGCCAGCAGAAGCACAAGTTAGTATCTGCCAGAGCGAGGAAGCCAAAAAGAGAGAAAGTTAGCGTACACATACCAACTTTGTTAGTAGTCTGTCCAATGGGATTATTTAGAACTCATAATTATTTTCCCTTTTACACCCAATGGCAATTTATTTATGTTCTATTGCTTTCTGCTCAAGATCTGTGGAAAATTTTCCAGGCACAGCCTAAACCTACCACATACAACAACCCTGCTTTGTCGATTGGAAGAAAACTGAACACATATGCTCTGTGCAGAATAATATAAAATAATATATTTAGTGCTTTGTAGCTGACTGATGTGTCATTATGTGATTATGTGGATGTCTGTTTTGCTTGTCTAGAGAAAGCAAGATAATAGTGTTGTGCTATGCTGAATGTTGTGAGGTGATAATCTGTTAGTTTACTGGAATTGATATAGGGCAGCTTGAAGGGCCTCTAAGAGGCTAAATAAATATGAAATGTTAAAAGGTATTGATTTAGTATATTTTTATTATTGTATATCAGAGATTGACTAGATGCAGGATAAAATAATAGCATTTCAACTAATTTGCTTTAGAAGTGAAAAAAACAAGTCTGATTAGAACTGTAGCACCAGAGACCAAAATGCATTTTGTCTGAATGCACCTGGCCCTATTACAGAACACATGGGGCATGAACCAGAGGCCATAAGCTCAGGTATGGCCTGTTGTGTATGCTAGGCTGGAGTGTGCCTGGCTATGCATTTGTGTCTAAATTAGGAAGAGTAAAAAAATCACACTTACCCTCTTGCAGTACAACTGGTGCAGCTGGGCTTTATAATGAACTGCAGATGTAATATTTGGTGTTCTTGGCATTGCAAACTGTCCAAGAGTAGGGTCCTGGTCTAGTTGAGGGCAGGAAAAGCAGCCAAGCATATTAATGTATAATGTATCTACAGATTTGCTTATTTATCATGGTATTACTGTGGGTAACTGTTAAACCTGCTGTCAATATCAGCATCTTGCTTTGGAAATAGATGAATCTGAGGTAAAACTAGAAACAAGATGCAGTCAGACACCTTTCCAACCAGAGGATGAGTCAATATCACCTTTTGGCTCAGAACCCAGAACCTTTCTACTCCAGTGAGGAAGCTACTCTCCCCTCCTGGAAATGCAACCACTGAACTGAATGATTGCTCCAGTGCACACTCATCTGTTATTTAAGATGAGATTTCCAGTTTTGTTGTACTTTTGTGAAATCTGGACTTCAGGGAAATTTTGCTGTATCTATTTCTTCTTGTTTCTGAATTTGGACCCTGCATTTCAGTACCATCTCTGAAATGACCTGATTCCACACAACTTCCAAAGTTTTTGAGAAACTGCAAAATGTCCCCTTCCCATGCTTTTAAGAAAGAGTTGTATCATCCAAGATTTGTCTGGATGCTAGGATTTAGACTGCAAGTCTGTATGTTTATTACATGCAGTCATGCATACTGCCACTGTGTTTTAAAGTAGTTTTCCCCAATAATATGTCTTAGATTTCTTACCTTTATTATTCTGCATAGAGCACAATTTCACAAGCTCCCCTACTATTACAAATAATTTAGAAATAATTAACAGTAAAGCATTTACTCTGATGACAAACATAATTTTTATCTTGCTGTTTAAAAGTAATCTCTATTCACATGAGAACTTTCAGAATTCACTTTATCTTCATCTAGTAGTGAAGTAAAAATATCCCATTAATGGCTTTAACACATGGTGTCATATAAGTTAAAAATAAAGTAAAAATTACAGAAACACATCTTGCTTTTATCACAGAATCACAGAATATGAGAGGTTGGAATTGACCTCCAGAGATCATTGAGTCCAAACCCCCTGCCAAAAGCAGGGTAGTTGCACAAGAATTCATCCAGGCAGGTTTTGAATGTGTCCAGATGAGACTCCACAACCTCTCTGGGCAGCCAGTTCCAGTGCTCTGTCATCCTCACTGTAAAGAAGTTTCTTCTCATATTGAGGTGAAATCTTCTATGTTCAAGCTTGTACCAGTTTTTTCTTCTCTTATTATTGCACTCCACCACAAAGAGAGATTGGTTCCCTCCATGTGATGCTCACCTCTCAGATGTTTATAGACAATGATGAGATCCCCTCTCAGTTTTCTCAAGACTAAACAGCCCCAGGTCTCTCAGTCTCTTTTTGTGGGGGAGATGCTCAAGTCCTCTAATCATCCTCATGGCTCTCCATTGGACTCTGTCCAGCAGGTCTCTGTCTCTCTTGCATTGGGGAGCCCAAAACTGGACACAGTATTCCAGGTGTGGTCTCACCAGTGCAGAGTAAAGGGGGAGAAGAAACTCCCTAGACTTGCTGGACACGCTTTTCTTGATGCATCCCAGGATCCCATTGGCTCTCTTGGCCACAAGGGCACATTGCTGTTCCATGAAGAACTTGCTGTCCACTAGGAATCCAAGATCTTTCTCCGCGGAGCTGCTTTCCAGCAGGGCAGCCCCTAACCTGTACTGGTGCCTGCTGTTATTCCTCCCCAGATGCATTATGCTGCGATGTGAGAGACAGGACGAGGCCTGATGCAAGCCAAGTGTCAATTTATTGTACAAAGCTTTTTCTTTATATAGGTTAACATAACATCAGAAGGCAGCTTGTAATTGGTCATTGGTATGTCCATACTACAGTTGTAAATTCATGATTGGCTACAGAGAGAAAGTATCACATGAATGCATATATTTTTCAGAAAACTTAAGCATACGTCAGGCAACAGATAAAGGGATTCCATAATTCTGTCCTAAGTTTTGCTTTGTTCTTGTTATCAGGTCCCTGCATAACTCCCTTAGGTCACAGTGGCCTCTAGGGAGCCGACCTGTCTGTGTTTTCCTTCTAGCTGCACTCTGTTCCCAGGGTTTGCCGCCCATCAGGGTTAAAGCATCTCCTTCTATCAGTAATACAGAGTCTGGGGTTCTGGTCCCTAAATCAGTTCCTTCAGGACCTTGCACTTGTCCTCATTAAACTTCATGAGGTTTGCCTTCATCCAGCTCTCCAGCCAGTCCAGATCTTGTTGGATGGCAGCACAGCCTGAGGGGTGTCAGCCAACCCCCCAGTTTTGTATCATCAGTGAACTTGCTGAGGGTACTCTCAATGTCCTCATCCAGGTCATTAATAAAGATATTGAACAAAACTGGACCCAGTACTGATCCCTGGGGATCACCACTTGCCACAGGCCTCCAAGTTGACTCTGTGCCACTGACGATGACCCTCTGAACTCTGTTGTGGAGCCAGTTTTCAATCCACCTAACGGAGTAGCCATCTGTGCTGCATTTCATGAGCTTTTCTATGAGGATGTTATAGGAGACAGTATCAAAAGCTTTACTGAAGTCAAGGCATATGACATCCACTGCTCTTCCTCTGTGTACCCATTTGGTCATGGATTTGTAGAAGGCTATCAGACTGGACAAGAATGATCTCCCCTTGGTAAATCCGTGTTGGCTAGTCCTGATAACCCTCTTTTTATCCATGTGGTTAGAAATGACCTCCAGGATGAGTTGCTCCATCACCTTTCCAGGGATGGAGGTGAGGCTGACTGGTCTGTAGTTGCCTTCTTGCCTTTTTTGAAGACTGGAGTGATGTTGGCTTTTTTCCAGTCGTCAGGCACCTCTGCTGTTCTCCATTGTGGAGGGAGGCTGGCCCTTGCTCCAGTTAGAGAAGGATTTGTTTAGTCTTTGAGTTGGGAATAAAGGTAAACATCTTGTAACTGAAGAGGAAGACTAGGCAGAATTTTGTTGGATGTGTTAAAAAGGTTGCTTACTTATTACAATCTATTGTATGCTTTGCTTAAATGCATGTCAGTAATTAATAGCCAATTAGAATATGCCAACTCTGTGTAAAGAAAAGTATATAATCTGTGTAACGCAATAAATGTCTTCACTTGGAAACAACTGGGACTCATGCAGCCTGTGAGATGGGTGCTTGCCCCAATCACTCCATGACTTTTCAAAAATGACGGAGAGAGGCTCAGCAACAGCATCAGCCAGCTCTCTCAGCGCTCAGGGATGCACCCCACTGAGGCCCATGGATTTTGTGGCATTGAGTGCATCCTCAGCAAGTTTGCTGATGATACAAGCTGTGTGGTGTAGCAGACATGCTGGAGGGTAGGTATGCCATCCAGAGGGTCCTTGATAGGCTGGAGAGGTGGGCCCATGACAACCTCATGATGTTCAACAAGACCAAATGCAAGTTCCTGCATCTGGGTTGGGCAAACCCCAAGAACCAATATATAGCCTGGGCAGTGTCTGGCTGGAGAGCAGCCCTGAAGAAAGGACTTGGGGGTGCTGGTGGATGAGAAGCTCATCAAGAGCCAGCAGTGTGCACTTACAGCCCAGAAAGCCAACCAGATCCTGGGCTGCATCAAGAGAAGTGTGGCCTGTGTTGTGAAGGGGATTATTAATTACCCTTACAATAATAATAAATTATATGGCAACCATGTATTAATAAAAATATTACTAACCCTTTATTAATATGAAAATTGCCAAAACTCATTAAATAGGAATGAGGGAACACAGTCTCAGTTTGTGCCAGAGGAGGTATAGGCTGGATATTCGGAGGCAGTTCTTCACAGAGAGAGTGATTACCCATTGGAATGGGCTGCCCAGGGAAGCACCTTTCCTCTGAGGACAGACGGTGAGAGTTGGGACTGTTCAGTCTGGAGAAGAGAAGGCTCTGAGGAGACCTTATTGTAGTCTTCCAGTATCTTAAGGGGGCCTACAAGAAGGCTGGTGAGGGACTTTTTAGGGTGTCAGGTAGTGATAGAACTAGGGGGAATGGAAAAAAAATAGAAATGGGTAGATTCAGGTTGGATGTTAGGAAGAAGTTTTTCACCATGACAGCGGTGAGACACTGGAATGGCTTGCCCAGGGAGGTGGTAGAAGCCCCATCCCTGGAGGTTTTTAAGGCCAGGCTTACTGGGATGCAGAGATGGGATGCAGCTTGATGCAAGCAAAGTGTTGCTTTATTGTACAATGTTTTTTCTTTATATGGGTTAACATAATCAGAAGGCAGCTTGTAATTGGTTATTAGGTATGTCCATGCGGCAGTTGTAAACTCATAATTGGCTACAGAAAAAAAGTATCACACGAACACAGATATTTTACCAAGGCTTAACAAAAGTCAGACAAAAGATAAAAGATTCTGCACTTCTGCATTCCCGTGTCATAACTTTTAACCAAGTTCCTGTTATCAGGTAACTGCGTACCTCCCTCAGTTCATTGTGACTGTTAGGAGTCAGCTATCTGTGTTTTTCTTTCTACACAGCTGCATTCTGTTCCCAGGGTTTAATCCTGGAGCCTGGAACGGGTTGACCAGGGAGGTGGTAGAAGCCCCATCCCTGGAGGTTTTTAAGGCCAGGCTGGACGTAGCTCTGGCACAGGGGTTGGAACTAGGTGATCGCTGAGGTCCTTTCCAACCCTAACGTTTCTATGATTCTATGATTTGCGTGTCTTCAGTTGGTACAAGTGATCTCTAACCCAGTCGTGACTGACCAGTGGAGTGTTCTCCTCCCTCCGGTTCTGTTCCCTTGCTTCCAGAGGCTGGGGGTCCTGAGGGCTCATATTAGGAGTAAAGACTGAGGCAAAGAAGGCATTCAGCAATGCTGCCATCTCTGCATCCTCTGTTACCATATCTCCCATATCATTCAGTAGTGGACTCACCTTTTCCCTGCTCTTCCTTTTGTCATTGATGTATTTGAAAAATCCTTCTCGTTTTCTTTCACCTCCCTGGCAAGACTTAGTTCCAAGAGAGCCTTGGCCTTTCTTGTCACATCTCTGCATTCCACTATGTGGATACTCTGCCAGCAGAAATGTTCTTGTATTCACAGATTCTCACAACTCTTTTTACAATTTCTACTGTGTAAACTGTACATTGGAAATTAAAAGTGTACAGGTCCTAGGCACATAATCTCGATTCAGATAAGTAGCTACTATGGGCTTCCTACACCCACTACTGCAAAGCAGGCACCCATTATGCTTTAATTCTCCTTTGCTTTTTGTGCAGATACTGCACTGCCTTAATTTTGTTATGCCTAAGGAGGAACTGGGGTTTCAGTGCAGGATAAAAAAGAGCAGCTAAAGATTGGTGAGGTGAAACTGCTGAAATTTGAGCATATTTGCTATTGGTAATGAACAGAAGTGACAAAGGGAAACATGAAAAATATCTGTTTTAAAATAGATAAATGTAAACATGAGCCAGATAAATAGTGAAATATATATACTTCTTACAGTTCCAGGTGGGCTCCATCTTCCAAAAATTATTTTCTGTTTTGGAAAGTCAATGATAGTACTAAGGTCTTATCAGTGTCTTCAGAAAAAAGTGTGACGTTAGTAAAAATCATGAGACAGTCACCACATTGATTGTTGCCAAAAAAATGATGGTAAATGATTTGGAGAGTAAATTATGTGGCTGGTTAAGCTCTGTGATTTTCTACTTATTTCTAGCCTTCTAGAAATCTTAGTTAATGTAGAAAACTTAGTGTATGTAGAATTCAAGAGAATCCATTTCCATCACTGCTACAAAGGGGATAAGAGGCAGTTCTTAAATATGTTGATGAATATTCCATGCTCTGAAATGACAGAGAAAAGCACTTGGTTCTCCAACTTTATGATAACGTTCATGAAATATTTAATGTGTGTCTGATGATATATTCCTCTTTGCATAATGCAGTCTAAAAGAATAGTTTTCTTAATTATTTACATCATGCTGCTGATGCTATTTCTCTCCAAGTGCTTTCCAGCAGTGGTTGTTTCTGCTTATTACCAGGAGAGACTTTAAAAGGCATATCATCTCAAGAAAGCAGAATGATAACCTGTCTCATTTGTATCTATGTATATAATGTGTGTGCTGCGTAAAAAATACTAACAGAGCTGAAGCAAGAAAAGAGGGACTTAAAATCACCTGTGATATCCATGCTTTGAAATGAGAATAAACCCTAAGCCTCAGCAAGACTTGCAAGTTTGCCTCTTAGGGCTCCTTGTGGCTGTCTTGGCAGAATGAGAAGTTGAAATGGATGGTTCAGAGAGGTTTTTGACCCAGCAGCAATGTAGATTGAAGAACATTAAGGAACCTGAGCAAGGTGCCTGAGGGTGATGATCCAACATCACTGAACACTAAAGTGTTCAAGGTGGTTGCAGGCAAGCTTTTGCTTTTGTAATTTTGTTTTAATAGGGTGTAAGTCTGACAGCCAACAGTGAACTTGGCAGCAGTGCCAGCAGAGAGAGGGAGGCTGCCAGGGCTTTCTAAGGATGCATGAAAAGAAAGCCTTTGGGTCTTTAGGTCCCATGGGTTCTGCTGTCAGTGATCTTACTGGCTGCCTGAAACTCAGTGAAGTAATCATAAGAAAAGGAGAGCTGCCAATGCTGACCTGCTGTTGAAGGCTTTGCTTGCTGACTCTGCTGGATCCAGCCAGAACACAAGGTAAGAGAGTGGTACAGCTCTTCTGCCTCCTACAGAAAATGACTGTCTTCTCTTTGCAGTACCTGGAGTATGGTACTACTCTTCCAGTGCAGCAGGGAGCATGATCTCCAGCTTCATAGGAGGAAGAGAAGCAGGCTGGCACTTCCGTTTCCCTCTTGATCACTCTTTCAAAAACAACACTCCTAAATGGAAAGAATGATTCCTAGTTCCCATTTGTCCAGGTAAGGTCAAAGGACATTCAAGACCAGATTCTTCTCTCAGATACAGTGGTTAAAATTAGGAATAGTATCAGTCAATTGATTTGCAATGGTATGAGAAAAGAAAAAGGGCTAAGCAGTGAAGCTGGTTAAGGAGTTTAACTATTGGGTTGGCTTTGATTCACTTGATTACCAGATCTCTGATAGCTGGTGCTCAAGGGTGTAGTAACATGTCTCAGGATAAGATATACTCCACTTTGTGAGTTACTACTCCAAGAACAAAAATTATGCAGTGGTTTGTAGGAAATAAGATGTAAGAATATCTAACTCCTGTTAGTCATGTGGGAGCTGGATCACTGTACATGCTTGCTGATTCATAGTTCAACAGTCAGAATAATCCTGCTGACTTTCTGCACAGTAGGCCGTGCATTAGCTCATGACTGAGAAGAGTGCTGTTGGTTCATTTTGTACTTTATAATTAAGCAGCAACAAAAAAATTGCTGTAATTTTTTTTTAAGGCTTGCTAAACATGAGTACCTTGTTAGGATTTGAACTGAACTATGGGCCTTGGGAAATTTTAAGCAATATAGCCATTTTGGTAATCGCTGGAGTGTTCTGGGAAAGAAGATTTCCCAGAGAGCAGCTTGGAGATGTCATCATTGGTGGGCTCATTGCCCACCTGGGGGCTTCAGATGCATTTGTAGTGATTTCTTTGCTAAACCAGTTGCCCCTGGCTTAGTCACATCAGATGTATGCCACGTATCTGTGAATCTTACATTAGACTTATTTAAATAAAGAAATGCACAGGACATTGAGGGACAGGAAAAAATGCTGAAATTTTTTTCAGAGTCTTTTGGCTTTAGTTGAAGTGATTCTTCATTCAGGTGGAAAGGGACATGGGGGTACTGGTTGACAGCATGCTGAACATGAGCCAGAAGTGTGCCCAGGTGGTCAAGAAGGCCAGTGGCATCCTGGCCTGTATCAGGAATAGTGTGGCCAGCAGGAGCAGGAAAGTCATTCTGGCCCTGCACTCAGCACTGGTTAGGTCACACCTTGAGTACTGTGTCCAGTTCTCAGTTCAAGAAACATGTTGAGTTGCTTGAACGTATCCAGAGAAGGGCAACAAATACGGTGAGGGGTCTGGAGCGTAAGCTGTATGAGGAGCAGCTGAGGGAGCTGGGGTTGTTTAGCCTGGAGAAGAGGAGGCTCAGGGAAGACCTTATGGCTGTCTACAACTACCTGAAGGGTGGTTGTAACCAGGTAGGGTTACTCTTCTCCTAGGCAACCAGCAACAGAGCAAGAGGACACAGTCTCATGCTGTGTAGACGGAAGTTTAGGCTTGATCTTAGAAAGAAGTTACGGTTAGGTGATCAGTTGGACTTGATGATCTTGGAGGTCTCTTCCAACCTGGTTGCTTCTGTGATTCTGTGAAAATTCAAATTTGTTTGAAATCTCCTACGAGTTCTTCTTACAAGGCTACTGTGAAATTCCTTTACACATTTAGAAATCTGCAGACTTTCAAATATTGTAAACCCACAGCACTCTTTCTGTACCTCCACGTGATGGAAAAAAAAAAAGGACAATCAACTAATCTTTATCTCATGGTCCTTATATATAATACAACATATATTCTTAAATAGGTTGCAAGATACAGCAAAATTAAGTGTTCTTGGACATCAGTGCCCACCCATGTCAAGCTCTCTTGTTAACAGAGGACAGATAAACAACTTGCCCATAACTGCTTTTTTGCATATAGGCAGATCCCCTCTTCTTTGCAGCCATCCATCAAAATCTGACTTGGCAGTGATAAATAGAATGCTGTTCAAAGAGATTTTGCAGGTGTAATCTGCAGGAGTGCATCTTTGAATTTATCTATATGTCTTAAAGAGAGGGTCATGAACGTAATTAGCAGAACTTAAGTGCAAGTTTGTATTTGTGATTATACTAGAGACTGACAGTCACTACAGTATGGTACATAAAAATGTTGAAGTCTTGCTAAGAAAGAAACTAAGCCAAGACTGTGAATGAGGTTCAAGGTTGCATGAAGTCCCAGAAGGAGAAAATTAAATGTGTTGAACCATGATTTCGAGTTATCTGGATCTTCTAATACCATTTCCTTTACTTCTCAATTTCCTTTGCTGTTTGCTGGATATTGTTTCCTTATCTGGTGTTCTCTGAGTTACTAAAAGCCAGTTAATCTTTGTTTGGTTTTTAAAATTAATTATTTAAAATTCAGAATGAAGCAGAAGAGATATTGAATGGTACCTTATTAAAATTCCCATTAGTTTCTCATATAACTGCTAGCCACCTCACTCTCTTGGGAAGAATTAATTTCAAGTTGTGTGCATTTGTATACAAGACGGAGAAAAACTATTTCTATGGTTGTGTGCTATGAGAAGCATTAGGCTTGTCTTTTGGTTGAGGGAACTTCAGCAGGATTTTATTCTGTATGGTTGCTCATGTCTCTGTGACTTTCAGAAATGGACCTGATTTATATGAGAATATTTAATTTGCAGTGCTGTAATATTACACTCATCTGTGCCTGAAAGAAAAGAATTAACACTTCAGCAGAACTCTTTTCTTGCATGTCTATATTAATTATTTTATTTTAAAAGTTAATGTAGACGTACTGTTATCCCCTGGCTCAGGATTTGTGGTGGGTTTTCTGGAAGGAATGGATTGTTGCGGGTGCTTGCATTGAAATTATTTTTTTGTCTTGGGCCTCCAAGAGAAAACAGTATTACAAATTTCTTCCTAAGATATTAAAAATTTAGAATTGCCTATATTTTTTATCATCTTCTTTCTTTCCTGCTTAATAGTGGGACAATTTTAAGGGGCATTCAGATTTTCAGTGCTTCTGAATGTGTGCCTTGTGGACTGCCATTCCACCACGCAGTGCATGGTTCCCTGTGTCTCCAGAGGGATGCTGAGTTCTACTCCTAAAAATCCTGCTATTTTAAAAACAAAACTAAAGCATAAATCTTCCTCAGGAAAGCAGCCTTTTATCTGGCTTGAAGGTAAGATCAGATGGCAACCATCATTGAAGAGAAGCTCCTCCAGGACTCTGACATATGCAGCACCGAGCTTGAACACATAACAGAATCACAAAATCACAGAAATATTCAGTTTGGAAAAACCCTCAGGATCCTATTTTTGGCTGGAAAGCTAAGTCAGGTTTTGATGGATAGCTTCACAGAAGATAGGAACTGCCTATAAGCAACTGACTTGGCAGTGAAAAATAACATGCTATTCATAACGCTTTTGCAGGTGTAATCTGCAGGAGTGCCAGTCCTTTCTTGTTAGCTTCTTCACCTCTTTGGGTATAGGAAGTCCCAGGAAATTCTTTTGCTATGGTTACTAACCAGTTTATTTCTTCTGCTTTACAAGATACTGGAAACCTCAACTGAGATTGAAAGCAGAGAGTAGAAAAGCAGTTGTCTTATTGGAGCAGAATCAGAGTCAATGGGATGACACTTTGAAAAATGTATTTGCACCTAATTACCTCTGGAAATTTGAAGTTGATGAGATTTGTACAATTGTGCGCTTCTGAGCAATAATGTAATAATGCAAGTAGGCTGCAGTGGAAACTGATGGTCTGCAAGCACTCATAAGCATATGGGCAGCTATTTGGAAAATGTATAGAAATGTGGCTTGTTCAGTGGCTGACATTAAACATTTATTGTTTTGCTTTGTTTGCCTTTTTTTTCCCCCTTTCCCAGTTGTTCAGTTTAAACTCCTTAACCTAGACATGAAGGCAAGGCTAAGAAAAATCACATTTTCTTGAGGAGGCTGTTGACAGTGTGCATCACTTTAAAATTGCTTTTCATTCAAATGTTATTAAAGGCAAAACCTAGCATAAAGAATTTGAAATTAAGGACATTTAGCAGCAGGAACACAGCAGAGAGTCAGGAGGGAAAAGACATTTATAATATAAATGATGATGGGCTGAGTTCTTGTATGTAGGCAGTGCAACTAATTAACAACTGTGAGGTGGTCCAGGATGGAGACTGAGCTCAGAGGAAGACAAAAGTCCAGATGGCAGGCTCTGATCCAGAAGTGCACAGCATCAGACTGTGTTACAAGGTGACTGCAAAGTGAGAACAGAGACTTTTTTTTTTTTTTTCTGTTAGAGCAAATGCTGCACAAGAAACTTCATAGGGTGTAGTGATTGACTGCAGACATCTTGGACAGACTTTAGATCTAAGTATACATTCTGCTTTGCTCCCATAGTTTTGCCACATGAATTTTCTCTGGTAGATTTAACTGCAAGGAAGAGAAAAATGGAAGCTGTTTTGTGGAAGCAAATGGGAACACAAATATTTTATTTACCTTGTGTGTTAGGCATTTAGCTGAATAGTTTGTAGTCTAAAGCAAATACAGTCAATCCTTATGTGGATGTGCAAAGAAATGTGTAGCTACACCACGGCAGCAGCCCAGGAGGCTGGGGAGAGCATCAGTGAACAGAGATGGTGCAGAGGCCAAGGAACCCTCTCCCAAGGGTATCGGAGCTGCATCTTCTGAGGCAGCATGAAGTGTATGGAAAAAAAGAAATGGACTGCTTGCTGTTCTTCATCTTTCAAAATTTTTCATTGTGCAATGTGTACCTTGTGTGCACTGTTCATCTTGCTGGGACTAATGTATCTGTCAAGCACTGCATTTCTTAGATAAGTAACCCCAATTTTGGCAGCCCTACCACTCTGAGAATTATGATGCTGCAAGGAAAGGTTGCAGAATGAAATCTGCATAAGACATTACTAAGATGACATAACATACCAATACTCAGTGAAATGTTGAGGTCTTATAAATCTAGTTATTTATGATATGTATCACTTTTTAACATAAGGTCAAAAACTTTTTAGGAAAGGTGAATTTTCAATATCCAAATATTTCACAGTGACTTGGATGCAATGTATGAACATGTAGCAACTTCACAAATAAACAGGAAGAAAGACTGCAGAATATATGTTGTTGCTAATGCCACTTGGCCTGGTTTACAAGGTAGAAGTTTCAGCCTTTAGACTGTTTGTATAAGTGTATCTGTTAATAGACGATGCTAATTTGTTCTACCTAATGCTAAATTGCAGTCTCCAAATTTGAAATGAGCCTGCTCGGGCCACATTAAACTTCAAATTAAAATTCTGAATCTAAGTTTATCCTTTGCAATTCAATAATGGCTTTCACATGAGACTAGAGATTATCTTTTTCTGAAGTTTGGGGTCTATATTCACCATTCATGATGTATAGTACAAGACAGCTGTTGCCTCTGATTAGAAAAATGCATGTGAATGTTTGCTTGTTTAATTGTTCTTGTCACATATATTTGTTACTTGAAAGTAGTTCACAATACTTAAAATGTTGAGTCTGATATTCACTATGTGAACATATTTATAGAAGCAGAGAATGGTACTGAATCTCAATGAGTGTTCTTAGTAAGCAAAACCAAAGATGCTGCAAATAACAGCTGCCAGGAATTGATGAAAAATTCACTGAGTATAAAGGTGTAATGTCTTTGTACTTTGTACTTTTAGTCCAGATAAACTACAATACTTAGCAGAGCTACTGACTGAAACATCTGCCTTTCACTGAAAATAATGTTGTTTCTTTGTGGGAAGCATGAAGTGGGATGACAACACCTAACATGTCACTTTTTCTGCTCCATTTTTGCCTTGATACAAAACAAGAAAAGGGTTGCTGGACACGTTTTCTCAATCACTTGAAAAGAGCACTAAGAAAGGTGCGAAAAAGTGTTAGTATGTTGTTCAAGTGATATTACCAAATGTTCTTCTATGCAATTTTGGAATAAGTTGATATGAATCATTCACTTTCTGTTTCAATATACTTGCTTACTGTTCTAATTTACTGCATTCTGTTGCATAAGAGGCATCTGTCAGTCTTTATATTTTGTATGTGAAGACAGGAACATAGTAGTCTGACAGACCTGACAACAGCACTAAATAACTCTCAACAAAAAAAATTCTGTAGAATTTATAAAGAACAGGGTTTAAAATTTAGGTTAGATTTCAGCAAAAAGCCTTAATATGAAGTATTATCAAGAGTAGATTTCAAATTGCCCATGAGATACAAACTTTGATTAGCATTTTCTCAGGACTGTCCTAACAGATTTTAGTCTCCGAAGTTCTAGTTTAATTTAATAAAGGAGCTGTCTGAGGAACATAAGTATTTGTAAAGGTTAGGGTAGTTGTACTTTAGACATTTTTATCCCTTGTGCCTCATGAGTGAAAGGTATAATGTAGACGGAGCAGTAGCAAACTGCTGGGATGCCAAAGCAGAGCCTTCTCCACATGCTATCTGGGCATGGTGAATTCACTTGGATTTCTAACTGTGCTGTCTCTTTGGCTGTGAAGGTGGTTAAAGGGAGATTCTGGAAGGGCTACAGAGTGAGAGTGCAGGCTTGGGTTGTGGGAACAGATAGACCTTTCTTTCTGTTGATGAAAATAGCCTTTTAGTAGCTTTTCCGAATAAAGGTACAGGAACAGGAGGAGAGAAAAAATACCAGCTCTGTTGTGCTCTTGCTAGAAGATATTAGCAATTACTGCTTTATCTCTGCTGAATCACTCTACACTTACATATGGATTTAAAATTTTGAATTTCTAGCATTCCTGAAATGAAGGAGCATGTTGCTGACTGTGCTCCAGGTGCAAAGTGCTGATTTCTGCACATACATTTCTTTATTTTGGGTGGTAGAAGAACCTCTTAAGTGGAATGCACTGACTTGAGTAAGAAACCAGAGAGAACTTTGGCTGGATGCTTACCCAAAGGACATGAGACACAGTTTATAGTGCTATATATCTGTGAAGTTATATTGTTCCTGGGTTCATTATTAGTAGGTGTTTATCTTCTCCTTTAAAATCAATGGTTTCCTTTGTGAGATTTAAATTTTCCATCAAATCCCTTGTCTAGGGTAATACAGGATACCTGATTTAGCAGTGACATTTTCTAGTAAGACCCACCATCAGGTGATTTAGAGTGTCTGTTATTAGTCTGTACTTTGTTCCAGGGGAGTACTTTTCAATTTAGTTTGCCTCATACTGTGTTTGGCCTGATTTCTTATTGAAAACAAAAGTGTTTTGCCCTTAGATTCATCAGAGGCTTTTAAAACTTGAATAGCAAGAAAAACTCATTAAGGTCAAAGGCAAGAATAATGTTTCTGAGAAAATGAGGGTGTTGGAATCCTTCACTCTTGAACTCAAGCCAACACCTTTTTGCTTTATCCTTAACAGAATTGTTGCACCATTGTTGTTTGTCTCTTAAATCAGTCATCTGTGGAGTGAAAGAAGGAGATGTATATAACCATGAAGGTATCGTATGCAATCAAAGAAGTACTGGGCAAGGTATTTTCACCAAGCTACACTGTCAGTGGAGCTGGTTCTGGGCCTTCATTTGAAACATTGCATACACTCCACTTGTGCTACTGAAAGGCACTCCAACATAAACAATGAGGGTCAATAATGCAATTTGATCTAGAGGGTGGACAATTTACCAAAGGGATT